>NC_142464.1:124305728-125505728 GCF_049115385.1 Moschus berezovskii
CAGACCCTCACTGGAAGCTACAGAGTCCCCCGGGGTCTCTCGACCACGGCGTCCCCTTCAGGTGTCTGGGGTGCCTGAGTGTCTGTATTTCTAGCACACCCCCAGGGGACGCCTGTGTCGCAAGTCCATCGGGCACGCAGGGGTGGGGGCAGCAGGCCCTGGGTGGCTTTCTCTGGGGTCTTCCAAGAACATTCTCTCACTGCCCCCTTCAGCACCCCCTCACCTTGGGCGGAATGCGGGTCTGCCTGCCAGGTGTGGAGGGGCTCCAGGGCCGCGGGGAGGGCCTGATGGGGGCGGACAGTGAGTGACCCTGAGCCCCCTCCCTTGGCCTCTTCCCCAAGCTGCCCTTGGGGAGTCCACGGTGCCTGGCCCAGGACAGGGGTCTGCCCTCCCGCAGAAATCCCAGGGCCGTTGGCTGTGAGATCAGGCGCTCTGCTCCCTGAAATCCGGGCAGCAGCTCCTGGCACCCAGCCTGACCGCCTTCCCGAGTAGCCCGCCGGGGTCAGCAGGGCAGCCTTCCCGTGGAGCGAGGCTGGGCCCGCGGCCAGCTCCCCCGCTGGTGGCCCTTTGCCTGGAGGCCCGGCGCGCACCGTCTTCCTAGAGCTGAACATGGACACTGTGCAGACGCCAGCCTGCTCTTGGGCTTGGGTTGCCTGGGGCACTGCCATCTCGACCTCAGCCCCGCAGCTGAGCCAGGTTCCGGCCCTGCTCCGGCTGCCAGGGGGCACTGGACACATCGCTGAGCCTGCCCCAGGGTTCTGGCGTCCCAGCCAAACTTTCCCGAGTGCAGGGGTGCGGGGAGGCCGAGGCCAGACCTCACAGCGTGGGGCTCAGCCCAAGCAGGCTTCCCTGGATGCCCCGGGGCTCGTTTACTGCGTGCAAGCAGATGTATAACAGTGAGGTGAGGGGCCCACCACCCCAGCCCCTGACCTGAACCTGCGGCCTCCTGTCAGCTCCCGTGTGCATGGGAGACAGGTGGGCAGGGCAGGGCTGGTTCGGGGTTGTACACAGGCCCTATGGACCCTCCCCCCAAGAACATTCAGATCAGAAAAAGGGGCCTGGACAGGTAAGGGTCTGGAGGCTCCAGAAGGGTGTACTGTGGTGAACATGTCCCCCCAAATTCACATCTACTTGGAACCTCCGAATGAAACCTCACCTAGAAATAGGGTCTTTGCAGACACAATTAGTTATACTGACGTCGGTCCTAATCCCATAATGCCAATCAACCCTGAATATTCGCTGGAAGGACTAATGAAGCGGAAGCTCCAATCCTTTGGCCAACTCATTGGAAAAGACCCTGATGCTGGGCAAGATTGAGGGCAGGAGGAGAAGGGTGTGATGGAGTGTGATGGTTGACTGATATCACCGACTCGGCGGGCATGAGTCTGGGCAAACTCCGGGAGAGGGTGAAGGACAGAGGGTGAAGCCTGGTGTGTGCAGTCCACGGGGTCACAAAGAGTCGGACACGACAACAGCAACACGAATCTCACACGACTGATGAACCTGTAGGAAGAGAAGAGACGCAGAGGAGAGGCCGTGTGAAGACGGGCAGAGACCAAGTGAGGCGGCCACGAGCCAAGGGATGCGAGCATTTCTGCAGCTGACGGACGCCGGGACACGCAGGGGCGTGGTCCTCCTGAGGGTCCCCAGAGGCAGCCCGGCTCTGCGGACGGCTGAGTTTCAGACGTCTGGCACCCAGAGCTGCGCGAGGACCCACTTCTGCTGTATGAAGCCCCTAGTTTGTGGTGCTTTGTTACAACAGTCCAGGAAACAATACAGAGTGGCCATGATGGATCCGGGGCCGCCACTCAGGAGTCCCACGGCTTTTATGTTCCGTCAGACCAAACCCTTTGTGATTGAGTCGGGTTTTCCCCCGGACCCATGGGTCAGCCAGAAAGGCGGGAGGACCGTGGTCTCCGCCTTCAGACGTTGGCGTAGCTGCAGACAGCTTCCCCTAGGTCCTAGGGGACCGCGGGCTTGGCCTCTCCCGTCTCCGGTCCCCCGCCCATAAAGCGGGGCTGTCATGACGGAGGCTGACAGCAGCGTCCCGCACAAGGCCGCCACTCCGGAAACGCTTGCCCTTGTTGTTGCTGTTTTCGAACAAGGAAGTGTTTATAAAGCCCTTGAGCCAGTATCTGGCCAGCAGTCATCTTGTAATGAATGGCCCTGTGATCGTCACGGCCCTGAACGCGGGCTCAGAGCTGGGTGCTGAAGGCAGCTTCCCTGTCTTCTCACTGCTCCAGCCAGGAACCCGAAAGCTGGCAGCAAAACATCCGGTGCCAGATTCCACCCTTGAGACAGGTAGGGGCCACCTATGCAGTCCTGGGGTGCGTGGGATGAAGCTGGTTCTGCTGCATCAGCCCAGCACCCATGTCACAGATCCCATTGCTGAGATTTGCTTGTGCAAAGCAAGAGTCACTTAATTGTAGCTCACGGTTCTGTGGGTCAGGAATGCCGACGGGACTCTGCCAGTGGCCTTTCTGAGGTCACTCGGTGGCCTTCGCCTGTCGGGTGGTCTGGGCTGAAGGTCCAAGACGGTGGCACTCGGGTCTGGCTCGTTGGCTGGGGTGACTGGAAGGCTGGGCTCACTGGGGTGGTGGCCAGAACATCTATGCATGGCCGGGCCGGGAAGCTGGACTTCCACTGGGAGGGTTAGGACACGTCCACTGATTGATTTGCTCATTCGGTCATTCAGTAGATAGTCTGCATCTGCCCAAAGCCAGGCCCTGTACTGGGCGGGGGCGGGGGGAGGCTGGGATACATCAGCCGTCAATGAAAATTCCTGCCCGAGTGGCGCTTTTATTCTGAGTGAAGCAGATACAAACAAGGCTGATGACGTAGATGGTGGATTACATACCGGTAAGTGCCGCAGGAAAGGCAAGTGAGAGACAGCCAAGGGTTACAGGGGTGACTGTCAGAAGTTTAGATTCCACATCTTAAAGGCAGTGTCTGGGTAAAACCTGGGGCAAGTGAGGGAGCCCGGTGGGACCTCGGGGAGGAGCATCACAGACAGAGGGCAGGGGCGTGCGCAGGTCCTGAGGCAGGCGTGGGCCTGGCAGGGGAGAGGGCTGCCAAGGGCTGTGTGCAGGGGCAGCGTGCGAGGGGAGGCCCCGGGACATGGGGGTGCCAGCCTGGAGGACACAGGAAGGACTCACTGGGGGGTGGGCGTGCTGGGGGGCCTGGGTGCGGGTGTGACAGGATCTGGTGAGGATTTGCCAGGATCCTTCCGGAGGCTCTGTTGGAAGGGACTACAGGGCCAAGACAGAGCATCAAGGGCCCGATCCAGCCATCCAGGCCGGACGACGGCGGGCGTAGCGGGGGCACCACGGCAGGGGAGGGGCAGCTGGCAGGTCGACTGTGTCCAGACACGGGGCAGAAGGCAGAGCCGACGTCCACCCAGGGCTGGCAGAATGCAGCCCCCACGCACGATGGGAAGGGGCCGAGCAGCAGTGGGGAGGAGAGATGGGGCCCTGGGGGTCCTGTCCAGTTCAGAAGCCCGCGTGCTGGAGCCCCCAGGGGAGATGCTGCTGAGAGGGTTGGTTACAGGCTTCAGGGGTCCGGGGGAGGAGCCAGGCTGGACATACGGTTCACGATGGACTGCACGGCCCCAGGCCTGAGAGAGGGCGCCGTGGGACAGAGGGCACCAGGGGATAGCCCAGGAGCCTCAACGCAGAGAGGACAGGAGGGGAGGGGTAAGGCACCCAGAACAGACTCTGGGGAAGCAGGGGCGGGAGGGGTGCAGGGCACCACCCTGGAAGCCAGGTGGGAAAGCGCCCCAAGGAGGAGGGAGACGTCAGTCAACCCGGAGGCGAGCTGACGGAACCAGCTGGGCATAACCCGCGTGCAGGGACCCCCGGACGGGTCAGACGGGGTCCTCTAAGGGGGTCCGCTCTGAGGGGACGCATGGGAGGGCAAGGCTAAGCATGCTGAGGCCAGACCACCAGGAATGGGAGCTGACGAGAGCCAGGGCCCCGCGGGTGTGCTGGGGAGGAGCCAGCTCTGAGTGTCACCTCAGGACCTCTCCCCCAGGCCGGGCCCTCCCCGTCCCCTGCCTGCACCGAACTCCTTACGGATGCGCCAGGGCCGAGCAAAGGACAGAGCTGCTGACTTACCCCTGCCCGGTGCGTCTGGGGGACCCTGACTCCTGGGGAGAGGGAGATCTTCGAACAGAGCTAGGCCTGCAGTTTCCCCTTCAGGCCCGCCTGGACTCGAGCCCTGAGCACCGTGGGAGGAGCCAGCATCACCTGAGACCTGCCAGGGAGCGCATCAGCTGGGGAGGAGGGCGTTCCAGGGAGTGGCTGTGCATGTGTGCGTGCCGGCACGTGTGCACTCATACACAGATGTGCACACATGTGTGCCTGCACATGTGCCTGTGCACGTATATACACATGTGTGTCTGTATATGCATGTGCTCGTGCATGTATGCACACACGTGCATGCATGCATTTATGTTTGCATCCTCACGTGTGTGGTGCATATACACACACGTGTGTGCCTTCACGTGTGCCTGTGCGTGCATGCATGCACACACATGTACATGTATACACACAGTCATGCATATATCCAAGCACACGTGTGCCTGCTCATGCTTGCATGCAAGTACACGTGTGTGCATGTGTGTGCTCGTGTGTGCACGTACACATGTACACACATGTGCAGTCATGCATGCCTGTACGTGCACGTGTGCTTTCATACGTGTCCTTATGCATGTATGTGTCTGCATGTGTGTGCATGCTCCCACGAGTGTAGGGGTGATGAGAGAATAAAGGTGACATCCTCCCGTCTCCCACTTGTCCAGCTTTTCCGTGAGCAGTGATGTCCTCTGAGGTGTCTGTTCGACTCTGAGCACTGGCAGGGGGAGGGGTTTGTTTGCAAATGGGCATTAGAGACCAGACTTACACAAGATCGGGTGGCGAGTTAAGAGACCACTGGGCCTGCAGGGGCCTGGGGGTCAGGATGCAGCACAGGGCTGGGTGGGGGTGCCGGCCCAAGACTCGGGGTGCAGACTGAGGCCCCACTCTTAGCCAAGGGCCCACAAGGATGAGTGGGCAGGTGGACTCAGATCCTGGGTGTTGGTCGGGACGGGGGGACTTGCAGGTGGTCTCCCGGGGTGACTGGGAGGGAGGAGGGCTGTCCAGGAAGATGGGCCGCCTTCCCCGGCTGTCGCCTGCGTCCAGGCCCGAGGGTCCGCCCCTCTGCAGAGCTGCCGGGGGTGGGGGTGCAGCGCCTGCCTGAAGCCCGCAGGCCTGCTCCCTCCGTGTGGGGGGCAGTAATTAGCTCTGCTGTCAGGCGGCTTCCTCGCCAGCCTTCCAGTCACTTAAAAATAACTTGCAGAGTGAGTCACCTGGTCTCCGCGGCAGAGACGCCGGCTGGCCTGACTGCATCCCTGGACCCAAGGGGGTGGGTTCTCCATGAGCAGAGCTCTCTGTCGCCCGCCGCCCGCACCGGGACCCTGCTTCTGTCCACACCCTGCCCTTCGCCTAGTGCCAGAAAGGGGTGTGAGTGGCCCCCATGGCCCACACAGGACACCTTCCGCCGTCCGCCGAGCCGCGGTATCCCAGGGTTTCATTCCGCAGCCATTCAAGATGTTGCAGTCTCCATTTAGCAGATGAAGTTAACACGTGATTCAGAACCAGGCGTGGGGGACTCAAGTCTGATTCCAGAGCAGGATCCTTGGTGACAAAGTCAGCGGGTGGGCTGGACAGAGTAACCCACATGATGGACACAAGGTACCCCTCTCCACCCACGCAACTTCAGAGTGACCCAACGCAATGCTCCGTGCTAGGGTCTATCTGTGTCCCCCTAAAAGTCATCTGCTGAAACCCCACCCTCCAGTGATGGTGTTAGGAGGGAGGCCTTTGGGAAGTGATTGGGTCATGAGGGTGGAGCCCCAAGAAAGGGATCAGGGCTCTTAGAAAAGAGACCCCAGGCCCATAAATCAGTGAACTTAGAACTCTCCCTTTCACCACAAGTAAAAATAAACTCAGAGTGCCCTGAAGACTTAAATATAAGACATGACACGATAAAACTCCTGGAAGAGAACAACAGAAAAACTTTGACATAAGTTGTATCAATGTTTTCTTATGTCCATCTCCCAAAGCAAAAGAAACAAAAGCAAAAAATGAACAAATGGGACATACGCAAACTTTAAAACTTCTGCGCAGCAAAGGAAACCATAGACGAAACAAAAAGACAATCTACAGAATGGGAGAAAATATTTAGAAACGATGTGACCAATAAAGGTTTAATTTCTAAGTTATATAAGTAGCTCACACTTCAATATTTAAAAAAATAAAAACCAAACAAATAAACAAACAACCCGGTCAAAAATGGGCAGAGGACTTAAGTCGACATTTCTCCAAAGAAGACGTACCGATGGCCGGTACACACATGAAGAGATGCTCAATATCACTAATTATTCAGTTCAGTTCAGTCGCTCAGTCGTGTCCAACTCTTTGCGACCCCATGAACCGCAGCACGCCAGGCCTCCCTGTCCATCACCAACTCCTGGAGTTCACTCAAACTCATGTCCATTGAGTCAGTGATGCCATCCAACCATCTCATTCTCTGTCATCCCCTTCTCCTCCTGCCGTCAATCTTTCCCAGCATCAGGGTCTTTTCAAATGAGTCAGTTCTTCACATCAGGTGGCCAAAGTATTGGAGTTTCAGCTTCAGCATCAGTCTTTCCAATGAATATCCAGGACTGATTTCCTTTAGGATGGACTGGTTGGATCTCCTTGCAGTCCAAGGGACTCTCAAGAGTCTTCTCCAACACCACAGTTCAAAAGCATCAATTTTTCGGTGCTCAGCCTTCTTTATGGTCCAATTCTCACATCCATTCATGACTACTGATAAAACCATAGCTTTGACTAGATGGACCTTTGTTGGCAAGGTAATGTCTCTGCTTTTTAATAAGCTATCTAGGTTGGTCATAACTTTTCTTCCAAAGAGCAAGCGTCTTTTAATTTCATGGCTGCAGTCACCATTTGCAGTGATTTTGGAGCCCCCCCAAAACAAAGTCTGTCACTGTTTCCCCATCTATTTGCCATGAAGTGGTGGGACCAGATGCCGTGATCTTAGTTTTCTGAATGTTGAGCTTTAAGCCAACTTTTCACTCTCCTCTTTCACTTTCATCAAGAGGCTTTTTAGTTCCTCTTCACTTTCTGCCATAAGGGTGGTGTCATCTGCCTATCTGAGGTTATTGATATTTCTCCCAGCAATATTGATTCGAGCTTGTGCTTCATCCAGCCCAGCATTTCTCATGATGTACCCTGCATATAAGCTAAATAAGCAAGGTGACAATATACAGCCTTGATGTACTCCTTTCCTTATTTGGAACCAATCTGTTATTCCATGTCCAGTTCTAACTGTTGCTTCTTGACCTGTATACAGATTTTTCAGGAGGCAGGTCAGGTGGTCTGGTATTCCCATCTCTTGAAGAATTTTCCACAGTTTGTTGTGAATCACACAGTCAAAAGCTTTGGCATAGTCAATAAAGCAGAAGTAGATGTTTTTTCTGGAACTCTTTTGCTTTTTCCATGATCCAAAGGATAAGAAATGCAAATCAAAACTAAAATGAGATACTACCTCACACAGGTCAGAAAGGCCATCATTAAAATGTCTCCTAATAGTAAATGCTGGGGAGGGTGTGGAGAAAGGGAAATCCCCCACAGTGTTGATGAGAATGTAAATTGGTGTAGTCATGATGGAAAACAGTATGGAGGTTCCCTAAAAAACTAAAAATAGAGCTCCCATATGATCCAGCAATCCCATTCCTGGCATATATCCAGAGAAAACTATATTGGAAAAGTCAGATGCACCCTTCTATTCACAGCAGCAAAGACGCAGAAGCAGCCTGGATGCCCGTCGACAGAGGAACGGATAAAGACGGTGTGGTGTGTCTATACAGTGGAATATTGCTCAGCCATTTAAAAGAATGAAACAAAGCCATTTGCAGCAACATGAACAGACCTAGAAATGATCATACCAATGAAATATGTCACAGAAAAACAAACATCATGTGATGTTAACCTGGAAAATCTAAAAACGTGGATGCAAATAACTTATTTACAGAACAAAAATAGATTCACAGAAACAGAAAACGAACTTACGATTATCAACGGGGAAAGGGTGGGGAATAAATAAGGTGTTTGGGATTGAAATATGCACACAGTACAGTCTGTCTGCCGTTCTCAAATAACACTCATACAATCAGAAAATAGAAAAGGATGCAACAGACAGTTCAAAACCGACTGTGAGTCCCGAAGAAGCATATTTTAAAAATGAATCAAATAAATATCATCTAAGATAGAAAAGGACACAGGCCACTATCCATAAACTAAATCAACAAGGACCTACTGTATAGCACAGTGAACCATATTCAATACCGTGTGTGTGTGTGTGTGTGTGCATACGCTAGTCACTCAGTCATGTCCGACTCTTTGTGGTCTCATGGACTGTAGCCCGATAGGCTCCTCTGTGCATGGAATTCTCCAGGCAAAAATACTGGAGTGGGTTGCCGTTTCTTCCTGCAGAGGATCTTCCTGACCCAGGGATTGAACCCAGGTCTCCTGCATTGCGGGCAGATTCTTTACTGTCTGAGCCCTCAGGGAAGCCCTAATATCTGGTACTAACCTATCATGGGAAAGAATCTGAATCACTGTGATGTATACTTGAAATGAACACAGCATCATAAATCAACTATGTTTCAATCAAAGTAAAACAGATCCCAGGGTGCTCCCCGGCCCCTTCCACCTGCGAGGACTCAGGCAGCTGCCTGCTCTCTGCCACCACCATGCCCGCACCCTCAGCGTGGACATCCAGCTTCCCGAACCACAAGTAATAAATGTGTGTTGTTGCCAAGCCCTGAAGTCAGCAGGGCCTTGTCTCTGCACCAAGCAGGATCTTGTTCCTGCGGTCAGAGGTACCTTGTGCCTGTGGTCAGCAGGGTTTTGTCGCTGCGGTCAGCGGCGTTTGCTGTCGTCACCGTGGCCTGGATGGACTTAGACACACGAGGATCCCAACTGCAGTGACAGCAAAGGAAGTGTAAGTGCCACAGTCTTTGAGGAAAGAAACTGGAAAAGTATGTTTTAGAGGCTGAGAATTTTCAATCCCTTTCAGCCCAGAACTTGCACACACAGGGCTTCACCGAGGAAGCCACCCTGGGTGGACGCCACGTCGGCTGCAGGGCTCGCTTTCTCACTGAAGCCATGCTGAGAGTGACAGGTCCGAACCCGCTGAGTGCCCAGCAACACGGACCAGGAAACCGCTTCCAGCATCTGTGGTCGGATGAACAACGGTCCCCAGCGAGGCCCAGGCCCCAATCCCAGGACTCTGTGAACAGGTCCCTGGCGTGGTGAAGGAAGACTCTGTGGACACGATGGAGGTAAGGCCCTCGACTCTCCAGGTGAGTCCAGGGTCGTCTCAGGGCCCTCGGAAGAGGGCGGGAGGAGCGTCAGAGGGGGAGGAGACTGGGGACAGACAGAGGGGTTTAAAGATGCTGAATCTTCCCTGCTGGCTTTGAAGAGGGAGGAGGGACCACAAGCCTGAGAACGCGATGCCTCTAGAAGCTGGACGAGGCAGGGACGACTCTTCCCCGGAGGAGAGACAGGAGGAGCCAGGGGGCACCAGCCCAACTGACCCCCGACTCCGGGCCTCCGGGCCGTGAGAGATTAGGCGCGTGTTGCTTTCAGCCCCCAGGCGTGCGGTGATTTGTCACGACAGCCCCAGGAAGCTCAGATGATGCTTGTGCGGTGTGTACCGGCCACACAGGGGGCCCAAGCTGTGCTGACCGGAAGCAGGAAAGCTGTGTTACCGGCCAGGGCACACCGGGACTTCATCTGTCATTGTTCTCGGTGTGTCTGCGGAGCACAACTCCAGGGGACCCGAAGAGCGGGGAGGGAAGCCGGGGGCGAGGCCTCGCTGTCTGGAGGGCAGGGAGCTGGCGGGGACAGCCGGGGACAGCCCTTAGCAGGCCCGGGACCTGCACAACGAGAAGACCGGATGGGGAATGGGGCATCGGCCACAAGGTCGGCGGCAAGGACAAGGCCAGGGAGACTGCAGTGGCCTCAAGACTGAGGGCCAAGGGCCCTGGGGAGGGCCAGGCCCTGAGGGACCCCATCCGGGCCGAGCGCAGCGGGCTTCCGGGCAAACCCAGCTTGCGCCTATTTACTTGCTTCATTCTGCTTAGTCCTGGGGCCCCCGAGACACCAGGCGTCCACAAGGCAGCCGGGAGAGCCTGGTTTGCTGCGTCCCGTTTGCCTGACACAGAGCCAGGCGAGAGAGCAGAGTGGCTTCTGGGTGTGGATTCAGAGGAGCAGCCAATGAGATGGGGCAGGACCAGCAACTCAAAGTCCAGCCACACCTCCATCCTCCCCAGAGAGCCCAGGGCCCGCCCCAGTCTGCCAGCGGCCTTGCCGAGGCCAGGTCCCGAGACCTCAGCCGTGCCCGCCTGCCCCATGACGGACTCTGTGCCCCTGAAGGAAGAGGTGCCAGCCTTCTCTCTCACTCACCCCCCCCTTCCTGAGACTCACAAAGGCGCCATGGGAGCACGCGGCATGGTGGCAGCTGCCTACGGGCCAGGAGGAGGCTGGACTCCGGCCCTGCCCGTCCCCCGGGGCCTCATTTCCCCCCCTGCAACCAGACCAGGCTGGACCGGGCGCACCTCCCTGTCCAGCCTTCAGATGGTGGAAAATAAACCTGTGCTGTTTATAACCTTCTCCGGCTGGAGCTGCACAGAGAGGGGTCTGCCTTCCATCTCTCAGCTGGCTAGGGGGCTCTGTCCACCACCCACAGATTCTTCAACTCTTATGAAACAGACCTCGTGTCGCCGAAGCAAGTCCAAGGACAGCCGTCAACTGGGTGGGACCACCAGGCTTGCGGCCGGCTGGGGTCTGAGGCATCCCAGGGGCCCAGGGGAGTCAGTGGGGCGGTGGTGGGTGTGCGTCAGGAGCTGGGGCAGCATCTCACGTGGACATGCATGCTGAGAAGTCCCTGACCACAGGAGGTATTAAACCCTGAGGCCGGAAGTGCAGGCAGCCCCAGGGAGAGGTGTGATGATCAGAGGGGAGAACCAAAGGGGCAGCAAGGGGAAGCCCACAGCTGGGGGTCCTGGGAGGCCAAGAGAAAAGGGCTTCAGGGGTGATGAGCTGTGTCCTCAGACAGTGAAAGGTCTGGGGATCGGTGTACAGAGAGCTGACCGCTGGCTTCAGCAGCCGCACCGGCAAGGGCACTGGCTCCCGAGTGGTCTGGGAGGAGTGAAGAGACATGGGTGCCCCGGCCCCTGCAAGTCTTGGTGTGTTCAGCTGTGAGTTCTCCCAACAAACGTGTCCTTTCAGCCTCAGTACTGCCTCACATACTGACAATAATTATTGTCATCAGAACACGAGCGAACATTCGCCAGGCACCCCTCGTGGAACTCCGACGCCTCCGTGGGTTGAGTTTCTTGTTGCTGTGGTGTTGGAGAAGACTCTTGAGAGTCCCTTGGACTGCAAGGAGATCCAACCAGTCCATCCTAAAGGAAATCAGTCCTGAATATTCATTGGAAGGGCTGATGCTGAAGCTGAAACTCCAATACTTTGGCCACCTGATGCAAAGAACTGACTCATTTGAAAAGACCCTGATGCTGGGAAATATGGAAGGCAGGAGGAGAAGGGGACGACAGAGGATGAGATGGTTGGATGGTATCACCGACCCGATGGACATGAGTTTGAGTGAACTCCAGGAGTTGGTGATGGACAGGGAGGCCTGGTATGCGGCAGTCCATGGGGTCGCAAAGAGTCGGACACGACTCAGTGACTGAACTGAACTGAGCATGGAGAACCTTCCTGAGCTGCGCGTGAGCTCTCAGCAATGGCCAGGAACCCCACACAGTGCTTCGCGCTCTGGCCCAGCTACGTGTCGTGTGTTGCGTGGCTGAGAGAGGCCTGGCTGAGGCTCGGGGAACCTGCCGGTGCACGACCCCCACCCCACCGCGTGCTCAGGGCAGGTCCCAGCCCCCGCACCCCATCCAGGCGGAGCCCAGGGTGGGCAGAACGGTCACAGGGAGAGCAGGTGGTCCAGAGACGGAGCAGGGCACTGGGCTTCTAATTCCAGCACCACCAGTGGCTTTAAGAAAACTGTCTCATTCCCATTAAAAGTGCCAGCACCCGGCGGGTTCTGGGCCAGGACGCATCGATACACCCAGCTCCCCAGCCCGGCTTTCCACGTCCTCTGTATGCGAGCTTGCTACAGCTGCTCTCCCAAGCCGCCTCCACTGCGGAGGGCAGAAACAGCACAGTTTAGTCTCTAGCCGTTCTGGGCATCAGAGCCTGACGTCCAGGTGTCCAGGAGCTCTGGGTGCTGGGCCGCTTCCAGGTCCTGGGGCTGCCTGTGGTCCTGGGCTACTGCCCAGTGGTTCCCTGGCCTCCCCGTCCCCAGCCTGGGTAACCCCGCCTCAAGGCCCTTCATCTGACCTGCAAAGCCTCTTGCCCTGTAAGTTGACACGGCCACGGGTTTCAGGGACTAGACCCTGGGCTTCTGTGGAACCATGACCTGGTCCCATCCCACCCTCCTTGACCAGGACCCCACGTATCTGAAGGCCCACTGTCCTGCCAGCTGCCCACAGGCAAGCTCTGGATCCACTGAAAACATGAAAGCCAGCTGCCCGGCCTCAGTTTTCCCATCCATCAAATGGGACTGATCAAAACAGTGTGTCTTTGGGTCACCAGGGGGACTCGGGTGAAAATGGGGAGTACAGGTCCCCCCCATAGATGCCAGGTGGTGAGACAGCATTGTGGTCTGTGCAGGTGTTTCCGGGGCGGGCAGAGGGCGCCCGCTGAGCCCCAGAAGGTGAGCGCCCGCCAAGCAGAGCCAGGGAGGCTGGTGCTCTGAGGGGGCAGTGCCGCTTATCAGTGATGATCCACGCTGGGGGGCGCCTTCCTCTGAATCGGCCGACCAAGGGGGACCCTGCATGTCAGCCCCGATCAGAGAGCCCCTTGCAGCTTCCAGCCAGCTGATACCTGAGGACACCAAGTCACCCTTCTAGCCTGACGCTCTGCGCATCCCACGCGCCTGCCTCAAGGGGGAAGCCGTCCAGGGCAGGCCAATCCCTCCTGGGACCCACGCTCAGCCATGGGGCACATCCATGTGGCCAGCTTGGCCAAACCAGTGTTTCCACCAGGGGTGGTTTGGGCTCAGACTCAAAGCAAATGAATCAGATCATCTGTGTTGGGTTTAGTTGCTCAGTCATGTCCCACTCTTTGTGATCCTGTGGACTGTAACCCCGTCAGGCTCCTCTGTCCATGGGATTCTCCAGGCAAGGATACTGGAGTGGGTAGCCGTTCCCTTTTCCAGGGGATCTTCCCAACCCAGGGATCGAACCCAGGTCTCTCGCACTGCAGGCTGATTCTTTACTGTCTGAGCCACCAGGGAAGCCCAAGAACACTGGAGTGGGTAGCCTATCCCTTCTCCAGCAGATCTTTCCAACCTAGGAATTGAACCAGGGTCTCCTGCAATGCAGGCGAAATCTTTACCAGCTGAGCTACAGGGAAGTCCTAATCAGATCTTTACTCCAGAACAAATCAATAACATTCCAAATGCTGCTCTTCACTCTCAGAAGAGTTCCGTGAGCCCTTGATAGGAAGCCAGCGGTCCCTCACGGCCTGTCCCATGGCTGCCTTAAGCTCTTGCCCAGGCAGCAGTCACTGTTGGGCCACCGACTTCCGGAAATTCTCCCCCTTTGGCCTGGACCGACCAGCCCTGGTCCCCTGGCCGCTCCTGATGAGCTCATCCTCTTGTGGACATCTCTGAAGTGGGAAGCCCTGTGAGAAAACCCCGCTGGGCTACCCCAGCCCCAACTGCACCCCGAGGGAGGGCTGTGCAGAGCCTGGGGTCACCCACCTGCCCACCTTCTCAGACGTCCCTCAGCATGGGCCCTGGCTGGCCCATCCATGCAAGGCCAGGGTCCTGGCAATGCTCCATAAAGGACACCCCCACAGTGGATCCAAGACACCCCGCTTGTGTTCCCAGCCTGGGCTCTGTCCGTCAAACCCATGGCTTGCTCTACCCTCTCAAGCAGAGGGTACCAACATCCCCCTCAATCCCACTGTTGGGGAAGTGGAGCCTTACCTGGGCCACAGCCACAAAGCCACCATCCAGGGGGTGACCCGTGTCTAGGGGAGCGATGCAGGCTTCTCCCCTCGGTCCTGACTGTCTTCACAGCTCTGTGCCAGCCCTGTGTCAGGTGAGCGGGCTTCACAGGGTCCTGATGGTGCTGGGCACTCTCTGCAGATGGCGGCAGAGGAGACAACAAGCTGGGAGGTGGCTCCATCCGTGGGGAGGACCCCATAGCCTGGGGCCCAACCTCTGACTCAGGACATCCCTGAGTCAGCCCCGCCCACTCATCAGCCGTCCCTGGAGTGACCATCTCCTGGACACCTGCCCCCCTCTGGGGTACCAGGGACACAGAGGGGGGTCGGTGAGCATCCCTCCCAGTAAGGCCCAGAGAGAGAGAGAGGGGGGCTGGGGCCCGACTGGGGCAATCGGGGAGGCCTGCTGGAGGAGGCATGGAGGAGGGAGGGAGGAACGCGCAGTCAGGGAGGGCCGCCAGGAGGAGAAAGCAGTGAGCACACTCAGGGCCCGGAGCCTTGTCCTCACAGCAGAACCAGCGCTCACAGGCCCTCTGGGCACCGCGCGGGCCTTGTGCTCCGTGCTCACCTGACCCCCACACTAACCCTGAGGGGCCATCTTCCAGGTCCCACAGCCAGGAGAGGCTGAGCCAAGCAAGGCGGGTGGGCCAGCGCGGGTGGGAGAACCCCACCCCTGGTGCAGGCGTGATGGCAGGACCGGCCCCACACAGAGCCTCCTGGAGGGTCAACCCTGCTCCAGCCCCCAGACCCATCACCGCCACACGCAGACCTGACTGAGCTCATCCCTCTCCTCCCTGCTCACACCTGCTGCTCCTTGACTGACTGCTGCAGTTGCTGCCCCAGGGCCTTTGCACCTGCCCCTCCCTCTGCCTGGCGCACCCCCTGAGCTGTCAGCCCCTGCTCCCTCTACAGCCAGGCGCTGTTTCCCCCTCAGCTCACGGCTCCTCCCAGCACAGCCCTTTGCGGGTTTACGGTCAGCCCCTCCCGCTGCCGTGGAGGCTCCAGGGCATAGGCAGGCGTTTGGCCCTTCCTGCTGGGCGGGACGTACAGACACAGCACCCGTGAACGCACCCTCCCGTCCACCCTCTTGACTGCTTCCCAAGGGTCTTGCTAGAGACTTGCAAACCTAGTGACATTTCACTTCACGTTTGAAATCTGCATCAAGAGTAAATCTCCAGGGTTACAAAAAGACCAGTAAACTTCATTGTCAAGGCCCCAGATTAAAATTTAAAGGCACTGTTTATCCAAGCCAGGAAAACATTCATGCAAACGTGCTTATATAACACATTAGAACTCCCAGAAAAACCGCCTGGGTGGTCACGTTTGCATTTCTCACGCGGAGAGCGAGCGGCGTGCGCGGAAACCACTTAAATCCGCTCTGAGCCTTGTCTCTTACGGCTTTGAGATTAAACCAACAAGTTTTTCCCCCAAGAAACATGTCCTTTCTTTGTCTCCTCGCTGAGTGGCTGGAGGTTTGGAGATTCCAAAATGAAACGAGGCCGTCACAGGGGGAGGTTGTGATAAACACTCTTCTTTCATTGCGCAGAGACTTGGACGCCTTGGGCTCCACAGGGTGGGGACACGGGGTCCCCAGAGGTCAGTCCGACCAGTCGGTAACCTCTGCTGGGGGCGCGGGGGCCTCCCACGGGCCCGCGGCTGAGCCACACATCCAGGCGAGTGAGCTCGGTCCCTGCCCACAGCACTCAGAGCTTCCTCGGCGTCTTCCGTAGAAGCTTCTGTTCTCGAAATAGCGTGTGACTGACAATTTCTTCCTCCAGGTTGGAAAATAGTTAAATGAACGAGACATTCTCAGAAAACCCACGTGTGAGCTGGGGACTGGTGATTCAAACCCTGGAAGAGAAAGTATTCTGATTTTTAAAGTGATGGGATCTATATTTTTCTTTCTTTTCCTCTGGTATTTTTGAGAGGGGTGATGAAAAATCACTGAATTTTTTAAACCTGAAATTCTTTTGAAGATATGCATCACTCTGTGTGACACATTGCTTGGTCTGGTTGCATCGGGATTTATTTGGGTGGGGGGAGTGCAATTTTTGGAAGCATGAATCCTATGTCTCCTTGCTCACTCGTTAGCGTCTCCCTGCTGGCAGAGGGGGCTTCCCAGTTGAGGCCTCTGGTAAAGAACCTGCCTCCCAATGCAGGTAGACATAAGAGATGCAGGTTCAATCCCTGGATTGGGAAGATCCCCTAGAGAAGGAAATGGCAACCCACTCCAGTAATCTTGCCTGGAAAATCCCATGGACAGAGGATTCTGGCAGGGCTACAGTCCATAGGCTCACACAGAGCCAGACACGACTGAAGCAACTCAGGATGCAAGCTCGCTGGCAGAGGGTACACACAACAGCAAGCTAGAAGTCTTGGTTGGTGGCCTCTATACCAGGGGTCAGCTGGTCTCCTGGTGCTCTCAGGAAAAGTGTGGGAACTGCCTAGGAGTCTGCTTGGTTAAAAAGGAGCCAGAGAGTGTAAATGACACAAGGTTCATTTAAGCAGGTGATAAGGTGAGGGTGATTAGACAGAAAGTTTGGCCTTCCGTTATAGTAACAGGAGCAGAGCATCCAGAATAAAGGAGGTGATGGCTCTCTGGCATCCTGGGTGGGTCGCACGTCCTTAGCAGTGTTACGGCGGGTGGTGGGTCCCTTTGGGTAATCTGGGTCTTGGAAGGTTAGAGCGGGCTTGTCAGCGGTGAGCAGGTTGGAAAGGGGGTCTGAGACCGGATCTTTGGAGGGAGGCATGCAGGAGTCAGGACTGCTCACCAGGAGAGAGGGCTATGGGGATCGCTACCGTCTGACTTCTGAAGCGCTGTCAGGGCACGCAGACTGGCGTCATGGGGCCCCAAAGGCAGGGCCAGGGCCACTTGGGGGGTACTTTGCTTATCCGCTGCTGTGTGGCAACCGCCCCCAAACCGCTGGCTTATCTCCCACAGTTCTGTGGTTGAGTGGGGTCAGCTACGAGGCTCTCGCTCGGGCCTCTCACGTGGTTGCTGGGGGTCGTCAGCTGGGCTGGATGGCCAGGTCGGCCCCTCACATGAATGGCAGCTGCGGCCAGCAGAGGATGGGGGTTCAGCCGGGGTTGCTGACCACGAGGTAGTCACCTCTCCATGTGGCTGGGGTTTCTCCTGGGATGGCGCTGGCGTTCTGAGAGCAAGGGCCCCACAGTGTCAGGTGGGCAGCACCTGGCTTCGTAGGACCCAGCTTGGAAGCCCCAGAAAGTCACCCCCACCCCGTTCCTCTGGGCTAGCGGGCACTTGGGCAGCGTGGAAGGAAGGGAGGAGGACGCGGTGACGGACAGTGGCGTGGACCTGCTGACCCCAGCTTTCACGACAGTCTCCAAGAGGGAACGTGGGGAGGGGTCCTCAACCCAGGCCCAAGGCCGACCTGCCATCTGTACCAGCCTGTCGGCCACGCAGCAAAGCACCAGACCAGCAGCGTCATCAGCAGGAACTCGTGTTCCTCACAGTCCTGGGGGCAGAGGTGCAAGCTCAGGATGAGGGCTCAGGATGAGGGCTTGCTCCTCCCGAGGCCTCTCTCCTTGGCCGCAGACGGAGGCCCCCTGCTCTGTCCTGACCTCTGGTGTCCTGATTGTCAGGACGCCAGTCAGGCTGGGTTAGGGCCACCCCAACTACCCTCTTTGACCATCCTCCCCCCTTTAAAGGCCCTCTCTGCAAGTACAGTCTCATTCCGGGGCTCAGGGCTCCAACCTATGGGTCTGGGGGTGATGCGAACCGGCCCACACCCCAGGGGTATGGGAAAAAAAGAGGCCATATCTCAGAGGCCTGGAGAATACCTGTCAGGAGGTGCAAGGTGGAGGCCCCAGGGGGCTCCAAGGAGGCGTGGTCCGAGTGGAGAGTGGGCCCGGCTGGCTGGTTGAGCGGAAAGCAGGTTGCACAAGAAAGTACCCCCTTCCGTCCAGTTCTGCAGAGCAGCAAGGCTACAGGATGGCAAGCCCAGCATAAGTGGACGTGCCGGTCCTTCTCTCAAAAGGCCTTGAGAAAGACGGGGGCCTTGAAGGCATTATGCTAAGTGGAATAAGTCAGAAAAAGACAAATCCTGTAGCATTTCAGTCACATTTGGAGTCTAAAAAAATAAACAATCAAGCCAACAAAAGCAAAATAAATGAACAAATCAAAGCAAGCCTGTAGACAGAGAGCAGAGCAGTGGTTGCCTGCGGGGAGGGCTCAGGGAGGGCAGAGTGGGCACAGGGGTCGGCCACACACACGATGACGGATGGAGCTATTATTGGTGGTAGGAAAACTGTCCTATACATCCAGAAGTTCTCAGTTTGCACACTGCTGGAGCCTGGCTTGAAGGATTTTGAGCATTACTTTGCTAGCGTTTGAGATGAGCGCAATTGTACGATAGTTTGAGTATTCTTTGGCATTGCCTTTCTTTAGGATTGGAATGAAAACTGACCTTTTCCAGTCCTGTGGCCACTGCTGAGTTTTCCAAATTTGCTGACATACCAAGTACAGCACTTTCACAGCATCATCTTTTAGGACTTGAAATAGCTCACCTGGAATTCTATCATCTCCACTAGCTTTGTTCGTAGTGATATGTCCTAAGGCCCACTTGACTTCACCACATTGGATTATAGAAAAAGCAAGGGAATACCAGAGAAACATCTACTTCTGCTTCATTGATGATGCTAAAGCCTTTGGCTATGTGGATCACAACAAACTGGAAAATTCTTAAACAGATGGGAATACCAAACCTCCTCACCTGCCTCCTGAAAAACCTGTATGCAGGTCAAGAACCGACAGTTAGAACCAGACGTGGGACAACGGACTGGTTCCAAATTGAGAAAGGAGTATGTCAAGGCTGTATACTGTCACCCTGCTTATTCAACTTATATGCAGAGTACACCATGCAAAATGCCAGACTGGATGAAGCACAAGCTGGAATCAAGATTTCTGGGAGAAATATCAACAGTCTTGGATATGCAGATGGTTTCACTTCAAGGGCAAAAAACAAAGAGGAACTAAAGAGCCTCTTGATGAAGATGAAAGAGGAGAGTGAAAAAGCTGGCTTAAAATTCAACATTCAAAAAGCTAAGATCACGGCATCTGGTCCCATCATTTCATGGCAAATAGATGGGGGAAAAGTGGAAACATGGACACATTTTATTTTCTTGGGCTCCAAAATCACTGTGGACGGTGGCTTCAGCCACAAAATTAAAAGACACTTGCTCCTTGGAAAAAAGCTATGACCAACTTAGACAGTGTATTAAAAAGCAGAGACATCACTTTGTTGATAAAGGTCCGTATAGTCAAAGCTATGGTTTTTCCAGTAGTGATGCATGAATGTGAGAGCTGGACCATAAAGAAGGCTGAGCACTGAAGAGTTGATGCTTTCGAACTGTGATGCTGGAGAAGACTCTTCAGAGTCCCTTGGACTGCAAGGAGATCCAACCAGTCAATCCTAAAAGAAATCAACCCTGAATGCTCATTAGAAGGACTGATGCTGAAGATAAAACTCCAATACTTTGGCCACCTGGTGTGAAGAGCTGACTCACTGGAAAAGACCCTGATGCTGGGAAAGATTGAAGGCAGGAGGAGAAGGGGACGACAGAGGATGAGATGGTTGGAGGGCATCACCGACTCAATGGACGTGAGTTTGAGCAAACTCCTGGAGATAGTGAAGGACAGGGAAGCCTGGCGTGCTGCAGTCCCTGGAATCACAGACTTGGACGTGACTGAGCGACCGAACAGCAACAACGCTGTTTGGACACAGAAATAGAAATACAATGATGTCATGTGAACATATGACATTATGAACTAAAGGGTTAGTCGCTCAGTCGTGTCCATCTCTCTGCGACCCCGTGGACTGTAGCCCACCTGGCTCCTCTGTCGATGGGATTCTCCAGGCAGGAATACTGGAGTAGGCTGCCCTTCTCTTCTCCAGGGGATCTTCCTGACCCAGGGATTGAACCTGGTTCTCCTGCGTTGCAGGCGGATTCTTTACCGTCCGAGCCACCAGGGACTGATTATTCACCAATCACTGTTACCTCAATTAACAAAGAAACCGGCAGGAGGAAGCCGCCTCCTTTCTCTGCCCCTCTCTCTTGACCCGTCTGGATGTATCCTGTGCGCTGCTGGCCTGCGGGTTCTGAGGGGTGCGTGCAGACCCCAGAGCTCCACCCCGAGACTGAGGAGGGTCACGCTCTGCCCACAGGGAGGGGTCGCTGGGCGGGGCAGAGGGCAGGCCGCCGGAGCCCCTCCCTTGAGTCCCAGCCTGGAGCAGGTGGGAGGCGGGACCCATGAACCACAGCCCCCCACGTGCTCCAGGTCCCGGGGCCTTCACTCACAGGACACACAGGCCAGGACAACCGTGAGGGCTGCAGAGCGCGGAGCCCCAAGCGGGCGCCGTGAGCGGGGGAGCCGCACCGCCCCTCCCAGGCCTGCGGCCCAGCGGCCCAGGCGCACTGGCTCCTGTGTGCCAAGCCCCGTCTGGGGGCTTCTGAACCGGAGCGGGCAGGGTTCTCACAGGAGGAGCGGGGTGGCGGTGGCGGGCCTCTGACTGCGCTCAGTCCCTCGCCCGGAGCGTGGGAGCCCTCCCAGGAGGCTCCGGGCAGGTGGGCTTCGGAGCTCAGCCTTTGCAGAGACCACCGGGCACTCTGGGCACATTTCACGGTGCCGCAGGGGCCGGGACCCTCGTTGACCAGACGCATCACAGACGTGCAGCAAGACAAGAGCGCAAGAAGCAGAGGGCAGAGCGGCGGCCGCGCGGCGGCTCGGGGCGGGTCCGCGGCGGCTCGGGGCGGGTCCTGCCGCCAGTGAATGACTAGGGGAAGGAACAGAAAGGAGAGTTGGGCCTCAGAGCTTCCGGGCAGGACTGCGGGGCCCTCGGTCTGTCGGCTCCCAGTACCCATTCTTCCTTTTCCCCAAAGGCCATAGAAGCGAGGGGAATACAGGTTGCAAAACAGTTGCAGCTCTCCAGGAGGGGCCAGGGGTGGGATGCCTCCATAGGTGGGATCCTGCTCGCCTCCCCTGCCCAGGGGCCTGCTCTCATTCCATTACTGCCCATGGGCGTCTGTTTTGTAGAATGAAGGGCTTCGCTTGTTCAGTTTGCCTCCTGTTTCTCTGGCCCTGGAGTCAGCAGCCTTCCCATCAGAGCTGCGTTTCACTGTGAAACACAAAACCACCCCAGGTGTGCTCCCAGGAGCCCCCACACCCCAGAGTCAGCAGGCGGGGAGGGACACTCCTCCCCCAACCCCAGGACCCTGGTACCCCAGAAACAGTGACTGCGGGACGACTCCAGGCTGGACCACGTGGCCCACCCGGCCTCCCTCCCAGCCAGGTGCCCAGGCAGAGGCCTCAGCTCTGGGGCATAGCCACGTGCCCCCTCCCTGCTGTGGGATGCTGTGGAGTCATACCCGCCGCTTCTGAGTTCTCGTATCCTGTCTCTAAAAAAAAGTGGTGAGACCAATAGTGGCATAAAAACGGTGCTCCCCAGGTCGTGCTGGGCTAAGAGCCATGACACGGAAACAGGGACATTCTTCAGACCCTGGCCGGTGAGGGTCTCCAGGAGGGACTGGTCATCCCACGTCCAGCCCGGGGACGGGGCGGGACCAGAGGCTGCAGTAGCTGGAGCAGAGGAACACAGAGCCGCAGGGACAGAGGGTGCCTGGCACACAGCCCTTCAGCTGCCCCAGGGATTTCATGCCACCTGAGAAGTGGTCCTGCGTGGACCCCCACTCTGACCTCCCTCCTAACAGCATCGCCAGATAAAAAGGGGCACCCAGTTAAATTTCAATTTCAGATAAACAGTGACTGTTTGTAACGTATTTCCTAATATCCCGTGGGATGTGCTTCAGATTCAGTCATCATGTTTCTGAGGTTGAACTTTGACGGCTGTCCTGTCTCTTCATCGGGTGAATCTGGCTCATCCCACTGTCCTGCTGGGAAGTCAGGACATCAGTGGGGTCAGCCTCTGTTCCCAGGACCCTGTGCTGAGCAGGGACTCCGTCTGGTGGACAGCAGGGAGGCAGTGGTGTCCTGGACCCCCTACCCTTGTATGGACCAAATTAAAGGGCTGAGCACAGGTTTGGGGGGTCGCACGGTCTTAGGACTGAACCCTGGATTGGCATTTTTGCTGTGGGTCTTTGGGCAGGTGACTCAACCTCTCTGGGCCCCCGTGTCCTCAGCTCTAAAAAGGAGTACTGTTTGGGTGAGCAGTGATGCCAGGATTGTCGGTGGGACCCAGCCTTGGCACCAGACCTGTCTGAGTGCCCCCCCAGGTGGCCCTTCCCACCCTGGCCTCCACTTTTCCTCCTTCCTCTGAAAACCCATCACTACAGTGTGAGCGTTCTGGGGGACCCTCGTAAGCCTTCGACAAAGACATGTGGGCAATTACTAAATCAGAGCTTTGCACTGTCTCCTCCAGAGAAAGAGTGACATTTAGTATTCGTCATTCTCGCCCAGTTCCAGGTGGCAAGCATCTTCCATTCCTAACAACTTTTTTGGGGGGTGGGGGGGATTGGCTCCTCTCTTGGTGATTAATTTCTGGTTTTTCCTTGCGAGAGAAGCTCCCTCCTCTCCTGTCTCTGATGCTTCCACCAGCCCGGGACACCCAGCACCCCTGACGCCCCCCAGTGGGGCAAGTCTCCCCACCGCAGGCGAGCCTACAGCTCATCCCCCCCACTCTTCAATGATGCTTCTCGTCCCTCTTACGGAAACACCCCCCCACGGCTGGGTGTCCCTCGTGGGAGGAGGTGGAGGGGCCAGGGAGGGGGTCAGGAGCCAGGAGCCTGAGGTCTCACCGCCCCCAGCTCGGCTTTTAAAAGCACCGCTCTCTGGTCTGCCGGGAGCACATGCTTTTCTGTAAGCTTCTCTTCTCACCAACCCACAGTCCCATTTCCCTCAGTCAGTCGTCTCGGGAGCTTCTCCGCGGTTGGGTTACTGACACCCTGATCCCTCTGCTTGGCTGCCCTGGAGTGAGGGGACCAGGACATCCTGCAGGTAAGGGCTGGGCTCTGCTCTCAGCAGAGGTAGCGTGGCGGGAACAAAGGAATCAGCGAGCAACCCAAAGCTCTTCTCCCCACGGAGCCCGTCTTGCTGATACGCCAGCTGGAGGAGGGCCCGTGGGCACACCGAGAGATGGCCACTCCCAACCTGGCCCTTCTTCTGTCCTCCTCTCCCTCACGGCTGAATCTGAGCCTGGTGGTTAAGCAGGCACCCCCGCCTTGCACCCCTGATCGCAAACCCTGTAGCATCAGGAGACGCTTGGACGCTGCGGGGACGCCCTCTCTGCTCCTGGCTCCCGGTCGAGCCCTGGGCGGGCAGCAGGCACTTAGCAGATGGCCACCTTGATGGGAACACACAAAGGCCCGCCCTCCACATTCCTGGCCTGTCTGGCTTCTGACATCCTTTCTCAGACGCTTGTAGCTGCTGCCAGCTCAGGGGGAGATGCTCCGAAGCTTGGTCTGGGGAGAAGACTGAAGTCAGGGAGGTAAAGCAACTTGCCCCCAGGTTCGATTATTTGAAGCTCTGCTCACCAGGTAACGCTCATCATGTGAACAGCGTCATCGCACGTGTGCATAATTCCGGCTGGCGCGCGACGCCCTTGCACTGTGAACACGTGTGTGGCCGTGGCTGCCGCTGAGCATGTCCGAGGGCCAGGTCCCTGCAGGCCCGGGCTTGGGCCCCACCACGGCCCCATGCCCGGAGCCATGTCGCCGTCCACTCAGGGTTTGCACCTGGGAGGCGAGGGGCAGCCCCGTGGACAGGAACAGGGGCTGGGCCCGGGGGAGACAGAGCCAGGGGCAGGGCGTGTCTGGGAGGCCGCTGGAGCAGAGAGCTCGTCCTGGTCAAGCCTCCCCCTCCTGGGCCTCAGTCTCCTCCTTTTCCAAACAGAGTCACAGAACACACCTTTCCAGATGCTTCTCATAGAAACAGGGAGAGCGCGGCCAGGCCCCGCCCCGCACGCAGACAGTGGAGCGCAGCTCTGCCCTGTCTCTCTCTTCCCACCTATCCAAGTCCCTGTTATCCCTGAGACCCCCCCTCTCTGCCTCTCTCGGCTCAAGAAGGGTTTCCAGAGAGAGAGAGAGGTCTCCACCAGGGAAGAGGACTCCAACAAGCCTCGGGAAACTCACTCTTGAGAAAGGCAACCCCAGGCAGCCTGCCTCTGGGTCAGTTAGTGGTTCCAACAGTGACAGGTCAGAGAAGCGAGAAAACTCATCAAGGACTCCCCGAAGGAGGTGGCTTCTCAGCTTGAGACGGACGGGAACAGGGTGGACGCGCAGTCACGGTCTGAGAGTCACACAGGGAGTGCAAATGACCCCCAGCACTCCGGCCGGCACATTTAAAGCATCTTTGCCAAGACTAACTGCCCAGGAGCCGTTACGTGCTTCTGTGAAGAAAACATGCATCACTCCTCCCAGGGGTCCCCCCAGGTAGCCCAGGGCACAGAGGGCCGCCCCCTCTGGGGTCCCACAGACCCAGACACACATTCTAAGCCTAGGGCTCACAGTGAGGAAACTTCTCGAATGAATGCCAGTCTGGAGACCTGTGCTCATGTAAGCAAAATAGATTTGTTTAGAGATGAGAGACGCTGGACGGCTCAAGCCCCTGGCATCCATCTGGCCTGAGCTGGTATTAAATGGATGCATAATTTATCATCTCCCCTGGACGGAGGCAGCTGCCCAAGCCCCCGACACACAGGAGGATGGGCGTTGGGAATCAGGGAGCATCTTTAAGCCAGGAGCCTGAAATCCAATTTCCACCCTGTCCTGGGGACTAAAAGCTTTCTGTAAACAGCTGCACCAAATTCGCAGATCCAATTAGCTGCTGCCCAAGCCACTTGCCAAGAGCAAGGGAGCAAGCCAGACTTCGAGAGTCCAGTAGCCTCAGGCTCCGGGCAGCTGGAGGTGGACCCGCTCCCCAAGGCGGGAACCAGCCACCCACTGCCCCATGCAGCCGCCTGTCCCTGAGAGCATCCGCAGGGTCTGAACTCCAGGGCCCTCCCCTTCCCGTCTGCCAGACACCAGCCCCGAGACCAAGGTGCCCCCAAGCCATCAGGCAGTCCTGGCCGCCTTCAGTCACCCCTCTGTCTTTGAAGACAAAGGCTCAGGTCCCCCAGGCCTGGGACCCCCTCGCCTCAATCACGCTCCTCCTCCCTCCCCCCGCCACCCCCTCATTCTGCCCCTGGGTCAGGCTCCGAGGCCCACTCCCACCAGCCAGGGTGCACACGTGTGCACACGCCTGCAGGCACACACGTGCACCCACGCACATAGTCACACCCTCGTGATCACACAAGGGGAAGCAGACTCTTGGAAAGTCAAAGGCCTATTAGCATATTCAAGGCTCCAAGAAGCTGGGCAATTAAAATCGACAATTTAATTTGGTTTAACTCTCAATTCTCCAAATTACTGAACACAGATACGGTTTTCATGGCCCGTCTGTCAGCATGCTAAGGACGAGTGTTCCGTGGGGCTCCAGGCGGAGAAGTTACTGGGTGGATGGATCTCTGAACCGAGGTGACCGGAATTGAGGCCGAGCTCTCGATAGAAAACAGAAGTTTTATTGCTCTTACTTCTTGCTAAGAGCGTTCACTTCACACTGAGCACCTTTACTGAGTGGAATACATGTAAGGAGTTGTTCATTCTCACACTCAGCCCCCGAGGGGGCCTGTCATTATCCCATTCTACAGCTGGGAAAGCTGAGGCCAGACTGCTCATGTAACTGTGAAGCTGGGAGTCTCAGGCTGCGAAAGCTGAGTCACACTGCAGTGACAAACGGCCCCCAGACCCTGTGGCCTGGAGAAATACGTCTACCTCTTCCTCTGGTTGCCTGTCTGTCTGTCTCTCTGTTCCAGCTCCCAGTTTGCTGGGGTGGGGACACTGCTGAGGGAAAGAGAGGAGGCCAAGCTTCTGCTCCCAGGGGGACAAGTCACTCCCAGCCTCCTCTCATTGGCCGCAGGGACCCACTCCTGAGCAGGGGGAGCAACCAGACGGTGAGTTCTGTTCAGTTCAGCTCAGTCGCTCAGTCGTGTCTGACTCTTTGCGACCCCATGGACTGCGGCCCGACAGGCCTCCCTATCCATCACCAACTCCCGGAGTCACCCAAACTCCTCTCCATCGAGTGGGTGACGCCATCCAACCATCTCATCCTCTGTCATCCCCTTCTCCTTCTGCCCTCAATCTTTCCCAGCATCAGGGTCTTTTCAAAGGAGTCAGCTCTTTGCATGAGGTGGCCACAGTATTGGAGTTTCAGCTTCAGCATCAGTCCTTCAAATCAACACCCAGGACTGATCTCCTTTAGGATGGACTGGTTGGATCTCCTTGCAGTCCAAGGGACTCTCCAGAGTCTCCTCCAGCACCACAGTTCAAAAACATCAATTCTTCAGCGCTCAGCTTTCTTTATAGTCTAACTCTCACATCCGTACATCAATGAAACTATGAGCTATACCAGGTAGGACCACTCAAGACAGAAGGGTCATGGTGGAGAGGTCTGACAAACTGTGGTCCGCTGCAGAAGGGAATGGCAAACCACTTCAGTATTCTTGCCTTGAGAAGCCCATGAACAGTGCTAAAAGACAGTGGGTATCTGAACAGTAATAGCCGCGTGGGGATGTGGGCGTGGCCACCTGGCTGCATCACGCTCCACGGCGCTTGGGTGAAGGACACTGTTCTTCCCCGTAGCTGGACGACCTTGGTGAACACCCCTTGCCCCTTTCCTTCCAAGAATGGTCAGCCTCGGCCACGGCGTTCCCTCCGCGGGGCTCGCCTCCTGCTCCACGTACACACGTCCTCCTCCTTAGAGCCGCCCCCGCCCCCGCCCGGCTGAATCACAGGCCGGCTTGCTGTCCATGTCAGCATTGTCTGCTCCATGCAAGGCTGCTCAGTCCCCACACGGAAGAGACCTGCTCCTTGCACTTTGCACAGTCTGCCCCGAACTCTCTGCACTCGGCTGCTGGGAGTCCCCGGGGGTCCCCTTCTCAGCAGCCCTTCCACAGCGCCGTCAGCTTCTGCATCTCAAAGCCCTGGGGCATGACTGTGGCCTCTCAAGGCCGGAGGGAGTTGGCCCACGAGCTCAAGGCGCACCTTGGGAACTGCAAAATCAGTCATCACTGGGCCCCTGTCTCCCCAGAGTGCCCAGGAGAAAGCTTAAAACCTAGCTGAAGAAGTGACTCTCAAATATCTAGAAATGATTGACCAGTGCAATGGAGACCCTGGAGTGAGACCCTATTCCTCTGAGGCAAGTCGGGGGCTCTTGCCAAGGTAGGTTGCCCGCCTGGAGCCAGAGCTAGAAGTTGGGATCAGTTGCAGAAGGTGGGTACCCTGGGTGCCGCCAGGCTCCTGGGAGGGCACTGGGTACCAAGACATACTGGGAGGGCCCCTATCCAGCACGGGTGTGGGGCAGACATGGTGGAGCCAGAGGGGTGGGGTCCAGGGGCCAGGTACCCGCCTGGGACAGGGAGGATGAGGTGCTGGCACATGGGAGGGCCCACTCAAGCTGGACAACAGAGGATAAGTGAGGTCACGGGTGAGGGACGGCGATCCAGGTGGACAGAGCAGCAGGTGCAAAGGCCCTGAGGCACACAACGCTGGGCGGGCTCTAGTGACACTCAGGAGTGTTGGCTGTCACCAGGAGCCCAGGCTGCCCTCATTCCTAACAGCCACACCCACGATGGCAACTCAGCCCCGCTCAGCACACAGGACCTCTGCCCCACTTCCTGCGCCTGCCCTTGGCAGACGCCACGAGTCAATGACCATCCCCTTCCCACAGACCACAGCTGCAGCCTCAGGCTCCCTGGCGGGGAATCAGAAATGTACTGACCACCCTCGGCTCAGCTCCCCTCCCATCACAGCTGCCCCAGACTTTTGTTTAAACCTGACTGTATGGGCAAGAAAAGCCAGGAACAAAGCAGACGGTTCTGTCCGCATCACCTCGTCTCCCAGAGGGGACGCTGACCCAGCTGGCCCAGGAGAGGGGCTTATCGGACACTGCGTCTCTGTAAACCCAACACGCACAGCAAATTCAACCACGTGCAGGGGAACAAGAGGGGCAAGGAGGGCGGGGCTGAGAATGGAGAGTCCCCCCCTCCCCGGGGTGCGGGCAGACGCCTGACACCTGACACTCAGGAAAATAAGAAAAAAATCGGGAGAGGCAGCGTTGTCCCTCGGAGGGGAAGTTGGCTGTGCTGTGCTGGGGAGTTAATGAGATCCCCAAAGCAGTCCGGCCCTGTTTTGCCTACGCAAGCACTCCGTGGTCCCTGAGAGAGGTGTTTCAGTCATTTAAAGAAAAGAGAAACTTAAAATGCTGCCTGCAGCTTGCCTCTGTGTATATAACCTAAGGAGATGCTTTTCTTAATGAGAATGTATCGAAATGCACACCCGCAGCACCCGCATGCCCACGGGACACCGAGTATGCGCACGCACACACACACACACACAATAGGCCCACACGTGAGCAAGAGGCTTGCCCCTCGCACCCCCACACACTCGCACGAGCATCCGAGCCTCGTCTGAGCTGAAATCCAAGCTGTCTGATGCTGAAGCTGAAGTTCCAATACTTTGGCCACCTGATGCGAAGAGCTGACTCACTGGAAAAGACCCTGATGCTGGGAAAGATTGAAGGAGGGAGGCGAAGGGGACGACAGAGGATGAGATGGCTGGATGGCATCACCGACTCAGTGGACATGAGTTTGGGTGGACTCCGGGTTTGGCAATGGACAGGGAGGCCTGGTGTGCTGCAGTCCATCGGGGTCGCAGAGTCGGACACGACCGAGTGACTGAATAACAGCAGTCACTTTTCCTGTTGAAATTGGAGAGAGGGGATGTCTGAGAAAGAGCCAGGTGTACTTGCTTGCTAAGTCCCTTCAGCCGTGTCCGACTCTTTGTGACCTCATGGACTGTAGCCCACCACGCTCCTCTGTCCATGGGATTCTCCAGGCAAGAATCCTGGAGCAGGTTGCCATGCCCTCCTCCAGGGGATCTTCCTGACCTAGGGATCAAACCTGGGTCTCTTACACCTCCTGCATTGGCCGAAGGGTTCTTTACCACTAGCGCCACCTGGGAAGCCCCAAGAAAGAGCCACCCCCCTCCCAAAACCGGCAGGGAAAGCTGACTTGGCCTGGATGCAGGCAAGACCTGGTGCTCTTCAAAAAGGCTTGTTCTGAGACCTTGAAATCCAAGTGACCAGCGGCTCAGCTGCAGGGGACAGCTGCCACCTCACACCTATTTTTCGGCAGTGTGTGGGGGGGTTCTCCTTTCATCCTAGTAACTGGCCAATATGTTTGGGGTCCCCTCCTGGCACAGGCAGCTCCTGCAAAGGGTAGATGGAAGCCTGAGGAGTCTGGGCCCCCCTCCCTTGGTGGCAATGAACGGGCCTGTCCCATTTCCAGGCCTCAGTGTCCACCTTGGTCAGCAGTGCCGGCCTCGCTGGCTCGTGTGGAGCTCCCGGGGACACTCGGGGTCACTGTGAGGCTGACCCCCATCTGCCTCAGGAACCCAGGCTCCCAGGACCCCCTCTCCCCGCCAAGCCTTCAGCTCCCACATAGGGGTGTCCAGCCCTGTCCGTCCTCACTTTCACAACACACCCCTCACGGCCGGCTCTTGCACCGCTTGTAAGACGAGGCTGCCCACGTCCCATCAGCCAGCCCTCCCTCGAGGGGAGCGGTCCACACCACTCTGGAAGCCGCACCTGACCCGTCGGCAGAGGCCTGCACTGTCCCCTCGAGTGACACTGGGCCGCAAGAGGAGGGGAGGCAGGGATGTGAACCTCTGGGCAGGAGGAGCCGTCTGCGGGGCCACAGCTGTTTGGGCAACAAGAAGCTCCGCCTGGGGCCAAACCCACCGGGCGACCCAATGCCCAGAGAGGGGGGCCCTCGGTGTGGGCCTTGCAGGTGGCGCTGGCTCTAAAGAACCCGCCTGCCAATGCAAGACGTAAGAGACCCAGGTGTGACCCCCGGGTCGGGAAGATCCCCTGGATAAGGGCATGGCAACCCGCTCCAGTGTTCTTGCCTGGAGACTCCTTCAGACAGAGGAGCCTGGCGGACAGCAGTCCTGGGGTCTCGCAGAGTCAGACGTGACTGAAGCAACTGAACACACACAGAGGCAGGAGGGCCAGCAAGCAGGGGCAGGGGGCTGGGGAGGACACGAGCGTTTAGGAGCAAGGGGCTGAGCCCGCAGAGGGCTGCGGGGAGAGGGGTGGGCCCTGCGCCCCTGCCTCCTCCCCCTGCCCACAGGATGGGCGCAGCCTGCCAGCACGTCACGTCCACTACCAACGTGTCCTCCACGGACAAGCTCCACGTGGCTGGAGGCGGCAGGTGCTGACCGGGAGCTCTTGGGGTCTCCCCAGGGGTCCTGCTCAAGTGACCCAGCAGCACGCGGACGAGTCCATCCCAGAGACAGTTTATGCATTTCCCAAAGCTCAGGCCAGATGCTGCTGTTTCTAGGAAGGTTCCGAAGACCCCCTCCAAGCAGTGATCAGCTCCGCGGACCCCACAGTGGCTGGGTCAGCCAGGGACTGGCCCTGTCACACCCACTGGAGGGCCCGCTGCCCCTCCCCGAACCCCTGACCCTACAGTAGGTCCCCCCACTACCAGCTCCCACACCTGTTGACGTGTCTGCCCTCCTCGCCCACGGTCCCTGTGGGCTCCAGGAGCAGAGAGGCCACGGGCGCTCCCGGTCGTGCATCCGCAGTCCCCAGTGCCCTGTGTGCCAGTGGGAGCGGGGCCGAGGCAGGAAGCAAAGTGGGCCTGGAGTCAGGTGCCAGCCCCCAGGGCACCACCGAAGCGTCGAAGCCACAGCACGGCCCCCGGGGAGTGGCTGGTCTATGCAACCTGCCGGATCTGTGCCTCTGCAGGGCCTGCCCCTCGGGGGCCTGGGTGGGCCTGGTCTTGCCCCTTCACCTCTGCCAGACCCCCGAGTGGGAGGACAGTGTGTGTGTGTGGGGGGTCTTCCCAGCACCTTGAGACTTGCCCCCAGCCCTGAGCCAGAGCCCGAAGCAAACTTTGAAGTTTTGCTGCTGCTAAGTCGCTTCAGTCGTGTCCAACTCTGTGCGACCCCATAGACGGCAGCCCACCAGGCTCCCCCGTCCCTGGGATTCTCCAGGCAAGAACACTGGAGTGGGTTGCCATTTCCTTCTCCAATGCGTGAAAGTGAAAAGTGAAAGTGAAGTCGCTCAGTTGTGTCTGACCTTTAGTGACCCCATGGACTGCAGCCCACCAGGCTCCTTTGCCCATGGGATTTTCCAGGCCAGAGTAGTGGAGTTTTGCTAGAAATCTCAAAGGTCAGCTGTTCTCACATTTCCACAATTTATTGATCTCGTCTGGGCTGGAACGGCAACGACCAGGCTTTTGTTGCTCATGTCTGAGCGGCAGCAGGGAGGGTGTGCGGCCATGGGGCCGACATGGGCAATGCCACCCGAGGGTCCGCGCCCCTGCTCGTCCCTGCACCCAGGGCCCCGCCCCTGGCCCACCACTGCACAGGGCCTGTCTCCCTGGACTGAGGGAGCTCAGGACACCCCAGTCCCCCGGGAAGAGGACAGCAGATGCCAGGGAGGAGGGCGGGGAGGGCAGGGAGCCCAGCTGAGGGCTGCACTCTGCCAGCAGGCCCTGGGCCGTCCCCACCCCCAGACCGGCCGCGGGCTCGACACTCGCTCACTCGCCTGCTCACTCACGCGCTTGTCCCTCTCACTCAATCTCTCACTCACCCAGTCATCCAGGCAATCACACACACACACACTCACTCACACACTCACTCCCTCACACTCACTCATTCACTCACTCACTCACACACTCACCCACACACTCACTCCCTCACACTCACTCATTCCCTCACTCACTCACTCACGCACACACTCACTCACTCACTCACACACTCACTCTCCCTCACACTCACTCACTCACTCATTCACACACTCACTCACACACTCCCTCACAGTCACTCATTCCCTCACTCACTCACTCACTCACTCACACACACTCACACACTCACTCTCCCTCACACTCACTCACTCACACACTCACTCACACACTCACTCACTCCCTCACACTCTCACTCACTCCCTCACACTCACTCATTCACTCACTCACACACTCACACACTACACACTCACTCCCTCACACTCACTCACGCACACACTCACGCACACACTCACTCACTCACTCACACACTCACTCTCCCTCACACTCACTCACTCACTCATTCACACACTCACTCACACACTCCCTCACAGTCACTCATTCCCTCACTCACTCACTCACTCACTCACACACACTCACACACTCACTCTCCCTCACACTCACTCACTCACACACTCACTCACACACTCACTCACTCCCTCACACTCTCACTCACTCCCTCACACTCACTCATTCACTCACTCACACACTCACACACTACACACTCACTCCCTCACACTCACTCACGCACACACTCACGCACACACTCACTCACTCACTCACACACTCACTCTCCCTCACACTCACTCACTCACTCATTCACACACTCACTCACACACTCCCTCACACTCACTCATTCCCTCACTCACTCACTCACACACTCACACACACTCACACACTCACTCTCCCTCACACTCACTCACTCACACACTCACTCACACACTCACTCACTCCCTCACACTCTCACTCACTCCCTCACACTCACTCATTCACTCACTCACACACTCACACACTACACACTCACTCCCTCACACTCACTCACGCACACACTCACGCACACACTCACTCACTCACACACTCACTCTCCCTCACACTCACTCACTCACTCATTCACACACTCACTCACACACTCCCTCACACTCACTCATTCCCTCACTCACTCACTCACACACTCACACACACTCACACACTCACTCTCCCTCACACTCACTCACTCACACACTCACTCACACACTCACTCACTCCCTCACACTCTCACTCACTCCCTCACACTCACTCATTCACTCACTCACACACTCACACACTACACACTCACTCCCTCACACTCACTCACTCACACACTCACCCACACACTCACTCCCTTACACTCACTCATTCCCTCACTCACTCACTCACGCACACACTCACGCACACACTCACTCACTCACTCACACACTCACTCTCCCTCACACTCACTCACTCACTCATTCACACACTCACTCACTCCCTCACACTCACTCATTCCCTCACTCACTCACACACTCACACACACTCACACACTCACTCTCCCTCACACTCACTCCCTCACACACTCACTCACACTCACTCACACACTCACTCACTCCCTCACACTCTCACTCACTCCCTCACACTCACTCATTCACTCACTGACACACTCACACACTCCCTCACACTCACTCACACACTCACTCACACTCTCACTCACTCCCTCACACTCACTCATTCACTCACTCACACACACACTCCCTCACACTCACTCATTCCCTCACACACTCACTCACACACACACACTCACACACTCACTCTCCCTCACACTCACTCAACACTCACACACTCACTCACACTCACTCACTCACACACTCACTCACTCACACTCTCACTCACTCCCTCACACTCACTCAAATATATCACTCAACACCACTACACTACTCACTCACCTCTCACTCTCTCACTCACACACTCACCCACACACTCACTCCCTCACACTCACTCACTCACACACTCACCCACACACTCACTCACTACAACTCACACACTCACTCTCTACTCACTCACCACTCACTCACTCATTCACACTCACTCACACTCACTCACTCACTCACACTCCTCACTCACACTCACTCCCTCATACCAACTCACTCACACACTCACTCACTCCCTCACACTCATTCCCTCACTCACACTCACTCCCTCACATTCATTCCCTCACTCACTCACTCACACACTCACTCACTCACACACTCACTCCCTCACACTCACTCCCTCACTCATTCACACACTCACTCACTCCCTCACACTCACACACTCACACACTCACTCCCTCACACTCACTCACTCACTCATTCACACACTCACTCACTCCCTCACACTCACACACTCACTTACTCCCTCACACTCACTCACTCACTCATTCACACACTCACTCACAAACTCACTCACTCACACACTCACTCACACACTCACACACTCACTCACTCACCACTCACACACTCACTTCACACACTCACACTCACTCACACATCACTCACACTCTCAATACACACACTCACTCACTCACTCCACACACTCACAAACATCACTCCCACACACTCACATCACTCACACTCACTCACACTCACTCCCTCACACTCACTCATTCCCTCACACACTCACTCACTCACACACTCACACACTCACTCACTCACACTCACTCACTCACTCACACACTCACTCACTCACACACTCACTCACACACTCACTCCCTCACACTCACTCACTCACTCATTCACACACTCACACACACTCACTCCCTCACACTCACACAATCACACACTCACACACTCACACTCACTCCCTCACACTCACACAATCACTCACACACTCACACTCACTCCCTCACACTCACTCACACACTCACTCACTCTCTCACACTCACTCATTCCCTAACTCACACAATCACGCACACACTAACACTCAATCACTCACACACTCACTCCCTCACACTCACTCCCTCACACTCACACAATCACTCACTCACACACTCACTCACACACTCACACATTCACTCTCACACTCACTCCCTCACACTCACTCCCTCACACTCCCTCACACACTCACTCACTCCCTCACACTCACTCATTCCCTAACTCACACAATCACGCACACACTCACACACTCAATCACTCACACACTCACTCACACACACACTCACTCATTCCCTTACACACACACTCACTCACACACTCACACAGTCACTCCCTCACACACTCACTGACACACTCACTCATTCACATACTCACACACTCACACACTCACACACTCTCACTCACAGACTCACTCACATACTCTCACACTCACTCATTCACACACTCTCACTCACACACTCACTCACACACACTCACTCACTCATTCCCTCACACACTCACTCACACACTCACTCACACTCACTCACTCACTCTCACTCACACACACTCACTCCCTCACACTCTCACTCACACACACTCACACACTCACTCATTCATTCACTCACACACTCACTCACTTACACACTCACTCACACACCCACACCCTCATTCTCACTCACACACTCACTCACACAATCACTCGCTCACAGTCACTCAATCACACAATCACTCACACACTCAAACACTCACTCACTCAATCCCTCACACACTCACTCACTCACACACTCACACACTCACTCTCACACACTCACTCTCACTCACACACTCACTCACTCATTCCCTCAGACAGTCACTCATTCACACACTCATTTCGTCACACACTCACTCTCACTCACACACTCACTCACACATCACACACTCACTCAGTCATTCCCTCCCTCAGACATTCATTCACTCACACACTCACTCATTCACACACTCCCTCACTCACACACTCACTCACACACTCACACATCACTCACTCACTCATTACCTCACTCAGAAAATCACTCATTCACACACTAACTCTCACTCACACACTCACTCATTCCCTCACACACTCACTCACTCACACACTCACTCACTCATTCCCTCACACACTCACTCACTCACACACTCACTCACTCACACATCACACACTCACTCATTCCCTCACACACTCACTCTCACTCACAGACTCACTCATATACTCACACACTCACTCATTCACACACTCACTCACACACTCACTCTCACACACTCCCTCACACTCTCACACACACTCATTCATTCACTCACACACTCTCACACACTCACTCTCACTCACATTCACTCACACACTCTCACACACTCACTCTCACTCACATTCACTCACACACTCACTCACACACTCACTCACTCACACACTCACACACTCACTCACTCACACACTCACTCACACACTCATTCCCTCACACACTCACTCTCACTCACAGACTCACTCATATACTCACACACTCATTCACACACTCACTCACACACTCACTCTCACTCACACACTCGCTCCCTCACACTCACACACACTCACACACTCACTCATTCATTCACTCACATACTCTCAAACACTCACTCTCACTCACATTCACTCACTCACACACTCACACACTCATTTCCTCACACACTCACTCACTCACACACTCACTCACTCACACACTCACACACTCACTCACTCACACACTCACTCACACACTCACTAGGGAGGGGAGGGGATGGCGAGGGGAGCCAGCGGCACCTCCAGCTTCTCAGGCAGGGCATCCCCAGCAGCAGGGGTCCTGATGCCCCTCCCAGGAGCCCGGGCCCTGGGCGGGGAATTCAAGCGCAGCCTCAGTGCCTGCAGCCCCTGCGGGCCCTACTCTGCCCAAGCCACGGGCTCCAGGGTGAGTGGTTGGTCTCTGTGCCATCGGCAGGTGGCAGGTGCTGAAGAAAATCCCTGTTGAGGGGCTACTTTCACACAGCAGGGCAGTGACAGCCGGGACCTGAGTCACGTCCCCGCGGACAGGCCATCATCCCCTGGTGCAGGCCCCGGCATCTGACCACAGCCGAGCTGGGTGGGGACCTGGCAGGGCTCTAGCCCGATGGGTGGAGATGCCGCCGGGCTCGTGTGCAGCCTCGCCGCCTTGCTTTTCCAGGAGCAGAAAGGGGCCCCCGTGTCCCCTCAGCCCCCCAGGCCTCAGTGGGCTGCTGATGCAAGATAAGAGCTGGCTCCCGCCAGAGGCTCAAGTACGAGCTGGTAGTTTTCCATCATTAGAGCAAGTGATCAGCCTCACAGGAGGCCAGGCGGGGCTGGAGGATCCCTCCTCCCAGCTCTGAGCAGTCCGACTGGGGGGCAGCTGTCCAGAACCCTCCGGAGCCTGCCTCTCCCACCATCTGCAAGCTCTGGGGGCCGGCCAGCCAGCCAGCCACCTCCACCACGCATTTATCAAGCCTCCGAGAACCTCCTGGGCCCTGGGGCGTGGCACCTGATGAGCTTCCCCGGTGGAGTAAAGAACCCGCTTGCCAATGCAGGAGATGGAGGAGACACGGGTTTGATCCTGAGTTGGGAAGATCCCCTGCATGAGGAAATGACAACCCACTCCAACATTCTAGCCTGGGGAATCCCATGGATGGAGGAGCCTGGTGGGCTACAGCCCGTGGGGTCACAGAGAGTCAGACACGGCTGAGCACCAGCAGCTTGTTGCTTCTGCAGCCTCCCTGCCGGAGCCCTGTCAGTCTCCTGTTTTGATCCTGGAGGAATCAGCTGAAGCCCCAGGGCTGTGTGGGAACTCACCGTGCTTCCTGCTCAGTTGTGATATGAAGCTGGTTCAGTTCAGTCCAGTCGCTTGGTCATGTCTGACTCTTTGTGACCCATGGACCGCAGCACGCCAGGCCTCCCTGTCCATCACCAACTCCCGGAGTTCACTCAAACTCACATCCATCGAGTCGGTGAACCTAAAGCTGCCCTAAAAGCATAAAGTCTATTTTTAAAAAGTGTGTGAATGGAAACCCTCGAGCCTGTGGCCTTTCGAGCCTGGCTTCCTCCTCTCACAAAAGGCGTTGGCAAACCCCTGTGTTTTGCACGCATCCAGAGCTGGTCCCTTTGTGCCGCTGAACAGTTTCCCACTGCGTGGATACAGCCGTTTATTTGTTCACTTATCCGCTGATGGATTTTTGAATGGTTTCCAATTTTTTGGCTATTATAAATAAAACTGTTATAAACAATTTTTTTTAACCACCCGGGGGTCACAGAGGTGGCAGGCTGCAGGGCCCAGCTCCACACACAGAGAGTCTCTTTGGCTTGGTGACAACTTGCGAGGCCGCCAAGACTTCCTGCCAGCCCAGGAATGTTAGCCTGGGACCTCCCGGCCCCGCCTCCCTGCAGCTGCAAGTCCCTGGGGGGTTGCCTGAAGTGCCCCCAAAGACACCCCTCGCCCCTCGGGGTTGGTGGGCAGACTGAGAGCAGCTGCCCCGGACACAGACCTCCTCTGGGAGCTGACCGACTCCGAGCACTTCTCCAATGTTTTCTGGGACACCCCCCCAGGACAGGCGGTACACAGTGCTCGGGCTGCAAGTGGGGAACCAAGGCAGGAGAGTGAGGGAACTTCACCACGTGCCATGTGTGCGGCCCAAGAACGGAGCTACAAAGGAGCTGCATCCCCCCAAATTCATGTGTTGAGCCCCAAGTCCCCAGCCCCTGGGAATGGGGCTGCATTTGGAGGGAAGGGCTTGACAGAGCTGAGGAAGGAATGTGAGGTCTTTGGGGCGTGCCCTGGTGCCATCTGACCAGTGTCCTTACAAAAAAGGACACAGAGGGACCATTGCGCCAGGACACAGGGAGAAGACAGCCCTGTACGCACGCAGGGCAGAGGCCTCAGAGGCGCCCACCCCACAGACACCTTGATCTCAGGCTCCGCGCCTCCAGGACCGCGAGGAATTACATTTCTGCATGGAAGCCTGTCTCGGGTATACAGTATGGAGTATGGAGGCTCCAGGACAGATACAGACCTAAACCCAGAGCGCACACTCCAGCCACTGCATCCACAGGCAGGGCCGTGCCCCAGACAGACGCACCAGAAGGGGGCAGCTCACCCCCAGCTGCCCCCCAGCTCCACCTCTCGCCCCAGATCAGGTCCCCGCACACCGCACACCGAAGTCTGCAAAGTCGTGTGTGCGTCAGTGATTCTGTGGCCAGCTGCCCGTCTTTCCGAGGACTGCAAACTCCACGGGGGCGGGGTGGTTTTCACTTGGCTAAGCTGTACCTGGTGGGCTGTGGGCTCGTAGTAGATATCTTTTCTGACAGAAAGGTTACCTGTGTGCCCCGTTTTTGCCATAATGACCATCCTCATTACAGGAGGGCATTAAGCACTTGTAGGATCTCGCTGGCGTTTCCCCACACACCCGCGTCCAGCTCAAGTCCATACATGCTTCTCTCACGGTGGCTCAGATGGTAAAGAAACCGCCTGCAATGCAGGAGACATGGGTTCGATCCCTGGGACGGGAAGATGCCCTGGAGGAGGGCGTGGCAACCCACTCCAGTAGTCTTGCCTGGAGAAGCCCATGGACAGGAGCCTGGCAGACAGTTTATGGGGTGGCAAAGTGTTAGACAGGACAGCAAAGAACACTTTCACTTTTTCACTTAAAGATTTATACTTTCTTTGGCTGCGCTGGGTCTTAGCTGTGGCAGGCGGGATCATCCATCTTCGTTGGGGATCGGCTTATTTTCTGTTCCAGGCATGTGGAATCTAGCTGCCTGACCAGAGATGGAACCCAGGCCCCCCTGCATTGGGAGCGGGAGTCTTAGCCACTGGACCACCAGGAAAGTCCCTGTAAACGCTCCCTGAATGAAATGGGCCAACTGATGAATGAATGAAGAACGCCCCTCCCCCAGCGACCTCCCCCGGAGCACCAGAGACAGAGGTGACTTCGGGCGTCTCACAGATCTGGGTCGATCCAGGCTGGGTCAGTCCTGCTGGGGTTAGCGTCAGATCTGGATTTCCTGCCGCCTTCGGAGACAAGCCCTGCCATGCTCCTGCGTGGAGTAGGAGGCCAGTGTCCCGGCCAGAGCAACCCCTCCTGTCCTGCAGCAGGGCAGAGTCCCTGCCATCCCGGGACCCCTCTGTGCCGCCAAGGGGCTGGTCCCTCCCCTGGAAGGGGAGACCCGTGAACCTGATACCCCCAGCCCTGTGCTCGGAGCTTAAGAAACTCCTCGCCTCCCCCAATGGCCGGCCCCCAGAGCCCAGTGGGGAAGGACTCTGGGCCTAAAGCGGGGCCAGGCCTGCCCAAGGGAAATGCCCGGCAGGCTCTCAACTCCCACGTGGCACAGTTGCCACTGGGGTCTCCAGGTCCTCGCTGGTTCCTTGCAGAAGCCATGGGAGGTGAGAGGAGGGGACCCTGAGACTTGTACCCACTTTTTGGAGGAGGAAACTGAGGATCAGGGACTGCACAGCTCAGTCAGATTCCAAGCCCAGTCGGGGCCTCGGGAAGCTGACATCACACTGTGTGCCCAGCCTGAGCGGCCAGGGGTCCCACGACCGGGCTCCAGGCACGTCTACAGTTACCCAAGGCCAACACGGGCAAGTCCCTCCCCAGCCTCGAGGCCCCAGGCTCCAGGCAGCTGGGCCCTGCCGATTACAGAGTGACGCCCAGCGTGAGAGAATCGTTCCATTGTTTTGCCTCCTACTTGAATCCTCGGGAAAGCAGCAACAACAACAATTGGGTTTTGAATAACAGCTTCATTTGAACCAATTAAAAGAGGACTGATTTTGCTTTCAATTCGATTTGCGATGGCAGCACACTCTAGGAAACGGGTAACTGGATTATTTTTCAGCACAAACGTTTTGGCATTTTTTATATCCTGGGTGGGGTGATCTCTAAAAGCGGCTTCACTATTCAGCATCGTTTCTGAGACGGCGGAATAAAAACCAAGCTGGCCCCTCACTCACATCACGGAGCCTGGGATGCGGAGGGTTCACGGGCAGCCGAGGTTTCCGAGGGTGGATCCATCACAGGTAAGGAAGGTCTGTGATTCCGGGGCCCAGCCAGATCCTCTTGGCCTAACATCTAATCTCAGGGTTGTTCCCAGTGGAAACGGATGGGAAACAGCTCAAAGGCGGGTTCTGTGTGCAGAAAATGCAAGACTCACGTTTCTCTTCCATGGAATGAGGCTAATTCACATCTATGCAGAAGGCTTATGTGGGATTCAACAAGGGCGGGGGGATTACTGCAAACAGTCCAGTGTCTGGCTTCAAGGCTTCATTTTGTCATGGCATTCCCTCTCTGGAACTCAGTTTTCTCGTCTGTAAAATGGGACCATCCACCCCGTGCCTCCCTGGTGACTCAGCGGTAAAGAATCCACCTGCAACGCAGGAGCCATAGGAGATACGGGTATGATCCCTGGATCAGGAAGATCCCCTGGAGAAGGGCATGGCAACCCACTCCAGTATTCTTGCCTGGAGAATCTCCACAGACAGAGGAGCCTGGAGGGCTCCAGTCCATGGGGTCGCAGAGAGTCGGACACGACTGAAGCGACTTGTCACGCTCCCTACCTCCTGGCAGAATCAATCATACGGAGCGCCGGCCCAAAGCCGTCAAGCAGAGCGCAGGCAGCAAATGTTGGCCAGGGGCTCATCATCACGTCTGCTCTGTCATGACGTCCCTCTCTGGGCCCCTTTGTAAAATGGAGAGGGGGTTACTGAACCGGGCCACTCACAGGGTAACTTCCACCTACAGCTCTTGGAGGAGTCCAACCCCTGAAGGCTGCATGGAGTCTTCTGTTTTCAAAGCTTCTTCACAGTCAGCTAAGAGCTAATTAAATGGGGAGGGGGACCTGCCCAGCCACACGTGAATGGATGGCTTCAGCAGTGGAACTGCATGTGTAGCCGTGGGTCCCCCGAGGCCCCACAGCCTGGCCTGAGCTGCTGCCAGCTCACCTGCCTTTGCTGCGGGATGTCTCTTCCCATTGGCCTGAGGATGGGTGTGGGGCATCCACTTCGGGGCTCCCAGCACCGCCCGTGGGCTGCTGTCCGGGTGGTGTGGTGGATGTGACCCGGGAGGCTCTCGGGTTTGGCGTCCAGGGATGCTCCTCGGCACCGTCTTTGGGGGACAGGGAGGACAGCTCTACACCTGCACGGGAGGCCTGCTGGCCAGCCCCCTGGCCAGGATGATGGGCTGTCCACGCCCCACCCCTTGGCCCCGCTGGGCTCTGTACCTAGCCAGCCTTGGGGTCTTGCAGCTGGGGAGGGAGGAGGTGGGAGGAGACTCCTGAAGGCTTTCTGGAGGCAAAGGCTCATCTGGGTCTCGCGGGGGTCTACAAGAGGGGCTCAGGGAAGGCAGGAAAGGCACTCCTGGCCGAAGGCAGAGCGTCAACAAAGCAGGGGTGCAGGGTGGGGGTGAGAGACAGTGGAGCTAGGCCCTGATGGGGCGACGGTCCAGGAGAGGGGATTGGACCATGTTGGCTCTGCCACCCCTAAGGCTCACTCTGGCCCCGGGGCAAGGCGGCAGCGGTCTCGGATGCAGGCAGCATCCCCCCAACCCCGTGACTGCCCTGCTCCTCAGCCCTCACTGCTCCAAACCAGGGGACCCAAGAGCCAGGGCCGGGCCCAGGGAGGCACAGGCACGGGGTCTGCTGGGATGACCTGGAGATGGCCTTGTCTGATGCACCAGGGGGCTGGGCGTTGGCATTCCCTCCCACCCATCCCCAACAGGGACTATGGCGAGAATGCCCCTCCAGGGTTCCCTGTGTGGTCCCCGAAGCCCCCACCCCTGGAGACAGACACCTGAGGCCTGTGGGATGGCAACCAGCACGGGTGGGATGACGGGTGGGCCTCCGGTGGCCGGTCCAGCGGTCTCAGCATCAGACAGCAGGTGTGCGTCCTGTTTCCCTTCTCTCCTTTGCTACCAGGAAACTTGAGCACACTGTGTGCTCAGCCAGGGGAGCGGATGCCCTTAAGCAGGGCTTTCTGGGCCAGCACTCCCTCTCTGCCCAGCATGGCCATCTCTTATCTCAACAGGATGGTCCCATTGTGCCCGAGGCTTTTACTGGGAGTGGCCGTAAATCCTTCTGGCGGGAAGAAAAGCCTCGGGTCCCCAGGGCTTTTCTTGGCCCATGGTTGGCAGTTGCTCCCTGGGAGATTTCAGAGGCCCCGTGCCCCTCCTGGAGGTCACCAGTCCTCTCATATGCATGGTTCCCCCCTGCACAAGGCAGGAGAGGATACGCCCTCTGTCTCATGGTGGTGCGAGATGGGGTGGGGTCACACAGAAAGCAGACTCAGGGTGCCTGCCAGGGTCCCTCTCGGGCAAACCAGATGCTTCTACCCTCAGGCTCCTTGTCCCTTGCATGTGCAGTTGCTCAGTCACGTCCAGCTCTTTGCAACCCCGTGGACTACAGCCCACCAGGCTCCTCTGTCCATGGGCTTCTCCAGGCCAGAATACTGGAGTGGGTTGCCATTCCCTTCTCCAGGGGATCTTCCCAACCCAGGGATCAAACCCGGGTCTCCCACATTGCAGGTGGATTCTTTACCAGCTGAGCCACCAGGGAAGCCCACCCCCTTGCCCCCTTACCCAGCTGCCTTTGATGATCTCAAGAGTCCAGCAGTTCGAATGGGAACCTGACCTTCTGTCATGGGCGGGGGCATGCTGAGGTCCCCTGGCAGCGCTCAAGGCAGAAACCCAGAACGGGAACTTGGGGGTCCTCACGGTGGGACACTGTCACCTGAGTCTCCCCTATAATTCTCATCAATTCCTCAGCTCCGGTGAGCCGGGCTTCTAGTAACACAGAACTCACACCCTTCCAGCCCCCCAGTGCAAGGCATCTTCAGCCAGTGAGCCTCCTGCCCGCCGCCCCCCTTGGAACACGTGGCGGGGGGCTGCCAGGGACCGGAGGCCCGGGTTCTGCTCAGCAAAGCGCCGCAGCTGGCCAAGCAGACTCAAGATGGGCCTGCAGGCGCCGAGTGTTTTGATCCCAGGCTGCACTGGAATATTTGAGCCCTGCCGACGGATGTGATATAAAAATACAGCCGGCTGCCAGCACACGCGGGAAGGACCGCTTCCTCGCCAGCGAGCGCCCCGGCAACGAGTCTTCTCCCAGCCCTCAGCCCCCACCCCCGGAGCTGGGGGCAGGACTCAAAGACTGAAGCTGCTCTTCTGAAGTGTGAACAATCCTGCCTGCTCCAAGCGATTTTTTTTTTTTAATTCCATACCGAGCTGTAAGGGAATATTTGGATTATTCTTCTCCCCGCCCCCCACCCCCCACCACCTTCTACAAACTCAGCAATTGAATTAAAACACAGGAATGAATTCTGTAAACGAATGTACGTCTATGCTTGTCTCTGCAAACTGACTACATCGGCGGTGGGCTCTGTCTAAGACAGCACTGAAGCTGACCCCCCATCCGGTACTCTGCCTTCCTTTTAACCTGCTTATGGGTGTTTTCTTATTTTGCCTGAAACCTCAGGAGAGCCAAGGGGAAGGAAACCGGGGCAGGAAGGTGGCTGAGGGCCATACTTCTCCAGCAGCACAGCCCAGGGGTTGTCCCTGCTCACGGGACCGGAGCTGGGGTTCTCGGGGCAGAGATCTCCTGACCCGCACACTTCCGGGCTGGTGACGGGCTCTGCCCTCCTCCTCCTCTGTGGGTTTTGACCCAGACGGTCAGCTCCGGGCCTGCATTTCCTCAGCCCCAGACAGGGGTGAACACTGATGGTGCCGTGGAGCAGACACCAAGGTGCCCAGAGAGAGGCAGCACCTTAGGGCATCTTTGCGTACGTGACCATGCGCAGTGCATGGGCCCGCCTCTGCACCGCAGAGAAACCTCCCTCCCTGCGGGCTGGCTCCTGGACCATGCGGGCATCCTCGGGCACCCTCAGGGGGTGTCAGCACCCCCGCTTCACTGATGGAGCCGGAGACCCGGAGCAGGGCAACTGGCCATTTCCCTGCGGCAGGCAGGGTGAGAAGCCAGGTTCTGTCTCTGTTTATCCAGCTGAAAAGAAAGCCTCTCCAGGCAGCAATTATGATCAAGTGGTGAACATCTGTTGGCTGAATGGGGTATTAAGCGCCGGGTGCCTGCGTTCCCAGCCACAGCCCCGAAGGTGCACTGCTCAGGATTAGGGAAGGGAAAGGGGAAGGGTTTGCCGACACTCTTCCGTGGGTTGGGTCCCGGCTATGTGCCCCTGCCAGAGTCTTGGTGTTCACCCCCCAGGAGCCGGGGGAGGGGGAGGGTGTGGTATCACCCCATTGCACTGGGGAGGCAATACCTGTGTCAGTCAGGCTCTGTCCAAGGGAAGATTCCCGCTCTTGAGCCGCCCGCCCTCCCATTCAGCCAGTAAGTTGGCCCCCAGACAACAGGCCTGAGCTTTCAGCCCTGCCCCATTTGACAGGGGCAGGGTGGGAGTTGGTGGTGATGAGGCTCAGAGAGGGCAGGGCTTTACCCGGGCTCGTTCAGCAGTCCTGGTGAGGGCTGGGCCTACAACATGGACCCCCTGTCCAGGCCTGGGCGATGCGGAGGTTAGGGAGGTTACCACCAGCCTTGGCCAGCCGTTTCCTGCGCCCCTCTGCCCACTGTGACCCCAGTCCGGGAGAGCTCTTTCTGGTGGGGTATCCTGAGGGACCGTGAGTTGGGGTGATGAGTGCAGGTAGCTGCAGAGCTCTCCCACAGGGTCCGCCCTGGTATGTCGGACCAGGAAATGCTCTGGCTCCGGATTCAGGGGAAGGGGACTGGAAAAAGCAGGACCCAGGGCTGACCTCTCCCTGAGACAGCCATCCCAGGCCAAAGGCAGGTGGGCGGTGATCCAGGAGAGCTGGGCTGGCAGGCAAGGGCCGGGCAGGGGAGGGGACATACAGGAAGGCCAGGAGGGGCACAGAGCAGGGCAGGAGGGTTGGGTGGTCAGAGCAGGGACTGCTGGCACTGAGCCCTGCCCGCTCACTGAGCTTGCGTGTGTGTGTGTGGGCACATGGGCGTCCATGTGTCTCAGAGGTCCGGCTCATGTCCCTCTCCCACAGCTACCCCAGGCGCTCCTGGGCTCTGTGCGGGGGTCTGGAGGAACCGGGGGAGATCCTCTCTGATCCCTTCCTCTCTCTCTTCTGGCCGCCCCTCTTCAAGCCTTTGCATGGGTGAGCCCAGACTCCCTGGGGGCTGGTGAGGGCTGGGCAAGCGGGTGAGGTTGGCTGCACTGGGGGAAGCCTAGATTCAGACAGGGGTGGGTATGGATGGAGAACAGCCCTCCAGCATCTGTATTTGCAGTTAATCTGGGGCCTCTTGATTTCCTTGGTCTCTGGGCTAGTAACAACACAAGCATTTTGAGCATATGCTCTGGTCATCTGTAAGACAGTTACCTTTAAACAAATACCACCTGCCCCTCCCCCACCCCGCCACCTGATGCAATAGAAGGTGGGAGGCAGCGGCAGGGGGCAGGGAGATCAGGTAGGGTTAGGGTCTGGAAGGCCCCCACCCCCAGGGCTGAAGGACTGACTATGGCACCCACTTAGATTACAAAGGTTTATTTAGAAAAAGAGTTTGGTTGTTTTGGCTGTCAGTCGTTTTTGGCAAACATTTAAATACTTTGGGGAACCAAAGATTGCCAGTGCCTTGGTTCCTCCCCCACCCCAACCCCTGGAAAGCCACCCACGGAGGTCCTGGGAGGTCAGCCCTTGCTCAGAGGTGGAGAGGAGGGGAGGGTGGCATGTGTTGGGGGCGGGGCAGGCTCCTTTCTCGTCAATTTGAGAGGATAAACCAAGTGCCATTGGGGTCTTCCACCCGGCCCCACTACCACACCTGGGTGGGGGGCCCCTCCTGGGAGCTGGATCCAGGCCTAGAGCCCCAGAAGCAGCCCCTTGCTGAGACAGGAAGGCAGAGGGTTCTCCCCTCTCTCCTTCCCCCCTCCCCGGGGGCCCTGCAGTCTCTGGGCTCTTGCTGGGCGCTGTGTACCCTCCCCTGCACCCCAAAGACCAATCCATCCTTGGGTCCCTGGGAGGCCGGCTTTGCCCGTCTCCGCCGGGAGCTGTCCAGGGTGTCCACGCCGGGGCAGGGCGCGCGGGTCACTGCCTGAAGCCCCTTCTCCTCCGTCGGAAGAGGATGTGCTTGAAAGAGCGCCGGAAGTCCTGGTTGAAGACGGTGTAGATCACCGGGTTGAGCGAGCTGTTGCAGTAGCCGATCCAGAAGAAGAACTTGAAGAGCGGGCCGGGCACCTGGCAGGCCTCGCGGCAGATGCCGTACAGGCTGTAGGTGAAGAAGAAGGGGAACCAGCAGAGCACGAACACGCCCATGACCACCGCCAGCACGAAGGTGAAGCGCTTCTCGCGCGCCTGGGCCACCTTGCGGCGGCACACACTGCTGCGCGCCCGGCGCCGGCGAGACAGAAAGAACTCGACGGAGCGCGAGCTGGCGCGGGACAAGCGCCCGCCGGGGCCCGGGGACCTCGCGGCGGCCAGCGCGCCCGGCTCAGCCGTCACCGTCCCGGGGCCCGTGCCCTCGGCGTCCGCGGCCCCCTCGCCAGCCCCGCGCCGCCGCCCGCCCCGCCGCAGCGCGCCCCGGCGCCGCCGTCTCTCGGCCGCCGCGCTGCTGTCCTCCGGCTCCACGTCGGCGCGCGGGCGGCGCGCGGGCACGCAGTGCCCGTTCTCGCCGGCGCCCAGCCCGTTCTCTGTGGTCGGGGACGCGCCGTCGGGGCCCGCGGGCTCGCGCTTCTCGCTGAGCGTGCGCGTACGCAGCTTGGCCACCCGGTAGATGCGCGCGTAGACCAGGCCCATGATGAGGCAGGGAGCGAAGAAGGAGCCGATGCAGGAGGACAGGATGTACCAGGTCTCGTCGTTGAGGCCACACTGCGGGTAGGCGGCGCCGTCGGGCCGGCGGTAGAGCGAGACGAGCGGCGGGAAGGAGATGACGGCCGAGATGAGCCACACGGCCACAATGGTGGCCTTGACGCGGCGCGGCGTGCGCTTCAGGTTGTACTCGACAGCCTGGGTCACGGACCAGTAGCGGTCCAGGCTGATGGCGCACAGGTGCACGATGGACGAGGTGCAGAAGAGAACGTCTAGCGCCAGGTACACGCCGCACCACACCTGCCCGAAGTACCAGTAGGCCATGAGCTCGTTGGCCAGCGAGAAGGGCATGACCAGTGTGGCCACCAGGATGTCAGCGGAGGCCAGCGACACCAGGAAGAGGTTCTGCGGCGCGCGCAGCGCGCGGCTGGTCAGCACGGCGATCACTACCAGCACGTTGCCCACCACGGTGAAGACGATGAGGAAGCCCACCACGGCCGCCAGCCCCGCCACGGCGCCCGCCGAGTACTGGCCCGGGGGCGGTCCCCAGGGAGCCCCCGAGCCGTTGGCGACCCTGCCGCTGCCCCCGTCGCCAGCGCCGCTCGCGTTGGGGCCCGCCGCTGCCGCCGCCGCCGCCAGCGCCGCCGCCAGCGCCGGGGACGCCATGGTCCTCCCGCAAGCTACGCGGTCCCGCCAGGAGCCGGGGCGCAGCCGCGGCAGCTCGGGCGCCCCCCAGCCCGGGTCGGAGCCCGCATCGCCGCCTGTGCCTAGGGCGCGCCCGCCGGGGACCGCGGCGCCCCGCAGCCGGCCCTCGGCCGTGGCGGCCCGGCTGGCGAGCGGCGCGCCGGAGAGCGTGGCTGCCGGGCTCCCAGCCGCCGCCGCCGCCGCACGCGTAAGTGCAGAGCAGGAGGCGCCCGGAGCGAGCGGCGACGCGGCGGCGAGGGGGAGGGGGCAGGTCCCGGGGTCCTCGCGCGGCCCCGCCCTCGGCCCGGCTCACGGGGAGCGCCCGGGCCGCGAGCCCGCGGCGACTCCTCGCCCGATCGGGCGTGCCCGGGCGGCCCCGCGGCCCCGGCGCCCGGCCGGGGCGCAGGCTGCAGGCGGCGGCGGCGGCGGCGGCCCGGGCGCTCCGCCTCCCATCCGGCCGGCTAGGGCTCGGCGCGCCGGGGCGCGGGCCCCCGCTCCTCGGGGCCCCCGCGCCCGCGCGCTGCCTCCGGCTCCAACTTTACTTTCCGGGCAGGGCGCCGGCGCCGCCGAGCGTCCTCCGCGGCTCCTCCTCCTGCCGCTCCCGGCGCGGGCGCCCCCCGCGGTCCGCGCTCCGCCGTGCGGGCGCCGCCTCGCCTGCCTCGGCTCGCGGGAGCTGCGCCGCCGCCTCCGCCGCCGCCGTGCGCTCGGCGCGAGTGTCGCGGCTCCGGCTCGGCTTCCAACTTGGGTAGAGTTGCGCAGCGGGGCGGGGCGGGGCGCGGGCGGGCGGGGGCGGCCTGGCTGGCAGGCCAGCGCCGCCGGCCCGTGGGGAGCGGGCCCGGCAGCCCGAGCCCGCGGCCGCCTCGGCGAACCTGCCCGCGCGGCGCCGGGGAGGAGCCCGGGGCGGTGGCGCGGGGCGCGCGCGCCCGGCGAGGGCGCCTCCTCCAGGGCCGTCCGCAGCCTGCGCGCCGGGGCAGAGTGCCGGCTGGCCTGGGCGGTGAGTTCCAGAACCCTGCTCTTTCTAAGACGGCCGGCCCCTCACCTGCCCGGGCACACGCGCGCGCTCGCCCGCAGCGGGGCCGGCTCGGGGGTCCGCGGCCTGACCGGAGAGCCAGCCGCTCGCCGCCCGGCGGAGGACGCCACGCGGCTAGGGTGCGCCCTCGCTGCGAGGGCCGACTCTCGTCTCTGGGGGATGCTCGGGGGCCCAGCCGCCTCCCCACCCCCGGCCTCCGCTGGAGCGTGAATCATGACGGCGGTGCCTGTGGAAGCCCTGGGCAGGCTCCCAGGCTCTGCACCCTTGTTGGCAATTCCTGAAGTTGAATTCTTATGCTCCATAAGCTCTGCTTTTTAAAGGCTGGGGGATGTTCTGTATCTCCGCCCCTGACAAACGCCCCAAACTGAATTGCCAGCTGAGGGGCTGTTTGGCGTGGGAGCTACATTCCTGCTTAGGGGCGAGGTGTTGGGGGTGACCCCGCTGACCCCTGCCCCAAGTCCCTGCGCATCTGTCCTGCGGTTGTACACTGTTGCGTGCTGGTCCCCACCTCCTGAGGTCTGTGGGCGACGGAGCCTGGGGAGGAGGACGGTGGTCCCAGGCCAGGCATTTCTCACTAGGAGGACCGTAAGACGGTTGCTCCCAGCAGAGCAGAAACACCCAGGCTGGCCTGCAGCTCTCTTCGAATTCTCAGGTGGGGGAGGAAGGGACGGGGGTTGTGTCTGGGGAGGGGGGAGGGGGGAGGGGATGCCTCTGGGTACTAGGAGGGTGACCCCACACACACACACCATGATGCCTAGAACTGTGCCCTGGCTGGAGGGCTGCTTCTCTCTGCTCTGAGCTCCGGAAAAGCTCAAAGGCCTTCCCGGGAGAGCAGGCTGTCTCAGCAGAGAGGCCCACATGGAGCACCTACATCCTTGTTAATATGGTCCACTCATAGGGAGGGGCAGGGGCAGGCCAGGGCCAGGGTGGAAATCAAACAGTCCAGATGGCAGACCCGCGGAGGAAGTCCTGAGCCAGTCCTTGGCGTTTATGCAGTTTGGGGAGCAAAGCCATGATCGTGTGTGACCCAGGGAAGGTAGAGGCCCCATCCTTGTGAAAGGTCCTCTGGTCCGGGAGCCTGAAAGTTGCCACCAGTCAGGGTGCTGAGGGGCACACTCTGCAGGGAAGACCCCTGCACCTCCATCTTTGGCTCGCCCTGGGCTCTGTCTGGATCAGACCTTCTGTCTTGAATGCTGGCTGTCTGGGGTCAATGGTGCCACGCACTGAGATGGGTGCAGTGAATGCCATCAGTGCCCTGGGGCTCCTCCTCCAGCCTGGGAGTGGGGTTATCAGGGAAGGCTTCCTGGAGGAGGTGACCTCTGATCTGCATTTGGAGAGTGAGGGGAGTTATTAGGAAGTGAGAGGCCCCTGTTCATTGTGCTCTCTGGGGTGGGGTTGGGCTTTGTCCTAGTGGGCATGTCCTCAGAGGGGACACGGTGGTGGTCACATATAGGTTTTGGAGAGGTCTGCCCTGCCATCAGCTGGACCAGCATGTGGGTCTTCTCCTGGCCTTGAGGGGGTCTTATCTTTCTAGAAGCACTTTGGGGGCTGAGTCCAAGGGTCCTGCTCCATGCGACACCCCACGTGTCCACAGGCAAGGCCAGCCTAGCGTGAGGGGTTTAAAGGAAAAGCACACGGAGCTCCAGGGGCCCCAGAGCAGATAGCACGTCCCACCACCCAGGCAGTGGCTTTCCAGCCCCGCCAGGCTGGGAACTTCTGGAGAGTCTGGCTGGCCAAGTGACCCAGGCCCCTGGGGGATGCTGGGCCGGCCTTCTGACTTCAGACAGCAGACAGTGCCTGGCTGGCCAAACTGGGAGGAGGCAGGAGGAAGGGCCGCTCCTGGGGGTCCAGGGCCCAAAGGCGAGGGGCGACCGAGGGCCGGGTCCCTGCGGAGTCCTCAGGGTAGAGAGCCCTGGCCTGGATGGCACCGCGTGCAGGCCTGCTCCCAGAGCTGGAGGGAGACCGCAGGGTCTCAGCTGTGTACTGTGGAGCTGGAGAGGCCTCTTACCCTGAGACTGAGCGTGAGGCTTGACAGACGGCTCCCCACTGCCCTGGAGCAGATGAAGCCGCCTGCGGCCTGGAAGACTGCCTGTCCTGGGGGTCGCTGCCCACCAGGCCCAGGCTTGGCAGGATGGGGCGGGTGACAGGAGGGTGCTATGGGGAGTCAGGCTGCACTGGTGCGGGGGGCGTTGGGGGGCGTCTTGGGAGGAGACTTTGTTGAGGTGGAGCTGAGGCTATGAGGTTGTGCTCACCGTCATGCCCTTGACCCACGGCACGCTGGGTCCCGGGCCCACTCCTGGAGGAGGGATCTGGGTGTGCACCAGCTCAGGGCAGCGTCTGTGTAAGGTCTGTGCTCGAGTCTCAGCTCAGGTGAAGGGGGCGCGTCTCCGTGAGCTGCCTCCCTGGATGCGCAGGTATGCATGCGCACACATGCACATGAAGCCGCGTGCGTATACATGCACACATACATACCCGTGTGCATACGTATCCGTGCACACCTAGGCTTGTATCTTCACACACACTCACATCCATCCAGGAATATGCAGACACACAGCCACGTACATGACCATGCATTCACACAGGCATCCATGTGTCCACGATGCACACACGTGCACGTTCGTATACCTGCAAGCACCATGCACGCACACCTACCCACATGTGCGTGCACAGGTCACACACACTGTGCTCATACCTGTGTGCCTGCACACACACATCCACACACGCAGTCACACACACACTGTGTGCTCACATGCAGGAGTTTGTGTGCACACACAAGCATCCAGCACACAGGCGTGCCTGTCCACATGTGCACACACATTCCTGCACACACACCCATGCGCTGGCACACGTGTGCACACCCACACATTCGCACGTGCCTGTGGCCTCGCTCACCCTCCCAGCTGCAGGCAGGCTGTGTCTCTGGTGCCCCAGCGCGGGCAGCTCTTCCAGGCGTCAGGTTGGCTTCCACCCACCGGCTCGGCCTCTCCGGGAGCCCATTTGTCCCTGCCTGCCGTGGACTTGGGGCTCCGTCACAGGCCCTTCTCCAGGCTGGCAGCTCTGCCCCCTCTATCCCAAGCACTCTCCTCTTCCTCCAAAACATGAGGCTTGAGATTCCTCCCGGGGAGGCCTGCCCGCTTTCCCTAGCTGCCAGGGAGCCCCCTTCACTGGGCTCCTGTGTGCCCCTCAGGGATGAACCATCATCAGACCTGTGGGCTCTTGCAGACAGCCTGTCTGGGGGGAGGACTGACTCACAGCTCGTGTTGGAAGCATGCAGGAGGGATGGGTGGTCCGAAGGGCCTGGTGACCTCCATCCTCCCCAGCCACACTGGATGGTGGTGTGGTCGCCTGTGCAGGTGGCGGTCGGCAGAGCACAGCAGCTCTTCACCAGAGCCAGACCCGGCCTCCCTGCCCAGTGGGCCCTTCTTGTCTCCGTTCTGTGGAGGTCCTGGACTTAAGCTCCCGCTTACCCCCTTACCTTCTGTCTGGCAGCCTAAGAACCTTCTGCCTCCCATGGCCTCAGTTTTCCCATCTGTAAAGTGGGGCTATTGACTGGATGGTTCTAAGGTCCATGCCAGCTCCTCCCCAGCTGGGCCTCCAGCCCCTGGGAGTTTTGCTGTGTCTGCGGTCTTTGCCCTCAGCTGGTGCCTGCAGGGAGGGGGAAGGGCCCTTGCACTCGGCTGGCTGGTGCGGGGCCAGGGGAGGGCCAGCCCAGCATTCCAGTCTCAAACCCCAAGACTTGATGTGTCTTCAACTGGTCTGAGGATATTGTGTCCCCAACTTTATTTGTAATTTCATTTTTAAAGCTGAGGCAGGGGAAAAAATGCAGCTTGCTTCCTCTCCCTGCCCCTCCCCGAAGAATTCCAGAACTGCTTTGTCTTGTCAGAACGCGGCCAGGATCTGCGTGCACTAACTCCTCTGCGATATCAATCACAGTGATGGCCTTGGCACCGCTGAGCTCCTCCAGGGCTGGCGCGGGGCCCTCTGGGGGAAGAATGGCTTTGGGGACCGTCTTGGACTTGCAGGGAGTGTAATGGATTCAAGCTGCAAGCCAGCATGCTTGTGGAGCACCTGCTGTGCACCTTGCTCAGCCCGGGGGCCTGCTGGGCTGCAAGCTAGCGTCCACCCATAACGCGGGGGCCCTCCCGAGGCTCCCCTCTGCCAGCTGCTCTGGGCTGACTGGTCCTCCATCCTGGGCCTTGCCGCTGTCCAGAGGCCTGAGCCTGGCAATTGGGGCCCTCCGTGGCCTGGCCTTGACCCAGACTCTGGGCTCGAGCTGACCAGGCATCGCCGTGTGAGCGTCCCTGTCCAAGCCCACGAATGGGGACGACAGAGCCCCACACCCTCCACGGCAGGTGAGCAGGTTCTCTCCGGAAAGATGCACGCAGAGCTCTCGGCCCTGGGTGCCCCAGCGGCGCCCATCTCTGCTGCCATTCCCTGGGCCTGGAGCACCCGCCCCTGCCTGTCACCTACCTGAGCAGGTGCAAGGCACAGCGCCACACCCCCTCAGCACCAGAGGGGGCTCCTCCTCGGAATCCCCCTCAGGGGGCCACGGCCCACGACAGCCACAGGGCCCCTTGGCACCTTGGGGGTCATTTCCTGGGGAAGCGTCACCTGCAGCTTCCCCTCCGGCCCCTCTCCTGTTCCTCGGCCCCTGCCCATCAGCGCTTACGAGTCCCCACCCTTCGGCCGGGTCCTGTCCTGAACAGTCCTGGGGTGATGGGCCCCCCTCACCCTCCTCGCGTGCCCCTCACGCTGTGTGCTGGGTGGCGTCCCATCCTGCAGATGAGGGTGGAGGCCAGGTTGCTCTAATCACGCGTGGGTGCGAGCCCAGGGCCCGCGGTCCCCTGTCCTGCAGTCTCCATGCTGCCTGCCATCCGCTCATCGGTGCCTCCCTGGCCACTGGCCTTGGTTAGTGGCGGGGGCACTTGGAAGGGCTCTCTGAAGGGGAGAGCTTTGAGGGCCTGGCCTGATCCTATCCCCAGGCCAGCCCCCCCGGTCTGCTCTCCTGGGGCCAAAATCCTAGGCCCAGCTCCCATCACTTTTTCTGAGCTTCCGGGTCTTCCCAGTACCATGGGGGCTCTGCATTCGTCCAGCAGGCGTCCCTTGGGCACCTGCTCTTTGCCAAATGTGGACAGCACCCACGGAGAGACCGCAGCACCCCCCAGGCTCAGCTGAGGGCTCAGGGCACAGTCCCCCGGCCTCCAGGGACCTGCCGGGGGCTCAGCGAGGGCTTTCTGGAAGGAGGAGGAGCCCAGCTCGGACTGGCAGGCGAGGCGGCAGGACGGTCCGGTGGCCCCAGTGACCAGGCCGGGGGCATGCCTCCTCCTGTGTGGCCTGGGTGGGGAGTCGCTGCCGCGTCCAGGCTCCTGACCAGTTGGCTTTCGGTGTGTTGCTTTTCAGTCCCCCAAGTCGTGCCTGACTCCACGACGCCATGGACTGCCGCACGCCAGGCCACCCTGTCCCTCACCATCTCCCAGAGTTTGCCCAAGTTCATCTCCATTGAATCGGTGAAGTCATTCCAGCCATCTCATCCTCTTACAGATTATCCTGTGTGGGCCTGACCCAATCAGGTGAAGCCTTTAGAAGCATCAGAGGGGTTCCCCTGCTGGCCACACAGAAGAAGCAGTGATGCAAGAGGCAGTCCCTGGGTGAGGACCAGAGTGTGACCTTCAGGGGCTGAGTGGTCCCTGGAAAACCACAAGAAAACCCACCTTAGCCACTCAGCCTCTGGAAACTGAACTCTCTCGACAGCGGGGTGAGCCTCGAATGGGAGGAGTCCCTGGCCTCGGGTGAGAACCTGGTCTCAGCTGACGCTGTAATTTCAGCCTTCAGACCATGAGCATGGAGTCAGCTGGCCTGCACCTGGATTCTTGGTTCATGGAAACTGAGACAGTAAGTATGTGTTTCTTTTAGCTGATAAATCCGTGGTGCTTTGTTACACAGCATAGATAATGAATGCTCCTGCTTACTTGATTCATTCTTATGGAGGAGCTGTGATGTGTCCAGGAAAGTGGGACACCTTTCCCAAGTGGCTGGAGAGAGGTCACATGACCTAGCCTCAGCCAATGAGACCTCCCTGATAACAGGCAAGAAATATACTAGAAAACTCAGTGCCTTCCTTCCTGTTTGGTCGTGGATGTGTGATGATGTGACACCTGGAGCTGCAGCAGCTCTTTTGGGGCCAGGAGGAGATGATGCCAACAATCACAGGAGGAAAGAGTCCCTGTCCCTAATGCTGTTGTTCTTGAGCCTCCAAATGAACCCACCCTGGAGCCAGCCTTTGGTCAGACTTCCTGCCAAGGGAGATACTAAGTAGCCTCACTGTTTAAGGCCCTTTGGGAGGAGGGTTCCATAATGTGCCCCTGGACGCATCTTAGCTGATTTGCTGTGCACAGCCCTATCCTGCCTGCTCTGAGCATTACTGTGCAAGTAGGCAAAATAACACTCAAAAGCAGCCACACCCTCCTCTCCAGAACCTGTGGCTAAGTGGCCAAAACAGGGATTTTGCTGATGAGATTCAGTTAGGGACTTAATTAAGTTAGGGAGATGAGAGATTATCCTGTATTATCTGAGCAATCCCTACACGTGGTCACATCATCTCGAGGGTCCTTCTAAGTGAAAGAGAGGTGATCACGGAGGCAGAGGGTGGAGCGGTGGGAGAAGGGCCATGAGCTCAGAGATTCAGGAGCCTCCAGAAGCAGGAGGAGACAAGGAAACAAGGTTCTCCCCAGAGCCTCCAGAGGAAACCAGCCCTGCCAGGCATTTCATTCTGGACGCCAGAGCTGTGCAGTAATCCATTTGTTGTTACAAGCTCCTGAGTCTGTGATCATTTGTTACAGCAGCAATGGGAAACGAATACAGACCCCGTGGGTCCGTGGGTGTTTGGGGATGAATGAATGAGTGCAGTAGTCACAATGGAACTTCGTAAATTATCAGATTAAACACAAGGGATTGAGTCCTTGTGTGATGTTACACGTCCCCTGCCCTTCCTGAGCCTCGGTGTCCCCAGCTGTGAGTTGAGGGATAGGACTCAGTGGTCCTCCTAGGCGCTTGCAGGCCCCTTGAGTCTAGGAGGGCCTTGTTGGAGCTGGGAGAGTCTGACAGAGGAGATCAGAATGCCTTCCTTGTTACGGCTTCTTAGCCTCATTTAAAAGCAGACATTTCATTTCCAAAGGCATGGGAGTTTGTAAAGTATCTTTGATATTGATTTCTCATGTGAATGCTTCCTTCTCTACAATTACCCTCTGTGTTTTATTCAGCCTAACTTTATTGAGGCTTTCTTGATGGCGAAGTCAGAGTTCTCTCTTGGTAAATAACACACTGCACTTGAAAATACGTGGGTGATTTTCAAATATCTTTTGATTTTGACCTCTAACGGAATTGCACAGTAATAAGAGAAGAGCCTCGCTATGATTTCAGTACCTTTAGACCGTGAAATTTCTGCACCTGGTCTTATGTTTCCAGGTGTGTTCTAGCGTGTCCTGGTTTATAGTCTGTGGGAACATGAATAGAATTTGTATCCTACTGTCGTGTGAAAATGGTATAAATCTTAATTATGTGGAATTGTTTCACAATGCTTTTCAGGTCTACTATATTCTTCTACTTCTCTGTACATTTATTCTATTAATTTCTGAGAGTTTGATATTGAAACTCCAACTAAGACTCTTAATTGTAATATATAGTGGAATTATATGTAACTTTGTTCTGTATTTTCTAAGTGAAAGTGAAAGTTGCTCAGTCATGTCTGACTCTTTGTAACCCCATGGACTATAGTCCATGGACTTCTCCAGGCCTGAATACTGGAGTGGGTAGCCTTTCCCTTCTCCAGGGCATCTTCCCAACTCAGGGATCCAACCCAGGTCTCCCACACTGCATGTGGATTCTTTACCAGCTGAGCCACAAGGGAAGCCAAGAATACTGAACTGGGTAGCCTGTCCCTTCTCCAGGGCATCTTCCCGACCCAGGAATCGAACCAGGGTCTCCTGTCTTGCAGGTGGATTCTTTCCCAACTGAGCTCTCAGGGAATTCTCCTGTAAATGTGTTATCATATTTTCATCACTTAGAAAAAAAAGTCAGTCCTGCCAAATTCAAGTTGGAAGGTGGGGGCTGGGCCGTGGGCTCAAGGACCGGTCAGTTCTGGTTGGAATGAGCTGGCCCAGGAATCTCAGGTCATCCCAGGGGAGGCTATGTGTCTCCCGTGGGCTGGGCTCCCAGGAGAAGAGAGCAGAGGCGAGCCAGGCTGAGCTGGGGGCCTCTGGGATGAAGAGGCAACTTAAACCTGCTTGGTCTGCAGCCTCTAAGCAGCAAATGGCCTTTGGACGAATGGCTTTCCCTCTCTGAGCCTCCTCAGAGCATCTGAAGGATGGAGAGGGATCCTCCTTGTCGGGTGCCTGGAGGGATGACACCACTGTCAGCCCAGGTACCTGGCTTGTGGGAGGGAAAGAAGCCTCGGAGGAGGGCTGATGTTAGATTTTTCTTTATATATCTCTGTATTGTTTAACTTGTTCCGAGAGCTTGAGTTACTGTGGCAAATTAAAAAAAAAATTCTAACAAAAGAGAATGAAGATTTTATCGTTGCTGGGGCTTAGCAAGCTCTTAGTACATTTTAATTGACATTATCATCATGATGATCACTCTTATCCCAGCTGAACGAGCCCACTTCGCAATGGCCCTTCAGGCCTGTCCCCAGCCTCTGCTTGTACACCCCGGGCAACGGGGAGCTCACTGCTTTTTCTGAACAGTCCATCCTAGGGGGGCTCTGATTGTTTTTGATGTGGAGCACCTCTCTATGCCAGGCTCCAGGCTGGTCCCCGGGGGGACACAGGGAGATCAGCATCCTGCCTGCTCCTGTGGGCTCCAGGCTGCCTTCCTGGGGAGGTGCCTGGTCCCTGGTTATTGGAGGGGCTGAGTGGTGTGGGGCTCCCTGGAGAGGGGTCTTCTGTCCCTGGCCTTGACAGCAAAGGGGAGGCATCCGCCGCTGCCCCTCCTCAACCAGGCAGCTCCCGGCTCTGCAGCACAACCCTGGAGTTGGCCCAGGGCCTCCCGCTGGGGCCAGCGCCCCCCACCCCAGGTCCCCCTTGCAAGGTTCTCTGGAGCCCTCCGGGGAGTTGTCAGGACCATCAGCAGATTTGAAGCCTCACATTTTCCTTCGCTCTCAGGGACCTCTGAGAGTTGGGCACTACCAACAGCCCCGCTTTGCAGACAGATGAGAACACGGAGGCTTCCGGGGCACACATGGCAGCCTCGGTCCCCCAGGGGATGGGGGCAGACCGGGGCTCGGGCTCAGGCCTTTACCCGCTCCGGCCTCATTGCCCACAGTGGACGCCTCTGTGGTCACCACCCGCTCCAGGAGAAACAGACCCTCCCTACCGCAGGGGCCCTGAATCCGTGTGGGGGCCTTCTCTCCCCCACCAAGCAGTGGAGGGAGATTAAATTAAATTTGCATTAATTTTTTTAATACCATCCTTGTAGAGAAGGGGGACAAAAAGAAGCAAATGTAGAAAAATATGGGAAACCTATTGAAAATGTGTTCATCTCCCCAGTATCCCTCAGCTCCCCCATCCTGCAATGCAAAATTAGTGCTGAGTGAGTGATGAATGAGAGAATGAACGGGATTTCCGCGGACCCCGCCACGAGGAAGGCCCTTTTGTTCCTGCTTCCTGGTTGAGATGGTCCAGGCCCAGAGAGCCTGACTTCTCTAGGAAAGCCCCATCTTTCCCTCTGCTTTGCTGCCTCTCATTCTCTGAGCACCAAATATGTGCGAGGTTCGTAGGGAGAGAGACAAGGGCTCAAATCCCTTCCCTAATGGTGACCAGAGGTGACGGGCGCCTGGGGTGCCGCCTGCTCTCGTGGGCGAGAGCAACACGCAGGCCACGCCCAGGAGCATCCCCGCACCCTGTTGGGCCTGCATCTCCGAGTTCACTGAGGGGCCCCTCTCCATCCCAAGGCCTGACGCCTCCTGTGGTGTTGTCCCCTTCCAGAATCGGGGGAGCGTGTCCGATGGGAAAAGTTAAACAAATGAAAGCAATGTCATGCCCACGATTTGCGAATCTGACCGTAGCGGATACTCGCTCCACGGCTGGAGGGGGTTCAAAGAGATTGCCGTTTTGTTTGGCTTTGATTTTTCTCAGATTGGAAAATGAAGAGCCCTTGACATGTTTGGGAAAACAAGCTAAGAAACGCTCACACCACCCTGACCCTGTGAAGCCGCTCCAGCCTCCTATGTTGACCCTGATTCCCAAGTATTTCTAGAAGGCGGGGGGTAGGCCCAGCTGTCCTTGCCACTGCCCAGAGCACTGGAATGTTTGTGTTGGAGCCTGGACACTGCAGGCTCGAATTCAGCAAGATCTGCTATGTTTTCTTCTTGAGTTTTTCCTTCCCAGAAAAGCTCTGATTTAAACTAGTGATTTGTCACGGGAGGGAATGGGACTGGCCGGGATTTAGAACTGTGAGTAAGTCAGGGTACAGGTGACGCACGCAAAAGTCTGGGCAGGACCAGCACGGTAGCCTGATGGGGGTGAAGGATCCTGGTGCCTTCCACCTTTCCTCGGCCATTCCCAACAAGCAGCTCCCACCTCGAGGTCTCAGTTGGCTGCTTCAGTTCCAGCCATTGCCATCACCTCCGTGGTCCACTCAGTGGGGGTGGGAGGGCCTCATCTGCCAATCACAGGGCCTCCTCAACTGGAGGATGCCCAGAGCCCTTATGCTAACACCCCATTGGTTAGAATGTGGTCACGTGGCCATACCTTCCACAAAGGCAGCTGGGAAATATAGTCTTTAACAGGGCAACCATGAGCCAAGATTAAAGTATTGAAGGTTTCCCAACCTGGGCATCACTGACATTGGAGGTGGGAACTTCTTTGTTGAGGGTGGGGGCATCCTGTGAATTGCAGGATGTTTAGCAGCATCCCTGGCCTCTACTCACCAGAGCTAGTATGATCTTCCAGTTGTGACAGCCAAGAATGTCCTCAGACATTACCAAATGTCCCCAAGGCAAACTCACTCCTAGTTGGGAACCTCTGGCCAAATCAAGGGTCCCAGTTTCTGTCCACGGCACCAGGCAGGAGTGGGGCTGGGGGGCTGGGGGGCATGAAGCCTGCCTCATCAAGAGAGAGCAGCTTCCTCTGGGTTCCACTTTGCCAGGTCTCATGCAGGAAGGGGACACAGGTCCAGTTTTTCATGTGAAATATCCTCAGAGCTTACTGATGACCCCATGGACTGTAGCCCACCAGGCTCCTCTGTCCATGGGATTCTCCAGGCAAGAATACTGGAGCAGACAGCCATTTCCTTCTCCAGGAGATCTTCCCAACCCAGGGATCGAACCTGAGTCTCCTGCATTGCAGGTGGATTCTTTACCATATGAGCCACCAGGGAAGCCGTTACTGATGACACCTAATTAAAAAATGAAAGAAGCTGCTCCGTCATTATGAGTTGAATTGTGACCCCCCAAAAGAGCTGTCTTTGTGGCTCAGATGGTAAAGAGTCTGCCTGCAAGGCAGGAGACCTGGGTTTGATCCCTGAGTTGGGAAGATGCCCTGGATAAGGAAATGGCAAACCATGCCAGTAATCTTGCCTGGAAAATCCCATGGATGGAGGAGCCTGGCAGGTACAGTCCATGGGATTGCAAAGAGTTGGACACGACTGAGTGACTTCATTTTCACTTTCAAAAAGGTATGTTCGAGTCCAGTGCCTGGAACCTGTGAAGATGCCCTTATTTGGAAACAGGGTCTCTGCAGATGAAATCACATTCAATGACGTCATACTGGAATGGGGTGGGCCCTGATTCAACAGGGCTGGTGTCCTTACAGGAAGAGACCCAGGAACAAGAGCCCACCTGAAGATGGAGGCCAAGGTCGGGGTGATGCCTGGGACCACCAGAAGCTGGAGGAGGCGGAAAGGACCCTCCCTGAGAGCCTCCAGAGGGGGCCACCCTCCCAGCACCTTGACCTGACCTCTGGTCTCCAGAGCTGTGCGATTAAGCTTCTCTTGCTTTAAGCTGCCCGGCTCGTGGTATTCTGCGCTGTAGTCACAGGGAACCAACTCAGTGGGCCAGTGCTCATCTGCGCCTCTGGGCGAGGGGCTTCCTGCCGCCCCTGCCCACACCCCCAGCTTGACAGGCTGGCCTGTGGGTCTGGCTTCAGCTTGTCGTTTGAGACCAGCTACACAAAGTGGCTGCACCTCTGTCAGACCCTTACCTCTGGGGTCACTGAGACAGCAAGACAGGCCAGACGGACAAGTCCAGTCGCAAACCACCAGAGTCCGAGCCTGACAGCCCTGAGAACCTGGCCAGGAACGGGACCGGTGTCAGGGACACACTGTCAGAGGTCCCTCCCGCCTTGCTGCAGTCTGTGTGCAGTGACGCGGGGTCCTCTCAGACCCTCGGTTTCCTCATCCAGCAAACGGGGAGAATGTTCTCCTGGGGACAGGGCAGGCCTGCATGCGTACTGCCCGGCTGGTGCACACCAGGTGGCCACTGATGCCACGCTGGCTCACTTGGGCGGATACAGATGCAGCGACCACAGTGTGTCAGGCCCTGTCTGGGACCAGGGACACAGAAAACCGAGGCGGGCCTGAGATCAGGTGGGCAAGTGCCAACTCTGCAGAAATGTGTGCCCTTCTCTGCTTTGAAGGTGGTTGAGCTGGGGTCAGGGTTAGGGTTGGGGTTGGGATTAAGGTTAGACTTACGGTTTAGTCAACAACAGCACAACAGTGTGCTGAGAGTTTAGACGCGTTCAGCTGGGGTTTGGTTGCAGTTAAGTTTAAAAATAGAATTTGCGTTGGGATGGGTTAGGGTTAATCTTGACGGTAGATCCAGTATTTAAGATGCAGTTTGGATCAGGATTAGGATTCGGGTCAGGTGAGGGTTTGGCTTCCCTGATGGCTCAGCGGTAAACAAAGCAGGAAATGCAGGAGACTTGGGTTCCATCCCTGGGTCTGGAAGACCCTCTGGAGAAAAGTGAAAGTGAAGTTGCTTAGTTGTGTCCGACTCTTTGCAACCGCATGGACTGTACCTGCCAGGCTCCTCCATCCATGGAATTTTCCAGGCAAGATTACTGAAGTGGATTGCCATTTCCTTCTCCAGGGGACCTTCCTGACCCAGGGATCGAACCCAGTTCTCCTGCCTTGCAGGCAGATGCTTTACCGTCTGAACCACAAGGGAAGCTAAATGAAGGTCACTCAGTCCTGTCTGAATCTTTGTGACCCTCTGGACTGTAGTCCATGGAGTTCTCCAAGCCAGAAGACTGGAGTGAGTAGCTTTTTCCCCTCTCCAGCAGATTTTCCCAACCCAGGAATCAAACTGGATTCTCTTGCATTGCAGGCAGATTCTTTACCGACTGAGCTGTCAGGGAAGCTCTGAGAGAAGGGAATGGCAGCTTACTCCAGTATTATTGCCTGGAGAATCCCACGGACAGAAGAGCCTAGTTGGCTACAGTCCTTAGGGTCGCAAAGAGTTGGACATGGCCGAAGTGATTAAGCATGCATGCCTGCAGGAGAGGGTCAAAAGTGGGCTGGGCTGGGGCGAGTTAAGACAGAGCTGGAATTTGAACCCTCCCCACTCGCTGTGGCTGCAGAGACCAGCTTGCGTCTTTCCACGCCCCTCCCGTTCTGGCCACTGAGCATCCAGCCTCCCCTTGATCCAAAGGTCCGTGACCTTTGATAGCTTGCCACTGCCCAGGGCTCAGCTTACTCTTCTGACTGCGTGGCTCCTCTCTGATTTCCTCAAGGTTCTCCCAGCTCTAAAAATTATAATTAGGCAACCTCCTCTCCAGGCTCGAATTATGAGCTATTGTCATGCAGGAACCCAAGAGTACAAAGATACTTTCAAAAATGGAGCAGAACAAAAGATGAAGTTGATAGCGTCAGGCTCTGGTATTATACTTAGAGAAACTATTTAAAACCCAAATACTTTTTTCTGCCGTGTGTTCATCAGAATTGCTCAGGGAAACCATGTGTGTGACTTCCACAAAAGGTTTGTATCGACAGGACACGTTATCGTTCAGTTTCGAGGAAAGAAGAGTAATTAGATGCCTCCTTCCAGATATTGTTTCAATTACAGCAGAAAAAATATATATACGAATTCCAGGAGGAAGCAAGTATCTCCTTTTCATTCCCGAGAAGGCGCCCTTTCCTGATGTCAGAAGAGCCCCACAGTAACAGGAAGCCCGGTGGGAGGCCCTAGGGATGTGGCGGCCCCTGCCCTTCTGGGCTTCCCTGGTGGCTCAGCTGGTAAAGAACCTCCTGCTATACGGGAGACTTGGGTTCAGTCCCTGGCTTGGGAAGATCCCCTGGAGAAAGGAAAGACTACCCACTCCAGTATTCTGGCCTGGAGGAGTCCATGGACTGTACCATCTGTGAGGTCACAAAGAGTCAGACACGACTGAGCGACTTTCACAGCCACAGCCCTTCTGGAGGAGGTGAGGGCAACATCAGGTCGTTTTTGGAAATTTAAAGCATCATCACTTGGTGTGGCTGCAAGGTGGGCCGGTGTCCAGCAGGGGGCAACATTCAAACCCCACCCCTCCAGACTGGTCCCAGTGCTTGAAGCTTTGATGGGAACAGAAAGGGAATCCTCAAGGAAGGTCCCGATCCTAAAGGGAATCAACCTGAGTGTTCACCGGAAGGACTGATGCTGAAGTTGAAGCTCCAATACTTTGGCCACCTCATGAGACCAGCTGACTCACTGGAAAAGACCCTGATGCTGGGAAAGACTGAGGGCAGGAGGAGACGGGGACGACAGAGGATGAGATGGCTGGATGGCATCACCGACTCGATGGACGTGGGTTTGAGTGAACTCCGGGAGTTGGTGATGGACAGGGAGGCCTGGCGTGCTGCAGTCCATGGGGTCGCAAAGACTCGGACACGACAGAGCGGCTGAATAACGACACGGCTGTAGACAGGGGCGTCACCGTCAGCCCCAGGACGGCCTGGCCAGTCTCACCCCACCCTCCACTGTCCACCCGTGGGACTGGCCCTTCAGCCTCCCGCTCACCCAGAGGGGCCCTTCCAGGTCGAACCCTGAGCCCGCACTCCCTGCGACCTCACGGGCAGGAGGGCATCTGAGCTGGTACGCAGAACCCCCTTGGCAGTGTGGCTGGGCCCTGGCACCTCCCTCATCCCTCCTGGCCTCACACACTTCGCTCCAGGCATGCCGACTACTCTGCTCTGCTCTGTTCCTCCCTGACGGCCCCCCCGAGCCCCCCCACCTCCCCACCTTCGTGACTGGGACCCCTCTGCCCAGAGCACTCTTCCCAGCATGACCCTTCACCGCTCTCTCTCCCTCATCCATCCAAACTAGTTCAGCCACCTCTTCCAGGAAGCCCTCCTGGGGCTCCTCAGGACACCGGCGGGCTGTCAAGGTCCCATCACCGGGGCTCATGATCTCAGTTTTCCTGAGCGTCTGTTCGTGCGCTCAGGGCTCCTCGGGGCAGGAACTCAGATGCTTCACTTGCAGCATCCCGGGTCCATCACCGGTGGACTCCTTCAGGAAGACTGTTGGATGGACACACAAGTGTGTGTGCAGGCTCCGGTTATCTAAGCGGAAACAGTGAATACCCGAGGGGACAGAGTGAATGCCCCCAAAAGTGTGGGGGAAGCCAGCTTTCCCGGGTGCCGGCCGGCCTGCTGGGGGTGGGGAAGAATCGGGGTGACCTCTCCCTACATCCACGCTCGACAGCTCAGGGTGCCTGCCCAGCCCGCTAGCTGCGCACAGGCCTCATGCCATCAGCTCTGAGCTCCCGGCCGTTGGGAGCCCTGCTCCAGACAGACCAAGAGACAGGCTTGGCCCCAGGGCCGTCCGCGCCAGCAGGACCCTCGTCTCCCGCCTCCCATCTCCCGAGGGGCAGACGGAGGTGCGTGCAGACCAGGTCATGGGCGCCAGGGTCTGCGGGCCCCTCGCTCTCCCCTGCCCAGATGCCCACCCTTCCCCGCTGGCCTCTGATTGCATCCTGCTGAGGCCAAGCCGCCCGGTGAGGGCTGGAGGGCGGAGGGGCGCGGCTCATATCTTCTCCCTGGGCAGCGGCGGGCAGGCCCTCGGACGCTTTGGACCGGACGCCTCCCTGGACCTCAAGGCCCCAACTTCCTGCACCCAGGCCAGCACCCAGGCCATCCTGCGGCCCCTGACCCTGACCGTCAAACTCACGCCAGGCGTTCCACTGTCTGCTGGGAGCCAGGCAGAGAGCATCCAAGACGGCCCGGCCTGAGCAGCCAGGGTGGGCCAGGGACTCAGGTCAGAACAGGACGGGTCGGTGAGTGGCCATGACCCTTCAGACAGTGTTCAAAGGCCGGGAGGGGGCAGGTCCTACCCCCGCCCCCCAACCCAAACACGGTGGCTCTGGGAGCAGCTGGGGCGGTGGCGGTGGGAGGCCTGGGCTCGGGGCCTCACCCTCCCAGGACGGGACGTGCTGGCGTCACGGTGGAAGCCCGTGTGGATGGGCGGCATCCAGGACGGCGCACGTGCTGCCTGCCAGCGACCCGACGCCAGCATCGCCAAGGTGACAGGCGGCGGGCACCGGCTCCTCTGTGTCTCATCCCCACCCCAGGCCCCCCCGCCCTCCTCCCGCCCCTCCTCCCGCCCCTCCTCCCGCCCCCACCCCAGGCTCCCCCACCCCTCCTCCCGCCCCTCCTCCCGCCCCTCCTCCCGCCCCCACGCCCCCTCCTCCCGCCCCTCCTTCCGCCCCCACCCCAGGCTCCCGCAGCCCCTCCTCCCGCCCCTCCTCCCGCCCCCACCCCAGGCTCCCCCCGCCCCTCCTCCCGCCCCAACGCCCCCTCCTCCCACCCCTCCTCCCGCCCCCACCCCAGGCTCCCCCCGCCCCTCCTCCCGCCCCCACCCCAGGGCCCCCCAGCCCCTCCTCCCGCCCCTCCTCCCGCCCCTCCTCCCGCCCCCACCCCAGGCCCCCCCAGCCCCTCCTCCCGCCCCTCCTCCCGCCCCCACCCCAGGCTCCCCCCGCCACTCCTCCCGCCCCTCCTCCCGCCCCCACCCCAGGCCCCCCCAGCCACTCCTCCCGCCCCTCCTCCCGCCCCCACCCCAGGCCCCCCCAGCCCCTCCTCCCGCCCCTCCTCCCGCCCCCACCCCAGGCCCCCCCAGCCCCTCCTCCCGCCCCTCCTCCCGCCCCCACCCCAGGCTCCCCCAGCCCCTCCTCCCGCCCCTCCTCCCGCCCCCACACCCCGCATCTCTGATGTCTCCAGAGAGGTCAGCAGGACCCCCCGTGGATGGAGGTGCTCATGTCCATGCTGGCCTGCCGTGCAGGCCTTGGAAAACCAGCGCCCTTGTCTATTTAAGCCATTAAGAGTGGGTCTCCATGGAAACCACTGCACTGGGGGACTCGACACAGATGAATATTCAAGGATCAGGGCACAGGGTGCCGGGGAGACTGTGGCTTCCTGCAGTGACCAGCGTGGGGGTCCTGGGGACTGAGTCTTCTGGGGAGGACATGCTGAGGCCTGGGCCTTTCACCACGTGATAGGGTCACTGTTCCCACCACTGTATGGAAGACAAAGGCCCAGGGGAGTGGGGCTGCCCGCACGAGTCCGGAGGATGAACGTGAACCCCAGAGGGCCTGGCTGGACCTGAGGCTCCTCCCCACAGCCTGACACGATGGCTGAGTGGCCTTGAGCCATGGCATGACCTGCCCGTGCCCCACAGATCATCCGTGAAAGTGGGAAAGTGTTACACGCTCAGTTGTGTCGTGGCCGACTCTTTGCGACCCGTGGTCTGCCCGTGGGACCCTCCAGGCAAGCACACTGGGGTGGGTTGCCACTCCCTTCTCTGCAGTGTCTTCCCGACTCAGGGATCGAACCTGGATCTCCTGCACTACAGGCGGATTCTTTACCGTCTGAGCCACCAGGGACGCCGTGGTCATCCGATTCACCATCCTTGACTTGGTCTGTCTGGGCACTTGTAACAAAAGCTCACAGGCGTGGCGGCCCCGTGAACCACAGACTTTTACTGCTCATGGTTCTGGCTGCTTGGAAGCCAGGCACCAGCGCGTGCTGTCACGTCCGGGTGAGGACTGTCTTCCTGGGTTGCAGCCGGCCCTCCTCCCGGCATCCTCGTGAGATGGGGGGGCAAGGGGCTCTGTCGGCCTCCTCCACAAGGACACGGATCCCACCCACAGCTGGTGAGGCAGACCACCTCCCGAGGCCCACCCTGAGATACCCTCAGGTTGAGGGTAGGAGTTCAACGTGTGAGTTGTGAGGGAGCAGACGCTCAGACCATGCCTGGACCTCGTCAGGCTGCTGGGGTCGGGGGGTGACAGGGCAGAGCACGTCCGGGGCCTGGCACAGCCTGGCACTCGGGGGGAGGACCCGGGGAGCCTGGCCACAGCCCGGGGACACCGGCCCCACCCAGAGGCACCTAGAGGCCAGAGGCAAGGGTCATCCCGTCCACCTTTTGTAGACTTAATGCCCACGTGCAAGTTTGTACTTGCAGCTGAGTTTTGAACAGAATGTCCTGTGGGATCCCAGCCTGGGACCGGTCATCAGAAATGCCCATGAAAATTCCGTCTCTCACCAGCATAGAGTTTGAGGCCCCTGCAGGCCTGAACGGTGCCCAGGCCAGGCTGTGCCCCCAGGGGAACTCGCTGCTTCCCAGGCGCTGCTCAGATGTAGCTGGGACGCACTTGCCTGCGTGCATGGCTGCGGGTTTGTACATCTCAGAGTGTCCATCGCCTCCCAAGGGCTGACTCAGTCTCCTTCAGGGGAAGCAGGTCGTCCTCCGGGGTGTGGCTCCTGGTCACTGGGGGCACCTTTTGAGGTGGGTTAGCGGTGTCCCCTTTCTGACTGTCCCCATTTCCAGGGACCAGGGGCGCTCCATCTTGGACCTTGGTCCGAGGTTACATTTCATAAAAGGAACATGCATTCATTTAAACTGTTGTTGCTTGCCACCTGGAAATTGGTGTTTGGCACATGAAAGATTCCAGAACCAGGGTCTCTGGTGCAAAGCCGTCTCTGGTGGTGGAAGGGTCAGGGTCACGGGCATGTACTCTTCATGTATTAGAAAGTGGTCTTGGAGGCCCTCTGAGCAGAGATTGGGGTCACAGGGCAGGACTGGGGCCTGGCTCTGCTGCTTCACCACCCGAAGCTGTGGTTTCCTTGCTGTATCGGGGTGGGGGACCCCCCAGGACAGTGCAGACGGTACCTCATTACCATGTGAAGGCCTGTGCAGGACCCAGCTTCCGGCTCTTTTGTCAGAGGCATTGTTGCTCTGGGACAGATCACTGGGGCAGACGCGTGGTTGGAGAGGTGGGTACAGACACTCCCGTGTGTCCAGCGGGGCCTCCTCTCCCTTCTCTGGGGACCAGCCCCCGCCCTGCGCTGCCCTTTCGAGGGATGGCCCAATGACCACCAGCCTGAGGAAAGACAAGTCAGGTGGTAAAGGTAGAATCGAGGTGACCCCAAAGGGAAAGCAGACAAGATCGCCAAGCTTTCTCAGAAGCACACACACATCCACTCGCCTTCAGCCCGTCCCTCTGGCCTGGGAGCAGCCGCCAGGAGACGTGCTCGTCAAGGCGGAGAAAGCTGACCTGAACTGAGCAGTCTGAAATGAAATCACGTCCATGGTGGGCGGCTGGGAAGAAGGAACCAGGACTTCCCAGGCCAGCAGCCCCCTCAAGGCCATGCAGACTGGACCACGTATTTTGGGCTCACATGGCACCCCCATCACACCATGAGATCCAAGTTCAAATCCTGACTCTTCCTTATAGTAACAGGCTCTCCTCTGCTCGGTGTCACTGGGGGGCCAAGTAGGAATAAAAATGCTGACCTCTTAGGACCGCTGTGGGGACACCTGTTTAATATTAATTTTCTTACATTTTGGCCACACTGCACGGCATCTGGGATTTCAGTTTCCCAACCAGGGATGGAACCCACGCCTCCTGCGTGGGCAGCATGGAGTCTTAAGCCCTGGACCACCAGGGAAGCCCCTTTATTTTTCTTTCCCTACTGAGAAGCCCAGTTCCAGAGCAGAATGATCACAGAAGTGCTTCTGCTCTGACCTCCTCCCTTCGGCCTCCAGGGGCTTCTGATCCAAGCTGCAGGCTGCACCACAACCCGCCCCCTCCTGCTCCAGATCGCACAGACAATGGCAAAGCTGTCTTTCCCAAGCGAATGCGTCCCACGCGAGGACCAGACGCTGAGAGGGGAGGGTGACGGCCCTGGCGCGCAGAGGGACCCCTGCCCAGCACACAGCCCTCCTCCGGGTTCTGCCGCAAAGGACCAAGGAAGGTGAGGAAGGTCCTGCCGGGTGAGGAGAGCCAGGCTCTCAGGCCGCCCCCGGTGCCTGGGGAGGGGGGCACGGTGGCGTTTCAGGAGCTGCCAGGCCCCCAGTGGGCTCTCCTCCCCACACAGTGGTGAGCGCGGGTCTCGCCTCCAGGTGCCGGGGCCCAGTTGGGAGCCTGAGGCCGAGAGGGGTTGGCAAGGGCAGAAACAGAAGCACTCTCGGAAGAGCAGCCTCTGCCCTGCGGTTCAGACCGGCCCCTCCCCAGAGGTTCAGGAGACGCCTCTGCCCAGGAGCCCGGACACTGGGATCCCCAGCTCTGCCTCACTCTAACTAAAGCCCTGAGATGTGTGCCCATCTTAACGGCTGTCAGCCCTCCCCGGAGCGGGCGGCAAAGACAGAGCCGGCCGTCACCATGGGGTTAAAGGCGCAAAGTCAGGAGGCGGCAGGGAGGAACCAGGAGGAAAGGGGACCCCGTGAGCTAGAACTAACCAGCTCCCCTGTGAACAGAGCTAATGGAGCGCAGAGCAGGCCTCCAGGTAAGGCGGACACTGTTGGAGGTGAGGGAAGCCCCGAGAACCCCACGTGAGATGGACGGGTGTACGGAATCGTTGAGCTGGGCGTCTGAAACCAACACACAGCCTCAGACAAGTGTTGCCGCTGCTCAGTCGCTCAGTCCTGTCTGACTCTGCGCCCCTGGACTGGAGCCCTCAGGCTCCTCCATGGGATTTTCCTGGCAAGAATACTGGAGTGGGTGACACTTCCTTCTCCAGGGGATCTTCCCCGTCTAGGGATTGAACCTGTGTCTCCTTCACTGGCAGGCAGCTTCTTCACCACTGAGTTACCAGGGAAGCCCAAGTCAACTGTGCTTCAATCTACAAACCTCAGTCAATGCTGAGCAGAAGAGCGAGCGGCTGAGCTGGACAGGGAGACACCGGACACGTCCACTAGTGGCAGTCAGCCCTTGGACACGTCCGCTAGTGACGGTCAGCCCTTGAACACGTCCTCTAGTGGCGGTCAGCCCTTGCCATAAGGAACACAGAAGAATTCAGGACCAAGGGATCGTTTTCTCCCAGAGAGCTCGGGTCCGATCTCTAATGAGAGACGACCCCCACTCTATCCCAGCCCCCAGGACTCACAGAAACCCATCCCTGGCGTGGCGGGTCCTTCACCCCCTCCTCAGTGACCTCAGACTGGCCTGAGTGATCAGACACTCACTCCCCGGCCACACCTACTGCTTGGAGCTCCCCTGCCCCCTTGCCTGTGTGGCAGGGCCCCAGCTCTGAACCGCTGTGTTAGTTTGCTGACGCTGCTGAAGCAAAACCCCAGAGACGGAACAGGCCGCGGTCCTGGAGCTGCTGCTGACTGCGGTGAACTGAACATTTAACAAGGGCGGACCTGGTCCATCTCTTGTGTGAAGTGAAGTCGTTAGGTCATGTCCGACTCTGCAACCCCATGGACTGTAACCCTCCAGGCTCCTCTGTCCATGGGATTCTCTAACCAGGCAAGGATACTGGAGTGGACTGCCATTCCCTTCTCCAGGGGATCTTCCAACCCAGGAATCGAACCCAGGCCTCCCACACTGCAGGCCGATTCTTTACCTTCTGTGCCCCCCGGGAAGCCCCGTGCATTCAACTCGTGTGTATTCAACCACAATAATGAATAAAACTCAAAGGAAAGGCCCTCTGCCTGTGTCTCAGGTGAGAGGCGATATGAACGCCCTCTCTGAAAACCCAGCCTCCACCAGGGCTGCAGGGGGTCCCAGACTCTGTCCGGGGAGCCCATATCTGAGCCCCACTGAGCCGGCAGACAGGTGGGCAGGGCCCCAGCTGGCCGACCGAAACTTCTCAGTGGAGACATTGGGTAATAATATTTGGGGGCCCGGCCTGGCCCCTCGCAGGAGTGGGATACAGGGTGTGTGGTCCTGCCCGAGGTTGGTGCCACCCTGAGCTCCAGCCTGGGGGCCGGGCTCCTGTCGGGGGGAAGCGGGGTCACCCCATATCTGTGTCTGCCCCACAACTCTGCTCTGAACCAACTTCCTGTGGGCAGCCTGTACTGTGGAGACGCCAGCTGCCAGTCCTGAGATCCGGGCACGGCACCTAGGAGTCTGAATTTCATGAGCTCCCTAGCTGATCCCAAGAGGCCTGAGGGACTGCTTTGGATAAACTGCTTGAGAATTCCCAGCGCTTACAGTTGTCTGATTCCACTTCATCCTTACCAGAGCCCAGCAAAATAAAGGTTATGAAGCCCCCTTTTAAAGCAGGTTTTTTGAACCATGATTTTATATAACACAGATCTTAGCTGTTACAAGTTATCTCAGAATTGCTATCAAGATTGTACTGGGTCTGCTAAGTGCTTTGTAAACTGCTGAGTGCTGTATTCGCAGAGAGGGGTTTATTATTGTAGTGTATTATTACTGTTTTCACTGGACAAGTACTCTGAGGAGGGTGGGGCTTTCTGACACTGTTTATCTGAGGGGTTCCTGGAAAGGGGGTGGTGCTAGGTGGGAGTGTTTGGCTGCCAACAGCAGAGTATTATTTGGGCACCTCACTTAGACACGGGTGGGGAGCAGGTGGTTGCTACCTTTAAATCTTTCGTTTGGAAATAATCTCAAACTGCAAGTAAGTTACAAGAATGAAAGTAGAACAAAGAATGCCAGGTACCATTTACCTGAATTCCGTTACTGCTAATGTTTTACCCCATTTATTTCATCACTGATTTCCTCCTCCCCCTCCCGCCCCTCCCCGCCATGGGAATGTGCGATTTTTCTCTGAACCGTTGGAGACTAGCTGCAGGCGAGGCAGCCCTTCACCCTTCAAGACAGAGCTCTGCTCTCACATAACATCAGTGCGATGATCAGCAGAGCCCCCACACCCTTATCTAAGCTGCTGCTTGAATTTCCGTTTTGCCAGTTGACCGGATGCCGCCCCTCTCGCCCTCTGGTCCAGGGTCACTCGGGGATCAGGAATTGCACTCGTCCGCCTGTCTCTTCAGCTTCGTCTGGCACATTTCCGCACTCTTTGTCTTCCATGTCACTGCATTTTGAAGACTACAGGTTTGTGTTTTTTTAATAGAACGGTGCTCCTTGGGGTTTGTCTGATCCCTCCTCGCTGTTAGATTCTGGCTGCAGTAGCCTCGGATGGCGTGTCCTCCCCGCCTCCACGTCGACAGCACACGACAAGCACCCGCCTCTCGCCGGCGAGCCTGTTTCTGGTGAGCCGCTCAAGGAACCGTCTGATTCACCTTCTGTATTTCCTTGCAACTGACAAGCAGTCTGGAAAGCAGACTCTTTAAAGACCCTGGAAATGGTCTGCCTCTCATCAAAATGCCCCCTTGATTTAACATCTATTAGTGACTTGCTGATCCAAGCTTAGGGTGCTAAATGTCGATTTTCCAACCCAGCAGCTCCCGCACGTGTAGCAGTTGGCATCCGGCACGTGAGGAAAGCACGTGTCTCATCCGTCATCCGTCCGTCCATCCATCCACCTGTCCATCTCTATATCATCTGCCAGGTGGGCAGGTAGGTGTGCAGGTTTGCAGGTGTGTTTGTGTGGATAGATGCATCCATATCGCCATCTATCAATCTATCTATCGATCCATCTATGTATCGTCAATGTAGGTAGGTGACTTTCATCAGCATGAGCGTCTATAATCTATCGGGGTCCTCCATTAGTTTGATGCTCAGATCACCCCAAACGCTGGCCCCTGAGCGCCCCGCCAAGCTGGCTCCGTGTCTCTGTGACATCCCACCTTTGTTAGAATCTCTTTACTCTCTGGCAGACAAGAGGTTCCAGGCCCAAGGCGGGCTCTCCCTGCTGCAGCCCTAAACTCAGCCATTTCTCCTGGAAGCCTGGTTCCTTTCAGTAGAAAGTGTTTTAGAAATCAGAGTGTCTGGGTGCCAGGGGTCACAGACTCAGCCTTTCAGACACGTCGGCAGATAGATGAAGGAACTGTGCATACATATGTACCTGTGTAAACACACAGCAGACAGGCCCACATACACACGTGCAAACGTGCTGCAAGGACTCTGTGAAAATGTAAAAGTGAAGGGGTTAGGCACTCAGAAGTGTCTGACTCTTTGCGACCCCATGGACTGTAGCTACTAGGCTCCTCTGTCCCTGGGATTCTCTAGGTGAGAACACTGGGTGCCATTAGTGGGTTGCCATTCCCTTCTCCAGGGGATCTTCCCAACCCAGGGATCAAACCTGGGTTTTCCGCACTGCGGGCAGATTCTTTACCATCTGAGCCACCAGCGAAGCACCCTGGACACTGTGGAGACGTTGAGTTCATACTGACAACCTGGGCTGGCGCCCTCCCCGCTCCACGGTTGTGTCTCTTCTTCCCACATCAGTGCCCCCGGGGGGTGCCCTTAGCTTCTCAGCAGCCCAACAAGTTCAGTTCAGTTCAGTTCAGATCAGTCGCTCAGTCCTGTCTGACTCTTTGCCACCCATGGACTGCAGCACGCCAGGCCTCCCTGTCCATCACCAACTCCCGGAGTTCACTCAAACTCATGCCCACTGAGTCCGTGATGCCATCCAGCCATCTCATCCTCTGTCGTCCCCTTCTCCTCCTGCCCTCAATCTTTCCCAGCATCAGGGTCTTTTCCAGTGAGTCAGCTCTTCGCATCATATGGGCAAAGTATTGGAGTTTCAGCTTCAGCATCAGTCCTTCCAATGAATATTCAGGACTCATCTCCTTTAGGATGGACTGGTTGGATCTCCTTGCAGTCCAAGGGACTCAAGAATTTTCTCCAACACCACAGTTCAAAAGCATCAATTCTTCTGTGCTCAGCTTTCTTAATAGTCCAACTCTCACATCCATACATGACTAGTGCAAAATCCATAGCCTTGACTATACAGACAAGAGCCCGACCAGAGGCTGTTCTAATTTGCTCCCGCTTTTCCTTGGCCCATCTCCAGCCCCATCCAAGACTCGGGGTGTCCAGACCATCACTCTGTTCTAAAGTCACCTGGATTTGCTTTTGTTTCCCTTTTGATTTTCAGGGTGCCTCTGGCCCAGTGGAGTTTGGCGGCTACCAGTTTGCTTTCAATTTTGTCTTCCCCTCCCCCTCCTCGCTGATTGAATTGACTTGAACGTGGGGAACAAGAACCTGCTTCCAAAGGCGAGCTTCACAGAGGAGTCCCCCGACCCCCGACCCCGGCAGGGGACGGACTCACCCTCCCTGGCTTACTGGTCCTCAGGGTCTCCTTGGAAAAACAGGCTGTCTGCGTGCAATTTTGCTGCTCACTTTCTTTATGACACACAAGGCGGCACGTGGTTGTGCTGCTGCTGCCCTTGAAATTTTTCACCCAGTGTTCAGTTCAGTTCAGTTCAGTCGCTCAGTCGTGGCCTACTCTTTGCGACCCCATGAATCACAGCACACCAGGCCTCCCTGTCCATCACCAACTCCGTGAGTTCACTCAAACTCATGTCCACAGAATCGGTGATGCCATCCAGCCATCTCATTCTCTGTCATCCCCTTCTCCTCCCACCCCCAACCCTTCCCAGCATCAGAGTCTTTTCCAGTGAGTCGACTCGTCGCATGAGGTGGCCAAAGTATTGCAGTTTCAGCTTTAGCATCAGTCCCTCCAATGAACATCCAGGATTGATCTCCTTCAGAATGGACTGGTTGGATCTCCTTGCAGTATAAGGGACTCTCAAGAGTCTTCTCCAACACCACAGTTCAAAAGCATCAATTCTTCGGCGATCAGCTTTCTTCACAGTCCAACTCTCACATCCATACATGACCACGGGAAAAACCATAGCCTTTACTAGACGGACCTTGGTTGGCAAAATATGTCTCTGCTTTTCAATATACTATCAAGGTTGGTCATAACTTTCCTTCCAAGGAGTAAGCGTCTTTTAATTTCATGGCTGCAGTGATTTTGGAGCCCAAAAAAATAAAGTCTGACACTGTTTCCACTGTTTTTCATCCATTTCCCATGAAGTGATGGGACCAGATGCCATGATCTTCGTTTTCTCAATGTTGAGCTTCAAGCCAACCTTTTCACTCTCCTCTTTCACTTTCATCAAGAGGCTTTTGAGTTCCTCTTCACTTTCTGCCATAAGGGTAGTGTCATCTGCATATTTGAGGTTATTGATATTTCTCCCAGCAATCTTGATTCCAGCTTGTGCTTCTTCCAGCCCAGGGTTCCTCATGATGTACTCTGCATAGAAGTTAAATAAGCAAGGTGACAATATACAACCTTGACATACACCTTTTCCTATTTGGAACCAGTCTGTTGTTCCATGTCCAGTTCTAACTGTTGCTTCCTGACCTGCATACAGGTTTCTCAAGAGGCAGGTCAGGTGGTCTGGGATTCCCATCTCTTTCAGAATGTTCCACAGTTTATTGTGATCCACACAGTCAAAGGCTTTGGCATAGTCAATGAAGCAGAAATAGATGTTTTTCTGAAACTCTCTTGCTTTCTCCATGATCCAGCGGATGTTGGCAATTTGATCTCTGGTGCCTCTGCCTTTTCTAAAACCTGCCTGAACATCTGGGAGTTCACGGTTTACATACTGCTGAAGCCTGGCTTGGAGAATTTTGAGCATGGCTTTACTAGCGTGTGAGATGAGTGCAATTGTGCGGTAGTTGGACCATTCTTTGGCATTGCCTTTCTTTGGGATTGGAATGAAGACTGACCTCTTCCAGTCCTGTGGCCACTGCTGAGTTTTCCAAATCTGCTGGCATATTGAGTGCAGCACTTTCACAGCATCATCTTTCAAGACTTGAAATAGCTCAACTGGAATTCCATCACCTCCACTAGCTTTGTTAGTAGTGATGCTTTCTAAGGCCCACTTGACTTCACATTCCAAGATGTCTGGCTCTAGGTCAGTGATCACGTTATCATGACTATCTTGGTCGTGAAGATCTTTTTTGTACAGTTCTTCTGTGTATTCTTGCCACCTCTTCTTAATATCTTCTGCTTCTGTTAGGTCCATCCGTTTCTGTCCTTTATCGAGCGCATCTTTGCATGAAATGTTCCCTTGGAATCTCTAATTTTCTGGAAGAGATCTCTTGTTTTTCCTATTCTGTTATTTTCCTCTATTTCTTTGCATTGATCACTGAGGAAGGCTTTCTTATGTCTCCTTGCTATTCTTTGGAACTCTGCATTCAGATGCTTATATCTTTCCCTTTCTCCTTTGCTTTTCACGTCTCTTTTTTTCACAGCTATTTGTAAGGCCTCCTCAGACAGCCATTTTGCTTTTTTGCATTTCTTTTCCATGGGGATGGTCTTGGTCCCTGTCTCCTGTACAATGTCATGAACCTCTGTCCAGAGTTCATCAGGCTCTCTATCAATCAGATCTAGTCCCTTAAATCTATTTCTCACTTCCACTGTATAATCATAAGGGATTTGATTGAGGTCATATCTGAATGGTCTAGTGGTTTTCCCTACTTTCTTCAATTTAAGTCTGAATTTCGCAATAAGGAGTTCATGATCTGAGCCACAGTCAGCTCCTGGTCTTGTTTTCGCTAACTGTATACAGCTTCTCCATCTTTGGTTGCAAAGAATATAATCAATCTGATTTCGGTGTTGATCATCTGGTGATGTCCATGTGTAGAGTCTTCTCTTGTGTTGTTGGAAGAGGGTGTTTGCTATGACCAGTGCATTCTCTTGACAAAACTCTATTAGCCTTTGCCCTGCTTCATTCCGTGCTCCAAGGCCAAATTTGCCTGTTACTCCAGGTGTTTCTTGACTTCCTACTTTTGCATTCCAGTCCCCTAGAATGAAAAGGACATCTTTTTTGGGTGTTAGTTCTAAAAGTTCTTGTAGGTCTTCATAGAACCGATTAACTTCGGCTTCTTCAGCGTTACTGGTTGGGGCATAGGCCTGGATTACTGTAATACTGAATGGTTTGCCTTGGAAACGAACAGAAATCATTCTGTCGTTTTTAAGATTGCATCCAAGTACTGCATTTCGGACTCTTTTGTTGACCATGATGGCTACTCCATTTCTTCTAAGGGATTCCTGCCCACAGTAGTAGATATAACGGTCATCCGAGTTAAATTCACCCATTCCAGTTCATTTTAGTTCACTGATTCCTAGAATGTCGACGTTCACTCTTGCCATCTCATGTTTGACCACTTCCAATTTGCCTTGATTCATGGACCTAACATTCCAGGTTCCTATGCAATATTGCTCTTTACGGCACCGGACTTTGCTTCTATTACTGGTCACATCCACAGCTGGGTACTGGTTTTGCTTTTGCTCCATCCCTTTATTCCTTCTATAGTTATTTCTCCACTGAGCTCCAGTAGCATACTGGGCACCTACCGACCTGGGGACTTCCTCATTCAGTATCCTATCATTTTGCCCTTTGATGCTGTTCATGGGGTTCTCAAGGCAAGCATACTGAAGTGGTTTGCCATTCCCTTCTCCAGTGGACCACATTCGGCTGTGGTCCATGTGATCAGATCGGCTAGTTTCCTGTGATTATGATTTCAGTTTGTCTGCCCTCTGGTGCCCCCTCGCAATACCTACCGTCTTATTTGGGTTTCTCTTACCTTGGGCGTAGGATATCTCTTCACAGCCGCTCCAGCAAAGTGCAGCCGCTATACCTTACCCTGGACGAGGGGTATCTCCTCAAGGCCGCCCCTCCTGACCTTGAACGCGGAGTAGCTCCTTTCGGCCCTCCTGCGCCCGCTCAGCCACCGCCTGTTGGACGTGGGGTAGCTCCTCTTGGCCGCACCACCCTGCATGGTTCGTTGCGCCAGGGCCAGCGTCTCCCGCATCTGCGCCACCGGGGGCCAGCGTCTCCCGCGTCTGGAAATCACTCCAAAGTGCTTGGCGAAGACCCTTTGGCGACTGGCCCAGCCCCACCCCACTGGGGTACACGGTCCCAGCCTCCTCTTGCACCTGTAACTCTCCCTACTTTGCCGCGATGAATACTGATGGAGTGAATACCCTGTGCCTCTGTATTTTGTGATGTTCAAGTGTATCTTTGGGGTGAATTCTTCAAAGTGAGGTTGCTGGGTCAAAGAGTAAATGCCCGTGTGGATTTGTCCACCCACAAGGGGGACGCCGGTTTTGTTGCCACCGGCAGCACCTGAGCCTGCCTGTTTACCAACAGCTTCACCAGCAGAGCATGCTGTCAGGCTTTTGTGTTTTTGCCAGTCGGATGGATAAGAGATGGCACCTTGCCTGGCTTCAGTCTGTATCTCTCTTATATGGAGAAGCAAAGTGACTTTTCACTTGTCTGAGAGCCATGTTTATAGCCCTTTTTGGGAACTATTTTTCATGTAGTTTACTCTTTTCTCTACGTGATTTTTGCACTTTTGTTTCTCACCTTTTAAAAATTCTTCACATATCAAGTCTTTTATCTACAAGATAAGTTGCAAATGTTTTCTCCTAGTGTGTCTTTTACTTTACTTATTTTTCATGCAAGACTCCCCATTTTTGCAGACAAATGTGTTGCTGTTTTCTTTATTGGAGCTGGGTTTTTACTCACAGCTGGAAAGCCTTTCTCTGCACGCTGCTTACAGAAGGATTCACCTGTGTTTGCTTCTGGTATTTGTATAGCAAAGCTTCGTACTTCCAGAGCTCTGATCTTGTGTTTATTCTTCTGACTGATGTGAGAAATGGATCTAATTTTATCTTTTTCCAAACACTGATCTACGCGCCTGGCATCATCTTACTTGACGGACCATGACTGCTGCGGGGAACTGAAACGCGTCCTTCGTCGCACGCCGGCCTCCGCCGCTGTGGTCTGGCTCCGCGGCTCTGCAGTGCCATCAGCCCGCTGTCTCCAGGAGCGGTCTGCTCAGCGTGTCGTCATGCCCACCCCGAGCCCTCCTCCTCACCGCCCTCAGCTATTCTTGCCTGTTTATCTTTCCATACGAACGTTAACATCAACCGTGTAGCTCCGTGAAAAAATGCTCATTGGAATTTTTATTAGGAGCCCATTAAATTTAAACCCTAAATTAGAGAGAACTGACATCTTGATGATGTTGGAACATCCTAACCTTTCTATTTTGGGTCTTCTTCGTGCCTCTCAGGAGTGTTTTATGGTTTCTTTCACATGGGCTCTGCACATGTCTTGTCAAGCTGCCTGCCAGGGGGCTGCGGAGCAGGGCCTGGGCTGCCAGCCAGTTGGCACACCCCCACCACCGCCTGGCCCTCCCGTCCCCCTCCGGCCCCTGCCCTCGGACCCGTGTGGCCACTTCAAGGGGCCCCTTACCTCTAGCTTCTCTGCGTGTCTGGCCAACAGGAAGCCGCCGGAGAGAACAGGGCAGGTTGAGAGAGACAGGTTGAACCCAGGCTCCCTGCTTGCCAGGCTAGGGAAGCGAGGCCGTGGTGTGTCCGGGGCAGCCCTGTCCCTCGGCCACAACCACAGCCTTCCCTCTGGGGTCCGGCCACGCCCCTTCCTAGGCCCTTGGGGTCCAAGAGGTCCTGGCTCCCCTGCGGCCCACACTGCCCGCAGCTGGTTTCCTCTGACTCCATCCTCTGCATCCCCTGCTGCTGTGGCCCCCGCAGCCCTGACCCCGGGTCCCCCCATTCTCTCTGCTGAGGGCCCACGTGGAGCCTTGGCCTGGGACCCCCTCACCCTCCTTCTGTCCTTCACTCCTCTCTGCCTGTCCCTGCCCAGCTGCGCCCCGGGCACCGGGCAGACGAGGATGCTCAGCCTCGCCCCTTCCCTGGTCCCTGACAGCCTCACTCTCGTGCCCCTGGACACCTGGGTGGCCCCTCCTGCCCTCCTCCCGCCCGCTGTCTCCTTCTCCAGACCATTCTCCGAGTGGCCTTCAAGGGACTCTGCTGCCCTATGTAGTGAGAGCCTTGTTACGTCTCTTCCGCGTTTGTCAAAGCCCAGCTCCAGATGGCAGACCAGAACCCGTGCTCACCTCCCGTCTCCCCGAGATCCACAGAACTACGGTGACAATGACAAGCTCTCAGGAGGAAAGTGCTTAGGAGGAGCACAGGTTGCCAGCCAAGGGGAGGTTTCGATAAATGTCCACGGTGGAAGAGAGGAACGTGGGTTGATGGATGGTACAGAAGGGAGATCAGAGCATAAAACCTGCAGGAGGAGCCGAAGAAGGAGGCTGAGCCCACCCGCTCAACAGAAGCACACGGCTGCGCTGGGCTCACGGTCTGCAAGGGAGAGGCAGGAGAGGACCCCTGTCTCCCAGTCCCACCCATTTCCTCACTTAGAGGGCAGGCAGGCTGCTTGGACCCCCAGGGAATAAAACGCTGCCTGGGAGAGTTGTCCTAGCAACAAAATTGAACCTTCAGGGGACACCAGCTGTCCCCCACAAATCCTTTCACGCTCCAGCTCCTAGAAAAGCCAGTCCCCAAAGTGGCTTCTTGTCATTCCCCTAAAGCTAAGCTTCCAGGGGACATGGCTCATCTGCCAGAGGAGAAACAGCTCTGACATGACAGCAGAGGAAGCTCACACCAACCAGCCAGGTGCTCCCTCCTGCACAGGGAGCATCGCCGGGATCCCCAGGCAGGTGGACCAAGCGCCGGCAGGGGAAAAACTGACCCCAGAGGAGATAGCGGCAACTGAAGGAGCCCGGAACTTGAGAGTCCCTTGGACTGCAAGGAGGTCCAGCCAGGCCATCCTAGAGGAGACCAGTCCTGAATGTTCATTGGAGGGACTGATGCTAAAGCTGAAACTCCAACACTTTGGCCACCTCATGCGACGAGTTGACTCACTGGAAAAGACTCTGATGCTGGGAAAGGTTGGGGGCGGGAGGAGAAGGGGACGATGGAGAATGAGATGGCTGGATGGCATCACCGACTCTGTGGACATGAGTTTGAGTGAACTCCGGGAGTTGGTGATGGACAGGGAGGCCTGGAGTGCTATGGTTCATGGGGTCGCAAAGAGTCAGACACGACTGAGCGACTGAACTGAACTGAAACATTTTCACAATCGCAAGAGCATAACGTGTATTTCTCATGCATCTGGTGTGAGAAAGCTAATCAAGGGTGTACTCCAGCAAAAGTAGGGAGTAAGACCAATACAGAAAAAGGTGTCGAAGCCGAGAGTGAGGGAGCCCCACTCTGTGCAGGGCTGAGGGGAGGCCTGGTCAGCCGCTGGTCTACACTGGAGCAGAGAGGGAAGTCTACAGAAAAGGCAACTTGCAGAATCGATGTTATAACACAACAGCGACCATTTTTAGGGAGGAAATTATGATATAATAAAGCACGTGTCTGAAAAAAAATGCCGCTGAAAACTGCAGGAAAAGAAAAAAGCTGTACGAGATCTCTGGGGGAAATTGACATGACATTGAGCAATTAGTGGATGATGAGGAGAAAGAATGCATTTGCCTTGGGATTGCAGGAAGGGTCCTTGAAAACCCAGGAGCTGTGACAAAGGACCGGTGGAAAGGGACATCATCTCTATACAGGCCTAGGCCAGCTCTGAGCAGTGTTTACACTGTTGGAACAATCTAAATGTTCCTCACTGGTTTTCTCATTTCTAACCCGACCCAGGGTCGGGAGTGGTCACAGGGTCTGCTGTGAACGTCAACTGCACTGACAAGGTAAAAATAAACTGTGTCGCTGGCAGAAGGGGACACAGAGCAGGGGCACCAGTTTACACAGATTCTTGTCCATTCAGCCTGGTATCTACTCATGGCTGACTGGGCCACACAAGCACAGTGGCCACCAGGCTCCCTGGGGGAAGCCGGTCACCACCACATCACGCGATCTCAAGTCCAGCCCAGCGCCAAAGTCCACGCCAGGCTCCTGCTTCAGGCGCGCCCAACGTCTCCCCCGTGAGTCTGCCCCATCCCCTCCCCAGAACCTCTTCTTTGCCATCTGTCCACAGCTGGGCCTCCTCCTCCCGGGGGACTGGGGGCTCCCCAAGGGCACCAACTCTGACTCGGGGCTTCTAGGAGCTCAGGGCAGTGCCTGGTAAACAAGTGGGGCACAAAAGCCATCTGCCAACTTGTTAGTTTCTGGGAAGCTGGGTTTGTCTGCCGAGAACCTGGTGAAGTCATCGAAGCCTCGCACTTTGCTTCAATCAAGGGAAAATCGGGGCCGGGTTGTTGAGTCAAGTTGTATGAAACAATGGGGTGAAAGTCGCACACCTGCGGCTGAGAAAAAGGTGGAATTCTGTACCCGCCCCCACCTCCAGGGCTGACCCCTGTTGCAGCCTAGGGGGCCTTGAACGGACACCTTGCCTGTAGCCTTTGCTCTCTTTTCAGCTCACCAATCTCTGCTCCCCTGGTTTCGGGGGTGGCTGAGCCCCAATCCCCAATGGTCTCTGGGTGGGCGCATGGCCTAGACCTCACCACCACCACCCCCGCCCCCGTCCCATCTAAGGAGATTAGCATGAGCGGGTCTATCAGAATCTTCTTCCCCAGGGCATCATTCCAGAGCCCCAGGGCTGCTGAGCTGGGGTGGTGGGGTGACCGTCACACATGTCCTAAGCGGACAGCAGCCTGCCTTGTGACAGAGAGGGTCTGTGCCGTCCCCAGACCCTCGATGACATGAGCCCTTAAAATCTCAGACTGTGTTTGGCCTTGGCACTCACAGCCAAGAGGCCCTGGTGGACATGTGCTCGGGCCACCATGCTGGGGAATGCCCCCCTGTGGGGACCACAGTCATCCCCACCTTTCATGGGGACCCCCCACCCTCTGGCTTCAATGATCCAGTTCATCAAGTCCCCGCCTACGGTGGGCGCCAAGAGAGCCTGTGTGCTGGTCAGTCAGCATGTCTGACTCTGTGACGCCATGGACTGTAGCCCTCCAGGCTCCTCTGCCCGTGGGATTCTCCAGGCAAGAACACTGGAGTGGCTTGCCATTTTCTCCTCCACGAGAGAGGCTGGCACCCAGTAAATGACAGGTGTTGTTGCACACAGTCCCCCGTGACCATTCGAGGGTCTGCGCCGTGAGAACCAGAGCCCACAGGCGGTCTCAGCTGTGGCTACGGGCCGGGATGATGGTCCCAGTCACCTCGTGGGGGCCTGTTCTGTGGCTGCACCTGAAACTCCTTGCCTCGTCTGATCCCTAAAACCCCTCCCCTTCGGCCTCAGGCAGGTGAGGACCTCTGCTTACAGGTGCAGCTGGCCTTGAACCCAGATCCCTGACCCCACCTGTGTCTCTCCCAGGGGGTTTGTCTCAGAAATCCACCTGCAGGGCCAGGAACAGGGCTGGTTTTCATCTGGATGTTGGGTGATGAGACGAGTGAGGGTCCCAAAGACCCCACTGGCTCTGGCTGGAGCGGGTTGCTGCGCCCGAATTGAGGGCTTTCGAAACACGCTGGCTGCTCTCAGCCCCGCCGTCTGCGTCTCCGCCACGGTCCTCTACTGCGGGCTCCTAAGGGCTTTTCATGATCTGCTGAGACGTCTCGAGAGGCACACGAATTATCTGAGCTGACAAATTTCCTCTCCAAAGCTACACTTGCGGAGCTTTCAGAAAGAGCAAACTGGGACTGTCTTTATTTTCCTCAGTGGAGGAGCTGAGGGTACAGAGCCGTCTGCAGATGGACCTGGGGGCTTCCCTGTGGAGAGGTGCCCGGAGGCCCGGGGTCACTCATCAGCACTGAGTCTGAAGCATGATTGTGTCGGGGAGGCAGGAGGGTGGCCTTTGAACGGCTCCCACTGCTAATCCGGGGCGGGCCGGGCCCTGCTCTGGTTTCCAAAGCACCTCTGTGGCCCCCTCTGTGCCAGGCCAGTCTGGAACACATAGTGTACGCACCCAGAGCTCTGCCCCCCAGCACGTGGGTGAGGCCCACAGTTGTCAGCTTGCCCGGCCCTCACTTTGGCCTCACCTTCCCCAGGACGGAGCCCACTAACCAGTCCTGCTGGGACCAGTTCTCACCTGAGGTGTGGGCCTGCTCCCTGGAGCTCCAGCCCAGACCACCCGGGAGCCAAATCCTACCATCCCCAGAAAGGACCACTGTCTCTGCCCAGAGATCCTCCCAGGAGGGCAGCGCAACACCCACCGCACACTGAGCAGAAGGAAGGCTTCTGCAAGCCCCCAGCCCACGTTTAACCCTGCCACCACATTCATCTCCCTCCCGGGGAATCTCCATTGAGAATTTATTCTAAACCAGTGGCTGTCACACACATCCATTAACGCATTAGGCCTTCAAAGGCCCAGACAGTAATGAATCTGCCTGCAATGCAGGAGACCCAGGTTCAATGGTTCAATCCCTGGGTGGGAAAGATTCCCTGGAGAAGGAAATGGCAGCCCACTCCAGTGTTCCTGCCTGGAGAATCCCATGGACAGAGGAGCCTGGCGGGCTGCAGTCCATGGGGTCGCAAGAATGGGCCACGCCTGAGAGACCAACATCGGGCCATCATCCCAGTTTCACAGATGAGGAGCAGAGGCCCAGAGGGGTCCAGAAACTTACCCGGAGACGCACAGCAAGATGAGGAGCAGAGGCCCAGAGGGGTCCAGAAACTTACCCGGAGACTCACAGCAAGATGAGGAGCAGAGGCCCAGAGGGGTCCAGAAACTTACCCGGAGACGCACAGCAAGATGAGGAGCAGAGGCCCAGAGAGGTCCAGAAACTTACCCGGAGACGCACAGCAAGATGAGGAGCAGAGGCCCAGAGAGGTCCAGAAACTTACCAGGAGACGCACAGCAAGGAGGCTTCAGAGCCGAGCCTTACACCTTCGCCCACAGTCTACCTCCCAGGCCACACTCTCTCCCGTGCTGGGTGCACTGGGAATTCCACACTCAGCCCGGGGCCCTCGGAGGGGACCCAGGCTCCGACAGGGTCTGAGGATCTCTTTGGACCAGGTGTGGCCGCCCCACCTGGCAGGCAGGCCCACCGAGCGCTGAGATCGTGACAGCCAGCCCACCGAGCTGTGGAGCCGTCCAGTGTGGAAACACAGCATTCTCAGGGTTCCGTCTGGCGGCTCCTCTGTCCGCAGTGAGCAGGGGGGAGACAGGATGGTGAACACCCAGAGATGTTTGGGGGACTGCCAGTCAAGGGTCCTCAGCAATGACAGGAGCTGTTCTCTCTCCCTGGAGGCTGTGTCTCCATCAGCTCCCACCTTGCCAATCCCCGAGGCTCGTCCCTGGGCAAGGGGCTGCCTCAGACATTAGACTTAGGCCCCCACCTGAGGCTGGTCCCGGCCCAGCAAGGAGCAGGGTACAGGGCTGTCTGCAGGAGCCCGTGGCTTCCCCTCATTTGATAAAACGAGAAAACAGTCCTGAGCGCTGACTGCTCCCGGAAAATCCCCAGGATCCCGGGAAGGGGTCGGGTGGGATCAGGGGCTTGTCCCTCTCTTGGGGGGCTTACCGTCCAGCAGAGCATCACTGGAGGGACGAGGGAATGCGAGGCCCTGCACACGGCTCAGGGCCAGCTTCCCCAAGGACCCAGAGTTGGCCGGCAGCCTGGGGACCTCGGCCCACCCCACCCCTGTTCTCCTGAGACAGTCAAGCCTGGGCTCCTGGCAGGGCTGTGCCCGCAAGGGCGGGGGCGCCCAGCTAGGTCACCTACCTGGGAACAGAGAACGAGCTTCTCTCAGGAGCTCCCTTCTTGAACCCCTGGTTCTCCGAGAGCCCCTGTCCCTGGCCTTATCGGTGCCGGGGGTCACGAGGGCAGGATCCAGGCACCGTCTAAGAAATTCCTCATGAGGATTTGATTTCTTAGCTGTACTTGCCTCTTTCCCCCAAAGTGGAAGGTGGAAACCCGGCTGAGTGAACTGGCTGCTTAGGCAGACCCGCACAGGGCTGGGGAGCAGAGGAGGCACCGGGATCCCCCAGATGGGGGTCGGGGGATGTCTGGAGACCTCATGACCTGGAGCCCCACCTTCTCCCTGAGGCCCAGGGCCCTGGGGCCTGGGAAGGTCCCAGGCGGGGACAGTGGGCTCCACCCTGCTTCTGACGCACCCACAGGCGCTGGTCACTGGCCTCCGGGCCTCGATCCCTTGCAGGGGAAGGGACCGTGGGCCCTCTGAAACTGCATCTCCAGGGCCTCAGCCCTCCGGTTTTGGGGGAAGCCGGGGTGGCCAAGGGAGCTCTGTTGCAGGGGCCTGTGGCCCGAAGTGTGAGACACCCTGAGTGCTGCAAGGCGGTGGAAGGAGCCGCCACAAGGGGCAGAGAGGGGACCCTGCCTCCGCGGGGCTGCCCGCTGCTGTGTGCCCACGCCACTCGCTCTCCAGAGCGATGTCAGGCTCACGGCAAAAAGAGAGCGGAGACTCCCTGTGGACTGCCCCCACGCCAGCACCCACGCCCGCTGCGCCCTTTGTAAACCCCCCGGCCCATCCCTGTCTGCCGTGTCAGCGCGGATGGAAATATCCTGAAGCCCAGGAAGCCGGGACAGAGAACCAACAGGGGCGGGGGGAGCAGGGTTGGGCGGTGCTGTCAAGCCCCAGCCGCCCTGGAGGGTCTGGGCCGAGGAGGCCCTGCAAGACGACCCCGCTGGGGGATGCAGGGGGGCAGCGGGGAGCAGTCCCTGGGGCCCAGAAGCACCCCAGAGCCAGGGGGCAGGGGGAAGGGCCCCGACTCTCCCACTTGCTTCTCGGTGGGAGGAGGGCCTGTGTGCCTGCCAGTCTTTGAGGACCTGAGCAGCACAAGAAGGGGGCATCTAAGCGTCTGAATTGGAGGTGGGAAAGAAAAAACCCCAACCTGGGGGAAAGGGGTGCTGTGAGGGGCAGTGGGAGGGCGAGCACTGGGGACGGCATGACCTCAGGGAGCTGAGATGAGGCCCTAGGTGCCCGCCCTGCCCTGCGCCCTTCGAGGCCCTCCCAGCCTCCTGGGGGCTGGACGAGTGGGAGCTGTGTGTTCGGGGCATCAGTGATCGAGCGTTGTGCTTTTCAAAGAGGAAATCCTCAAGAGGCACGCTGGCTCAGCCGCGCGGGAATCCCAAAGCCTCAGATGTTCCTGGGCCCTGACTTCCTGTCCTGTGGCAGCTCTTAGTGGCTGTTAGCTTGGGGTTGACACTACATCTCGAGCAAAAGGATGAAAATTCAGTCCCAACAGTCATTGGCACCTCCGCGTTGGAGATCATGCAGAAACCAGATGATCAATAATGGAACATTATTCCCCTCTCCTTTGAAATCCGTTTCACCAAAGCCAAAGCTTCAGATAAGGTTAAAGAGCTATTCAAATTCCAGCCATGGGGTCAGGCAGCGCAAAACAGAGCCTGACCGCAGGGGAACAGGGAGGTGTCAAAGAGCTGGGAGCCATAGAAGGCTCTGTGACCTCGGGAGAGAGCAGGACCCATGCTTTCCTTGTCAACCCCTGACACAGGGGCTGTGGAAATGCTAGCGAGTGACTGTGAGCATGCGTGAGTGGACGGAGGCATGAGGGGGTGTGTGAGAGCTGGACTGTGAAGAAAGCTGATCGCCGAAGAATGGATGCTTCTGAACTGTGGTGCTGGAGAAGACTCCTGAGAGTCCCGTGGACTGCAAGAAGATCCAACCAGTCCATCCTAAAGGAGACCAGTCCTGGGTGTTCATTGGAAGGACTGATGCTGAAGCTGAAACTGCAATACTTTGGCCACCTCATGCGAAGAGTTGACTCACTGGAAAAGACTCTGATGCTGGGAGGGATTGGGGGCAGGAGGAGAAGGGGATGACAGAGGATGAGATGGCTGGATGGCATCACCAACTCGATGGGCATGAGTTTGAGTGAACTCTGGGAGTTGGTGATGGACAGGGAGGCCTGGCGTGCTGCAGTCCATGGGGTCGCAAAGAGTCGGACACGACTGAGTGACTGAACTGAACTATAAGACACAAGCCCGCTAACCTCCCGCACAGCGTAATGATGCTTGATTTGCCTGCCTCACAGACGGGAACTGAGATCCAGTGATGCCAGAACTCTCCCAGGGAGCCCCCGTGATCGCCTGGATCTCCTCTGGGGGCCCCAGACGTGGTGAGGTCTCCCACTCCAGCCCAGGCACCCCAGGGGGCAACAGTGGTTAAGAGCATCCCAGCTCTGTCCACACAGAGCAGGGGCTGGTTCGGTCCTACCGTGGAGAAGCTGTTTGGGGGCGGGCTGCGGGCAGAGCACATGTGCAGAGACAGCCCCGAAAAGGGTGGAAGGCCATGGAAGAAGGAGTCTGGCCAGAGGGCTTCTTCTGGGGGGAAATCATAGAAAGCCCCGTCAGACAGCTGGACCCCGAGCCGCCCTTTTTCTCGAAACGCCTTTTGCAGCGAGCAGGGCAAACGCGAGGATGTGCCAGCCTGTGCGGACGCGCAGTGGTTGTGACACAATTTTAAATAACTCTCACTGAATTGCACTCACTGCTCATCTCTTTCTGTCGCTTCACACGCTGCCTTTCACGGTTTGGGGGGTTGACTCTGCAAACATAAATTGTTCCCTGGAAGCCTTCTCTAGGCCCCTCCTACGCGCAGGTCGGGTGATAGACCTCCCAGGGCGGCTGAGCGGGCCTCACTTGCGTCTGTTGCAGCTTGATTGGTGTGGGCGGCTCTTCCAGAAGCTGGTGGCGCCAACCTCACTGCCGGCCGAGCGGGAATGTGAACCTGCCCAGGCCGGTGAGGGCTGGCGAGCATCCCCACGCATCTCGCGTGCGGCCTCTTATGTCACCCTTGTAAGAACCCAGAGGGAAGGCTCTTTCCCGTAAGGAAGAGAGGTGATCGCTGTCTCCTCTGTCCCTCCGTCTTCCTCCTCATCCCCCCCACCCACCGAGTTCTGGCCCTGCGGAGCCTCTCCAGGAGGGGCCCCGCCTCCTCGGAGTGCAAAGGAGGCCATTCCCTTGGCAAGAGGGTCCTTCTGCCTCCCTGGGCAGGGCTGACTGCCTTGCCAGAAGCCCCTCCAGAGGAACCCCCGTCCCCCACCACCCCGCCTTGGGGCACAGCTGAGCCCCTCGAAGGAGGCAGGCCTCTGGGCCCCACCCTCAGGGGGCCGTGGGAGGAATTTTTAAGCTGAAGAGGTATTCTTAAAGAGCACCCATGCAGCCTCGTTAAACCTCCTAAAATAATTGCAGTTAAGCAATTACTCGCTTTATAAAGGCGTTCGGAGGTGTTCCAAGCCAGGCTCCCGTTTTTCGGGATGAAAGCTGGCCTTTTTGTGCCATGCTGGGGGCGGCTCGGCGCTCCGGGCCACCCCTCCGCAGGTGCTGCGTCCTCAGGCTCCGGGGTACACTCTGGGGTGCATTCTGGGGTACCCCTCTCTCTCCCCTCACCCCGCCCAGACTGCCCAGCCTTGATGGGGAGCCCGAGTGCGAGGAGCTGCAGAGGCAGGGCCGGTCCCAGCAGAGGAGACTGGCTTCACAGAGCAGGCGCTGCCCAGAGCCAGGCCCCCTGGGGAAGGGACAGAGGGGCTGGTCCCCCCCTCCCTCCCTCCCTCCCCCTCACGCCTTGCGAAGCGCCTCCTGCACGCGGACGTTTGGGTCTGCAGTGGAACACAGTGACCTCTGCCCTCAGGACATCCGGCTCGTGGACAGACAGACGGCCGTGAGCACCCCACGCAGTGCTGTGACACGCTGTCAGAGGGAGGGCCTGTTGCGATCTTGGGGACTCCGGGGGCCTTTCCTAGAGGAGGCAGGTGAATACAGATGGCCACCACCGTGTGGCAAGCACCCTTCCCCCATGGCCGGGCCGATGGAGGGCGTCCTGATCCTGAGCCTCAAGAGGCCCCCCAGGCTTTATCTGTTGGGAGTGGTGTCTGATCCCTCCTTGCGACCTGCAGAGGACAGTCCTCTCCCCCAGCCTCCACTGCCTGGGCTCTGCTGAGCCTCAGAGCCCATCTCCGGGTCATTCACTCACCCCACGGGGCTTGGGGGCCACAGCCCACTAGATGTGCCTCGGTCCTCCACAGGTCAGCACCCCGATTCTCCGCCCCCACCTGACTCTCCACCAGCCCCGGCTCCGGGCCTCTGCCAGCAGGCAGTCCCCTCCTCGTGCCTTCTCCACCCCTGTTTGCCGGGTCTCCCGCTGGCCAGCAGGGGCCTCAGCCCTCTGGCCAGCAGCCCTCCACCTCTGCCGGAAGCCCCAAGCGCTCTCTGCCTGGTGACAGAAGCAGGCGTTAGCTAGGGGGTGACCCTGCAGCCCAGTTACTCAGACAGGGTGTTGTCTGGACTGCCAGGCCCCGCAGCATGCGGCTTTCTGGTCCCGCCTCCGGAGAACCAGCAGCTGCGGCCAGCCGGGCTGGGGCGGGCATTCCTGCCTGCGCTCACCTGGAGACACAGCCCCAGACAGACGGACGGACGGAAGGGCCTCGGTCTGCCCCGCCCCATGCGCCTCCTGTGGCCGGCAAGCTCCCAGGCGGCGGGCTGTCTGTCCAACGGTGCCGGCCACTTTCATCATCCGAGCTCGGTGCCCAGAGCACATTCCTCGCTGTCAGCCTTGGAGATGGAGAAAAATGGGCTGCTTCACCCTTGAGAAGAAACACTCCGTTTTGGCTCCATTATCGGCTAACTGGCTCCACTGTGGCCTGGACCTCTGCCTGGGGCACAGGAGGACGGGGCCCACAGGCCCTCAGACCCTCCCGGGGCCCAGGAGGACGGGGATCACAGGCCCTCAGACCCTCCGAGGCCTAAGGGCCCCTCACTCCCGGCCCTCCCGGGACACCACCCAAGTTCCCACTCCCGGCAGCAAAGAGGGCCCAAGAGCAGCCTCGGCTCCCTCCTCCTGCCCTCCTCCTCCCCGCAGGACCCCGCAGGATGCACCCCCTCCTTGCACACTCTTCTCCTGGAGCTCAAATCCACCCAACCACACGGCACCCTGGGCACTGCTGTCACCGTTACCCTGCCGGCCCTGCAAGGTTGTGCCCCACCTCGACTGGGACCCAGGGACCACTCAGCCTCCAGCCACAACAGCCTCAATGCTGCTCCGCGGGGAGCTCAGAGGGGCTGCAGTTACGGCTGCAAACAGGGCCTGCCCAGAGCCGACACAGGCACTTATATCTGAAGAACAAAACTCAGTGAACTCCAGTTCCTAACAGCATTTGTCATTCAAACAGCCTGCTGTCCTCAGCACAGAGTGCAAACTGCACGCCTTAGAAGAGAGACCTTTCGCTCCCAGGCCTCAAACAGAATAGCCCCAGTCATTCCAAAGCAAGTGAGCTCCCGATTACCCAGCTTATCGCAAAAAGAGGAAAGTAAACCTAGGTTTAGACCTGACTTTTAACAATCGAGCAGATGTTTATACACACACACAGGCTCTTACTCCCGAGGGCTGAGCCACAAGCCCCACTTTTCAAAGCCACTGTTTACTGACTTGTTAAGGAAAACACCAATTTCTCGGTTAAGTAGACCATTCTTAACTCGGCTGTAAAGTGATTTTTCACATTTACTTAAATTGGATCACTGCTATTCCAGTACCTTCTCATTTTATCTCTTACACGAGAACAGAATCGAGAATTCTAGCTCACACATTCTCCTTGTCCCCGCCTCAAGTCCACTGTCCTCATTCATGGATTCTCCAGGATCTCCGCGTCTGCTGATTCCCGGGCACCACGCTGGGCCCCGGGAGGGCATCATCAGTGAATAAACCACCCACGATCTCTTTACACTCGTTGTCCTGCCTCCAGCCCAAGGAAAAGACCCGAGAAATCCAAGATACGCCAGAGTCCGTTAACAGCACTGGAAAGCAGGGGTGGGTGCCTGAGAAGACCCCAAACCGGGCCACACAGGTGGGCTGACCGGAGGGAGCCCTAGGGCAGTGCTGGCGGCCGGCACTCGGCCTTACACAAAGGAGCAGGAACAGCCACGGCGGGGACCAGGGATGCAGAGGCTAGAAAGGCCCTGTGAGTGTGAGGACAGGCGGGGACAGGGCAAGGACAACGGTGGCTGTGGCACAATGGGGAGGGAGCACCACGCGGCTCTGGAAAGCTGGACGGCTCATCCAGACGCTGGGCCACGCTGTTTGTGAGCCGTGGGGAGCCGGCACCTGCTTTTAAGCAGCTAGAGAACTATTCTGGCGAGTGATTTTCGTTCTCCGGGATGAAGATGACTATAAAGGCAGTCCACTGCTGCTGCTGCTAAGTTGCTTCAGTCGTGTCTGACTCTCTGCGACCCCATAGATGGCAGCCCACCAGGCTCCTCCATCCCTGGGATTTTCCAGGCAAGAACACTGGAATGGGTTGCCATTTCCTTCTCCACACTTGCAGTTAAAATTCAGACAAGGTAGAAAAACACAAGAAAAAGGAAATCCCTCCAAATATCATCACCCAGAAATAAGAATCTCTGGTGACTTTTTGTTAAACGTCCTTCCAGACATTGACCTCTGAACGCACACACGGGTCTCTCTGCATAAAGACTCAAGCTCTACCTGATGATCTGTGAGCTGCCCTTGTGTCTTGGATGGACCTCCGTAGCGGTGGACACAGCCCCACCCATCACTGCAAACCACAGGGTGTTCCCCAGAAGACGGACCAGCCGCATGTAGTGGATGCCCCAGATCAGCACGTGTACGTTTGTCCAGGTTTTCAGAGTCACAGTCAACACGGCCACGAGCACCCCGCTGCTCGGACTCCGCCAGTGGGAGGAGGGCAGCACGAGGAGCGGACAGCCTGCTGTGCCTGCTCTGCCCCGGGTGGCAGTGAGTGTGGGCGCAGCTCAGGGTCAGCTCGTTAGACCACGCGTCACGGAACCTGACCCACATACCCACCAACATCGAGAAGGCATCTAACACGAAAGCCAGAAATGCAGACTCAAACGCAAAGAGAGAACTGGGAATAAACAGAGAGGGGAAAACTCCCGGAGAAACAGAGAGGCTCAAAGAGATGAGGAAAGAATGCGTTCACAAAAATGAGAGCGAGGCCCCGTAAAGGTGAGCATTCAGCAAAAAGGAAAAACGGCTGCACGCTGATTAGCTGATGGTGGAGACCAGGAAGCTAATGATGAAGACGCGGGGTGAGGGAGGGCAAGGATCCGAAGGGAGAAGACGGGCAGGACGGGAGAGCGCTGGGCGAGCAGCCCCGGAGCACGTGCCGCCGGGGTGAGCGAGGGAGGGAGGCAGACCTTCCATCCAGCTCGCGGAGCCTCCAGGGGCCTTGCACAGGCGTGTAGCAGAGCCCTTAAGTGCAGCTTCCCTGCACGGGAAGTAAGGTTTCCTCGGGGTGGGGGGCAGACATAGGCCACAAAAGATCAGGATGCAGCACTGATTCGACCTTCTCGGCTGCATCCTGGAAGCTGGGAGAGGGTGGAGCATCCATGGCCAAGAAAGTTCACTCGCACTCAGATTCCACAGCCCAGCGACAGGGACAGATGGGGCCCTGTATCGCTCAGGAAGTGCACAGCCCCCTGTTCCCAGCCAGGACCTCCAGGAGGACCTCTCACACAGGAGAAGAGAGTGAGACCAGCAGCAGGAAGACACAGGTGGAGCTAGTGGTAAAGAACCTGCCTGGCAATGCGGGCGACGCAAGAGACGCAGGTTCTATCCCCGAGTCGGGAAGATCCCCTGGAGGAGGGCACGGCAACCAGTATTCTTGCCTGGAGAATCCCCACGGACAGAGGAGCCTGGTGGGCTGCAGTCCACGGGGTCGCGAAGAGTTGGACACGACCAAAGCGACCTACTACGCCTGCACCCAGGAGAGAGACTCAGCAGCCGAGAGCAGAGAGTGAAGGCAGCTTCAGGCTGGCGTCTCCAGGGAGGAGACTGGGCTGGACCAGCCTCCCGCTACAGGGGACACAGAGAATGAGTTTTCACAGGCTTCTATGACAAGTTCAGGAGAAGAGTTTCTGCACAAGAAAATGCAGAATGTAGCCCCAAAGAGCTCACCTCAGGGAGACCGGGAAGAACACGACGAGACGCAGCATTTGACTAGAGGACTGATGGACTGCTGTCGTTGCTCAGTCGCTCAGTCGTGTCCGACTCTCCGAGACCCCGTGGACGGCAGCACGCCAGGCCTCCCTGCCCATCACCAACTCCCGGAGCTCGCTCAAACTCACGTCCATCGAGTCTGTGATGCCATCCAGCCAACTCATCCTCTGCTGTCCCCTCTCCTCCTGCCCTCTATCCCTCCCAGCATCAGGATCTTTTCCAGTGAGTAAAGCATTGGAGATGGATTCATGAGTCTCGTTTAAAAGAGCTAATCCATATGTTGATGAACTGATTAATACTGAATAGTGACTGAATCCCAAATGCAGTTCCCCTCTACGGGGAGTCGGGGGGGCCCTGAGAAAATTCAGCAAGTGTCTGTCACCATCAAAGTGAAGGGATGGTGTCTACCCTGAAAAATCAACACAAGATAACACATCCTTTAGAAGGGAGGACGTGCCCAACCCAGAAAGCCAAAACAAAAAAGCAAAACAGATGAAAAGGTAAAAGCCTTCAGGGAGGGGGATTCAAAGCAGGGGAGGCCCAGAGACAGACGGTTTTTATGATAAACCTTGAAGAATGATCTGGCTTTTTGAATGATGTACTTAACACCGTTGTTTCAATGAAATGAAAGATAAGGTAGCATTCAAGTAGCGTGTGCCAACCTGGCGGGTGATCAGGAGCATCTGGTCCTTGGTCGTGAGGCTTCTGTCTGAAAACTACATCCAAACACCGGGTCCTCCCAGGACCCCGCTGAGCTCGGGCCCGGCTCACGGTCAGAGACCAATGCCCAGACCCCGACTTCAGTGGTGCTGACCAGACCACCCCTAGCAAGAGCCCCAGGAAGGAGGCTCCAGCCCTGCCTGGGCCAGGGGCTGGTCTGAGGGAGGCCTTACCGGTGCAGACAGACGGATCAGAGGCACAGACCAGGACGGGCCTGCGGGCAGGAAGGAGGCCGAGGTGCTGGTGGGACACCCGAGGCCACCTGACGGGAATGAGATGACCCAGGAGGCACGTAATTTGTTGAACTGACTTCCACATCAAGATTAAAGCCTCGCTCGACTGTGGAAGCTTCTGGAAATGAGGGCTAGAGAGCCATTGTGTAAATGGCTCTGAAAACAGATTTTCCAAAGCACCTCCTCGTCCTTGCCCCAGGGAGGGAGAAACCCTGAGTCCAGGTCCTCGGAGGCCTGTCTGCTGCTCAGAGAGCAGAGGCCACCTCCTGCTCCAGGCGCAGAACATGGAAAGAGCTCTCCCGACAGTCCTCAGCCAGCCACCCTGCCCCCAGCACTGCCCCTGCCCCCTGCCTTGACCCGCCAGTGTCTGCACTCCCCCTGGGCCCCAGGCCAGGCGGTCACCCCGCCTTGGTCCCGCCGCTCTGCCTCGAGCCCTGCTTGTGGGTCAGTAGACCGCCCAGCTGGCCATAGGAATCCAAGGGCCCAGCCCCACCAGGAAGCACAGGGTGTGGGGGTCTCCTCCTGGGGTGGGGGGCTGGCAGCCTGAGATCTCACGACCTCCCCAGGACCCCAGTAGACCGCCCAGCTGGCCATAGGAATCCAAGGGCCCAGCCCCACCAGGAAGCACAGGGTGTGGGGGTCTCCTCCTGGGGTGGGGGGCTGGCAGCCTGAGATCTCACGACCTCCCCAGGACCCCAGAGATTCCCCAGCCCGAGTCGGGAACCACCATGGAGTGTCGGACAATGAGGCGTCCCTGGATGTCCAGGCTCCCTGGAGAGTGAGTCTGAGGTCTGAGAGAGGGAGGGGCATGGTGGGGTCTCCGAGAAGGAGGCCAGCACTCGGTCAGACACCTCTCCACGGGCCGCCTGCCCGAGTCTTCTGAGAGAGAAGGAGGGGGGCTGACCAAGTCCAGGAGGAGGCCAGTGTGCAGTGGGCACTGCTGGGAACCCGGGGCTTGGGCACAAGGCGGTGGGGCCCAAGGGACAGCGGGGCGGCCACCTGGGACATGGCGACCGTTGGTGGTACTCAGATGAGAACCTGCAGGGTTTCCAGGGACCTGCTGTGGCTGGGGATCCAAATTTTATGTGTTGGTGGATCAGGAAACCATGAAGCTGCTGTGGATGCTGTTCCTCTGTTGGAACATCTTCCCCCTCCCCTCCCCCTCCCCCACCTCCCTCCTCCCAATGTCAAATGTCAAGACTCAGTCTCAATACCACCTTGAGGGAGGTGGGGGACCAGGGGTCTCCCCATGCTCCCCGGCCTCAGGGCCCCTTGCTCCCAGCAGGGACCCCACAGTGTGGTCACCTTGTCTGGCTCCCCCCCGCACACAGGAGTCCCTCAGCAAGGTCCTGGCTGAACAAATCCTTCCCCAGAGGCTCTGGAGGCAGAGGCAGTAATGGCCACACTGCTGCCCTCGGAGCAGAACCCCAAGGCCCAGAGTGGGGGCCTCAACAGGGGCTTCTCTGAGGTGGAGGCCAGCCTCTGGAACATTCCCTCCCATCGGTCCCCCTCCCCCACCCCCCAATCATGACCCAACAGCTCATGGAGCCTGGCCCAGCAGCAGCAGTCAAGCTTGGCTGAGATCAGAGCCTGGGGGGCTCCACTCCCACCCACCCCTCCCTTCCCAGGACCAGAACCCCTGCCCCGGAATCAGAGCCCAGAAGGGTCCCTGGAGCCCCCGCCCAGGGGGAGGGAGGAGCAATAAACAAGGCTGATGGAGATGAAGGAAACCTACCCCCAACTGCCCCCGCCCCGGGTGCTCAGGCCCAAATGGCAGGGAATTAAACCCAGTTTGGACTTAAAAATCCAGGACACGCTCTCCTCGGGGCTGCAGAGATGCTCCGTCCGGCCTCAGGGCCCTGAGAGGAAGAGGAGATAGCTCCGAGGGCAGGAAGCGCAGGGCTGGACCTCTTGCTCCCCACCCCGAGCGTGGGGCACCGAGGAGGCAGCGCGAGCCTCATGGCCGCCCTCGTGTGGGTCTCACTCTGCGCCCAGCCTGCGTTCTCGTCCTGAACCCTCACAGGGCCCCATGGGGCTGTCAGCATCCCCCTTGTCATGGGGGCTGGATGGAGACAAGGGAGGCAGAGGAAGGAGTCTCAGTCTCTCAATCGGAGCGAGCAGGCTGAGCGAAGGCCCGTGCAGGAGGGCAGGAGCAGCCAGGACATGCCCCGGTTCGGGTTGTGGGGGTGGGGGGCAGTGAGGGGCGGTGCCCGGCCTGGAGTCAGTGCTGGGTCAGATCCCAGCTCAGCCCTGGGGGCTGCTCCCTCTCCCGTCGCTACAAGAGGGCCTGGACCCCTCCACAGGGCTGCTGGGGGGTCGGGAGGGTGAGTCGGCTTACGGGGAGGGCCAGGCTCTGGGCTCTGGCTTCTGTGCCAGGCCCAGGAGGACCCTGGATCCACCTGGACGGAAGGCATCCACAGGCCAAGGCAGGCGCCCCGCACTCACCTCCCAGACCTGCCCCCAGCTCCCGCTCATCTTCTGATCTAGCCCTGCACCCACCACGGCTGCCCTTGGCCTTTTCTCCGCTCTTTCAAGCTTGTTTGTTGGCTTTTTGTTTATCTTCAGTCAGGAAACTTCTTTGAAACCAAGGCTGCCAGTGAACCGTGGCTTGGCGTTCAAGTGTGTGGAGTTCAAGTTTGGGTCAAAACAACCAGCGACGGATTCACGGTGGGCTCAGGGCTCAGAGGAGTAATTCCGTCGCTGCCCTGATCACACGGGCGTGCACACGTGTGGACACACACACATGCACACGCACTCGCGCACACACACACCCTGCAGACACAGAGGCATCTTAAACGGAGACCCCCAGGCCCCCTTTCTCCCCACAGGACTCGGGAAGGAGGAGGAGGCTGACAGGGGTGGCCAAGGGGCAGAAAATATGACTGAACTGTGACTCCATTGAGGCCGGGTCTGTACCCATGGGTTGCTGGGACCCTGGGTGAATCCCTCCCACCCTGTGCACCTCAGTCTCCCCATCTGTGAAATGGGATCACCCCTGCCTCCCAGGTTGTTGGGAGGCAATTGAGAAGATGAGAGAAAGTGTTAGGTGTGGTCCTGCTGAGGTCAGAAACAGGACCCTGTGACGATAACGCAGCCACGCTACGCTGGGGCCCAGGGACCAGTGACCCTCCCAGCCCAGCTGACAGAGAACCAACTGCATGAGTTGCTGCCGTAGGGCCTGCTGTGTGACCTCTGGGGAGTGCCTGCCCTCTCTGGGCCTCAGCATCCCGTCGCCATCAGAGCAGCTGCTGCCGTCTTCCCAGAGGGATCTCCGGGGTGCCGAGGCCTGTGCTGCAGCCACCCGGCCATTCCTCCCTGTGCAGCGAGGTGAAGGGACTGGGCCCAGGCCTGGAGTGAGAGGCCCAAACCGGGGCCATGGCTCTGAATTCGCACTTATAAGTCTGGTGGTTCCTCTTACGTGTCAGTCTGATCAGAGGCCGGCTGTTCTGTCAACACGACTCTGTGTGTGTCTGCAGGGGTGTCTGGATGAGCTTAGCTTTTGGAGCTGTCGATAGCTAAAGCAGACGACCCGCCCCAGGGTGGGTGGGCCTCACCCGATCACTTGAAGGAGGTAGAAGTGAACGCACTTATGAAATACCTTCACAGCAGCACCTAGATGAGTGTGTGAATCACCAGGGACTGTGGGCTGGCCGAGTGGACCCGCAAACCTGGCCATCACAGAGGGGCAGAGACCACGGCAGGCTCAGGATTGGGATTAGTCAGGGTCCGTGAGGCCTGGGCCCGGGGCGCTTGTTTTGGCCTCAGTTTCCTCATCAGTAAGCAGGAGACTGTCTTCAGTGAGTCACCCCCAAGGGTCTGACCTGTGTGGGGACAGGAAGGGAGAAAAGACTCACTCTCCACTCTGGATCCGAGTGGGCCTTCTGGGTTTTGACGTATGTGTAGGAGTCTGCTGGAGGAGGGGGCAGCAGGCCAGGAAGGAGCACAGGGAGGGAGGGGCACCCCCACGTCAGTCTTCTTTCTGTTCGGGGGGTCGGCTGGCTCCTGTCCCCTCCCCCACACCGGCTCAGGTTTTGGGGAGAGCAGGAAGGGACTCATTCTTAACCACAGAGTTGACCATGAACTTTCCTCTCAGGGGCTGCCCAAAGCCCACAGCTGATTTCGAAGGCTGAACTGTGAAGACCCCAGTCCAAAGCTCACTGGGAACAGGGACTCCGCCTGGGAAGGAGAGAGGATGTGCCAGTGAGTCAGGCTTGGCTGAGGCCATGGAGACCAGCCAGAGGCCTGCCCCTGGCACGAGTGCCCTCGTGGTGACCCCAGGCCTCCGAGTAAGTGGACACGTTCCAGCATGTGCCCTTCGGCAGCAGTCTCCCTCCGCCAAGCAAGTCTGGGGTTAACTGTGAAATACTCATCACACACAGGCAGGAAGCAGATGACAAACCAAAGCCACCACCTCCAGCAGCTGGGTGGGGACGGGAAAGCAAGGGCCTGAGAGCACCCACATCAGGGCCTGGCATGTGGGGAATAACCATCCACCTACCCACTCCTCCATCCCCCTGCTCATCCACCGACCCGTGTGTGCGTGCATGCTTATTCTCTCCGTCATGTCGGACTCTCTGCGACCCTGTGGACTGTAGCCCACCAGGCTCCTCTGTCCATGGGACTTCCCAGGCAAGAATACTGGAGTGGGTTGCCATGCCCTCCTCCAGGGGTTCTTCCCGACCCAGGGATGGAACCCGTGTCTCCTGCATCTCCTGCATTGGCGGGTGAATTCTTTACCATGGACCCACCTAGGAAGCCCGAACCCATTACCCACTGACCCTTCCATTTACCCACTCATCCATCATCCAACCCCTTCTCTCAACCATCCATCCACCCACCACCCACCCACCTGTCCACCCAGCCAGCCAGGCGGCCAGCGCCATCATTCATCAACGCGCTCATCCAACGTCTATCATCCATCCATCCACCCACCCACCCATCATCCACCGCTCATCCATCCATCCACCCGCTCATCCATCCATTTATTGAACAAATCTCGAGCTTCCACGTGACGGGGCTGCAGGAGAAGCTTCTGGGGAGAGCTGAGACGCTGAGCAGGATCCCCCATCCCCAGGACCCTGACGGGACTCCTGGGATGCAGAGGAGAGCCACAGATCGGGGTGTTGGGGAGATCTGGGGGTCTACCTGGCTGCCCCAGGGGTCTACAGACGAGGAACCCTCACAGGGGGAGGGGCAGGGCCGGCAGACCCCTGGACACGTCCAGGTGGTCAGCGTGAACTTGGCGTGGGGCTTCGTCCTCGTCCCCACAGTGAGTCAGCTAACAGGACCTTATTCACCCCGACATCTCAGCTGCCAGCTCTAGCCTGAAGTCCCACCAACAAGGAAGATCGGAACCTTCCCCCAGCCTCGGGCTCAGCTCTGGCCAGTGAGGGCTCAGTCAGCAGGGGTTCCCTGTGCCCACGTGACATCCCCCACACCCCCAGCGAGGCAGGGACACCGAGGGTCCCCCGAGCCCACCCTGCTGTTTTCTGAATCAGGAATAAGCAGGTCTTGGGGAGAGGAGAGTCTGGTGACCATGGCAACCTGAGCCTCTGAGAGCTCAGAGTCCCCAAGGACACTGCAGGCGCTGACGCAAGGGAAGGTGTCCAGCTGAGCACTGTGGGGGCAGGATGGGGGCACGGGAGGGGGTCGGGATCACGGGAGCCCTCTGGGAGCACAGAAGGTCCGGGAGTCCTGGGCCGGTGGTTCCTGGAACTACCGTGCTAGTCCCTTTCTCCCCGCTGGGTGCCCACTCTGGACCGGGGAGGGGTCGGATGCCTGCAGGTGCCCCTCGGGCCGGGCACACAGTTGATCCACATTTATGGACAGTGATGGAGGAGAACTTGGATCTCCCTCAAGACACCCCCCTGGACGCGCACACACACACAAGCACAGCCATGGCTGCAGGACTGGCTCTGCTTCTGAGTTGAGGCTGCGGACAGTCCTGGTGCCCCGGGCAGTGGTCAGGCATGGTGGGGCCGGGGCTCGCCGTCTCTGACCCTCTCAGCCACCTCTGCGGCAGCCTTTCCCCGGGAGCCGCTGTGGGCCAGCTGGGACCCTCCCGAGCCTCCCCGCAGTTCCGGCTGGGACCCTCCCCGAGCCTCCCCGCAGTCCCAGGCCCTTGGGCCCTTGTCTATCCTCTGCGTCCCCGTTCGCAGGGGCCAGCCCAGCACCGCCGTCCACAGGCCCCGCCTGCCCCGTTGTTTTTTACGAGCATCACCCGGTAAACCTCTGGCCCTTCTAACTTCCCAGAACTCCCAAGCCAGCCCAGATTGAGGAAGGGGATGGGTGAACACCTGAAGGGGACCTTGGCCGCTGCTGGCCAATTCAGAGAGACAGCTGTCTCAGCCTGCTTTTCTGCCCCCTTCAGAGTCCCAGGGGCACATTTCAGCAGAAGGATGAGGCCGGTGAGTACTCAGGAAGCACACGGCTGGAGGCGGGACCACGGACAGGCAGAGGGGTTCAGGATGTGAGGCTGCCTGTCTCAGCTCAAGTCCTCCGGAAACGGAGCCTGAGGCAGGGGTTAAGTTGCCGCCACTTCTCGTGAGAGGAGCAAGGCCAGGATGGGGGTGTCAGGGGACGGGAAGTGGACCAGAAGAGGGGCTTGGGGTGAGACGCCCCTGCGCTGGCCGCCACCGGACTATGAGCAGGAAGAGGCAGGCGGCCGTGCTTGGTCGGACAAAGTGATGTCTCAGGACAGTCTGCATGGAGGACTCACACACGGGCTGGTCCGTGGACGGGGAGCTGCCCACCCCTCTGTCTCCTGACCATTCCCTGCTGGGCGCTGACCACTGCTATCTGCACCCACATCACCTGGCCACCCAGGAAGCCAGCCCCCAGGGTCTGAAGTGGCGGTTGCATCCCCATGGATGGTTGCGGGGGTGGCCACCTGGCACAGGCAGGGTGCAAGCTGATAGAGAAGGTGGCCCTCGAGGATCTGAGAAGGTGCCCAGGGCTGTGTCCCCACGTGCTCCCCAAACCCTGCCTCGAGGTACCCCAGGGTGAGGGGAAGGCTGAGTCACATTGGAGCCCATCATCCTCGGAAAACGACATCCCCTCTTGGATCAGCAAAGTGGAGGCAATAGAGCATCACCCTCCCCGCCCCGCCCCAGGAATGCACGAGTGTCTTCCCACTGCCGTACAGATTACCACCACTTGGGTGACTTGTAGCAACAGAAATTTATCTTCTTAAATTTCTGGCCCCGAACATCCAGATTAAGGTGTCGGAACTCCTTCCAGAAGCTCTAGGGCAGGGCCATCCCACCTCTCCCAGCTCCTGGGGGTCCAGGAGCTCCTGGGCTCGTGGTCACACCCGCCCAGCCTCTGCTCGGTCGTCACATGGCCTTTCCCCTCTGACTTCTCTGTTTCTCACAGGGTGAGTGGCTGTTGGGTTTGGGGGGCACCCAGGTGATTCAGGACAACCTCATCTGGAGACCCGCAACTGCTCACCTCTCAGCAAGGACCCCCTTTTCAAACACAACTGTGTTCTGAGGTTCCAGTGCTCAGGACGGGCACCCATCCCTGGGGGCCCCTCTCAGCCCACGGTGACGGGTGAGCAGTCACGGACAGGGACGAGCTCAGACGCCAAAAGGAAGCGGGTCCCACGGGGGCAGCAATCAGGTCGCATCTGTAGACAAAAAGCCAGGAGCGGTGGAGTAAGGGGGCTGAGAGCCACATCCGTGGACGGTGCAGATCAGAAGGGATGGGGAAGCTGACTCTGGAGGTGGTGGGGAGCAGGGCGAGCAGGGGCCGCCCCGCCTTCCCCACGGACTCGTGCTGGGCAGAGGTGCTGCTGGGAGCGTCCTCCCGGCTCCTGTCCGTCCCTCACCGTGAGAGTCTCATGCTCCATGTTCCAGGCTCTCCATCTGCAAAGCAGGGGGGTCATCAGGGTGCCTCCAGTGTGGCTGTCCCAAGAGTGAGTGAGCTAACACACGTGGAAACTTCTGGAACGGCACCTGGCGCGTGGTGTGTTCTGCAGGAGAGTCAGCCATCCATCCATGTCATGAAGGGTTTGGAATCCTGAACCTGTCCCAGGCAGAGCCTGGTGGGGGGGTTGGGGGGAGTGATGGACTCTCCAAAGCTTGGGGGAGACACAGACAGTGCAGGACAGCCGTGCGGTTCACGCGGGGCTACGGAGGGGCGACCTCCTCCTAGGAGGGCTGTCTGGGCCCAGCAGATGCTCCTGCCGAGGAAGCCAGGGTGAGCTCGTGGCTGAAGGGCCGGGGCAGCAGGGTGAGGCCCCTGCAGGGTCCCAGCACCTGAGACACGGGGTCAGGGGGGCCACTGGGGGACAGGGAGGTGTGGGGCTGGTGGCCCCCAGGACACGATGGGACGGCTGGGGCCTGGGAGAGGTGGGCGGCAGGGTGGCAAAGCGGCCTGAGGTCCTCGGCCCCCCTTCCCAGACCCGGGGGGGAGCCTTTCTGGCCCTGAGTCACCCCCTCTCCTTGTGAGCCTGGACCGCTGCCCCACAGGGCTGGCCTGGGCACAGGGGTTTGCTCAGTAAATAAGGCAATAAATCAGGGCGATGCTGTCCTGTTTCCTCCACAAAACAGGTTGGCAGGCGGGCGCCTGGCTCTCTTCACCAGCTCTGCGGCCAGACCGATTTCTCACAACTCATCTGCAGGATTATCCTAATTGTCTTAGCCTAGATTTAAGACTTTCATACAAGAATGCAAGAGTCTGAGCCCTTTCCAGCGGCAAGTGTTCTGGGACAGCTGTCTGCTTCCACCAGTGGGGGAGGGGAAGGGGGAGGGAAGGGGGAGAGGCACCCCCAGAGCCCCTCCTCCAGGCCAGGAATGGTGCAGCTGGGGAAGGAAATGTGTGTTCTCTCAACCACTCTGCTTCATCCTACAGGGTAGATAACATCCCTATCCCCCTTTTAGAATCCCTGAAATGAGATTCAAAGAGGTTAAGCCGCACACCCAAGGTCACACAGCTTGCAAGCAGCAGTGCAAAGATTTAAGGCGGTGGGACTGATTTCCAAGCAATACCCTCTGCCTCTTTCTCCAGCATCCATGTGAAGGAGGGGCTGCAGACCGCCCTCAAGTACACCCTGGGAATTAGCAGGAAGTTCTGTAATTAGGTTGCTGCTGCTGCTGCTGCTGCTAAGTCACTTCAGTCGTGTCCGACTCTGTGTGACCCCATAGACGGAAGCCCACCAGGCTCCCCCGTCCCTGGGATTCTCCAGGCAAGAACACTGGAGTGGGTTGCCATTTCCTTCTCCAATGTGTGAAAGTAAAAAGTGAAAGTGAAGTCGCTCAGTCGTGTCCGACCCTTAGCGACCCCATGGACTACAGCCTACCAGGCTCCTCCATCCATGGGATTTTCTAGGCAATAGTACTGGAGTGGCTTGCCATTGCAGGAGATACTAATTACCAAACCCTGGGGCGGGGCCTCGGTTGAGCAGAGATTCAGGTCAAGACGGCCGAGGACGCACCTGGGTCTCTTTCCCTTGGAGGAGCTCATCTGCGGCACATCGGGGCGAGGCTTGCTCCTCACCCCCCAGGTCTTCAGAACTTGACTCTGGCGGCTCCCGGGTGACACACCGGGCAGGGGCTCCACCCCAGGGTAGTGCACAAGGCTGCAGCCCTTGGTCCTTGCCCCAGCCCCGCACTCACTCCAGGCCAGCAGCTCTGCTCTGCCCTCCCCACCCGTGAGCCCTCCCCAATAAATGCAAGCCCCTCTCACCTCCTGCTCTCCCAAATTGCCTCCAAATCAGGGGAGACGGTGGGGAAGGACCCTCCTTTATGTGCTCCTCTGGGTCCCTCGGGGCACAGCCTGCCTCCTAGATGGCACTGTGGTCAGTGGGTCAGGAGGACAGCACCCCTCCCCTCAAGGCACATGATGGAGCGGCCACGACTGTATTGTCACCCCCAGCCCTGCTCCAGGGGCAAGCAGGTTGTCCACACTGTTGCTAAATAAACGGCACAGAAGGAAACCCTAGGACAGAAGCAGCAACAGCTCGTATGTGCCAAGAAGCAGCCCACTTTGGGCTCTCTCCATGACAATTCCATTTCCGTTCTAGAATTCTAGGGTGGCACATTTCCCTCCCCGCACAGTAGCTGATTCTATCAGGGCAATGGACACACCCTCCCAGCCTATGCCCACTGGAAATTCCCCTTCACACACACACGATAAGGCTGCTCTCTAGACATCTGGACATTGATCAGAATCCTCAAAGCACAAGTCGTGATGAGCAGGTTGGATGCTTCGATCTAATATTAATATGGGCAGTCTGGAGAATGTCAGAGCACCTGGGACCCACGAGGCCTGGGATGGAGAAAGCAGGTGTTCAGTGGATCTGCAGATGAGCGGGTGGGTGGATGGGCAGACAGGTGAGTGCAGATGGCGAGAGGGGCTGGATGGCAAGAGGGCGTGCCCCTGTCAGCGGAAGGGCGGGAGGGAGGAGCACGGCTGAGGAGCTGGCCGGAGAACACGGGCACAACTGACGAATGCCTTGGAGACAGTGGGGGACCGGACGGATGGAAGGCGGGACGGACGAATAGACGGGCGGACGGGAGGATGCGTGGGGACGTGAAGAGAATGATACATGTGTTGTGGGTGGATGGATGGGTGGGTGGTGGATGGATGATGGATGGATGGTGGATGGATGGATGGGTTGATGGATGGCTGGTGGATGGATGGATGGGTGGGTGGTGGATGGTGGATGGATGGCTGGTGGATGGATGATGGATGGATGGTAGATGGATGGGTGGATGGATGGATGGTGGATGGATGGATGATGGATGGATGGGTGGATGGACGGATGGTGGATGGATGGGTGGATGGATGGTGGATGGATGGGTGGATGGATGGTGGATGGATGAATGGTGGATGGATGGATGATGGATGGATGGGTGGATGGACGGATGGTGGATGGATGGATGGATGGTGGATGGATGGACGGATGGTGGATGGATGGTTGGATGGATGGTGGATGGATGGGTGGATGGATGGTGGATGGATGGATGGGTGGGTGGTGGATGGTGGATGGATGGATGGATGGATGGTGGATGGATGGGTGGATGGATGGTGGATGGATGGTGGATGGATGGGTGGATGGATGGGTGGTGGATGGATGGTGGATGGATGGATGGATGGTGGATGGATGGATGGTGGATGGATGGGTGGATGGAAGGATGGATGGTGGATGGATGGATGGTGGATGGATGGGTGGTAGATGGATGGATGGATGGTGGATGGATGGATGGTGGATGGATGGGTGGATGGATGGATGGATGGTGGATGGATGGATATTGGATGGATGGATGGTGGATGGATGGATGGATGGTGGATGGATGGATGGATGGATGGTGGATGGATGGATGGTGGATGGATGGATGATGGATGGATGGGTGGATGGACAGATGGTGGATGGATGGATGGATGGATGGTGGATGGATGGACGGATGGTGGATGGATGGGTGGATGGATGGTGGATGGATGGTGGATGGACAGATGGTGGATGGATGGTGGATGGATGGTGGATGGACGGATGGTGGATGGATGGTGGATGGATGGGTGGATGGATGGTGGATGGATGGTGGATGGATGGATGATGGATGGATGGTGGATGGATGGGTGGATGGATGGTGGATGGATGGACGGATGGTGGATGGATGGTGGATGGATGGTGGATGGATGGATGGATGGTGGATGGATGGTGGATGGTGGATGGATGGACGGATGGTGGATGGATGGTGGATGGATGGTGGATGGATGGATGATGGATGGATGGTGGATGGATGGGTGGATGGATGGTGGATGGATGGATGGTGGATGGATGGATGGTGGATGGATGGATGGATGGTGGATGGATGGATGGATGGATGGTGGATGGATGGATGGTGGATGGATGGATGATGGATGGATGGGTGGATGGACAGATGGTGGATGGATGGATGGATGGATGGTGGATGGATGGACGGATGGTGGATGGATGGGTGGATGGATGGTGGATGGATGGTGGATGGACAGATGGTGGATGGATGGTGGATGGATGGTGGATGGATGGGTGGATGGATGGTGGATGGATGGTGGATGGACGGATGGTGGATGGATGGTGGATGGATGGGTGGATGGATGGTGGATGGATGGTGGATGGATGGATGATGGATGGATGGTGGATGGATGGGTGGATGGATGGTGGATGGATGGACGGATGGTGGATGGATGGTGGATGGATGGTGGATGGATGGATGGTGGATGGATGGTGGATGGTGGATGGATGGACGGATGGTGGATGGATGGTGGATGGATGGATGATGGATGGATGGTGGATGGATGGGTGGATGGATGGTGGATGGATGGTGGATAGATGGATGGATGGTGGATGGATGGTGGATGGATGGTGGATGGATGGTGGATGGACGGATGGTGGATGGATGGATGGATGGTGGATGGATGGACGGATGGTGGATGGATGGTGGATGGATGGTGGATGGATGGTGGATGGATGGATGATGGATGGATGGTGGATGGATGGGTGGATGGATGGTGGATGGATGGACGGATGGTGGATGGATGGGTGGATGGATGGTGGATGGATGGTGGATGGATGGATGATGGATGGATGGTGGATGGATGGGTGGATGGATGGTGGATGGATGGACGGATGGTGGATGGATGGTGGATGGATGGTGGATGGATGGATGGTGGATGGATGGTGGATGGTGGATGGTGGATGGATGGACGGATGGTGGATGGATGGTGGATGGATGGATGATGGATGGATGGTGGATGGATGGGTGGATGGATGGTGGATGGATGGTGGATAGATGGATGGATGGTGGATGGATGGTGGATGGATGGTGGATGGATGGTGGATGGACGGATGGTGGATGGATGGATGGATGGTGGATGGATGGACGGATGGTGGATGGATGGTGGATGGATGGATGGGTGGATGGATGGTGGATGGATGGTGGATGGATGGTGGATGGATGGATGATGGATGGATGGTGGATGGATGGTGGATGGATGGTGGATGGATGGATGGATGGTGGATGGATGGTGGATGGATGGATGGTGGATGGATGGATGGATGGTGGATGGATGGGTGGATGGATGGTGGATGGATGGGTGGGTGGATGGATGGTGGATGGATGGTGGATGGATGGATGGGTGGATGGATGGTGGATGGATGGGTGGATGGATGGTGGATGGATGGTGGATGGATGGATGGTGGATGGATGGATGGATGGTGGATGGATGGTGGATGGATGGATGGGTGGATGGATGGTGGATGGATGGGTGGATGGATGGTGGATAGATGGATGGGTGGGTGGTGGATGGTGGATGGATGGATGGATGGTGGATAGATGGATGGATGGTGGATGGATGGGTGGATGGATGGATGGATGGTGGATGGATGGATGGATGGTGGATGGATGGTGGATGGATGGATGGTGGATGGATGGATGGTGGATGGATAGGTGGATGGATGGTGGATGGATGGGTGGATGGATGGATGGTGGATGGATGGATGGTGGATGGATGGGTGGATGGATGGTGGATGGATGGATGGGTGGGTTGTGGATGGTGGATGGATGGATGATGGATGGATGGATGGTGGATGGATGGATGGATGGTGGATGGATGGATGGTGGATGGATGGGTGGATGGATGGTGGATGGATGGATGGGTGGGTGGTGGATGGTGGATGGATGGATGATGGATGGATGGATGGATGGATGGTGGATGGATGGGCAGATGGATGGTGGATGGATGGATGGATGGATGGGTGGTGGATGGATGGTGGATGGATGGATGGTGGATGGATGGGTGGATGGATGGGTGGTGGATGGATGGTGGATGGATGGATGGTGGATGGATGGGTGGATGGATGGTGGATGGATGGATGGTGGATGGATGGATGGTGGATGGATGGATGGATGATGGATGGATGGTGGATGGATGGTGGATGGATGGTGGATGGACGGATGGTGGATGGATGGATGGATGGTGGATGGATGGACGGATGGTGGATGGATGATGGATGGATGGATGGGTGGATGGATGGTGGATGGATGGTGGATGGATGGGTGGATGGATGGATGATGGATGGATGGTGGATGGATGGTGGATGGATGGTGGATGGATGGATGGATGGTGGATGGATGGTGGATGGATGGTGGATGGATGGATGGTGGATGGATGGATGGATGGTGGATGGATGGGTGGATGGATGGTGGATGGATGGGTGGGTGGATGGATGGTGGATGGATGGGTGGATGGATGGTGGATGGATGGATGGGTGGATGGATGGTGGATGGATGGTGGATGGATGGATGGTGGATGGATGGATGGATGGTGGATAGATGGATGGATGGTGGATAGATGGATGGATGGTGGATGGATGGGTGGATGGATGGATGGATGGTGGATGGATGGTGGATGGATGGATGGTGGATGGATGGATGGTGGATGGATGGATGGTGGATGGATAGGTGGATGGATGGTGGATGGATGGGTGGATGGATGGATGGTGGATGGATGGATGGTGGATGGATGGGTGGATGGATGGTGGATGGATGGATGGGTGGGTTGTGGATGGTGGATGGATGGATGATGGATGGATGATGGATGGATGGATGGTGGATGGATGGATGGATGGTGGATGGATGGGTGGATGGATGGTGGATGGATGGATGGGTGGGTGGTGGATGGTGGATGGATGGATGATGGATGGATGGATGGATGGATGGTGGATGGATGGGCGGATGGATGGTGGATGGATGGATGGATGGATGGGTGGTGGATGGATGGTGGATGGATGGATGGTGGATGGATGGGTGGATGGATGGGTGGTGGATGGATGGTGGATGGATGGATGGTGGATGGATGGGTGGATGGATGGTGGATGGATGGATGGTGGATGGATGGATGGTGGATGGATGGTGGATGGATGGATGGTGGATGGATGGTGGATGGAATGATGGATGGATGGATGGATGATGGATGGATGGTGGATGGATGGCTGGTGGATGGATGGTGGATGGTGAATGGATGGATGGGTGGATGGATGGATGGTGGATGATGGATGAATGGTGGATGGTGGATGGATGGGTGGGTGCGTGGGTGGGTGGGAATGTGGATGGAATGGTGTATGGGCTGCAGATTGTGAATGGATGGAAGAAATATAAAAATAACCTTTGGGGGAAAAAAAAAGGCAGAAGCCTGAGGTGGAAGGTTGCAGCCTCACCAGTGGGGAGGCCTGAACAATCTGAGCGCCATGAATAAATGAGAGTGGTGTTGAGAGAAACGACCTTCCAAGCTACCACTGGGCCTGAAAGGGACTGAAAGGCCCCCAGGCCAGGCAAAGGGAGACCACCAGCCCCGCTGAGGTTCCCAGCCCGGTACCGCCCCTCCAGCTGTGTCAAGGCCATGGGTCCCACCTCCGGGCTCCTCATGACACAGCACTGAAGCCACTAGAAGCTCCATCCTGCTCTGGGTTTGGGGCCCTGGTAAGAGGCTTCAGGGAGGCACCTGCAGCTTCCTGAACGGAGTGTCGCAGAAGCACTGGGGAGCAGGCGATGATGAAGAATTGGGGGTGGTCTCAATCCCCAGGACCCTCAGTGGCCTGGAGTGGGGCCGGGGCTGTGTGCGGGTGGGGCTGGCATGGTGTACCTCCTGAAAGGAGCCCTGTGGGCCTCAATCCTTTAAGCCTGGGTTGGTCCACCACCCCCCTCAACTGTGTCGGTATCCAGAGATGGTCGGTCCTGTGGTGAAGGAGGGAAAACTCAGGCCCAGACGTGGGGGAAAGACTGGTCCACAGGCCCGTCCAGCCCCAGCAGAGGCCGCTCCCACCCAGTCTCCTCTCCACCCCCTGCCCTCCCCACAGCGTGACCTGGAGCGGAGATGAGCTCTGGGCTGAGGCGCCAGACCACAACCTTCCCCCATCACCAGCCCCCTGCCCCTGAGGGAGGGGAGAGGTGGGGTGGCTACAGATTCCCAAGAGCTTGAGACCTCACCGCGCAGCACGGAGCAGTTGGAAAGAACACACGGCCAGCCAGGCCCCGCAGAGCAAGGCGTGCGGGGGTCTGGGGAGCAGAGCCCGGACTCGAGCCAGGGGCATGGTGCAAAAGCACCCAGATTCGAAAGCTCTCAGAACATAAGGCCAACAGTTAATGACAGCATCTGTGCATTGAGTGCCTTCCATGTGCCTCCCCCCGGGGGCTCCTGAAACCGCAGTTTCCCGGGTCCCGGCGCCCACACAGCTCACACATTGGGGCCACACCTCCGGCCCAGAGCCGCCTCCCTCAGCCGGCACTCGGCCCACCTCCCGGAACCCCCTGGTCACCTGCCCCACAGCCCTGCCGGGCTCTTCTCCTCCTCAGCCCTGGCCTCTGCCCCTCACCCCCACCCTCCTGCCCTCTTCCAAAACCATGCTGTGGAAGGTTCCAGAGTCTGGTCCCGGACCCTTTGGACCCCCCGCACGATGAGTGAGGAGGATGGGGCTCGTCTGGCGCCTCCGCTGAGGCTCCGAGGGACATCGGGGAGGCAGGTTTTGACACACAGGTCTGCGGCCAGCGCAGGGGACGAGAGGCAGAGCCTCGGTGTATCCCGGGGAGGCGGTGCTGGGTGGCCGGAGCCCCGAGGACGCGTGGTAACTGCTCCGGGGAAGGGGTGGGCGGAGGAGGGGGAGCCAGAAAAGAGAAAGTGAGGCGAGGCCAGGATGGGGGAACGAAGCCAAAGTCGCTCCGTCGTGTCTGACTCTTTACAACCCGGTGGACGGGACTGTACAGTCCATGGGATCCTCCAGCCAGGACACTGGAGTGGGCAGCCCTTCCCTTCTCCAGGGGATCTTCCCGACCCAGGGATCAAACCCAGGTCTCCCACATTGCAGGCCGGTTCTTCGCCAGCTGAGCCAACAGGGAAGCCCCCACCTCAACCAGGAGCCCCCTCACCTCTCATCGCCAGACGGCCCCGTTTGGGAGGAGAGTGGGACGCTTCCAGAAGTTAGGGCAGGAAGGATGAGCACGAGGTGACCACGAACTCCGGGGGTCGTGTCCTCGTGCAGAGCCATGGGGAGCCACGTGGCGCTGAAATCTGTCACACGCTTCCTCCCAGGGACGCCCTGGTCCCTGGGCATGTTCACGCCCTTCCAGAGCGGGCGGGAGCCTCCGAGCGTCCGGTGATGAAGCTGAGGGCCCGGAGACAGGACTGCAGAGCCTGGCCTCGTGGCACCAGGAGATGGACAGACGGACGTGAGAGGAGACCCAGGGACACCCTCCTGAGGAAGGGGGCACGTCTCTCTGCTCCCCACCCCACGCCCCGTGCCCAGGGGCTCTCTGACCTCCGACGGTGACCCACTTTCTCCCCAACACAGGCTGGAATCTGCCCTGAGGTGTTTTCCATCTGCTGGCTCAGGCCTCTTCCTGACCCGGGTGGTTCAATGGAAGCCTCCTGCTGGGTCAGCAGATTTGCAAAACCACAGGTTTCTTCAATTTCTTTGGGGGAACAAAAAGAAGAAGAAAGAAAAGAAAATTATTTTACAAAGCATTATCTTCCCAATCCATCACGGCCACAGGGCCTGGCTGCAGCCCAGGGCCCCAGGGCCAGCGGGAGCGACTCAGCCCCTGGGAGGGGCTCAGAGGTCCCGCGTGGGGAGCAGGCCCACCTTGGGGTGACCTGCTGTCCCTCCACTCGGACCCGGTGGCCTGGCCAGAGGTAGCCTAAAGGGGTCTGGCTGAGCTGGGTGGGCCAGGAAGTGCCTCTCCACCCTCCCCCAGCTCCCGAACATGGCAGGTCACCCTGAACAGCAGCATCACTGTGTTCAGGGAACAGGGATAGACACCGAGGCGGGGGGCAAAGACGGGGTCTGCGGCTCCGTCGCTCAGTCGTGTCCGACTCTGCGACCCCATGCACTGCAGCACGCCAGTCTCCCTGTCCATCTCCAACTCCCGGAGCGTGCCCAAGCTCATGTCCATTGAGTCGGTGATGCCATCCAACCGTCTCATCCTCTGTCGTCCCCTTCTCCTCCTGCCTTCAATCTTTCCCAGCATCAGGGTCTTTTCCAATGAGTCAGTTCTTCACATCAGGTGGCCAAAGTATTGGAGCTTCAGCTTCACCATCAGTCCTTCCAATGAACGCTCAGGACTGATTTCCTTTAGGATGGACTGGTTGAATCTCCTTGCAGTCCAAGGGACCCTCAAGAGTCTTCTCCAACTCTTGAGAAGTTGGAGTGAGGGGGGATGGTTTAGTACTCCCCAGCCCAGCATTCCCCATCCTGCCCCCTGACCCAGAGGGGTCCCTGCCTCAAGCCCCCACTGGACATGATCATTCACACTGGGCTTCCCCACTCCAGATCTGTGACAACTGAAAGTGCCAGCAGACATGGCCGAGCGTCCCCACAGGGAGGGGGAGGGAAACCCCCCTCCTCCACTGAGAACCCTGTGAAAATGCTAAACGCTCTTATTCCAAAGACCAGCCCCTAAGGAAGAGGAGCAGCCAGGTGGGTGGGCGTCCCTGCAGGGCACCCATAGAGTAGGCCAAGAAGTTTAAACGCTCCGGGGAGGCGCCTCCCCTGGGAGCGGAAATAATGACCAGCAACTAGTCTCAGACCCCCAGTGATTCAGAGTCCAGGCAGGAAAAGGGGAAAATAATTCTTATTTCCCCCAAAGTGGAGTTCCTTATTTCAGAGCTAAATAACACAGAGACAGCTCCCCTGTGAACAAGCTGTCTCTGGATGCACGGCCTTCGTTTCTGCCACTGGCACAGTTAGGAGATGTTTCCAAAAGCTGAAACGTAGAATTTGCCCCAAAGGCTGGTCCAGGACGACCTCCCACCACCACCCACAGGAGGAAGCTGGGTGGAGCGGGGCGGCGGCCTCGCGGCCCCAGCCGGGCAGTGTGGACCTAGCCTTGGGCCCTGACTGGCCAGGTCTTCCCAAGTTGATTCGTTTCTCTGAGCTTCAGGCCTCTCATCTGTAACATGCAGATCCCCGCCCCAGGGACCTACTATCAGGGGTGACCCACTAGCAGGGGTGCCTGTGGCTAACTGCTGGGCCGAGCGCTGGGCCGAGCGCCTGACTTCACTCATCACTGTAGCCCTTGAGTCCCCACAAGCAAAGTCACGGCATTCCCATTTCACAGAGCAGGAGACCGAGGCCGAGTGTAACCCGTCTGCTCTTCCACAGACTGACTGCTTGGCCGTCAGCTGAAAGTTGAGGTCTGGAGCTCTGTGGGGGAGACATGCATGGAACTGGGGGCGATCCGGGTGGGCTTCCCGAGGGAGAAAAGGGAGAAGAGGCCCAAGGCCCGACGCGAACAAGGGGCGTCAGGAAAGAAGCCCCAAGGGTGGAGGTGGGGTGGGGCCCCAGGAGGAGCCGACCCTGGTGGGTGGTCCCAGAAACCCTCAGGAGATTGTGCAAAGGACGTCCAACCGTCCCATTCACCCAGGACGGGGTTCCTGGGACATGGAATTTCTGTGCTAAGCAGGGACAGTCGCAGACAAACCAGAATGACCAGTGCCTGCAGGGGCACCCCGCCCCGTGCCATCCAGCCCCCTGGGGGAGAGGAGGCCGGGAAGGCCGAAAGCACTGCACCCCCACCACCCACCTCCCGTGGCTCCCACATCACGCCTCCTTCTGGGAGGCTATTTCCTTGTTGAGGTTTATTTTCACCCACCAATGGGATAATTACAGGGAAGAGTGAATAAAATAAAATCGAAAGAGTTGCAGATTACAGCAAAATGCAGTCCCCGTCTTCCAAGGGCGTCTATGGGTTTCCAGCTCTGTGTAACAGCCCGAGGCAGCTCTGGCTGGAAGACCCCAGGAGGCGGGTGGATGAAGCACCCTCTGGGGTCCTGCCACCTGGCACAGGGAGCCCGGCCCACTGCCGTCCCCGTGCAGCTCAGGTTCCCAGGAGCTCACACCAGCCAATCTCCCTGGGGGCTGGCATGGTGGCCTCCCCACCTGGGTCTCGGCTGACGTCACACGGACATGACAAAATGATCGGTGCCCAAAGAACTGGGCCGGTCCTTGATGTCTACTGGGCATCTCCCCACTACTGCACAAGCCCCCACTCTGGATCTGAACGCTCCCCACCCTCCCCCTCTCCTGGCCGGTGGAGCCAGACGGGGGCTCTGGAGGCCTGGGGGTCACATCTCCGCCCAGAATGCTCTGGAAGGCCACTGCGCCCACCTGGCCACTTGTCACAGCGCTGGGGACAACCTCGTGCCGCCCCCAGATGACCGGAGCCACAAGTCCCAGGGGGCAGGGACCGATTCCAGGGCCACCCCCTCCCAGCTGGACCGCCGCCTCCCTCAGACCCTGCTGATGCCCGCTCTCTTTTTTATTTTTTTATCTTTTTAACCAACGGACTTCACAGTTTCGAGGAATTTTAGCTTTACAGAAACAATGAGTGGGAGGCCCAGAGTCCCCATACCCGCCCCCCCAGCTCCCCTGACAGTCCCCACCTGGCAGGGGTGCCGTGTGTCAGGGACCGTGAACAAGCTGCCTTGCCTACCTTGTCATTAGCCAAAGCACAGGGTTTACGGCATGTTCCCTCCCCACAGTCTGAATGCTGTGGTTTTGACAAACGTTCTGTGTTCACCAGTGCAGCTTCCCAAGGATGGCTCCACCGCCCTCAGCGTGCTGTGTCCACTGATAAAGTGCTTCCTCCCTCTTTGGGGGCCTCGCCACCAAGCACAGGCCGAGGGGAACTTGCCCAGGTCTCTGGCCTGGGGTGGGGACTCTCACTGGTGCAGACATCTCCTCCACCCCAGACACCAAGCAACCTGGGGCTTTGTGTGGGAGGGAGCCTCCCAACACCCTGGGAGGTCCCTGATTCATGACCTTGAAGGAACGCAGGCCAGCCCGGAGGGTCAGCCCTGCAGCCAGACCCTGCCCTGCCCGGTGGGCGCTGTGTGGCCTCGGGCCAGCTGCTTTCCCTCTCTGGGCCTGTTTCTTCATCTGTTAGTGGGCTTCCTGGCAGTGCCGGGGGCTTATTAGTGGTGTGACTTGAAAGGAGATAGAATCGCCCAGAGCAGTGTTGCTCCCTCACCCGAGGTGGGGGGTGGGGAAGTTGGCAGAGAGGGGAGGAGCCAGCATCACCAAGGCTGCAAACCACAGAGGTTTTCTGTTTCTATGGCAACCGGGAGCGGCACTCAGCACTGGTTCTGTAGAGGACTGTGGGGCTCCGGGCAGTCCTGGGGTAGGGGGCTGGGCTGCAGGAGGGGAGAGAGCCAGGACCTGGGGCTGGCTGAGCCCTGGGTCTCTGGAGGACAGGCCCTGGGTGCAGAGCAGCTGGCTCTGTCTGCAGGCTGGGTCTCTTGCCATCTCTGGGAGGGGCCAGAGCTGGAGTCTGAGGCAGGAAGCAGGTACCCCCCAACATCAAGGCGCCTCAACCTACCCAGGCTGACCTGACTGCCTAGCCTGCTTCCCTGCCTCCCCCACTTTCCCAGCCTCTGCCCCCAGTCTCCTGGGAGGAGGGAGTTATCACCCCTATCCTGGGCTGGATGAGCAGCCAGGTGAGACCCAACTCCTGCTCGGCCCTTGGCAGCTGCCAGGCCCGAGATGCCGCCCTGGAGAGAGCTGGCAAGTCTGGTGGCTCCCAAGCCCCCACCTCCTGATGCCAGGGTCAGAGCCCCACGGGGTCAGATGCCAGGGTCAGAGCCCCACAGGGCAAAGTGCCAGAGGCATCTGCGGGCACCTAGAAGCCAAACTCGAACCGGTGCAGGGGAGTGACAGATCAGCTTTTGGCTGAGAAGCAGCGAGCCCTCTGTCCAGGGGGCATCCAAGTGGGAAGGTGCCCACAGCCCCCAGCGGCGGACTCAGTTGGGCCCCTTCAGGGATTCCCCGAGGGAGGACCAGGGCCCCTGACTGTACTCCTAGGGCCCAGCCCTTTGAAAGGGTTTGCTGAAGGAGCCCAGCCTCGAGTGAACAGGGAGCCACACACAGGCTACTGTGGAGTCCCTGACACCTGCAGACCCTCCTGCAGAGAAGGGGGTCCCAGCCCCTCTTTGGGATGGGTGCTTATATACCCCCTCCTCCCACGACATACACCCACACAAAGCCACATCCCACATACACTTCCAGGCAGTCAAAAGTGGGGGATCCCTGACCGCCAGGGCACCCTGAAGACGGGAGGCAGAGAGCACTGGGGGAGGGGCGGGGGTGACACTGTGAACGGATGTCCCCCAGCTCGGCAAACACTCCCAGGGCCCCCGAGCCAGACGGGGCAGAGCTCTGGGCTGCTGGGGGACCCTTGAGACGGGAAGGCTCTCAGATCTCAGCAAATTCCACCAACCGAACTTCAGCCAACTCAACCCACATTTAATTTAGTGAAGTTCATTTCAGTTCAATCCAGTCCAACTTCACCTCAACGGAAATCCAAAATGTATTTCATTTTAACCCAACCCGGTCAAAATTCAGCTCAGCCCTAATCAATCTGCCCAGGATTGAAGGAGCGGCGTCTCCTGCGAGGGGCCTGCAGATACTTGCCCCCAACCTAGTGCAGACTGCCCACCTGTCTACCCACCGGGGTGGCCAGCCCAGCTGTCTGCTCTGGCAGAATGCAGACCGAGAAGGCAAGGCTGAGGCCGGGGTCTCGCTCAGCTCTGCCCCCGGCACGGCTCCTCCCGCCCCGTCTCCTCTCTGTCCGTCTCATCGCCGTCACTGCCATCTTTATCCAGCTCTGTCATCAGCGGCATCTTCGTCCTCTTCCAGTTCTTCACTGCGCCCTCCCCTCTCCTTCGTCATGGCTTCATCTCCCCATCATCGTCCCTTTGCCATGGTCTTTACCACCACCACCCTCGTCTTTGCTGAGCCTTTGTGGCTGGCCCTCCATATCCACAGTTTCCACATTCATGGATTCAACCAACCATAGATGAAAAATACTTATTTAAAAAAACCCTTGAAAATTCTCAAAGAGCAAAACTTTGAATTTGCCCTACACAATGGCAACTATTCACACAGCATTCACATTGTATTAGGCGTACTGAAGAGTTCAGAGACAGTTTAAAGTGTGTGGAAGGATTTGCTAGGCTCCCAGGCGGTGCTAGGGCTAAATAATCCACCTGCCAGTGCAGAAGACGGAAGAGATGCAGCTTCGATCCCTGGGTCTGGAAGATCCCCTGGAGGAGGAAATGGCAACCTGCTCCAGTATTCTTGCCTAGAGAATCCCGGACAGAGGAGCCTGGAGGGTTATAGTCCACAGCATCGCAGAGAGTTGGACATGACTGAAATGACCTAGCACGCGTGCAAATACTAGGCCGTTTTAATAAGGAACACAAGCATCCAGGGATTTTGTTCTTGGCGGGGAGGGGTGGTCCTGGGTCCCATCCCCGTGGACACCCGAGGGACAGCGTGTCTGCAGCGGAGTTTTGAGCAATATCCAAACATGGCTCGTTCATCTCACAACAGAGGTGGGTACCACCAGCCCCGCTTCACAGAAGGGAAAGCTGGGCTGCTGGGGGCAAGGCAGGTCACCTCCGAAGATGCACAAGCTGGTGGCTTTCATTGCATCTGGGAATGAGGCCCACACTGCCCGACTCCAGGCCTGTCCCTAACCACCGAGCGCCCTTGCCAGGCCCTGGGAGGGGGCATCTGCTGCTAACAGCGAGGCTGCGCTCTGAAGCCTCCTGCTGGGTGGCAGTTCATTCTGGTGCTGCTCACAGGCCTCTCCCTCTCTCCTGCCATGCCAAGCAGCCCCTTCCCACCTCCCTGAAGGGGGACAGCTCCCCAGTTGTGCCTGCTGGGCTCCCAGCTCCTTGTTTGGCCCGAATCTCCCGCCTTGATTGAGAAGCCTGGTCCCCTGGCTGACTCATCGTCCTCCTGGAACACTGACAGCCTCCGGATTGGTTTTAACCCAAATCATTAATAACTTCAAACATTCTACAGAGGGGTCTGCTTCTCCAGCCTCCACGGCAGTGGTTTGAATCCACTGTGATGCTTGAGACTTGCCCCAGGGCTCGGGGTCACCACCCTGGGAGTCAGGGACCTTCCCACTGGCAGCGCTAGGGGCTCCAGAAAGGCTTGTCTGTTGAATGGACATGTGAATAGATGGATAGAGGGATGGCTTGATTTGTTCAAATAAAATTATTTTGTGGTTATACAAATAATCCACACTCAGGGTGGGAATTTTGGAAAATACAAAAAAATTAAATGCCCAAAAAAAAGAGAAGCAGAAAGAAAACAGCAAGCCTCATATTCCCCAGAGAAAACAGCCTTGAGCATTTTGGAGTCATTTCTTCTGTACAGGCTTCTGTTATATGTCTAGCTTTGTATATTATCTTCTGCACTCAACATTTTCTAGTTTATTAAATATTCATTGAAAGCATGATTTTTTTTTACAAAAATCTTATTATGGAATTTTCCAAACATACGCAAAAACAAAGAGACTCGTGTAACAAGCCCCCAGTTAACCACCCTCAGCTTCAACAGCCGCCAATTTCTGCCAATATTTTATGATCTCTGTCCAGCTTTCTTGTATTTTGTTGTTATTTTGGGGGGAATGCTATTATGGGTTGTATGGTCCCCCTCCCCATGAAAATACACCCGAGTCCTAATCCCTGGTCCCTGTGGATGTGACCTTATTTGGAAATAGAGTTGTTGCAGATGTAACGAGTTCGGTTCAGAAGAGGTCAGATGGGTATAGGAGCAGACCCTCACCCTGGTTAAACCGCGTCTGTTAGGACCATTTTCCCAGTAGATGTAAAGAGAGGAGCCAGACATCTTGGAATGTGAAGTCAAGTGGGCCTTAGAAAGCATCACTAGGAACAAAGCTAGTGGTGGTGATGGAATTCCAGTTGAGCTATTTCAAATCTTGAAAGATGATGCTGTGAAAGTGCTGCACTCAATATGCCAGCAAATTTGGAAAACTCAGCAATGGCCACAGGACTGGAAAAGGTCAGTCTTCATTCCAATCCCAAAGAAAGGCAATGCCAAAGAATGCTCAAACTACTGCACAATTGCACTCATCTCACACGCTAGTAAAGTCATGCTCAAAATTCTCCAAGCCAGGCTTCAGCAATATGTGAACCGTGAACTCCCAGATGTTCAAGCAGGTTTCAGAAAAGGCAGAGGCACCAGAGATCAAATTGCCAACATCCGCTGGATCATGGAGAAAGCAAGAGAGTTCCAGAAAAACATCTATTTCTGCTTCATTGACTATGCCAAAGCCTTTGACTGTGTGGATCACAATAAACTGTGGACAATTCTGAAAGAGATGGGAATACCAGACCACCTGACCTGCCTCTTGAGGAACCTGTATGCAGGTCAGGAAGCAACAGTCAGAACTGGACATGGAACAACAGACTGGTTCCAAATAGGAAAAGGTGTATGTCAAGGTTGTATATTGTCACCTTGCTTATTTAACTTCTATGCAGAGTACATCATGAGGAACGCTGGGCTGGAAGAAGCAGAAGCTGGAATCAAGATTGCTGGGAGAAATATCAATAATCTCAGATATGCAGATGACATTACCCTTATGGCAGAAAGTGAAGAGGAACTAAAAAGCCTCTTGATGAAAGTAAAAGAGGAGAGTGAAAAGGTTGGCTTGAAGCTCAACATTCAGAAAACAAAGATCATGGCATCTGGTCCCATCACTTCATGGGAAATAGATGGAAAAACAGTGGAAACAGTGTCAGACTTTATTTTGTTGGGCTCCAAAATCACTGCAGATGCTGATTGCAGCCATGAAATTAAAAGACGCTTGCTCCTTGGAAGGAAAGTTATGACCAACCTTGACAGTATATTAAAAAGCAGAGACATTACTTTGCCAACAAAGGTCCGTCTAGTCAAGGCTATGGTTTTTCCCGTGGTCGTGTATGGATGTGAGAGTTGGACTGTGAAGAAAGCTGATCGCCGAAGAATTGATGCTTTTGAACTGTGGTGTTGGAGAAGACTCTTGAGAGTCCCTTGTACCACAAGGAGATCCAACCAGTCCATTCTAAGGGAGATCGATCCTGGGTGTTCATTGGAAGGACTGATGATAAAGCTGAGACTGCAATACTTTGGCCACCTCATGTGATGAGTTGACTCACTGGAAAAGACTCTGATGCTGGGAAGGGTTGGGGGCAGGAGGAGAAGGGGATGACCGAGAATTAGATGGCTGGATGGCATCACCGACTCTGTGGACATGGGTTTGAGTGAACTCCGGGAGTTGGTGATGGACAGGGAGGCCTGGCGTGCTGTGGTTCATGGGGTTGCGGAGAGTCGGACACGACTGAGCGACTGAACTGAACTGAACTGAACAGGGGACTCAACTTTCTCACTCTGTGTCAGGCCACACGTAAGGTGTTTTGCCTCATTAAATGTAACTAACAGCCCTATGAGGTGGATATTACCATCCCATTTTTTTTAATCTGGCCCCACCACACAGCATTAGGATCTTATTTCCCTGACCAGGGACTGAACCTGTGCCCTGTGCAGGGGAAGCTCAGAGTCCTAACCACGGGACCGCGGGGCAAGTCCCCATGATCCCAATTTAAAGATGGAGACGCTGAGGCTGAGATAAGCTAAGGACACAAGGTCACCCCGCGGGCAGGCGGCCCAGTGAAGATCCAAACCATGCCAGACCCTGCCGTTTCCTCGTCCCCATGGGAAACAGAGCTGAGCGGTGCGTCTCTGCGGACGGAGCCCAGAGCGGGGATACCAGCTCAGCCCGGCCAGACTCCCGGTTCCTTGACCTCCTCTCCTGATGTGCCGTCCACTCCTCCGGCATCTCCCCCACGGATGTCCCCTGGACTCGGCATGACCCTTAAGCTCACAGCCTCCTCCCATGCAAGCATCTCCCTCATCATGGCCTTCAGGGTCCTGTCTTTCCGTCTCACGAGGGCCAGCGGCCCTGAGCGCCCAGGGCTCACGGTCCATCACCCCCCGCACCCCTCGGGGCTCTCACCCGCTCCACGCCCTCGGTTCCCTAGTCGTTCGCTGGTCTCTGTGGTGCAGGGAATTCCCCCTTTGCCGGCGTGCACACACACGTACACACACCTGCACCCCCCTACCCCACGCTGCGTCTATGCCACTCAACCAGCAAAGCCCCAGCCCCGGCGAAACACAGCTCTCACCCTGATCAAGGAAGAAGAAGACACAAACCACGAACATTATGAATCAAAGAGGGATTACGGCAGCCCTGGCAAGCACTGAGACCCACGTGCTCAGCGGCTTCGATGGAACGGATGAAAAGCGAGAGACAAAAATCAACCAAAACCAACCAAAGCGTGTTTACTGGAATCGAATGATTTAATAAATGGATGACGGACGGGGCAAACCAGGTTTCTCTGTGTGTGGAAAGTTGCAGATAAGCAAAAGGAGGAGGCTAGGATGATCCCTGTGACAGTTTAATAGTCACATGCAGACACCTTTACAGATATGTGTGCATATGTGCATGGGTAACCACGAACACACGTGTCTCTTGCGCTGTGATCTGAAGGGCCCTAGAAAGAATGAGCCCCCAGTCGCAGTAAGCACCTAGCGCCCAATGCTTGGTTTCTAATGCCTTCTCCCAACAAGAGGAACCAGGGCTCCTCAGAGGAATGGCTGACTCCAGCACTGCTCCAGGGTCTTGCAGTGTCAGAAAGTAAGAACGTGCTCGGGAAAAGAGCACAGACAAGCACACAACGCAGGGGCTGATAAGGGGCACAGGCGCCAGCTGAACGGGTTCCCAGGGGCCAAACCTGGAGACCTCAAGCAAAAGCAAAGTAGTCCTGGATTATAACCCCATATCCACGAATCCGTCCTGACAGCAATAACACTTCCCTCCTTGTTCTGTGATACTCCGTATCAAAACCAGGCAAAGATATTATGAGAAAAGAAAACTACAGACTGGAATCTCTCATGAATGTAGACACGAAAATTCATAACAGAGTATTAGCAAATGGAACCCACAATACATGCTGAAACATACCTGGTAAAGTTTCGTGACTAAGTGGATTTATTCCAAGAATGTTGAGCCCAGCATTTGAAAAACATCCCACGTAATCCACATCGTCAAGAGACTAAAAGGGAAAACTGATAAGATGACCTCAGTAGATCCAGAAAAGTGAGAGGACGTCATGAAGTTCAACACCTGTTCATCATGAACACTCTCATCCAGCCAAGAATAGATGGGAAATCCCTCAACCTGACAAGAGGAGCAATGAAAAATGCACAGATCATATCACACTTCACGGTGAAGGAGTGTTATCACAGCTTAAAGGAAGGTGGTTTTGAGCAAAGATGAGCAAAATGGCCAGTGGGAGTGGATGGAGCCCCCAAGGGAATCCAGTTACACAGTAGAAAAAGTCTGTGGCTGAGGACTTCCCGGGCAATCCAATAGTTAAGACTCTGCACTCTGCAGGGGACACAGGTTCAATCCCTGGTCAGGAAGCTAAGATCTTGCACACCTCATGGTAAGGCCAAAAACTAATTAACTAACAAATTTAAATGACTTTGAAAAAAGATGTTTGCGGCAGCAACAGGCTGCCAATCTGTGAGAGGAGGGTGGACCCCCTTCATACACGGCGATCTGTGTGGAGAAGAGTGGACTGTTTCCTTCTTCACAACAGACACCAAAAGAACTCAAACTTTGACAGTTTAAACATTTAAGCATGAAAGACAAAACTCTAAAAGTTAATGAGAATAAAGGAAAACCATTTTCATAACCTTGGCGCGGGTAGAGAGCTCATAATAAGCCACAGAGACCACTAGACACAGCAAAAAGCTTCACTGATTTAGCTCCATTAAGGCAATAACCTCAGACATGCAGATGACACCACCCTCATGGCAGAAAGTGAAGAGGAACTCAAAAGCCTCTTGATGAAAGTGAAAGAGGAGAGTGAAAAGGTTGGCTTGAAGCTCAACATTCAGAAAACAAAGATCATGGCATATGGTCCCATCACTTCACGGGAAATAGATGGGGAAACAGTGGAAACAGTGTCAGACTTTATTTTTGGGGGCTCCAAAATCACTGCAGATGCTGATTGCAGCCATGAAATTAAAAGACGCTTACTCCTTGGAAGGAAAGTTATGACCAACCTAGATAGCATATTAAAAAGCAGAGACATTACTTTGCCAACCAAGGTCCGTCTAGTCAAGGCTACGGTTTTTCCCGTGGTCATGTATGGATGTGAGAATTGGACTGTGAAGAAAGCTGAGCGCCGAAGAATTGATGCTTTTGAACGGTGGTGCTGGAGAAGACTCTTGAGAGTCCCTTGGACTGCAAGGAGATCCAACCAGTCCATTCTAAAGGAGATCAGTCCTGGGTGTTCATTGGAAGGACTGATGCAAAAGCTGAAACTCCAATACTTTGGCCACCTCATGCAATGAGTTGACTCACTGGAAAAGACTCTGATGCTGGGAAAGGTTGGGGGCGGGAGGAGAAGGGGACGACGGAGAATGAGATGGCTGGATGGCATCACCGACTCTGTGGAATGGGTTTGAGTGAACTCCGGGAGTTGGTGATGGACAGGGAGGCCTGGAGTGCTGTGATTCATGGGGTCGCAGAGAGTCGGACACGACTGAGCGACTGAACTGAACTGAACTGAAGGTAATAAATTCTGTTTATTAAACTCCTGCATATACTCTCCATATTTAAAAAACACATACTGAAATTTTAGAAGTAAATGAAGAGGAATTGACGTTTTGCTGCGAAATGGATTCAAGCAAGTGTGGACACCAAAAGGGAAGGTGACGAGGCAAGCCCCTCACTGCAGCCCACGGAGCTCCGCACGGGGTTCAGAGCCAGAGCATAAAAGGAGCGCTCACGAGCCAACAAGAAAAGGCCAGCGACGTGACAGAAGAGCGGATGAAGGCAGGGACAGGGCTTCCACAGGAGAGGAAACACCAATGACAATAAATCTTTACCATTATGAGCTCATCCCCTGTGCAAACTGGGAAACGCAAAACGGCACCACGAGGTACCATCTCCACCTGAGACCTGCCCAGGAGCGCAAGGCAAGACACAGAAAGCAGGGGGGCCGAGGCCACGGACTCAGCTGGAGGGTGTGTGAGAAGCACACAGCTCCCGGGACGGCCGCGCGCACCCCAGGCAGCTGTCTGGTCGTCCCCAAAAGCCTTTGCTTAGCAGCTACTTTGTACTGATGCGTTCAACACAGCTTCTCAGTTAAGGTTTTCATGCTATTCATGGGATTCTCAAGGCAAGAACACTGCAGCCAGTCCCTTCTCCACAGGACTACGCTTGCCGCACTTAACCAGCCCAGAAATTATAAGGGGATCATCGTTTTGGAGGCGAGGCCGTAGAGAAGCAAAGGGGTCCGCCCCAGCTCACCCAGGAAGGATGGAAGCTTGCAGCTGAACAAGCCCAGGCAGGAGCTCGGGAACCACCCTGCCTGTCAGCGGTGTTGACACTGACATGCGCTAGGCGCTGGGGCCCCGGCGATAAAGGAGAGCATCTTACTTTACCGGAGGCAGCGTGCGAATATTTACATCGCTCAGTTGGTAAAGAATCTGCCTGTCATGCAGGAGACCCCGGTTCAATTCCTGGGTCAGGAAGATCCGCTGGAGAAGGGATAGGCTACCCACTCCAGTGTTCTTGGTCTTCCCTTGTGGCTCATCTGGTGAAGAATCCGCCTGCAGTGTGGAAGACCCAGGTCGATCCCTGGGTTGGGAAGATCCCCAGGAAAAGGGAAAGTCTACCCACTCCAGTATTCTGGCCCAGAGAATTCCATGGACTATATAGTCCATGGGGTTGCAAAGAGTTGGACAGGGCTGAGCGACTTTCACTTTCACGAGTACATTTTTTCTAGAGGGTTGGAAACACTTGTTCCTTTGTTACCACCAGGAGTAATTGGCTTAAGCGCAAGCCTTGACGCCGACTTCTGAACAATCTGGTGACTCTTGGTTGACCGCCTTGCCTGTGGGAACTCTCTCTCCCCCACAATGAAGTCAGAAAAGCCCTCGTAATTATTGAAAAGTCGATGCAGAAGCCAGGACCCACGCCGTGGAAGCTGGAGATCCAGAGGAGAAAGAGACCCAGCCAAGACCCCTGGAGCCTGGCCACATGGGCCAGGTAGCAGGTGGGCCTGGACCCCCTGAGCAATGAGGGTCCACGTCCAGCCCAGCCACCCACTTGGACAACACAGGCAGGCAGGGCTGGGGACCAGCCTCCGGCCCTGGTCTGGTGGGGAGCGCGGAGCAGTTCCGTGCAAGGACACCAGAGGTCAAGTCTAGCCGCGGCTGAGGAGCAGGGGACTTTGGCCTCTCACGCATGCCTGTGTCTCAGCTTCCTCCCCTGAAGACCCAGAGTTAGTCCATGCAAAGCCCCTGGAAGAGCCGGGTATACAAACCCGAGCTTGTGTCAGCCAGTGTGACTGCTACAGCTTGAAACAGCATCAACGTTTGGGGAACCCCAGCTGTCCCCCGACATCAACAGGGCTCCAGACTTCATGCACTCCCCAAACTGCTCCCCCGGCGCCCGTCTTACCATTCGCAGTCCTCTGATGACCCTGTCCTGCCATGGCTCAGACCAGAAGCCCTGGAGCCTGCAGCAGCCAGGCCAGCTCAGATGAGGCTAACAAACCACGCACGTCCCAAGGGCTTCGGATGAGCAAGCTCGGCTTGTGTTCCCACCTGTTCATGGCATCACGAGAGGGGACCCGGGCCGACAGGCTTCACCGTGCACTGGCTCTCGGACCGCTGCCCAGTGGGACACGGGGTACCCCCTCCACGTCCCTGGCCGCGGGTCCCGTGGCCACGTCTGACTCCCACAGCGGGAAGCGTGACCCTGCTTGGGGAGACGCCGTGCGTTTCTGTGGCATCAGCACTGTGGCCAGAGTCACCCATGACCCCGTTCTCACGCCCACCTCCTCCGCGTCGTCAGCCAGTCCCGCTGGCTCTGCCCCCCTGCACAGGGGAACCCCAGCCCTCCCCACCACCCGCTGCCCTCCCCCCAGCTCCCCTCCAGGCACAGCCTCCTGGGCCAGAGCACCACCGCCTCCTCCAAGCTGGTCCTGCTGCCCCCATTCTGCCTCAAAGACGCTCCAACTCAGCAGCCAGTGAAAGTGAAAGTGCTACTCATTCAGTTCAACTCTGCAACCCCATGGGCCATAGTCCACCAAGCTTCTCTGTCCATGGAATTCTCCAGGCAAGAATACTGGAATGGGTTGCCATTCCCTTCTCTGGGGATCTTCCTGAACCAAGGATCGAACCTGGGTCTCCTACATTGAAAAGTGAAAGTGAAGTCGCTCAGTTGAGTCTGACTCTTTGCGACCCCATGGACCACAGCACGCCAGGCCTCCCTGTCCATCACCAACTCCTGGAGTTTACTCAAGCTCATGTCCATCGAGTCGGTGATGCCATCCAGCCATCTCATCCTCTGTCGTCCCCTTCTCCTCCTGCCTTCAATCCCTCCCAACATCAGGGTCTTTTCCAATGAGTCAGTTCTTCGCATCAGGTGGCCAAAGTATTGGAGTTTCAGCGTCAGCATCAGTCCTTCCAATGAACACTCAGGACTGATCTCCTCTAGGATGGACTGGTTGGATCTCCTTGCAGTCCAAGGGACTCAAGAGTCTTCTCCAACATCAGATGGTCAGCAGGCATGGAGACCCTTTAAAGTGCAGATCAGATCACGGCTTGCTTAAAATCCCCCAACAACCCCATCCTCGACCAGTGAGTGGTCCCCACAGACCCCTTCTGCAGAGCTTGTGGCCAAGTGCACCTCGGGCTTGGCAGGATGCCACCTGGCAGGCCCACTGCTGGGAACTGACCCCAAAGAGGCCGTTAGGGAGGCAGGAAGAGATGCATCTTTGAAGACTCATGGCTGTGCGTGCTAAGTCACTTCAGTCATGTCCAAGCCTTTATGACCCTATGGTCTGCAGCCCACCAGGCTCTTCTGTCCATGGGATTCTTCAGGCAAGATTACTGGAGTGGGTTGCCATGCCCTCCTCCAGGGGATCTTCCCCACTCAGAGATGGAACCCACGTCTCTTAGATCTCCTGCATTGGCAGACGGGTTCTTTACCACTAGCGCCCCCAGAAGCCGCAGGGGATCCTCCGCAGCGGCAGATCCTGACCACTGGGCTGCATAACTGAGTCACGTGGCGCAGGAGTCAGAGAAAGAACAGCGCTTCCCCACAGCTCAGACGTGCGTGCGCTTCTAGGCGACCCTGTGAGCTCTAGAGGAAAACGAGAGACGCCCAGAAGGGTGTATCCTGCAGGTTGTGCCAGGCTCACCAGCGTTGTGCCTCAACCAGGTGACCGCGGGCAGCCCACATCTTTTGGAAACTCTTCCACAAGCTGGTCTTTTCCCACATCAGTGAAGAATTTCCCACCCAGCACCTGTTCCATGCCCTCTCCTCCAGGCAGTCCTCCCGCCAGCACCCGTCTGCACCTCCCTCCTGCTCCAGCCTCGGGGGGATGAGGACCAGGCTGGGTCACACCCACTGGAGGGGACATGAGACAGGGGATGGCAGTTGTTTCGGGGGCCCTAGGATCCCTCTGTGTTACTTCCCAGAGACAACAGCATCCTCTGTGATTCCATGGGACCAGGACCCTCCCCCACGCACCCTCCGCCCTCCCTGGGCTCAGGGCTGAGTGCTGCTGTCCAGGGCCCCGGGCGCAGAGTGCAGAGTGGCGCCTCCTGGGTGTTTGATGGAGACGGGGGCGCTGGCGTTCCCACCATTCTCCATGTGTCAGCTGCCCTGCACTCCAGGGCCAAGCCAGATCCATGGGCAGGGAATGACCTCTACCGTGAACCCAAATCTGAAATGCTGGGCCTTTCCCAGGAGCCCAGAACACAGGCCGCTGGGCAGCTCCTGCCCCGTGTTCCCCAGTTTCTTGCTGGGTGGAGCCATCTTCCCAGCCTCCAGACTTCCAGAGTCCGCTTCCCCGAAGCAGCTTCCTCCCCTCACTTCCCGCGTGACAGACGATCAGACGGTTTCAGGGAATTAAAGCAGCCCAGTCCCTGGTGAATGTGCCGAGGTCTCTCCAATCAGAGAAATAATGGCTGATTTTCATACCGCATCTTGGAGGTTTGTCAAATTTCGGGGTTTAAAAGAACATCTTCGAATTAATTATTTCACATGATTAATACATGAAATGCATGGAACACAGTCGCATAGACAGTCACATGAGATAGAACCAGGGAGCATCTTCCCCGAGGCCTCCAGGTCCTTAGAAGCACCATTCCGAATTACTCCATGGAATTCCGGTCTACGGATGGCGCTGAATTTATCCGAATTATTCCTCAGTGTTAGACATACAAGTGGTTTCTCATATTTTTCTGAGGATTGTTTCTATTGTTTAATTTTTAATAACCAGGACCTCAGGATGTCAGCACCATTTTTCAGCATGTTCAATCTTCCTTAAAATGACGGTCGTAATCTATGGTTACATAGATTCTTATTAAAGCTCTGATGATTGTATCTATTGTATGGTTTTTAATAAATAGGACCACAGGATGTCAGCATCCTTTTTTTCACCATAGTCAATATTTCTTAAAATGGCGCTTGTAATCTACGGTTGCATACATTCTTATTCTGCGGGTGAACTTGTGTGTGGCCGGTGCCCTGTAAAGGGTCCCTGGTTCTCAGCAGAAGGAGGCAGCATGGGGCAGGACCTGCCCAGGGGGGTCTCGTACACCAACCCCTTCCACCTGAGAGCCCACCGCCTACATCCACTACCACTGCCCACTCCCTCAGGACAGCATTGAACTTGGCCTCCACTCCTCCTGGGGACCTTCCTGGGTACAGACGACTAATCAGATGCACCCCCAAGAGGTGTTCCCGAGTCACCTGTGCACTGGGCACTAGGGTAGCGGTGGCCACCCTGTCTCTCTTCCTCCTGCCCCCTCCACCCCCACTGACCCCCGAAACCCGGGCTCCGGTCCCCGTGTCCTCTGAGCCTGTCTCAGGGCTGCCCCGACTGCTCGGGAGGTCAGTGGGGGTGGTGGCCCAGTCTCCAGGGGTGCGCGGGGCCCACAGCACATGTGGGAGAACCATAGTGACACAGGAGATCAGCTATGCAAGCCCAGCTGCTCCCCCACAGTGTGGATGTCAGACCGCTTCCATAATTTAAGACACAAGCAGAAAACTCATCCCAATGGCCACAGCCAGTCAGCCCCATAAGCCAGCAGAGAGAGCTGACCAGAGAGCAAGCAGTGGGAGCCCCAAGCACCCATCAGTCTAAGCCCCTCACGTGGTTCTTTCTTTTTCTTTTTTGGATTGGCATGTATATTTATTTGTTCTAAATTTGACTTCCGTTCCGTTCCGTTGCTCAGTCGTGTCCGACTCTTTGCGGCCCCGTGGACTGTAGCCTACCAGGCTTCTCCGTCCATGGGATTCTCCAGGCAAGAATACTGGAGTGGGTTACCGTTTCCTTCTCCAGGGGATCTTCCCGACCCAGGGATCGAACCCGCGTCTCCCACATTGGAGGCAGACGCTTTAACCTCTGAGCCACCAGGGAAGCCCAAATTTGACTTAGTAATCAGTATTTTAAAACCAGGACATTTTCCAAAACCAGGACATTTTCCCAACCATCCAAACTTCAGCCTTCTCTTGAAAAGTCTGGAGCTTGGCCTGTACCGGGCCTGCAGTCCATCTGGCAGGCTGATTGGGAAACAGCATGGGGGCCAAAGGAGGGTGGGGGGGTGCGGGGATGGCAGTGGTGCTGGAGGCTGTGCCAGGGCCCAGCGCCCCAGCCTGGCCATAGCACTGCTGTAGGTTCTGTCTGCTGACGGCCTGCCAGAGCCCAACACTGACCTGAAATGAGGCACCATCCCTGGGGCCCAGGTTGGTAGGATGAGTCCACAAAAGTGAAAGTCGCTCAGTCGTGTCTGACTCTTTGCGACACCATGGACTTTACAGTCCATGGAATTCTCCAGGCCAGAATACTGGAGTGGGTAGCCTTTCTCTTCTTCAGGGGATCTTCCCAACCCAGGGATCGAACCCAGGTCTCCTGCACTGCGGGCAGATTCTTTACCAGCTGAGCCACAAGGATGATTCCTTGCAATCCTTCCAAAATGAGGGGGTCAGGGAAAGACTGTGATGAAGCTGCACTTGTAACGCTGCAGCCTGCACACGTGGAGTTGAAGTCAAGTCCTGTGCTTGGCCGTGACCGCCCCCTGGGGACAGGCAGGATGCTCAGGACTACCACTGCTACTGCTGCTAAGTCACTTCAGTCGTGTCCAACTCTGTGCGACCCCATAGACGGCAGCCCACCAGGCTCCGCCATCCCTGGGATTCTCCAGGCAAGAACACTGGAGTGGGTTGCTATTTCCTTCTCCGCAGGACTGCCATGGTCTTCCTAAATGCAGGGAGGGCCCAGCACCGCTCTCCATGGTGCTGAAGAAAGTCCTCGTCACTGCCGTGGTCTCCCATTCCATCCAGGAACTCAACCTCCTCTGAAAGCGGTGCAGCTATGGGCTTATGTCCACGGATTTCACTGGTCCAATACACACCACATCACCTGGACATGGCTGGCCTGACAGAAGAGCAGACACACTCCCGGAGCCATGAGGGCACTGCCCTGAAGATGTGGCGTGTGTTTTAAACCAGCGGCCAGTACCTAGTCTTATTTCCTGCAATCCCCCTCATACGCAATTGGAAGCCAGGGTTTGGAGATGAGAGTTGCCCTCTTGCTGTTACTCCAGGTAACCCACTTCAAGCGTAGGTGCTTTGGATTTTCTGGACCTGAAAGTTCCAGTTTCTCAGGAAAAGATGCTTCTTGCAGGCAGCACAGCATGTTCCCTCGATCTGGAAGCTAGGGTCTCCCTCTGGCTCTCCTGCTGTAACATGAGGCCAGCGGACAGAGAAGTCATTCCTCTACCACCATGGTCATCAAGGAGATGCTCAGGGGAGACGAGTGCAGTGGGGGCACTCTGGCTGGAACCAAGGCGATTCAGTGAGGGGGGAGTCTCAGAGTGCACCCTTGCTCAGCAACAAAGAACAAAAGAAAACTCAGCACCCAATGCAGCTGCTGTTGTTGTTCAGTGGCTAAGTCGTGTCTGACTCTTTGCAACCCCATGGACTGCAGCACAAACTCCTCTGCCCTCCAGTGTCCCCCGGAGTCTGCTCAAACTCATGTCCATTGAATCAGTGATGCTGCATAACCATCTCATCATCTGTCATCTCCTTCTCCTTTTGTCTTCCATCTTTCCCAGCATCAGGGTCTTTTCCAGTGAGTCGGCTCTTCACATCAGGTGGCCAAAGTATTGGAGCTTCAGCTTGAGCATCAGTCCTTCCAATGAATATTCAGGACTGATCTCCTTTAGGATGGACTGGCTGGATCTCCTTGCCATCCCAAGGACTCTCAAGAGTCTTCTCTAACACCATAATTTGAAACTGTCGATTCTTTAGTGCTCAGCCTTCTTAATGGTCCAACTCTCACATCCATACATGACTCCTGGTAAAACCATAGCTTTGACTAGACGGACCTTTGTCAGCAAAGGGATATGTCTGCTTTTTAGTATACTGTCTAGGTTTGTCATAGCTTTCCTGCCAAGGAGCAAGCATCATTTAATTTCATGGCTGCAGTCACCATCTTCAGTGATTTTAGAGCCCAAGAAAATAAAATCTATCACTATTTCAGTTTTTTCCCGCATATATTTGCCATGAAGTGATGGGACTGGATGCCATGATCTTAGTTTTTTCAGTGTTGAGTTTAAGCCAGCTTTTTGACTCTCCTCTTTCACCCTCAACAAGAGGTTCTTTAGTTCTTCTTCACTTTCTGTCATTATAGTGGTACCATCTGCATATCTGAGGCTGCTGATATTTCTCCTGGCAATCTCAATTCCAGCTTGTGATTCATCCAGCCTGGCATTTCACATGATATATTCTGCATAGAAGTTAAATAAGCAGGGTGACAATATGCAACCTTGACGTACTCCTTTCCCAATTTAGAACCAGTCCATTGTCCCATGTCTGGTTCTAACTGTTGCTTCTTGACCTGCATATAGGTTTCTCAGGAGACAGGTAAGGTGGTCTGATATTTCCATCTCTTTGAGAATTTTCCTAAGTTTGTTGTGATCCCCACAGTCAAAGGCATTAGTGTACTCAATGAAGCAGAAGTAGATGTTTTTCTGGAACTCTCTTGTTTTTTCTATGACCCAGTGGATGTTGGCAATTTGAGCTCTGGTTCCTCTGCCTTTTCTAACTCCAGCTTGCACATCTGGAAGCTCTTGGCTCACGTACTGCTGAAGCCTGGCTTGGTTTTTGAGCGTGACCTTGCTAGAGGCACCCCGGGGTCTGTTTCTGCTGTGTAGATGGGTTCATTTAGGTCATATTTTAGGTTCCACATATGAGTGGTATCACATGACACTTGTCTTTCTCTGTCTGACTTACTGCACTTAGCGTGATCATCTCCAGGCCCATCCATGTTGCTGCAAACGGCAATGTTTTATTCTTTTGTGGCTGAGCAACACTTCACTGTGTACTTTACACACATCCTCTCTGTCCGTTTATCATCACTGGACACTACGGTTGCTTCCATGCCTTGGCTACTGCAAATAGTTCCGCTGTGAACATTGGGTGCATGTGTCTTTTTAATCAGCGCTGTGACATTTTCCAGAAATAAGCCCAGGAGTGGGATTACTGGATCATATGGCAGCTCTATTTTTATGTCAAAAATGAAGCTTTTGAAGAAGACAGTTCCACAGACGGGCCATACAGGTTTGTCACAGCTGGAAAATGGGACTGGCAATGATTAGAACATAACAGAAGTGATTTCCCAGGTGCACAGAGAGCAGCTTAGAGAGATGGGGTGATGGCAGGCCCTAAGCGGCATGCGGGCTAGTTTGGGGGGAACTCAGGATGAACCTAGAAAATCCCATGGATGGAGGAGCCTGGTAGGCTGCAGTCCATGGGGTCGCTAAGGGTCAGACACGACTGAGCGACTTCACTTTCACTTTTCACTTTCACACATTGGAGAAGGAAATGGCAACCCACTCCAGTGTTCTTGCCTGGAGAATCCCAGGGAAGGGGGAGCCCAGTGGGCTTCCGTCTATGGGGTCACACAGAGTCGGACACGACTGAAGTGACTTAGCAGCAGCAGCAGCAGCAGGATGAACCAGAAGCTGTGCTTCTGGTGAGAAAAGAGAACCCAAGGACCAGTTCTCAGAGGATGATGGAGTTTTCCAGAAGGGTGAAAGACAGGAGTCCTCAGATTGAAAATAGAAGGCGTATGGGAGGTGGAGCAAGTAAGACATGAGAGAATATCCTGAAACCCCCAGAGATGCTGGTAAACGTCAAACCAAAGGCCACCATCCCATCAGCAACAATCAGAGGCCAGAGAACGAGAGAGAACGCAGTCCCCAGGTGGAGGTGAACCCAGCATCCTGTGCTCGGAACTCAACAAAGGTGCAGACCGAGCTACGTGCCACCATCCTCACCCCGCTCCCCATGCCCGCTTGTTGAGAAGCCACCAGCCTGGGATGAGGAGACCCTGGCCCCACTGGGAGGAGAAGCCGCCATCCCCCGGGCACCTCATCGTCTCCCAGGATTTCTTCCAGGAAAGCACAGGACATTGCTGTTCCCCGTCTCCAAGAGGAGGGCCCAGAGAATGACCACCAAGGTACCGCCAGCTCTCCCAGCCCCAGACCAGTGCTCCTACCACAGGATAGAACTGTGGTCCCCGAGCCGAGCCAATTACATGTAAATCTACTGAGCAAACAGCTGAGCCGGAACCACAGATCCTTATTTATAAGGAAAAGGGCCAAGAATCACTTCAACTTTTGTCAGGTCGAGGCTGGCTTGCTCTGACTCCACGGTGGCCAGAGAGGGGAGCGGTCTCTGTTCACACATCATGCATCCTCACCGAACCTGATGGCTCGTGGCCGCCTCCTCTTCTCTGGTTTCGATAAAAGGGCGCTGGGCAGCCATTGTGACAGGGCTGTGTGTTTGTCTAAATTATTTAAGGGGAGGGATGTGGGCTCAGGGCAGGAGCCAATGACTGTCTGCAGCGTCTCATTTCCATCAGGGGCTGTGGCTGCAGATAAGAGTGGCCTTGCCCAGGTCTGAGGGCAGAGTATCCCACGTGGATGCCCTTGGCCACCATGCTCCGGTCTTTCCCAGCCCGCCGGGGCGGCGAGGCCCTCGGGGGTCTGCTGGCTGGGCCGGGAGCAGAATTTGCACCCTCTGCAGGGAGCAAGCGGCAGAGCTGGGGGCCAGGGCAAGTCTGGATTCGCCCATCCAGTGAGCCTAGAGGAGAAGGCGCTCAGAACGTGCAGCAGGATTGTGTGGTTGTTGGCATTTTTCGTCTGGAGTTTTGACGCAGGGCACAATGACCCAGAAACACAGTGCGGGGAGGTTCCCAAGGCCCCTGGCTTCAGGCGTCCCCTCTGCCCACCCTTGTCCACCCCAGATCCTGCGGAAACCCCAGAACACAGGCCTGATGCTCCCACGGCCCCTCACGGATGGGGCGAGAGTCGGGAGCTTCTGAGCAGAGCCCCTCCTCCTCAAGGCTGAGGGACTGGTTGGGGATCAACCCTGAGCCTACATGTCCAGCCCCCTTCCACTCATCCCCCCACTGCCTCCCGGGACCCCCCAGGCCTCCTCACTCCCAGAACTAACCTCAGGACTGGCTGGCAAAGGGAGACCAGGTGCCCATGAGAGATGTGTCTCTGTGGCCCCCTCCCGGGAAGGACTTGAAGACCATCCAGGTCCCAGTGTCAGACCTCAGCCCAGGGGAGAGGCTGGGGCCTGAGGATCTCAGAGCAAGTCTGGAGGGGTTGCAGCCCCAAGCCCGGCAGGGCCGAGTCACAGGACCACTGCATGGTCCCCGGGGCCCTGGGGGTGAACCTTGGGAGGACCGCCCTGAGATGCTGAGGCTGGATCTAGGGGACGAGGGACAGGGAGGCACGCTTCCTCACCTCCTCACCACACCCTGAATCTCTGCTTCCTGGGAGCCCATCAGGTGTCACTTCGTGGGACACGACTTGTCTCCTCTGTGGTCAAGCAGGGGAACCCCAGGCCAGCTGGGGTGTCCTCGGGGCTAGGCGAGTCAGATCGGGTGGGCCGTGGGGCTCCTGTTCCAGGCCATCGCCACTGGGGAGGAGCAGGGAGCCACCAGGCCTCCTCACCCCCAGGCTCCAACGAGAGGCTGAGTGCAGGTGGTCTTGGGGCCCAGGGCCATGGAGTGAGCACACGCGCCCCCACGTGGCAGCAGCACCACTCACAGGAGAAGCGCTCGCTGCCCGTCTCCTCGGGCTCCTCCTCCTCCCACACTGTGTCCTACCCATTTAACAGGTGGACAAGTAGAGCCCCAGCCATGCCGAGCCCCGATTCCCATCCAGGCCTGTGACTCGACAGCTCAGGCTCCATGCAGGGCCCCAGGTGGCCTTCCCAACACAGGGACCCAGGCGGGCGGCTGCATGAGGAGCTCCGGGCACGGGACAGAGTGGGGCCCCCGGCGGAAAGTCTGGACCTGCTCTCCAGCACCAAAGGGTTATGCGCTTGGCAGGGGAGAGGAGCAGGCTGAGTACAAAGAGCCACTGAGTAGATGCCCCAATGACCAGGAGTGTGAAAATTGAATCAGGCTGCCGAAGTAAAACCCACCAAGCAGTTGTCGTGCTCCAGAGCACAGAGCCCCGGGAGCTCCAGGTCTGGAGGGAACCTGGAGGCAGCCAGTCTCACCCCATTTGACGCTGCACCCTGCGGGCGCCTCCTCAGAGTACCAGCTGCCTCTGCCAGCACCCAAACCCCAGAGGCTCAGGACATTGGCAGCAATCTCTCCACCCGCCCCCCAGGGGAGCTGGCACTGTCCCAGGGAGGGGGCTTCAAAGTCAGCGGCTTGCCCCACCCGGGTCAGCTCTCAGCCGCTGGACGTGGGGTCCCTGGAGTCCCTCTGCTCTTCTCTGAAGACCGCACACCCACACCAGCAAAGAACATCGCACAGTACTAGTGGCTACAGGTCCCGAGTCTGTCTCCACATCTGCACTCGACACCGAGCATCGGCTCTGATCCTTACAACAGCCTCATTCTTCCCATCCTACAGATTAGGGACATTGAGGCTCAGAGCAGTTACCTAACCTGGGCTTGGTCTCACAGCCAGATTCCAGCTCTGGCTGGCTGAGCCAGAGCTCAGGACTTTGCTCCTGCCCTCTGGGTCTCCTAGAAAATCGTGCACACACACAGACACACATACAGAGACACATGCTCACACACACACAGACGCATAGATACACACAGACACACGCTCACACACACACACAGATGCACATCCACACAGAGACACACACACAGACACATGCTCACAGACACACAGACAGATGCATATCCACACAGAGACACACACACAGACACATGCACTCACACACAGACACACAGAGACACACACAGAGACCATGCTCACAGACACACAGATGCATAGATACACACAGACACAGGCTCACACATACACACAGACACATGCACTCACACACAGACACACATATAGACACACACAGATGCACACAGGCATGCACACACACAGACACACACACACACATGCACACACACAGACACATAGGTGCATAGACACACATAGACGCACACACACACGGCTCAGCGAGCTGTCTCAGAACCTACTTAATCTGAACCTGGAGGACTGTGGACAGACCTGAGCAGGCTGCCCGCGGACCCCGCCTCTCCCAGACAGCCATGATTCTGGACAGCTCTGCATCCGTGACCGGGGTCCCAAGTGATTTATTTGAAGAAACCTATGCTGCTGTTGCTGCTACTAAGTCACTTCAGTCGTGTCCAACTCTGTGTGACCCCATAGACGGAAGCCCACCAGGCTCCCCCATCCCGGGGATTCTACAGGCAAGAACACTGGAGTGGGTTGCCATTTCCTTCTCCAATGTGTGAAAGTGAAAAGTGAAAGTGAAGTCGCTCAGTCGTGTCCGACCCTTAGCGACCCCGTGGACTGCAGCCTACCAGGCTCCTCCATCCATGGGATTTTCCAGGCAAGAGGACTGGAGTGACTTGCCATTGCCTTCTCCGGAAGAAACCTATAAGCTTTAATAAATTTTAGAAATCCTAAAATTCCTACAGAAGTGCCAGGGGCCCAGAATAACCAAGAAAACCTTGAGAAAGAAGAGCAAATTGGGGGGACTCACTCCGAAACAATGGTGACGGGAGGATCTTAGGGCGTCAGGGCAGGGAAGCCGGGACAGCCCAGCGCCTCTGGGGGGCTGCGAGGCTGTCCAGTGGGGAAGGAGCACCTGCCCCGGGAGTCGCCAGGCCAGGAAGGGAGCCCCGGGGTGGGTGAGAGCCCGTGGTGCAGCCTCCCTGCACCCCCTCCTGGGGCCTCTGGGCTTCAGGCTGGAACGGGAAGAGCCCTGCGCTCAGGAGGCAGAGCCGGGGCAGAAACAGCCCCCCAAGCTGTGGTTGGTGAGAGTGAAAGTGTGCTCAAGAAGAGAAGGGGGCCTCGGTGCCAGGAGACCGAGGACTGGTGGGCGCCCTCCAGGCGGGGAGGTCCCGGGAGGGCTCTCAGGCCACAGGCAAGGGTGAAGCCGGGCCACCAAGTCTGGAGTGGGGCCGCAGAGATCTGGGGTCGCTGGCGCTTCCAGAGCAGACAGGAAGTTGTTGGAGAGGTGAGCTGGGCGGTCTCGGGCTCTCTGGTCATCTGCTGAGGAGGTGGACCTCTGCCACGTCCTGAGGGCTTTGGAGGAGGGCACGGGGTCAGGGTTGCGTGTTTCAAAGGTGGCCTGGGACACTGTGATGCAGGAGAGTGAGCCTCATGCAAGCTGGCGACACCTCCTCACCGCAAGTCTTCCCAGTGCTGCCCCCACCTGCAGAGAACACAGCCAGTGGGCTCTGACCACCCCTGGCCTCAGCTCCACTGAGGGTCCCCTGCCTGGCCAACTCCGAGGCTGCCCGGGGCGAACCCCTCAGCCGTCTCTGCCTCAGCTTCCTCCCCCGTAAAGTGGGCCCACAGTAGCCTCTGTCCTAAAGCTAGGGCTTGGTAAATATTAAACACCCCATAAATGTCAGCAGCTTTCAGTACATAAAATCTGTGTGTTAATGAGACTCCTGCATCATTTGAAAGACTGTTTCCTGCCTCAGCTAAATTTTAATACTGAGATGGAAAACCAGGCTTTATATTTTTATTGGGGACGAGATTTAATTCTCAGTCTTTTGGAAATGCTCAAGAAAGCAGAGAATGTCTCTTTTCAAGAGAATATTGTGCCCTGAATCAAAACACAGCGTCAAATTATCTTAATGGTTGTTATATAAAGCGCTCGCTTAGTCATTTTCTCCTGCTTAAACTGTTTGAAACGGGGGATTTCTTTAGCTCACGGGCAGGACTGAAATGAGTGTGGACGCATTTTCATGCCAAGGAAATTAACAGTAAGGGCCCAGCAGCTGCGAGCCCTAAAACCTTGTCATTGTAGGGACAGTATCAATCAAGGTACCTATGGCCCGGTTAAAGGTTGTCCCCACCGACCTGACGGAGCCTAGGGGGTGGCCCTGTGAGTCTCACCAGGGACAGAAACACCTCGGTGTAATTAACCAGGCTCCACCCCAATGGCCAAGAGACCCGACAGGAGGCCCCTTTAGATCCAGAGTCCCCACTGGCCCGAGCATCTCGTGCATGGCCAGCAGCTTCGCTTTAGAAACAGAAAACTTCAGGGGGCCGGGTTTCGTACATTTTACTTTTGAATTCAGTCCACAGAGCTGGACTTGGGGGTATGCAAAGATGAGGCAGGCTCGGTGTGTGATGCCCGTGGCGGCGGCGGCGTGGCTTAACTGGGATTTGGCCACAAGATGAATAGCCAATTTGGTCTCCGCAGCTGCAGTTGCTGCCAGGAAGCTGGCCAGTGAAGTGCCCCACCCCCACCCCCGAGATGGACGGAGCGCGGACAGTGCCTCTCAGAGACACTGGACAACACCTGCGTGCCCCTTCTCTTAATGCCAGGCATCCCAGCCGGGAAGGTGGCCTCTCTCTACCCGCCTCCCGACCCCCTTCGTGGGTCACACAGATATCACTCAGACACCCTCCGTGTGGGGACACTGAGGAGGTTCAGTTCAATTCAGTTCAGTTGCTCAGTCCTGGCCGATTCTTTGCGACCCCATGGACTGCAGCATGCCAGGCCTCCCTGTCCATCACCAACTCCCGGAGATTACTCAAACTCATGTCCATCCCATCAGTTATGACCTCCAACCATCTCATCCTCTGTTGTCCCCTTCTCCTCCTGCCTTCAATCTTTCCCAGCATCAGGGTCTTTTCCAATGAGTCAGTCCTCAGTCCAAATAAATACTAAAGGAAATCAGTCCTGAATATTCATTGGAAGAACTGATGCTGAGGTTGAAGCTCCAATACTTTGGCCACCTGATGTGAAGAGCTGACTCATTGGGAAAGACCTCGATGCTGGAAAAGATTGAAGGTGGGAGGAGAAGGGGACGACAGAGGATGAGATGGTTGGATGGCATCCCCGACTCAATGAACATGAGTTTGAGTAAGCTCCGGGAGTTGATGATGGACAGGGAGGTCTGGCGTGCTGCAGTCCATGGGGTCGCAAAGAGTTGGACACGACTGAGCGACTGAACTGAACTGAACTGAGGAGCTGGAGAGTGATAAATCCACAACTCAGACAGGGCAGGGCTCCTCACTGCCCACACACGGCCTCCAGGGCCTGCAGGGCGACGGGCAGGGGTGAGGATGCGGAGGTGCCGTGGGGACAAGGGTCGACCTAGTGTGAGGCCAGAGGAGCCCTCGAGAGGGCAAGGTTGGCTGCACTGGGGGGGTCAGTCCACGGGACAGCCCCCAAGGAGAGGGCCCCCTCAGACTCAGGCAAAAGAGGGCTGGAGGGCAAACCTGGCCCATGCCCGGGTCTCTCGGTAAAGTCGACCACCCTGGACACCCCAGGCACCCATCCAGCCTGGGTCATCCTTCCCAAGGGACGTAGATGAGAAAACCAAAAGGCCCAACATCCTGCCCGTGCAGAAAGGTTTGCTGAGCTCCCTTCTGTGTTAGCTCTCACCCGTGGGCCTTTCTAAACTTTTATCTCCCACTCTGCGTTTGAACTCTGCAGAGGCTCCCAGGGCACAGGACAGCGTCCCAGCGCCCCTCTGTCTCAGGAACCATGGCCTCTGCCAGCTGGGTCCCCGTCTCCTCCTGTCCTAGAAGTGAAGGATGCTCCAGGTGCCCGGGTCTGGCTCCACACCCTGCTCACGGGGTGCCCCCCATCTGCTCTGTGGTTCCCACCCACCTGGACCCCCGCCTGCCCCGTTCTGGATGGGGCACTGGATGGATGAGGTAAGGGAGGACGGCGAGCACACACCTGGATGCCTGGCTGTCCCGAGACCCAAGGTGGTCTGAGCCCCATAACCTCCTCCACTGACCCAGTCTGCCCCTCAAGCAATGCCATGGACTCCAATCACGAATTTTGGGGTATTTTCCCCCACTAAGTGCCCAGGACTAGCCCTTGCCAGCCGGGGATCGGCTGAACCGGTTCCATCTGCCCGCAGCGCCAGTGTGCAGGAGACAGCCTTGGCAGTGTTTATCACCCTCCATCTCCCAGCAGACGCGTTTGGCAGACAGCAGATTTTTGTCATCTTCCTTCACTTGGGCTTTGATTCCCGAGTAATAACTCATGCTTACAGGAAAGCTGGACTTCTCAGTAACGATCTTGAAATCTCATCTCCGGGCGCTGGCTGTGCAGTGAGCCGAGAAGGCCCTGGCATGCCAATAAGGCGCGTCTGCCCGCGGCTCGGAGGGGCTTGCTGTCTGAAGAAGAACTGGCTGCCGGAAAGGGTCCTCCTGGGCAGGACCCAGGGTCCACCAGGGCCTGGACCGGGCCTCTGCTCCCTCCCAGCCCGCCTCCACCAGGGGGAAACCCCAGGGCATGTCTCCCCATCCAGGACCTCTGGCCCCCACCCTCACCCACGCCCAGTCTCTGATCATGCCCTCCAGACCCACCAGGGGGTGGTCTAGGGAGGGGGCGTGGTCTAGGGGGCGTGGTCTAGGGACGGGCGTGGTCTTGGGCGTGGTCTGTGGAGGGGCGTGTTCTAGGAGGGCGTGGTCTAGGGAGGGGCGTGGTCTAGGGAGGGGGTGCCTGCCTCTGCCCCGGGAGCTGCTGTCCATTGAGCAGACTCGCAGGGAGAAAAGGGTGGTACCTGCTGGGGGTGGGGGCACCCCCATGACGGCCACCCCCTCCAGGATGCCCTGCACAGGGCCACCCCTGACAAGCACAGGGCCCCCTCCCTGCCCTCCTGGGAGTCATGCCCAGCCGCTCTGCATCCCACATCAAAGAAGCCCTGCGCCGTCCCCATCTGTGAGTGAGGCGGAAACCCTCACGTCACAAGGCCTGGCGATGCATGAAAATGCAGGGCTCTTGTCTGAAACCCGCCGACAATCGAGGTGGGGATGGCAGAGCGTCAGATCCATCCTGAGCTCCCGAGCGTGGACCCTCAGAGGACGGACACCCCCGAGCACGGACCCCTAAGCGAGGGTCTCCGAAGCCCCAGCCCTGCCGGTGGCCGCCCCACCACCACCACCCAGTGGGCCTTAGAGACTGCCCAGGCCACACTTCGCAAAACTCGTCAGAACCCATCACCTGCTCTCACTTCCTTAACATCCCTGCACTCAGAGGTTAAGGCCTGTCACTTGGGGTCTCGACTACAGGACCCTCTCGGGCCATCCCCTGCAGGTGACCCGTGCCGTGCAGCGACAGGGACCACCCCCGTCCCCCCACTCCAGCCTCTCCTGGGTGGGCTGGGCTTTGGGAACATGCTGGCAAAGGTTCCTGCACTCCTGTGACCTGGGGTGGGGGGTCTGACCCAGGCCGCCTGCTGCTCATGTGGTGGGGTTTGCGTGATCATGGCCCTGGTGAGCTGTAGGCACATGTGGCTTTGCCAGGATGGTCGTCCCTCGCGGTTCCAGGGCTCCATCCTCCCCCCTCTGGTTCACCATCCCCTCTAGTCTCTGCTCTGACCCACGTCTCCTCTGAGCTCAGCTGCATCTCCGCCACCGCTTCTAGCCAGAGAGGTGAGAATGACCCGGACCGGTGGGGGGGACCTTGGTGCGGGGACAGCTCCCCCGCCCCCAACCACCTGAGCCCAGAGCGCCCTCGACCCCGCCCACCTCGGCTTGTTCTCGGGGGGGGGGGGGGGGGGGGGGGGGGGGCGGGGCTGACTCTTCTCCATCATGTTTTCCAGGGCTTGTTCATTTTACAGAATATTTTCAAAGAGCCAGCTCAGGTTTAATTATCACCTCCGCGGAGCTTTTATTTCTGAACTTGTTTACTTCAGTTTTACCAAAACTGTCTCCTTCTTCTGCTGACAGTGAGCCAGCGGCGTTCGGGTCTCGCGGGCTCCCGGTGGGGCTGGAGGCTTCCCCAGGGTCCCTCACTGCTGCGTTTTCAGAGGATGCAGCTGCGATCGCCAGGGTCCCTGCCTTGGCTGACTTATTCTCAGGTTTTAGAGTCCCCTTCTCCCGCCAATTAAACTTCATCACTAGTGCTGATCTTCACCGCCTTTCTTCAGTAACCACCTTTACATTGTAGCCCTGCATCGGCATCAGTCATTGGCTCCCGTTTGTCTCACCAGCTCCTGCTGCCTTCTAAGCCATCCTCTTCTTGGATTCTTTAATTGACCCGGTTTCCGTCTAGCGAGAAGGCGGGAGAGGAAACACTCCCAGGTTGCCTCTCTTCACACACCTGAGCCAAAGCAGCGCCTGGCAAATCTGATCAGAGAGAATAAAACTCGCTTTCTTGTTGGCACCTGGACACGACGCAGGAATATTTCTCCCCTCTTAGACAGGTTCCAGAGCCTGGCCCACGGTCACCCCACTGGGTCATCAGCCCATGGTGGGCGCGTGAGAGACGACTCTGTCTTCAGAGAGCGCCCCGGCAATCAGAGACCACATCTCAGCATATCATCGCAGCCACTCTGCTTGGTGGGGATGTCACGCCCCCGGCAGGAAACCAAAGCTAGAGAAACAAGCTTATTTTCTTTTGTGCTGAGCAAGCTCACGGTCACCATGGCAATTAAGTGCTACTCCTTAAACGGACAAGAGTCACTGGTTGGTTTGGGGATATTTGCCATCATTCAGGTGAAGCTCCAGGGCTGGAAGGGCGATAGATTTGTCATCATTCTCCGATTTGACTTTCCAGGCACGATCGTCAACAGCGTTATCTTCAAACATCAGAAGGGCTTTGTCTGTGGCCCAAGGGTCTTCCCTCATCCGCCAGGGCTCCCCTCGGTCTCTTCCCACCATACTGCTCAGAGGCCTCGTGACGGTCCTCACACAGCAGCAGCTGACCGATACACACACCCTCACCGTTCCCTCTTGGGCATGAGTGGGGACCGTCTCCCACTTCGCTCTCATTCATCCAAGAAACCCTGACGGGTTTTCACAATGTTGACAGCCCCCCCCACCCTTGGAGTTTTCCCTTGTACTAACTTTTCCTTAGAGCAGTATGCTCAGAACCACCACAAGGATCCAGGTGTTTGAGGATGAGGCTGGAGGTAGGCAGGGAGGGGTGTTCTCTGGGTGGCCAGGAAACTCAGCGAATATCTCCGTTGGATGATCTGCTCGGTTCTAATGAGCACCCGGAGGCAGGGCCCTGCTCCTCCTGCCCTCCCCACAGTCCCCGTGGAGGTAAATTCTTAGAAGCCCCCGGCTGGGCAGCAGAGTGCTGCATTACCCTCACGCTGCTCCTGACCTGGGACAGCCCCACCCAGTCCCGAGCCTCACAGATCCTGTTTACCCAGAGGGACTCTTGGCCTGGCTTCCCAGGGCCTTTGGGGCTTTCTCTGGCCTTGGACGCCCAGTGCTTGCCCCTCCACCAGCGTGCGCATCCTTCCTGCTTTCACCTGGCCCTCAGGCACGGAGCCCTGACTGGCCGGCAGCCTGCTGGCCACGCCACTGCCCCCAGGGAGCCCCGCGCTGTGGGAGCAGCTGGGTGGAGGGGTCACTGTGTCAAGGGGTTTCTTCTGGCTGCTCTGACGCCTCCAGGGAAGTTCTTTCTGCCCATCTCTTCCTTCCCCCCAGATCCTTTCAAAACTCCTTGATTCTGGGATCCTGTTCTATGGCCCCAGGCCCCCCAGGATGTCCAGGACCACCTTCCCACCTCCAACCACTGTCCTCACAGGAAGAGGCTGAGGGACACGTGGAGGCCCCAGCCCGGCCCCGGGGGCTTCAGGCTGAGGTCATCCTGCTGGTCTTCTCCTGGGGGAACCCCTCAGCCTGGCTGGAGCACTGGTGGACCCCACCAGTTTCCATGGAAGCAGAGCAAATTATGGTCCCCCTTCCCCGCTGGCCCCAGGGCAGCCATCACAGGGAGTGAGAGGCAGCCAGCCGGCACTGGAGCTGAGAAAATGGGAGGTGAAAACGGGGAGGAAGCAGGTCCCTTCTCTCCACCAGGAATCAGGGCCATCTCATCAGTGAGAGAAAGCGACTTCCTGCTTGTCCCCTTCCTCCCCACCTGGACGTGTGCCCCCTGACCCGGGACACCTGTGGCTGTGGCTCCCTGAGGACATCCTCCAGGGCAAGGCAGGACCCTGCCTCCTCTCCCTCCCCCGCCACCCCACTTCCTTGTGCTCCCTGACCATCTGCTCCATTGACAACCAACGCCTAGACTTGTGCAGAGCCCCCCACCGGACACAGAGCCAGGGCCCGCACACAGTCCCCGGCCTCCAGGGAGAGAGGCCACCCAGAGACAGATGATGGTGACACAGCAATGATGGGCCAGGAGCAAGGGACATGCCCCACCTCACCAGGGAGACCAGGGCAGGCTTCCTGGAGGAGGTGACGCCGGGGAAGTAACATGGCCTGTGGGAAGAACTCCTCTCACTGACGTTTCGCCCTCCCCGCTTTGTCCAGGGGCTCTCTGGCCACACAAAATGGATGGGGCCATCGCCTGCCTGGACCCGGATAGAGAGCCGCCTGCCTCAGCCAGCACCACCCATCCTAGGGCCTTGCCCACGGGACTCCACCTGCCAGCCAGTGCCTTGCAACACGGTCTGCCACGTCTCAGGGAACAACCTGGCAGCCCCACCCACTGGGCAGGGGCCTCCCGTCCCCTCTCCACTACCTGTCCAATTCGTGATCGGGCTCTCTCTTGCGAGAGGTGGTAAGCCGAGCCAAGAGGGTCTCGGCTCACCCCTCACCCCACATGTGGGTCCTTGAACAGCCCGCAGGCCGCTCTTCCGTGGGATGTGCTTGTTGACAACAGCTCATGGAGCTTGTATGCAGATGGGCAGCTGGGGGCTCCCTGGAGAGATTCTGTGTGCTGTGCTCAGTCGCTCAGTGGAGTCTGACTCTTTGGGACCCCATGGGCTGTAGCCCGCCAGGCTCCTCTGTCCATGGGGATTCTCCAGGCAAGAATACTGGAGTGGGTTGCCATGCCCTCCTCCAGGGGATCTTCCCAACCCAGGGATCAAACCCAGGTCTCCCACACTGCAGGCAGATTCTTTACCAGCTGAGCCCCCAGGGAAGCCCCCGTGGGAGATGATGATGGCTCTAATACAGAAAGTCCCTCTGATACGAACCTTCAAACTGTGAACTTTCAAAGACGGGAACGTGTGTTCGCATGTTCACTCACTGTTAGCCCCGTGTCCAGCGCACCTGTCACGAGTGTGCATCCTGTCCAAGTGGCTGTGCTTCTGTGTGCTTCACTGGGCAGTACTGCCAGCCTGTGACTCGAGGCGCTCATAATAAAGACCCGACGGAGTTGGAGGCCCGGAGAAAGGGTGAGGAGAGACGAGAGGAAGAAGTGAGTGAAGAAGCCAAGAGGTTCGCGATGTAGGAAGTGGCCAGGGGGTTTTCTTTACTTGAGGAGGCACTGTTAGCTCTGGAGGCGTAGGACCCAGATGCAGATGGAGCACGAAGGTTGCAGCAGCCGTTCAGTACACAGTCCAGCACTACCGAGTCCTCCACGATGAGAAAAATAGAGCTACCACCCAGATGTCACTGGGAAACCTTTTAAGAGAGCTGATAGAAATGCATCCAGCAAGGAACCAGACCCTGTGCCCTCAACGTCAGGTTGAGTGACACTGCAGCTCGGCCCCATCTCCTGTCGCTGACGACCCTTTGTCTCTACCATCTCCCGCCTCCTCTCCCCTCCAATCAGTGGCTCTTCTTGCCTGCTCACCGGCTGCCAGCCCCTGTGTGCCCGCTGCCGTCCTGGACTACTCACTGTACTTTTCAAGGTCCTGGGCTGTAAGATTGAACATGTTTACTTTTGGTGTTTGTCGTTCGTGTATTATTTGTGGAAAGTATTATAGACCTGTTAAAGGATAGGGCCGATTGTGTTAGTTGGGTACCTGGGCTCACTTTGTTGGACTTATGATCAAGTTGGACTTACGAACACGCTCTCGGCTCGGAACTCGTTTGTATGTGGGGGACTCACTGTCCGTGGAGCACAATGCAGAGACTGGGAGTCAAGACCCAGGATCCACACCCCAAAGACAGAACGTCACACACACACACTCACACACACACACACACACACACACCCTGCCACACGCAGGAACACACACAGCCGCGCGCACACACACACACACACACACTACTCCTAATCTGAGACCCCTCTGGGGCCTCCAGCAGCTGCCCCCACCCACAGTGACACACCCTTGGGCCAAAGGGTCCTGCCGTGAGCCTGCACCCGGTGGAGGGAGGCTGGTGTGACCCCTACTCCCCTACCAAATCTCCCCATGTGCTCGGGATCAAGGGAAAGAGGCCGGGAAACTCGCCAGCCTGGGTCCCCGTGGCTCCAGGAGGCAGGGGCATTTCCCTGGGGGATCTGCTCTGCACCCACCCCTCCTGAGAGGCCCCCCTGAGCGTCTCTGGCTGACTCCATAGCTAACAGCACCGCGACATAGGGCCCTGGAGTGGGCTGAGCAAAGACGCCCCCCACCACGTCCGGATCCCTGGAACCTGTCACCTCACGTGGCCAGGGGGACCCTGCAGATGTGATGCGGTGAAGGGACAGTGATTCTGAACTCCTAGCCCGAGACTCAGTTCAGTTCAGTGGCTCAGTCGTGTCCGACTCTTTGCGACCCCAGGGACTGCAGCACGCCAGGCCTCCCTGTCCATCACCACCTCCTGGAGTTCACTCAAACTCATGTCCATCGAGTTGGTGATGCCATCCAGCCATCTCATCCTCTGTCAGCCCCTTCCTTCTTCCTTCAATCTTTCCCAGCATCAGGGTCTTTTCCAATGAGTCAGCTCTTTGCATCAGGTGGCCAAAGTATCGGAGTTTCAGCTTCAGCATCAGTCCTTCCAATGACTATTCAGGGTTGATTTTCTTTAGGATTGACTGGTTTGATCTCCTAGACCGCCAGGGAATAAATCTGAGCTGTTTTAAGTCACTGAGATTGTGGAAACTGGTTTCACAGCAGCAATTAGAATCTAACAGAGGAGGCCTCCCTGGCAGTCCAGTGGTTAGGACTCCACACTCCCACTGCAGGGGGCTCAGGTTTGATCCCTGGTCGGAGGGGAACTGAATGCTTCAAGGGGCGGCCAGCATAAAATTAAACTAAATTTTAAAAACAAAAATGAACAGCCGTCTGGGAGGAAAAAAGAAGAGAAACCAACATAGGAGTGTACAAACGGGAAGGGGCAGGGGCGGGGCAGGGGCGGGGCCGAGGGGCGGGGCCAGCTTGCGCCCACCAGCCTCCCACCACAAAAACAGCCTGCACCTAAGGTGCTCCCAGGGGTCTGGGATCATGTGTGCCCTCCACCCACCCCACGCCCCGCCCCGGGTTCCCAGGGCCTGGGACAGAGTTGGCACAGGGCACACCCTCAGCTCGAGACTAACTCCACACACCAGCCCAGAGACCCCTGGCCCGCAGCAACTTCCATCACTGGCCTGGCTGCCCTCGGCCTGTGCTGGGCTCGGGGCTGGAGCTGCAGAGGCCGGCCTGGGTGGCAGGGGGGTGTCTCTCCGGAGGACAACCTGTCTTAAACGGGGGGCAGACAGCCAGGCTTCGGTGCAGGCCTCCGTGGGAGCCAGCAGGGAGCCAAGAGCTTGGAGTGGGAGGGCTGAGAGAAGCGCCCTCCCCTGCACCTGCCAGAGAAAGGGGGACTGAGGGGCTCCCCTGGGACCCCCAAACCCTCAGAGCAGAGCGCCCCACCCTGCGCAACCGCGCATATGCTCCAAGCACCCCCGAGCTCTAGCTTGAGTGGGCGGCTTTCACAGATCCCTGGGGGTGGGGGGCCTTTCCACACTTAAAGAAGTGAAACAGGCACAAATGAGAAGATTGATGGATTTCACTACAGAAAATTAAACCTTTCGCATGCCAAAAAATAACCAAATTTAAAAGTCACAGAGAAAGAGGAAGGAAGCGGTGGGAGGCAGAGGAAGGGAGAGGCAGGGGGAGGAGGGGGAGGAGGGGGAGGGTGGAATCGTCAGCCGCAGTCACCCAGGCGGAGGCCCCTGGGGTGGGGCTCCCTCTGGCAGTCAGCCCCCCCCCCACCCCGCGCCCACCGTCAGGAGGAGGCTGAGACAGACCCAGAGACTTGACTGCGAACCCGGGTCCCCAGCGCAGGGAAACCTCCCTCTATCACCTGCTGTCCCGCCCAGACTCAAGTCACCCGAGCACAGGTGTCATGACCCCCTGGAGGGAGACGGGCAGTGTCCAGCCTGGTCTCCGCCTCCCAGAGGGGCTGTCCAGGCGGAAGGTCGGGGTGCAGAGGGGTCTCCCTGCAGTGCCGTGTTCTGCACTGGGACCCAGAGGACAGTGCGTGACCTTTGACCCGTCCCCCTCCTTTCGGACGTCTGAACCCTAGGAGGAAACTCAAAAGAACCGTGCAGCCCAGGGCATCAGGCCCACGCGTCAGCTCTGCCCACGGCTGCGGCCCGGGTCTCGGGTAATGGCTCCCATCCCGGCTGTGTCTTCAGGGCAGAGAGGGGTGTGAGGTGGGCAAATCTTCCTCCCTCTTTCCCTACTCTTATGACCACAGTCCTGGACTTGCCTGGTGGTCCGGCAGTTAAGAATCCTCCTGTCAACGCAGAGGACACGGTTTCAATCCCAGTTCGGGGAAGAGTCCACGTGCCTCGGGTCAATGAAGCCCATCCTCCACAAGGAGAGAAAGCCCGCGTGCAACAACGGAGAACCAGTGCAGCCAAGAATAAATCTTTTTTTAAAAAAAAAGACCACCATCCGGTGAGATCAGGGCCCCACACTTACGACCCCACCTCATGTTAATGACCTCCAGAGGCCCCATCTCCAGACACAGTCACACTGGCCATTAGGGCTTCCAGCACAGGAACGGGGAAGACACACAGTTCAGAGGACAGAGGGCCGCGGCGATGACCGCGAGCGGGAGGTTTGGAACCGCAGACATTGATTCTCTCACACTCCTGGAGGCCAGAAGTCCCATCCCTGGTGTCGGCAAGGCAGCGATCACTACCGAGGGGAGGCTCCCGGAGACGATGCCTCCAGCCTCTCCCAGCATCTTGGCTCTTGGCCGCCTCACCCCCGCTTCCACCTCGGTGGCCCCTTCTCCGCGAGGCTGTGTCCTGTGGGAGCACCTTTGCAGCCTGTGGCCTCGGGCCTGTCATGTCCTTCTGTTCCCCCTCTGTGGTCCTGTTTCAGGGGAGCCTGGGGCGGGGGCTCTGCCCTCCACTTTGGAGCCCGTCCAGTCACTACACGGCCCTTCCCTCCCCAGTGGACTCGCTGCAGGAGGAGGGTCCTCAGCGCTCCAAGGGGAGGACAGCTCCACAGGGAGGGCACCGCCCGGCCCTTGCCTGGCCTCCGTGCTGGCCTCAGGCCCTGGAGTCTCGGGCCCCTTGGGGCCAGTACCTCCTCTCTGCTCAGTTGAATGTTGGCGGTGGGTTTGCTGGCAGAGGGCCCAGGGTCTTGTGCCCACCAGCCCTGCTGGGTGCTGGAGGCAGGAGGTCAGAGCTCTGTAATACATGGTGGGCTAGGGACCACCCGCACCTCATTCTTCTCCTCTCTGAAAGAGCATCGTGACCTAACAGCTTGAGAAGACTTCACGGGGATCAAACTGAATGAGAAGGCAGACGCCAGCTTCTGACAGCAACGCAGCTTGCAGGGCCGCAGCGGCCGTGGGCTCAGACCCCACCTGACCTCGGAGCTGCACCACCCTCAGCATCTCCTGCTGCTGGCCTGGGGCCCTGGACCGCCCGCTGGCCCCCAGCCCTCGTTGGCCAGAGCGACGGGAGGGTCCTGGCCGCTCCAGAGCTTTCTTCCCTTGGCCGTTCTGCCCGGGATGGGCTGGGACTCATCAGGACTGACGTGAGTTATAGTCCAGAAGGGCACAAACGCCCCAACGCCTGGCTACTGGAGCCTGAAAGGAATCAGCGCTGGAACGCCGGGAGAAAGTGGAAGAAAAAATGCAGGAAAAGGAGACCATATATGGGGAGAATGCTACATAACCATCGAGAAGTTTCCAAAACCTGAAATGCCCACAGTGACAAGAACGTGCCTTAGTTACGAGCTGATGCTGGTCTCTGGTTACCAGGCTGAGCAGCGGGTAAGAAAGAGCAAGGTGTTCCTCCCAGAAAATGCCCTGCACACGCGCAACTGTACATGCACGCACACGCATGCATGGTCCTGTGTGTACCTGTGTGCACAGCGCAGGCGTGCAGCATTTACGTATGGGTAGGTGTGTGCACGCTCACAGAGACACACTCACACACTGACACGCATACACACAGAGACACCTGTGTGCACACATGCGTGCACAGATACATACACGCATGCACTGACACGCAAGCACACCGATGCAGAAGCACACACTACAAACGCTGACACACATGCACACACTGACACACGCACGCTCGTATGCAGCAAGGTCGGACGTCCAACCTGATTCTGATTTGCTAACACAGGAAGGGAAACTCGCCTGGCTCCAGGCTCAGGGTCCAGGCTGGGGTTGGGGGTGGCAGCTGAAGGGCAGGACAGGATTGAGAGGCAGGGGGCCTAGGGCTGGGGGAGAGGTGGGTACTGCAGGAGCCCCCGTCCAGCGGACATGGACAGAGGGTAAAGGAACAGGAGGGTTCTGGGACAGGGAGGCTGGGCCGGGTACAGACCACAGGGGGCTGGTCTAGATGACGGCAGGGCCCTGGGAGTCAAGGCAGGCACCCTGACCTTGGGATGAGGCTGGGCATGCTGGAGGGTGTGCTAAGGCAGAGGGGGTCCTGGGGTGGGGTGTGAGAACCAGGGGAGATCGGGCCCCCGGGAGTGTGGATGCAAGCTTGAGCATGCCGTGTGCAGAGGCTGTTGTTTGGGGGCAAGTGGGAGCGTGCCAGGGAGTGCACATGTGTGCCTGCGTGTGTGCACACGTGCGTGCGGCGGGCTGGTGGGCGCAGCGCCCCGGGGCCGTGGGGTTATTGCTTTCCGTCCGCAGGGCCGGCAGTCTCGGGCCTATTCTGAGCCCAGGCACCTCCTGATCAGCGGGAATCCATGACGCACGCTCCTCCCGCAGTGCCAGCCTGTGCATACTTGGTAGTGAAATTGAATCAGGACTGTGTTATTTTTAACAATGTTGGGAAAAACACTTGGAGAGGCCCAGGACCAATCACACGCCGAAGTCTGTGGCCACTGGTGGAGGGGCAGGCCCCCCTCCACCCACCGGGCTCAGTTCCCCTCGGCCACGCAGAGGGTGGGGACTTGGACACGAGCCCTCGTTCCTGGGGTTTCTGCTCAGGGAGAAAGGAGAACATACTCTCACTAAAGTGTCCAAGGCTTCAGTTGTCACCAGCTTGGGGGAACTGTGTTTACAGATGCTGAAGAAAGTGCATCAGTGGGGAAGCCCCTGTGGGGGGCAGGGTGAGGGAGGCCTGGCCACTGAGGCCCCCCTGCCCCAGTCTGGGGCTCGACTACGGCGGCCTCCTGGATGTGTGCTGCTCCCCAAGGCCTCACCTTGCCAAGCTGTAAGATGGGTGCAGTGGTCCTGTCCTCATGGGGCTGTGGCTGGGCTGAAGGGCCTCACTCAGGTGTGGGACCCTCCGTGGCTCCTTGTGCCCACCCCAGACCTCAAGCCCTGCAGCAGGGAGGGAAGTGGCTGGGCTCCTGGCATTCCCTCCTCTTCCAGTGCACACGGCCAGCACCTTCTCACGAGCAACACAGCAGCCTAGCTGAGGTCTGGCCTCACGGCTCCAGGGGCTGATGGGCTCAGACCTGGACCCGGAGTTGGGGGCACGTGACAGACGGACAGACAGATGGGTCCTCTTCCCTGCAGAATCCCATCGAGAGCGCACGGTGGGGTGGCTGTGGCCGCCTTCCCCACACCCTCAGCCAGTAGATCCTAATCTACAAGCGGCCAGGACGCTGCTCCTCACCATTGCCACAAGCCCAGCGCCGCGAGCAGGACATGGCCCAGGATGTCCACCCGTGTCACAGTCCGAGTTAGCCCTCGATGGAAAGTGAGGCGGGGTGAGCTTTGAAGAAGATCAGATACACGGGGCTGCTCCGACCCTGGGCCCTGCGTCCCGGCGGAGACTGGAGGTAGCAGCACGTGTCCACCAGAACGCCAGCGTCTGTGCTAACAACAGTAAAACGCTGGCACGGGGGCAGACGGACGGTGGCCACTGGTGAAACGGCACCAAAGAGGCAAGACCACGCTGAGCCAACGACAGTCAGGCAGGCCTGGAGCCCAGGCCGTGGGCGGCTCAGCAAACAAGCGCTCTGCCCTGCCCCCACCCAGGTAGTCATCCCATTCCCAGAAAAGGCAGAGCCCCCAAAAAACTTAGGGACAGGAGGGGGCGGGTGATCCCAGCCTTGATGAGGAGGCAGGAGACCCCTCTTCCTGATCAACGTTCCCACTTGCTGCGTCAAAGGGTGGAGAGAGCCGGCCAAGGCCAGTGACAGGTGACCCCAAGGAGGGCCCACAGGAGAGCCCCCTGGAGCCGCATCTCTGGTGGTCAGAGAGAAAACGGAACCTGTTGCCTGCTGTCTTCAAACATCCACCGAGAACAGCTGCGACCAGAGAGATCAAGTGCCTGCTTACTGCTGCTGTTCAGTCCCTCAGTCGTGTCCAACTCTTTGCAACCCCATGGACTGCAGCACGCCAGGCTTCCCTGTCCTTCAGCATCTCCCAGAGCTTGCTCAAACTCATGTCAGACAGACGGGTCCTCTTCCCTGCCGAATTCCATCGAGAGTACACAGTGGGATGGCAGTGGCCACGCTCCCTGTGCCCTCAGCCAGGATCCTAATCTAATCTCATCCTAATCTCACACTCACGTCACGTTCAAATCGAGTCGGTGATGCCATCCAACCATCTCCTTCTCTGTCGTCCCCTTCTCCTCCCACCTTCAATCTTTCCCAGCATCTGGGTCTTTTCCAATGAGTCAGCTTTTCACATCGGGTGGCCAAAGTATTGGAGTTTCAGCTTCAACATCAGTCCTTTCAATGAATATTCAGGAGTGATTTCCTTTAGGATGCACTGATTGGATCTCCTTGCAGTCCAAGGGACTCTCAAGAGTCTTCTCCAACACCACAGTTCAAAAGCGTCAATTCTTCTGCACTCGGCTTTCTTTATGGTCCAAATCTCACATCTGTACACGACTATTGGAAAAATCATAGCTTTGACTAGACGGACTTTTCTTGGCAAAGTAATGTCTCTGCTTTTTAATATGCTGTCTAGGTTTGTCATAGCTTTTCTTCCAAGAATCAAGTGTCTTTTAATTTCATTGCTGCAGTCACCACCTGCAGTGATTTTGGAGCCCAAGAAAATAAAGTCTGTCACTGTTTCCATTGTTTCCCCATCTATTGGCCATGAAGTGATGGGACCAGATGCCATGATCTTCGTTTTCTGAATGTTGAGCTTTAAGCCAGCTTTTCACTCTCCTCTTTTGCTTTCATCAAGGGACTCCTCAGTTCCTCTTCACTTTCTGCCATAAGGGTGGTGTCATCTGCATATCTGAGGTTACTGATATTTCTCTCTGAAATCTTGATTCCAGCCTGTGCTTCATCCAGTCCAGCGTTTCGCATGACGTACTCTGCATATAAGTTGAATAAGCAGGGTGACAATATACGGCTTTGACGCACTCCTTTCTCAATTCAGAACCCGTCCATTGTTCCATGTCCAGTTCTAACTGTTGTTTCCTGACCTACAAACAGATTTCTCAGGAGGCAGGTCAGGTGGTCTGGTATTCCCATCTCTTGAAGAATTTTCCACAGTTTCTTGTGATCCACACAGTCAAAGCCTTTGGGGTAGTCAATAAAACAGAAGTATATATTTTCTGGAACTCCCTTGCTTTTTCTATGATTCAACAGATGTTGGCAATTTCATCTCTGGTTTCTTTCCCTTTTCTAAATCCAGCTTGAATATCTGGAAGTTGTTGGTTCACATATTGTTGAAACCTAACTTGGAGAATTTTGAGCTTTACTTTGCTAGCGTGTGAGATGAGTGCAATTGTGCGGTAGTTTGAACATTCTTTGGCATTGCCTTTCTTTGGGATTGGAATGAAAACTGACCTTTTCCAGTCCTGTGGCCACTGCTGAGTTTTTCAAATATGCTGGCACATCGAGTGCAGCACTTTCACAGCATCATCATCTAGGATTTGAAGTAGCTTAACTGGAATTCCATCACCTCCACTAGCTTTGTTCGTAGTGATGCTTTCTAAGGCCCACTTGACTTCACATTCCAAGATGTCTGGCTCTAGGTCAGTGATCACGTTATCGTGATTATCTTGGTCGTGAAGATCTTTTTTGTACAGTTCTTTTGTGTATTCTTGCCACCTCTTCTTAATATCTTCTGCTTCTGTTAGGTCCATACCATTTCTGTCCTTTATTGTGACCATCTTTGCATGAAATCGTCCCTTGGTATGTCTAGTTTTCTTGAAGAGATCTCTAGTCTTTCCCATTATATTGTTTTCCTCTATTTCTTTGCGTTGATCGCTGAGGAAGGCTTTCTTATCTCTCCTTGCTATTCTTTGGAACTCTGCATTCAGATGCTTATTATCTTTCCTTTTCTCCTTTGCCTTTAACTTCTCTTCTTTTCCCAGCTATTTGTAAGGCCTCCTCAGACAACCATTGTGCCTTTTTGCATTTCTTTTTCTTGGGGATGGTCTTGATCCCTGTCTCCTGTACAATGTCACAAACCTCCATCCATAGTTCTTCAGGCACTCTGTCTACCAGATCTAATCCCTTGAATCTATTTTCTCACTTCCACTGTATAATCCTAAGGAATTTGATCTAGGTCATAGCTGATTGGTCTAGTGGTTTTCCCTACTTTCTTCAATTTAAGTCTGAATTTGACACTAAGGAGTTCATGCTCTGAGCCACAGGCAGCTCCCAGTCTTGTTTTTGCTAACTGTATAGAGCTTCTCCATCTTTGGCTGCAAAGAATATAATCAATCTGATTTCAGTGTTGACCATCTGGTGATGTCCATGTGTAGAGTTGTCTCTCGTGTTGTTGGAAGAGGGTGTTTGCTATGACCAATGTGTTCTCTTGGTAAAACTCTATTAGCCTTTGCCCTGCTTCATTCTATACTCCAGGGTCAAATTTGTCTGTTACTCCAAGTATTTCTTGACTTCTTACTTTTGTATACCAGTCCCCTATGATGAAAAGGACATCTTTTTTGAGTGTGAGTTGTAGAAGGTCTTGTAGGTCTTCATAGAACCGTTCAACTTCAGCTTTTTCAGCATTACTGGTTGGGGCATAGACTTGGATTACTGTGTTATTGAATGGTTTGCCTTGGAAGCAAACCGAGATCATTCTGCCATTTTGGAAACTGCGCCCAAGTACTGCATTTCAGACTCTTTTGTTGACTATGAGGGCTACTCCATTTCTTCTAAGGAATTCCTGCCCACAATAGTAGATGAAATGGTAAAAGTGAAAGTCTCTCAGTCGTGTCCGACTCTTTGCGACCCCGTGGAGTATACAGTTCATGCTGCTGCTGCTGCTGCTGCTGCTAAGTCACTTCAGTCGTGTCCGACTCTGTGCAACCCCATAGACGGCAGTCCACCAGGCTCCGCTGTCCCTGGGATTCTCCAAGCAAGAACACTGGAGTGGGTTGCCATTCCCTTCTCCAGTGCATGAAAGTGAAAAGTGAAAGTGAAGTCGCTCAGTCGTGTCCGACTCTCAGCGACCCCATGGACTGCAGCCCACCAGGCTCCTCCATCCATGGGATTTTCCAGGCAAGAGTACTGGAGTGGGGTGCCAACGCCCTCTCCATACAGTCCATAGAATTCTCCAAATACTGGAGTGGGTAGCCTTTCCCTTCTCCAGGGGATCCTCCCAACCCAGGTCTCCCACATTGCAGGCAGATTCTTTACCAGCTGAGCCACAAGGGAAGCCCAAGAATACTGGAGTGGGTAGCCTATCCCTTCTCAGATCTTCTTGACCCAGGAATAAAACCAGGGTCTCCTGCATTGCAGGCAGATTCTTTACCAACTGAGCTATCAGGGAAGCCCTAGATATAATGGTCATCTGATTTAAATTTGCCCGTTCTGGTTCATTTTAGTTCACTGATTACTAATATTCATACAGAGCACGACTCAAATCAAGCAACTTATTGCTTGATTTGAGTCGTGCTCTGTATGACTATTACCTCTGGGAGGAGCACCCCGGAGGCGGTGGCCATGGTTTGGTGCCTCTGAAACGCCTCAGGGAGGGCATGAGTCACCCTGGGGTGTCTCAGAGTTTCAGAAGCGGCTTCTCCCCCCGCCAGCCAGGGACAGAAGGCCTGTCACTGCCCCCAAGGAGCTGATCCTTCCCTTGGTGACCATACCGCAAGTGTCTCCTTATCCCTGAGTGCTCTTTCATCAGGAGACCCTGGACTCAGCTTAGCCTTGAGTCCTGGGTCCAGCCGTGCATCAGAACAGTAACCTCTACAGGTGACCAGGGCCCTCGGTCAGCAAAGAGGCCTGCACCCCACCCAGGGCCGATTACACTCTCTGTTCATATAAGGAGTCCTGGGGGCTCCAAGAGACCCCTGCATTTGTGAGTGACCAGATCCCCCTCAGGCTGCCCCAGGGTCCTGCCAGTGCCCTTCCCCGGCACTCCCAGGGGACCCCAGCAGAGGAGCCGGTCCTGGGGGGGACCGGGCTCCCAAGGCAGCAGCAACACACCAAGCTCCCATCAAGACACCTACAGCGCGTGGGAGGAGGACCCCCTCCCCTGGGACACACCAGGAGAGCCGAGGGTCCTGCCGGGTGTCCAAGCTGTGTCTGTCCCTGGACAGGAGCTTCAGGGGAATGTCCCAGAGCAGCAAACCAGACAGATGGGCACAGACCAGACAGATGGGTTCCAGAACTGCAGAGCACAAAGAGCTGGGCTATTCCAGCCTCTGCCCAGGTGGACAGCCTCCTCGGGACAGGCAAGTGGATGAGGGAGGCACCCCAGAGCCTCTCTCCGTTCTTCCCAGAGGCTGATCTGACCGTGGCTGCACCTCCCTAGCAGCCGGGGTCGGCCCAGCCCGCCTGCCGACACTGAGGCAGCAGAAAGAGCCAGGGCTTTGGATGCCAGAGGGATGACTGATGAGTCGACCTGTCACGTGGGCCTGCTTCTCCCTCAGCAAGTGGAGATAATGGTCCCTGGTCCCGCTTGGTGGACAGACCCTCCAGGATGCGGGTGGGAGCCCAGGGTTACTGACGTTTCTCTGCATCTCCTCGCCTGCCCTGGCCTCATCCTAAACCATGGGGCCAGGACTGGACTGCCAGCAGGGGCTCCTCCTGCTGCGACCCTTCACTCTGAGCACACGCACACCCCACTCTTCCAACAGGTATTTGTGAAGACTGTCGTGGTTTGCAGACACTGTTCTGGTTGCTGAGGACATAGAAGCCAGCAGGAGGCAGGCTCTGGAGCCTTGAGTAGGGAGACCACAGTAAGTGGTAAAAGCAAAGCAGCAGCTTAGCTGGAAGGAGGAGGGGGTGCCTTCAGGGGTCAGTGTGGCGAGCTGGTGAGCAGCGGTGGAAGGGGCGGGGTGAACTGATGGGAAACAGGCAGTTTAGGATCAAGGGAGATGTCCCTGAAGAGGGACAGAGATTGTGTGAAATCAGGGAGGAGCAGCAGGTGCAAAGGCCCTGAGGCAGGCAAGCTCAACCATGAGCCCTCCGTGGACTCACCGATGCCCCTTCCTCTGACGGAGTCCCGGAGCCAGGGCCAGGGCTGGAGGCTGATACCTAAGGGTCACAGCACCCGGACAGGGCTTTGTCCACTGTGGGTGCAACAGGGCCAGCCTCTCTCTGGCCATAGTCTGGATGGCAGGCGGAGTGAGAGGCAGGGCACCAGGTTCAGGCCACGGGAACAGTCCAGGAAGAAGCAGAGGTGGCCGGGACCAAGCTGATGGGTCTGGGGGTGAGGATCAGAGGCATCTGAAGGTGAAGCCAACCTGCAGACCGCTGACAGCCGGGTGTGGGGCTTGGCGGGGGCGGGGGTAGGCAGAGTGCAGAGGAGACCGCTGCTCGGGCCGCGTTCAGCTGGGCTACCTGCTAGAGGCCTGGGGAGAAACAAAGGGTCCTGAAGGCCTGGGGGTCTCTGCAAGGCTTCCACCAGTCGGCAGAGAATAAAAGGGTCAGATCCCAAGCCAGCACTTTGTACTGTTTCATGGACCTGGGGAGAACCCACAGTGGGCGGGGGCAGGCAGGGCTCAGGGTGGGCGTGGGGAGGGGGCCAAGCCTCTGTGCACAGAGGGGCCCGGCCCCCGGGAGAGAAGGAGCACCCTGCTCATGGTCACAGACCCCCCGTCCCTCCCCAGGGCAGCATCATTGCCAGAGCCCCTGACCCCAACCCGGGGCTGGTCAGTGTCTGACCCCTCCTCCGGGGGACCCCTCAGTACACACGGAACACCCATCTGGGGGCAAAGAGTGGGCTCTGGAGTACTTGGTTTTGTTTTTCTTTTTCCGCCATGCCATGGAGCTTGTAAGATCTCGGTTCCCTGACTAGGAACTGAACCCAGACACAGCACTAAAAGTGCCGAGTCCTCACCACGGGACCACCAGGCAGTTCCCTGGATTTTCCTGCTCGCTCTCTCTGACTCACCAGCCAGCTTCACTGACTGGCCGTCATGTCTTCCCCTGCCCAGAATGGCACACCTGGCAGCAGTCCTGGGGTGGTGGTGCAGAGACAGACCCCCTGGTCAAGCCCGGGGAGGAGGGCCCGCTGCCAGAGGTCACAGAGCCCCAGGCCCCACCCTGCCTCCCCAGACCCTGCTGAGCTCGCTTGGCCCTTGGGCAGGTGGCATCTCCTGGTATTTATCAAGCATTTTCCACAACATCTGATGTCTCACAAAATGTAATATTATGCACTGATTTCTCAAAAGCAACTAGGCTGAGGTTTGCTGCTTGGCAATCCTTTCTTTTCCCACATAGCCCTTGAGAGGGGGCTAACCCAGAAACACCAGAGGGCTAGTCAGCTGCCCTCTGATCGACCCACAGCAACATGGCCAGGAGCCCAGCTCCAGGGTTCTGAGCCACACGGTGACCAGTGAACTGTATTTAACCAGGGATGTCAAATCACCACCTTCTGGAATGTTCCAGAATCACTGTGCACCTCCCATGAGGCTACTTACTGGGCCCTCCTTGGAGGCCTCCTCCCCACCCCTGCCCCAGGACAATGGGTATCGGGAGACCCTGGTCCAGGAAGGCTTCCCCGAGCACTTAGATGAGAATCCTCCATGGACCATAACAGAGGACCAAACGCCGAGGCTTAAAACAGTGAAGTTGATTCTCTCACGGCTCCGGAGGATGCAGGGACAAAACCAGCCGGGCTGTGGTCCCTCCAAAGGCTCCAGGGGCAGGGCCTTCCTGCCTCTCCCGGCTCCTGGGAGCTCCAGGCGCCCTAGGCCCATGGCCGCGTCACCTACTCCCTGCCTTTGTCATCATGTGGCCTCCTCCCCCGGGTCTGTGGCGTCTCCTCTCCTTTCTCTCATAAGGACACATCTTGGATTTAGGGCCAGTCCCAGAATGCAGGGTGACCTCGTATCAGGATCCTCAGCATCTGCAAAGGTGCTTTTTCCAAATAAGGTCCCACTCACAGGTTCAGGGGCTCACAGGGAAACGTGGGTGTATTTTGTGGGATGTCCACATGCACCCCGTGACACCCCCTCATTGACCGCCACCCGAAGGCAGGAGCCACCCTGCAGCCAGGCCCCTCTTGATGCCCCCAGAGATGGGCTATCAAGGAACCCCTCCCTTTCTGTCACCCCCGAGGGCGCCAGGCTCCCGGGTTCCACAGCACGTGGGTGCTGTGTGCAGGGCCCTAATGGATGGGAGACGGTGTGGGGACGCTGGTGGTGTGGACGCCCTGGGAGCCCCAGGTTCTGTGACTCGCCCTCTCCACACATGGGGTGGCCCTGGCTGCCAAAGACGACCACTCAGCTCTGCCCATGGAGGCCGATCCAGAGGGTGGAGTGAGACTCAAGAGGAAAACAGGCTTCATCGTTCTTATTTGGCCACAAGCAAACCCGTGAGGGTGTCCAGGTTGGTCAGCAGAGGCTCGGCTTAGATACCAGCTCCATGCCTCTGCACCCCTGGGCAGCCAGTGGGCAACGAGTGTGATGCCCGGCTGCCTCAGGTTGCCCATGGGGGAGCCACCACAGCCCAGGACCCAGTGACTCAGGGACTCCGGTCTCCAGGTCTCTGAAGGATGACTGTGGGACTGGAAGAGTGGACGTCTCCTTGACCCTAGAGCACGGTGCCAGGACCAGCTCAGCACAAAGAGAGCGGTCTAGGTATCGGAGCTGCCCAGTAATGCATGGGAAGGGTCCAAACAGAGGTTAAGTCTCAGAGGGGTTGTATGCACACATTCGAAATGTGTTCCTAGAGTGATCAGCCTTAAAAAAGAAGGACGCTGTGACTCAGGCTCCAACAGGGGAGGATCTTAAAGACATGAAGCTGAGTGACACAAACCAGACCTGAAAGGATACACCCTGTGTGGTTCCCTCCCCGGGAGTCCCTGCAGGAGTCAGGTTCAGAGACAGAGAACTGGATGGGGGGCTGGAAGGAAAGGGCGGTGGGGAGTTTGTGTTCAATGGGGACGGAGTTTCTGATTTCCACGATGAGAAGAGTCAAGGCTGGTAGTGATGGCTGACAATGCACTTAATACCCTAACTGTGCACTTTCACTGCACACTTAGGGTGATCACAAGGGTCAGTTTCGCGTGATGTGTGTTGTTGTTCCGTCGCTCAGTCGTGTCCGACTCTCTGCGACCCCAGGGACTGCAGCATGCCAGGCCTCCCTGTCCTTCACCATCTCCTGGAGCTCGCTCAAACTCATGTCCATTGAGTCAGCAACGCCATCCAACCATCTCATCCTCTGTTGTCCCCTTCTCCTCTTGCCTTCCATTATGCCCAGCATCAGGGGTTTTTTTGTGGTTAAAAAAAAAAAATGTGTTTTTACCACAATTAAAAATTTTTTAAAGGTCCTTTCATGGTTGCCCACGATGCAGACTGGCTGCTGGTTGCTGTGGGTGACACAGTCGTCAGAACACCCCTGCTCCGGAGGACTTGTGGTCAGATGGGAGGGGTCCAGGACAGAGGTAATCAGGATGCAGAGGGGAGCGGGTGAGGGGAGGAGGGAGAAGGGCCTGACGGAAGTGAGGAGAAAACCCCTGAGCAGGGCGGGCTTCTGGGCGGAGATGGACTCCCGCCGCCTGAGGCCCGAGGAAGGAGCTGAGCCCGGGAAAACACGTGCAGGCAGAGCTCAGGGCAGAGCGGGGCAGAGCCGGCAAGCTGGGAGAGCTGAGCCCACCTGGCAGTGCGTGTGGGGCTGGGGAGGGGCTGCATCCTCCAGGGACCACAAACCAGGGGGCCTGTCTCCTCCAGGCAGGACAAGATGAGCAGCCGGGGCACCCCTCCTCATGTGGAGTGGGCTGCCATCCCCTCCTCCAGGGGACCTTCCCGTCCAGGGGTCGAACCCTCATCTCTTACGGCTCCTGTATTGGCAGGCAGGTTGTTTTTACCACCAGAGCCACCTGGGAAGCCCGTGCCAGGCCTCACGCTTCCCATAAAAACACGCAAGGCAATGGGTACCATCACCTCCATGTTGTGGACGAGAAAACTGAGGCTCCACAGAGGCAGTTCCCACCGTGATGGAGAGACATTTGATCAGCAGTGAGAGGACACGCTAACCCAGAACGTGTCACCACGCGACACCACGAGAGACCCTAATGTGGGTGCAGGCTTTTCTCACAGCACGGGTCCTGCCACCGACTCCGAACCCAGGAACTTCGAGCTCTCAGCCCAGCAGGAGAGGAAACCACCCCTAGCCAAGCATCAGCTCTGCGCCCATCACCATGTCAGACCCTAAGTGGATGCAGAGAGAACTCAAGGCATCGCCTCTGTCCTGTGAAAACAAGCCCTCGTTAAGGAGAGGAGCAGAGTCCTCTGGGCGGGAAACGCTAGAACAGTCCTGGGGCTTCTGGCTCCAGGTGGACCCGAGGCAGCCTCACCGACTCCAGGCTCCTGGAAGGACAGCACTCAGGACCCTGAGGAAGGAGGCGGTCCCTCCCGCGCGGGCACAGAGAACCCTGCAGGGCGGATGCGCGGAGATACTTCATTTCGTCTCCATTTTCCAGCATCAGAAGCAAGTTTTTCTGTCCGTGGGCTCTGCTGATAGATCTTCAGAATTCGACGGAGCAGGCGATGGGAACAACCTCACTGGGAGGGGCCCAGGTCTGATGGACAGTGGCCTGCAGGGCAGTGGGCAGAGGGAGCCCTGATGACCCGCAGCCGGAGGAGCCACCCCATCCATGTGTCCGCCCACCCAGCGGGGGGACGGGGCTCCCAGCAGAGCCAGACTGGAGTGTGTCCTCTGGGAGCCAGGGAGCCCAGGGACCCAAGAAGGAGCTAGAGTGTCCTCCTCAGGAGGGGCTAGAGCGTCCTCCCCGGCTCAGCCATCCAGGCCAAGGGCCATCCGTTCTCCAGGCTGTGGTCAAACCACGGGGCCACTCCTTTCTCACTCAAGGGCCAGGAAGAGAAAAAGCCCAGCATGGGGCCTTTGAAAAACGCTGCAGGTCGAGTCAGACACAACTTCCTTTGAGAGCCTCGGAGGGGAGACGGCGCCCCGAAAATGGCTTGGGGGGGAGCCAGAAGCTTGTTCTGGAGACCGGCAGGGGAGCACAGGAGGATCAGGTGAAGACAGTGGCAAGGGGAGCGGGTGAGCACAGAACGGGCCGTGGCGGCAGCGGGCGTGGAAAGTGCCGCGGCGGAGGAGGATGCGGGGCGTGCAATGGCCGGGAGGCGACGGTGGGAGACCCTGGCCCAGAGGGTGCTGAGACCCGGGCTGCGGGGAGCAGACGCCCTGCCCCCAGGAGGCAGGTGGAGCAACCTGGGCGCCAACAGTGGCCAGCTGGCGACTCGGCCTCTGGGAGAGGGGCCGGGGGTCGTGGCCCGAAGGGCGACACAAACCTGTTCCCGGGGAGCCCAGACTCTGGCTCACTGTGAGAGTGCCTGGTCTGGGATCGCTGTGCGGCCCGAGGTGGGCGGGCGGGGCACGGAGGCCACCGGGGAGGTCAGGAAAGGTTTCCCGAACCCCACTCCCAGCCTGGGCGCCTCCTGCTCCTGAAGGTCAGAGGCTGCCGGGCTAACAGGCGGGCCTGTTCTGTCCTTCTCATCAATGCCTCTGGAAAGACATTTAAAGATGACCCCAGCCCCCCAGCCCATGGAGGCGGTTCAAGGCTAAGGATTTCATCCTCCAGACTCCAGCCTGGGGACCCGGGGTAGGGGGCGCATGGTCCGTGAAGGCAGTGCAGCCCCACGCCCACTCCCCTGCCCCTCCTCTGGGCACAGGCTACCAAAGGTGCTTCTGACCAACTGCAGAAGCCATGTGAACTTGTCCTCTTTCAGGTGAAAACCCCCACCTGGTTCATCCTGACCCGTGACCCTGCACTTTGGAGGGAGAGTCCAGGTGTGTCTGAGGTGCCTCGTTTCCGTTCCGGCCTGGTCCGTCCATCAGGAAGACACAGGCAGGCTGGACACCAGGCCAAGGGCAGTGACTGGACAGAGTATTTTGCTCTCCCCCTTTAAAAAAAGAAAGCAACCCTGAGTCACATAAAGACAACTTTTATTGCCACAGTACTTGAGTTACGAGTTCCTGCACGGTGATGTTCTCGCTTATATTTAATGACACAGTCATAGGGTTATTTTTGCTCTGAAAGGCCGACAATGCTCCGAGTGACACACCAGATCTGCACTCACCATCCATCCAACTTGCCCTCGTGTGTCATCCCATTGTCTTCTCAATTACGCCCGAAAGTCACCATATGCAGGATGTCCTCAGCGATGTGTCGTCACGCACAAAGGACATGAAAAGAATAAGAGGCTACCCTGAGCTATAGAAGCAAAAGTGCCAATAAACACGTGGGGCTGCAACAAGCTGAAAGCCTTCCGCCCAGCAGCAAAGGGGCCGTCCACAACGTGAGCAGCGCGCAAGATGCATATCATCCGATAGAGGCTAGTGTTCAAAATACAGAGAGAATTCGTTCAACCCAATAGCAAAAAAGCTGAAGAGTCCAGCTTAAAAACGGGCAGGCCTGTGTGCTCAGTCGCTCAGCCGTGTCCGACTCTTTGTGACCCCGTGGACTGTAGCCCGCCAGGCTCCTCTATCCCTGGGATCCTCCAGGCAAGCGTCCTGGAGAGGGCAGCCATTCCCTTCTCCAGGGGTCTTCCCGACCCAGGCATCAAACCTGCATCTCCTGCCTCTCCTGTGAGGGCAGCTGAACCTTTTCACTGAGCCGCCTGGGGAGCCAACGCATAAAAGCAGCCCACGTGCCCACGGACGGGCGATGGAAAGAGAAGACGTGGTGCATGTGGAACGGACTATCAACCGTGAGAAGGACCGAAACCGCGCCGTTGTGACAACGGGGATGGCCTCTGAGGGTCCTGCACTAAGCGAAGCCATCAGACGGAGGAGGACAGAGGCCGTATGCTCTCACTCGCGCGGCGTCTGAAAAACCTGCTTTTTAACTAGAAAGCCAAGCTCGTAAGTACAGAGAATGCACTGCTGGCTGCTGGGGCAAAGGGACGAGGGAAGGAGGGCACGGAGGAGTCGAAGGTCACAGAGGAAAACCTAGTTTAACTTTTCAGTAAAAGATTAAAGGCTGAAGCACAGCCCACGCCAACCGCGGCTGCTCCATGTGACGAAATTCCACGTCCTTCCTTTCTGCCTTCCCTCCTTTCCTCTTTCTTTCTCGGTCTCTCTTTTTCTTTCTCGCGCTCATCATGTGTGTATTCATCCCAGTTCCCGGTAGCCCGCGTGTCGTTCACGATGGACAGCGCTCGCCACCGAGTGAACTCAGAGGCACGTGCAGACCGTGCAGTGGACGGGGGCCCCGTCCCCCCCGCTGCGGCTCCACCAGCTGTTCTGGGCATGTCCGCTGCTCCGTCCCCTGGCGCCTCTGGTGGTTTAGTCTCTCAGTCGTGTCCGACTCTCTGCGACCCCATGGACGGAAGCCCACCAGGCTCCTCTGTCCCTGGGATTCTCCAGGCAAGACTACTGGAGTGGGTTGCCATTTCCTCCTCCAGGAGGTCTCCCCGACCCAGGAATCAAACCCAGGTCTCCTGCATGGTAGGCAGATTCTTTACCACCTGAGCTACCAGGGAATCCCCGGAGCTGGAGCTTCACCTTCCATCCCAAGGGGGACAGCTGCACCAGGAGTCCGGCCTCCCCACCGCGAGCAGGGGCCTCCCATGACCGGCCGCACACCCAGCTCCCCGAGGGATCGAGGGACGGGGTCCCAGGGACCTTCTGCTCCTCTGCTTCCCCTGCCCAGACCTGCTTCTTTGTCCTGAGAGAAAGCACCCCCGATAAATCCCACAGCCCCGTGACAGCCATGCTGTGGGACAGCCCCGAGAATCAGGAAACAAAGGAGCCAGTGTCCAGCACTCAGGGGCTCAGCGAACATGCATGTCTCAGCACCCTGAGGCTCCAGGAGGGCCAAGCCTACCACCCAGCAGTGGCTGAGTGTCAGCCTCCATCTGGGGCACGTTCTAGAAGGGTCCCTGCCCCTCATGCCCTGCTGGCCCAGGGCTGAGAGCCCCGCCCCCTCCTGGAGGCCCCATTCTGCACTCCCGTCTCCTGAGCGTCCAACGGGCAGTCACTCCCCCTAGACCCAAACCAGACTCGAGGGAGAGCACATGGGTGGGGGCCCTGGGCCCCTGCCCCGACCGGGCCCTGGACCCTCTGCTGTGTCGTCCGCTATAACAACCGAAGGCCCAGGGGCTCTGCCAGAGAGGGAGCAGCCTTCCCAGAGGCATCGGAGCTACTCTCGAGAAGCCCCCTGCCCTACCCCCAGGTCAGCAGAGGGGCGAGGCAGGCCACACTGAGGGTGTCTCAGAATCAGTCTCTTCGAGGACTCAGAGAAGGCCCTCTGGTCTACGGCCACGCCACACTGACCGTGCCGATCTCGTCTGATCTTGGAAGCGACGCAGGGTGGGCCTACTTAGTACTCGGATGGGAGAAGTTCCCCTGGGCAGGTCAGGAGTCCGAGGATGGGCCTGACACGCCGCCCACAACCCAGCCAGGGGACCCGGGGCGGGGGCCGCGTGGGGGTCCTGAGGCCCCACCGCCGACGTACGCTCTGTAGAGCGTCTGGAATTAGCCTTGAGTTTTACGAATGTTTTAAGCCCGTCCTTTTCAACAAGTGCAAAATGTGTTAAAGGGCACTGAAGGTTCTAGTAAAAAGAGGCCCAAAATGACTACAGACACGAAAGGACACGGCTTTCAAAATAGAAACTGGTGAGAAAAACGACAAATGTTGTGCGATGGCTGCGCTGAGTCATCCGACGGACGGGGTGAGTCAGGGCTCGTGGGAGGGGGCTGCCGTCCTCAGGATGCCGCGGGACCCCCCAGGACCTGCGTCTGCGTGCCCAAGGCCCGGGGCGGCTCCCCGACCCCAGACTTGGGGGACGCTGGGGTTTCGCCGGAGCTCACAGGCCGGGCAAAATGCGGTGCCACTGGGAATCTTCTCAGGCCTCCTCAGGACCGCCCCCACCCCGGCCAGCCAGATTCACGCCCGGACGTGAGGCCTCAGCTTAGCTCCGCTGCACAGCTCACTCATCCATGCAGTCCTTCGCCCCCACCACACAGGGAGCAGAGTCCTCAGGGAGCGTGGGTCCTGAATTCCGGGACCCACCCGCCCTCCTTCCCGGGAGAAATGCCCCAGGCCCACGGCTCGAGGCCCTAACTAACCCCTGGTCAGTAGAGGTGTCTCGGAGGGCTTCTGGGTGAGCCCAGGGCTTCGGGAAATGCTGCTGTCCAGACCTTGAGATTGTGTCTCAGAAGGAGGCGTCGCCCCCAGCACCACCAAGGGGCTGGTCTGCCCTGGGGGAGCCCTGAGCCCCCTCCCCGTCCTCCAGGGAGGCCCCCAGCTTGGATGAAGACCCTCCTGAGGATGTGGGAGTGTGACAGGGGCAGACTCGGGAGGAGCAGTCCCGAGTGACTGCTCTTGCAGGACGCGGGGACCCCTCCAGCTTCACCCAGGCCTGCACCAGGTACCCACATGCCACCAGACAGACCCTGGGGTCTCCCGAGCTCCCCCTGGGACCAGTGTCCTGGGGCTGCTGTAACCAAGGCCCCCATACTGGGGACTTGAAGCAACAGGAACCTGCTCTCTCCCAGCCCTGGAGGCTGAAGTCCGAAATCCAGGGGTCGGCAGGGCCGGGCATCCTCTAGGGGCTCCAGGGAGGGGACTTTCCCCCCCTGCAGCTCCTGCGGCCCCGGGCACCTGCCCGCATCACCCCCTCCTCTGCCCCATCTCCATGTGGCCTCCTCTCCTGTGCATGTCTAGGCCTCCTCTTCTGTCTTGTAAGGACCTCCATTTTTTGATGTAGGGCCCGTTCTGGACAGTCTCATCTCAACTTAATTTTAAACACATCTGCAAAACCCTTTCTTCAAATAAGGTCAGGTTCACGGGCTCTGGGATGAGGTCATCAACACTTCTTTCGGAACCTCCAACCCACCCCCTCCAGCACCTGGACCTCTGCCTTGACTTCAGACTTAGCTAGACCCCACAAAGCCAGTTCTCTGAAAACAACTCTTTATATACGCATTAATGTACATTGTTAATAATCTTGTACACACACACATACACACATGCATGTGTGGTGTGTTTGCAACCCCATGGACTGTAGCCCGCCAGGCTCCTCTGTCCATGGGATTCTCCAGGCAAGCATACTGGAGTGGGTTCCCATTTCTGTCTCCAGGGGACCTTCCCCACACAGGGTTCGAACCCACGTCTCCTGTGTTTCCTGCACTGGCAGGCAAGTTTACCACGTTTGTGGTTTTTTTCACTGGAGAACGCTGATAGATACATAGAAAACAAGCAAATGAAAAATGAGGAATTGTCTTCCCCGATGGCTCAGACTCTGGTGGTGAAGAATCTGCCCGCCAGTGCAGGAGACGTAGGTTCAACCCCTGGTCCAGGAAGACGCCACATGCCACAGGACTCCTAAGCCCGTGGGCCACAGCTCCTGAGCCTGTACACCGAGAGTCCAAGCTGCTCCGCAGCAAGTGAAGACAAGCCAAGCCAATGAGAAGCCCGTTCACCACCAGAAAGTAGCCTCCACTCTCTCCAGCTGAAGGAAAAGCCTGAGCAGAGACGAAGATCCAGCATGGCAAGAAACTAAGAAATAATTTTTTTTTAAAAAAAGCAAAGCAGGTAATTAACTTCAAGAAAAGGAAAACTCAGCCAAGAATGGAGCTAAGCACAGGCCAGCAGGGACAGCTGACGCTGTGGGTCTCTCTGCACTGGGCGATCCCAAACATCACTGCACAGTAACCCACGTGGTAAGCTCAACCTCACTCTCAAGCTCTACAGATGGAAAACAGGCGCAGAGAGGCTGAATAACTGGCCCGAGGCCACACAGCTGCCAACTGCAGAGGCTGGGCCCAGACTCAGGCAGGCTGGCCTCGAGGCCACAGCCCAGACCAAAGTCAGGGGCTGGGACCCCAGATTGTGACGTGACACCTTAAAAGGATGGGGAGGAGAGGCGAGCCTGGGAAAGCTGTGGCCTCCACCACCATAACCGGCGTGCGGGCTGGCAAACTCAAGGGTGAGCGCGTTGTGTGGTGACTGTACAGACACTCAAAGAAGCCAGGGAAGAGCCTCGGAAGTGCTCAGTCTGAGCTCGCCTGCGGCCCACGAGGTGGGAGGGGGTTGGCCTCTCAGCACCCTTTATCTGTTTGACTACATGCAGAATTTTCTGTAACAGAAGCAGAATGACTAGACTCCCGCCACCCCCAGGAGGCCTGGGACCTCCCAGGGCAGGTGCTGGGGTGGGACGGTGGCCTTGGCCGTGACGCCTTGGGGTGCGTGGCCAGCTCCCCCTCCCTGCCCCACATCCCTGGAGACACCACTCTCGCTCCCGGGAAGACTGGGTGAGTCACGGTCCCCAGGGCCGTCTGGAGCCGCCAGCCGCCTCCTGCCACCCGCCCCCTCGGGGGCCTGTCTCCTCCTCCTTTAGCTGCGTCTGCAACCCCGGCCGCCCGGGGGTCACCCTGGCAGCGTTCAGACCTGCCCCGAGGCTGCCTGATGCGGCTCGGCCTCCCTGTCTCCGGCCCAAATCCTCTCCCTGGGCCTGGATGTGCCAGGCGGCTTCCCATCCCCGGCCCTCTGCTCCCAAGTCTCAACCTCCCTGAACGCCCCCCAGACCCACAGCCCCCTAGACCTCCTGCCCAGATGGCCTCCTGCACCCCGGACGCTGAACCCCCTCTCAAGTGATTCTTCCCAGCCCAGGTCTCCTAGATCTGCTCATTGGCTTCTCCCGACTCTGGCCTGAGCTCAGCACTGCGGGAACGGCTCTGAGCTCCCACCCCGTCCTCCTGCCCGGCGCTACCCTAGTCCTCCGCCTGGGGCTCTGTCCTCACCTGCCCACACGCCTGCTCCAGAGCCTCCCTGGGCTCCCACGACCTGCCACCCCCTGCCCAAGGCCTCCCAGGTGAAGCCCCATTTGCCAGCCAAGCCTTCCCCTCTGCCCCAGGCAGGTGGTACGGTCACGATTCCCTGAGAGCTCACAAGTCCTCCTCCTCCCGCTGACCTGTCCCCCCACCCTCCCTGAGTCCCGCGTGTCATCAACCTTAGACCAACGCCACCCTCCTGCGAGCCTCACCGGGAGCGCCATGACCGCATTCAGAAGCAGAGCTGCTGCAGGCTCACGGGCCTGGAATCTCTGCTCTCTGCCTGCGTGTCAATGGCCAAGTCACCTCATGAAGATGTTTCCTCATCTTTAAAATCAGGAAAACAATTCCTAGCACCGTGGGGGCTGTGAAAAGTCCTCAAAACAGCATGTACCCCACCCTCGCAGGTGGCGGGATGAGGTGGTGCTAATCAAATGGATGTTTCCCCTGCCTGAGCACTTGGCACTACCCATGAACATCTGGAGAGTCCCTTGAACAGCAAGGAGACCCAACCAGTCCATCCTAAAGGATATCAGTCCTGAATATTCATTGGAAGGACTGATATTGAAGCTGAATACTTTGGCACTATTTGCACCTGATGCAAAGAACTGACTTATTGAAAAGACCCTGATGCTGGGAAAGATGGAAGGCGGGAGGTGAAGGGGATGACAGAGGATGAGATGGCTGGATGGCATCACCGACCCAGTGGACATGTTTGAGCAAGCTCCGGGAGTTGGTGATGGACAGGGAGGCCTGGCGTGCTGCAGTCCACGGGGCTGCAAAGAGTCGGACACGACTGAGCGACTGAACAGCGACAGTGGCTATCCCAGCCAAGTGCTGACTCTCGAGAGCAGAGGGTACCCTCCCTTTCGGCTCAACACCCCCGACCGCTGGCAGAGACACAGGGAACCGGTGAGCGAGCAGGCCAGGGGCTTCTTCCTCTTCAATTTCCTGGGAGAAGGCACACACTGGTTTCCTCTGTTCCTCAGGCCCGGGGTAGAACCCTGCAGCGGAGCCCTCTGGGCCTGGAGTTCGCTTTATGGAAAGGTTTTAACCACGAATTTGATTTCTTCAATGCAGGTGCAGCTGCTCAGATGCTGTTTCTTCTCCAGCAAGCTTTGACTGTTTGTGTCTCTCAAGGAGCTTGTCTGTTTCATCTAAGTCACCCTTTTCTTAAGTTATTCATCATCGTCCCTTGTTACCACTCAATTACCTGTGGAATCTGATGAAATCCCCTCCCTCCATCCTGATGTTGGAGATATGCATCTTCTTTCTTTTTCCTGATCACTCTGGCTAGAGGTTATCAACTGTATTGATCTTCCAAAGAAGGTCTTTTGATTTCATTCGTTTTCTCTTTTATTTTCCTGTTTTTCCACGGATTTTCCACGCTTTTCATGTTTTCCTCTCTTCTGATTTGTTTCCTCTCTTCGATTTGCTCTTCTTCCTGTTTCTTAAAGGTGGGAGCTAAGTTCACTGATCTGAGACCAGTTGTCTTTTCTGATGCAAGTATTCCCTCGAAGTACTGCTCCAGATACACGCTGTAAACTCTGATACATCATTTGGTTCAAAACAGGTTCTCACTTTCCTTCTGCCTTCTCCTTTGACTCAGGAGTTACATGGAAGTGTGTTAGTTGGTTTCCAAATATTTGGGGTCGGCTAGTTAGCATCCTGCTGCTGCAGCTGAATTTTGATTTAGTTCCACTGTGTCCAGAGAACACACTTTAAACCACTGGAATCCTTTTAGGTTACTGAGACCAGTTGTATGACTCAAACTTGGTCTGTCTTGGTGAAAGTTCTCTGTGAATGTTTCCTCTGCAGTAAGAAAGAGTGCTCTCAAGTGTCAGTTAGGCCAGCTGGGTGATTCAGTTGCTTAAGGCTCTGTGTGTGTGTATATGTATCAATATGTATACAATATGCATATATATGCATAGTGGAAAATTACTCGGCCACAAAAAAGAATGAAATACTGCCTTGTGCAGCCACAAGGATGTACCTAGAGATATTCATACTAGGTGAAGTGAGTCAGACAGAGAGATACATATGTGATATCACTCAATGGGAACTCTGAAAAATAATACAAGTGAATCTATACACAAAATAGAAACAGACTCACATAGAATACAAATTTACAGTTAAAAAAGGGGAAAGGGAGGATTAATTGGCACCAAGGGATTAATCCCATTAGCTAATTATATGGGATTAACATATACCCACTACTATATAAAACAGATGAAAAGAAGGACCTACTGTATAGCATAGAGAATTACATATAATATTTTGTAATAACATATAATGGAAAATAATCTAATATACATACATGAATAGCTTTGCTATATACCTGAAACTAACACAATATTGTAAATTAAAAACACTTCCATTTAAAGAAATGAAATAAAGTCCCTTATAAGCAGCATATTGTTGGATCTTACTTTTTATCTATCCAGCTGACAACCTCTGCCTTTATACTGGAGTGTTAGAACACTTATAGTTAGTGTAATTATTAAAGATTGAGTTTAAATCTACCATTTTGCTATTTCTTTTCCCACTTTTTCTTTGTTATTTTCCTATTTTTCTGTCTTCTTTTGGATTAATCTTGAATTTGCTGTGATTCCATCGTATCTCCCTTTTAGGTTGATGATTGATAACTTCCTGTGTTAACGTCTACAATTCTCCCCACTTGGGCTCACCTCCGGTATCCCAGTGATCATACCCCTTAGCTGAATGCTATTTGATGTCCTAAACACCATCGGGTCATATCTTTTTTCTGGGTTTTTTGTTGTTTTTCGCTGTTCCCCACTACATCATTTTGGCTGGAAGTGGAAATCCCTACTCCCGTTTTTTGGTGTTTTTTTAATTGAAGTATATTTGTTTTACCATGCTGTGTTAGTTTCTGCTGGACAGTGAAGTGATTCAGTTGTACATATATATACATTCTTTCCCATATTCTTTTCCATTGTGGCTTATCACAGGGTATTGAATATAGTGCCCCCTGCCTGGCCAGCTCACTCTGTGCTTAATCTCTGTGTGGGCATCAGCCCCTCCCGGAGCCCCCGGGCCCATGTCTGTCTCAGATGACCGGTCCCGGGCCCGCCAGCCCCTCGCCTCGCTGCACCCTGCCCTCTTCCCCGCCCCACCATCCATAATCTGTCCTGCCAGACACCCCTCCAGACCAGGGGCTCCCTGAGAGCCGGAATGTCCCATTGCCCAGCACCCTGCCTGACACACAGTGAGCCCTCTGGAGAGCTGGTACTTGGTCTTACGGGTCAGTGGATCTCACCTCTGCGCCCCCCCCCCAAGCCTCTCCTGCCTGGGGAAGAACAAAACACCTTGGGAAAGGCTTGCTTTGCAGTTAGATCTAGGGCTGGCTGCTACGCGATGCAGGGTGTGCCGGGTTACCAGCCTGCTCCTTTGAGGCCTTGGGCTCACTCCTCTCTCTCTTAGCTTTTCTTCCGGGGGCTGCAGCAGCACCTACCCCCCCCACCGGGTCCTTCTGCAGACCCCCAGAGCTAGGACCAGAAAGGCTCGGCCTCGGGGCTGCTCGTGGTCCCAAGTGTCGCGGTTACTCCCTACATCACCGAGCTCACCGGACAAGCATCGCTGAGCGCCTGCTCCGAGCATCAGGGACTGAAACATACGGGACCTCTGCCCATGGAGACAGCCAACCTGCAGCTGACCAGATGAGTAAGGGCCTATGCCAGGGCAGCGGGCGTGGCCAGCCGCACAGCCTGGGGAGAGCTCCGAGCGTGGGGAGGGCTGGCCTGGTGTCAGCTTGATCATCGTGCTGGGGGCCTCCCTGTAAAGGGACCCTGAGCTCAGACCTGCCCGGCTGCGTGGGGAGGGGCAGGCAGGACAGTGTCCGGCTAAAGTGCAGACCAAGGACCCGGCAGTGTGTCTGGCGCTGACAACAATGCCAGGACAGCGATGCCAGGACAGCGGGGTCCACCACAAGGGCCACCCCTGGCCCCAGCCCGTCTGAGGTGGGGCCGTCTCCCACCCCACCCCGCCTCCCCCATCCCCGCCTCAGTCCTCAGTTTCCTGGCTTCCGTCTTGGCCATGATTTTAGGACTACGGGCTTCGAGTTTGTTTGGTTCTCGCCCAGGGTAAACACCGTCTGTTTAAATTGATGGAGAAACATTTGCAGAGCAGAGTTTTTATAGCTTGCTCTTTTTGAAATGATCATTCTATTTAAATTAAAAAGTGAGGTCAGATATTCAGGCCCAAAGAAGCAGTGTGCCTGGACTTTTCCAAGCACCAGGTCCTTCTGCCCCTCCCTTACCTGGGTTCCCCCCACTCCAGCCTGGGGACCCCCCCACCCATCTGGATCACCCCACTACTCACCTAGCCCTCCCCCTACCTGGAACCCCCAGGCTCCCACACAGCGCCCCTTCGAGTGTGGAGAACCCACAGTCACCTGTAAGTGGCCTTCGCGCAGGACGCCCTGGTGGGGCCCTGGGAAGTCTTCAGGAGGAACTTAGGGGTGGCCCCAAGACTCTGGGACCCTGAGAGCCCAGGAGGGGGAGGAGGCAAGTTCGCCCTCAGTGGAGTCCTGTGTTCAGCTCCGCTGAGCGCCTGCCATGTGCTGGCTCAGGAGGGGTGCAGGCCAGAGGCAGGACCAGGTTCAGGGCTTCTGCAGGAGGGAGGGTCCGAGGGCTACGGGCCAGGGTGGGGCTGGGGCCGGGCTGTCCTCCCCCGTCTCCCCTCCAGTGGCAACTTCCGGTGATGTAATATCACTTTTCAGGTGAACGTGGGCTCTTGAGCAAAGGAGGGGAGCACGGGGAGGGAGTCGAGAGTCTGCAGGCAGGAAGGCTCGCTCTCCAGGAAGCAAGGACCACTCAGAAGCCTCTTGGGACCAAATCGTCAAGCAGAGAACATGTCTTCTCCAGGCGTCTGGGCAGCCGGCCTTGAAAGCGGGTGCTGAGGGCAGGGGTGCCTGGCAGTGCCACCCTTTCAAAGGACAGTGAACTCGGGATTCAGGGCGCTGGAGGATGTGTGGGCCCAGGAGCTCCAGCCGCGGCCGGGTGCTTCTGACTCAGGCAGGCAGTCTCCCTTCCGCGGGCCTCTTTCCCTCACCCACAAATGCCAGCATCACGGGCTCCTGTGAAAATGAAGCAATGCTTCACCTTGCCGGGCTCGGCCCTGGGTACACGGTGACCTTCATCAGCGCCGACAGTCGGGCCCGAAACCACATCTCCGGGCCAGTGCCCCTGCCCATGGTGGCCCCTTGTCCCCTTGAGGTCACACCTGCTTCGGGGCTCCAGCTAACCCCCAGACCTTCACCAGAGTCCCACGCTGACCCCCAACTCTATCACCTCCCCTGTGGTCTGCAGTGACAGGCAAGCCTGGGTGGGCAGGGCAGGGGCTCCCCTCTGTCGAAGGACCCAATCCCGCTCCTCAGGGCTTATCTGCACCCCCAGACTCCCTCCCCCATCATCAGGTAGACTCGTGATCTGAGGACAGTCACCGCCCCCCTAGGAGGCCTGGGCACACAGAAAGGAGAGATGCTTCCCTGAGCTTCCTGGACGGCAGGCCAGGAGGGTCCACACCGACAGGCAAAGCCAAGAAGGGCATTTGGGCTCACCTCCAGGCTTGGGGTGGTCCCAGACTTGCAGCCCCAGGCCAGCAGGAGGGCAGTGGGGTCAGTCCAGGCCTCAGGGGTCAAGGCATGCCACTGGCCCCTTCCCGCCCAAAGACTCTGTGTACTCTCCAACACAGCGAGTTACTCAAGTCACCAAGGTCCAGCCCAGGCTCCCAGGCTGGGGTCTCTGGGGTCCCTGGGGGTATCTCCATCCTTGTATGCCTGAGAAGCCCACCTCTGACCCCCCGCCAGGGACCGGCCCAGGAGAGCCCAGGGCCCACTCCACCCTCAGCACACCCCAGGTCGGCCTGGGAGAGGCCGTGGGCCCCCACTGCACCCCGCCTTCCCCTCCCAGGGGTCCCTTAGGCACGGCGGGCGGGGCGGATAGGACACACAGGGCCTGAAGCTCTTCTCAAACGCAGCCTCGCCCAGCTCTCTCTGGCCTCAGCGAGCGCATCTCTCAGGACTGAAATCAGCTCGGGAGTTGCAGAGCCCTGCCCACAGACATGTCCCTCGTGGGGCCTCCAGGAAGCAGTGGACTGTCCTTGGCCAAGGCCCTGCCACCAGCGCCCCCAGGCCTTGGGACACACCAGGATTCATCCAAGGCCAGGCCCTGAGGCCGGCCCTGGGGGTCCCCGTCCAGCAGGGACAAACCAGCTCCACAGGGTCAGCGACTTCCGAGCTGGACTTCCCAAAGCAGAAGGCTGGGACCTGGGCCCTGGGCCCACTGTTTGAGCAAAAATAGAAGCAAGAGTTTCCTGATAGAAAATAAGTTACAGGCTGTGGAAGCAGCACACAGGGCCTGAGGGCGTTGAGCAGGGGGGTTACCTTCAGCGGTTGCTGCACAAACACTCGTAGCTGGACGCGTCCTTCACAGGCTGCACAAGCTAATTGCTCTCTACCTGCCTATGAATCATGCTCTGCGCCTGACCTTCTTCCCCCAACACAGGCTCCCTGTAGCGTTCTGCGTTTCAAAAAGTCAGGCCAGTAACTTCAGGGACGCCAGACCTGGTTGGTGAGCCGCCTGACACCAGATTTGGCCAAACGTTTGCAGAAGGAAAGGAAAAACAATTCAAGACCTTCATTACTCTGAGCCTATCGCCGCTCCCAGACCACAAGCCCCGGGACACGAACCTTCCTCAATTCCCCAGGAAGGTGGGGTGGGGGGATGGTTCTCGAGACATTAGCCTGCTCTGTTTCCCCCTTCTCCTGGCAAAGAATAAAGCTATTCTGTCTTCTGTTTTTTCCTCCAAAACTCAGTCTTCATATTTCTTTTCAGCATCAGTGCTCAGAGAGCCCAGATTCTGATACCGCTGCCAACGGCCTGCGTGGCCCTGGAGCCTACACAGCCTCCCCAGGGCTTGGGCGTTGGCCACCTCTGTCCTGCCCAACTTCAGCTCTGTGAACTGTGAAGTCCTCATGTGAAAGGCACAGCTGGTGCTAAAGTCCTGCTGAGGATTGGCTCAAGCCAACCTATCCGAAAAGCCTCAGCCTCTAGGCCTGCCTTCAAGATCAGTGGGAAAGCGTCTGATGTGTTTCCGGTCAGCTGTTAGGAACAGGGGCCAACTCAAACCTGCTCAAGCAAAACTGAATCGCAAATAAAAATGCAAAATGTGCAATAACTTTTAAGTAATTATTTATTCATTTTTTAATTTAAAATTGCAAATAATTTTCTGGTTCCTGTAATTGAGGAATTGTGCACCCTCCGGCCGACTGAGCGATTTCACTTTCACTTTTCACTTTCACACATTGGAGAAGGAAATGGCAACCCACTCCAGTGTTCTTGCCTGGAGAATCCCAGGGACGGGGGAGCCTGGTGGGCTGCCGTCTACGGGGCCACACAGAGTCGGACACGACTGCAGCGACTCAGCAGCAGCAGCAGCAGCAGCGGCAGCCGTAGCAGTGGCAGCAGCCTCAGGCATGGCTGGATCCAGGGACTCAGTGGCATCGCCTCTGGCTGTCTCTCACTGCTTTCTTCTGCACTGGACTCATCCTCAGACAACTTCTCCCCAGAGGGATGCTGGATGGCCCCAGAAGCATAGCAAGACCAGCAGTAGCAGCCATAGTCCCGTGCTCAACGGTGATCTGTCCACTGTGGGCCCATCACCAGGCCTAGAGGGACACAGGGTGCTTCCTCTGGGCCACTCCTGGATCCTGTGCTGCACTGGGGTAAAGAGGGGTGTTACCCCAGAACACATGACTGAGAGTCCGGAGGGCTTCCTGGAGGAGGGGAGCTGAAGGATGAAGGGAGAGAAGCCTTTTTCAGGCCAAAGAAACAGCATGTGCGAAGGCCCAGGGGCCCAAGGCACTGGTATTGGCACACAGCACCAACGTACAGCACTCCCTGCCTGGAGGACTCAGTGACCCGAAGAGGAAGGGAGAGGTGAGGGACGCATCCTGTCACTGTCTTCGAGCAAGCTGAGCAGCTCGGCCATCACCTGCTGGCAGTCGGGATATCGAAGTGGGCCTGGCGGGTGTCCAGTGGTGCTGGAGGGCATTGGTGAACCACGACTTCCCACGAAAGGGAGGCTCCAGAACCCAGAATCAAAGGCCGGAGACCGCCCTGGCTGTGGCAGGACTCACAGGGGACCTCAGCCCAGCTCCCCTCCCTCTGGCCACCTCCTTGTCCCCCCCACGTAAAACCAGACGCCAGCCCCAGAGGCCCACCAGCTCTCTGAACATAGCAGGATTTATAAGGTGACAGCAGGCCTGTGGTCAGCCTGGAAGGGGCACCAGGGAGGAAACAGTCCTGAGTCCCCGGAGGCCCAACATCTTCCCCACTGGGTGCTGGAGCCGCTCCGGCAGAAGGAGCCGCGGTGACAGTGGAGGTGGGGGAGGGGAAGGAGGGCCCCTGGGGCAGCTGCATCCCTGGAGATCCAGCAGGGGAGCTTCAAAAGCTTCTAACAGAGCCCATGAGAATCCAGTCACTAAAGCTAACACTAGTCCGCAGGGAACTCCAGGCCCAGTTAGGTCAAGCTATGAAATTGCTCCTTTCTTGCAACTGGATTCTCCTGGCAGCAGTGGGTTTTGGCTCCTCGACTTTTAAGCAGGAAGCGGCCACAGGAGACACGGGCTTTTTCTGCCTGGTCAGCGTCTCCTGTAAGGTGCCCCCTGGGAAGCCCCCGCCTCAGCCTGTGGATGGGACAGCTGCCTTCACCCACCGCTTCTCAGGAAATCGCTACAGCAGGCGCCCTGAGCATCCCCATGGCCGAGATTCCAGGTCAAGAAGACCCAAGAAGGGCCCGTGTTGGGCTGGGGCTTCCTGAGAAGAATGGGGCCTCGGAGAACAAATACTCAGAACCCTAAGTCCATGGCGACCAAGAAAGCCTCATCTGTGGGGTGTCAGGAGGGAGACTGGGGACAAAGCACCACCTCCCCCCCAGCCCCAGTCCCGCCAGCCCCCCGGGGTGCAGGTGGATGGCAGGATTGGCTGGGGAGGACCCACCCCATGGTCAGGCCAGCTGGCCTTCATGCACCCACTCATCCGGCCAATTCCTCCCCACTCACATAACCAGTTCAGTTCGCCGTCACCCATCCACACACCCAGCTAAACCCACCGTCCACCATTGCACCTGGACAAGCACTTCCACCCACCACCCACTTACAGCATCCTTTCATCAAACCATCCACCCACTGTCCACCTACCTACACACCCACCCATCCATCCAGATGTCCAGCCCGCTGCTGACCTGGTCCTCATCCATGTGCCACTCGTGTCCCACCCACCTACCTGCACTTCCATCCATCCCTCCACACATCCAGCTGCTGACCTGGTCCTCAGCCACGTGCCATTCATGTACCCAACATACACGTGGCAGATAGTTATCTAGCCATTCACCCATGATCATCCGACTGGTAACTAGTACATCCACCCAGTCTTCCATTTGTCCGTCAGTAACCCATGGATCCACCATCCTTCCAACCAGGAGCCCATCCCCCACACCCGAGCCCTGACCGCCCGTGTGCTGAGCTTAGTCACGCAGGCGTGTCCGACTTTGCGACCCCGTGGACTGGAGCCCGCCAGGCTCCTCTGGCCGTGGAGATTCTCCAGGCAAGAATACTGGAGTGGGTTGCCATTCCCTTCTCCAGGGGATCTTCCTGACCCAGGGATCGAACCCGGGTCTCCTGCATTGCAGGCAGATTCTTTACCAGCTGAGCCACCAGGGAATCCCCCTACAACCACCTATACAAACACTTATTCAACAATCTAATCACAGATCAGTTAATCCACCTCCCATCTATCAACCCAGGAACTACCCCAGCCTCCCACTCACATATCCATCCAACCCGCCAACACCCACTCATTTAAACAACCCACCACCCACCCATCCCTCAGTCTACCATTTTTTCCTCTGAGATCCCACAGCATCCTCCTGTCCAGTGCCCTCCACGGTGCTAGCCGCTTCTGCATCACCTCCCAGGCTCCTTCCAACTTCCACCTGCGTTCTCGTAACTAGGAATTACCAAGAAGACACACCCCTGACTACTGTGAGGGTGGCCCTGAACGCCCTGGCTTGTCCACACTCAGAGCTTGGAGCTACCCCTGCAAACTTCACTGCTGGGGGCCCTTGGCCCCCAGGAGCCACACAGGGGCTGGGGGAGCTGGGGCGGGGCCATGACAGCCAAGCTTCTGTCTCATCGCCCTGCCGCTGCAAACCCTCAGAAAGGGGCGGCCAAGGTACCCTCTCCCAGCTGGAAAGGAGGGAGGGAGAGAGGCTTTGCTTACCCCGGAGGCAGGGAGCACGTGGCCACCCCACAGGGGGAGAAGGGACAGCACAGAACGACAGGAGGGCAGAGGGCAGCCTGACGCCCCGCGAGCAGTGGCCCCTCCGTGCGCCCCAGCCCCCTGCTGCTAGACCGCCGGATCCGGTCCCCAGGCTGGCAGGCCGCGGAGGTGCTGACGAGGGCGGAGACAGAGGGAGGCCAGGCTCCTCTTGGCATCCCCTCGGGGTGCCAGGCTGACGGCCGTGCCCAGGGCACTGAGCTAAGGTGGGGAGGCTTTGTCTCCCTGGAGGAATCACCCCTGGAACTTGCCTTTCCTTCCTGGTTTCCACAGCAATCTGAGCCCAGAAATGGCTTTGAGAAGCCCCAGGGTGACCTCTCCTAGCTGGTTCCATGCTGAACGGTATCTCAAGTTTGCTCCGTGCATCCCTGGGACCACGCCTGGGGGCACGGGGCATGGAGCAGGACGCGTGTCCCACAGGAGCACTCAGCCAGTCACAGTGGCCTGCACTGAGCATGCATCAATCACGGCCACCTGCTCTGCGTCCTGGGCAGGGGCTTCAGCCCGCCCCTCGCTGGGACAGAGGAGGAGACCAGACCCCCGTGCAGGGAGCTGTCCTCCTCACAGGAGGGCGAGTGACAGCCAAACAGAGCGTCAGCACCGAGGCATCAAAACTGCGCAGGAGGACAAGCTCAGGGTCGAGGGCTTAGACGAGCATCCTTTGTCTCAAATAGACTTGCTGATCCACGCGAGGAAGGTTCTAGAAGACAGGGTCTGCTGAGTGCCGGCCCAGGCAGGCAATGGTAGTGCACCCATGCTAGGGGCTCAGTCCTTCCCGGCTGGGTGCCCCACAAGCCAGGTGCTTTGGGTGAGACACGGGTGAATCAGCACAGGGGCCTGGCCCAGCCCCGGCCACCAGCAGCCTCACCTGTGGACCGTGGGATGCGCATGGAGGGTACCATTACCCCAGGAGCACTAAGCCAGCAAGGAGACAACTATCCCCAAGTCAAGGCGGTCAGGCCTCACGTGAGGTCACTCTCCCAAGGTCACGTGCTCAGAGAAGCCGAGACGTGAAGCTGGCCAGCCAGCTCCAGTCTGCTCTGTCACCACTGAACTGTCCATTCTTCACTAACATTTGCACCGCAGGCCAGGCACCTGAGCCCACGTGACCTCACCTCCTCGCACAAGACTCCAAGACAGGAATAGTTTTCTCCATGCTGAAGAGGATGACGGTGAGACAGTCGGGCTGACTCACACAGCTGCCACAGCGCCAGGTTCTGACGGGACGTGTCAAGCCTCGGAAACCGAAAACAAAAAGAGAGTTTATGCCGGACCACCTAACCCTTCCAGGAGAATGAGCCAGCAGCACGCACTTTAAAACAATAGCACACAATGAAGACAGCTGCCACTGGTATATGCTGCTGCTGTTCGGTCTCGAAGTCACGCCTGCTCTTTGTGACACCGTAAGCTGCAGCGTGACAGGCTCACTTGTCCTTTACCGTCTCCTGGAGTTTGCTCACTCCTGTCCATCGAGTCGGTAATGCCGTCCAACCTTCTCATCCTCTGTCGTCCCCTTCTCCTCCAGCCTTCAATCTTTCCCAGCATCAGGGTCTTTTCCAGTGAGCCAGTTCTTTTCACCAGGTGGACAAAGCATTGGGAGCTTCAGCTTCAGTCCTTCCAACAAGCATTCAGGACTGATTTTCTTTAGGATGGACTGGTTTCCTCTCCTTACAGTCCAAGCGACTCTCAACAGTCTTCAACACTACAGCTTGAAAGCATCAGTTCTTCGGTATTCAACCTTCTTTATGGTCCAACTCTCACATCCGTACATGACTACTGGAAAAACCATAGTTTTGACTAGATGGACCTTTGTTGGCAAAGCAATGTCTCTGCTTCTTAATACACTGTCTAGGTTGGTCATAACTTTTCTTTCAAGAAGAAAGTGTCTTTCAGTTTCATGGTTGCGATCACCAACTGCATTGATTTTGGAGCCCAAGAAAATAAAGTCTGTCACTGTTTCCACTGTTTCCCCGTCTATTTGCCGTGAAGTGACGGGACCAGAGGCCATGATCGTAGCTTTTTTAGTGCTGAGTTGTAAGCCAGGTGTTTCTCTCTCCTCTTTCACCTGCATCAAGAGGCTCTTTAGTTCCTCTTCATCGGGATAAGGACAGAGAACTGATAGATGGGACATGAGAGAGTCCAGAAACCCACCCAGCTCCGTGTGGTCGGTCACTTGACCTGTAACAAGGGTGAAACCTCAGTGCTGTGTCAGGACGGACGGGGAGGACCACCCTTCAAACCACAGCACTGAGTCGACGGGGCAGTTAGATGGAAAAAAGATCTTGACCCTCCCTCACACCATACAAAACAATAAACCCAGGCGGCCTGAGACCCACAGTGAAACATGAAACAACAAAGCTTTCAGAGGAAAACCCAAGGGAGTGCCTTCATGACTTCAGCCTGAGCAAAGATTTCTTAAACAAACACAGAAAGCTTCGCCTCAAAACGTTTGATAAATTAGACTATACTGGTAAATATTTCTTGTCATCAAAAGACACCATAAGGAGCCATGCAATTCATGCAAGTGAAAAAGGACTTAAAACAGGTAAAGAATTCATCCAAATCGGTACAGAGATGTTGAGAACCGCATAGAAAAATGGACAGCAAATGTGAAGGGCACTTCGCAAAAAAGGAAACCTAAATGGAGACAAGCATATCAAAAGATGTCCAACATCACTGGTTACCAGGAAATTGAAAATTTTCAAATCATCATGTGACACACTTCCATACCCGCCCGCCTAACTAAAATGAAAAGACAGATAATTCCAAGTGTTGGCAAGGCTGTGGCCCAGTTGGGCCCTCACACCACTGCTGGTGAGGGCAGAAGTTGTGCTATCCCCTTGGAAGCACATTTGGTGGAACATGCGCCCACCCCACAATCCCAGGGTTCCACCCGGGACATGCAGGGGAAATGCACCCCCATAGACGCCTGCTGGAACGTCCACAGCAGCTGCTATGGGGATAGCCTTGGGCTGGAGCTGCCCGACGCCCACAGTGGACACACAGCCCTGGTGAGGAGGAATAGGAGGACTCTCACACCATCCGGCCTCCCGGGGAGTGAGGAGGTAGCCTGTGTCCCGCCAAGGGCAGGAAGCCCAGCCCTGACCCCTGGGGCTGGAAGGAAGTGACTGCTGGTGCTCGGTATGCTCCTTCTCTCGGCCTGAGCACTGTGCCAGCTACACAGAGTGTCCAGTTCATAAAAACCCACTTTTGATGTGAAATATACAAAGATACGTGTGTTACTGTGGGCTTCCCTGATCGCTCATTTGGTAAAGAATCCGCCTGTAATGCAGGAGAGTCCGGTTCGGTTCTGGGTCGGGAAGACCCCCTGAGAAGGGGTAGCCACATATTAGTGTCCTGGGGCTGCCGCAACACAGACCAAGGACCTAGATAGCAGAAGCTGTCTCAGCCCCAGAGACCAGAAGTCCGAGACCAAGGTGTCAGCGGGGCTGGTCCCTCCCGAGGCCTCCGGCCCAGCTTCTGGTGGCTGCCAGCATCTTCCACCATCCTTGGCTTGTGGAAGCATCACTCGGATTCCTGGCTCCATCCTTATGTGACCTCCTCCCTGGGTGTGTCTGCATCCAAATGTCCCCTTCTGACAGAGACACGGGTCAGACCGGGTAAAAGCCCACACGAACAGCCTCATCTTGACTAATGATGACTGCATCAACCCTATTACCAAATAAGGCCACCTTCTGGGGCCCTGGGGGTTAAGACTTCAGTGTATGGATCTTGGGGGAACACAATTCAATCCACAGCAATGCGTACATTAGACTGCCATAAAAGTGGGGGTTTTGAGTTAACAATAAAAGTAGCTGAAGTGTATTAAACATTTATGACGAGCTGGGCACTGCTCTGTGTATTTTGCAAGCATGATGTCACTCTCAGACCATTGCTCCAGATCCCTGGAACAGAGGCGCAGCCTTGGGGTGCGGTAGAGAGAAAGGGAGGAGCCCTGTCTGAGGCAGGCAGCGTTCCTACCCCAGGGCACCCGCCCTCCGGAGGATGTACCAGGCGCCCGCGTCATGTCCATGGGGGGCTGCAGCTCAGAGCAAGACCCACACAGAAGCCTGGCTCAGCCAGGCCTGGGCTCTGATGCGTCTTCCAGCAGCTCCCACATCCTCGGAGGAAAGAGAGAGAGGCATGGCTCCACAGCTCTGTCTTTAGACGGACGGGACGCTGTGCAGGAGACGTAAGAGACCTGAGTTCGATCCTGGGGTCGGGAAGATCCCCTGGAGGAGGGCGAGGCAGCCCACTCCAGTATCCTTGCCTGGAGAATCCCATGGACAGAGGAGCCTGGAGGACTGCAGTCCATGGGGTCGCAAAGAGTCAGACACGACTGAAGTGACTTGCATGCACGATGCTGAACAGGGCCAGGATGAAAACCAGACCAAGCGGCTGGGCGCTGCTGACCTGAGCCAGACAGCTATCTGCGCTCTCCCGTCCTCACACTTTCAAGGCTTAAACTCGCTTTCCTTTCATCGCAGCTCAAAGCAACAGAATCCCGAACAGAACCCTAGATAAGCCCCTCTCTGGATCTGAAGAAACGCAACACAGTGGCTGTAATAAAACCTTTAAGGGAGGAAGAGATGGTAGGCTTGATGGCAGGCTGGAAGCTAGAGAAAAGCAAAACTGTGATGCACAGGGAGAGTTTGAGAAGCACTTTCAAAAGGAAAAGACAAACATCAAAGCAAGAAGCCAGGGAGGATGGTGCTCTCACATCAGTGCAGTTCAGTTCAGTCGCTCAGTCGTGTCCGACTCTTTGCGACCCCATGAATCGCAGCACGCCAGGCCTCCCTGTCCTTCACCAACTCCCGGAGTTCACTCAGACTCACGTCTATCGAGTCAGTGATGCCATCCAGCCATCTCATCCTCTGGCCTTGCATCACCTGACCCCAATTACTAGGAACTCCCAAAAGAGGGAGAAAAGGAAGCGGCAGAAGCACCCAGAAACAAGACTGCAGGGAAAAGTGAAAACTCAGAGAGAGCAGTAAAATGTGGTCTGGCGATCCATTTTCAGGAACACTGAGGTGTCTGAAAAGCTCCCAAGAGAAAAAATAAGTAGATGATCTTGAAAGAAGCTGCAGGCCAGTTGCGCTCACGTTTCCCACCAAGATGAAGGCTGCCAGGGGACGGCACGTCTGTGCAGGAAGCGTCCGGACCTAAGATCGGAAAGCCCCAGAAAGACGCCCCACAGCCGTGATTCTTCAAGGACCCACGGGACCCGTTTTAAATCACGCAACAAGGAGGCATTGTGCTGGAAAGTGCATGTCTGAAGCGGGAGCCAGAGAGAAGCAAGAGCGCAGACGCCCTAACCACTGGGGAGGGCGTTGCTGCCGACACTGATTGACAGTGAAGTTATTAATGCAACACCACCAACCAAACAGAATGCATTTAACACCTCAGGGTGATTTACACGCTAAAGCAGGAAGAGTGAGCTTTCCGGGTTCTGAGGACCTAGATGCACTTCGAGAAGAGGAAGAGAAGGTTCTCCCACCGTGGGCCAGCAGTTAAGACCCCGCCTTCCACTTCAGGGGGCAGGGGTTCCTTCCCTGATTGGAAAACTAAGATCCCACATGCCGCGAGATGCAGCCAAAAAATGCTTAAAAATAAAAACAAGGAATGTTTTTTTAAAAAGAGAAAGAGGAAAGCCTTCTGTCTTCCATAGAAGGGGGTCAGAAGTTATTCTTTAGATTTTGATTATTAGAGAAACATGTTCTTTTTTAAAAGGGATATTACAACAGATATTCTTTTCTAAAAGGGAAATAGACAAAAAGAGTCTAAGACAAAAGAGTCTGGAAAAGAGTGTATCCCCGAACGAGAGTGCTACGCACTTGAAACTAACACAACATCACAAATCCACTAACACAGCATCACAAATCCACTAACACAGCATCACAAATCCACTAACACAACATCACAAATCCACTAACACAGCATCACAAATCCACTAACACAGCATCACAAATCCACTAACACAGCATCACAAATCCACTAACACAGCATCACAAATCCACTAACACAGCATCACAAATCCACTTTCAGTTTCTAAAAAAGAGAAAGAAAAGAAACTACAACCCAGCAAGGAAAGGGACGGAGGAGAGGATTATCACTGTGTCAGAAACTCCTATCAGGATTTCTGCTTCTTTTTTTAGCAACACTGCAATGTCTTACTACTTATGAGAGACATCAGAAAACAAAATAACACAGGAGAGTACAAAATTAAAAGATAAGGAAGAGCACAGATCGAAAAAAATACAGAAAGCTGGTTTAGTCAAGAAAAATTGAGTTTATAGCAAAAACACACTCAGTGTGAACGTGGGGGATTGTTTTTACGCTGTTTAAATATGCAAACGAAGATGGAGAGCAATGAGGGACATTTGAGAGCTGACCGAGACAGCAAGAAAGCACCAAAGGAAAAAGAGAATTATTATCCACGCAGGGAGACGGGATGAGGTCTGCTCTGCGGACCAGATACATAAGGTTGGCAGGGCGGAGGCGAGCCAGCAGGTGGGCAAGGCGGGCACCTGGCAGGAGCCCCCCAAGCGCTGCAGGAGGCACACTCATGCTCCTGCGGGCTCAACCTGGATCTCAGTCAGCACTGGAGACAAAAGATCATTCAGCTCTTGTTTTCTGATCACCACTGACGAAGCTACAAATAATAAAAGTTTAAGCAAAGAAGTCAACCACTTAGAAATGTGAATGTTTTGGAGCAAGATGGATATGAGATCCTGTATTGTTTATAATAAAATAAATATAAGGCACTAAAGACCCAAACACGCGAGACAGAGCCCAAACTGTCAGCAGACATAAATCCAGAACTGCAAGAGCTAATGCAATTCTTAAAAGACTAAAGAAATGTGCTTGGCGTTCAACTTGGGAGTTTGAAAAATACTCCTGATTTAAAAGGCTGTTTGGCTAGCAGCCCTTGACAGACCCCGAGACTTCCTGCTGGAGAGAAAGCCATCCACGGAGAGAGCCACACACACAGAACCGCCGGCTCCTGCATCAGAGGAGTGACCCAGGCGGGGAAAGAATCATCACAGGACTGCCCCTCACCTGCACCCACCCCCATCAGGCGACCCTGTGTCTGGGCTCCAGGTGGGACCTCAGCATCCTTCTACCATGCCACAGTGCCTTTTGGGGTGACAGTCACACTCCCCCTCCTTCTGCATCACCTAAACCCATCACCACCTTTCACTGTGGCCCAAGAACCTTGCACCCAGCTTGATGGGCTGAAAAAAGAAACAAAGTGAAAGCCACTCAGTCACATCCGACTCTGTATAGTCCATGGGATTCTCCAGGCCAGGATACTGGAGTGGGTAGCCTTTCCCTTCTCCAGGGGATCTTCCCAACCCAGGGATCAAACCCAGGTCTCCTGCATTGCAGGTGGATTCTTTACCAGCTGAGCCACCAGGGAAACCCAAGAATACTAGGGTGGGTAGCCTGTCCTTTCTCCAGGGGATCTTCCCAACCCAGGGATTGAACCCAGGTCTCCTTCGTTACAGGCAGGTTCTTGACCAGCTGAGCTGCCAGGGCTGATGGGCTGAAGTGTGTCCCAAATCCATGTATTGGCACCCTAACACCCAGGAACCTGGGATGTGACTATGCCCAGAGAGAGGCGTTTTAAAGAGGTGAGTGAAGTAAAATGAGGTCATTGGGGTGAGTCCTAATCTAATTTGATTGGTGTCCTTATCAGATTAGGACACAGACACGCACAAACGGACTCAGAGAAAGGCTGCCTTTCTACAAGCCAGGGAGAGAGGCCCCAGAAGAAACCGACGTGTCCTCATCTTGATCCCAGACTCCCAGCCTCCAGGATGGTGAGAAGGTAAATTTCTGCTGTTTGAGCCTCCCAGTTAGCAGTACTTTGTTACCTAGCATGAGCTGACTAGTACAACAGCCCCGAAGGCTACAGCCCTCGGGTGTGCCAGAGGACGCCAGCGTCATCACACAGGTGTACCTGATGAGAGTCCACGTCACCCAGGTGAGCTCCGCCTCCTCAGTGGAATCGACCACCCTGGGGCCCACTCTCCGAGGGGCTGTCTGCCCTCAAACACAGCAGCCTGGGTGCGTCCCCACTTGCAGACCAATTACAGAAAATCTGAGGGAGAACCACACAGAATGAAGACTGGGAAAGCCGCTGGAATGCGTGGCAGAGGCGGTGGGGAAGCAGAAAGCGAATCCGGGAGATGATCAGCCCGTTTTCCCGCCCTGCGGCCGCACTGTGAGAACAGCTCCCCACCTCTCCCCCGCACCCTTCCCCAGCCCATCACAGACAGGTTGCTGCCCTGCCTCATCCCCAGCAGGAGGTCAGGCACCAGAGAAAGAAAGCCAGGACACCCTTGCAGGTCCAAGCCAGACAGACTGTGAACGCCTGCCTTCAAATACTTAGTATTCGTGGGGAGACAGAGATGCACATAGTAAATGCGCTGTATCCTTACGGGTCAAATCCTGTGCGAGTACCATGCCCAAGAGCAGTGCTGGAGCTGCAGGACAGAGGGCATCCAGGAAGCCTGCCTGGGGGAGGCGGTGCTTGAGTTGAGTCTTGAAGACTGAGCAAGAAGGCCAGGGATGGATGATTGTTCATGCCTGGAATGAAGAGCCAGGGCAAGTCACCCAGGCTGGGCAGGAAAAGCAGGCAGAGAGCTGTCAGTGTCTCTGATTTCCAGTCCTCCCCGCTCACCAGCCGCCGCTGCCATCCACCCGCCCCTGCAGGCTCTCCAGGACTTGCTGGCCGTCACCCTTGTGGGTGTTGGAGAGGATGCTGGGCTGACCGCACGGAGTGCTGCCATTCTCCACTCTTTCTGCATGCCCCCTGCACCCTGCCTGCTACCTGCAGGCCTCCCACCAAAGTCTCACCCCCACTGCAGCCCCGTCCCTCCTGCCTGGGTTCTCCTGCAGCTTCGCTGGGATGGGCCAGGCGTGCTTCTCTTTCTTCTTGGCAACCATTGCACTCCTTAAATCTGCAGATTCAAGTGTCTCATTAGTCTGCAAACACTGGTTGATATCTCTATAAATACTGCTTCTGCTGCATTCTTTCTGCCTCCCTCCCCACCTCCAACTCCACCCCCATACCCCACCCCCCTACCCCCGTCTGGTGGAGGCCATCACACACATGTCAGCCTGGTCGTGCTCGTGTGCGTGCTAAGTCGCTTCAGTCATGTCTGACTCTTTGCAAACCTACAGAGTACAGTCTGTCAGGCTCCTCTGTCCATGAATTTCTCCAGGCAAGAATACTGGAGTGGGTTGCCATGCCCTCCTCCAGGGGGTCTTCCCAACCCAGGAATCGAACCCGTGTCTCTTGCGTCTCCCGCACTGGCAGGCGGGCTCTTTACCACTAGCGTCCCCTGGGAAGCCCCACCAGCCTGTTCACCTCCCTGCTTTCCCATCCAGCGTGTCCTGCATGCTTGGGGTTCTGGTGGCCCCGGCGGCCACTCAAAGCCATCTAACAAATGGTATCTGTTTTGCTGTGGTCTTCATCTGGCTTTTCCCATTCTCAGCAGGAGGCAGTGATCCAAGAACATTTTTAATTAAGGCCCCAAACCTGGCCCAGCCAGAAACAAAGTGAGCTGCCAAGCGGCAGGGATGGTGAGCCCAGCACAAGGGCCAAACATGCTGAGTCTCCACGGACGCCAGGACCCGCGCCAACCAGCACACTTTGCCCATCACTCTGTTCTCACCTGGACATGCAGCCTGGAAACGGATCAGCCCTCTGCTCACCGAGATTCTGCCTGGACCCAGAGCCCACTCTTCCATCTAGCAGGCAGGTTCCAGAGTACAAACCATGGAGGGGCTGGCAGACTGGGGGAGACGCGGGGCGGGCAGCGCCTTCAGGGTGAACAGGCCCAGGAACTGGATACATGGAGGGAGGGGAGGAGAGTGTCCCCCTCGCCATGACCCGGGCGGGGGACCCTTGCCGAGACAGGTGGCAAGGTGTCCAGTGTCCTCCACGGGGAGGAGCGGGCACCTCTCAGCACCCCGGGAGCTCCGTGCGAGGCAGCACAAGCAAACCCTCCAGACTCAGGGAAAACCACTTGTTTCCTCCCATCTCTCACCCGAGCAGTCACACCAGACACCGTGCGTTTGCTGTTGGTGTTCAGTTGCGCAGTCGTGTCCGACTCAGCGACCCCAACGGACTGCAGCACACCAGGCTACTCTGTCCCTCACCAACTCCCGGAGCTCGTTCAAACTCACATCCATTGAGTTGGTGATACCATCCAACAATCTCATCCTCTGTTGTCCCCTTCTCCTCCTGCCCTCAATCTTCCTCAGCATCAGCGTCTTTTCCAATGAGTCGGCTCTTCACGTCAGACGGCCAAAGTATTGGAGCTTCAGCTTCATCATCAGTCTTTCCAGTGAATATTCAGGACTGATTTCCTTTAGGATGGACTGGTTTGATCTCCTTGCAGTCCAAATGACTCTCCAAAGTCTTCTCCAACACCATAGTTCAAAAGCATCAATACTTCAGTGCTCAGCTTTCTTTATAGTCCAACTCTCACATCCATACATGACTACTGGAAAAACCATAGCCTTGACTAGATGGACTTTTGCTGGCAAAGTAATGTCTCTGCTTTTTAATATGCTGTCTCAGTTCAGTTCAGTTCAGTTCAGTCGCTCAGTCGTGTGCGACTCTCTGCGACTCCATGAATCACAGCATGCCAGGCCTCCCTGTCCATCTCCAATTCCCGGAGTTCACTCAAACTCATGTCCATCGAGTTGATGATGCCATCCAGCCATCTCATTCTCTGTCGTCCCTTTCTCCTCCTGCCCCCAATCCTTCCCAGCATCAGACTCTTTTCCAGTGAGTCAACTCTTCGCATGAGGTGGCCAAAGTATTGGAGTTTCAGCTTTAGCATCAGTCCTTCCATTGAACGCCCAGGATTGACCTCCTTTAGAATGGACTGGTTGGATCTCCTTGCAGTCCAAGGAACTCTCAAGAGTCTTCTCCAGCACCATAGTTCAAAAGCATCAATTCTTAGGCGATCAGCTTTCTTCACAGTCCAACTCTCACATCCATACATGACCACTGGAAAAAACCTAGCCTTGACTAGACGGACCTTTGTTGGCAAAGTAACGTCTCTGCTTTTAAATACGCTATCTAGGTTGGTCATAACTTTCCTTCCAAGGAGTAAGCATCGTTTAATTTCATGGCTGCAGTCACCATCTGTACTGATTTTCGAGCCCAAAAAAATAAAATCTGACACTGTTTCCCCAACTATTTGCCATGAAGTGATGGGACCGGATGCCATGAACTTAGTTTTCTGAATGTTGAGCTTTAAGCTAAACTTTTCACTCTCCTCTTTCACCTTCATCAAGAGGCTCTTTAGTTCTTCTTCACTTTCTGCCATAAGGGTAGTATCATCTGCATATCTGAGGTTATTGATATTTCTCCCAGCAATCTTGATTCCAGCTTGTGCTTCTTCCAGCCCAGCGTTCCTCATGATGTACTCTGCTTGTAAGTTGAATAAGCAGGGTGACAATATACAGCCTTGACGTACTCCTTTTCCTATTTGGAACCAGTCTGTTGGTCCATGTACAGTTCTGACTGTTGCTTCCTGACCTGCATACAGGTTTCTCAAGAGGCAGGTCAGGTGGTCTGGTATTCCCATCTCTTTCAGAATTTTCCACAGTTTATTGTGATCCACACAGTCAAAGGCTTTGGCATAGTCAATGAAGCAGAAATAGATGTTTTTCTGGAACTCTCTTGCTTTCTCCATGGTCCAACGGATGTTGGCAATTTGATCTCTAGTGCCTCTACCTTTTCTAAAACCTACTTGAACATCTGGGAGTTCACGGTTCACATATTGCTGAAGCCTGGCTTGGAGAATTTTGAGCATGACTTTACTAGCGTGTGAGATGAGTGCAATTGTGCGGTAGTTTGAGCATTCTTTGGCATTCCCTTTCTTTGGGATTGAAATGCAGACTGACCTTCTCCATTCCTGTGGCCACTGCTGAGTTTTCCAAATTTGCTGGCATATTGAGTGCAGCACTTTCACAGCATCATCTTTCAAGACTTGAAATAGCTCAACTGGAATTCCATCACCTCCCCTAGCTTTGTTCGTAGTGATGCTTTCTAAGGCCCACTTGACTTCACATTCCAAGATGTCTGGCTCTAGGTCAGTGATCACATTATCATGATTATCTTGGTCATGAAGATCTTTTTTGTATAGTTCTTCTGTGTATTCTTGCCACCTCTTCCTAATATCTTCTGCTTCTGTTAGGTCCATACCATTTCTGTCCTTTATCAAGCCCATCTTTGCATGAAAAGTTCCCTTGGAATCTCTAATTTTCTGGAAGAGATCTCTTGTTTTTCCTATTCTGTTGTTTCCCTCTATTTCTTTGCATTGATCACTGAGGAAGGCTTTCTTATCTCTCCTTGCTATTCTTTGGAACTCTGCATTCAGATGCTTATATCTTTCCTTTTCTCCTTTGCTTTTCACTTCTCTTCTTTTCACAGCTATTTGTAAGGCCTCCTCAGACAGCCATTTTGCTTTTTTGCATTTTTTTTCTTGGGGGTGGTCTTGATCCCTGTCTCCTGTACAATGTCACGAACCTCCGTCCAGAGTTCATCAGGCACTCTGTCTATCAGATCTAGTCCCTTAAATCTATTTCTCACTTCCACTGTATAATCATAAGGGATTTGATGTAGGTCATACCTGAATGGTCTATTGGCTTTCCCCACTTTCTTCAATTTATGTCTGAATTTGGCAATAAGAAGTTTTCAATCTGAGCCACAGTCAGCTCCCAGTCTTGTTTTTGCTAACTGTATAGAGCTTCTCCATCTTTGGCTGCAAAGAATATAATCAATCTGATTTTGGTGTTGACCATCTGGTGATGTCCATGTGTAGAGTCTTCTCTTGTGTTGCAAGAGGGTGTTTGCTATGACCAGTGCATTCTCTTGGCAAAACTCTATTAGCCTTTGCCCTGCATCATTCCGTGCTCCAAGGCCAAATTTGCCTGTTACTCCAGGTGTTTCATGACTTCCTACTTTGCATTCCAGTCCCCTATGATGAAAAGGACATCTTTTTTGGGTGTTAGTTCTAAAAGGTCTTGTAGGTCTTCATAGAACCGTTGAAATTCAGCTTCTTCAGCGTTACTGGTCAGGGCATAGACTTGGATTACTGTGATATTGAATGGTTTGCCTTGGAAACGAACAGAGATCATTCTGTCATTTTTGAGATTGCATCCAAGTACTGCATTTCAGACTCTTTTGTTGACCATGATGGCTACTCCATTTCTTCTAAGGGATTCCTGCCCACAGTAGTAGATATAATGGTCATCTGAGTTAAATTCACCCATTCCAGCCCACCTTAGTTCGCTGATTCCTAGAATGTCGACGTTCACTCTTGCCATCTGTTTGACCACTTCCAATTTGCCTTGATTCATGGACCTAACATTCCAGGTTCCTATGCAATATTGCTCTTTACAGCATTGGACCTTGCTTCTATCACCAGTCACATCCACAACTGGGTGTTGTTTTTGCTTTGGCTCCATCCCTTCATTCTTTCTGTATTTATTTCTCCACTGATCTCCAGTAGCATATTGGGCACCTACCAACCTGGGGAGTTCATCTTTCAGTGTCCTATCTTTTTGCCTTTTCATACTGTTCATGGGGTTCTCAAGGCAGGAATACTGAAGTGGTTTGCCATTCCCTTCTCCAGTGGACCACATTTGTCAGAACTCTCCACCATGACCTGGCTGTTCTGCGTGGCCCTCCACGGCATGGCTCATAGTTTCATTGAGTTAAGACAAGGCTGTGGTCCATGAGATCAGATTGGTTAGTTTTCTGTGATTGTGGTTTTCAGTCTGTCAGCCCTCTGACGGAGAAGGTTAAGAGGCCTATATGAAAGTTTCCTAATGGGACAGACTGACCGAGGGGGAAACTAAGTCTTGCTCTGATGGGAGGGGCTGGGCATAGTAAATCTTTAATCCAATTTTCTGTGGATGGGTGGGGCTGTGTTCCCTCCCTGCTATTTCAGTTCAGTTCAGTTCAGTCGCTCAGTCGTGTCCGACTCTCCGCGACCCCATGAATAGCAGCACGCCAGGCCTCCCTGTCCATCTCCAATTCCCAGAGTTCACTCAAACTCATGTCCATCGAGTTGGTGATGCCATCCAGCCATCTCATTCTCTGTCGTCCCCTTCTCCTCCCGCCCCCAATCCTTCCCAGCATCAGAGTCTTTTCCAGTGAGTCAACTCGTCGCATGAGGTGGCCAAAGTACTGGAGTTTCAGCTTTAGCATCAGTCCTTCCAATGAACACCCAGGACTGATCTCCTTCAGAATGGACTGGCTGGACCTCCTTGCAGTCCAAGGGACTCTCAAGAGTCTTCTCCAACACCACAGTTCAAAAGCATCAATTCTTCAGTGATCAGCTTTCTTCACAGTCCAACTCTCACATCCATACATGACCACGGGAAAAACCATAGCCTTGACTAGACGGACCTTGGTTGGCAAAGTAATGTCTCTGCTTTTTAATATGCTATCTAGGTTGGTCATAACTTTCCTTCCAAGGAGTAAGCGTCTTTTAATTTCATGGCTGCAATCAGCATCTGCAGTGATTTTGGAGCCCAAAAAAATAAAGTCTGACACTGTTTCCACTGTTTTTCCATCTATTTCCCATGAAGTGATGGGACCAGATGCCATGATCTTTGTTTTCTGAATGTTGAGCTTCAAGCCAACATTTTCACTCTCCTCTTTCACTTTCATCAAGAGGCTTTTGAGTTCCTCTTCACTTTCTGCCATAAGCATGGTGTCATCTGCATATCTGAGGTTATTGATATTTCTCACAGCAAACAGGAGATGGCAAGAGTGAACGTCGACATTCTGGGAATCAGTGAACTAAAATGGACTGGAATGGGTGAATTTAACTCAGATGACCATTATATCTACTACTGTGGGTAGGAATCCCTTAGAAGAAATGGAGTAGCCATCATGGTCAACAAAAGAGTCTGAAATGCAGTACTTGGATTCAATCTTAAAAACGACAGAATGATCTCTGTTCGTTTCCAAGGCAAACCATTCAATATTACAGTAATCCAAGCCTATGCCCCAACCAGTAACGCTGAAGAAGCTGAATTTCAACGGTTCTATGAAGACCTACAAGACCTTTTAGAACACCCAAAAAATGTCCTTTTCATCATAGGGGACTGGAATGCAAAAGTAGGAAGTCAAGAAACACCTGGAGTAACAGGCAAATTTGGCCTTGGAGCACGGAATGATGCAGGGCAAAGGCTAAAGAGTTTTGCCAAGAGAATGCATTGGTCATATAAAAACACCCTCTTCCAATAACACAAGAGAAGACTCTACACATGGACATCACCAGATGGTCAACACCGAAATCAGATTGATTATATTCTTTGCAGCCAAAGATGGAGAAGCACTATCAGTTCAGTTAAGTTCAGTCACTCAGTCGTGTCCAACTCTCTGTGACCCCATGAATCACAGCACGCCAGGCCTCCCTGTCCATCACCAACTCCAGAGTTCACTCAGACTCATGTCCACAGAGTCGGTGATGCCATCCAGCCATCTCATTCTCCGTCGTCCCCTTCTCCTCCCGCCCCCAACCTTTCCCAGCATCAGACTCTTTTCCAGTGAGTCAACTTGTCGCATGAGGTGGCCAAAGTATTGTAGTTTCAGCTTTAGCATCAGTCCTTCCAATGAACACCCAGGATTGATCTCTTTTAGAATGGACTGGTTGGATCTCCTTGCAGTACAAGGGACTCTCAAGAGTCTTCTCCAACACCACAGTTGAAAAGCATCAATTCTTCGGCGATCAGCTTTCTTCACAGTCCAACTCTCACATCCATACATGACCACGGGAAACATACAGTTAGCGAAAACAAGACTGGAAGCTGACTGTGGCTCAGATCATGAACTCCTTACTGCCAAATTCAGACTTAAATTGAAGAAAGTAGGGAAAACCACTAAACCATTCAGATATGACCTAAATCAAATCCCTTATGATTATACAGTGGAAGTGAGAAATAGATTTAAGGGACCAGATCTGATAGATAGAGTGCCTGATGAACTCTGGATGGAGGTTCGTGACATTGTATAAAAGACAGGGACCAAGACCATCCCCGATGGAAAAGAAATGCAAAAAAGCAAAATGGCTGTCTGAGGAGGCCTTATAGCTGTGAAAAGAAGAGAAACGAAAAGCAAAGGAGAAAAGGAAAGATATAAGCATCTGAATGCAGAGTTCCAAAGAATAGCAAGGAGAGATAAGAAAGCCTTCCTCAGTGATCAATGCAAAGAAATAGAGGGAAACAACAGAATAGGAAAAACAAGAGATCGCTTCCAGAAAATTAGAGATTCCAAGGGAAATTTTCATGCAAAGATGGGCTTGATAAAGGACAGAAATGGTATGGACCTAACAGAAGCAGAAGATATTAGGAAGAGGTGCCAAGAATGCACAGAAGAACTGTACAAAAAAGATCTTCACGACCAAGACAGTCACGATAACGTGATCACTGACCTAGAGCCAGACATCTTAGAATGTGAAGTCAAGTGGGCCTTAGAAAGCATCACTACGAACAAAGCTAATGGAGGTGATGGAATTCCAGTTGAGCTATTTCAAGTCTTGAAAGATGATGCTGTGAAAGTGCTGCACTCAATATGCCAGCAAATTTGGAAAACTCAGCAGTGGCCACAGGACTGAAAAAGGTCAGTCTGCATTCCAATCCCAAAGAAAGACAATGCCAAAGAATGCTCAAACTACCGCACAATTGCACTCATCTCACACGCTAGTAAAGTCATGCTCAAAATTCTCCAAGCCAGGCTTCAGCAATATGTGAACCGTGAACTCCCAGATGTTCAAGCAGGTTTTAGAAAAGGTAGAGGCACTAGAGATCAAATTGCCAACATCCGTGGAGAAAGCAAGAGAGTTCCAGAAAAACATCTATTTCTGCTTCATTGACTATGCCAAAGCCTTTGACTGTGTGGATCACAATAATCTGTGGAAAATTCTGAAAGAGATGGGAATACCAGACCACCTGACCTGCCTCTTGAGAAACCTGTATGCAGGTTAGGAAGCAACAGTCAGAACTGTACATGGACCAACAGACTGGTTCCAAATAGGAAAAGAAGTACGTCAAGGCTGTATATTGTCACCCTGCTTATTTAACTTACAAGCAGAGTACATCATGAGGAACGCTGGGCTGGAAGAAGCACAAGCTGGAATCAAGATTGCCGGGAGAAATAGCAATAACCTCCCTGCTATTTACCTGCCTCTTGATCAAAGTGAAAGAGGAGAGTGAAAAGGTTGGCTTGAAGCTCAACATTCAGAAAACAAAGATCATGGCATCTGGTCCCATCACTTCATGGGAAATAGATGGAAAAACAGTGGAAACAGTGTCAGGCTTTATTTTTTTGGGCTCCAAAATCACTGCAGATGCTGATTGCAGCCATGAAATTAAAAGACACTTGCTCCTTGGAAGGAAAGTTATGACCAACCTTGATAGTATATTAAGAAGCAGAGACATTATTTTGCCAACCAAGGTCCGTCTAGTCAAGGCTATGGTTTTTCTCGTGGTCATGTATGGATGTGAGAGTTGGACTGTGAAGAAAGCTGATCGCCGAAGAATCGATGCTTTTGAACTGTGGTGTTGGAGAAGACTCTTGAGAGTCCCTTATACTGCAAGGAGATCCAACCAGTCCATTCCGGAGGAGATCAATCCTGGGTGTTCATTGGAGGGACTGATGCTAAAGCTGAAACTGCAATACTTTGGCCACCTCATGCGACGAGTTGACTCACTGGAAAAGACTCTGATGCTGGGAAAGGTTGGGGGCGGGAGGAGAAGGGGACGACGGAGAATGAGATGGCTGGATGGCATCACCGACTCTGTGGACATGAGTTTGAGTGTAGTCCGGGAGTTGGTGATGGACAGGGAGGCCTGGCGTGCTGTGATTCATGGGGTCGCGGAGAGTCGGACACGACTGAGTGACTGATCTGATCTGATCTGAAAGTATGGTGGAGATATGAAGATAATGGTGACCTCCCTCAAAAGACCCCATGCATGTACTGCTACAGTCCGGGCCCCCAACCCTGCAGCAGGCCACCACCAACCCACGCCTTCACCAGAGACCTCCGGACGCCCGCAGGCAGGTCTCCTGTGGGTCACTGTTCCTTTCTCCTGGGCCCTGGTGCGCAAGGCCTGTTGTGCCCTCCAAGAGTCTATTTCGCAGTCCTCTCTAATCTGTTTCTTGAGAAAGTCAGTCCAGGTGTGATGGCCTCAGGCTCTTTCCTGGGAGCTCTGCTGAGGCCCTGCCATCCCCTTGAGGAAGCAGTCCAGGGGCAGGGAATTCACAGCCCCTGAGGAGCTCCAGGGCCCCAGGGAACTGTGCCTCCTCTGGGGAGTGATGCAGTTTTCCTCTGAGACTGCTTGCAATCAATTTGTGACTCTTCAGGGAACACAGAGGGAATTCCCTGGTGTCCAGTGGTTACACGCTGAGCTTTCAGGGCAGGCGTGGGTGTGACCCCTGGCAGAGGAACTAAGATCCCACAAGGCACGCCCTCGTCCTCCCGCTCTCGCTCCTGCACTGAACCACTGGAGAGAAGAGGGCCTTGGTCTCAAGCGTCCCAACGCCTGGAGCTCTGGCCACACGGGGCGGGGCGGGGGCGGGGAGTGGAGTGAGGGGTCATCATTGAACATTTCTGGGTAGTGGTGGCCATGGGCGCACGGGTGGTGCCCGGCATGCAGGCTGCCTGGGGAAGATGATGTTTGGGGTGGGGCAGAGGTCTCAGAGGTTTCCAAATTTGCTGGCATATTGAGTGCGGCACTTTCACAGCAGCATCTTTGAGGATTTGAAATAGCTCAGCTGGAATTCCATCACTTCTCTTAGCTTTGTTCATAGTGATAATTCCTAAGGCCCACTTGACTTCGCATTCCAGGATATCTGGCTCTAGGCGAGTGATCACACCATCATGATTATCCGTGGGGTCACAAAGAGTCGGACATGACCGAACAACTGAACTGAACTGGACTGAGGTCTCAGAGGCCTTGTCGCGTTCAGCAGGTGCTGCCTGGCGAGGCCCTCCTTGGCGGACAAGCCCGGCCCTTCTGTCGGCTGATCAAGGCTGGGCTTGAGCAGGGAGGCCAGCTCCGAGCCGCCGCGTAGGTTCCATGTGCTCCCCATCCCCCCGAGGCCCGGCGGCCTGGCCGGGACGCCCTTCCCAGGACCGCGACCGAGAAACAGAGGGGAGAGGAGGAAAGCCGCCCCCCAGGGTCCCAGACGCCCGCTCCTCCTTCCGTCAGGAAAGCAGTCTGGTGGAAAAGGGCTTGGATGCAGGACAGAGTGCAGAGATGTGGCCAAGGATGCCATCTGCCATCCCGGCCGAAGAAACCTGGCCCCGGTCCTAGGGTGATAAGGAGCTGTCAGCAAGTGACCCAGAGCTGGGGCGGTGGAGTATGGCGGGGGTGACTGGGGTGTCTGCAGGTCATCACCCAGAGGACAGACGGCTGAGGCCTAACTCGGGCCAGCCAGGGGGAGGGTGAGAGATGAGAACGAAGCTCGGAAGGAAACTCTCTGGCCCCGGGGACCCCTGGCGGGGGGGCCAGGACTGAGGGAGCAGGTATCCGAGGATGCGGCCTGGCTTCTGGCTGTGAAACTGCCAGCCAGGGGACCAGACGCTGACAAGAGGGATGAATCCAGCTCTGTGACCCCAGTGATGAAGGGCTGGATCTGTGATCCAGACTCGGTGTGGTTGGGGGAGGATAGGATCTCCACCGGAGCCGCCCCCACCTCCGCCGTGGACCCCAGCCCCTCGGCGCTCTGCGATCCCGCAGGACCCTGGCCCGGGCGGACAGTGGGAGAGCTTGCCTGTCACCCCATCTGTGGCTCAGACCCCGGCCCTCCAGAGCACGGGCTCCCCCTTGAGCCCAGAGTCTGCGCCCCTGGCTGCAGGCTGGAACCAGGTCCACTAAGACGGCCTCGCAGGAGAGAGAAGCAGCTAGTTGCCATGGCAACCTGCAGGCCAGCCTCCCTCACCACCGGACCAGCTGCCCAGCCCAGGCCTGGGGCCCCACAAGTGAGGGCCCAGGTGGGGTGGGCAGGACAGCCCCCTGGCCACCTGATCCCCAGAGCGGCTGCTGAGATCACCTGCCCCTCCGCGGCCCCACCGGGTGCTGTAGGCCGAAGAGCCCAAGGGAGGGACAGCAGAGAACACCCCAGGTCAGGCCAGGCCATGCCCACCCTGGGTCCGTCACGCACACAGGGTGACACCCCGGGGACCGCTGGCCCAGGTCCTGACCTCTGAAACCGCTTCCCCGGCCCATGCCCTCTAAACAAACTCAAACCGGGCAAAAGCTACCCCTGGCACCACGGGTTCCCAGTGCCCCCAGGGCCCCCACACTGCGCCCTGCTTGCCAGGAGCAGGCAGGGGAGTGTCCAGCTGGTCCCGTGGCTCGCATGGGCCTGGTAGCCCTTTGTGGACCCCTGTGGCCCTTTGTCCCCAAGCCCGGCTATTGTACGAATCTCCGCTGCCCCCCTCCCCAGAGCCCAGGGTGGTCCTGCCCGTGAGCGCCTCCATCCTCCCCAGATCCTGCAGGCCCTGGGCTCCCAAGGGGCACGGGGTCCATCCTCATCAGAAGACCCCCTGCCTTTGAGGGGAGGCTGGGCATGAGGGCCCCTCTGCCCAGCCTCTGTCTCCCCAAGTCCACGTTTCCAGCCTCTCCAGGGACCCCCTACACAGAAGGGCAGACTCTCCCACTTGTCTTTTCTCCACGGTTTGGCTGTGCTGGCGGCCAGGATGGACCCTCCCTTCCCAGGGTGCCCGGTACAACCGCAGGGGGCACACGAGGGTCTGCGTGCCAGCTAAAGGGGGGCCATGGGCGAGACGTCCCCTCCCTGCCTGCTCAGCTTGGCCACATCCCCACCAGAGACAGGACTGGAAAAGCAGGGCTGCCTGGCCGGCCTCCAGGCTTCCCTGATCAGGGTGCTCACTGCCTGCGGGCCATGGGACAAGGCCCTGCCCCTCTGCAGACAGCAGGGCGGGAGGAGCCCAGGCAGAGATGGTGGGGGCTTTCCAGACATCGGGAGCCCCCAGAATGGCCCCCACCTTCCTCAAGAGGAAAGGAGTAAGGGAGGAGAGAGGTAGAGATGGGAGGAGGGCTTCCATGCCTCCCTGGGCAGGGAGCTCACTACCTGACCAATATGGGGGTCAGAGCCGACATGGGGAACACCCCGCTTCCTGCTCCTTCCTCCTTCCCCCCAGTCTCCTGTCTCACACACACAGAGACACAGAAACACACACATATAGACACACACACAGACACACACACACATAGACACACAAACACACAGAAACACACACACATATAGACACACACATGGACACACACACATAGACACACACACAGACACACACACGCACACACCTAGACACACACAGAGACACACAAACACACAGAAACACACACACACATAGATGCACACATAGACACACACACAGAAACAGACATACACATAGATATACACACACACAGACGCACACACATAGGCACGCACACACTCACACGGAGCTCTCAGCCCCCTTGCCTGGGTCCCCTCCACAGAGATGGGGAAACAGTGCCCGCAGCCCTGGGCAGAGGGAGGGGAGCAGGCTCTTGGCAGACCATGGCTAAGGGGGCCACCCCAGTGTGTGCACAGAGGGAAGAGGCTCCTCTGCTTCCAGCGAGGTCAGATGGCCTCTGCCATGGCCCCCCACCCCCACTAAGCATCTCGCCATCTGCAAACGCCCTTGCTGCCAGCTCTGCCAGCCTGGGCCACTCTGGGCCTGCCTGCGCCCAGCAGCCACCTTCTCCGGAGAGGCTCTGACTCCATCCTGGTGCCGCCCACAGCCCTCCGTGGCTACCACTGCCCTCAGGACCGAGCCCGATGGCCTGACTGCCCATCTGGAAAGTCTCTGCTGCTGGGCCGGGCCTGGCTGTGCCTCCCCTGCCCCAGTTCAGGTCAGTTCAGTTCACTCACTCAGTCATGTCCGACTCTTTGCAACCTCAGGGATGGCAGAACACCAGGCCTCCCCATCCATCACCAACTCCCGGAGCTTGCTCAAACTCACGTCCACTGAGTCGGTGATGCCATCCAACCACCTCATCGTCTGTCGTCCCCTTCTCTGTCTGCCTTCAATCTTTCCCAGCATCAGGGTATTTTCAAACGAGTCAGCTCTTCACATCAAATGGCCAAAGTATTGGAGTTTCAGCTTCAGCATCAGTCCTTCCAATGAATATTCAGGACTGATGTCCTTTAGGATGGACTGGTTAGATCTCCTTGCAGTCTAAGGGGCTCTCAAGAGTCTTCTCCAGCACCATAGTTCAAAAGCATCAATTCTTTGGTGCTTAGCTTTCTTCACAGTCCAACTCTCACATCCATACATGACGACTGGAAAAACCATAGCTTTGACTAGACAGAGCTTTGTTGGCAAAGTAATGTCTCTGCTTTTTAATATGCTGTCTATGTTTGTCGTAGCTTTCCTTCCAAGGAGCAAGCGTCTTTTAATTTCATGGCTGCAGTCAGCATCTGCAGTGATTTTAGAGCCCAAAAAATAAAGTCTGACACTGTCTCTATTGTTTCCCCATCTATTCTCCATGAGGTGATGGGACCGGATGCCATGATCTTAGTTTTCTGAATGTTGAGCTTTAAGCCAACCTTTTCACTCTCCTCTTTCACTTTCATCAAGAAGTTCTTTAGTTCTTCTTCTCTTTCTGCCATGAGGGTGGTGTCATCTGCATATCTGAGGTTATTGATGTTTCTCTCTGAAATCTTGATTCCAGCTTGTGCTTCTTCCAGTCCAGCATTTCCCATGATGTACTCTGCATATAAGTTAAATAAGCAGGGTGACAATATACAGCCTTGACGTACTCCTTTCCTGATTTGGAACCAGTCTGTTGTTCCATGTCCAGTTCTAACTGTTGCTTCCTGACCTGCATACAGATTTCTCAGGAGGCAGGTCAGGTGGTCTGGTATTCCCATCTCTTTCAGAATTTTCCACAGTTTGTTGTGATCCGTACAGTCAAAGGCTTTGGCATAGTCAATAAAGCAGAAGTAGATGTTTTCTGGAACTCTCTTGCTTTTTCCATGATCCAGCGGATGTTGGCAATTTGATCTCTGGTGCCTCTGCCTTTTCTAAAACCAGCTTGAACATTTGGAATTTCACGGTTCGCAGACTATTGAAGCCTGGCTTGGAGAATTTTGATCATTACTTTGCTAGCGTGTGCTGCTGCTGCTAAGTCGCTTCAGTTGTGTCTGACTCTGTGTGACCCCATAGACGGCAGCCCACCAGGGATTCTCCAGGCAAGGACACTGGAGTGGCTAGCGTGTGAGATGAGGCAATTGTGCGGTAGTTTGAGCATTCTTTGGCATTGCCTTTCTTTGGGATTGGAATGAAAACTGACCTTTTCCAGTCCTGTGGCCACTGCTGAGTTTTCCAAATTTGCTGGCATACTGAGTGCAGAACTTTCACAGCATCATCATCTAGGATTTGAAATAGCTCAACTTGAATTCCATCACCTCCACTAGCTTTGTTCATAGTGATGCTTCCTAAGTCCCACTTGACTTCACACTCCAGCACGTCTGGCTCTAGGTGAGTGATCACGCTATCGTGATTATCTGGATTGTGAAGATCTTTATGCATTCATGGCCCAGGCTCTGGAGACCTTCCCAGGTGCCCTCTGCCCTCTGGACATGCCCCCAACTGCCTGGGACCTGCCTTCCCGAGCCTTAGAGAAGAGAAACTCTCTCTGCCACTGATCTCTGCTCCCCTGCCACCAGTCACCGCACCTCGACTCCCTCTAGATAACGCGTTCTACAGAGGGAGGTGTCCTGTGGGCAGAGACCCCAGGGCTGAGGCCATGAGCCACGTGGACACTGGGAGCCATGAGGCGGGAGCGCCCTGGGGAGTTGGAAGCATGAGCAGAAAGGCCGTGAGGCTGAGAGTGGTGAGCAGCTGACAGGCCGTCCAGAGGGTTCAGAGCAGGAGACGCGAGAGGCAGCCGCAGAGTGCCCGGCCGAGAGTGACCACCGGGGCCCGGGTGAACCGTCCCCAAGCCAGGCACCGTCCTGGGCACACGTGCGCGCCGTGCAGTGATTCAACCCTCGCAGCAGCCGCAGGGACGCTGGTCTGCAGATAAACAGGCACACAGACAGGGACCGTGGCCTGCCCAGGGCACACAGCGGGCAAACCCACACCTGTGCCCGCCCCACCTAGGTCTGCGTCCTGTGGACTCTTCGACCCAGGCCAGTCCGTCTGGCCGGGCCCACGGACCGGCGCGCAGAACGCGGGCGTCAGTGACCCTCCCGGAGCTCACAGAACGGCGGAGCTGCAGGCTTCCCAGTCCCTCAGGCCATGGAACGCGAACGTCCGCTCACCGCCCACCCACGCACGCACGCACGCACGCAGTCACGCACGCACGCGCTCATTCATTCGTTCGTTCATTCATTCATTCACGCACTCACTCATTCGCTCGCATCCGTTCACTAGTCACTCACTCACTCATTCATCAACGAATCCCACTGAGCCCCACCCGCTCCTCAAGCCCACACCGAGGACGCAGGCCCACCCACGGCTGGAGGGGTCCTTGGATGCGGACAAGAGCCGCAGTGAGGAACGCGCACGAACGGCTGAGCGTGGGGAGGCCCTTTCCTGGGCAGAAGCCAGCAGGCCTTCCGTCATCAGCGGGGTGGCCGCTTGCTCCCAGGCTTTAGGGCCGCACCGTCCATTCCTGCTGGGATCTTCAGGGACGCGAGACCCTGAGGTCTCCTGCCACCCCAAACCACCCTGTGTCCTGGGCCAGGAGAGGAAGTGTCGCCTGACAGTGACCTGCAGGGATGGCACAGAGCCAGCCTACCATCCCGGCTGGTCCAGACGCTCTGCTGACCACTGAGCTTCAAGAGGCTGGCAGACGGGCACGAGGCAGGGGCGGCCTGAGCCTGCCAGGCGCTCTGGCACACAGAGGCCAGTGGAGTTGCTCAGGCCAGACCTCAGGCAGGAGACTTGGAGTCTGGGGTCCCGAGAGCCAAGGTAGGTTGAGGGCAGGAGGGGAAGTGACGTGTCCTGGCCTTGGCCCAGCTGAGTGGAAAAAAGCAGCCGAGCGGTGTCAGACAGGCCCCAGACTCCGGAAGCGGCAGACGCGGGAGTGGGAGGGAGCCCCCGTCCCTCCCGCAGAAGAGCTGCTCTGTGCCGGGTCGCGTCCCCAGCTTCACGCGCTGACAGGCTAACCTGCAGTTCTCAGCGTGTGACTGTGTTTGGAGGGGATCAGGGTGGCCCTGCCCCAGTATGACCAACGTCCTTCTGGGAAGAGAAGAGCAGGACCTAGGCACACATGGAGGAAGAGGCCAGAGAAGACGGCCATCTCCACGCCAAGCAGGGAAGCCTCGGGAGGAGCCAACCCGTCCACACCCTGACCTCGGGTCCCCAGCACGCAGGACCGTGAGAGACAAATGTCTGTGCTAGAAGTCACCCCGCCTGGGGTCCTTGGTTACCACGCCCAGAGCAGACTAACATGGCCCCCAGAGAGGTGGCCTCTGTCCGAGTTCAGTTCTACCCAGCCCTGTGGCCTCCCAGCTGCATGGGCTCAGGCATGGTGCCCCCTGGGAGTGGTTGCCATAGTTACTAGTCCCACAGCCACGCCCAGCAGGTCATCGATTGGCTCTGTCCAGCACCTTGTAACAATGAGTGCGGTATATATAATGGAATATTACTCGGCCATTAAAAAGAATGAAATAAAGTCATTTGCAGCAACATGGATGGACCCAGAGATGTCATACTGCGTGAAGCAAGTCAGACAGAGGAGGAGAAATGTTGTATGATATCCTTTATATGTGGAATCTAAAAAGAAATGAGACAAATGAACTCACAAAACAGGAGATGCACAGACAGAAAACAGACTGACGGCTGCTGGGGGAGGGGATAATTAGGGACTTCAGGGAGGTCATGTACACACTGCTCTGTTTGAAACGGACGACGGCCAAGGGCCTACTGTACAGCACATGGACTCTGCTCAGTGCTCTGTGCCAGGCTGGAAGCGACGGGGGCGTGGGGGAGAATGGATCCTGTGTATGTGTGGCTCAGTCTCTTTGCTGGTCTCCTGGAACTACCACAACGTTGTTAATCGGCTATACCCCAATATAAAATAAAAAGCTTAAAGTTTGGGGGAAAACAAGCAGTGGGTACAGTCTCTGCAGTTTGCTCACAGTAACAGGCTCAGGGTGGCCAGTGGTGAGGCGCTGGGGAGGCAAGACCCCCCAGACTCCCAAACACAGCTGACCCCTCCTGGGGTACAAGTAAGCATTCGGCAAATGGTGGGGAGCAGGGGGCCCAGGACCCACCATTTCACTCTAAGGAGCCTGGAGCCCAGTGTCTGGCTGGCTGATGGAGCCTGAAGCTCAGAGTGCCCAGGAAGCCAGCCCTGCAGGGCCCTCGCAGCCCCCAGCCTTATGGAAAGACAGGGCTTGAGGACAGCTCCCCCAGGGATGGCGGCTGATCACCGATGAAGCTCGGGGCTTCTGCAGAATATGCATTTGCAAGTTGCTCTTAGTCCTGGGAGGGACAGAGGCGTGACTGGGTCAGAGCCTGGACGTGTGACTTCGGGGCCCAACCTGCTGCTGGTCTCGGGGCAGGGACGGAGCCTCCCCTGTGCTACAGCTTGGTCTCCCATGCTTCTTTACTGCTCACTTGTCGATGAGCAGACTGGGCCCAGAAAGGTTGTAGCTTGCCTGTGGTCACACCTCCCAAGGAAAGAAGTGAAATTTGAACCCAGCAGTCTTTGATTTATGAACGTCCCTTTTACCCATGGATCCCCCACACTCCCTGGGTCGTTCTCCAAGGCGTTTCCTCTACTTGGAGTGGCCCTCAAAGTTCTGGGCAGACAGGTCACCCCCTCCAGGAAGCCGTCCCTGACTTCTCCCCACCACAGCCAGCTTGTGTAGACTCCCGCTCTCCCGGGGCAGACAGCCTGTCGTTAGCTCACATGAAGCATTCAGGGAAGAACCGCGATGGGTCTTCTCTCCATCGCCTGGTGCACAGTGAGGTGCCAGCCCTGTCGGATCCACCCCAGTCTGAATAATTTCCATCCGTGGGCAGCTATGAGTAAGCCTCCAGTACTTTCAGCCAAGCCCTATTTCATTAGCTCCGTGTTTGTTTGGGTTGGTTTTGCCCTTTAAAAGTAAAAATAGTTTATTTTTAACATATTGATGCTGTTGTTTTCTTTTAAAGAAGGTGCCAAAAAATGGCTGTTTCTTTTCTTGTCTCAGCCTGTCTGTGAGCAGTCCTCCTCATCAGACACCCCGAGGCTCTGTCTGGGCCCCCCCAAGCCAGTGGTTCCCCTGCATGTTCAGAGGGGAAGTGCTCTGGGCTGGGAGGGCAGGGAACACGGAGATCTGCCTCTGGGGGACAAAACAGAGAGGCAGAGGAAGGCCCAAGGACCCCTCCCCACCAGGAACAAGGCGTCTTTGGGCTTCAGAGTGACAGGGTCGGATATGGACAGTTAGAGCCTCCTGGGAGCCCGTGGGTCATCCATCCTAGCTGGGCGCTGGGACCTGACCCTGTCCCCCACCCTCTGGAAGCTCGCTGAGCAGAGAGGGAGACAGAATGAAAGGCATGAGTGCTGCAGCCTAGCAAAGGAAGGGGAATGGGGTTACAAAGAGGAGCTTGGAGGGCCTCCCGGAGGAGGTGGCTCCTGAGCTGAGCCTGAAGGAAAAGCAGTTCAGCAGGTGAACACGCACAGGAAGGGTGCTGCAGGAACACACCAGCCCCTGCAGGCCTGGAGACGGTCGTGGTCAGTAATGTCCTCCACTGGATCGTCAGAAAAGCAAGAGTCCCAGAAAAACATTTACTTCTGCTTCATCGACTATTCCAAAGTCTTTGACTGTGTAGATCACAAGCTAAGGAAAATTCTTCAAGACGTGGGAATACCAGACCATCTGACCTGCCTCCAGAGAAACCTGTATGCAACTCAAGAAGCAACAGTTGAAACGACATGAAACAACTGACTAGTTCCAAATCGGGCAAGGAGTATGTCAAGACTGTATATTGTCACCCCGCTTATTTAACTTATAAGCAGAATACATCATGTGAAATGCTGGGCTGGATGAAGCACAAACTGGAATCAAGTTTGCCGGGAGAAATATCAATAACCTCAGATATGCAGATGACACCACCCTTAAGGCAGAAAGTGAATAAGAACTAAAGAGCCTCTTGATGAAAGTGAAGGAGGAGAGTGAAAAAGTTGGCTTGAAGCTCAACATTCAGATAACTAAGATCATGGCATCTGGTCCCATCACTTTATGACAAATGGATGGGGAAACAGTGGAAACAGTGACAGACTTTCTTTTCTTGGGCTCCAAAATCAGTGCAGATGGTGAATGCAGTCGTGAAATCAAAAGACTTTTGCCCCTTGGAAGGAAAGCTATGACCAACCTAGACAGCATATTAAAAAGCAGAGGCATTACTTTGCCAACAAAGGTCCGTCTAGTCAAGGCTATGGTTTTTCCCGTGGTCATGTATGGATGTGAGAGCTGAACTGTGAAGAAAGCTGATCGCCGAAGAATTGATGCTCTTGAACTGTGGTGCTGGAGAAGACTCTTGAGAGTCCCTTGGACTGCAAGGAGATCCAACCAGTCCATCCTAAAGGAGGTCAGTCCTGAGTGTTCATTGGAAGGACTGATGCTGAAGCTGAAACTCCAATACTTTGGTCACCTGATGTGAAGAATGGACTCATTGGAAAAGACCCTGATGCTGGGAAAGATTGAAGGCGGGAGGAGAAGGGGACGACAGAGGATGAGATGGCTGGATGGCATCACCGACTCAATGGACGTGAGTCTGAACAATCTCGTGGAGCTGGTGCTGGACGGGAAGCCTGGTGTGCTGCGGTCCATGGGGTCGCAAACAGTCAGCCACGACTGAGCAAATGAACTGAACTGACTCAATGTCCACCCAGCAGGCTGCCCAGGGACCACCCCCCCCCAGTGTGGCCCACCCACCTATTCCTTTCTCCCTTCCTCTGCCAGCGGCCTCCCAGAAGCTCCTGTCCTTTGGCCCCAACTCTTCTGGGCACTCTTGCCACTTGGCTTTTGATTTCTGGGCATCTCTTTGCCTTTTGTTTTATTTGGAGTGTGACTCCCAGATGGCGAGGTTCTAGTTTGGTTTGATTTGGTTGGCTTGAGTATGCAGATATCTGGTTCAAACTACTCAATCTGATATGGGAAGAACTTCCTCTAAGTTTCCACACCCGACCTGGGAACTCCTTGGAAAAAATTTTAAATGACTGGTCAACCAATAGATATGATCCAAGGATCAGAAAAACTGGCCTAAAAATATTAGATCTTTATTGACATAGGATAGAAAAAGAGACTTATGTCCCTTTAGGCCCAGGACTTTCTCCTGTAATCACCAGCCTGCGGCTGACCAAGACCCCCCACTTACCCAGACGGACAGTGCCTGCTGGGACCAATCTGCACTTGGTTATCAGGGCCAATCTGAGCATTATCTGGTCTAAATTTTGGCTATAAAACTATGACCATGGAAAAACATGATTTTTGACAGTGTGGTCACAGTATTCTTTAGACTCCAGAGAAAGCTTGAAGAAAATTCTCCTTAAGAATTCTTGCCCTGAGGAAATAACTCCTCCTGTGCCTTAAGATGGGCTTCCCTAGAGGCTGTGATGTTAAAGAATCCGCCTGCAAGGCGGGAGGCGTGGGTTCAATCCCTGGGTTGGGAAGATCCTCTGGAGAAGGAAATGACAACCCACTCCAGTGTTCTTGCCTGGAGAATCCCATGGACAGAGGAGCCTGGCAGGCTACAGTCCACAGGGTCACAAAGAGTCGGACACGACTGAGTGACTACGCATAGCACAGTACTCCCTTCACCATTTTAACTCGCCTTCCCGCCTCCGCAGGTTCCAGCCAAGGAGAAAGAAGACGGTCAAGGTTGAGCAGCCTCAACCTGCCGGGAGGAGACAAGCCGCCCAGAAAACCTGCCCGATCCCCCATCCGCACACAGGGTTGGGAGAGCACGCAAGCCTGCACACGGGCACACACAGGGCGCTCACCTACACACACCCAGGCACCTACCCGTGCACACGCACACTCACCAAGTCTCCACGTCACGGAACGTGGCAGGAGTCAGTGTCAGGGCCTGCATCTCCACAGTTGCCATGGCAACCGCCCCAGTGCTCCCCGGGTTTGGTCCTGGCTCCAGGAGAAGCACTGCTCTCCCCGCCTTCTGCTGCCTCTCAGAGAAGACCTCTCAGGGCTGGATGGCTCAGCGCTCAGTCAGCTCCTGCCTCGCGGCCGGAGGCGGCGGCAAAGCACCAGGATGGCCCCCACCCTGTCCTTAAGATGATGCTGGACCTTCTGGAAGCCGCAGCCTCGCCGAACCTCAGCTTCTCTGGGCCAGTGGAACGGAGGCTGAAGGTGCTGACCCCCTAGTTAGGGGCTGTCCCTTGACTGGGTCTGGGTGTCCCGGGTTGGGTCCCAGAGGAGGGGCTGCTCTGTACATTGACCTGGCAGGGGCACCAGGGCGGAGCTGCCGGAGGGCACGGCAGCCCCTGCAGCCCCCTCAGGAAGGGCACAGAAGTCCCGCCCAGCCCTGCCACCTGACCCCGCAGGGCAGAAAGGCACCCGGGCAGCGCCGGTCACCCAGGGCCTCGGCCCCCTGAGCTCTGTGTACAGCAGTCACTGTCTCAGCTGAGGGTGAGCTGGGGCCACCCTGGGTCCCTGTGGGAGCTGGATCATAGGCCACTCCCTACTCGGCGGCAGGTGACCTTTCCATGCCCGGGGTCAGGGCCCCTGCCTGTCACCCTTATGGTCCGCCCAGCAACACACACCCCTTTGGGGCCTCCGCACCGGCCTCCTGAGCGTTCCCGCTCACAGAGAGGGAGGCTGCTGGGAGCCACCAGCCTAACCCCAAACCCCCAGCATGCTACACCCCCGAGCCAAGAGTCAGGCAGGCCCGTCCCTCTGTCACATGGCCAGATCCAACAACCCCAGGTTGGGGGTGCAGCCACTGTCCCTGGTCAGAATCTGCATGGCCCACTGGCCAGCCCAGCATCCCCACACTTTCTGGAAGAGACCACCCCACCTCTTACTGGCCTTGACTTCTGTCTGGATGAAGAACAGACCGTGTGTTCCCGCTGCGGGACATGCAGGCTGACGGTGGCCACCCTGCCACCCGTCCCAGAGCTGTGTATGTGGACCCCTGGTGGCCCCTCCCTCCCTGCCTGCCTCCCGAGCCCGCCCTATCCCTCCTCCACACTTGGGTCGCGGGCCCACCTGTGCCCTGGGGGTCCTCGCTAGACACGGCAGCGGTCACCAGGCAGCCACATGCCATTCGCCCATCCCGGCCAATCCAGGGACGGCACGGCCTCCCCTTCTCTATCTCGAGGCCTCTCAGCAAGCTCCCCACAGGCCAGGCCCGGCTTCTGGCCTCCACACTGTCCCCACCAGCAGCCGCTCAAGGACAGACAAAGGGTCAGCCGTTCAGTCGTCTCTGACCCTTTGCGACCCCGTGGACCATAGCCCACCAGGCTCCTCTGTCCATGGGATTCTCCAGGCAAGAGTACTGGAGTGGGTTGCCATTTCCTTCTCCAGGGGATCTTCCCGACCCAGAGATGGAACCTGGGTGTCCTGCATTACAGGGAGACTCTTTCCCCTCTGAGCCACCAGGGACAGATACAGACCCAGGTCAAATCCTGTCCCAGCGTCTACCTTCTCAGACCCCAAAGCCACGTGGATAAATGGACTAACGAGAGCACGGATCCACAAGGCGAGTGGGGGACACAGGCCCAGGGTCCTGGGGGGCCACGCTTCTGCCCTGGGGGACACACCGGGAGGATGCGGCCAGGCCCTGACCCTCCCTGCCCAGGGCCTCCTCCTGGGATGCACAGCTGCTCCTGCCAGGGTGACCCAGCACCCTCGCTCCATGACAGTCACCTGAGAGCTCAAGGGACAAGGCCTGGTGCCAGGGGTGCACACGGGTGCGAGACGCTCTCAGCACGGGCAAGCGGGCGCCCAGCCCCGGCGCCAAGCCGAGCATGCAAACGAGAAGCGAGGGAGCTGCTCCTGCCGCGGGGGTCCTGGGCGCTGGCTCGGCCGCCCCAGGGAGCCTGTGAATAAGGCACAGGTGGGGTGGGGGCTGAGACTGGGACACAGAAGCCCGGGTTCCCATCGCCACCGTCTATGAGCTGCGAGGCTTGGGCGCGGGCCTCTCTGACCCTCTGTCTCCTCCTCTCTGTCCCTAAGACGGGACAGTTTTACATTTCCTGGGCTTCCCTGGAGGTTCAGACGGTAAAGAATCCGCCTGCAGTGCTGGAGACCCGGGTTCCATCCCCGGGTGGGGAAGGTCCCCTGGAGAAGGCAATGGCAGCCCACTCCAGTGTTCTTGCCTGGAGAACCTCGTGGGGTCGCAAAGAGTCGGACACGACTGAACGCCTTTCATTCACTCACTCACCCACTGCCTGGGGCTGAGGGAGCAGAGGCCACAGAGTGTGTGAGGCCCTCGGACGGGCTGAGCGCTCGGTTGGTCCCCAGGGAGGCCCCTCCAGCAGCGTCCGTCCCCTGCCAACAGAAGGCTCCCTTCTTTGGGACTGCCCCAGCTCGGCCACGCACCCTGACCCCCTCCCAGCCAAGTCTGGTCCCAATGAGTGGGTGGTGCTTAGAGGGAGCAGCTGTGTGGTTACGGGCTGAATCACTCTAGAGGGTGAGGTCCTAACCCGCAGGCCCTCAGAACATGACCTGCTGGGCAGAGTCACTGCCGCGTCACCAGTTAGGCTAAGCTCACTGGGGCAGGCTCTCACTCCCACACGGCTTTTACAAAAAGGGGACATTTGGACACACAGACGTGCACACAGCAGGGAGGCCGCTTGAAGGCAGAGGGAGAGATGGCGAGGCCATCCCTTTGGCCTCCTTGGCCGTCTCTCTTTACACCTCCCTGGTGCAAAGCCAAGGAGCAGCCCGCTTGGCCAGCAGACCCCCGAAGCTGGGAGAGGGGCCCAGACCCCCGAAGCTTGGAGAGGGGCCTGGAACAGACTGCCCTGCCATTTCAGGCTCAGACGGAGCTGGCCTGGCCCCCTTGATCTCGGACTCGAGGCTCCAGAGCGGAGAGTCCATCGGTGTTAAGCTTCATCAGGGCCACCTGAGCCTGCGTGGCCACCTCGGCTCCATGTTCAGGAGACGGTCAGGCCACCCTCAGCCTGCCCCTCAGGCCCTCGGCTGCCTCCCTCAGGCAGACGACCACCCACCATGTCGGTGTCCCTCGCAGCTGCCTCTCCCTCCTGCTGAAGGGCCCTGGAGAGACCCGGCCTCCGGGAGACCAGGGCTGCTGTGAGAAAGGGGTGCGGAGCCAAGTTGAGACCCCACCCAGAAAGCGAGGCGGTCTGATGGGAGCCGGCTGAGCTGGGCATCGGCCTCATCACTCAGCAGAGACCCAGAGGCAGGCAGACGACTGGGTGAGCTTCCCAGCAGAGAAACGGGGGCTCAGGGTGCCTGATGGAGCCAGGGGGCTGGGGACGCTCTAGAGGGGGGCATCCCAGGTGGCGGGTCGGGGCCAGGTAGGTTGGTCCTGAGTCCGAAGCAGGCTAACAGTTGAGGAGGCTGGTAATCATTGACCGAGTCCTGGCTGACTATCGCCGGGGTCGTTGTCCGGCTTCTGGGTTGTCGCCGGAGACAGCCTGTCCTCCTGCAGCTCAGACTCACAGCAGGCTGGTTCCCTGGGTGGGCGGCGGCGGACTGAGGGTCAGAGCTCTGCCTTCACACACGGTCTGGCCGGTGTGCATCTGTATATTCAGCCTCTCACCTAGATGCTGCTGCTGCTGCTGAGTCACTCCAGTCGTGTCCGACTCTGTGCGACCCCATAGACGGCAGCCCACCAGGCTCCCCCGTCCCTGGGATTCTCCAGGCAAGAACACTGGAGTGGGTTGCCATCACCTGGATGGGTAAGGCTTTAAACCACCTGCTGGCTGGTGAGCACCCACCTCTGACCGGGGGCTAGAAAGACCAGGTGAGTTGGGCCTGGACCACGTTTCATGGGGAAAAAACCACGCTCCCCGCCCAGCTGACCCACCAGTCAAATAACTGCCACCTGGGTCACAATTCAACAGTCCAGACCCAACCGCATGGATCATCTAAAAATGTATAGTGTCAACCTCAGGAAAATGGCTAAAACGTTTTTTAAAGAGGCCTGCTGTTGCTGCTGCTAAATCGCTTCAGTCGTGTCCAACTCTGTGCGACCCCATGGACTGAAGCCCACCAGGCTCCTCCGTCCATGGGGTTTTCCAGGCAAGAGTACTGGAGTGGTTAACGAGGCCTCGATAAGTCAAAAAGGAGATGAAGAGAATTTTTAAAAGTCCTATCGAAACAGAGATGGCAGGAACAGAGGGGGAAAGAGACTAAAAGCAAAGACAGTCAGCGCCCTCCCATCGTGCTTCTGGGGAAGAGCAGCAGCAGAACAGAGCCCACTGATGGGACATAGATGGGAAACGTCGCTGACGAAGGACTCACACCTGACTCCCCATCTGGAGAGAAGACCGAAAGCACGCAGGGGGCGGGCACAGGCGCGGGAGGGGGTGCCGCCCACGCCTGGCCAGCCCTTCGGAATGCATGTCAAGAGAAAACGTGCTGAGAATCTCCGGTTCCAACCCCAAACTTTGAATCTAGAGAGACTCTTGTAGATGAAAAGATACCAAAGAGGCAAACCAGTGAGGCAGTGCAGGAAACCCGGCTAGGTCTTGGTTCAGACGAACAGCTACGCAACGGATTTGGGAGATGCACTTTCTATCTGCACAGGATATTAGATGATATTTGAGAACTGATGGTTAGTTTTATTAGGTGTGACGGTGCCATTATGGCTCTGTATTTAGGGTTAAGTATCCCTGTGTCTGTAATTTATTTGAAATGTTCAGCAAAATATTAAAAGAGTGACAGAGAGAAAGAACATATATGTCAAGATGCTGGTAACCGTTGGACCAGGTTGGGGAGATACAGGTGTTCATTGTGTTCATCTTCCATATTATCCTCCCATTGTGAAAATATTTGTAAGAAAAAATCTCATAGTTAGGCACAGTTCAGATTTCCAGGAGACTCAACCATCTGGCACACGGGCACACGCCCAAGAGTGAGCAAGAAGGGCTGCTCAGCGGCCACCGCGGCCAGCACCAGGCACGCCAGGCCGTGTCTGCCGTGTGGGAGTTGACTGGCCAAGCCCCAGCATCTACCCCACCCCACCCATCTGCTCTGATTTCCATCTGGGGACCCGCATGGTTTGCAGGAAGCTGGCTCCACCCTAATCTGAACGTTCCAGCCTCCAACCACAGGGACTGGTTCCAGGATGCTCAGGTGATCTAAATCAGCCTAGCCAGCTCGGGGTGGGTGTGGACGAAGAGCCGTCGCCTCAGGAGCTGCTGGCAGACAGCTCGAGAACAGAAAGGGGAGGCAGCCCTGGGGCAAGCCAACCCTGCAGAAGCTGCATGCAGAAGCTAAGGACTGCGCCCTGGGCAACTGTCTAGCTGCTGGAGCACGCCTCACCTGAAGCTGCCAGTCCCACTGGGCTGGGCTGCTTAGAAGCTGATAGGTTCACTTAGGTTGCATTTCTGTTGCTTGCAAGCTAAAGTATCTTTTAATGCTATGCAGTTTTATAGGGGAGTCCTTCAGGCCCTCAATTGCAGCCTTAAACCAGCAAAAGATTCAGTATCTTATTTCCCAGAACTCAGGAGTGTAGATGTTGTAGCCACGTGTTCCAGGAAACAAACTCACTCAGGACAATGCAGACAGTGGAGTGCAGTTTATTACACCGACGGGCCCAAGGCAGACTCTTCTCTTAGCCAAGGACCCCGACCAGTTTTTGTGAAAACCTTATATACCCTAAGTACGAGCCCAAACCCACCTCCCCAAATTCCCTGAAACTAGTCTGAACAAAGGAATAGAAAGATACAATCAAAGTTAACCCGTGATTCATGTGCCTTAAGCCTAGGTAGTTAACAGCGAATATTTATCAATAGGCCTGTGGTCATACCCCAATAAGCATAATAGAATATATGGTTCTATTTGGTTACACAGATAATTAGGGTATTCTTTTATGGAGGAAGGGAGAGTCTAGGTACAAGCCCTGAGGCTCTTCCATCTGGGGGGTCTGGTTTTCCAGCTGGTATGTCGTTTCCACAGATACAGGGCATAGAGCTCAAAGTCCACAGTCTGGCCCAAGATGGAGTCCTGCTTTCAAGATGGAGCCTGTTCTGTCTGTTTTCTCCTTCATAGACCCTACAAATTAGAAGAGGGAGGGGCAGCAGCAGGCAGGCACACCAACAGCGTGTGCTCTTCACAAAAGAGGAAACGAGATGCTCACCCTCGTGTATGACCTGAGAAATACATATTAAAGCCACAGTGAAGGGCTTCCCTGGTGGTCCAGTGGCTAAGACTTCGAGCTCCCAATGCAGGAGGCCCGGGTTCGATCCCTGGTCAGGGGACTAGATCCCACATGCCTCAACTAAGAGTTCACATGGTGCAACTAAGGCCCGGTGCAGTGAAATAAAAAAATTAAAAAAAAAAAAAAAAGCCCACAATAAGAGAGTGCTTCATACCCACCAGGCTGGCAAAACCAGCAAAACCAGGGTAATATCAAATGCTGGCAGGGATGTGTGATGACTAGACTGTTCACACACTGCTGGTAATGAAAAGGTAGCAGGTAGGAAGGCCAGAGGTCCCCAAGTGGCAAGAGGAAACAAACTGCAAGTGGCAGATGCTTTTTGGTGGCTCAGCCGGTAGAGAATCCGCCTCAATGCGGGAGACCTGGGTTCGATCCCTGGGTTGGGAAGATCCCTTGGAGGAGGGCATGGCAACACACTCCAGTGTTCTTGCCTGGAGAATCCCCATGGACAGAGGAGCCTGGCAGGCTACAGTCCATGGGGGTCTCAAAGAGTCAGACACAACTGAGCAACTAAGCACCGCACACAAAATTGAAACAGGTTTCTTTTAATTCTGTGTTGAAGACGCCTGCCTCTGCCTTGGGTGAACAATGCGTTTTTCTTACGGAAATGTTTTTCTTAAGCTATGTTAATGAAACTATGTATTTGCTTTGGAATTTGCCTTTCTTCAAAATAGTTCCACCTAAGGCTAACTTTTTTTTCTTTTCTCAAACCTTGGGCTGATAATAGCTCAACAAACCAGTATTCATATCGATTGTTTTATGGCTGGGGGATGACACACCTCGTTCCAAACCATCTCAAAAATGCATATTGTGGGAGAGGGGCCTGGTGAGGCTCCCTCAGCCTTGAGGTGTCTCTCTTATCTGATGAAGAGCTTTCTAACAGCTTGAGACAAACTAGCCAGGGGGCACTCTTTCTGTCCCCTTCTGATGTCTATGTCAAAAGCTTTCCCTATCTCTATTATACTTGAAGAAAACTTTGCTACACAAAATGTTCCAGGTACTCAAGCCTCATCTCTGGCCCCAGATCAAAATCCTCTCCTCTGGAGGTCAAGCATCCCGGCGTAACACACGGCTCGCCACAGCAACCTTTCAGTAGGAGTGTCAGTTCACGGTGCACACTTCCTAAAGCAGTTTGGTACACCGAAACTAGTGCAACAGTGTAAACCAACTATACTCCAGTTTAAAGTAGAAATTTAAAAAATAAAAAAAAATTTTAATTTTAAATTTCTAAAGGAAAGCAATTTAGCAGACATATACTTGTGCCTGGAACGCGCATTTTATGTATGCACATGTGTAGGTCTGTGTGTATATAAACAGTTATGTGGCAAAATAGTAACTAGTAAATCTAATTGGAGGGCATACAGGTGGTCACTGGCTTGTTCTTTCAACTTTCCAGTTTGCTTGAAAATTCTCTAAAATAAGCTCAGGGAAAATAAAAGAAGGCCAGAAAGGGAAGAAAATAGACACAGAATCAGTGGACAAATAGGAAGCGTGAAATAGAAATTGTGGACTTCAATGTATCAGAAATGCATCAAATATAAATGGACCAGGAGCTCCAGGGGAAAATCCAGCACTGTATTCCATGGAATACTGAGTATTCAGTAAATTCCATGAGGCGGTCAACACTTCCTTAAGAAACAGGCCCCAGGAACTTCGAGGGGTGAAGAAAGGCGGCTGGAGGCATCAGAAAGGGGTGAGCCGACACGCAGAGGCCTGGCATGCTGCCGTCCGTGGGGTCACAGAGAGTCGGACCCAACAGAGCCACTGAACCAAACTGAATACCCAGGAGACTCTGCGTGCGGCGTATCTCGGGAGAGTTTTCTCCAAAACGGCTGAAACAACAAAGCCAGAGCCCTCGCTCAAGGGCGGCGTTCACAGAAGTCACACCACGGCACAGAGCAGCTGCGGCCTGGCTTGACGGGGTCCCCAGGTGACGCTGCTGGCACCCTCACGTCCCACCACCCTGAGGTACCCAGACCCACAGGGGCACGCTGGGTCTGCTTCAAGGACAGGGAGCCCCTGCACACTCCCGACACCCAGGGACGCGGTACCTGGTCGGATGCCCTGCACTAGCTAAGCAAAGGGCTGTCCAGCAGGCCTGACCCACCGTCCCCTGGCTGGCCCAGGGCTCTCCCGCTGTGGACAGGTCACGTGGGCAGCAAAGGGTCAGGAGGCAGCCTGGAGCCGGAGTCAGGCCGGAAGCTGCCGCCTGGGAAAGGCAGGCGGCAGCCAGGCGCCCACCTCCACACCCCCCCGGCGGGCAGCGGTCACACCTCTCCCTTACCCTGGCTCTGGCCATCCTGAGCCTGCTCAGGCCTTCTGGAAGGAGACTCGGCTCCTCTTTAAGGTCAAGGTCACGCGGTCCCTCCTCACCTACGGAGCATCCTCGCTTCATCTCGTCTTCCTAAATGTGCTCAGGAGCCGACGCGACCCTACAGTTGTGCAAATCCCCCCCAAAGTCTGTCTTTCTTCCTTTTTTTGTCTCTCTTGGCCACACCGCTCGGCCTGCAGGATCTTAGTCCCCCAGCCAGGGAGAGAACGCGTGCCCCCACAATGGACGCACATATCTTCACCCCTTGAAGTCCCCGGACCCTGTTTCATAAGGAAGTGTTGACTGTCTCGACCCAAAGTGAAAACCAGACTGGTCGTCTGGGCCCAGAGGGCTTGTGAGTGTGTCGGTTGTCAGCCTTGTGATCTCAGGCTGACCGGGAGCTTTGGTCACGGCCCAGCCTCTCAAGAGAAGACGGGACTGAAGGTAGAAAAGCCGTAAGTCACGCCATCATCGGTCAGGCACCACCTGCGTTCAGCAGGAGGGGTCTGTCTCGAGGAGTTGGCTCACACAGGGGTGGAGGTTTGTGGGTCCAGGATCGCAGGGTGCACAGCAGGCTGGATACTCGGGGAAGAGTTGAGCGCAGGTCCAAAGGCGGGCTCAGAAGTCCTTCTTCCTGGGGGAGGGCACTCTTTGTTCTATTAAGGCCTAACAGACTGGAGGAGACCCCCCCAAACCCGGGAATGTGGACACGAATCTCAGCCCGAAGATGCTCCAGCAGAAAAACGTCCTGACCAGGTTATCTGGGTGCACGGCTCTGCCATGTTGGCACAGAAAATCATCCTTCACAGACACCAGCTCTACTAATACTGGCAACAGGAAATCCCTGGGAATAACACTGACAAAATACGTGCTGGTACAGAGAAGAAATGGACATTTTTTTGCATGTCCTTAGAGGAAATCTAAATTAGCGAAGAGAGAAAACCAAATCTGTTTAAAAATCAAGCATGTGGACTTGCTTGGAGGTCCAGGAGTTGAGAATTCACCTGCCAGTTCAGGGGACATGGCTTCAATGCCTGGTCCTGGAAGACTGCGTCAGCCACGGGGCAGCGAAGCCCATGCGCCACAGCTAATCAGCCCGAGTGGGGCGGCTCCTGGAGTCCTCAGGCTCCAGAGCCCGTGTCCACGAGAGAGGCCTGAGCACGGGGACAGCCGAGCCAGCGCCGTGACTAGGGAAAGCCCGTGCGCAGCGACCAAGACGCAGCACAGCCAAGACTAAATAGATAAAAACTTGTAAATAACCGTAAAAGTTAAGATGTTCTACTGCAAGAATAAAAAACGAAACATGTCTGTGAATTAGAATCCTTATAATGTTACCCACAAACGACTTGTAGGGTCAATTCAGGGCCGATCACAATCTCCTCTGTGTGCGTGTGTGTGTGTGTGTGTGTGTGGCACTTGACAATCTGATTCACAAATTACCAAGATTAGCCAAGATACTCTTGAAGAATAACAAGGTAGGGGGACGTCCCTGATGGTCCAGTGGTTAGTACTCCATGCTTCCAATGCAGGGGGCACAGGTTCGATCCCTGGGCAGGGACCTAAGATCTGGCATGCCGCAGGAAATGGCCAAAAAAAATAAACAATAACAAGGTAGGAGGGCCTGCCTGCCCTACCAGATACCAAGATTTCCTTCAAAGCTACAGTAAAGCCACCGGCAAGGAACCAGAGCGTGAGTACCGCCTACACTAGGGAAATACAAGCTCACCTGTTTGCTGGCCCCAGGGACCAGTGGACAAAGGGCAGGCCTTTCCTTGCAGCCAGTTTATAGACCTGGTTATCCAGAGAGGAAGAAATACTAATGAGACTCCTGTGTCACACTGGCCACAAAATTCAACGCCAGAGGGAAAAAAAAGGTGCTAAATTAAAAGCAATACCAGGTGGATTAAAGACTGAACCACCAACGACAAATCCACAGACCTTTCAGAAAGGCATAGAGAGAAAAATGCGATGATTTCAGGGTAGGGAGGCATTTCTTAAGCAGAATACAAAGGGCACAAACTATAAAGAGAAGGAAGAATTAATTGGGTGACATTAAAATGTAGTCCCTTCCGCTCACCAGACACCACACCGAAAATGAAAAGATAAGCCATGCTGGGAGAACACATCTGCAGCACAGACAACCAGCAAAGACTCGTTAGGAAATATATGGAGAACTCGATTCCCCGAGAAAAAGACCAAGAAAATATGTTTAATGGACTGAAGCCTTGAACGGGTGCTTCAGGGGGAAAAATTCGAACAGCAAATGAACACAAGCAAAGATGCTGCCCTCACGAATACTTGAAGGGAAAGTGAAAGTCACTCACTTTGTGTCCGACTCTTTGCGACCCCACGGACTATACGGTCCATGCCCTTCTCCAGGCCAGAGTACTGGAGCAGGTTGCCATTTCCTTCTCCAGGGAATCTTCCCAGATCAGGGCTCTAACCCTGGCACTGACAGGTGGATGCTTTACCATTGAGCCACCAGGGAAGTCCATGAAAACGAAAGTGCAAGTCGCTCAGTGGTGTCCGACTCTTTGCAACCCCGTGGACGGTACAGTCCATAGAATTCTCCAGGTCAGAATACCAGAGTGGGTAGCCTTTCCCTTCTCCAGGGGATCTTCCCAAAGCAGGGACTGAACCCAGGTCTCCCGCATTGCAGGCGGATTCTTTACCAGCTGAGCCACAAGAGAAGCCCAAGAATACTGAAGTGGGTAGCCTATCCCTTCTCCAGGGGATCTTCCCGACCCAGGAGTCAAACCAGGGTCTCCTGCATTGTAGGCAGATTCTTTACCAACTGAGCTATCAGGGAAGTATCACAAATACTTAAGGAAATGCAAATGGACCACAGGCAGGCCTCTTGGATATTCACTCCATGGTCAAAGTGTTGAAATCGGACAGATCCCAGGGTTGGTGGGATATGGAGCGTGGGTCAGGCTCACAGGATGCCTGGGCACCAGCCCCTCCGCCACCAGCCCGCGAGTCCAGGGAAGCTGAAGGGGTGAGGACCGTGAACACAGCAGGTCCCTTCTGGGCCTTTCAGTAAACGAGATTTCATGACCCGGGCGCCAGAATGAGGTGCTTCCAGTGTGCACGGCAGGGTGGCCCCTGTGTTCACAGGACACACGCGGCGACAACAGTGACCCTCAGCTGACGCCAGCCTCACTGCAGCGAGGCAGCGAAGGGATCCAACCGTGTGGCTCCATTTACGGCAAATTCAGACACAGACGAGGGAGCCGCTCGGGTCTAGGGATGTACCTGTGGTGGAGACACTGTCGCAGAACCCAGAACTGGCTGCCCCAGAAGCAGCCTTAGGGCTTCCAAAGCGTGAGGGGGCTACAGCCGCCCCCCACCGGAGGAACTACAGCCAGACAGGGCCCACCTCACCCCCTCCAAGGTGAGCCGAAGTGAGCCCCTCCTCCTTTCCCCTGCCCCCCCCACCCCTGGTCAACGTCGGGGTCACCTGCACAATCCTCCTGACCTGGTCTGTGGGGCCGCAGCGCCAGGGACCCAGCTGCCTGGCCGGGAGGGGTCTGCCTGTGTGGGAGGGGGCCGTGGGTCCTGGGTCCAGCGCGGGGTGACCCGGGGCAACTCCCAGCCCCTCACGGCCTCAGTTTCCCAGGGAGGGGGCTGGAGAGACTAGAAGGAGTGATTACCCCGCCCCCCTCCACCCGGCCCTCCCTCCTCCTCTGCAGACCCCGCCCCCACCATCCTGCCCGCAGCACTCACTGGGCCCCTCCAGTCCCTCTTAAAGGGAGAAAGGGTCATCGAACCCTCCAGATCTCTCCCTTGGCAGCCACATGTCCAAGTCCAGGAATCCTGCTGCCCCTCCCGCCCCAGAAACCCCTCCCCAGCCCACCCACCAACCCTGTCCTACTCCAGTCCCCAGACCTCTGGGCTGCACGACTTTCTGTCCTTCAGTTCAGCCTCTCAGTCGTGTCCGACTCTCTGTGACCCCATGGACTGCAGCACACCAGGCCTCCGTGTCCATCACCAACTCCCGGAGTTCACTCAAACTCATGTCCATCAAGTCAATCATGCCATCCAGCCATCTCATTCTCTGTCGTCCCCTTCTCCTCCTGCCCTCAATCTTTCCCAGCATCAGGGTCTTTTCCAGTGAGTCAGCTCTTCGCATCAGGTGGCCACAGTATTGGCGTTTCAGCTTCAGCATCAGTCCTTCCAATGAACATCCAGGACTGATCTCCTTTAGGATGGACTGGGGGGATCTCCTTGCAGTCCCAGGGCCTCTCCAGAGTCCTCTACAGCACCCCTGTCCTTCCATCACTTCTTTTCCTCGCTTCACTCAGCCCCGGGGGTTCTCCCTCCCTCTCCCCCCGCTCCCCCCTTTTTCTGAAAACCCACCCCCCTGGACCCTACCACCCACGCAAGCTGGAGCCTGGCATACAGTAGGAGCTCAAGCAGTGTCTTCTCCCTCCAGCCAGTGCGTTTGCTCTGCACGCACTCACGTGCACCGGGCAAGTGTAGACTCTGAGGACCCAGGGCCCACCCCCCGGGGACCGTCCCAAGCAGGAGGGTGGTTGGCGGGGCCAGGTGGCTGTGGGCAGGGACCTTCTGTGGCCCAGGGATGGCGGTGCACAGGGAACAGCTGAAGCCCTGAGGCCTCCGTGTCCAGTGGGATCTCGGGAGCGGGAGGCGGGCTGGACAGAGGATTTCAGGTGCGTGTCCGCGTGTGGCCTGGAAAGGAATTTCCAGACTTGAGGCCAAGTGAGAGGAGAGCAAAGCTGGTTAGAGTGGGAGACACTGTCAGGACAGCGGTGGCTCAAGGGAGCCGAACGCGTTGGCCAACTTGCAGCCAGTTTCCATATCCTCAAGACAGAGAGAATTCCCACCGGCAGGGTGGTATTCGGTGACTGGTTACGATGCTCTGGGGTGGGTAATAGGGTAGGTATTTTACCTAATATGCGGTCAGGGAACTGGCTGGATTAGATCTGGAGGCTCATGGCAGTACCTGCTATGGGGCTTGGCCAGTTCTAGATTTTTGTCTTGTGATTTTTTTTTTTAACATTTCTCTGAGAATATTTTATCAAGTGCAGAAAGAATAAGAATAGGAGTATCTTGAATGACATCATTAATAATTTAAATATACTAGATTTTTATTTGTATTAATTTACATTAATCCTATGTCCTACACAAACATATTTAAAGTTTTCTATCTCATACATTGTTATTAAATGTCCACGGGACATTTGGAAAAATTTTGTCCTGTGATCCTGATACAGGGCTCCACACCTGTGACCTTGCATGGGGTTCCACAGTAAACATGAAAGAGACAGCATTCAATGTGATGCCAAGGGTCATGGGGCCCTGGGGACTCAAGCAGCCAGGTCACACACGTCTGGGAAGATGCTGAACTCCTGGGACGGGGCAGAGCCTTCACTGGGTCACCAGACACAGCAAGAGGACCGACACCCCAGATACGAGCGCCAGGCTGCTCCTTCCCCCACGGGAGGCTGCAGGGAGGCTGCACGGGCTCCCAGGTCAGCTCATCTCTCCCAGGCCATCCCTCAGTCCAGGCCCAGCAGTGGGAGGCCGGGCACGGGGCTGCCCAGGAGGGGTTGTGAGGAGGCTTGGTCAGCTTCCCCTTGATGCTGAAGACACTGTCCCCCACGGAGAGCTGGCTCCTTTCCGTTCATTCACAGACCAGGGTCATGGCCTCGCAGCTCTTATGACGGCTGCAACTGTCTGTGCCCATCACTGCCGTGAACCCACCCCTAAGCACACACACACACACACACACACACACCGGTCGGGGGAATCCAGCAGGGATCCTGGCCACAGATCCAGCAGGGGTAGCTCTGACCAAAGGCTGGAAGGAGCCCCGGACCCCTGGAGCTCTCACGATGAACCTTCGATGTTGAGGCTTCTTTCAGTGAGCTCCACTGCCAACACCACACAGGAGGAGGAACTGGGGGTTGCATCTGGGCCGCTGGAGCCAGGGTGCACACACCTACATCTGCACCCGTGATCCCAGACGGTGGGGACAAGACAGGACAAGGAAGGGGAAAGGGCAGAGGGAGGGCAGGGCAGGGCCTCCCAACACCCAGACGTCATGCCAGTCCTGCGGTCCAAAATACCCTTCAGCTGTGGGTATTTTTTCCAGCGTCTGCCACCTACTAGGTCCTTTAGGCAGCGCTTGCAGGCTGGCTGGATGAACGGGTAGATGAATGAATGGGTGGGTGGCTGGATGGAAGGGTGGGCTGATGAACAGATGGGGGGGTGGGTGGGTGAGTACGTGAATGAGCAGGTGGGAGGCTTGTTGGGCTTTTGGACAAGAGGCTAGGGTGTGTGGGACGCAGGGCAACAGGGTAGACGGCTGAGGAGGAGGAGGAGAGGGTGGTGGTGTTAATGTGACATCACTTCTAGGTCTGCAAGCTGGCTTTCTTAGGAAAACTATTCAGAAATCCATTTTCTTAATTAAATGTTCATTTAATAATGTTACAAAACCAGAACCCTAGATTTTTTTCTTCCTTTAAACTCAATTCAATCTCATTATACTTTTAAGTCTAACAAATTTCAAAATGCTTTTTAAGGATTCTTTGACTAACATTATGTCCCATGTTCAAACTTATTTAACAAAACATCTTCAGAAACATAATTACATTCATAAACTTCATGTACTTTATTTTATCTGATGAATCTTCCCATATGTTAGGTAATTCTTATAAATCTAAAAAGATCACTTCGTGGGACTTCCTTGGTGGTTGGGTGGCTAAGACTCTGTGCCCCCAGTGCAGGGGGCCCAGGTTTGATCCCCGGTCTGGAAACTAAACTCTACATGCCACAGCGAAGCTCTGAGATCATAAGTTTAAGTTATATAACTAAGTATATATTTTAAATCTCAGTTAAAAGGTTGACGTGTTCTCCTGACTGTCCGAATTCCCTCAAACATCACAAATGCTTACAATATCAGACACCTAGATTCCTTCCCACAAAAATATCAGTACTGTGGAGCAGATATGATTACACAATTCTATACAATGGAAGTGAGAAATAGATTTAAGGGACTAGATCTGATAGAGTACCTGATGATCTACGGTTGGATGTTCATGACATTGTACAGGAGACAGGGATCAAGACCATCCCCAAGAAAAAGAAATGCAAAAGAGCAAAATGGCTGTCTGAGGAGGCCTTACAAATAGCTGTGAAAAGAGAAACCAAAAGCAACAAAGAAAAGGAAAGATACACCCATCTGAATGCAGAGTTCCAAAGAATAGCAAGGAGAGAAAAGAAAGCCTTCCTCAGCGATCAATGCAAAGAAATAGAGGAAAACAATACAATGGGGAAGACTAGAGAGCTCTTCAAGAAAATTAGACATACCAAGGGAAAATTTCATGCAAAGATGGGCTCGATAAAGGACAGAAATGCCATGGACCATTGGAGGGACTGATGCTGAGGCTGAAACTCCAATACTTTGGCCACCTCATGTGATGAGTTGACTCACTGGAAAAGACTCTGATGCTGGGAGGGATTGGGGGCGGGAGGAGAAGGGGATGACAGAGAATGAGATGGCTGGATGGCATCACCGACTCGATGGACATGAGTTTGAGTGAACTCCGGGAGTTGGAGATGGACAGGGAGGCCTGGTGTGCTGTGATTCATGGGGTCGCGGAGAGTCGGACATGACCGAGTGACTGAACTGAACTGAACTGAACAAAAGCAGAAGATATTAAGAAGAGGTGGCAAGAATACACAGAAGAACTATACAAAAAAGATCTTCATGACCCAGATAACCACAGTGATGCGCTCACTCACCTAAAGCCAGACATCCTGGAATACAAAGTCAAGTGGGCCTTAGGAAGCATCACTATGAACAAAGCTAATGGAGGTGATGGAATTCCAGTTGAGCTATTTCAAATCGTGAAAGATGATGCTGTAAAAGTGCTGCACTCAATATGCCAGCAAATTTGGAAAAGTCAGCTTTCATTCCAATCCCAAAGAAAGGCAATGCCAAAGAATGCTCAAACTACTGCACAATTGCACTCATCTCACACGCTAGTAAAGTAATGCTCAAAATTCTCCAAGCCAGGCTTCAACAATATGTGAACCGTGAACTTCCAAATGTTCAAGCTGGATTTAGAAAAGGCTGATGAACCAGATATCAAATTGCCAGCATGCGCTGGATCATCGAAAAAGCAAGAGAGTTCCAGAAAAACTTCTTCTGTTTATTGACTATGCCAAAGCCTTTGACTGTGTGGATCACAATGAACTATGGAAAATTCTGAAAGAGAAGGGAATACCAGACCACCAGACCTGTCTCTTGAGAAATCTGTATGCAGGTCAGGAAGCAACAGTTAGAACTGGACATGGAACAACAGACTGGTTCCAAGTAGGAAAAGGAGTACATCAAGGCTGTATATTGTCAACCTATTTATTTAATTTATATGCAGAGTACATCATGAGGAACGCTGGGCTGGAAGAAGCACAAGCTGGAATCAAGGTTGCCGGGAGAAATATCAATAACCTCAGATACGCAGACGATACCACCCTTATGGCAGAAAGTGAAGAGGAACTAAAAAGCCTCTTGATGAAAGTGAAAGAGGAGAGTGAAAAGGTTGGCTTAAAACTCAACATTCAGAAAACTAAGATCATGGCATCTGGTCCCATCACTTCATGGGAAATAGATGGGGAAACAGTGGAAACAGTGTCAGACTTTATTTTCTTGGCTCCAAAATCCCTACGGATGGTGGCTGCAGCCATAAAATAAAAAGACGCTTACTCCTTGGAAGAAAAGTTATGACTAACCTAGACAGCATATTAAAAAGCAGAGACATTACTTTGCCAACAAAGTCCATCTAGTCAAGGCTATGGTTTTTCCATTAGTCATGTATGGATCTGAGAGTTGGACTATAAAGAAAGCTGAGCACTGTAAAATTGATGCTTTTGAACTATGGTGTTGGAGAAGACTCTTGAGAGCCCCTTGGACTGCAAGGAGATCAAACCAGCCCATCTTAAAGGAAATCAGTCCTGAATATTCATTGGAAGGACTGATGTTGAATCTGAAACTCCAATACTTTGGCCACTTGATGCGAAGAGCTGACTGGAAAAGACCCTGATGCTGGGAAAGATTGAGGGCAGGAGGAGAAGGGGAGACAGAGGATGAGACGGTTGGATGGCATCACCGACTCGATGGACATGAGTTTGAGTAACTCCAGGAGTTGGTGAAGGACAGGGAGGCCTGGAGTGCTGCAATCCATGGGGCTGCAAAGAGCCAGACACGACTGAGTGATTGAACTGAACTGATAGTTAATTCTCAATACACTTTTGAGTTTAAATTCTTTATTGACTAAGCAAACAACTAAGAGCTTTGGGGGCCATTATCCTGCTGATTGGAGGTTGCAAAATACCAGCCCCTCCATCTCTAGGTTGCTTTGGTGCTTTGATGATCCTTTCATCCGCACAGAGCAAACGTGCAGAGACCTATTTATGCTTTATTATGTACGAGGACTTGAGAACTCAGAGTCCAGTCTTCAGCCCTGACCCCATACATTCCCACTCCCGTCCTCTCAAGCACACTCACAAACCCTGGCCCAGAAGCTCCACTGGATTTTGCATTTATCAAACCCTCCACGAGGAGCATAGCCTTCCTGGTAAGACCACACATCCGAGGGACTCAGAGGATGCCAATCGGATGACAAAAATCTCAAAAGTGAGTTGGAGTCTGTGGACAAGCCTTCTAAGATCCCATCACCGCTGTGTGACTTTCAGATAACCTGGTGGATGAGGGACTGTGCTGTGGTGGAGAGACGGCTTGGCCAGCGGATATCAGAGCGGGGGTGTCTGTGGGAGGATACAAGCTTCAGGAGTGTGGGTGAGTGGGCGGTAGGGCAGGTGGGCGGGGAGTGGGGGAGTGGGTGGGTGGGCGGGAGGTGAACCAGTCGGTGGGAGACGAGGAGGGGGCTGTGGGTGGAGGAGGGGCAGCTGGGTGTATGGCCCTGCAGGGAGCCGGGGAGGAGCTGGGCGTGTGCCGGGTTGACAGTGCTGGGCAGACTGAGCAGTGCGTGGCTGGATAAGGCCACTGGGAGGTGGATGCAGGGGTGGGAAGATGAACTGGGGGAAATGTGGGAGGAAACACGTTCAGCTTGTTTGTGGGGGATGGATGAGTGAGCAGAGGGTGAGTGGGTGGAGGGACAGAGGAGGGATGCGAGGCTTCGAGTTCAGATGACTTGTCGGAAGTTACCTGGCGATCCAGTGGTTAGGACTCGGTGCTTTCACTGCCAAGGGTATGATTCCTGGTCAGGGAACCAAGATCCCACAAAAATAGACAAATAAAGGGGACCAGTACCCCTCCCAGAACCCTCTCTGAGCATCTGCCCCTCTGCTGGGCTGTTTCCCCATCTGCTCTGCGAGCGTCTCGGCGCAGATGGAGCAGCTGTGCCCACTGCAGCCGTCCAGCCTCCCAGGCCAAGCCCAGGAGTGACACCCCAGGACACGGCACTTGCCCCTGGGGCCAGGATCAGCAGCCACTGGCCAGGCTCGCCCCCTAGGGGCCAGCTGGACCGGGAGAGGACGCTCTGTCACTGGTGGTTGCCATAGGAAACCCCTCGCTGCTTATTTTTCTCCTCCACTGATTAAGGGAAGAGACTCGAAAAGTGACAGCGCCTCTCGGGTCCTTGCCTCTGGCCAACTCTGACTCGTCCTCTGACATTTCCCGAGAGCCAGCTGACCTTTTCTGCCACAAATAAGGCTGACGGGGCTACCTAGAGGTGACTTGGTCTGGCAGGGTCCGGTCTCAGGGGAGTTGGGGGCCCAGGGGCAGGAAAGGGAGTCAGACACTGATAAAGACCAGGCAGGAGGGCGGGCGGCTCTGTGGGACCCGTGCGTGCAGAGCTGGGTGGTGGGCACATTAGGGACGCGGGGGCTGGAGGAAGACAGACTCCCAGTGGGACAGGTGGCCCTGGGCACCCACAACGCCAGAGATGGTGAGCTCCCCGTCCTTGGAAGTGTGCGAGTTGAAGCCACTCGACCACCTGGCAGGCAGGTTGAAGAGTCTGGGGGTCAGTGAGGTCTATGAATTCCCAGCCAGCCCTGCACTTCTGTGAGTCTGATGCTCTCACAGGATTCCAGGATTCTGGGTCTTTCTGCAGGGAATCAGTTAGGCAGCCACTGTCTGGTCAAGGGATAAGGCCAGTTTGGCTGCAGTGGTCAGGGAGGGCAACCTGGAGGAGATGCCATGAAGCCAAGAGCTGGGGGAAGGGTTTCGCCGTTATAGAGAACAGCTTCCCAGGTGGCACTAGTGGTAAAGACCCTGGAGGAGGAAAAGGCAACCCACTCCAGTATTCTCGTCTGGAGAATCCCATGGACAGAGGAGCCTGGTGGGCTACAGTCCACGGGGTCGCAAAGAGTCGGACACGACTGAGCAACTTAGCACAGCACCAGGCCTCATGGTGAATAAGTTTGGGGCCCAGATGGGACAGGCACGAGGGGCCTGGGAGGGCACGGCTGCAGCCTGAGCTCAGGACCAAGGTCTGAACACAGGGGCCTGGGCAGCCGCAGGGGGTCAGCTGGGAGGGCGGGCGGGACAGCAGCTCCTTCTGCCCCCTCTCCTTGCTGCCTCCCTGAGCCCCAGCGGCAGGTTGGAGGCCTCTTTCCCCAGGGCTCTTGGGGCTTCCCTGGTGGCTCAGATGGTAAAGCGTCTGTCTGCAATGCAGGAGACCCGGGCTCAATCCCTGGGTTGGGAAGATCCCAAAGAGGTGGACACGACTGAGCAACTTCACTTCACTTTCCCCTGGGCTCTGCCTCTCTGACCATGAGTTTGGGTGGGGTGAGCCGCTGGCAGCCCCCCTTTCAGATCTAAAGGCCCCGGGGGTGGGCTCTGGGCCCAGCAGCCATGGAGCCCTCAAGGCAGAGTCTCCCCAGCCAGGCTCCCAGGGGCTGGGTGCCCCTGTGGTAGGAGACACAAGGCCCCCTCCTGCACAGCCCAATAGGGCCAGGGGACCCTTCGCCCCGCAAAGAGCCAGTCAGGGAACTCACGGCACAGGGCAACCCCTCAGTGGGCTCTACGATGACCTGGGGGCCTCAGAAGCAGGGCTTGGGGGCTCCCAGATGAGGGGCCCACAAGCCAGCCTCTGGGCACCCAGAGCAGGGCCAGTGAGATGGGATCCTGCACGTCTGGGTCTGGGGGTGCCCAGCAGCTGCAGGGAGCTGGCTCTGCCTTCATATCGACCCTCGTTGACCTGCAGCCCGACCAGGGGGCTGTCCTCGGGCACTGGGCCCGGCCTGGCTGGAGAGACTCGGGAGGGGCCCAAGGCGGCTGTTACACACTTCTGTGCTTCCGACTGTAAATCAAGGATTAGCCACCAAGCTGCTCCCGAGACAGAGCAGCTTGCCCACAGGATCCAAGTCTGGTGTGAGCCCCAACAGGAGGCCACTAGCCCTGGAAGTCCTGGCAGGAGGTCAGACAAGAGTGTGAGCCGGCATCGCGCCTCGTGGGCAGCTGGAAACCTCACCTGCAGACTAGGAAGCCAAGGGAGAGGCCTGCCTGGTCCCATGGCCAGGACGGGGTCGAGCTGAGACCACAGTCAGGCCCTCTGGGACCCCACCCCACCTGTGTCCTGCCCACGCTGCACCCTGCCCGGGGCAGGGCAAATGTGGGGTGAGGCTCATTCTCCCACCTGGGGGCAAGGAGAGGCCTCGCAAGGGGCTGGGACAGAGTTGGAGAGGTTGATGAGTGACCAGCTCGTGGACAGAGGGGCCCAGGCCAATGGAGTCCCCTCTGGGTTTGCTTCCTCCAGACACAAACGCAGCTGAACACACAGCTTCAACCTGGGAGTTGGGGGGCTCAGGCCCCTGGTTTTATTGACGGGGAAGCTGAGACACAGAGCCACACACATCTTGGGGTCTCCAGCAACCCCAGGTCCCTCCAGGGTCCCACCCTCCAGAGACCCTCCCCCATCTGGGGCCCCAGCCTCCCACCTGGCAGTCAGTCTGATAAACATTGGCCTCTAGGCTCACATGGGGCCACTGGTCTTCAAGCAAGAGTTCTGGAGTGGACAGCACCGGGCCAGAAGTGCGTCTAGAGGCCCTGGGCCAGCCTAGCCCCCGACAGTGCTTCAGAGCAAGTGTGACAGCCAGACCACGCTGACCCCGCCACCCCTGGGGCCCAGCGGTCCACGTCACAGTGCCTGGAGGGAAGAAAGGGGCTACTTGTGCCAGGGCAGGAGGTGAGGAAGGGCCTGCCACCTGAGATGCCCCCGGGACCCATGCTTGAAGACTCTGACTCAGCGAGTGTCCCCTTCACAGTCGGGCTGTGTGCAGCTGTGTCGAACCTCCAAATGCCAGAGCATGGGCACGCTTGACCTTGGGAAGCCAGATCTGTGGGGCACTCCTTCCACGCTAACCACCCCAGGGCAGGTGCTGGGCTTCCCAACCCAGAGACACAAGTGGGGAACCTGTCGAGGGGAGGGGAAGGAAGGAGAGGGAGGGAGGGGGAGGGGACCCAGGAAGTGGAGGGGAGGGTGGGGTTGTTGTCCCTGGAAAGAGCATGGTCTGGGAGGTGGCTCCGCACGAGGAAGTGTTTATGGCCGGAGTGACGCGGACAGTGCCTGGTGAGGGCAGCCTTGAGTGGGCGGCTTCTCTGATCCCTGTTGGCTTGCTGGGCCGCGTGCCTCTTTAGCCAAAGGGGATCAGCACCTGTGATGCCAGAGGAGACTTGGAAAGCTCCAGAGCCTGGGGTTTGTGCTCACACCTCTGCCTGCCAGCCAACCCACAGCCCAGCTCTGGACGCAGGAGAGAGGCCACGTACCTGACCCAGGTCCAGCCCTGCCACCGCTGAGAGCAGAGCCGCCGAGGCCCAGCCCACTGGGAGCAGAGGAGCTGCCCACACAGCCCAGGAGTCTTGAGCTGAGTGAGGTCGCTGGTGTGTTTGATTGTGACCTCACTGGGTAGCATGTGACATCTTAGCTCCCCAAACAGGGATCAAACCCACACCCCCTGCATTGGAAGAGCAGAATCTTTTTTTTTTTAATTAATTAATTTACTTATTTTTGACAGCACTGGGTCTTCGTTGCTGTGCTTGGACTTTCTCTAGTTGCATGAGCAGGGGCTACTTTCCATCGCAGTGCTTCTCTTATTGTGGAGCGTGGGCTCCGTAGGTGTGATGCACGGGCTTAGTTGCTCCACTGCATGTGGAAATCTTCCCAGACCAGGGATTGAACCCGTGTTCCCTGCATTGGCGATCAGATGCTTTATCCACTGGACCACCAGGGAAGTCCTAGAAGAGCAGAATCTTAACCACTGGACCATCAGGGAAGTCTGGTTGCTGGTGTTTTAAGTCACTTAAGTTTTGAGGGTTTTTAAGAAGTTGACTCCCAACTCAAAAACTCGAGTTTTGGAAAAAGCGGTTGCTTATGGCGACTGAGAAACTTCACTTTCACTTTTCACTTTCATGCATTGGAAAAGGAAACAGCAACCCACTCCAGTGTTCTTGCCTGGAAAATCCCAGGGACGGGGGAGCCTGGTGGGCTGCCGTTTATGGGGTCGCACAGAGTCAGACACGACTGAAGCGACTTAGCAGTAGCAAGCAGCCAAAGCTCCCCTGGCAATAGCCTCCTCTTCCTCAGGGTCTCTGTCTGCACTGGAGGATGAGCTTGAACAGAAGACCCTGCTCCATCAGGCGGTGTGAACACTTCACCCCCTCCCCGCCTCCCCGGCAGAGCACTGAGCTTCAAGCTCCCTCCTTCACCAGGCACCTAATTCACTGGTCCGAATTTGCTGGGATGAGGAATTCCACATTGTAATAACGTGCCGTTTGTCACCTAGATTTCTAAACTGGAAAACAGATAGTGCAGGCATGTTCAGGGTCCCAGTTCTCGGTGGAGCGCTGAGGAGCAAGAACCCTGGCCATAGAGTCAGCAGGTGGAGAGGCTCATGCTGCTCAGTTGAAAGGGTAATGTGGCTTCGGGAGGACTCAGCGTGGGGTTAGGTAGAGGTTGATGGCCTCGCCCACTGAATACTAACAGCATCCCCAGTCCTCGGCAGACGAGGAGGCGTGGCTCCCCATCCCCGCCCAGAGGAGGCGTGGCCCCCCAATTCCCACCCCGAGGAGGCGTGGCTCCCCATCCCCGCCCGCAGAACACAGGGACCGCCTCTGACTCCTGTACGCCTCGACCCTGACCCTCCTCCCTGTGAGTGTCCTGGCCCCTCGGGGAACCCCCACGACAGCCAGTGACCCTCCCGGGTCACAAAAGTAAACTGGAACCTAAAGGCCACAGGCCGGCAAGGATGGAGGAGAAACAGCAGGGTTCATTCAGTGCGCTGAGCTGTCCTGAGTACTAGGGAGACTTCCCGGAAAAAAAGCTGATCCACGGGGACCAGGAACCCTGGGGCAGCGTCCCTACCCCCACCCCACTCCCCCATGCCCCCTCCCTACCACCATCCCCCACCTCCGGGGTCAGCACCAGCCCCTGGTCCTAGAGCTGGGGGAGGGACTTCCTAACATTTTAATTAGGAACATTAACAACCTACAAAAAAGATGCAAGAATAGTAGTGAATACTGGTACACGTCCTCATCACGTACACATATGCACACACATACGTCTGCAAAACCAGTTAGCACTGATACAATAGCATTGTCTAATACACAGTCAATACTCACTCAGACTTCTCCCAGTGTCCTTTCCGGCCGTATTTTTTGACCCAGGATCCAACAAGGAAGATCCGTGGAGTTTGGGTGCTGGGGTTCCCGTGTCTGATTTTTCCTTTAATGACCTTGACAGCCTTGAAAGGGTCAGGACGGTTTCTATAGCACATACCACCATCTGGACTGGCCATGGTCAAATTCAGCTGGGGCACCAACACTCTAAGGGATGCTGGGACATCCCACGGGGACATGTGACGTCTGTCTGTCCCTTTGCAGGTGATGCTAAGTTGCATCACTTGGGTACGGGCCCCCCGACACCCCCACCCTATAGTTCCCCTTTTCCTTTGCTGTCAGTGAGTCAGCGTCAAGGTGTTTCTCTGAGTGTGAATTTCCTGTCCCCAACAGCCTTTAACTCGAAGGTCTCAGTAGCTGAGTTCGTCTCCTCTTGCTGCTGAAACAAGTTACCATGAACTCAGTGCTCTCGAGGACATGAAATTATTCTCTTATGGTCCATGGATCAGGAGTCCGAAGGGGTCTCACTGGGGTCACCGTGTCCCAGGGTGGTTCCTTCCAGAGGCTCCAGGGGAGAAGCGCGTCCTCCCCAGCTTCCCGAGGTGCCTGCACTCCTCAACCCCCACGTGGCCCTTCTCCACCTCCAGCCTCTGCCTCCCTTGTCACATCACCGTTTCCTCTGACTGGTCTGTCTCCCCCTTCTAAGGACACTTGTGATTGCATTTAGGTGGAGGAGGAAATGGTACCCGACTCCAGTATTCTTGCCTGGAGAATCCCATGGGCAGAGAAGCCTGGTGGGCTGTAGTCCGTGGGGTCACAGGGTTGAAAGTGACTTAGCGGCGGAGCACGCACAACCCAGAGAGATTCCCTGCGGCGCCCAGGGAGGAGGCGACCCTGGTATCGGTGGCTCAGGTGCCCCGCTCCTGCCTCACTCCTCCATGGGCTCAGGACTCACAGCGGAAGAGCGAGCGATCGTTGGTCCCCTCAGAGACCCCGGCAGCTCTCGACCCCGTGGCTCTGTTTTATTTCCTTGGCGGCACTCAGCACCATCGAAACCATCCGAAGCGTCTGCCTCAGAGCAGGCCCGTGACTGACCCCCAGCACCTTGGCATCGCGGGTGGTCTGTCAACCACTGCTGGGTGGATGGACGGACAGACAGTAATGGATGAAGGATGGGGGAAGGGGGGAAGGAAGAAAAGAAGGAGGGATGGAGGGCTAGGTGGGGGTGGCACGCGGATGGGAGACGAATAGATGGGCAGATGGACGAATGGATGGGGTATGGGCAGACGGAAGACTGGAAGTAGAACGGAGGTGGGTAAAAGAAGGAAGGAAGAAAGGCAAGAAGGGAGGGAGTAAGGGAGAAGCTGGGTGGTGGACGGATAGAAGACGGAGAGGTAGGTGGGTGGGTACAAGGATGGATGGATCGCAGAGCAGCCTCAGCACCGTGCTGCCGGTCCCTGCATCGGCAGCCCTGGGCAGGGCGCAGAGGGAGGGGCTGAGTGGTATTCTAGACCCAGTCAAGGCATCGTCACAGGGGCTGAGATGCCCTCCAGTCCCATCCCCCAGACCAGGGCCCCCCACAAGCCCACTCTAATGGCTACAACACAGCCCAGGCCTGGGGGCTGCCTCCAGGCTCCTCACGGCTCACCTCTCCTATCGGCTCCCGTTTCTGGCCATGAGGACCCACGCACAGTTCACGGTGACATTGAACAGGCTCGATTCTGTGCAGCCATTTACAAAGCCAACTGGAATACAGCTGTTGCCCTGGGAAGCTGGAAGCGGTCTTGTGTTGCACCGCCGCCCCCAAGAAAGCGTTCCTGCGTCTGCTTCAGCCCCTCTCTTCGTGGTTGCTGTTTAGTCGCTCAGCCGTGTCCGACTCTTGGCGACCCCGTGGACTGCATGCAGCAGGCCAGGCTGCCCTGTCCTTCACTGTCTCCTGGAGTTTGCTCAGACTCACGTCCACTGAGTCGGTGATGCCATCCAACCAGCTCACCCTCTGTCACCCCCTTCTCCTCCTGCCCTCAATCTTTCCCAACATTAGGGTCTTTTCCAGAGTCGGCTCTTCACATCAGGTGGCCAAAGTATTGGAGCTTCAGCATCTGTCCTTTCAATGAATATTCAGGACTGATCTCCTTTAGGATGGACTGGTTGGATCTCTTTGCAGTCCACGGGACTCTCAAGAGTCTTCCCAAATACCACAGTCAAAAAGCATCAGTCAGCCCCTCCAGGTCCCTCACCAAACTGTCGGGCTGTGCGAGAGCCCAGCCGCCGTCCACCCAGCCTCCTCCTGGCACTCAGCGAGGGGCCTGGTACGAGGCGAGTGCTCAACGCAGCTGAAGGAATGAATGATGCAAGAATCCGAGGGCTTCGCACAGTGACAGCACCGCTCCTGGTGCAAGGCTGCGGTTCTGGAGGATGTGGGAAGAAGCAGGTGCTCCAGGGCGGAACCGATCCACACACACACATGCGCACACACACATGCGCGCACACACACACAGACACATGCACACACACACACAGACATACACACACCAGGTGTGTGCAGGAAGCACAGGCAGAGCAAGTCCTTCCCTGCAGAGTGACGGCACCAGAGCAGGTGCCACTAAACGTGCCGCCCCATCGAGGCCGGAAAGTGACTCTACAGTTATTTTGTCTCCAAGAGTCCTCCCTCTGCGCAACATCCCAGGAATAGCCAGCAGCCGGCGAGCGGCAGGAGCCCCCAGGACGAGCCGCTGCGGCTCTGCTCCCACGCACATCACCCGTGGGGAAGCTTTGCCAGGAGAATGTCATGTGCACCCCAGGCTGCCAGGGTCAGAGTCATGTTGACGCTGGAATGCAGACGATGCCAGCCAGAAGGAGGGGCACACTTGGAGTCTGCAGCCACCTGTCTTCCATGAAGGTGTCCTCGGGTGATGCCCTCTCTATACCCAAGGCTCACCTACCACTTCCAGCTGTGTGACCCTGAGCCAGTTTCTTCACCTCTCTGAGCCTCCATTCATCCTTCTGTAGAAAAGTGGTCAGGGTTATGATGAATACTGGCAATAACATACCCCTCACGGTTTAGCTTGGCTGCACGTAAGCAATCCCAACAAAACAGGCATAAACAAGACAGGCTTATTTCTTCCCTAGGTAAAAAGGTCCCGAGTTGACGCGTCCAGGGAAGCATGGCAGCTCTGCAGGGGCCTCAGTGACCCAGCCTATCCCTGTCTGCTTTTCCTCATCCTCACTGCATGGCCTCCATCCCCAACCCACTTCAGAGTCCAACGTGGCTGCTGGAGCTCCGGCCATCAAGACCTCAGGACAGGAAGAAGAAAGTTGAGGAAGTACAGGGCAGGAAGGGCCCCTCCCAGGAGTCCCAGTTGAGTCAGCTCATTTTTCAACCAGCCATCCTGGAAGCTTCACAGAGGACTTCCTCTTTTATTTCATTAGCCAGAATACAGTTGCTTGGCCCCATTTAGCTGCCAGGGAAGGAGGTTAGGAGATGCAGACTTTTATCCAGACCAACTACCTTGCCAGATAAAACTCGGGGTCTGCTCCCACAGAGGACAGGGAGCAGGAATGTCCAGGAGGATGTGGTCCCAGCACAAGGCTGACCCATAACAAACCACGAACGGAGCCACTGCTCTTGCTGACGTTGCCAGCGTCCCTGGGGACCACCCACAACTCCGCCTGTCCTGAAGTCACACCCCCTTCACCAGCATCAAGTCCAAGCAGGTCCTCCTGCAGCTGGGAGCGACCACGGTGCCAGGGGACAAAAGCACATCAGAGAGGGAGCTGAGGCAGCGGCCACCCAGGGGAGGGAAGTCCTGGGGTTGCCTGGGTGGGGGCCTCTCCCTCGGCCCCTTTCCTGCCCCTCCTCTCCCCTCACCCCCTTGCTGTGGACTTTTTACTGTATCGCCCCAAACTCATGCGCTGGAACCCTAACCCCGATGTGATGGAGAGAGTGACGGAGGTCACACGAGGTCACAGGGGTGGGGACCTGTAAGGGAGTAGCTTCTTCATCTGATTAGGATCAGAGGGGAGATCTGTCAGCCCTGTGCACCCCCAGAAAGGCTGTTAGGACAAACCAGGCAGGGGCCTCCCTAGAACCCGGCCTGGCCCTGGAGTCCCTGCCGGCAGACTAAGGGGTGAACGTCTGTTTATGGCGGCCTCGACCTGCCCGGGAGGGACACACACACACCGGCTCCCTGTGAGACAGGAGGAGACTGTGACGCCTGGGTGGGGCAGACCCGCCACTGAGGGTTTCGGACAGGCCTGAAACAGGTGTCCCCTCACATGGGCCCTTCAGGGTCCAAAGTGGGTGCAGGCTTGGAGGTGGGCAGCCGGGCTGGTGACCTCTGTCCTGGGGCTCTGCAGGTGGATGCCAGGCCGGGGGCAGGTGCGTGCTCTCCTGGGACCTGGAGCTGAGCGCCGACTGAGAGCCCTGCTCTCCTGAAGGTTTCTTTGCTTGATTATTCACAGACGCCCAGAGTATCTAGTGAAACATTTTCATCAACATTTTACCACAAAAATCTTCCAACACACAAAGTCACTGCCTTTTTTTTTTTTTTTTTGCAGTTTGCAGGATCTTAGTTTCCTAGTTCAGTTCAGTTCAATCGCTCAGTCGTGTCCGACTCTTTGCAGCTCCATGAATCGCAGCACGCCAGGCCTCCCTGTCCATCACCAACTCCCCGAGTCCACTCAAACTCATGTCCATCGAGTCAGTGATGCCATCCAGCCATCTCATTCTCTGTCATCCCCTTCTCCTCCCGCCCCCAATCCCTCCCAGCATCAGAGTCTTTTCCAGTGAGTCAACTCGTCGCATGAGGTGGCCAAAGTATTGGAGTTTCAACTTTAGCATCAGTCCTTCCAATGAACACCCAGGATTGACCTCCTTTAGAATGGACTGGTTGGATCTCCTTGCAGTCCAAGGGACTCTGAAGAGTCTTCTCCAACACCACAGTTCAAAAGCATCAATTCTTCGGTGCTCAGCTTTCTTCACGGTCCAACTCTCACATCCATAATGACCAGTGGAAAAACCATAGCCTTGACTAGATGGACCTTGGTTGGCAAAGTAATGTCTCTGCTTTTAAATATGCTATCTAGGTTGGTCATAATTTTCCTTCCAAGGAGTAAGCGTCTTTTAATTTCATGGCTGCAATCAACATCTGCAGTGATTTTGGAGCCCAGAAAAATAAAGTCTGACACTGTTTCCCCATCTATTTGCTATGAAGTGATTGGACCAGATGGCATGATCTTAGTTTTCTGAATGTTGAGCTTTAAACCAACTTTTTCACTCTCCTCCTTCACTTGCTGCCATAAGGGTGGTGTCATCTGCGTATCTGAGGTTATCGATATTTCTTCCGGCAATCTTGATTCCAGCTTGTGCTTCTTCCAGCCCAGCATTTCTCGTGATGTACTCTGCATATAAGTTAAATACGCAGGATGACAATATACAACCTTGACGTACTCCTTTTCCTATTTGGAGCCAATCTGTTGTTCCATGTCCAGTTCTAACTGTTGCTTCCTGACCTGCATACAGGTTTCTCAAGAGGCAGGTCAGGTGGTCTGGTATTACCATCTCTTTCAGAATTGTCCACAGCTTATTGTGATCCACACAGTCAAAGGCTTTGGCATAGTCAAAAAAGCAGAAATAGATTGCTGGGAGAAACCTCAGATATGCAGATGACACCACCTTTATGGCAGAAAGTGAAGAAGAACTAAAGAGCCTCTTGATGAAAGTGAAAGAGGAGAGTGAAAAAGTTGGTTTAAAGCTCAACATTCAGAAAACTAAGATCATGCCATCTGGTCCAATCACTTCATAGCAAATAGATGGGGAAACAGTGGAAACAGTGTCAGACTTTATTTTTTTAGGCTCCAAAATCACTCCAGATGGTGACTGCAGCCATGAAATTAAAAGACGCTTACTTCTTGGAAGGAAAGTTGTGACCAACCTAGATAGCATATTTAAAAGCAGAGACATTACTTTGCCAACCAAGGTCCGTCTAGTCAAGGCTAGGTTTTTTCCACTGGTCATGCATGGATGTGAGAGTTGTACTGTGAAGAAAGCTGAGCACCGAAGAACTGATGCTTTTGAACCGTGGTGTTGGAGAAGTTTCTTGAAAGTCCCTTGGACTGCAAGGAGATCCAACCATTCCATCCTAAAAGAGATCAGTCCTGAATGTTCATTGGAAGAACTGATGTTGAAGCTGAAACTCCAATACTTTGGCCACCTCATGCGACGAGTTGACTCACTGGAAAAGACTCTGATGCTGGGAGGGATTGGGGGCAGGAGGAGAAGGGGACAACAGAGAATGAGATGGCTGGATGGCATCACTGACTTGATGGACATGAGTTGAGTGAACTCTGGAAGTTGGTGATGGACAGGGAGGCCTGGCATGCTGTGATTCATGGGGTCGCAGAGTCGGACACGACTGAGCGACTTCACTTTCACTTTTCACTTTCATACATTGGAGAAGGAAATGGCAACCCACTCCAGTGTTCTTGCCTGGAGAATCCCAGGGATGGGGGAGCCTGGTGGGCTTCCGTCTATGGGGTCACACAGAGTCGGACACGACTGAAGTGACTTAGCAGCAGCAGCAGCAGGGAACTAAGATCCTGCAAACTGGAAAAAAAAAAAAAAGCAGCGACTTTGTGTGTTGGAAGATTTTGTGGTAAAATGTTGATGAAAATGTTTCACTAGATACTCCGGGCGTCTGTGAATAATCAAGGCAAAGAAACCTTCAGGAGAGCAGGGCTCTCAGTCGGCGCTCAGCTCCAGGTCCCAGGAGAGCACGCACCTGCCCCACGCGTCCATCCACCTGCAGAGCCCCCGGGACAGAGTTCGCCAGACTGGCTGCCCACCTCCCAGCCGGGACCCACTTTGGGCCTCAAAGGGCCCAGGTGAGGGGCACCTAGTTCAGAACTGTCCGAGAGCCTCAGTGGGGGTCCGTCCCACCCTGGCTCTCGGGAAAGCCGGGTGTGCAGTGTTTGCACAGACGCCCGCTGTGGCTGACGTCAAGCTACAAAATGACACTACACCCCACCTGCTCTCACTGTAGAATCAGCCTTGAGTTTCAGTCTGAAACTTGCATGGGGAAAGCTGGGAGGAAAGACCCCTCTAACAGTTCACTCAGTCGTGTCTGACTCTTTGCAACCCCACGGACTGCAGCACGCCTAGCTTCCCTTCCTTCACCATCTCCTGTAGTTTGCTCAGATTCACGTCCATTGAGTTGGTGATGCCATCCAACCATCTCATCCTCTGTCACCCCTTTCTTTCCCATCATCAGGGTCTTTTCCAATGAGTCGGCTCTTCTAATCAGGTGGCCAAAGTATTGGAGTTTCAGCTTTAGCATCAGTCCTTCCAATGAATATTCAGGACTGATTTCCCTTAGGATGGACAGGTTGGATCTCCTTTCAGTCCAAGGGACTCTCAAGAGTCTTCTCCAACACCACAGTTAGAAAGCACAATTTCTCTGGTGCTCAGCTTTCTTTATGGTCCAACTCTCAATCTGTACATGACTACTGGAACTGTATGGTGTTCGTCCCTATTTCAGGACCCATACGTGCCCACCTTGTCTGGCCCTGGCACCACATTCCAGAGCCAGTCGCCCACCCCCATCACCAGATCCCCAACTCAGAGGAGGCGGGAACTTGGCCAGTAAGCAAAGGACCCCGCTGTCCCGCCCCCAACCAGGCCAACCTCGTCTCTCCAAGCCCCTTCCCTCTCCAAGCCCCTCCCCTCTGGCCCTGGGCCTGACTCACAGGTCGCTGGACAGCCTGAGGCAGTTGGGATCCCCACCCACCCCGAGGGGTCTCTGCACTGTCCCACCTGGGAGCTACACATTCCTGTCTCCAGGCCCTCCCTACCCCGCGGCGACCCTGCCTGGGCCCAGAAGCCGGCTCAGACCCGCTCCCCCCACTTGGGACCCCATGCACCATTCTCACTGGAGCCCTCCCCACTGTGGGAGAGGACCGGACCAGACGGGGACAGAGCCCAGCCCTTTACACAGCGAGCAAACCAGCGGAGGCTCCAAGAGGTCAGATCAGAACTGGCGCCGCACAATCAGGAGGCAGACAGCAGCCACGGCTCCTCTGCTCAAGAACGCCAGGCCCCTAGGGAGCGTCCTGTCCAGTAGGACAGACCAACACCCAGCCCAGAAAGCAGCCAGGCCAGGGGCCACTCAGCCCTGCCTCCGGCCTGCAGGGGAGTCAGGGGCTGGGGCTGCTTTCTGAGTTGTAGCTCCTTTATCCACACAAAGAGTGTTGCACTTGAGTGTGCAGAGCCTGGGCCTGCAGGCGTGCTGGGGGCCTCCTGCTGCACCCACATTCCGCTCCCTCCTCACACACACAGCGGCAGACAGCTTGAAGCTCCTCGGGAGCCCGGTTGTGACCACCCCTCAAAAATGCAAAGACGTCCTTCAGACCTCAGTAAGGTGATTATCTTCCCAAACAGGTAACCTTAGCAATCCCACCGTGGAATCTCACCGGACAAGCTCAGAAGGCCTCCAGGACCTGTGGTTACAGATTCCAGACTCGCTTGGGGTTACAGATTCCAGACTCGCTCGGGTGGGCCCTGGTCTGGAGATGCAGGTGGGGGCGGGTCCTGTGGTGGGTGGCGGCAGGAGGTGGGGGCGGTTCTGGACTCTCTGGCCCTGACCCAGCCTCACCAGCTGTATCTGCAAAATGGGGACAAAGGCCTTTCCTTCTTGACTCTTGGAAGTGCGGGAGGACAAAATAAGGATGTGATCTGGAAGGTTGAATTTATCCGCACACGAGGAGTTTTCTGCACAGAGTAACTGGGATGCAAACCCTGAGTTGTGGGACTGGCTCAGGCACAGAGGGGGACCCAGCCCTCCAGGACTCTGTCTTTCTGTGAAACGGGAACAGGAGTCCTTGCACCCACCCCAACTTCCAGCTGTTTCCCTCACGACTAGACAGCACAGACCCGTAGATTCCCAAGATTGCCCCCGCCGTGGGACAAGCCAGCACCTCTGCTTGGTCGGTACCAGGCCCCCCTCCCTGTCCCAGCACGACAGGTGCCCCTGGCATTCCCGGCTTCCAACCCCTAGAGGTTGGTTTCCCTGTTTCTACTGGCTGGTGACGACCCCCTTGCCAACTGTCCCCGGGGGATGCGGAAACTTTCCCCAATCGAGAACTAATAATCTGGAGAGCACCCTTTTTACCGTCTCTGACTCCTTCTCCAAACAGGGAGTCTGTCTGACTCCTCCTCCTTCAGGCGCAGGTTTTTACGAAGCCCACACCCAGCAGCGGGCCCCACCCTGGGGAAGCAGGAAGGAAGCCAGGGCAGGATGTGAGCGACAGCGACACACTCTAGGGTGACCTCGCGGAGCTCTGGTTCTTCGAGGCCCACGCGCGCCAGGTGCCACGTGGAGCACTGCAGGCGGTCACCCTCAAACAGCAGTCTAGGAGGCTCTGTCTTGCTCCTGCAGTGCACAAGTCCCCACCCAGCCACGACGCCAGGCCTAACGAGCTCCACACCCCTCAGCCTCCACTGGGTCCTTCCTTCACCCCGGCCCAGCGGGCAGGAGGCAGGGGGCAAGTGGGATCCAGGGAGCTTCATGGGGCCTGAAGCTCACACGGCTTGGGGCTCTCTTTACAGAAGAGAGTGCAAAGTTACAGAAACAAAATGAGGGATGAAAGGGGATGTTTATTTAGAGTGAAAAAATGAAGACAACTTTAAACTCCGACAAATACACAAAATCTGAAAAAACAACAAGGCATTTTTATTGACTAGCTGCCTGGCTCATCTCCATCATGCTTTTCCGGGTATGACTTGGTCACACACATCTTGTCAGTCATCTCAGCGTGTGGCGTTGTGATGTCATGTCTGAGAGAAGGAATAGAAGTGCTGTTGCCGTTATCCCAGCAGGACTGCATGAAACGCATTTTCTCTTATTGAGACTTAGGACACATAGAACCTGGTCCCGTACCCTACACAGTGTATATATATGGCTTCCCTGGTGGCCCAGACAGTAATGGATCTGCCCGCAATGCAGGAGACCTGAGTTCGATCCTGGGGCCGGGAAGATCCCCTGGAGAAGAGCATGGCAACCCATTCCAGTATTCTTGCCTGGAGAATCTCATGGACAGAGGAGCCTGGCGGGCTGCAGTGCATGGGGTCACACAGTGTTGGACACCACTGAGTGACTAACACTTTCTTTTCTTCTATATGTGTATATTTTTTGTGCCTAGTTGCTCAGTCCAGTCCAACTCTTTGCAGCCCCGTGGACTGCCTTCTGCCAGGCTCCTCTGTCCATGGGGTGCTTGACGACTTGAGAATTTAATTTCATCAAAGAACCATTTCAACATGGAGGAAAGGATGAATCTGGTTTAAAGAGGATTTTTGTGAGTCACTAGTTGGATGGCACCGCTGATTCAATGGACACGAACTTGGGCAAAGTCTGGGAGATGGTGAAGGACAAGGAAGCCTGGTGTGCTGCAGTCGATGGGGTCTCAAAGAGACGGACACGACTTGGCAACTGAACAGCCACAACAATTCTATCTATGTAGTTTGGATTACTGGATATTTGTATTTGAGGGCCCATACTTTAGGGCACTATCCTAGGGCACAGCTAGTTTCTTGTGCCCTAAACAGCAGTTCTGGTCAAATCCATTTCCTAAGATTCCCATCTCTGAGAAGGAAACAACGCATGGTGCACGTTTACCATTGCAAACAACGCACGATCAACCACATTTCCACTCTGAAAACTACCCACCCTGAGGCCCTGTGCCGTGTGCTGTGCTAAGTTGCTCAGTCATGTCCGACTCTTTGGGACCCCTGGATTGTAGCCCACCAGGTTCCCCTGTCCATGGGATTTTCCCAAGCAAGAATATTGTAGTGGGTTGCCATTTCCCACTCTAGGGGATCTTCCTGACCCAGGGATGGCACCCACGTCTCTTATGTCTCCTGCATTGGCAGGGAGGTTCTTGACCGTCTGAGCTACCAGGGAAGCCTCCTAAAGCCATCCTCAGGAATCAATCCCAGGCGGAGCAGAGACTCCAACATGAAAGGCGAAGCCACAGGGTCTTTAGAAGCTAATGTGGAATGTATTCATCTCCTTGACGCTGGAAAGGCTTTACACGAAAGCAGTAACAAGCGAGGGAAAATATTGATCGCTACAGGTATATTAAGCTGCCTGTACAGCAAAAGAGGCCATCAAAAGAGTGAAAGCAAGCCCAAGGACGGGAGGAGAGAGTCTCAACACAGAAAACTGATGAAGCCTGAGTGTCTGGGTTACACAAAGAGCTTCGGGGACTTCATGAAGAACATCGGAGGGGCTCGGCCAGAGGCCCGGTCAGCTCAGGGGGTACGTGCACTGGGCCCAGAGCCAACATCCCTGCACCTTGGCAGGCATCGCACAGTTGGAGTCATGTGGAAAGTGCCTGCGTGCAGGTCTCTTTGGGGAGGGATGGAGGCGGCGGAGGATGAACTCTTACAGAAACATCAACTTTTAAAAATGCGTTTTCAGTAATTGCTGCTCTGTGCCAAGCTCAGCCTGGTAGGAGTTTCGTGTTGGAGTCACTAAGTAGGAGGTGATAACGGACAGGTTAATCGTACTCCTGCAGCGATGTGGTGCTGAGCGATGATCCAGGGACCAGGCAAGGTGCTTCCCTGGGGCTGCCAGGGCAGGAGGCCAAAGGGTACAAGAATGGGGCTGGGGGTGGAGGGAAGCAGGGGAGGGGTCCCCGCGGCCCCTCGCAGGGCACGCCTGAGCTGGAGAGGCTCCAGGCCAGCCCCCAAGCCCTGGACCAGGAAGCTGTTGTCTGGAGAAACATCGCAGGGGCAGGGGCTGCGGGGACGGAGCTGTCTGGAGCCTGAAAAAGGAGGTTAGGGGTGCTTCTCTACCCCAACCCCCACCCCAGCCCCCTTCATCAGGTCCTGATGGCCGATGTCGCTCCCAGGCCCGCTGTGGACCTGAAGTCTGTATGGGATGCTCATCATCTTTCCCTCTGCCCATCACCATCAAGGGCTCTGTGGCATCCTGTCATTGAGAAAAGACAGCATACTCTAGGACAGGCTGGGAACAAAGGAAGAACGCATTATGCATCCCTCCATCCATCTACTGGTCCATTCGTCCGTCATCCAGCAAATCATAGCTTGATTCCAAGCACCTCAAGCCCTTTCTGGAACAACACAGGCTACAGTTTACTACAAAGTAACCAAATGCCGTGTGTGAGTCGCTCAGTCCTGTCCATGACCCCATGGACTGTAGCCCACCAGGCTCCTCTGTATTCTTCAGGGAAGAATACTGGAGTGGGTTGCCATTCCCTTCTCCAGAGGATCTTCCCGACCCAGGGATTGAACCCCGGCCTCCCACACTGCAGGTAGATTCTTTACCACGGAGCCACAGAGGTGCTGTTCAGTTCAGCTCAGTCGCTCAGTTGTGTCCGACTCTGGGACCCCATGGACCGCAGCACGCCAGGCTTCCCTGTCTATCACCAACTCCCGGAGCTTGCTCAAACTCAGGTCCCTTGAATCGGTGATGCCATCCAACCATCACATCCTGTGTCTCTGGAGGTGCTATACTCAGCCATGAAAAAGAATGAAATGATGCCTCTTGCATCAAGATGGATGGACCTAGAGACTATCATGCTAAGTAAGCCAGACAAAGACGAATATCGCATCATGTCGCTCACACGTGAGATCTTAAAAAATGACACTAACGAACTTATTTACAAAACAGAAATAGACCTACAGACATGGAGAATGGAACTTATGATTGCCAAAGGAGAAAAGGTGGGGAGGAGTAAATTCGAAGCTCAGGATTATTAGTTATACACAATAATACATAAATAGATAAACAGCAGAGGCCTACTGCATAGCATAGGGAACCATATTCAATATCTTGTAATAACCTAGTATGGAAAAAAATTTGAAAAAGTATGTATATATATATACACACACACATATATGTACATCTAACTAAAATACTTTGCTGAGCGCCTGAAATTAACACAACATTGTGAATCAACTATGCCTCAATTCTTTTATTTTAAACAATCACATAAGGAAGCATTTATTTGAGGTTTAACATATAATCATACAAATAAAGTTTGGATAAACAAATCCACACTGAGTCATAACACAGATAGCAAAAGACAGTTCAGTTCAGTTCAGTTTTTCTTTACTGGCTCCTCGTCTGTATATGTAATAAAGCAAAATCCTCTTCTTTCATGTGTTTTTGTATCCGAAGGAAGTTCAATATGTTCAATCTCTCCAAAGTCTCCAAAATATTCTTTCATTCATTCCTCCGAAGTATCTGGGCTCAATCCACCCACGAAAACCTTTTTTTTTTTTTGGGTGGGGGGAGGTTCCTTCCCCTTTAAAGCTTTTGCCCTTCTAGGATCTATCAATTCGTCATCCAGTTTGTGTTCTTTCAGTTCCCAAACCTTATCAACACTAGCAGCATCCTTGAAAAGCACAAATCCAAATCCTCCTGATCTTCTAGCAACAGGAGCTGTTTCAACCGTGCAGTCCACCACGTCCCCAAATCGAGACAAATATTCAGTCAGATCGTTCTTGCTTGGATCCCAGCTCCAGCCTCCAATAAACATCTTACCGTCATCCTGCTGGTCCTTGCTCGCGTTGATCTCGGAGCCCTCTGTGAATTCTCCTATGTTGCTGTGCTGTTCACGACCTCCCCAGCGGCGATGTCGTCGGCGGAGGGTGCTGGCGCCCAGTCCGCGACGCGGCAGCAGCAGCGGCGGAACATTGTATGGAGCTGCATTTTAAATGGCGGCGGAAGAGCCTCAATTCTTTCTTTAAAAAAGGTAACTAAATACCAGTTCCTCCCAAGGTGCCCAGGTTTTCTCCTCTCCCTTCGTTTTCCTTCAGGGACCCTCCACCTGGAATGCCCTCCTGTTACCCCCAGAAACTGGGTTCACCTCTTCGTGGACATCGAGCCAAACCAATCAAATCAAAAAGTGGGAGAACGATTTATTATCTGCAGCAAGTAAGGAGAATTTGGGGGGTACTTCCCAAAGCAGTGTCTCCCAGAACAGCAAAATGGGGGACGTTTTAAGCTAAGGGAGCACACATACTCGTGAAAGGGCTTGTGCAGAGAGGAACTGAGCAGAGAACTGGTGCAGGCGTCATCCCTGGCTGACAGAGGCCTGGGTCTTGGTTGACTGAAGCCAGCAAAGATCAACATCGTCAATGGTCTGGCCCCAGTTAGTCTGGCAGCCTGTTGTCCAAGGGGGTTCGGGCCCATTTGACAGCTCAGAGACTATGTGTCAGACTGTTCTTCATCTCGGAAACAGAGCTGGCAGTCTCATGACTGACGGAAGGCTTCCCTGGGGGCTCAGCAGTAAAGAGTCTGCCTGATATGTTGAAGACTGCCTGCTATGCAGGAGATCGCGATTCATTCCCTAGGTTAGGAAGGTCCTCTGGAGAAGGAAGTAGCAACCCACTCCAGCATTCTTGCCTGGGAAATCCCATGAACAGAGGAGCCTGGTGGGCTGCAGTGCGTGGACTCGCAGAGTCAGGCACGACGTCGAGACTAAACTGCCAGCACTGGCGTACTGTCTCCGGTCAGACCGTTAGATTATTGCCCTCGCCTGGTTATAGCTGTTTGCTCTCACATGCTTTTGTTTTCTTAAAAGCATTCACTCCCGAGGCCTGTTCTTCCTCACAGGCAAGCGTTGTGGCCAGGCTGAGATGGCAATATGGCCTAGGCCTACAGTGGCTTCTCTCATGTCAAGAAAGCTACGCTTGGCTCTCTTCCCTTGGGCACGCCTTCCCAGGCATGGTCCACCATCCTCACCAGGCGGGGCTCGCCTGGCTCCTTCTCGAAGCACCAAAGCACCCCCGTGGGTGCCTCTGCCTGACCCCAGAAGCCGCTCGAGGCCGCAGTCTGCATCCCACTCTTCCAAAGTCTCCCCACTGGGATAGCAGCCCTAGCACGTTGGCTGTATTCAGGTTTGCTTGTTTACTAAAATACAGCAAGTGGGGAGACAGAACAGGCACACAAACAACTCTAATAAGAGAACAAGTGCAGGGGGAGAAGTGGATGCAGTTTAAAGTTGGTGTGGAAGTGCAGGCACTCTCTAGATGGCGGGTGTTGGGGGGGGAAGCTTTGGGGAGGTGGGAACCCCTGTGGCTCCCTGGGAAGGAGTGGGCTTGGGAGGGGGGATCTAGGCTTACTGACAGAGACTTGTACGGTGGGGTGCCAGCCAAGGTCAACTTCCAGAGTTCATAACAACAGGGAAGGCTCAACACTGAGGCAGGGGACACAGAAACACCCTAAGGTGTCAGTCACAGTCCCAAGTTTTGAACTGTTTCCTCTTTCCATGCAGCTGAGGGGAAAACGCCCTTGTGGTGGTCAATCCAGGCTGTGAGAGCAGATCTTTGAACCACCTATAGCCCCCGGGCAGTCTCCCGTCCCAGCTAGGGCCACCCTAGTTGCACTGAAGCTGAAACTTCAATACTTTGTCCACCTGATGTGAAGAACTGATGCATTTGAAAAGACCCTGATGCTGGGAAACAATGGAAACAGTGAGAGACTTTATTTTCTTAGGCTCCAAAATCACTGCAGATGGTGACTGCAGACATGAAATTAAAAGACGCTTGCTCCTTGGAAGAAAAGCTATGACCAACCCAGAAAGCATATTAAAAAGCAGAGACATTACTTTGCCAACAAAGGTCTGTCTAGTCAAAGCTATGGCTTTTCCAGTAGTCATGTATGGATGAGAGAGTTGGACTATAAATAAAGCTGAGCACTGAAGAATTGATGCCTTTGAACTGTGGTGTTGGAGAAGACTCTCGAGAGTCCCTTGGACTGCAAGGAGATCCAACCAGTCCATCCTGAAGGAAATCAGTCCTGAATATTCATTGGAAGGACTGTTGCTGAGGTTCAAGCTCCAATACTTTGGCCACCTGATGCGAAGAACTGACTCATTGGAAAAGACCGCTATGCTGGGAAAGATTGAAGGTGGGAGGAGAAGGGGACGACAGGGGATGAGATGGTTGGATGGCATCACAGACTAAATGGACATGAGTTTGAGTAAGCTCCGGGAGTTGGTGATGGACAGGGAGGCCCGGAGTGCTGCAGTCCGTGGGGTCGCAAAGAGTCGGACACGACTGAACTGAACGCAGCCACACTTAGCCCGGGAGGAGCCCGGAGACGCCAGGCCGTGGTGCGGTTGCCTAGGAAACGTCCCCGGGCCGTGCCTGCGCAGGGCGCCCCGGGCCTTGTAGTCCGCGCGCTGCGTCCTTTTGGGCCGGCCGCGCGGAGAAGAACTACAACTCCCAGAGGCAGGGCGGCGGGGCCTTGTGGGCGGGGCGAGCCCGGTGGGCGGGGCGGGGCCTTTTCCTTCCCGCAGCTCCCTGGGATCCGCGACTGGAGGTGGAAGATGGCGTCGCGGAGCGTCCTGACCCGGCTGCGCGCGCTCCGGCGGCCGCCGCCGCCGCTGCTGCTGCTGCTGCTGCTCCTCGGGCCGCGGGCCGCGGCGGGCCATGCCGGCAAGTACTCGCGGGAGAAGAACGAGCCCGCGCCGCCCTCGACGCGCGAGCCCGCGGCGGAGTTCCGCATGGAGAAGCTGAACCAGCTGTGGGAGAAGGCCCAGCGGGTGAGCGGCGGCCGGGTCCCTCCACCTCGGGGCTCCGCGGGCCGGGGCGTCCTCTGATCCTGGGGTCCGCGGAGCGCAGGCCCGGGTCTTGTCAGTCTCGGGGGGTCTGCGGCGCGTCCTCTGATCCTGGAGTCTGCAGAGCCCGGGCCGGGGTCTCTTCAGTTTCAGGGGTCTGCTGGCCGGGGCCTCGAGCCTTTGACAGCCTCAGACCCGCCCGCATATACAGGTGTGAGTCCCTCTTCCTGCGTTCCCTCTACCTTTCATCAGGGAGCAGGGACCCTGGCCTGGTGACAACAGGTGAAGACCGGAGGCCTTGGCCTGAGCAGGGGGGCTGCCCCATCAGTTTGAGGCTGAGATTCCCTCCCAGCGGGCAGGCCCGGGTCTCCTGCCTTGCGGGGGGTGGTTTGCCTTTTCTACATTCTCTTTCCCTATATGGAGAAACAAGAAAACAGGTGATGCTGGTCGTGAGGACAAGTCAGGGATAGCAGAAGTCCTGGAAGCAGACAGGTTCTTGTTAAATCGGGTGAGAGGATGTGGTGAGAGGGGAACGGGCTGCCCACCCGGGTATTCTGGCCTGGAGAATTTGCACAGAGCCGGAGGTGACTGAGCGACTCAGTGGTGGGAGGGCAACACCTGAAACTTAAGACTCAAGTGAATTGAATCCCACCTCCCTCGAAGCCCAGAGGGCACAGGACGCCCCTAAGGTCACTCGCCTGGAGGCAGCTTGCAAATTGACCTGCACCGGCCCGCTTCCTCATTAACATAACAGTCCCTGCTGTCTCATGCGGGGTGTTTTTAGAGAAATGGACATTTACAAGCTTCCCCCAGCCTCTGAGCCTCTGTCTTCATCTCTCATGGAGTCTTATCGGCTCCAGTCTTCCGGTTTTAAGCATTCCTGGGTCCTTGAAAGAGAGTAAAACGTTTGCAAAGTGAGGACCAAGTTTTGCAAAAGAAAAGAAACTGAGGAGGAGGAAAGGTGGGGGAGGAATGTGACAGAGAGCCACCTGCGGGGCAGTCAGGGCCCAGTGGATGCCCCCAGGCCCTTAGCTTCCAGGCCCTGCGCTGTTCCTAGGCCAGTGCCCTTGAGGATTCCACTTGGGGTCCCTGGCTGTCAGGGCCAGTGTGTGTGTGCAGCCTGCCTGGTGAGAGAGCACTCGGTTGGAGAGGCTGGAGGGCTTCCTGGAAGAAGGGGCTCGTGTGCCTGTGAACCTGCCTGCAGGGCCGTGCTGGTCAGCGCCGTCTTGTCTGTCCAGATGCCACTTTTCATCTGCCAGCCTCCTCACGCCTCCTGCCACCTCCCAAATATTCTCCCAAGCTCTTGTTTGTTATTATTTCTGGTAAGAACCTAAGATCGCCGGCCCCCCCCCAGCACATTTTAAATAATAAATAAACAGTTTAAATGGGATTCCCAGGTGGCTCGGTGGAGACCCAGGTTCGATCCCTGAGTTGGGAAGATCCCCCGGAGAAGGGCATGGCAACCCAGTCTAGTATTCTTACCCGGAGAATCCCATGGACAGAGGAGCCTGGCGGGCTGCAGTCCATGGGGTCACAAGGAGTTGTACACAACTGAGTGACTAAACAACAAAAACATACAGTCTGGTTGCCGGGGTCACACTGAGCAGTGAGTCTCCGGGACTCACTGGAGCCGCACGGCTGACTCTGCGCCCGTTGACCAGACCGTCGTCTCCTCGCCTCTCCTGAGTTTTGTCTGCTTTCCCCCCTCGTGTCGAGCGTTGTTGTGGAGGAGTGTTGCTGATATGTCTGGCTTGTCTCATGCAGCACCACGTGCCCCAGGCTCGCCCATGTCGTCCCAAAGGGCCAGTTCCCCTTCTGTCTTGAGGCTCGCGTCCCGCTGTTTGTCTCTCCTGCGTTTTCTTTGTTTTTATCTCGATGGACATGTTGGTTGTAGTCGTTCCCACGTGTTGGCTGCTGTGGCTGCTGCTGCAGGAGGCTTGGGAGCACAGATCTTTCTTCGAGATTCTGGTTTCAGGTCCTCTGGATAAGTACCCAGCGGTGGGATTGCTGGATCGCACAGGGGCTCTAGTCTCCATTTTTGAGGCACCTCCGCGCTGTCTCCCGCAGGGGCTGCGCCCGTTCACATCCCACCAGTCGCCCGTGGGGGCTCCCTTTGTCCTCATCCCCCCAGCAGGGGCTGCTTTCCATTCTCCAGAGTGACCGTCCTATAACCGCTGTGAGGTGGTGTCTCCTCGTGGGGTTTCCATTCCTCCTGATGATCTTCAGTCTGGAGGGTCTGTTCATGTCCCTGTTGGCGATTCGTGTGTGGTGTTGGAGAAATTTATATTCAAGTCCTTTGCCTGTTTGTTTAAGAATTAGGTTATTACTTCTATTCAACAAGGAGTGGAAGCTGCAGGCAGAACAGCCAGGCAAGAAAAAAGAAAGAAAAGTCATCCAAATCAGAAAGGAAGAGGTAAAAGGATCTGTTTGCAGATGACGTGATTTTTATTTGTAGAAAACCTGAACACTGCGCAGTCACTAGTCACTAGATCTGATCAACAACCTCACCACAGTTACAGGGCACAGAAGCGACACGCAGGCCTTGCTGACACTTATGTCACCAGCACCCAACTCTCTGAGAAGGAAATTAAGTCCACCCCGCTTCCAGTAGCAGCGGAAAGGGTCCAATACCCAGGGACACGCAGCCGTGTCCTCTGGGCAGGTTCTTACCCCGGGGCCTCCGACAGGAGCGGAGGGGAGGGCCCCGGGCTCACGAGGGCCCGACTGAGAGCACCTCCAGGGAGGCGGTCAGGACTCTGCCATGAGTCCTCAGCCTGCCTGGCAGCATTGGTTTCCTTTCCACACCGTCTTCCTGCCCCGAGTGAAGGTTCTAGCCCTGAGAAGTCTCCCTCTGGCTTCCTGCTCCTGTGCACGCACGGGCACGGCACGTACACGCATGTGCTGCCAAGCCCGCCTTGTGAGGGTCCCCTTCCTGCAGGACAGGCAGGCCGTCTGGGGTCAGGGGCCCACACCACAGCCCCGGGTCCTCACCGTGTCAGCCCACCTGCCCGTTGAGGGTGCAGGTGTCTGCCAGGCGTGCTAACACTTTGATTTTTAAAGTTACACGTTTAACAGGCCTGACCGCAGCCTTCGAGTGCCGGTTCTGGCCCAGAAGCGAGGAGGCTCCCTTGGGCTGAGTACAGAGCAGCCTCTGTCAAGAGCCAGAGGTCCCTTCTTAGCCCTGCAGCCCGTATCCAGGGAGGCCCTGCGCCCCTCGGTCAGTCAGCCCCCAGCACAGGCGACGACCCTGGGGAGCCGTGGCTGTGCTTTTTGTTTTTAACTGGAAGTTTTCCATAAATATGGTCTACAGTCCTTGTGGTCTATCTTTTATCCGAGCTGCATGTGCAGAGGGAAGTTTCTCGAGCAAGCCCAGCGCCCATGCTCAGGCTGCTGACGCCCCAGGGCCTGCGCACTCAGGCCGCCAACACCACGTGGTGTCCTCCGAGGCTGGAAGGTGGGCCTGGGGCCTAAAGGCCAGTGGGCTCCACGCCGCGCACAGAGGCCCCTTTGACATTCTCGTGCAGGAGCGTGATCGGGTCCTCGAGCGTCCAGGACCCCGGCTCCTCCTCCCGTCTCTGGCGTCTCCTCTCCGAGGTCAGTTTCTTCTGGGCTGTCGTTGGTCACCTCGCAGCTGGTGGTCAGGCATCCTCTCTTCTCTTCCTTCTGCAGCTGAATCTTCCTCCTTTGAAGTTGTCCGACCTCCACACCGATCTGAAGATTCAAGAACGGGACGAATTCAAGTGGAAGAAGCTGAAGGCTGAGGGCCTGGATGAGGACGGGGAGGAAGAGGCGAAGCTGGTCCGCAGTCTCAGCGGTACCTCATTTCTCTCTCCCCTCCCCCCTCTCTCCTCTGGCCAAGGGCAGCAGTTTCCCCGGCTCAGGCCCCAGCTTGTTGTTCTGACTTGGTCTGCGGGCAGGACGAGAGTCAGGACTGCTCCTGTGAGCCTGACCCGGCAGGGTGACCCTCAGCTCCAGGCGTGCACAGCTGCCAGGCTGCCCTTGATGGGCCTTGGCCGGCGAGATGGGGTCCAGGGCGAGGGTGTCCGGCCGAGCCAGCTCCCAGCGGCCAAAGCCCCTGGTCTGTTTGGTCCAGGAAGACGGCCGGGGCGGCCTCGAGTCAACCTGGACGAGGAGGTGGGGCGCTGCCGGGGTCCGGTCCCCTCGGAAGAGCAGAGCCCTCACGGTCTGCAGCCGTGCCCAGGCAGGGCCGCCCTGTTTGTCGTGGTGATGCTGGTCTCAGTGGGTGACCTGGGAGGAGACCCAGCCGGCCTGTAGAGCCAGGGCCTGAGCTGGGTCCCCCACCCCCGCCAACCCGGCCCCTTTATAAGGCAGACGCCACACCCAGGTGTCCATACAGTGTGGCATCCAGACCAGGACCCAGCGGTGGCCAGGTCTGCCCTGAGCCCTGCAGATGGTGGTCACCCGTGCCCGGTGTCTCGGGGAGCTGGCATGGAGGGTCAGCCTGGGTGCGGGGGCTGTGCAGGGGGGCCGCAGGGCCCCTCGGGGACCACGCACGTCCGGCGCTTGTGGGGTCAGGCCCGGAGGAGGGGCTGGGGGTCAGGGGCCAGGTGGCCTTGGCTTGAACGAGGACGCCAGGGCTGGAGTGCTGGGGAGAGGAAGCCCAGGACCCCAGGAGGCCCAGGGTGAAGCCTGGAGGGCGAGTCTTGTCTGCAGCCTAGGGGCCCCATCCCTCTGGGCAGGGGGGTCGATGAGGGTGGAGGTGACGCCAGGAGGGGCGTCCTCCAGGGCGGACCCAGCAGCCCAGCCCTGCTGCGGAGAGAGCTGCCTCGAGATCTCCCGGGCACCCTCCCGTGCTGTGTTGGAGACTGCGGCGCAGAGACGTAGGCTCCTGTGTGGTGCGGAGCCTGTGGGTGGGCACTGCGTCCTGGGAGCCGTGGAGGAGCGTCAGCCAGTTGCTGGCCTGCAGTGACCAGCCAGCAGCGGGCTGAGCCAGTGTCCCCCACGGCTGCTCTGTTATTAGTAACTTCTCCCTGAAAGTTGCTGACAGCAAGACCCACCTCTAGAAATCTCCAGATGGAGACGTGGGTTGTGGGGGGCTGCCCCTGCCCACGCGGCCCCGTCCACTTCTGCCCCAGCTGGAGCTTGCCCCTCGACAGAATCCCACAGCGGGATTTAGTTTGGCGAACCCGTGCAGCCGGTCCCGAAGGCGGCCCCACAGGTGCCAGGCCTGTGCGAGGCTCTCCGCTCAGGGCAGGGGGTGGAGGGTCGGCCGGAAGCCGCATGGGGGTGGTGGGGGGAGCCCCAGGTCCTGGGCAGGCGGAGGAGGGTGCAGCCCACCGCCCTGACCCTGCCCTCCTCCCTCCTAGTCATCCTGGCCAAGTACGGTCTGGACGGGAGGAAGGACTCACGGGTTGTGAGCAGCAACTTCATCGACCCCAACTCCGACCGCGAGAGCCTGGAGGACCCCCGGCTGGAGAAGTTGTGGCACAAGGTACCCTCTGCCAAGAGCACGCCTCGGCCCCGGCGGCGTGCCCAGGGCGGCCAGTCTCAGCCCGCGCGCCCTCCTCCTGGCCCTGCGGGCCTGTCTGCCCCGCCTGGAACGCTCGCTGCTGCGAACAGGGGCTCGCAGAGCATGTGTGCGCGGAGGCCCGAGCCTAGCGCCTCACCAGGCACGCTCGTGAGCCTGTGTTGGAAATGCAGGCTCGGGGTGTCCAAGCAGCTCTTCGCTTGGTGCCTGGACTGTTGACCCGTGAACAGGGTGGGCGGCGGGGGCGCTGGCCGTTCCCTGCCCAGGGAGAGCCCGCATGTAACTGGGAGTCAGCCCTGTCTGCCGAGTCAGCCAACCGCCGATCGTGTAGCGGTGCAGTGTTTTTTTGAAAATAACCTGCACATAAATGGGCCCACGCGGGTCAGACCTGTGTTTGGGGTCATCTGTGTGTGATCTGCGATTGGATCCTGTGGACGGTTTCTGCGAGCTCGGCCAGGGTGGGGTTGCCGGCCAGCCAGGGGCTGTGGGAGGCTTCTCTCTTATTTGCTGGCTCCTCTCTGGAACCTGCCATCCTTGGTCATGAGGTGGGGCGGGGAGAGGGGAAGGAGGCTTCCTCAGGGCTGAGCCCAGGACCCGTTCTTCCCTCGTGTGTCTGTACCCTGTACCCCCACCCCTGGGCAGGTGGGGTGATGCCCTGGGGAGTGGCCAGGACTCCCCGGCCCCCGCCCTGCCCAGGGTCCTAGTGGGGTCCATCCCCATGCCCAGCTCACTGGGTGGTCTCCCCACCATCCTCCCTGGAGGCGGTCGGGTCTGGGCTCCTGCCCTGCCCCATGGTAAGATGGGTAAAGGCTGAGAACCGGGCCTGTGCCGGGGTCCCGTTGGCCCAGGTGAGCGCGGCCCCCAGGGGCGTTCACCGGAGGCGTTGCCCTTCCAGGCGAAGACCTCCGGGAAGTTCTCCAGCGAAGAACTGGACAAGCTGTGGCGGGAGCTTCAGCATCACAAGGAAAAGGTTCAGGAGTACCACGCGCTGCTGGAGGCCCTGGGCGGGGCCGAAGGTGCTCCTGCGGGTGGCCCTGGGCCCAGACATTCCAGAACAGGGCGGTGGGGCGGGGTGGGGGGTTCAGGCCTCCCGGCGTCCGAGCGGGAACCCCAGCATCTCAGGCCCCATCGGGTGCTCAGACGGACCGGTTCTCCGGTGACCCAGGCCGCCTCTCCTGTTGTCTCGGGGTGGCCCTCAAGGGGTGGCGGTCTCGGGGCCCACCTTGGAGTCAGCTGGGCAGGGGCGTGGGGCACAGCGTCCCCCGGCCGGCCCCTCACAGGCCCCCGGCCTGATTCCAGCAGAAAGCCACGAGAACGTCATCGGGCCAGTGGACCTGAGCGGTGTGCAGGCGGAGGCGCTGGCGAGCAGGCACGCGGAGCTGAAGGACCGGCTGCGGAGCATCGGCCAGGGCTTCGACCGGCTGCGCAGGGTCAGCCACCAGGGCTACGGTGCCGAGACCGGTGAGCCGCCGCCCGACTGTGATGCCTGAGCCATCATCCCCCACCCTCCGTTCCTGAGCGCTGACTGTAGGGCGGCCGCTGCTCTTGCCCCAGGGGCACTTTGAGGCCACGAGCCAGGCTCCCTGCTCCTCTGCCCAACCCAGGCACCCTGGGCTCGCTCAGCGCACTGTGGTGGGGCGCCCGGACCATGCCACGGGCCCACTGTACCGACCCGCTGAGTTTCCAGGCAGCAGGGACCCCCACGGGCCCGGCCATGTGGAAGGGTAGGGCCAAGGCTGGCCCCGGTGCCTCAGCCCTGGGCGACAGGAGGGGTTAGCGGCGGGGCTGGGGGCCGGCCATGTGGCCCATGCGCTCCCAGCTTCCTCCAGGGCTGGAGGGAGGTGGCTGACAAGCGTTGGCTAAAGGGTCCCCTCTGTTTGGTTTCTTTTGTTCTGGAGCTTGTAAGGACAGGCAGCAGCCCAAGCCTCAGCCTAGAGCTGCGGGTGTGGGGACCCTGCAAAGTCAGAGGCACCCCCCCCCACCCTGGAGTGCTCCCCCTGCTCACTCAAGCAGCGGCTCTTGCGCCCTGGGGAGCGGCTGCCTGACCTGGGATCTGCCAGCTGAGCGCAGGTGCAAGGAGTGCCCCCTCTCCTTCCCAAGGATGCTGGCACATGCCCTGCACAGGTGGCATATATGCCCCCGGGCGTCCCTGGCTGGGGTCACAGCCCATCTTCACTCTTGTGCAGAGTTCATGGAGCCCCGGGTGCTGGACCTCTGGGACATGGCCAAGTCAGCCAACTTCACCGAGAAGGAGCTGGAGTCCTTCCGGGTAAGGGTGGCACCCCAGCCCCATGGTGTGGCAGTGTCTCCCTGGTGAATGCGCTGATGATGTGGGAAAGGCCCCCTTCTCCAGTCCGAGCAGACCAGTGCGCACAGCACCGTCTCTGGTTGCCCCCCGCGGCCCCGAGTCCTGGTTGGTGGCTCGTGTGGGACAAAGCCAGCCTCCAGCGCACGGACACTGCGTCTCCAGGCCATCTGCTGAGTTTGGGGCTCACCGGGTGTGAGGAGCTGGCTGGTAGGATGAGTGGATTGAGAGGGTTATGGAGGTGCCATTGAGGCCCAGCAGGGCCCGTGCTGGGCCCAGAGGGAGGGAGGGTCTTGGGGTCACTTTCCTCCACGTGGTCCTGTTGTGGCAGAGCCGCCACAGGTCGGGTCAGGGAAGGGCACAGGCCCCAGGACTGTGAGGCTGCTATTTCCCTGGACGGGAACGCGGGGCAGGGTAGGCGCTGTTCTCCGGGGGCTTATGGAGCTGAAGGTGGTGGACGTGTGTGCGAAAGGCGTCTGTCGCGGGCCTGGAGGCAGTGGGGGCGTGTCAGGGGAGGTTCAGTTGTTTCAATCTCATCCCAGGAGGAGCTCAAGCACTTCGAAGTTAAAATTGAAAAGCACAACCATTACCAGAAGCAGCTAGAAATTTCTCACCAGAAGCTGAAGCACGTGGAGAGCTTTGGGGACCAGGAGCACGTCGCCCGAAACAAGGAGCGGTATGCCATGCTGGAGGAGAAGACCAAGGAGCTGGGCTACAAGGTGGGCGTGCGGCTCCCCCCAATGGGCTCTTTGTGCCCGGGGAGCAGGGCAGAGCCGGGCCCCAGGAGGCCATGGAGGCCCGCGCTGCTGTGATGAGGGCAGAGCTGGGGACGGCCTGGGTCTTCACTTGCTGCCTGTCGTCATGTGTTTTTATGGGTTTTTGCTGCACCCTGAAACCACGTAGCTTGAAACTCAGGTTAAACTACAGGAAAAAAAGATTACAAAAACCGTAATACACAGAGTCTACACGGTAGGCTACTAAGTCACTGAAGAAATGTTGGACGGAATCAGAAATGACCTGGAGACTAAAGACCTTCCCAAACCCCAAACCTGGGGACGCCGCAGAAGCAGTTCCAGGAGGGCGGTTTGTAGCCACACAAGCCCACCTCGGGGGGCGGAACAAGCAACCTGACCTTACAGTTGAACCAAAGAAAGAACAGACAAACACAGCCAGCAGAGTGACAGGGACACAGAGCAGAAACAAATGAGGGGAAAAGACTAAAAAAGTTAGGGAAGGTCAATGAAGAGCTGGCTTTTTAGAAAAGATAAACAGAACTCCCTGGTGGCTCAGATGGTAAAACGTGTGCCCATAGTGCAGGAGACCCGGGTTCAGTCCCTGGGCCAGGAAGATCCCCAGAGAAGGAAATGGCAACCCACTCCAGTACTCTTGCCTGGAGAATTCCATGGATGGAGGAGCCTGCTGGGCTACAGTCCATGGGGTTGCAGAGAGTCAGACACGACTGAGGGACTTCGCTTTCACTTTCAAACACAATTGATAACCTTTAGCCAGTCTCATCAAGAAAACAAGAAGTGAGGATGCTGGGGTGGAGAGAGAGGCGGCTCACGGTGTTCCCTGGAGGCTGTTTCTGGTTAATGAGCTGCTCCGATAGTTTATCTGATGAGTTATAGATGGGGGCTGGGGGGGAAGGCACTTGGAAAGCGGACCGCCGAGCTCCGACTCCGCAGCTGTAGGCTGAGTCTCGGGTCGTGCGCAGATGCCCCGTGTGACCAGCCCGTGCTGTTCTGCAGGTGAAGAAGCACATGCAGGATCTGTCCAGCCGCATCTCCAGGGCCCGCCACAACGAGCTCTGAGGCCACAGCGAGCTCTGAGGCCACAGCGCAGCCCGGCCAGCCGCACGGAGGAGGCGCCAGCAACCTGCGGTTCCCGAAGAGGGGCCTGGGCCCTTGGGGGTCGCCCGTCCGCCAGCAGAACCTCAGGGAAGGCGTGGAGTGGACCGGTGGGGAGGGGCCATAGCCGGAAGAGCAGATGGACTGCCACAGTGCCCCGGGGCCGGGAGGAGGAGCTCCATGAGCCCGTGCCCCCGGCCTGACAGCCAGCTGCCCCCCCACCCCGCCACCCCGTGTCAGGAATGCGATTCCCAGCTGCCCGTGGAGTGGTGGCCCACTGTGCTACAAGGTCACAGCTTGCATTGAAATCCTATGAATCTGCCACTGGAAATGCTGTGTACAGAAGTCCTTACAAAAACTTGACAGTATTTAATTAAACCTCGCGGTCACTGAGCTATCACTGGCCCCGCTTCGCTGTGTCTGCTGGGCCTGGGGACTCCAGGCCCCTCTCCCACCCTGTCCCCACACCCCCAGTCTCTGCTGTGGGAGATACGGGAGGGCTAGTGGGCTTCGCTGGGCCTCCCTGGCTTGGTGCTCAACTCCTGGGGCGGAGCAGGCAGCACCCTGGCCTCTGACATGAGGTCCTGCCCCTGTGGGTCAGGGTTGCGGGGGAGCCCGACAGCCTGCAGGACTCACCAAGCGCTCCAGACTGTTCCCTGGCCCCTCGGCTGAGGGCCTGAGGCAGGGCCAGATCCACAGGGCCCGTGGGCCCCAGAACGCTCTGCTGGGTGCCGTGTCCCACTCTCGGCCACATCTCAACGGTCATCACTGGCGCCCCAGGGGCAGACGCCCTGTTAGCTGGTCTTGGAAGGCCAGGGCAGCCGGCCTGGACCGTTGTGGCGCCGGAAAGAGCAGGGAGGGGCCCTGTGGCAGGAGGTCCCCCCCAGGTCGCTGGGCTCGGTGCCTGTCCAGTCCCAGAGACCCACCCAGGCCCTCACGTCATGTCTGCCCCCGACCGTGCCCACTGCCCTAGCCCTCCCAGCCACGACCAGGCCACGGGCAGGGCTGGGGCCGCTGCACCGAGACAGCCGTCTGAGGGCAAGGGAGGACCTGGTGCCTTCCAGGGTGGACCCCAGGCGTCCAGGGTGCTCAGGGGCTTGGGGGCATCAGAGTCCCCAGCCACACACTCGGACTGAGACCCCGTTTGCAGGAACATCCTGGCCCTCGTGGACTCAGTGGGGGATGGTGCAAGGTCCGCCCAGGACATGGACGCTAACAGGGGACTCAGTTTACTGTCACAGGAGCCGACAGCCTGGAGGCTACTCCTGGCTCAGACGTGCTGGAGGAGTGGTGGGCCCTCACCGGTCTGCCGTTGCCCTGGAGGACATGGGTGAGGCGAAGGCCCTGGTCAGAGGCAGCGGCTGCCCTGTGCAGCTGTGGCTTCTCAATGATCATTCGGGGCAAATGGTGTTAACACGGGGTAAGGAACATGCCTGCAGCTCAGTGGGCTCCCCACGAGTGCTGGGGACCCGCACCAGCTCACCAATGCAGGGCCCCAGGGCCCCCCAGCACTCCTCTTTCCTAAAGCGAGCCACTTAGGGTGTCCCCAAAACCAGGTTGGAACCTAACCCCCAAGTGATGGTACCCAGAGGCAGGGCCTTGGGGAGGTGATCAGGTCACGAGGTGGGGTCCTCGTGAAGGGCGTCAGTGCCTTTACAGGAGAGACCCCAGGGAGCGCCCTCGTCTCCTCCAACATGAGAACACGGTGAGGAAGAGGAAGCTGGCCCCACCAGACCACCAGCCTCCCCCAGCGTGACCTCACCTTCCAGCCTCCAGAACCGGAAGGAAAGGTTTAAGCCCCGTCCCCCGCAAGGTTTTCTGTTACAGTGGGCCTGCGTCTCAGTGACACTTCCTCCTCCCTACCCCCACCTCGCGAGCTCCTCCCCAGAGACGAGCTGCGTGATCTCCTCCTGGGCCCTGGCCAAGGGTTCTCACGTGTGAGCCCACAGAAGGCTGCCAGGCTGGGCCCACCCCCACCCCCACCCCCCGCTCCTTACTTGCCTCCCTTGGGCTTTTCTCAGGTGCCTTAACCAGGTCCCTGTCGATGGAGAGTTAGAACCACACGTGGAACAACAGACTGGTTCATAATTGGAAAAAGAGTATGACAAGGCTGTATATTGTCACCTGCTTATCTAACTTCTATGCAGAGTACATCATGAGGAACGCTGGGCTGGAGGAAGCACAAGCTGGAATCAAGATTGCTGGGAGAAATATCAATAACCTCAGATATGCAGGTGACACCACCCTTACAGCAGAAAGTGAAGAGGAACTAAAGAACCTTTTGATGAAAGTGAAAGAGGAGAGTGAAAAAGCTGGCTTAAAGCTGAACATTCAGAAAACTAAGATCATGGCATCCAGTCCCATCACTTCATGGAAAATAGATGCGGAAACAGTGACAGACTTTCTTTTCTTGGGCTCCAAAATCACTGCAGATGGTGACTGCAGCCATGAAATTAGAAGACGCTTGCTCCTTCCCCCTGGAAGGAAAGCTATGACCAACCAGCATATTAAAAACCTTTGCTGACAAAGGTGCATATAGTCAAGGCTATGGTTGTTCCAGTAGTCATGTGAGAGTTGGACCATAAAGAAGGCTGAGCACTGAGGAATGAATGCTTTCGAACTGTGGTGCTAGAGAAGACTTGAGAGTGCCTCGGACTGCAAGGAGAGCCAACCAGTCCATCCTAAAGGAAATCAGTCCTGAATGTTCATTGGAAGGACTGATGCTGAAGCTGAAGCTCGATACTTTGCCCACCTCATGCGAAGAACTGACTCATTGGAAAATACCCTGATGCTGGGAAACAGTGAAGGCAGGAGGAGCAGGGGACGACAGAGGGTGGGATGTTTGGATGGCGTCACTGACTCGATGGACATGAGTTTCAGCAAACTCAGAGGTTAATATCCAAAATGTATGAACTCATATTACTCAGCAGTAGAAACAAAGCCACAGCAAAGATGCTCAACATCACTAACCATTCAGTTCAGTTCAGTTCAGTCGCTCAGTCGTGTCTGACTCCTTGCAACCCCATGAATCACACCACGCCAGTCCTCCCTGTCCATCACCAACTCCCGGAATTCACTCAAACTCATGTCTACAGAGTCGGTGATGCCATCCAGACATCTCATTCTCTGTCGTCCCCTTCTCCTCCCACCCCAAACCTTTCCCAGCATCAGAGTCTTTTCCAGTGAGTCAACTTGTCGCATGAGGTGGCCAAAGTATTGGAGTTTCAGCTTTAGCATCAGTCCTTCCAATGAACACCCAGGATTGATCTCCTTTAGAATGCACTGGTTGGATCTCCTTGCAGTCCAAGGGACTCTCAAGAGTCTTCTCCAACACCACAGTTCAAAAGCATCAATTCTTCGGCGATCAGCTTTCTTCACAGTCCAACTCTCACATCCATACATGACCACAGAAAAAACCATAGCCTTGACCAGACGGACCTTGGTTGGCAAAGTAATGTCTCTGCTTTTTAATATGCTATCTAGGTTGGTCATAACTTTCCTTCCAGGGAGTAAGCATCTTTTAATTTCATGGCTGCAGTCAGCATCTGCAGTGATTTTGGAGCCCAAAAAAATAAAGTCTGACACTGCTTCCACTGTTTCCCCATCTATTTGCCATGAAGTGATGGGACCAGATGCCATGATCTTTGTTTTCTGAATGTTGAGCTTCAAGCCAACATTTTCACTCTCCTCTTTCACTTTCATCAAGAGACTTTTGAGTTCCTCTTCACTTTCTGCCATAAGGGTAGTGTCATCTACATATCTGAGGTTACTGATATTTCTCCGGGCAATCTTGATTCCAGCTTGTGCTTCTTCCAGCCCAGCGTTCCTCATGATGTACTCTGCATATAAGTTAAATAAGCAGGGTGACAATATACAACCTTGACGTACTCCTTTTCCTATTTGGAACCAGTCTGTTGGTCCATGTCCAGTTCTAACTGTTGCTTCCTGACCTGCATACAGGTTTCTCAAGAGGCAGGTCAGGTTGCCTGGGATTCCCATCTCTTTCAGAATTTTCCACAGTTTATTGTGATCCACACAGTCAAAGGTTTTGGCATAGTCAATGAAGCAGAAATAGATGTTTTTCTGGAACTCTCTTGCTTTCTCCATGATCCAGCGGATGTTGGCAATTTGATCTCTGGTGCCTCTGCCTTTTCTAAAACTTGCTTGAACATCTGGAAGTTCACGATTCACATATTGCTGAAGCCTGGCTTGGAGAATTTTGAGCATGACTTTACTAGCGTGTGAGATGAGTGCAATTGTGCGGTAGTTTAAGCATTCTTTGGCATTGCCTTTCTTTGGGATTGGAATGCAGACTAACCTTTTCCAGTCCTGTGGCCACTGCTGAGTTTTCCACATTTGCTGGCATATTGAGTGCAGCACTTTCACAGCATCATCTTTCAGCTTTGTTCGTAGTGATGCTTCCTAATGCCCACTTGACTTCACATTCCAAGATGTCTGGCTCCAGGTGAGTGATCACGCCATCGTGATTATCTTCGTCGTGAAGATCTTTTTTGTACAGTTCTCCTGTGTATTCTTGCCACCTCTTCTTAATATCTTCTGCTTCTGTTAGGTCCATACCATTTCTGTCCTTTATCGAGCGCATCTTTGCATGAAATGCTCCCTTGGAATCTCTAATTTTCTTGAAGAGGTCTCTTGTTTTTCCTATTCTGTTGTTTTCCTCTATTTCTTTGCATTGATTGCTGAGGAAGGCTTTCTTATCTCTCCTTGCTATTCTTTGGAACTCTGCATTCAGATGCTTGCTTATATCTTTCCTTTTCTCCTTTGCCTTTCGCTTCTCTTCTTTTCACAGCTATTTGTAAGGCCTCCTCAGACAGCCATTTTGCTTTTTTGCATTTCTTTTCCATGGGGATGGTCTTGGTCCCTGTCTCCTGTACAATGTCATGAACTTCTGTCCAGAGTTCATCAGGCACTCTATCAATCAGATCTAGTCCCTTAAATGTATTTCTCACTTTCACTGTATAATCATAAGGGATTTGATTGAGGTCATATCTGAATGGTCTAGTGGTTTTCCCTACTTTCTTCAATGTAAGTCTGAATTTGGCAATAAGGTGTTCATGATCTGAGCCACAGTCAGCTCCTGGTCTTGTTTTTGCTAACTGTATACAGCTTCTCCATCTTTGGCTGCAAAGAATATAATCAATCTGATTTCGGTGTTGACCTTCTGCGGATGTCCATGTGTAGAGTCTTCTCTTGTGTTGTTGGAAGAGGGTGTTTGCTATGACCAGTGCGTTCTCTTGACAAAACTCTATTAGCCTTTGCCCTGCTTCATTCCGTGCTCCAAGGCCAAATTTGCCTGTTACTCCAGGTGTTTCTTGACTTCCTACTTTTGCATTCCAGTCCCCTATAATGAAAAGGACATCTTTTTTGGGTGTTAGTTCTAAAAGGTCTTGTAGGTCTTCATAGAACTGTTCAACTTCGGCTTCTTCAGCATTACTCGTTGGGGCATAGACTTGGATTACGATAATATTGAATGGTTTGCCTTGGAAACGAACAGAAATCATTCTGTCGTTTTTAAGATTGCATCCAAGTACTGCATTTTGGACTCTTTTGTTGACCATGATGGCTACTCCATTTCTTCTAAGGGATTCCTGCCCACAGTAGTAGATATAATGGTCATCTGAGTTAAATTCACCCATTCACTAAGCGTTAGGGAAATGCAAATCACGACCACAGTGAGACATCACCTGGCACACACTACTACTAAAAAGACGGCAGACAGGGTTTCCCCGGTAGCTCAGACGGCTTCCATCCCTGGTCTAGGAAGATCCCATGTGCCACGGAGCAACCGAGCCCGACAGCCCCAACTCCTGAGCCCCCAGCTGCGACTACAGAGGCCCGCGCTCCTGGGAGGCACGCTAAGCACCGGGAAGCCTCTGCAGTGAGGAGCCCAGGCACTACAAGTAGAGGGTAGCCCCTCCAAGAGAAGTCCCTGCAGCAATGAAGACCCAGCACCGCCAAAAATTTAAAAATAAAGTGATATAAAAGAACAGATACCGAAGGTCGGCAAGGATGTGGAAAGAGGACCCTTGGGCACTGCTGTAAATGGGTGCAGCCTCCAGAGTGAAAGTCGCTCAGTCATGTCCGACTCCGCAACTGTACAGTCCACGGGATTCTCCAGGCCAGAATACTGGAGTGGGTAGCCTTTCCCTTCTCCAGGGGATCTTCCCAACCCAGAGATCAAACCCAGGTCTCGTGCATTGCAGGCGGATTCTTTACCAGCTGAGCCACCAGGGAAGCTTATTCCTAAATGGAATATTATTCCGCCATTAAAAAATGAAACCCTGCCATTTGTGACAACTTGGATTACCTAAGAGGGCATTAGGACAGAGAGAAAGCCAAATATATGATCTCACATATATGTTCAATCTTAAAAAAAAAAAATTGAACGGGTAGAACAGATGAACATGGTTGCCAGAGGTGGAGGTCCAGCAGTGGACGCTGCAAAGGGAGTCAAAAAGCACAAACTCCCAGTTACAAACCAGGTCATGGGGTGCAATGTATAACACGGTGACTCTAGTTAACGATGCTGTGTTGTGTATGACGGCTAGTGGAAAGTCTGTCTTCGAGTTCTCATCACAAGAAAAAAAAAAATCCGGTAACTCTGTAAGGTGATGGATGTTAACTAGACTTACTGTGGTGGTCATCTCACAATATATACAAATACAGAATCATGATGCTCTACACCTAAAACTGATCTGTCAATTATACCTCAATAAAAAAGATAAATAAGGCTTCCGGTCTGACACTGATATTCCAGAATTAGGATGCTAAACCCTACCCGGCACGGGAAGCCCCCGGGCTCCAGGGCACCCCTCCACCGGGTCTGTGTCCAGCACCCTGCACGGTCTCCCTGAGGGCCAGGCCAGGCGCTCCTCTCTCAGCAAAGGCGAGGAGCCCTTCTCAGGCTTCATTCGGGTCCAGGGTTTCCAAGACCTTTCACGACCACACGGTGGCCCACGTGCCTCAACCCTAGTGGCCGCAACAGTTTTGCCGAGGTGACCCCAATGGACTCAGCCACCATCAGCCACCCTTCACAGCTCTGCAGGAAGGGCAGGCGTTTGTCTGGTCCCTACTTGGCTCCGTGCGGCTTAGCCCCCGCACCCCAGAGCCTCGTTGGCCAGAGGGCAGCCGTCACGTGTCAGGACAAAACCCTGCCCCTGGTATTCTGATTCCTGGCTCAACTTCCCCTCTGAGGTGCCCTTGGCCAGGCCTGGAAGACCCCCACAGGGAACTGCTTAGGTTCCCATGGCCAGGTGCCTCCAGGCAGGCGCTGCCCAGGAGACGCCCGGCCACCCACGGGGCAGAGGGCCAAGGGGACGCAGGGGCCCTTCCTGGGTCAGCCTCGCGAAGACAGGGTGGGCTCCTCTTATTCCTACAACAGGAGAACCCAGACACCAGCCACCCGAGGTCACGGGTAATGCCTGGGACCCAGACCGCCTGTCCCCGTGCTGCAGCGTGTGACCTGCCCAGACCCCAAAGCCCCAGCTGAGGGACCCTGACACAGCAGAAGCCCCGGACTGGGGTGCTCTGGCCACACTTTGCCTCCACGTGCAAAGACAGAAGCTTGCTTCCTTTGGAGTCCTGTCCATGGTCTGTGAGACTGACCTGTGTGTGGAGCAGCCCCAGGACCTTTGCATCTCACTGGGGGCTGGCTCAGGCTTGGTGGGGGAGGGGAGCTACATCAACCCTGGCCACATCGACCCGAGGGACCCTCTCCCAAGAGTCAGAGGACGTTTGGGGTGTCCCACAGGCTTCCCATGGTCAGACTAACCGAGGCTTGCTGGGTCCTGGGTAGGATCACGGCGGCAGGCAGTGGGCATAGGTCTGCAGGGGGTGGGGGCTGCGGTTGGAGCCCCCACCAGGCAGAAGAGCCCCATCACATCTCTGAGACCAGGGTGGGTGGGTCCGGCCCAGCGAAGAGGACAAAAAGCCCACCACCAACTCCAGGAACTTTCCAGCACCCAGACCACCCCCACCAGCCAGGGGAGCCAGGACCACCCCTCCTGCCCACTGAGTCATGGACACACGCCCGTCAACCCCCAAGGCCACGGGAAACCCCTGCCCGCTGGCCAGGGGTTCGTCCTGTGCCCCCAGAGGAATATAGCACGAGCCCAAGCCCTCAGGAAATAACTGGCCCTGTGGACAATGGAACATAAGTGATTTTAAAGATCTAAACTGTTTACAGGACTAACTGAATGGGTCCCAGGAGGCCGACAGTCCGCTGAGGGACTCAAGGGCCAGGTCCTCTGGGCGCCAGGCAGCGGTGACTGGGAGGGGACGGCGGAGCCCTGCAGGTGGACGCCCCCCACCCCCGGTGTGGTTGGAGACGAGGGTCTTCATCGCTGGGCTGCCACCTCCAGGGAAGGTTGCGGGCAGGTCACATCCCAGGGCCGGAAACTGCTGACCAGACTCTGCCTCGGGTCCACTGGAGCCGCCCCCGGTACCTGTCCAGGCGGCACCTCCCGCGGGCCTGGGGGCCAGAGCAGGCGTCAGAAGGGCAACCGGGGCCGTCCGTCCACCCGCCGCCCGCGCCCCGGGCCGGGGAGCCTCGCCCACCCTCGGTTCCGAGCCCGACCGCCGCGATGGCGCGGGGCCGCCCCCTCCGCCGTCCAGGCGCGTCGCCGTGGTCTGGCCGCCTCACCGCGGGGCCGCCTTCGGCCTCTGCTCGGGCGCGGGCAGCCGCTCCTCCCGGGCCTGCGCGTGCTGGGCCCCCGCCCTGTGCGCCGCCTCGGTGGCCGCGACGTCAATCAGCGCGTAGCGGGAGGCGCGGGCCCCTGCAAGTACGCGGGGTGAGTGCGGTCAGGCCGAGCCCCCCGGACCCCAAATCTCCTGGACCCCAGGCCCCAGACCCCTGGACCCCCGGCCCCCCAGCCTCCCGAACCCCGGACCCCCAGAACCCCGGGACCCCCGGGCCTCCTGAACCCCGGAGCCCCGAATCACCGGCCCCCCAGAGCCCCTGGCCCCTCGGACCTGGACCCCCAGGGGTCAGCCCCTCACCTGTGCACCCACCTCGGACGCCCGTGCCTGCCTCTGGCAGCTGCAAGCCCAGGTAATGCAGGCGCTTGGCAGGGCAGGGGCTGGCGGGCACGTTCACGTAGGTGGGTGCCTCCCCACGCGGCTTCCTGGGACCCGGCACTCCTGCAGGGACAGCGGCCGTCAGTCCCCAGGCAGCGACCCCCTAGACAGTCCAGAAAAGAGCTCCCCACCGCCACCCACCCCTCTGGCACCTCACCTCCACCTCTCCAGGGCCTCCCCGACTCCCGCCCCCATCTTCCCAACCACCTTTGCCCACCCCACCCACGTGCCTCTCTGCCCCCCGACACACAGCGGGCTGCTCAGGGGTGACCCCAATGGCCCCGCTGGGCCCAAGTGACCACACTTCTGTCTTCAGCCCCTGACCACCCAACCGTCCAGCATCTCTCCCCACCACTTCCTCCTGGGCTCCCCAGTGCCCAGTCCCCTCCCAGGCTACCGCTTTGCCCTGCTGACAACCCCCAGCCCTCCCCCTCTCAGCTGTGTTCCTGGGTCACCCCTCCTGTGTCAGGGACCCTCCGGGCCAGTGAAGCCTCCCTGAGCACAGGCCCACCCACACTTTCAGTCACAGTGACACCTCCTCCAGGATGGCCCCTGGGCACTTCAAGTCCCTTCCCCCATCAAAGAAACTGCTCCCAGTCGGCCCCAAGTGGGGCTTGGGGTCCTGGTTTTCTGCGGCGTCCACTGGGGGCGTGGCCAGGTCAGGGGGTGGCCCTGCTCTGCGGGGCAGCTGGATGAGCACCCTCGTCAGGCAGAGGATGGGAGTGAGTCCAAGCCCCAGACACCTCAGCTCTGAGGCAGGGCCCAGAGTTCAGGGCTCTCTGTAAAGGCACTGTGTCTGTAGCATGGAGCCCATCCCCCCATCACCCTCGAGAAGGAGACCTCCTCCCCGAGGCCCAGCGGGCAGAGGAAGAGCCTTGGTGGGTGGCACTGGGCACAGCCCTCTGCAACCCCCCACCCAGGGCAGCAAGGAAGAGCCTGGCCTCACCGAACTCACGCTGGCTCCAAGCTCCCGTCCAATACACGCATACAGCAAGGCAGGACCCCACTCTGGCCAGGCTTGGGTGGGCACTGACCCACAGAAGGAAAGATGCAGACCCTCGCCCATGTAACCCGAGATAACAGGCAGAGGCGCCTCAGGGAAGCTCTCAGACCAAGGGGCCCAGGGGAAATCTGGGCAGACTGCCTGGAGAAGGGGGCATGTGCCAAGGGATGAAGTTGGGGGCGGGCAAAGGCCTGGCTGGAGCGAGGAGAGCCCTTGGGGGCTGAGACGGATGTCTGAGGGGAGTCTGGGAAGGAGGCCCAGCTCCTGAAAGCCGAGGGGAGGGCTGGGGTTTGACCTGAGGCCTGGGGGATGAGCTTCCCGGGACTCAACGTCTGGCCTTAGGGCTGGGTCCGCGGTGGGAGCGGGAGCGGGAAGGGAGGGCTGTGGCAGCCCAGAGAGGCCAGTCTGCCTCATCCCGGCCGCCTGCATGGGGTGGGAGTGCCCCCTGGAGGCCACCCCCGGCCCTGGCTCCGCCAGACTCCCCTTGGCCTCCTGTCTCCCTCCCTGAGCCTCCGAGCGTCTCGCCAGCATCTCCGCAACCGCTCCGCGCCCTCTCTGGGCCAAGCAGAGGTGGAACGGGGCTGCCCTGGCCTCTCCCTGGCCGCGCGGCAGGCCCGGCCAGACCAGCCTGGGCGTCTCCTCCCCGTCCTGATTCCAATTCTCCTCTGCCGCCTCCCAGACCCAGAGCCCCTGCTCCCCCAGCCCCCTACCCAGAGGAGCGCTTCCTTGTCCCCCAGCAGATCCTGATGCCACTCCCGGGAACACAGCCTGTGCTGGGTGTAAGGGGCGGGGGCGGCATGCAGGACCTGCCCCGTGTCATCCAAGGATGGTCCTGAGAGCCCCATCCCGACCAGGGGACCCACACGCTGCCCAGCATGGGGCTCCCCCATGGCCACTGTCTGACCCTGCATGTCCATGACCTTGACCCTCCCCTCCTGCCCCCTCCACTGCGGGTGGGCCTGCACCCTGCTTGGCCCACAGGGCCCAACCCCAAACAGGCGGCACGCACCCCTGAAGAGGAGAGGCAAAGACCTAAGCCTGTGAGGACCCCCCCCCACTCCCAGACTGGAGGTGGCCTTTATGCTCTGAGAAGACCAAGCACAGAGTGGACCCCCCCACCCCCAGCCGTGCCAGGCCAACCGCCCCCAGCCGCGGCCCCTCCCACCTGCCCAGGCCTTCCCAGCCCAGAGCCAGCTCTGCCCAGCTGTCCCCATGTACTGGGGCATCCCCGAGGAGACCCCGTATCTCCCCTAACTCCCTGCCTGGGCCCCCTCCCACCATGCTCCCCTGGGCCATCACCACCTCCATTCTCTATCCCCCGGGGGACAGGCTCCCTCTTAAAGGTTGGGGCCCCAGGCCAGCCCTGGACCCGGCGGCCCTGCCCACACACCCTCCTCGGCAGGCTGGATGCACTCAGCCACCTTGACCCCAGTTGCTGCCTGGCTTCCCCAACTCCAGCCAGGGCCCACCCAGCCACGGGCTGCTGTCGGGCTGTCCACCGTCCCCCTCTCCCGCTGTCCCCAATGTCCTATCTGGCAGACAGTCTGGCTGGGCCATGACCACAGCCACTGTGACCACACGTCCCTTCCCCAGGCTGGTGGGCGCCGGTGCCCAGGCTGAGGCCTACCTGCGTGCGTCACCAGGAGCCCAGGGGGCGCGGCAGCAGCTGCCTAGACCAAGGAGACACACGTCAGCTGTTTCCGCCCAGCCCCACCCCGGGCAGAGGTCGGGCTCCTCGGGTTTGCCCCTCTCAGGGCCCCGCCCGCCCTGACACGCACACAGCCCACGTGGGGCGAGGTGGTGGCACCTCAGGGCCCCAGATGTGGCCCGCAGCCACGCCATGATAGACATTCACAGCAGGTTCGTAGCCAGCTTGTCATGCCACCCCTGGGCACTGCCCACCTGCTCTAAGCAGGACACCCTGGGTGAGCCACTCCTGGGGGCCCTGTGAGATAAGTCAAGGCCCCCAGTCTCCAGGGTGGCCACTCTGGGGCATCTGATTGGAGGTACAGAGGGGCCCCCCAGAGGAGGAAGGCTGTTTGGAGACCTCAGAGCTGGGGGCTGAGCAGGCAGGGGCAGGGTGGCCCACCATGGGCACGGTCACCACTGCTTGGGGCTCTGCTTCACACACCCAGGAGGAGATGGGCCCCCGCAGGGCTGGACTCAGCACCCCGGCACGGCTGAGGGCGCAGCCTGGCAGTGGGGCCTCCTGAGGGACTGTGGGCTGGAACAGGGGTACAGAAGCCGACCCGCTCTTCAGGGGGACATAGGAGCTGCCCACACTCAGGACACAGCACCCCAGCCCTGGCCCCAGGCCGGCTCCTGTTAGGAGCCCGGACCCGTCACCTGTGAAGAGGCTCCCGGGCAGGCTCCGGGAATCAGGGAAAGTGTGTCTGACCCAGAGACCCCGGACGAGAGCCGGCTGCCCTCGGGAGCCCCCATCACTGGGAGCCCCACCCACAGCAGCGCCCACTCCCGGGGCCAGTACTGCAAGCACGGCATGCAGCCCCAACGATGCAGCCAGGGGTTGGGGGGGGGGCAAACCAACCCCTCCCGTCCGCCCTCCCTGGGGGCTGGGACCAGGTGGGGTCGGTCAGGCGGGCACACATGGCCGGTGGGATGCAGAGGGCTCTCTGGTGGCCCCGGGAGCAGGGAGCAGGCATTCCCAGTCAGAAGCACGAGGCCCAGGGACCCAGGCCCATCCTATGACCTCACGCTTCCCTCTGGGAAGGGGCAGGGATGTCTTTATCACCCGCCCCGTGGGCTCGGAGATGAGCACAGGTGAATTGGAAGCCTCGTGGTGGGGAGGCGCTGTCCTAGGGCCCACCCATCCCCACCAGGCGAGATGTCCCCGCCCCCACCGGTCCCCTCGGCCACGCTGGGCTCAGGGGAGACCAAGACGCAGTCACCTTGGGGGCTGGGCCTCCTCTGGAACCTCCCCAAAAGGCCTCGTGGTCAGGAGCCACTGCCATGAAGGGCCCTGCCTCCCCCGGCCCAGGGCCCCCACTGGAAGGCCTGGGCTGCCTGCTCCACCCCAGCCTGGGTCCCCCACCCCGAGCGCTGCCCACAGTCCACCCCACCTGCCTCGCTCCCAAGACGGCCCTTCCCCAAAATCCCAGCTATCAGCCTTGGACGAGGAGCCCAGCACTCACAGCCAGGACTTCTTCGAGGGGCAGGGGCCGGCAGAAGGGAGGCCTGCCTTCCAGCCCTCCTGGCTTCATGTGGGGGCGGTTCCCTGGGCCGCCAGGGCCTCCGCTGGCTCTGCTAGAGGGGCGGCCCCACGGGACCAAGCCTGAAAACCCCCCGCCTGTGGCTCCAGCCGCTTCCAGCCCCCTCTCGTTTGCAGCAAGGACAGCAGGCCCTCTGGGGGGAGACGGCAGCGGTGTGCATGGTGACAACTCCCGTGGAAAAGCTTCCCCTAGACGCCTCATCTCGCCAGTCCCCGGCCCCCCAGGCCGGCAGCACTGCCATCCCATCGGCGGGGGGCTCCGATGGGAGAGATCCCCCAGCTTGCTTTTCCCACTGCAGTCCTGCAGGGGCCAGGTCAGAGCCTGCTTTCATCACCCCCAGGGAACCTGGGACCCGGGTCCCCACCAGGCAGTGAACAAGGGTGAGACGTGGCCCCCCAGGACGTGCAGGGAGATTGTGATGGGGGTGTCCCGGCAGCTCTGCCGCCCACACAGGGTAGACAGGAGACAGGGGCGCTTCAGGCTCAGAGCCAGGACCCTCGCTGACCCAGAAGGTGGCAGGGGTCCACCCTCCCTGTACACAGGGAGCCACCTGCCTGAGCCCAAGCGGACCACTGAGGACTGCGCTGTGGTCTCCAGTGAACGCGTGCAGACGTGGGCACACATGCGCACACCTGGTACACACGCATCACACACACACCACACCGGACATGCAACACGTGCACACACGCCACGCCACATGCAAGTGCATGCACATGTGTACACACGCATGCACGCCACATGCCACGCTTGCGTACACGCCTCTTACACAAGGCACACACACGCAGACGCACGCAATCGCATGCACACATCACACGCGGACACACACCACACACGCATGCGCGGGCCCCAGGGGCTGTCCGAGGCCACTCTCCTGGTTCATGCTTCCGGCGTGTTCAGGCTTAAGGCCAACCAGACAGGCGAAACCTTGTGCAGCTGCGACCCGCGGGCCAAAGGAGGCCCCCGGATTTCAGAGACAGTGAAAGGCCCCAAACGGCAGGGCCAGGGCAGGAGGCAGAGATAGCCAGCCACACGGAAAACGACAAGACGGTAAGAAAAAACAATTTTATTTCCAGTCTAAGAAGGTCTTACAAACGGTGTCAGGTCTTAAAAATGTGAAAAGAGCAACAAACGGTCTTCAGCCGACAGTGAAGGTACAAAGCGAAACATTTACAGGTGAGCTGAGTGCGGGACGCCCGCCGGCCGGAGCCCAGATGGGCGGCCACGGGCCTTGTCTTCCACGGGGGCGTCCAGAACCAACCACGGCGCCAAGGGACACAGCAGGCCACGCAGCCAAATTCCATGCAGGCGAGCAGGCCGCCCCCAAGGGCGCACGCAGTGCCTGGGGCCCCAGAACGGGAATGGGCGTCCCCAGCCTGCACCTTGTGGTCCTGACCACTGGCCCTCAGCTCCGCCAGGAGTAGGTGGGGGTAGGGAGGGTGGTCCTGGGGCTCAGGACTCATGAGCCCGACCCTGCCCTTCCCCACCCACAAGAGGCCGCTGTGAGTGAGCCACGGAGCTGCCAGGGTCCCAAGAGCAGACCCCGGCCAGCCAGCAGGCCCCCTGAGCCTCGGGGTCCTGTTCAAAGGACGGGCCACAGGCGGGTGCAACTTCTGCCAGGAGGCGCAGGGGCCAGGCAGGTGGAGGCTCCTGGGATGCACGTCGAGGGGCCCAGGGAAGCCCTCGGGTTCTGCCTCCCCGAACCTGCCCAGGACACAGCCCTCCCTGCAGGCTGGGCCCCCACCCCGACCCCGGGCTCGGCCCACAGAGCTGAGCACCCACCCCGGACCCCGCCACCCTCAGGGAGGGGGCTTTACCTTCAGTCCTCCGCAGACTGGACACGAGGAAAAGAGCGCGGGAGGGGGCCCCGCGTGGGGGGTGCCTGCTTCCCAGGGGTCGCTGACCCCCGCCGCTGCCTCTGGCGCCGGTCCCCGCCGTCTCTCGCCAGGCCAGCCAGGGGTACACCCCGAGTCCCGCGCGGTGCCCCCGTCGGGGCTGCCCGGCGCGGCGGGGGGCTGGTCCCGGGGCGCCTGGCGCAGGCTGCGGGGCGTGTCGTAGTGTGGCCGCGGGGCGTTGGGCACCTGGTACTCAGCTGCCCCGGGCGGGCAGGCGCACAGGCCGGGCTCTGGGGCCCCGGCTGCCGGCAGGCTGAGCAGGGAGCCGAGCTCGTCGCCGGCCCGCCACACGTCCAGGCTGCTGCCCGCGCACGAGGAGAAGCTGCCCGAGTAGGAGGAGTGACTGCCCGTGGCGATGCCGCTGTCCGAGGAGCTCTGGCGGCCGACCTCCTGCAGCTGCCGTGGCCGCAGCGGCTTCGGGGCGGGCCTGGCGGCGCCCAGCGCGGCGTCCCCGGGGGCCTGGGCGGCAGCCAGCCCGGGGCCCTCCTGCGACGTGCTGGCCGAGGACGAGGACGGCTCTGGCCACGGCGTGAGCCGGCTGCTGGCGCTGACGTCCGAGTGGCTGGCCTCTGACGACGAGCTGGACACGCTGCGGTCGTCCCCTGGGTGGGAGAGCCCGGGGCTGAGGCTGCGGAGGGGCTTGGCCACTCAGGTGGGCGGGGCCGGGGAACCTGGGTAGGGGGCTGGCCCCTGAGGCCCCCGCCCTGCAGAGGGCTCGAGCTCATCACAGGACCGAACGGCTCACACATCCCCTCCCCAGACCCCGCCCCCAGGCTCCGCCCCCCAGGATGGCCCGCCGCCCTGGGAACCAGAAGTGAGCCCCTTCTCCAAGGAGACGGCAGCCCCTGGCACCCCTGCTAAGAGGCCTGGAAGGGCCGCTGTCCCCAGCGTGCACCCATAGTGCTGTCGACCACCCCAGAGGACAGAGGGCCTGCAGGGCTCCCCTGCCCTGGCCCAGGAGACCCCGGTGCCGCCCCCAGCCCGGGGGGTGGCCCCCCTTCTCGAGAGCTGCAGGGACTCCTCAAGGGTCATCAGCCCCTTTCGTCCATCTCCCCATGAACCACAGTAGCGGGGGAGGGGCAGGGGGGGTGCTCTGCTCCCAGCAGCTGACACCTCGGGCGCCCCCTGTGGGCACAGATGGTGCAGCCACGCTTCACCCGGCCATGTCGCGGGTGGGCGGGAAAGAATTCAAACCCAGCCCACCAACCGACTCTGCAGCAGCACCACGCCCCAGTAGGCATCCAGGTTGGAGCTGGGTGAGTGTGGCCCCTTGTGTGAGGGGGGCAGAGGGGTGGACAGGAGCTGGGGCAGGGCTGGAGCTGGGGCTTAAAGGAGTGGCCCCAGCCCTAGGGACACCGGACCTCCCCCCACCTCAGCCGGGTCACGGCCCTACCTCCGCTGCCCGGCCGGCCGGAGTGAGAGAGGAGGCTGAGCCGCTTCTCCAGCTGCAGGGCTTCTAGGGCCTCCTGCGCCACCCTTTCCTCCAGGGCGGGGCCCCCAGGGCTTGGGTCTGCAACAGAGCAGGGTGTCAGTGAGGACACGGCCCCAGGCCTGTACCGGCAGCATCCTCCCCGTGACCCCAATGCCATCAGAGCTGCGTGGACCCTGGTCCAGCCCCAACGTCAGGACGGAGCCCCTGGGAGGCCCCCACCATGCCTGCACACCCGTCACTGGACCCCGAGCTCAGGGTACTCCAAACATCCCCATGCACGTCCCCCGGCCACCATCCTGTGTCCTGGGCCCAAGGAAAGGACAGCCCCCCAACCACCAGCCGATGTCCCTGGCCCGAAGTGGACAGTTCCTGCATGGGGGCGGTCAGGATGCCAGGACACCCTCCTGCAGCCGGCGGTCTGCCCCTCGCCCTCCCTGAGCCTGGCCTCACGTCTGCACCCCAGTCACAATGGGGCCCAGGTGGGAACACACAGGACACATACTCAGAGCAGGGGGGACCTTGGAACTCTAATCTCTCCCTTCCTCCTCGCAACTCTGTCTGTCTGAGGCAGGCCCTGCCTCCAGGCCTTGGGGCCTGCGTGGGCCCTGGCCAAGCCGCGGTCAGCTGGGCAAGACACTCCAAGATCCCCAAGTGTTAAGGCTGCACACCCAGTGGACGCCACATCTCAAGAGTCCCTGAGAATCACGCGCCTCCGTGGGACGCCAGCCAGGCTCGGAGAGCAGAGCCCCACCAGCTCCGTCCACACCCGACATGTCCACCCCTGCCCTGTCCACACCCTCCCCATCCCCGCCACCCACACCACACCTGTGGGTGCAGTACAGGAAGGTGCCAGCAGAGGGCACAGCCATGCCACCCAGCAGAGCCTGGGCAGTGGGGCTCTGGTCCTAGGAGCCTTGTCCCTGCAGCTCATCACCCCCACCTCCCCCTGGCTCACTGCGGAGGTTGGGGGCCCAGGGGCTGAGGCGGGGAGAGGGGGGACCTGGTACAGCCCCTGCCTCCCTAGAAGGCCCACTTGACCCCCGTCCGGCTGTGGGGCTCAGGCGAGGAGGCTGCAGCTGGGAGCTCAGTGACCACCTGATGCCCAACGCAGGCCTCGGTCTCCCACCTGGACCAGGAGACAAGCACCACCTCATGGGGACCAGGGCGGCAGCAGCAGTCCCCGGTACCACTGCCCAGAGGGCCTCGGTCCCGGGGAGCGGCGATGCCCAGGGCCTGCCTTTGTCCCTCCCAGGGCGGCTGTCCCCGAGCGGGAGACAGAGCTCACCTGGTATGAGGAAGTGCCCGGCCAGCATGCCCTCCGCGGACGGCAGAATTCCCGGCCCTGGACTCTTGAATGAGGGGGTGCCCCGCCCACCCCAGGGAAGCGGGGAGAAAGCCAGGCCAGTTCAGTCCGGCGGCCCCCGCCCCCACCACCCCGACGTGTGGACACCGAGACCCCACCTCACAAGGCGGCCTCCAGTCCAAACACTGGTTCAGACAGGGCCAGAGAGCTGACCCCAGCGACCTCCGGTGAGGCTCCAAGCCAGGTCTGGGAGACAGGCTCCGCTTAGGTCTCTGGGGGCTCCAGGCTCTGGCCTTGTGATGGTCTGCTCAGCATGGCCGCGGTCACTTGTCCCGGCCCTGAAGTCGCGGCCTCTGAGCGTCCCGTGAAGAAGGGGCTGTGCAGGTGTGAGCGCCCCTAACCCCGGGAGCCCAGCGGGGGCTCACAGCAGCAGCGCCCCCACCCCAACCCTCCAGCCAGGCCAGGCACCCCCTCCGCCCGCCAGGCACTCACCTGGGAGAACCGGCCGCAGTCCGAAGGGGCCCTTGGTGGGGGAGATGCCTCGGACGATGCAGTCGAACAGGAAGCTGATCTGGTCTCCCTCGGCAGAGGATAGGAAGAAGACCCCGGCCCCTGCACAGGGAGGATGGACCCCAGTGTCAGCCTGGCCAGGTGGCATGGGACCCCCACGGGGTGGGCGTTGGCCACCAGGTGGAGGCTGCCACAGAAGCCAAGCAAACCTGCGAGTCCCCGGCAACCCTTGCACAAGGGCGACGCGAGCCTCTTCCCCGCCTGGGGAAAACGCACAACTCGCCCAGGAGGCTGTGACACACATGGCTCTCCCAGGCCTGCAGGCACCAGGCCAGGCTGAGCAGCCCGGGCGGGGTGGGGGAGGGTGTCCTGCCCACTGGTCCCCGGTCGTCAGCCGTCTCCTGTCTCCCAGGCCAGCGTGAAGAGCCGGGTGACTTCTGAAGGACAAGGGCCACGGCGGAGGGTGGCCGGAGGCCGAGGGGGGCGTCCTGCCTGCACAGAGTGCCCGGCAGCCCCTCCCCAGGGCCTGCGCTCCTCTGAGGGGTAGGGGGGGCGGGTGCACCCCCCAGGAGGCAGCTGTGGGGCCTGGTTTCCTCATCTGGGGCCGTGCTGAGCGGCCTGGCCCTCTCCGAGGCCTCTCCTCTTCCCAGGCATGTTCTCAGGGTGGGGGGCCCTGGAGCACCACCACCCCGCCACTCCCACCCACAGAGAGGGTCCAGGGAACACTCACATCTTGAGATACAGAAAGGACACTCTGGCTCACGCAGGAGTTGACGTGAATTTGATGCTAACTGAAGCTGCCTGTTTGCAGCCTGTCAAACATACCCTGTACATCTGCTTTGATCATAAAAAAGGACACCCTGACCAGACGTAAAGAACGTCCATGTTAAAGAGGACAGTGCTGGCCCTCCGTCCAGGTGAGATCCCTCCCTAGGTGCCAAGGCCACGCTGACTCACTGGGCACGGGCCGGTCTGTTCTTTTAGGGGGAAGAGGAACTGTGAAAACATGGAACCCTGACTTCTTTAATGTTCTTTGTTCTGATGAGATAAACTCCAATAAAGCCACTGAAAAACCCTGCTTCTGCAGAGCCCTTTGGCCAGCAGGCTTACAGGTCAGTCCTCGGGTGAGGCTCAAACCAAAGTCTTCTCTGTTCTCGTGACTGAAGTTTTGTTGATAACTGCTGTTGACGGAGGGGCCGGCCGGCCAGGATCCTGTTCCCGGGGGGCAGGGAGGGCTGGGGAGGAGGAGGGGGCGCCTGGACCTGCAGGGAGCCTGGGTGGACAGCGGCAGCAGGGGAGCAGGCCAGCGTGAATGGAGTCCCGCGACCGCGTGAATGGGGACACCGGGTCCCGCGGGCCCAGCGCCCGGCGTGGCATCACCGCCCAAGAATCCCTCGTGCCTCACCGCCTTCTGCCCAAAGAAAGGCCGGCCCCCGGCGCGGAGGAGGAGGGCCCTCGGGGTGGGGCAGGCGGGCCGGGGAAGCGGCACAGTAAAACCGGCCTGGTCACGCTTGCCTGCCCCGGATTCCAGGGCCCCGGGCCAGCCCCACACGTGGCGATGCTGCTGTGCCCAAGGGCAGCCCCCCAGGGCCCTAGCTGGTGACCTGCCTGCTGGAGAGACAAGGAAACAGAGGCCCGGGGGCGCACATCCGGGCACCATGGAGCCCCAACCAGAAGCAGAGTGAGGACGCCCCCCTCCCGCCCGCAGGGCCCCCTCCAGGGGCCCCCCTGAGGCTTGCTGCCCACAGGGCTGCGTGGGGTCTCTCTCTCTCTCTCTCCCAGCCCCGGTTGGGGGTGGTGCTGACCAAGAACTCAAGCCGGGACCTTGGCCGACAGCGGGTGGACAGGGAGGAGGCCCTGTCCCGGCCGCCCCGCTCAGCTGGGGCCAGGCCTCTAATCCCAAGCTTACGGTCAGCTGGCAGCAGCAGTGGCACAGCCAGTCCCCCGACTATAAAAAACTGTGTTACAGGAGGGAGCGGAGCCGGCGGCATTCCGCAGGCGTCTGTGCTCTCCTGCTCCCGCACCGGCCGCCACCCCATCTCCTTGGCGGCCTCAGGGGCTTCCGCAGGGGACGTGAGTCTCTGAGGGCCCACCCGAGCCTTGCGACCAAGAGACAAGGCCACTCAGACCCAGCGCCGACCGCTCACTGACCCGGGCTCCCCTCTCCATCCCAGGCTTTGAGCAGCAAACACACCTGGCCCACCTGGAACACCTCCCCGGGGGTGGCCACATCCGCAAGCCCCCTGCCCGTCCCCCCGCCTAGGACACCCCTCAGCCACTCATAACCAGCCTTCTCCTATTGAGACTGCAGGTGTGACATGGCCTCTCCTGGCCCCGCCCCTGCGCGCCTGGTGGCACTGTCATGGGACCCCTCCTCTTAGGCCGACCCCGGGGCCCTGTCCCTCCCTTGTGTGGATGCTGTCCAGGTCGCCAGGCCCAGCACCTCCAGGCATGACCACTTCTGGGCCTTCTGTGGCCTCCAGTGTCTAACTCAGGGCCAGGGGCCAGGAGAGGCACCCACTGAGTGTGGATGCAGAGAGCGGGGCGTGGAGGCAGCCAGGCCCCTGCCCCTCCCCAGACGCCCCTCCCCAAGAAAGGGTCTCCACAGTGCTCGTTTGCTTGTCTGTCCGCGAGGAGGGGAGCAGAGCTAGAGCCTGGCCCCATCTCGCCTCGTGCAGGTGGGCCCCAACGTCACCACAGACGGCGGCCGTGGCCATGAGCCTGAAAGACGCCTGCTCCTGGGAAGGACGGCTGTGACCAGCCTGGACAGCATGTTAAAAAGCAGAGGCATTACTCTGCCAACTCAGGTCCGTCTAGTCAAGGCTGTGTTTTTTCCAGTTGTCATATATGGATGTGAGAGTTGGACTATAAAGAAAGCTGAGCGCCGAAGAATTGATGCTTTTGAACTGTGCTGCTGGAGAAGACTCTTGAGAGTCCCTTGGACTGCAAGGAGATCCAACCAGTCCATTCTAAAGGAGATCGGTCCTGGGTGTTCATTGGAATGACTGATGCTAAAGCTGAAACTCCAATTCTTTGGCCACCTGATGCAAAGAACTGACTCATTTGAAAAGACCCTGATGCTGGGAAAATTGAGGGCAGGAGGAGACGGGGATGACAGAGGATGAGATGGCTGGATGGCACCACCGACTCGATGGACATGGGTTTGAGTGAACTCCAGGAGCTGGTGATGGACAGGGAGGCCTGGCGTGCTGCAGTCCATGGGGTCGCGGAGAGTCGGACACGACAGAGCGACGAACCTGAACTGAACAGGTATGGTCGCTGCCGCCACGCCCCCCACCCACCTTCTCTCATCTGTGTCTGTGAAGCCCCCACGAGCGGGGCCAGTCCCCTCCCCTGGGCTCTGGGCCACAGGAAGTGGCAGAGGGGACACTCTACAGGGTTTGGGGCCCAGGCATGAGGAGCTGGCAACCCCAGTTTCCCTGTCTTGGAACCAGCCACCTGGGTTGTCCTGTTGAAAGGTAAGGCCCAGAGGAGAGGTGAGGCGTCCCAGCCAGTAGCCAGCACCAGGGCCCCAGGCCACACCCGAGGCCACCCACCAAATGCCACTGCCCAGGTGACTCCAGCCCACCACGCAGAGCAGAGGGAGCCCTGCAGACCGCTGAGCCACAGAGTCGCAGCCAGGAAACAGAAACAGTGCTAAGGTTTGCAGGTATCTGTCTCCCAGCAATAAGTAACATGAAAAATTAAGATTTGGAGGAGAGCGTCCTGCCCATCAGGAAGCAGCTCCCTGCGGGTTCACGGCCACATTTCGCTCTGGAGACAGACACTGTGGGTCATAAGGGGTGCAGCAAATGTCACTCCCATCATAAATGCAATTGCTCCCAGGGAAGAATATCTCCAGGGGAGAAGCATCACGTTCAAATCAAAGATTCACCAGCCGTGAGAAAGAAAAACCTTCCTTCAAATGTCTGATGAGCCTGGTTAGATCCAGGCCAATCCCCAGCTTTAATCTCCAGTCTCCAGACCTTTGTCCCTGGATCTCGGTACCCCCAGCTCCTCAGAGAATTCCGCTCTCTGCTGGCAAAGACCACACAGCAAAGGCCAGTCGGGGACAGAAACTCTGAAGGACTTTCTTGCTGAGAAGGTTCTAGAAAACTCCGTCCACACAAGCACTGGTTATCAATCAGAAAGCTGGCAGAGCTAACTGAGCCTTGGGATGTTATTCTGCAGTTCCCTAATAGACTGTGATTCATGGGGTCGCAGAGAGTCGGTCACGACTGAGCGACGGAACTGAACTGAATAGAGTGAAACATCTACTAACTAAAGTTTCATTTGTCTCTGCCTCTATCTGGGGAGAAAGAAGCAAAGCGCGATGAAATACGTTCACCTGAAATGAAGTTTAAATACCCACTAGGAGTGGGTATTTAAACCTACTTAAATAACAGGTGTGCTTTTTAAACAACACCCAGAAACAAAACAGAAATCAAGTGCTGGTGAGGGGCTGGAGAAACTAGAACCCTCACACACTTTTGGTGGGGATGCAACATCGCACAGGAGCGTGGAAAGTAGCGTGGCAGTTCCTCAGAACATTCAACCGAGAACCACCAACTGATCCAGCAAGTGTATTTCTGGGCACGCACCCAAAAGAATTAAAAGTAAGGTCTCCAAGAGATATCTGCCTGCCCGTGTTCACAGCGACATCACTCACAAAAGCTAAAATGTGGACGCAGCCCAAGTGTCCATCGACAGATGGATAAACACAATGCGGTCCGTCCATACAGCGGAATCTGATTCAGCCTTAAAAAGGAAGGAAATTCCAACATCTGCTGAACGCGGGTGAGCCGTGAGGAGGCTGAGCCACGTGAAATAGGCCACTCACGAAAGGACAAATCCCGAGTGATTCGACTTAGATGAGGTCCCCAGAGTTGTGAAAATCAGAGGCAGAAAGCAGAGTAAGGGGTAGGGGCTGGGCAGGGAGGGGGCACGGAGCTGGTGTCTGATGGGGACAGAGTCGGGACCGTGAAGAGGTTCTGGGGATGGCGGTGGTGATGGGGACACAACCACGTGAATGAACGTGCTCCCTGCCACTGGACTGCGGAAGTGGCTTAAATGGTGCAGTGCGCATCGTGTGCACGTGGCCACAGTGAACCCACACCAAGGGCAAACACCAAACAGGCTCTCCCGAGAGCAGGCTCTGCCCCACCCTCCCGCGAGCCGCCTCCCCACCCCCACCCCGCCAGCACCCAGCACGATGCAGCCAGCCAGGCACCACATGTCCTCGGAGCCACTCCTGCTAAACGCCAGGAGCCTGTCCTAATCACCCTGACAACGCCCCCTGCACACAGGAAGGGGGGCACCCAACCCCCCCTGAGCAGACAGCAGGGGCGTCAGCCTTGACCCTGGACTCTGGCCCTGGGTGGATGCTGGCCTCCAGCTCCCAGTCGCCCACCGACTCCAAGGCCCTGCTCCAGGCAAGACCACTTGCTGGTGACCCACCATCCTCCAGTGTTCCCCCCGCCACCCCCACAGGGATGCACTGGCCACCTGCCGAGGTGAGGGACCCCTCAGGGCCAGCCTGGGGCCTTGCTTTCCTCTGCGTCTCCCCAAGTGCTGGCTGAGGGTCCTGCTCTGAAACGGTGTCCTGAATGACTCGGCCACAGAGAAGGCCTGCCCCTCGCACCACCACCCTGTCCCCCGGGGATGCAGGAGGGCAGCGGACCGGGTCAGCTGGTGTCCCCGCCCCTGCATTGGGACAGGGAGCTGAGGCGCAGGCCGGGGAACAGCAGGTGGAGGCCCGAACCCAGGCCCCACTCGCTGCACGGCGCCCGCCGCCCCCCGGGTTCTGCCATGGTGAGACTCAGAGACCCGGGTAGGAAGGACACTGCTCAGACAGAGTGCCCACCACTGGGAGAATTCTGCCAAGCACACCTGCCAGCCGGAGCCGTCACAGAAGTGGGGGCTGGTGCCACCCACCCAGTTCCTGCAGGGCCAGTCTGGCCAGCAGAAATCTCTCCCTGGGAGGGTGAGACTCGGGGTCCCCTCTAGGGGACACTGTCACCCACTGCCCAGGCACCTGGCTGCACCAGCAGCAGATACTCCTTGGCCAGAGACCCACCGGTGGGGTCAGTCCCGACCCACGAGAGGCTGCGAAGCTGCTGGCTCTCCGGCAATCTCCGCAGGAGGCTGGGAGAGGGCGAGGCCTGAGCACCCCAGGGCCAGGGGCCAGGTCACCACGTGGCACACGCCTCCCAGGCAGGGGCACAGGAAGCCGGGGTGGTGCAGATGAGGGACTGAGGCTCGGAGAGGCTGAGACGAGTCAGGCTTGTCCCTGGGAGCCTCAGGTGAGCCGCACTTCCTGCCCACGGACCACCTTTCTCCCACGTGAAGATGTGGGATGCGACTTGCACGCCATCATGTCCAGATGGTCCCGCGAGGCCACCCTGCCCATCCCCGAGGATGCACTGGGCCCGCTTTTCGGCCTGGGAGGAGACAGAATGAAGCCAACTGCCCGAGAAGGAGTCCCGGAGGCCACTGAGAGCCAGAAGGGGCCCCACCTGACTCAGTCCTGGTGCCAAGAGGCACTGGGCTGGGCAGTGAGGTGGGTCAGGCCCCCCAGCATCTCCACGCTCACACAGACAGACGAGGGCAGGTCTCGGGCTGCTCCGTGCCTCGGTGTCCCCATTTGTAAATGGGCGCATGCACACACTGCTGAGGGTTGCTGTGTGGATCTGAGCCCCCCACTAGGTAGGGCATCCTGCAGGGCCTCGCGGGCTGACTATCACCCTTGGGTCCCTCTCTCCCTGACCCTGAGTGACCTCGGCCTCCCTGGACACGCAGAGGCTCCAGAACCGTCCCCGGCTGCACATGCCATCACAGGCTGCAGAAAGGTGACAGATCCTGCCCCAACTCCGGCCCAGAGAGCACACACCTCGGGGCAGAGAGCTGAAATCGACCGTAAGTCTGTCCAAAGCGTGACGGGGGCTCTAGACTTCCCTCCACTCAACCCTACCTTCAGCAGCCAGGCTCAGTTGAACTCCTATTCAACCTGCAGAGGCCCCATTCAGGCTCCCCCCCAGAGGGCCTGCCCAGCCTCCCGAGCCTGTGGCCCCTCCTGGCTCCCCTCGCACCCCCGAGGACTCTAAATGTCCATGTCCTCTCAACGTAGCCTGAGTCTTCCCAGCCCGGCATGGGCTCCCCACTCCAACCCCACACCCAGGGCCAGGCACGGAGAATCCCCTGAACACATCCCCCGCTCCTCCAGACTCCCGGGCTGGAGACCAGGTCTCCAGCAGCTCCGGCATCTGGACCACGACGCCCACAGGAGGCGGCCGAGGGCCCCGCAGTGCCACACAGGCAAGCGCAGCGGTCCCCCCGGCCCCGGGGCAAACACAGCAGTCTCCCTGGCCCAGCCCCGGAGCGAGCACGGCAGTCCCCCCGACCCCGGGGCGAGCACAGCGGTCCCCCCGGCCCCGGGGCACCACCCTTTGCTCACTTACTTCTTTTTGTTGTTCAGTCGCTGAGTCCAGCCCAACTGCTCGTGACCCCACCACCTCCCGAAGTTTGCCCAGACTCATGTCCGTCGAGTCGGAGATGCCATCCAGCCATCTCATCCTCTGTCGTCCCCTTCTCCTCCCGCCCCCAGTCCTTCCCAGCATCAGGACCTTTTCCAGAGAGTCAGCTCTTCGCCTCAGGTGGCCGAAGTGTTGGCACTTCACTGTACTCGGTTACATATATACACTCACTACACTCACTTATATACCCACGAAGAATGGATGCTTCTGAACTGCGGTGTTGGAGAAGACTCTTGAGAGTCCCTTGGACTGCAAGGAGATCCAGTCCATCCTAATGGAAATCAGTCCTGAATACTCGTTGGAAGGACTGTTGCTGAGGTTGAAGCTCCAATACTTTGGCCACCTGATGCAAAGAGCAGACTCATTGAAAAAGGCCCTGATGCTGGGAAAGATCGAAGGCAGGAGGAGAAGGGGATGACAGGGGATGAGACGGTTGGATGGCATCACCGACTCAATGGACATGTGTTTGAGTAAGCTCCGGGAGTTGGAGATGGACAGGGAAGCCTGGCGTGCTGCAGTCCACTGGGTCGCAAAGTGTCGAACACAACTGAGCGACTGAACGGAACTGAACTGAACACTCGTTTTATAAAAATGATTTACAATGCTCGCTGCTCCCCAAGGGGCTGATGGGATGGTCTGAACCCCAGGAGCCCAGGAGGAGGAGAGGTGGAGCAGCGGACAGAGGCCTGGGGGCCAGCCTTGGACTCCGCCCTCCACCATCCGCAGAGTCCCTCAGCAGTCAAGGACCCTGATCCTTGGGGCCGCAGCTGGCTCACGTGGGAGTGGAAATGCCTTAGAAATGTCTTGGACAGGACCTGCCGATGTGAGGGATGGGGACTTCCCCTGGCTCCCTGTCCTAGAAGCTTCCATTCCCCCTTAGGCCCTGTGCAAAAGCCCCCCGGCCCTCCCCAAATCTTTCCCGGCTCCGGCAGGACACCCACCTCCTGCCCCCGGATCCACCACTCTCCCTGTGGCTGAGCCTGTCCTGGGTGGCTGCTACTGCTAAGTCACTTCAGTCGTGTCCGACTCTGTGTGACCCCATAGATGGCAGCCCATCAGGCTCCCCCGTCCCTGGGATTCTCCAGGCAAGAACACTGGAGTGGGTTGCCATTTCCTTCTCCAGTGTGTGAAAGTGAAAAGGGAAAGTGAAGTCGCTCAGTCATGTCTGACTCGTAGCGACCCCATGGACTGCAGCCTACCAGGCTCCTCTGTCCATGGGATTTTCTAGGCAAGAGTACTGGAGTGGCTTGTCATTGCCTTCTCCGGGTGGAGGGTGCCCCAAATCTCTGCGCCACCCCCATCTGCATGCCCTGCCCCTGCCCGGGAGCCCTAAACACACTGCTACCCCAGAGACAGAGACCCTGGTTCCTGTTCAAAGAATCTGATCAGGCTGCCGTCCACATGGAGGCCACAGAGAGAATACGTCCACCCATGGGGTACCCAAAGCCGCACGGAGCCCCCTCCCCTAACCCCTCCCCAACACACAGAGGACGCTGACCCCACCCCACACTCCCCAGGGCCCTCTCCTGACAGCCAGTCACCACTATCTCAGTGTGGGTGAACCGGCCGGGGTCCCGTCCCTGCTCTCCGGAGTGGTCTGGGGGCTTGGCTCTAGGGCCCAGGGGCCAGGCTGGGGCCTGCCCCGGGCAGGAGATGTTAACTCCTTCATCTAGAACCTTCCAGAGCCTTCTGGTGACTCTAATCCCCGCTCCAACTAGGGGCCCACAGACTCACTGAGATCTGAATTCTGGCAGCTTCAGAGTTGGGGTGACCTGGTCACAGGCTGGATGGTGGCCTCAAAGGATAGGCTCACATCCTGGAGCCTGCACTGGGCCCTTACCTGGAAAAGGCTCTCAGACCCTCCTGAGTATCGAGGGGCCTTGACTCCAATGACCTGTGTCCCACATGAAGTGGGACCTCATGAAGCCAGAGCAGACAGGAGGGCTGTGGCCACGAGCCTAGGCACACTTGGGGCCCCTGGGGACTGGAACAGGTGGGGAGGACCCGCCCAGCCCCGGCCCGACCTTGATTAGGACAGAACGGTGAAGGGGCAGACTGTGCCGTTCTCAGGCCCGGGATGTGGTCATTTGCAACGTGGCCCCCAGAGCTGAAGCAGCCACCCTCCTCCCAGGAGGCCAGCGTCCCAAGTGGCCTGCTGCTCTGACCACACACACAGGGCTGCACAGTCCCTGCTTACCCCACCCTGCATCACCCGAGTCTGGTGACAGTCAACGAACCGGCAGAACCGGGGGCAGAGGGTCGTGTCCCTGGAGGAAAATGGAGCCCCGTGGGCCCCACCAGGTGGCAGAGTGTCGGGAAAGGCTGGCAGCCACCCCGCCCCGCCCACCGTGTTCTCTGGCCACCGCTGACCGGCCAGCGTTGGCCAGGGGCCTCCAGACAGCCTGGAGGGGAGAGGATGACCCGCAAGAGAGACTTTCTGTGGGAGGAAGAACGTCCGCCCTGGAGCCCTCGAGTCCGGGCAGACCCGCCCAGCCTGTCCAGGGCCCAAACTCGGACTTTGCGCAGAAGCCCCAGGGCAGCCGGCCACAGTTCACGCTGGGGACCCGGGCAGGACTCAGCAGCTTGAGTTGCAGCTTCCGCCCTCCCAGGAAGCCCTGCAACTTCTGATGCCTGGAATCGTCGATGGTCAGAAAAAGAGCCCACCCACACAAAGAGCTGGAGTTTTAAACTCTGAGGCCTCTGGGGAAAAACACCCAGCAGACTCTATCACATTACCTCCGGGCAAATAAAACAGTCTCCAAGGAACCGGTCCTCCCAGCCACCCCCGCTCGAGGGCACACACCAGCGCCACCCTGCCTGAGTCTCGGCCTCGGGAGTCCTACCAGTCCAGCCAGGACGCTGGTCGGTGTCCCGCCGGGGCCCCCAGCAGCTCCAGGGCCCCTCCCTTCTCAGGAGGGAAGGGTGGCCACACACCCCAAACGTGCTGCAGCCCGCTGCCCCCCACCGTCCATACAAAGGAGGGGGTTGGAGCCAGGCCAGGGCTCCCCACCCTCCCGCTGCCGCCACCTCTAAGGTTCAGCGGAGAGGACTCTGGATGGCATCCCGGGCGGGCCTTCCCCACCAAACCCGGGCGGATGGTCCAACAGCTGCACTCACCTCTCCCTCCTGCTCGAAACCCCCCGGGCAGGAAAAGGCACAGGCCAAGCCTCGCGCAAGGCCTTCTGACTCTGGCTGCAGCCCCCCTGCCAGCCCCGGGGCTGCCTGCTCCCCCAGCCTGCCTGGACCTCCGCTATGTCACCCCTCCCCACCTCTCTCTGCAGCTCAGAGCTTCTAAGCTCCCTGGAGCCCAGGACGAGCCGTCACCACCAAATCCAGGGGCTGCAGTCGGGCTGCTGTCTCAGCAGTAGCTCCAACCTGCTTGTCCACCTGTCTGCCCAGCTCCTCAGCAGTTTACATCTTGTCCCGTCAAAGGCAAGGGCTGCCAGAACCGTCCCGCCTCGCACCCCCTTGCCTTGTGGAAATGAGGGCCACAGGCCCAGCCTCCAGCAGGACCACATCCTCAAGTGTGTTCCCTGCACCCAGAGAAATCGGGGAGCAATCGGGCTCCGGAAAGCGGTGGTGGGGCACCCCCTCCCGCCGGCCACACAGAGTGTGCGCCGGGCCCTGTGGGCGCCCCTGGCTGGCTCTGTCCTCCCCAGAGGCTGTGGGTTGGGGAGCAATCCGTGCTCCTCTGAGAGGGTGGGGGGGAGGTGGAGAGACGTAGCCTCCAGCTCGGATCCCCGATCGCCCTCCACACAAGGGAGGGGTCCGTCACCCCTGACCCGCATCTGGGGTCCCGGGCTGACCAGATTTGTGATGCACAGCCCCCACCCAGGCCATACCCTCCAGCCCAGCTCAGCGACCACGGTCATCAGGGCGGCGCAGCAGGAGGCACTCGGCCGGACAATAGCCTGGGGCAGCCACAGACAGGCTCGGGCCCTCCAGACAGAGGAGCAGAGGGACTGTCCCCCGCCCCCAACAGCAAGTGCAGGTCCACAGCGGCCCCCTTCACTGGGAGAACAGTGGGCTGGGGTGCTGGAACACCCACCCCCTGCTGCCCTGCACCCCAAACTCTCCACCCAAGGGCCTGTGCATTCCCCCCGCCGAACCTCTCCCGGCCAGAGGCCAGCTCCCTGCAGCACTCACCCGGCCTCAGATGCCACCTCGGCCCTGGGATCCCCCCGCCCTCACTGCTGGGCCCCTGCATTCAGCCCTCATTGCTGACATCAGCCTGGGTGGGGGCTCAGGGCCCAGAGAGCCAAAGTGTCCGCTCAGCATATCCTCACTGGACACGTCTGTTCTCTTTTTTCCCGGCTGAGCAGCTCTGATGCCCTGTGATCAGGCCCTGAACCACCCCCGGGCGGCCCTGCACCAACTTTATGCGGGTGGGTGCCCGCTCGCAGGCCCAAGCCCCTGCCTCCGGCTGGAAGTGCAAGGTCCAGGCTGGGGGCTAAGCGCCGGCCACTTTGAGACTGCAGGCCGCTGTGGGCCTGAGAGAGGCCAGGGCAAGTGGGAGGGCCGGCTCTGGGGCCACAGCCCGGCCAGCAAACCCATGGCCCACGTACTTACAGAATCCACACCTGGTCCCGCCTTCAAAGATGAACCCGTTGGGCACGGCCCCGTAGCGTCGGAGGTCCGACAGCTTCCACTGCCCTGCCACGGCCGGGGGGACATCCCTGGCCACCACGAGGATGTCGTTGCAGAGGTGCAGGGTGGCAGGGCCGCTCTCCAGCTTGGTGCCCGGAGCCACGATCACGGGGAACCTGTGCACTGGGGCAGGGCAGGGGCAACAGGGTATTGCTGGGAGTAGACGGCAGCCAGGAAGCAGGAGCCCGGGTGTCAGCTCCCAAGGGCAGGGCCACCTGGCACCATGGCCCCACCAGTCCCGTCTTCAGGGGGCCAGCCCTTAGCGCCCCCACCTCCCACCCTAACAAGGCTGGACCGACCCCAGCAAGCTCTGGAAGAAGCACACAGGTCACAGCTGGTAAGTCTGAGGCCTCAGGCGCCTCCTCTGAAAAACCCCCACCCAGTGCAGCTGGAACAAGGAGGCCTAGGAGGCCCAGCCTCCAGCCTCTTCTGGAGAGTCCCAGCCCGGCTGCAGGGACACACAGGAAACTCCAGGCACTCCCTGCTCCAGTGAGAGGGTCTCCCTGGCGCTGAACATGACAACTAGCTCCCCGATACCTCCTCTCCGCCTTGGGCTCAGCCCTTTGCCCCTGAAGCCCCTCAGGAGGGCGGTGGTGAGCTCTTCTCTCCTCACAAGGTACCCCCTAGCCTCGGAAGGACCCTGGAAGAGGGGTGCATCCCAGAGCAGCCAAGCCCAGGAGCGGACAGCAGTCTCCCGGCCTGTGCCCACCGGCCCCGTGTCCCCCCCGAAGCCGAGGGGCCAGCCCCAGCCCTGACTCCTCCTCCCTCCCTGGGCCCACCCAAGCACCCGCAGTGGGCAGGAGCCCCTGGGTGAGGATCCTAACAGCCTGGCCCCAGGGGCCCAGGGGTCGGCGACCCATCACCGCATCCCGGTGATTTCTAAGGTACCAGGACAGGGCACCGGCTGCCGCTGCGCCAGGCCCCTGCCCACCCGACCCTAGCAGAAGAGGAGTCACACACGGACATGGCACCGGCTGCCTCTGCGCCAGGCCCCTGCCCACCCGACCCTAGCAGAAGAGGAATCACACACTGAGCCAGGCTGAACTGGCGGGAACCCCAATGGGAGAACTTTCTGGAAGAGGCTCTTCCCTCCTGTCCCCATGCCCCCTCACTGGGCCGTCCACATGTGTCCCCTGCCCTAGACGCCTGGTCTGGGGGCTCCCGGAGGAGGGATGCGTCGCTGACCCCCTAGCTGGGCTGGGCTGAGGTGAGCAAGGCCCCCTACTCAGGGTGCAAAACAGGGGCCGAGGTCATTGATATATTAACAATGATTTAAACAACAAAAATCAGTGCCAAAAGTCCATGGTGAGTGAAACAGCTTAAATAAAGCCCAGGTTAGCTGTGACACTGGGGCAGGTGTGGACGGGAAGGCTTAAAGACGACTCACAGACCAGCTTTGCTTTAGATTTTGACATTTCTGTTCATCGTGGGCTTCGAGCTTTCGTTTTTAACTCTTTAAATATTGTGTTAAAACATCATGGCTTTTGAGGTAACTCAGGGCTCTGGGATTAAAACGTACACACCGCTATATATAGGTTAGGTAAACAAGTCCTCCTGCACAAGCAGAAGCTAGACTCCGTGTCTCTAACCTGTAATGACAAGAACCCGAAAGAGAACACACACATGCCCACACATACACAGGTACAACCGAGTCACTCTGCCGTCCGCCTGAAGCTAACGCAACACTGAGCTCGCTGTGCTTCAACAAAAAATGCTGGGGGTCCTGATGACTCAGCTGGGGGCTGGCCCGCCTCTGCTTGACCAGCCGGGTGGGCAGCGGGGCTGGGCGGGGGCACTGGGTCTTCCCCTTCTCCCGAGAGTACCCCGTCCCGCACCAACCCTCCCCTTGTGGGGCTCAGGGGGGCTGCTCCTCCTCCCTGGGGCTCCAGGGTCAGGCAGCCACTCACTCAGGCTAAAGGCCCCAGTTCACATGGATGTGGCCAAGTTCGGGAACTCAAGAGGCATCTCCCCCGTGAACCCACCATCGCCCCAATCACGGATGATCAGAGGGCGCTCATCAGCCACTGGGAGTCATGACCTGGCCTCTGCAGCCCAGCGGTGAGACCCCCGGGGACCCCTGAGGGCAGGCAGAGGCCGTCCCCGGGCGCACTCACCCTCGCCCAGCGCATAGCGGATCCGGGCGTCCCAGGCGCACATGGCCTCACGGCTGTCAAAGCCCAGCATGACGGCCTGCGACAGGCAGACGATGGCCAGCGTGTGGGCCAGGCCCTCATAGGGCAGGCCAGGCTCCAGCCCGCAGATGTCCTCCAGCGTCAGGCTGCTACGCTCCCGAAGTCCCTTGGCGCGCTCCGACTTGTCCTTGTAGGCCAGCATCAGCAGGCAGTCTGCGGGGGGCGCGGGGGGCGGCAGTCAGTGCGGCCACCACCCCAAGTGCCCAGCATCAACCGCCCAACACCCCAGAGACCCAGGCTCCAGGCACGGCCGGCCCCTAGCAAGCCCCGGGCACCCTGAGCCTCCAGCCCCTCGTGTACAAAAGGTACCCCATCCCACACAGCCACGGGCCATGTGGGCAGAAATGGGCTCGGGACACTTCCAGGTAGGGACCCGCCTACCCGGCCCGGGCCCCCAGCCGGGGCCTGCACCCTGTCCCCGGCCCTGGGGGACACCGTTCGGAACGCAAACACGGGGCTGAGCCCCCTGCGTGGCCCTGGTGAGCCGCCCTGAGTCGGGGCCCCTGCGTCCCTCCTGAGTGCAGGCGCACCCCGCCCAGCCACCACCCGGCTTCTGCTGAGGGTGAGGGGTCCCGGGCCTGATGCGAACACCTAGACCCTAAAGTGCGAGGTGGCCCCGAGCTCAGCGAACAAGACCCCTCGTCGGTGCCGGAGAGGGCTGGGGGCGGGCACTGAAGGACCTCTCGGGATGAGCACTTCCCCGCCCCGCCCAACACTGGAAATGTCTCCCTGCAGACCCAAGGGACACCAGGACCCCAGAGCCTGACTCCACACTCAGCTCTGCCAACAGACGGAGAGCAGGGTGGTGCCTCCTGCCTGCCGCCGTCAGCCCCTGCCCCGGGAAGACCGAGGCGGACTGCGTGTCCTGGAGGCACACACCGCTGTGGTCAGGTGGGGACACAGCCACAGGCAGACTGGATACCAGCCTGCGGGGCAGGCTGGCTTCGACAAACTCCTATTTACAAATGTCCAAGGACTGTGAAGAAAGCTGATCACCGAAGAATCGATGATTTTGAACTGTGGTGTTGGAGAAGACTCTTGAGAGTCCCTTGGACTGCAAGGAGATCCAACCAGTCCATTCTAAAGAGGATCAGTCCTGGGTGTTCATTGGAAGGACTGATGCTAAAGCTGAAACTCCAATACTTTGGCCACCTCATGCAACGAGTTGACTCACTGGAAAAGACTCTGATGCTAGGAAAGGTTGGGGGTGGGAGGAGAAGGGGACAACAGAGAATGAGATGGCTGGATGGCATCACCGACTCGATGGACATGAGTTTGAGTGAAATCCGGGAGTTGGTGATGGACAGGGAGGCCTGGCGTGCTGTGATTCATGGGGTCGCAGAGAGTCGGACACGACTGAGCGACTGAAGTGAACTGAACTCAACTGAAGGCCTCTGATGGGGGCTTCGCTTCCTATTTGAGACCCTGTTCCTAGCGTTTGAAATGCTTATGTCAGAAAAAAAAAAAAAGCAAGGATGTTTTCATTCTCAGGGGAATACACAGAACCCCAGAGCCCACGGAAACCCACCGGCCCACCCCAGGGGAATACACAGAACCCCAGAGCCCACGGAAACCCACCTGCCACCCGAAGGTTCAGGTATGTTCTCTCCGGAGCACGGCTCCCTTGGAAATGCATGGCCCAGCCCAGAGAAAAATCAGTCACTCGGGAGGCATAAAGGGCACATGTTGTTATGGAAATGCCCCCCAAGTGTCAGCAGAGGCTCAAGAGGAAAAAGCCTGGGGAGACCGTAAGCACAGAGAGACTCTCAACAAAGAAGCATGTGGGCAAAGGGAGGCCACCCGGGTGTCCATGGATGGGAGCTGGGCGTGTGGACACCAGGGCGGCCACAGATGGGAGCCGGGCGTGTGGACACCAGGGCGGCCACAGATGGGAGCCGGGCGTGTGGACACCTGGGCGGCCATGGACAGGAGCCCAGCATGCAGGCACCAGAGTGTCCACAGACGGGCCCCAGCATGTGCACAGCCCTGCCACCCACACCAGGCTGCTTCCCAGACACGCCAACCACCTCCTGCTGCTCCCCCCCAACCAAGGCCGGCCTCTCCCGCTGGTGTCGCCGTGCGACTGGCTGTCCCCTGTCTCCCGTCTGCCCGCTCCTCACCCAGCAAGGTGAGCTCGCGAAGGCAGTCCTCTTCTGCTGTGACAGTCTGGTCACCCAGCACAGATGAGGGTGAGGCCCTTCTATCCCAGGAAAGACCGTTTGCTTCAGTCGTGGCCTGACCAGCAAAGGCAGGGCAAGACTGTCACCTCCTTTGTTTCTAGGAGTTCTGCTCCCTATGATGTAGCCAAGAGCAGGGTCCAGAAACTTTCCTTTGAGGAGTTAGACAGTAACTATATTCCACTGTGTGGGCCACGCAGTCTCTGTCACAGTTTTTTCTGTTCATTATTTATTTATCTGGCTGTGCCGGGTCTTAGCTGTAGCCCTGGGGATTTTTGATCTTCGCAGTGGCAGTCAGGATCTGCAGGATCTTTCATTGTGGCCTGTGGGAGCTAGTTCCCTGACCAGGGACCGAACCCGCACCTCCTGCTTTGGGAGTGTGGAGTCTTAGCCACTCGACCATCCAGGAAGTCCCTGTCACAGCCTCTTAACTGTGAAAGCAGCCAGAGACCACGCGTGTATGGCTATGTTCTGACAAAACTTCATCACAGAAGCAAGAGGCGGGGCGGATTTGGTTCAGGCCCCAGGTTTGCCGATTCGTGGTCTGGAGTCCAGCTTGCTACAAGGGCCCCTGGGTTGCCCCATGGCTCCCTGATTCCTCCCGCTGTCACGGAGGAAAGACGCCTGCCCTTGCAAGGCTGGTTTGGGGACCTGAGTGCCAGAGCCAACATCTGTCCCCGAGACCCTTTTCCCCCGGCCTGTCCAGTCTTCCTGGATCCTAGCTCTGTCTGAAATCAGCTCACAGCCTACTCCTTAACAGAGAGCTGAGAGTGGACTCACGCCCTCACCTGTCTGCGGCGGGGTAAATGGGGACCCCCTCAAAAAGATGTGTCCACGTCCTGACCCCCATAACTTGCAGACACGCCCTTGTTTGGAGAAAGGGTCTGTGCAGATGTGGCCAGGCTAGGGATCTCGATGGATTGTCCAAGGGGGCCCCAAATCTAGAGATGAGTGTCCTCGTAAGAGACGGGAGGGGAGACACGGACACAGGGGAGAGGCCACGAGAGGACAAGACGCGGAGCAGCATGTCCGGGAGCCCAGGAGCCTGGGCAGGCGGGAGAGCGCTCGCAGCGCCTTCGCAGAAGCACGCGGCCCTGCCGACGCCCTGCTTGCGGACTCCAGGCTCCAGACGGGAGAGAGAGCACACCTCTCTTGTTTCGAGCCCCTTGGTTTGCGACACTTTGTCACCGCAGCCTGGAAGCTGAGACACCAGGCTGGTCACCGGTCTCATTGTTCAGTAAGAACAGGGGGAGCGGGCACGGCTGTGTGCCGAGCCCCCACCTTCTGCCTGGTGGAAGCCGCCCGCAGTCACAGACGGTGACGATGGCGGCCGGAGGAGTCACCCGGTCCCCGCCGTGGTCTCCCGCGAGCTGGGGCAGGACGCGGCCCCGGGGAGGGGAGGCAAGTGTGGGGCCGGGAGGGGCCCCGCCCCCGCCCCCGCGCCCCCATCGCTCGGCCGGAAAGGGGTCCTATCTTTAAAACCCATCCTCTAGAGAGTGCTGCTTAGTGAAATGCTGTTGAAGGAACAGGCGCCAGGGAAACAGCAATTCTAGGGTCTGGGACCTGAGACGAAGCGGGTCTCAGAGCTGCTCTGCACCCGGGTGAGAGCACCCGAGCCTCCAGGGGGCAGCGGCCCGCTGGCCCGGGACACACCGCGTGGAGGACGCGGGGGCCCGCACCAGCTGCCCAGCCCGGCCGGGGCGCCCCCGCCACGAGCACCCAGGGCCGCACCCCTCACACGAGGCCCGCGAGTGAGGCTGGTCCCGCTGCGAGGTCTCCTGGTCACCTGCGAGGGAGCGTGACCGGCCTTCCCGCCCCGCACCCAGGGTGGTCGTGCTGAAGGGAGGCAGAGAGGGGCCGCCACCAAAGAGGGAAGATGAAACGAGGCGGTCCACGCACAGACACACACACCTGCTCGCTTGCACACACACACGCACACACTGTGCGTGGGCACCGAGGTGGGGACTGCCTGACCGGTCCAAGCCCCACGCCCGTGACCAGAGACCCCCCTCAGCTCATAGAGCCTCTACTTTCAAATGAGAGCTCCACAGAGTCGAGGCTTAACACAGCCTCAGCCGGGCACACAGAGGCCCTCAGCCACAGGCCAGCCAGCAGGGACCTCGGCCTGGAGCCGGACACCGTCCCATCACCACGAAATACCGGGAAGGTTCTGCCTGTGGACCATGCGTGCCCACCCTGCCCTCCTACACCCGCCTGTAGTGAGCCTGGCCAGGGGCAGGGGGCAGGTTCCTGGTGCAGAAAAGGCAAAGGCCCAGCGGCCCTGCTCACCGAAAGGGCCGCTGAAAGACCCCTGCTGGGGCCCCTCGGAGCCCACCCCACCTCCTTTTCCATCCCCCCGCCTAGCAGCCTCCCCCGCAGCACTAAGCCCTGTTCACGCTGCTCATGAGCAGCCCAGGGACCTGGGGACACGGCCCGGCTTCTGTGGAGCTGAAACCCAAGAGGGGAGATGGTCAGAACGTGGAAAAGGTGGACAAAGAAGCAAACCCTGAGGACGTGCTGTTCAGGGGCCCGGAGCGGGAACCTGACGACAGCAGCTGTTCATGGGGCCTCTCAGACAGGACACAGACTCACGAGGGAGGAAAGGCACCAGCCCGGCAGCACACAGGGATCAGCATTGTGCCAGAGGGAACAAACAGTGCAGAAGCCCAGAGGCCAGCATGGGGGTGGGGAAGAGCCATTCGAGACATAGGTGGGGTCCAGCCAGGTGGGCCTGCATAGGCCAGGCCGAGGCCTCATCCCAGTTCACGGGGGCCTGAGAGCTGTCATCAAACAGGGCCCAGGCTGGCTGCGTGTGGAGAATGAGCACAGGGCAACAGCAAAGCTGTCCCGGCCAGGGGAGCTGCTGGCCTATGCTGGGCAGAGGAAACGGGGCCCAGGCTCTGCGGTAACCACGGCGACAGTGGGCAGGGCCTTCCCCCTGCCAGAGGCCGGCCAGCTCACGGGACCCCTTGATGAGCAGAGGCAGGGCTAAGGGAAAGGAAAGGAGGATGATTCTGGATGGGGGCAGGGGGTGCCTGGGGAGAAGAGTGGGCGGCGAGGCGGGGTGGGGTTTCTGTCGCAGACACACGAGCCCAGGAGGCCTGAGGGACTCCAGGCGGCCTGCACACAGGCAGCTGGACACGGGCGCCTGAAGGTGTAAAAATAACCACGAGAGTCATGGGCACTCGGAGGCGTTTACAGCCCGGGGCTGAGCCTGGGAGGGCGGCCGGGAAGCCGTGGGCCTCCGGGCCGCGTGGGGGCGGGGGGCCGGCAGGGAGGACGGAACCGGCAGGGGAGACAAGGCGGACACCCACCCACGGGGACACGGCCAGAGCAGCGCTGTGGGGCTCAGTCCTTGCCAGTCACCGTGACCTTGGGCTGTGCCTTCCACAGAGCCACTGGGCAACAGCCCCAGGGGCCGCCCGAGGGCTGGGGCTGGGGGCTGCTGACCAGGCCCGCCTGCCGGGGCCCCAGGTTACCTGACCATGGGCCTCCTGACACACAGGCCCAGGCCTGCTGCTGATCCAATTTAGGGGGAGAGTGTGCCCACCGTGTGTGTGTGTGCAGGGTCCCATGAGGCTTCGTGGGGCTCCAGGGGGCTTCGTGGGGCTCCAGGGGGCTTCACGGGACTCCAGGGGGCTTCACGGGGCTCCAGGGGGCTTCGCGGGGCTCCAGGGGGCTTTGCGGGGCTCCAGGGGGCTTCGCGGGGCTCCAGGAGGCTTCATGGGGCTCCAGGGGGCTTCACAGGACTCCAGGGGGCTTCGTGGGGCTCCAGGGGCCTCCGTGGGGTGCACGGGGGCTTTTCAGGCTCAGCACACCAGCGGCAGCAGGAGCGGTCAGGGCCCTGGGCCACCGCAAACCCGCTGCCCACCGAGCCTCTGCAGCGACTGCCTTGTGAGCCCAGTGAGGACTCAGGCTCATCACGCAGTTGGTCAGAGCAGAAGCCAGACCTGACCCCGGGTGCTCTGACTCCTGGCTGGACCCAGGGGCTGCAGGAAGCCTGGCCCTCCGTGTCAAGGGTCCACGGAGACCAGAGGGCTGGTCTCCACCCTCAGCCCGTGCTTGGGGGCCGGCCCAACCCCAAGACTGAGATGGGACACCCATTCCCGGGGGACACAGCTGATCCCAGGCCAGAAGGTGGGACCAGAGCAGGGCCCTCCTGGGCGTCACCACCTGGGAGCCCCCACGTCTCGGAATGTGCCCGCCTCAGTGGGGCTTCCACTGCATGGGGTGGGGCAGAGGCTGGTAGGATGGAGGCTCAGGGGGCTTAGGCGGCATGTGCCCTGAGGACCCCAATCCTGGGCTTGTCCGCACGACCCAGGAGTTGCTGAGAGCGGCTGGGCTCCCAGCCTGTGTCCCCTGGCAGGCCCCAGCCCCAGCATCACCTGTGAGGCTGAGTCAGGGTCCCTGCCCTCCAGGAACTCAGCACCAGGAGGGATCATAGACGGCAGGGGGAGCATTGGACCAGCCCTCCCCAAGACAGGAGCGGCGTGGACTCCCTGCTGGCCGAAGGGCGGAGCACATGGGGCGGGGCGGGGGGCGGGGGGAATGTCAGGAGACCACACCCACTCAGCCAGGGCCAGGGCCCTTGGGTCACCAGGTCTCAGCCCCACTGCCTACAAGGCCCTGCCAGCTCCAGGACTCAGGGTCCCTCCTGCCGGCTTTCCTGGGCAGAATAACGCGGCCCTGGCAGCACACACGGGAGTCCCTGCAGCAGGGCCCTTGGAGCCGGTGCCCAGGGAGCTGCTCTGGCTGCTCGCAACCCTCTGCACGCCTCACCCCTGGGTGGGCCACCCTCCAGAGCTCACCATGGAAGAGACCCCCTCCCACCATCCTGAGCCTCGACCCATGGAGGCGCAGAGAGAGGCTGCCCAGGGTCAGCCGGGGTGGGCCACACCACCCTCCACTCATGGGGGCCTGGCCGGGGAAAGGACCTGGAGAGGAATCCTAGGGCCGGGACAGAGGTGGGGCCCCAGGGGCAGTTCTCACTGAAGCTTCAGTAAAGACCGGCCCCTCTTTCCGTATTAGCTCCTCTCTCTGTGATTGCTGCTGCTGCTAAGTCACTTCAGTCGTGTCCGACTCTGTGTGACCCCATAGACGGAAGCCCACCAGGCTCCCCCGTCCCTGGGATTCTCCAGGCAAGAACACTGGAGTGGGTTGCCATTGCCTTCTCTGCTCCCTGTGATTACCTAAACTTTATTACGAGCCTAAGTGGTCTTGGTTAAAACAAAGCTCGAACAGCAGAGAAGGGACCAAGTGGGGAGGGGCCCTCTGTGCCCCCCGCCTGCCCAGAGCCTCCAACACCTTCTACTGCTCCCCTTGGGCCCTTCTGGGAGGAAAACGATTTCTAAAAGCAAGAGCCCTGGGGTCTTCACGAAGAGCAGGCAGGGTGGTCCCTCCTCCTGTACCCAGGCTCCCCTCTGCTGCAGACGGGATCTGGGGAGTCTCAAGGATGAGACCCCCACATGCAAGGGCCTGGCCCCCACCCAGGTTCACCGAGGGAGCCGGTCTTCAGGATAAGGGGGACCAGGCAGCTGCACCCCTCACAGCCAGGCCCCCAGCGAGCCAGAGAGGGGCCGGCTCATCGGCTTAAGGGCCAGGGAGGAGAGACAGGCGAGGGGACAGATCCTCGGACCAGATGAGGGGCCACAGTGAGGGTCCCGAGACTCTGGGGACCAGGACTTGGGGCACTGGGCTCAGGACGGACAGCAACCCAGAGGGGCCACGTGGACCCTCCTCCAGGCCAGTCCTCTCCTGCCCAGTCCCCAGGCCAGGTCCTACCTGGGGCGCCTGACCCTCTTCTCCAGGGACGTCCCCTCCAGCCCCACCACCCTAGCACCCTCTCCTGAGGCCCGTGGCACACTCCCCTCCCGTGGGGCTGTGCGTGGGAAGACCCAGGAAAGGCTCAACGATCACAAGTCCACTTACAGACTCGAAGTCTGCAGTGGTGAGGAGCCGGTGCCAGAGGGCCCCGGTGCACAGGTGTGTCCACCCGCGCTGGCCAGGGCACAGCCCTCACCCAGCTTTCTAGGATACGGACACGACACCCACCACCAGGGCTGCACATCACCACCCGCCCCAGCAAGAGGGACAAGGCCTGCCCAGGGCTGCGCTCAGGTGGGTCACCTTCCCCAAAGGCCTGCACAGGCCCTGGCTCATCAGCCTCCCCGTAAGCAGCCCCTGCCCCGGGCCCCTGCCGGCCCCTGCCTTTTCCGTCAACACCGCCTGCACCCCACCTCGGCACCCACAGCCTGGCTGGTGCAGGGACCCCACTGCCTCCCAGCCCCTAGCCCCGCCAGGCCTCCCTGAGCTCCCCAGCACTACGCACAGGGCTGAGTCTGCGAGACCCGTGAGCTGAGTGAAGGGCAGGCGGGGCTCAGGCCCCCTTGGCGGGGACACTGAATTCCAGGCCTGACAAGAGTGAGGCCAAACGCAGGCCCTTGCCCCGCAACCATGCGGCTCCCAGAGCCAGCTTGGCCGACGGATGGAGGCAGGGAGCTTCCTGGGAATTGCCAGACACTCCTAGGCATGCCGGAAGACCGACAGGCTCGCACGTGTGAGGTAGCGTGCATGCACACCCCCAGCAGCCCACACAGACCCCCGGGGGCCTGGGCGGGCTCCAGGGCACCTGTCTTCGGGAACAGCTGCAGCCACCCGGCTCAGAGCCTCCAGGACGCCGCCGCTCGCCGAGGACCAAAGCTGGAGGTGCCCAGCTCCGCGTGCCCGCCGGCCTCCTCCCAGGGGGTGTGCTGGCCCTGGGGGGAGCTGGGACTGGGGGGCTCCCAGGACACATCCCCAGAGGAGGCCGCTTTCCCCTTTCTCTGTTCCCACCTGGTCAGTCGTGCCTCAGCTCCCCCTGGGCAAGGGGGGAGGGGACCGTCTGGAGTCAGCCCGCCAGGACACGCCGTCTGGTTGGGGTCAGTGACAGAGCTCAGTCCCCACTGGCCCGGGACTTTCCGGGATGCTCCCTGCGGCGCGATGGGGGAGGGACCAGAACAGGCTCCTGCCCTTTCAGCCCTTGGTCTCCATGCCCCCGCCCAACCCCACCAGGTCCCTCTGAGGTCCCGGTCAGCCCTCCTGCCGGGGGTCGGCCGAGGGATCTGGGGTCTGAGACGACGGCGGGGCTCCGGGCCCAGTCGGGGCGCCGGGAGGGTCCCCGCAGGCCGAGGCCGGCGCTCTCCGGTTACAGCCCTCGCCCCGGGGCGCCCGCCGCCGGCTATTTCGGGCGAGCTGGCCGGCGCTCCGGGCCTGCCGGGCGCACGCAGGAGGCCGCCGGCGGCCGATCGCCCCCGGCCCCGCGCCGGCGCCCCGCGCCCGCTCACCTGCCACCGGCGACGGCTTGCGCAGCACCAGCCACCTAGTCTTCCACTGCGGGGACAGAGGGGGCGTGAGCCGCCGCGCGCGCCCGCCCCGCCCCGCGCCCGCCGCGGCCCCGACCTTCTTGCCGTCCCGCAGCTTGACCTGGCCCTCCACCAGCGCCGCCTCGGTCATCTTCTGTCATGGTTCCCGCGCCCCGCCGCGCCGCGGGCCGCCCAGCCCAGGGTCACTTTCAAAATAGCTCCGCGAGCGCCGTGCGCCGGCGGCGGGCGGGCGGGGCGGCGCGCGGGCGGGGCCGGGGTGCCAGCCGCCGGTCCGGCCCCACCCGCGCCCCGCCGCGCGCCCGCGGCAACTGGGCCACCTGGGCCACCTGGGCGCCCCGCCTCCGGGACCCCGGGGCTCCGCCGCTGCTCACCCCAGCGGGGTGGGCGGGCGAGGGGGCCCCCCTTCCGAAAGCAAGCGAAACGACCACCGGAAGAGGCATCCGCCCCGGGTGGGTCCCGGTTTTCAAGTGTGCCTTCCTCTGAGCTGGCTTCACCCTCGGGCACCTGTCCCTCCCACCACCCCTGAGCTGTCACCGGACACCACGGACCACAGACCACTGCGGCTCTGGACAGGACATCGCCTCACTCCCCAACCCAGCTCTCCTGCCGGCTCCCTGTTCCCTGCCAACCCCTCAGACCACCCCTGCTCCATAGGCAGGAGGAGATGGGGTTCATTCCTGTCCCCTGGCAGCAAGGACCCCGGTGCGAACTGCTGCCAGGGGGTTAGTGGGGCCACAGTGCCCCAGTCTCTGAGTCTGGTCCCAGACCTGTACGCCCCGCCACTGGCTGCTAGGGTTGGGGAGGTCCGTCCCTCCAGGCTGCTCTGTGAGAGAGCCCCCATTGCAGCAGGGGAGCTCTCTGAGCCTCGGGTTTCCCATCCTTCCACCCACAGCCCCTGGTCAGCTGCCCAGGTTCTTTGGGAATCCAGGTGGGTCCACATCTCAGACGTCAGCCCCTGTTTCTGAGACGACCTGCAACACTCACGCCTTTAGAAGCGTCGATAAGACCCCGGGGCCAATGGCAAAGACGGGATGTCACTCTGAAAAGCAGAGAAGCAGTGCACCTTATCCAGGGTCCCACCCTGAGGAGGCTGAGGTTCTGGCTGGGAGGAGGGGGGAAGGCTCTGCGGTGTCCTGTTACCCTGAAACCACACGGGTGGGAACGCGGGTGCGTGTCGTCATCCCATCCAGGTCTTGCCTCTCACAGAGGAGGATCTAACACTCAGAACCGCAGGCACCTCCAGGACTGACTCCTGTTGGCTGAGCCCCGAGCAGGGCATGGGGGCAGTGGGGGTGGGGAGACCGCTGGGCTGGGGTCCCAGGTCAGCAACCACCATGCTGGGCACAGAGAGGGCCAAGTCCGTCCTCTCTGTGCACCCCCGTCCCTGTTGTTCCCAGGAATCTGAGAAGGCAGGGCCCTGTGGGGGCGATGAGCACAGTTCGAATGTCCCGGAAATGCGTGCCCAGGGTGCGATGCGAAGCAGGGTCACCCCAAGCCCAGGAGGCGCCTCGCTCTCCCCTCCTCCAAGGGCACTGCCTCTGCAGGGCAGCTGCCCGCTCATCCCAGGCCCCCCAGCCGCTGGCCCAGGACAGCCGGCAGGGAGCGGGCAGTGCTGGGGGGTTGTGGCCACCAGCACATCCGCCACGCCGGGCGCCTGGCACGTGCTCATCCCTGCGGGGTGGGGCAGTGCCCTGCCGCATTCCGCAGCACTGGCCACGACCCAGGCTCCTGCCACACCCGGCAGCTGCACCTGCTCCCGCACGGGCCCCAGAAAACACGGGCTGCTGTGGGGACAGACGGCTGCCCGCCGCCCCCCTCCACACCGGCGACTGAGAGGCGGGGCCACCTTCCAGCCTGGCTCCCTTCGGACCTGGGGTGGGGGGGTCCTGGCCTCTCATTCCTAAGCTCCTGCTTAGGAATGGACCAAATGCTTGTGTCCCCACCCCCAAATTCATGCTGAAGCCCAACCCCCAAGGGTATGGTATGAAGAAGCAGGGTCTTTGGGGGGTGATAATGTCGTGAGGGTGGAGTCCCCAGGACTGGATTAGCGTCCTCGTAAGAAGACGTGATCTTTCTCCCCACCCACCCTGAGGACACAGCCAGAGGCAGCCATCTGCACGCCCGGAAGAGGGCCCCCACCGCAGACCCCAAGCAGGCTGGCATCCTGGTCTCGGACTTCCGGCCTCAGCAACTGTTGAGGACCGCGTCTGTTTTTTCAGCCTCCCAGTCTCCAGTATTTATGTCAGAGCTGCCTACGCAGACTCAGACCGTCCCTCAGCCGTGGCAGCCAGAGTTGCTGGTGGCAAGTGGCAGAAGCTGACGCTGGTCACTGAAGCGGGAAGGAATCTGTGGGAAGATCGTCAGGCCTCAGGTGGAACCCAGGGCAGGCGGGGATCAGCAGGAGCTACAGGAGGTGGGGGGCACAACCACGCTCCAGAGACCTGACGCCACCGCAGCTCTGCACCCCTGCCCGGTCGGACTCCACAGCCACGGGCCACGGCTGCTGCCTTCCAAGAAGCCCAGCACCACCACGGGTCAGAGCCGGCTGAGCACACAGCCGCAGGCGCTGCTGCTGGATGTCACCGCCAAGGACACTGCCACCACAGCCAGACCCCACGGCCACAGGGCACGGTCACCCCATCAGGGGCTCTGCAGCCACGGGACCTGCCATCTGACTCTGCCTCTGACACTCGACACCCAAATGAACTTTAACCATCGCACGACTTCTCTGGCCTGTTTCCTCTTCCAGCCCGTTATTATGATGAGCTCCTAAAGGACAGGGCTGCCCTGGTGGCTCAGACGGTCAAGAATCTGCCTGCAGTACAGGAGGCCTGGGTTCGATCCCTGGGTCAGGAAGATCCCCTGGAGAAGGGAATGGCAACCCACTCCAGTATTCTTGCCTGGAGAATCCCATGGACAGGGGAGCCTGGCGGGCAGTTCATTGGGTGGCAGGGTCAGACGTGACTGAGCACACAGCTGAATGAGAATGTATGTGAGCGTCTTTCAAAATGATCATGAGTTTTACAAACACAAGAGAACGCTGGGGACCAGGGACAGGCCGCCTTGTCTTCTGTCTCCAGGTGCTCAGTGAGGCTGCAGAAAAACACATACCAGCTGATCGTGGCAAACTCTCCGCCTGACTCCACCCGAGTGACTCTCTGAGTCGCCCCTCTGCAGGTCCCAGCTTCCCCCAGGTAGGTGGGGCCACATGAAGGAGTTGTGGCCAGCGGAGTGTGGGCAGGAGTGATGACCGCCACCTCCCAGCCCTGCAATCTCCTATGCTCCTCATTCACCACGAGGTGAGACAGGGTGTTATGGACCCACCTATCTACCCGCTAATCCACCTGTTGAAGCCCTAACCTCAAGGTGACTGTGTTTGGAGCTGGGATCTCTAAGGAGGCAACAAAGGTCAAATGAGGTGATAAGGGTGGAGCCCTGATCCCATAGGACTGCGGCCTTTTAAGTAGAGGGGGAGCTTCTCTGTGTGTGTGTGTCTCAGCGTGTACTCAGGCCGAGGCCATGTGAGGACACAGCAGGAAGGCCTGGAGGAGAGTCTCCCCAGAAACCCACCTCACTGGATCTTGAACTTCACCCCAGAGCCATGAGAAAATAAATGTCTATTGTGTGAGCTCCCCCATCTGTGGCCTTCCATTGCTGCAGTCCCAGCAGACGGGTACAGAAAGCATGTAAGATTAAAACACACTAGTGTCTCTGGGCTGCACACACCCCTTGATATGTGACCTCCTTCTACTGAGAGCTGGAGTGTGTCTGTCTACGCGGCTTTGACAAGTGAAATGCAACGGGAACACTCACATCCACTGTTTCTTTGGAGCCCAGCCTCCACCATGTGAACGGGCCCAAGGAAGCCTGCCGGATAGCAAAAATGTGTGTCCCAGTCACCCTACCACCCTGCCAAAAGCCAGTCGGCCCCCAAGGGCAGGACCACCTAAGACCCGCCAATGACCCACATACAACCCCGGCCACGAGAACCACCCCGTGAACAAAGCCAGGGACCGACAGGTCCAGCATCGTGAGCTGATCACATGGCTGCCTGTGTGTCACGAGTTTGGGTGTCATTTGTGACACTCTTGAGAGCCCCTTGGATGCAAGGAGATCCAACCAGTCCATCCTAAAGGAGGTCGGTCCTGAATGTTCATTGGAAGGACTGATGCTGAAGCTCCACTACTTTGGCCACATGATGCAAAGACCTGAGTCACTGGAAAAGACTCTGATGCTGGGAAAGATTGAGGGCAGGAGGAGAAGGGGACGACAGAGGATGAGATGGCTGGATGGCATCACCGACTCAGTGGACATGAGTCTGAGCAAGCTCTGGGAGTGGGTGATGGACAGGGAGGCCTGGTGTGCTGCCGTCCACGGGGTCACAAAGAGTCGGACACGACTGAGCGACTGAGCTGAGCTGAACTGTGACACCAGGGCAGCATTCTGATACGGAGTGTCTGTGGCGACTCCAAGCCTCAGGGGACACCGGAAGCTCTGCAGAGAAGGAGCCTGGACCCCGAGTTGCCACAGCCAAGAGCCCCAGCGAGCGTCCAAGCTGAGCAGGGGTCAGCACACAGCAGGCACGGCGAGACAGAGAGGCCCCCCGCGCGTCCCGAGCGAGACCACCGCGCAGCGGAAACGAACGCTCAGACGCTGAGCACCGCGGGGAACACGATTCTCTTTTTTTGGCCACACTGCTTGTATGATCTTACTTTCACAGCCAAGAGTGGAGCCTATGCCCCCTGCCTCGGCAATGCGGAGTCCTAACCGCCGGACTGCCAGGGACATCCCCACGATTCCATTTAAAGCAGATTTCTCAACAGTAGGAACAGAAGCCAGCAGAATACCTTCCAAGTGTTGACAGGAAATAGCTAACAATACGTGTGAGATGAAACGCTGAGAGAACAGCATGAACGATGTTGTGGCAATAAATGTGGAAATGTAGACAGATAAATTCACCAAAGTGTAGCTTCCTAAACTAGCTCAAGAAGAAGCAGAATTCTCAACAAGTCCCAAAGGATTAAAAAATGATTCAGTAGTTAAACATCATCCTGTAAATGAGACACCGCGGTCTTCCCTGGTGGCTGAGTGGTAAAGACCCCGCCTGCCAACGCAGGAGACAAGGGTTCCATCCCTGATCCGGGACGATCCCACACATCACAGAGCAGCGAAGCCCGGGACCCACAACTACTGAGTCTGTGCTCTAGAGCCCAGGGACCACAGCTAGAGAAGAGCCCCCGAAGCAACACAGACCGATAAATAAAAAGAGGACTGGGCCCAGGGAATCTTATAGGAGACGCTGCCAAGCTCTGAGTGAGCAGACGCCTGGCTGCTACAGCCCTCCAGTGGCCAGGGAAAGAAGGGCAGAGTCTCTTAAGCTTCCTCTATGAGGAAGGGTAGCCCTGCAGTAGTTCAAACAGTGTGAGAAAGGAAAATTACAGGCCAATCTCACTCAGAAACATAAACGCAAAACCCTAAACAAAATGAAAGCAAATTCTGAAAAAGCTGCTAAAAAGTCAGCCTGTGTCAGCAGCTGGGACCCTGCTGCTGACATGTTAGGACCATTCAGAGAGGGTCTATTTACAAAGGTGTGGTCTTGGAGGGAACCACCAGCAGTGGTGAGTGTGTGTGTGTGTGTGTTTACAAAGGTGTGGTCTTGGAGGGAACCACCAGCAGTGGTGAGTGTGTGTGTGTGTGTGTGTGTCTCTCGCTCGGTTGTGTCTGACTCTTTGCAATCCCATGGACTGTAGCCCGCCAGGCTCCTCTTTCCATGGGATTCTCCAGGCAGGAATACTGGAGTGGGTTGCCATTCCTTTCTCCAGGGGATTTTCCTGACACAGGGATCGAACCCATGTCTCTTGCATCGCAGGCAGATTCCTTACCATCTGAGCCACCAGGGAAGCCCACTGTGACTGTGTAGCCCTGGGCTAGTTAAAGAGACGTGCAACTGCCTCGAGACCTGGGCGTGGGGGTCCCTGGACCACAAAGGGGCGTGATCTACACCTTGGGAAGAGTGTGACCTTCGGGTAAAGGATCCAGGTGTACCCTTTGCTGGGATACCGAACAAAGCACCACAGCTGCTACTGCTGCTAAATCGCTTCAGTCGTGTCCAACTCTGTGCGACTCCATAGACGGCAGCCCACCAGGCTCCTCCATCCCTGGGATTCTTCAGGCAAGACCACCGGAGTGGGCTGCCATTTCCTTCTCCAAAACACACCACAGACTGGGGCTTTAACTAACAGAAATTGTCTCACCGTGTGCAGGCCCGAAGCCCAAGATGAGGATGTTGGCAGGGCTGGGTCCTTCCTGCCATCGTGAGGACCTGCTCGGGCCTCCGGCCTCGCCTGTGGACGGCCAATCCCGCGTGCGCCTGTTCACATCACCTTCCTCCTGTGTGTGTCTGTGAGCACGATCTCCCTTCTTACAGGAACACAGTCATACTGGATCAGGGCCCACCGCAATGATCTCATTAACGTGACCCCCTCTCTGAAAACCCTCTTTCCAAATCAGGTCACATTCCGAGGTCCTGGGGGTTCGGACTCTAGTCTATGAACTTGGGGAGGACACAGTCCAACTTGTAACACTGAGGTCACCCCAGAAGAGGGAGCCAGGGAAAGCAGCACCCCAATCTCACGCTCCCCTCTCCCCTGACCTCCGGCTGGGCTCCCCCCACCCGAGGTCACAGGAGCCCACTGACGCAGCCTTTTGGGGTCAGCAGACCAGGTACAGCGCGAGGTGGGGAGGAAGTCTGGAGCAGCCCACAGAAGGTAGCTGGCTCCCTCCCTGACTGCACAGCTCACTCCAGCAATGCAAGGTTGGCTTGACATCGGACCATCTATAGACGTACGTCACCTCTTTAACAGATACACACTCCACACCCACAGGGAACACGGTCGGGGAGAGCTCACACCGGGCAAAGGTATAGGGGCACTGAAGCCACAGCGTTACTGGAGGCCGAGAATGGGCAGTCAGAGGCCCCAGGTCCACCAGTGGGAGCTGCTGTGCCTACCGGGGGATGGGGGGCCAACACCGGCCTCTGCCACCCCGGTTGTGGCCAACATGGCGAGTCTCAGTCCACTGAAGGCTCTGAGCACCCCACCCACATGCTGGGGCAGCAGGCACCCACTGTGGTCATCTCTCTTCCTCTGGCTTTGCAGGGGGCTGGGCGCCTTCCTGGTGATGTCTGATCCAGTCCTGACAACTCTGTTCCCTGCCCTCCCAGCCTCCCCAGCAGCTGGGTGTGGCCACAAGACCCTATTCGGGCAGACAGAGCAAAACATAAAATCTGCTGCAGAAGGGGTCCCCGGGGAAACTCGTCCTCTCCTGATAAAGGGGCTGTGGCTGACCACTGGTCTTCCTGCTACAGGAGGGAAGCAAAGCTCTCCAGCCCCATTGGTCAGGTCTGAACGCAGTCCTGACAGACAGGGCCGAAGCGAGGGGTCTGTGCCCACCTGTGTGTGACGATGGGGAGGGACTGGGAAGGACCTGACCACCAGGCCTCCCGGGACGTCAGAAGGCTGAGTGGAGGGGGAGGGGCAGCACGGGACAGAACTTTCTAGGCAGCAGTGGGAGCAGGGTGAGCAAGGGACCTGGTCAGTTTCATGAACACAGGGAGGCCAGGGTGGCCGGAGCAGTTTGGGGGTCAGGGCGGGGCAGAAGAGGGTCTGAGAGCAGTCTGGCTGGGGAGAAGGTCCCACCCACATCTCGTCACCTGAGTCTCCAGGCCGTGGGGCCAGACCCCTCCCGGTGGGGTTGCAGGCTCCCTTCTCCACTGAGGAAGGGCAGCTGGGGTGCTGGCTCGGGGGGCCCCCCAGCCCTAAGGGCACGTCATCCACAAAGCTGGGTGGGGGGTCATGGCCTGGAAGGGAAGGCAGGGCTGGGCGGCTTGGGCAGAGGGGCCAGCTGTGTGGGCGGGGTCTTGGAAACATCTTTATTGTCAGCAAGGAGGGAACGGCAGGACACAGGCCACAGGGTAAAGGGGGCTCAGGAAGGACTTGCAGGCCGCTTGGGGGGGCGAATCCGGTCGTTGATCCAGTCCACGTAGTTGGCCACGCGTGTGTAGACGCCAGGCTTGTTGAGCCGCCCGCAGCCATCGCCCCAGCTGATGATGCCGTACAGGTAGGCCACGCCGTTCTTCTCGCAGGCCAGCGGCCCGCCAGAGTCCCCCTGTGCAGAGCAGCCTGTTAGGGCCTGAGACCCGCCCAGAAACCGCCCACCACCCCTCACCCCAGCCTCCCACACCCCAATCCTGAAAGTGCCTCTGAAGGGGTCCAGAGCTGCCCTGGGATGCAAATTCTTAAGGTGGACCCCCAGCAGCCTGGGGGGGGGTGCGGACGACACAGGCACCCCAAGCAAGGGAGCGGTCCTGCTCGCTCTCCCCCAGCCCCAGAGGTGGCAAGGCCTCCAGCTCCCAGGCCACCATTCTGCAGGCCCTGCCCTGCCTCCCTCTCACCTCCACAGCTAGCAGCGCCCTCCTCAATCTGGCTATCCACCCACCCACCAGCTGGCACCCTGCTGGAAACGCCCTCTTCACCTCCTGGCAAACTCTTATTCACCCCTCAGGACAGGTGCAAGCGCCCCCTCATCCATGAAGCCATCCTTGACCTTCCACAAGGTGCGTGCTGGACCATGTGGTCCAGGGGCAAGCCCCCGCACCCTTTGCAACTTCTCGGATGGGTAACCCTGGAAGAGTGTGCAGGCCCCTCTAGGCGTGTCTCCCCACCTATGAACTGGGGAGTAAAGCAGCTTCTCCATCTCAGCCCTTAGGCGCAGTCCCCCTGAGCAGGCCTTGACCACCGGGCCATTGGGATCGGCAGACCAATCGAGCCCACTCGGGAGAAGGCGGGGTGAAATGGGCTTTGGCCTTTGGTGTCACGTGGACAGTCCTGCCCTTGGTTCGATGTGCCCAGGCTTTGGGACCCGGCAAGGGTGAGCACCCATCCTGGGGGCACCACCGACTGGGAGGTGGGCCTCCAACCCCACCTCCTGGCTGGTCCCGCTGGTCTGGCCACTTTGGGTTCCAAGCTCCGGGGTGGCGGGCTGTCCAGGCTAACCTGGCAGGCGTCCGACCTGCAGTCGAAGTAGCCAGCACACAGCATGTTGGGGCTGATGTCGGCCCCGTACACCTCAGGGCTGCTGCACTTGTGGTCTGCGACCAAGGGGACCAGCGCCTCCCGCAGCGAGGAGGAGTAGCCGCTCACATCTGCGGGCCGACACGGGGTGGGGGTCGCTCAGGCTGGGTCGGGCCACGGGCACGACCCTGGCCCCCTGCCCGCACTCACTCTCATCCTGGTGGCCCCAGCCCGCTATCTGGCACTTGTGTCCCGCGGGGAAGGGGCTGCTGGGCTCAGGCAGGCAGATGGGCTGGACGAACTGGGAGCGGACAGCGCAGCGCTCCCCTTTCTTCTCCAGCCGGATCAGGACTGGGTGGGAGAGAGGTCGGAGGTCAGCCTCCCACGTGGGGAGCCCGTGACAGCCGAAGGTGGCCACGGAGTCACGCGGGGTACAGCCCGCTGGGCCATGGGGGCTGTGTCCTGGGAGGCCCCGGAGGGAACTGCAGGGAACCTTCCCCTTCCTCCTCACCTTCTCCCTTCCTCCACCCTCCTCCAGCCCACACCTCTCCCATCCCGCCTCCCCCAGGCCTGCCTGGCACCTGCTCCCAACGCTCCCAGCACACAGACCTGGGTAGAGCCTCACCGAGGTCGTGGTCACTGGGGTTGAACACTGAGTACATTGGGTACGGGATGTATTTCTCGATGCCAAACGTCTGTGTCACGTCCGTCGTGCGGTTGAAGAAGTGCTGGCCCAAGACCACGGAGACGCTTTCTCTGGGGGGGCTGTGCAGCGGGGGCTGGTGGCGGCATGACCCTTGGGCCCCTGAGGTCGGCTCGCCCCTCCCCACAGGCACAGAGCATCCAGGAGAGGACACTGTGCAATGCCCCCGCCCCCAAACCCTGGAAGAGACCTGAGCAGGGGTGCAGCGGGCTGCAGTGTGCTGGCCTGCAGTGCGGTAGGGCGTGGCGGGCTGCGGCCACACCCACAGTCCTGGCAGCACCACCTCTAAGAAGGCCAGGGCCCTCGTGAGCCGGGGACCTCTCCTGAGTCCAGGTGGGCTTGGTGCTGAATGAGGCCCAAGCCGGTGCAGGTCCAGGTTGGGGCACGGTTCTGCCCGGTTGTGGGCCTCGCACCCCTGACCCCGAACCCGGATGCCAGCCCCGGCCGTCCCTGCCCACCCGGAGGAGCCCCCTGAGTGGGCAGGACCTTAGGCGCCCCGGGCCCTTACGAGGGGCCACCTGCTCCTTCTGGGCCGGGGCGGGGGGGGGGGGGTGAAGGGGCGGGGCTCAGGACCGGCCCCGCCCACCGCCCTGCCGCGGAGACACCCGCCACGCCCCGCCCCCGCCGCGCCCACCACGCCCACCGCCCTGCCGCGCAGGCGCACCACCCCGCCCCGCCGCGCCCCACCACGCCCACCGCCCTGCCGCGCAGGCGCACCACCCCGTCACGCCCCGCCGCGCCCCGCCGCGCCCCGCCCCGCCCCGCCGCGCCCCAAGCTCCAAACCAGGGAGCTCCCGGGAGAGGACCAGCAACCCGGATAGAGACTGGGAAGGCGCCCCTGAGCAGGAGCGCGGCGGCTCTCGCAGTCTCCGGGCCCAGCACCGAGCTGAGCGCGGAGCCACACCTGGTTCAGAGGGGCGACGGGGAGCGGAGGGACCGAAGGACGGGGCTTACACGGGTCAGGTGGGGACGCGCGGGGGATGCTCAGGAGCAGCGGGAGTGTGCGCGGATGGCTGGCGGTGGAGCCGGGACGCCGCGTGTAGGGCCGGGCGGGCGGAGAGGCGGATGGTTGGAGCGGGGGACACCGGGATGGATCGTGGACACCGGGGCCCAGGGCCGCTCACCTGTTGGAGAAGCAGTGGGCGGCAGACACCACCCAGCAGGTGTGGACGAGGCTCCCCGCACAGAAGTTGTTCCCGATGTAGATGGCGGCCAGCCAGGGATGGGAGCCGGGTAGCGAGGAGGAGCCGCCGATGATGCGCGGCCGCAGGAAGGTCCTCTTCTTGTGCCGCTTGCCGCAGGTCTGGCGTCCAGCTGGCTCAGCGGAGGCGGGCCCGGCCGCGGGCCCGGGCAGGGTCAGCAGGACCTCAGTGGACGGGGGCTGAATCCTGGCAAGGGTTTCTGGGGACACAGATAACTGGATCGCGCCGCAGGTCCTGGCTGTGTCCAGGTTTCTCTAGGCCCCCAGTGGTTCACCTGCCTCCAGGCCCAGCCTAGGCAGCTCCTCTGAAAGAGGAGCCCAGCTCAGGCCCAGCTCTGCCCTTGGTGGTGGGTGGGGCACAGGACTTACTCTGAGCCTGTATCTGTTCACAGGTTTTGCGGGAGCCAGGGTGGCCCAGCATGCCTGGCAGGGGTTCCTGTCCCTTCCAGCAGCCTGGGACCCCAAAGCCAACCCGGGATGGGTCAGAGAGCCCTGGGGCAACGGGGCCAGAGGGCAGGCTGGCCTTTTGGAGCCTCCTACCCCCCAGGGGCTGACCCCAGGGACACCCACCTATCTGTGCCCATGGGGACCATCCAGGCACAGTGCAGAATGCCTGGGCCCCCTGACCTCTGGTGCTGACCCACTGCGTGTGGTCCAGCCCTGCTGTGGAGAACTTCAGTCTCCCCATCTCTCAGATGGGCCCATGGTCCTCTGGGGAGAGGCGGCTGGGCATGGGGGTGGAGTGGGGAGACCCCAGTGGGGGTGGGGCCAGCCCGGTTCCCACCCTGCTCCTCCCGAGACCACCTCCAGCTGCTGTGCGCACCGCAGGCCGCCAGGCGGCAGTACTCCCAGGAGAGGGTGCTGTCCTTCACCACGTAGCACCAGGGCCTCTCGTCCTTGTCTGGGTTCCTGGTGGACAGGGACAAGCGGATGGCCGGGATTCCTGACCCTCAGCGGCCTCTGCTCCTGCAGGCGGTTCTGAGCCCTGGCCCCAGGATCTGCTCCCTGGGCGGCCTCCCGAGCAGAGGGGTCAGGGCCGTGGGGACAGTGCTGACCGGCAGAAGGCGTGGGGGCCCAGGCCCAGGAGGGCCGCGGCACCCACAGAGTCCACGTGCAGCTCCTGGTAGAGCAGGTCGGAGTTCCAGGCCAGGCAGCTGAGGCCCGAGGCCGCTGTGCTGGCCACGCCTCGGTACTCGGTGCCCGTCCCCACGAAGCAGCGCTGGGCGGGCACTGTAGGCGGTGGGAGTGTGGTGAGCCTGGGCCACGGGGCGTGGGGCACACACCGCTCCGAGGCCGGGCGACTCACCGACGTTGCAGAGCCGCCCAGCGTAGTCTGGGGGGCAGGCGCAGATGGTGGTCCCAGTGGCCACGATCAGGTGACAGGAGCCCCCATTCAGGCAGGGGCTGCTCAGACAAGCTGGGGGGACACTCGGGAGCTAGACCTTGGCCCCGAGCCAGGGGCAGGGGTGGGGTGTCTAGGCCTGGTCCCGTCCTGGTGCCCCTCTCTGGGTGGTCCTGGGAAGTCCCTTCCCTGAGGGCAGGCTCAGTGATGTGACTGCCCCGCCGGGCCACGCCCTCGAGTACCTGTGTGGCGGGTCCCCTCACAGCGGACCTGGCCCCCCACACACTCGCACTGTTCCACGCGGGCCTGGTGCACGCGGGCCCAGCGATCGCCTGGCTCCAGGTACTCGTAGCGGCTCTCGTCGAAGCACTTCTCTGGGTGGCGGGGCGGGTGGGGCACAGTGAGCCGCTGCTCCCCACCCGGGGCCGGCTCCCCGCCGCCCTGCTCACCTGTGCCGCAGTCCTGGCCGGTGAAGGCCTCAGGGCAGGTGCAGTGGTATGACTCACGGTCCTGCGTGCTGGAGCACGAGCCCCCGTGGAGGCAGGGGCCAGAGGCACAGGGGTCCTGGGGGGCTGGGCACACGCGGGAGGGAGGCAGGGGGTGTCTGAGAGCGCCGCAGGCTTCGGGCCCCGACCCGCACTGTGACGCTCCCTGCTTGCCAAGGGCCTGCCGCCTTCAAGATGCCCCTTCTAAGGCTCCTCAGGGCATGTGTGCCCTGCAGGCCTCCGCCCTCCCTAGCCCACCCCTGCCCAGCTCTTAGAGCCTGAGCAGGCAGGCCTCTGGCTCCGCATCCAACACTTTGAGAGCCGGACCCCTGACAGGCAGCACACTGCCCCTGGAGCGCCCTGGCCCCCGTGAGCAGGTCTCCCAGCCTCGCACCCTGTGCAGGCACCCCTCGGGCCTGACCAGCAGGGGGCGGCATGGCCCCAGCAACAGCCAGAGCAGCTCTGTGGCCCCCAGAGAGGGTGGGACTCTGCCTTGTGGGTGGGCGGGTGTTCCCCACTCACCTCTCCTCCAGCCCCCAGGCCTGCAGTGGGATAAGCCGCAGACAGGGCAGGGTCCCCCACCCCAGCTCAGCTCTGACTCCCCCGAGATCACCCCCACCCCCGGCTCCAGAGCCCGGCGCCCACCTGGGCCCCCCTGGGGAGCGGGGTCCTGCACGCAGTAGCCCCAGGACCTGTCGCGGTCGTAGTTATGAGTCGTGGCACACCTGGGGGAGAGGCGCGCGCTGATGGGGGAGGGCACCAAGAGCCCGGCCCGCCCGCCTGACCCAGGCTGGCCGCTCTGGAGCGCTCTCCTGCTCAGGCCCCGTTGGTGCACTCCACCTGCCGCGTGCTGGGCCCAGGCCCGAGTCAGGAGGGCAGAGGGTGGGAGGGCCTCCAGGGTGGACGTGGGGGCACGGGGACGGGACCCACCACTTCCTGTGGGAGCTTCCGTCTGCAGTGCAGGAGTGCAGCATGCGGCCGCCGTAGCGGAAGGGGAACCTGCAGGGCTGCCCGGCCTCGGTGAGCACTGCCAGGGGGTGGGGGGAAACGGGGGTCAAAGGCTCCCACGCCGGATGCCTCCCGATCCCCATCACCCACCCTGCTTCACCCCCCGGGGCTGCGGCGGTCCCCCCAGAGTCACCCGCTGCCTCCTCCAAGAAGCTCTCCTAACGCACCTGTGCCCCCAGGGCTGTTGGAGGGGGCTCCCCTGGGCAGGGGGCTGAGCCCTCCACCAGGGGGCCTCTCTGTCTGGGGTGCTCCCGTGGCTGCAGTGCTGGGGCTCACTGAGGTTACAGGGGTCACAGGAGTCACTGTGGCATTGTGTCCTGGGGGCTCCCTTTGCCTCTGGGAAGGGCCGAGAGGGCTGTGACGGGGGTGTGGGGTGGGCCCCTCACACGAGGCCCTGCCTCCATTTGCATGTCAGCGTTCTCAGGCCTTGGAGTGGGGACCAGGGGACACCCGCCTCAGCTGAACACTGTCCCCTCCCCTCCCGCCCAGTCCAAGGAGCCGGGACACCAACAGCACTGCCACCCGGGCTTGAATCCTGGCGGTGGGGTCGGACGAGAGCAGCTGTGTGGCCTTCAGAGCCCCCCACAACCTCAGACACGTGGACCCAACAGGCCCAGAGGGCAGGGACCAGCCCCCAAGCCCCTGGGCGGGGGACCAGCAAGTTGGAGCCCCCGGCCTCCTGTCCCCCAGGCCCGCCCAGCATGCACACCTTGGCCCCGAAGGTCCGCTTTCCCCACATTGGGCCCCTCACCATGTCCACACCCTGCCCTGGCCTTGCCCCAGGACCTGGAGTGGGCCCAGGGGAGCCCGTGGTCACAGACCCGCGGGGTCAGCGCTCACCCTGGCAGCCTGGGGCTGCGCCCCGCGAGGCAGCAGCAGCAGCAGCAGCAGCAGGGCTGGCCCAGGTGGGGGGCAGGGGCTGGCGACCCGGGCCCAGCACCCCATAGCTCCTCCTGGGCTGCCGTGCGAAGCAGCGGGACGCGGGAGCAGGGTGAGGGTCAAGGCCACCTGCAAATGATTAACTCTGGCTGCCTCCCATGCCGGGAGGCCCGCACGTCCACCGTATCTGCCGCCCGGCTCACCCTGCCTGGGCCAGCGGTCCCCTCTCGCCTCCGCCGTGCTGTTCCTGGACCTGACCGCATTCTCCAGGCTCAGCATAGATGCCTCCTCCAGGAAGTCTTCCAGGATGACATGGAAGGAAGGGGCTTGGACCCCCCAATCCCAGCTTCTAGTTCCCACCCAGCCAGAGGGCTGACTACTGTGTACTTATGAGCTGTACTAACCAGAGCAGCTGTACGTGCTGGGCCCTTTGGCGCGGCCCCGTGGCCGGCAAGAGGCTCAGTGCAGAGGAGCCTGTGCGCCCTGGGCTACGGGTTGAGGACAAGGCCCCAGACAGGGACCTCTGCCGCCGTCCTCCGTAGCACTTCTGTCTGTCCCCTCCCAGGGCGAGCCTGGGGTGGGGCCTCCCATGCGAGGGGAGCAGGGAGGAGGCCTGCCCCCAGCCCCCCGCCCCCACAGCTCCTGGACCCTCAGGGGCGCCGCCTCAGAAGCCCAGGACCAGGACCACCCAGGACCACTCGTGCTGTCCTGCCTCCCACATCCTGAGCCCCTGGCCAGGCACCCAGGCCCACAGAGACCCGGCTTGGGGCCCTGCCCTGGTCTGGGGGCACTTAGCTCCCCGACCCGTGAGCAGGGACAGGGTGTTGCCTCCCAGACACGGCTGGAGTCGTCACCCCAGCCAGCCTGTGGTTTGTGAGTGCAGCTCAGGACAGAGCTGCTCGGGGACCCTCTTCAGCAGTTTGAGGGGGTCGCAGAGGCCAGGGGGCCCTGATCCCTGTCAGTCAGCTCAGCTGCCGACACGGGGCAGAGGGAAGGGCTGGCCGGGGGGGTTGGCCTGGCACTGCAGCCGCCTCATTGTACACCCCCAAATTGCCCTCTCCAGGCCCCCATTTGCCCTCTGTGCAGAGAGAGAGAGCACAGAAATGGGGGGCACCCAGCTTGGAGGCGGTAGGCGCCGGGCCCTCTTCCATGCGGGCACCCTTGGGCCCAGCTCAGGGCACAGCCCCACGGCCCCAGGGGCACTGAGGCTTAGGGCCCTTCTGCAAGCCTGGAGCACGTCTCCGGGGGCAGGGCGCTCCACATGGGCTCCGTACACCCAGGAGCCTGGGCCCGTGCCACCATCTCTCTCTCCCTCCACCCCGCGCCCTGCCCCCTGGCCTGGCTTCCACCCCTGTCCCCTCCAGACCCCGGCCTCAGGGCCTTTGCACAGGCTGCCACCCTTTTCCCAGGCCTTCTTGGGCAGGCAGGGCTCCCCTGACATGGTCACTGCACAGATTGGCCCTGCCAGACCACTCATCTGAACGAGACCAGGGTCAGGGTGACCTGAAGGGTCCCCGGGCCGAGCCCCGCCCCCACTGGTGGGCACCCCGAGAGGACGACCCTGTGGGGTCCCGGCAGACGGCATGAAGCAGACAAGACGGGGCCTGGACGGGGCAGGACCTGGGCCGGCCGCCCACACGCTGGGCCCTGCGCCCCCTTAGGGTCAGCCTTGTCTCCCTGCCCACCTCTGACCCTGCCCCCTTGAGCCGGTTCTTCCAGGCCTATCCCCCGCGACATGCCCAGGGCCACGGGGGCCACGGCTCCCCGGGGGAGGGCCCGTGCCCTGGACCCAGCACGAGGCCAACAGTCAGGTCCACTCTGACACTTTATTGCGGGAAACCTGGGCGCCAAGCAGCAGGGGCAGCGCCACCAGCCCTCTGAGCCAGCCCTGGCGGGCATCTGAGGCCAGGCCCCCGGGGGAGGCTGCCCTGGCCTGTCCAAGGCCCCCGAAGGGGGCTCAGCTGCCCCCTCAAGACCACTCTCTCCACGCACGTGTCCCAGCCGGCAGCCCGGGTGCAGGGTCTGCAGGGTTGGCCGGCGGGGACGGGCCGGCGGGCGGCAGCCTCAGACGAAGGTGGCATGGTGTGGGCTGGCCTTGGGCTTGACGGGGCCCCTGGGGATGGGGCTTAGGGTGGGGCGGGCTGACGTCGGGGCCCCACTGGCCCATGGCCTCCAGGGGGCTGTCCGCACCCCCGGGACGCTGCCACCCAGCCCCGGCGGTGCACCAGCGACTCGGTCCATGTCCGCGGCTGTGCTGACCGGGGGCCATCGGCTGCCTCGGGCCCCGCCTGCTGTCATGGGGAGAGGAGAGAGGCTGTCACCCGCCTGCCCCCCCCGGCAGGAGACCCCGGCCACCCTCCTCACTCAGACCGTGCCAAGGGGTTCCTGCACCACCACCCCCCACCCCGTGCGTCCCGGGGGTGGCGACCTCTGCCCTGTGGCTCCTCGGCCTGTACTCCGAGGAGCACTCAGCAGGTACCCTGAGGAGGGTCGCAGGCTGAGGGGGGCAGCGGGCTCCTGGGAGTGGGCAGGGTGAGGGCAGCTGCGGTCCTGAGTGCTGGGGGGCAAGGTCTGGGGGTGCCCGGCCTGGGGGGCTTGGTGTGCTGGGACCAGCAGGGCCCCTTGTCTGGCAAGGGGACACCCAGGGCTCCCTGCCCAGGTCCAGTGTGGCCAGGAGACTGGGGATGTCTTACCCAGCGGGGGCTGCCGCCCAGCTGGGGCCCCTTCGGGAGGAGCTCAGAGGCAGGGCAGCTCCCCTCTGCCCCCGCCCCCTTGTTCTCCTCCCCTGGGGGGCTGTCTGCAGCCGAGGGGCATCGGGGAGGCAGTTGTGATGGGGGCTCCCAGAGAATACAGAGCTCACGGTGGGGCTGTTGCAGATGGGCCGGACCCTAGGAGCAAGGCCCTCTGCAGGCACGCAGGGTCTGTACCCAAGGGCCATGCTGCTGGCTTCTCAGGGCCATGGCCCCCAGGCCAGGGTGGGGCAGGGGGCCCCCAGGGCCCTCCTGACCTGGCCCCATCGTGGTCCACCTGCCAATGGCTGACTGGGGCACGTCTCAGCCTCCCAGACCCCAAGTCCCTGCCAGGCCCCCCTCACACTCCCCCGCTCCGCCAGCAACACCACAGGCCAAGCGCCCCTTCCTCCAGCCTGCCTGCTGCTCAGAGCAGCCAGGCCCTGACTCCAAGTACCCTCCTCACCCCTAGGAGCTCCAGGCTGCCTGGGACTGCCCTGGAAGCTTCCAGACGCTGCGGTGGGCAGCCACACTTCCCTGCCCACCACCCCAGGCGGTCGTACTGCCCTGTCCCCCTGGCTGGTCCTGGGTGGGGCCCTGGCGGGGCAGAGATGCAGTCACCAGGAGCCAGGCAGGTGTGGGCAGGGCACAGGGCGCTGGGCAGGTGCCTCACCCTGTCCTGACACGGGGCTCCCCAGATTCACCCCCAGGACAGGCGCCAGGCTCAGGGCCACAGGCAGGACTCCAGGCCACGGTCGGGCCGGGTATAGGCGGGACACAGCGTGTCTGGGGTGGTCTTGGTGAGCCTGAGCCCAAGGACCCTCCGATGTCTAGGGTGCAGGGGAAGACACCCCGGCCCCCGGTGGACAGGCTGGAGGAGGGGGCTCCAGCCCAGGAACATGGGGTCCATCTCCCCTGACCACCCCTCCTGGCCTGTGGGGGAGGGTGCAGACGGCCCCTTCCATGTGCCAGAGGCCTATCAGTGGGGGACAGGGGTAGCCGTGGGGGTCTGCACTTGCTTCCCCAGCAGCTCTGTGGCCCCCAGGACCCCTGGGGCAAGTCTGAGCTGGTGGGAGGGGCCCGGCATCCTCTAATCTGATGGAGATGGCAAGAGGGACCCCCATGGCGGATCAGCCTCACACCTCCCAGGGGAGCTGCCTGGCCACACGCGTCCTACTCGGGCAGTGTGACAAGGCAGGGGTGGAGAGCAGAGACGCTTGTGAGGAAAGCGGCCTGTCCATGGCTCCCAGTGTCCACGTGGAGCAGCCGGGACTAGAAGCTCCTCCCAGACAATCAGTCCTTCAGTCATTCAACAAACATTCCGATTGGGCCTGTCCCATGCTTGCCAGTCAGCCCCCAGGGCCAGGAAGCCATGGGGTGGGGCTGGTCTGCCTTGGATCTGGGGTGGTGGGGAGGGGCAGGGGTGTGCTCCTCAGTCGCTGGTCCCCATTTGGGGTGCCTGTCTGGAGCGTTAAGAGGCCTGTGAGCCCACACACACTGCGGGGCATGGCCCGCTCCTGTCCAGCCCTGCTTGGACCCTCCAGGAGGACAGGCTGGCGAGAGGGGTGGCCCCAGCCACGGGCCCTCTGGCGCCCAGGCAGCTCGCGGGCTCAGGGCGGGTGCGTCTCAGGAGGGTGGCTGCGGTCCAGGCTCCTCCCGCTGCCCAGACTTGCTTCTCCGAGGCAGTGGCAGCCCCAGGCCTGTGACTCAGTGTCCAGGGCCCAGCCCGAGCGGTGGGAGGGCAGGCGTCACGGCCTCTGTGCCAGGGCCTGCCTGTGGCGACTGCTCTCCCAGCCTCCCGGTGACCCTCCTGGCAGGGGGTGGAGCACAGAGGACCCCCACCCCCCAGAGCTTAAGGGCCACCGCTTCCAAGGGAACCAGGCTGCCCTGTACACGACGCTCACTCCTGGCACCAGCTGGCCCGAGTCCTCTGTCCCACGTCCCCCAGACCCTGCACGTGGGGCTGGAGCCGGAACCTCACTGCCCACCCCTCAAGCTGCCCTGGGGATCACAGGCCCGGCCCCCCAGCCAACCGGATTCTGTGATTCTGACCGGCACAGCTAGCCCCTCCCTGGGGGCACCCTGCTGGAGCCCTCATGACAGCTGGGACCCAAAAGCCCCTCCCAGGACCCTCCGGGCAGTCCCCGGCCAGCAGCCGGCCTGCTCTGGCTCTCAAGGCACCACATCAGGAGAAGGACCCTCCTTTGGGAGGCCTGTGGGGCTCCCGACGACCTTGGTGCGGCCTGGCCCCTCGGCCACCCCCAGGGTGAAAGTCTGGCCTCAGCCTTCAGACCTGCTGGGCCCTCGCAAGGCCCCCCTGACCCTGGGAACCCCATCCCACTCGGCACCCTTCCGTGGAGGCTGCCTGGGCACCCAAGGGCAAGTCAGGGGACAGCCCAACCAAAGCCCTGGTTCACACGTGGTTCCCCCCACCCCGGCCCCCAGCGTGTGTCGGTCATGGGGCGTGGGTGCCGGCTCGAAGCCCCTCACTCGGCAGATCTCTGCTGAGCACCTGCTGGGTGCCAGGACTCCAGCCCATGGCAGCACAGGCTAGGTTGGGGGGCCACACGGAATGCAGGCGGGCAGACCTGGGGGCGGGAGTGTGGGCAGGGCTGCCCCCGTGGAGGTGGCGGAGGTCATACTACCAGCCACCAGTGGCCCATGGCTTCCACTGGGAGACACCCAGAGGTCTCCCAGAGGTGGCGTGGACCACCCGCAGGGCACTCGGGGGAGACACGGAGAAGGGGACGTGATGGGGACAGACATGCAGCAGAGACCCAGGGCCAGCGGCCAGGAGGCTGCAGTTGTCTTCACCCATGCCGGGACCTGGGGACAGGTGTTGGGCCAGCTCAGTCAGCGCCAGGGAGCCGGCTGGGTGGAGGCGGGAGCCCAGGACATCTTGCGGGAGTTCCACTCAGGTCTGTCCCAGCCAGGGCAAGGCTGGGGTGCTGTGCTGCAAACGGGGTTCTGGAGAGAGCCCTGGCTGAGGGCTGCCCTCCCGGGATCCCTGAGCACCCACGTGTCCCCGAGAAAGTCCAGCAGCCGCCCCATCTGCCCGGGAAGGTAGGTGTGTGAGGTGGGGGTGACCCTCTGCTGCCCAGTCAGAAGGGCCAAGCTACTGCTGGAGAGGGGATGGTTGAATGGACAAAGTGCAAAAGAGGTGGCCTGGGCGGGGAGGCACACGGGGCTGGCGTCCGGGCTGGGGAGACCTGCACAGCTGTCCCAGGAGGCCCTGACGCCCTGAGCACAGGCAGCGGCCAGCTGCGGAACCAGGTGGGCTTCCCCGGTTGTCCGTGGCCCAGGGCTCCCGCCTCACCTTGGCCTTAGCAGGTGAGACACACCAACTCTGGCTGGGGGCCCATGCTGGGCTGGGGGGTGGGCAGACAGGGGCAGAGGGGCTCCTGGGACTCGGGGCCACCCCGAGGGCACGGGTCTGGCCGCCTGCACTGCCCAGTGGAGGGCGTGGCCCTGCTGCGGGCCTGTCAGCCTGGCTGACACGCCCCCCGCTTTCCATGGAAACCGAGTTACTAGGCCACAGCGACCCCTGGCGGGTGGGCTGCGTCGCAGCACTTCCTGGATCCGCGAAGTGACTGCGGGCCCCTGCCGCTCTGGGGACTGGACGTGCCTCTGGGGGCCCTGGACTTGGTGCAGGGCGGTACGAGTCCGCAGGGCGGGGGGCTTCCGCCCCGTCCAGTGCTCCTTGGGCTGAGCCCCCAGCGGGGCCGGGATGGTGGCGAGGGCTCCTCAGGGAGGGTAAGGGAGAGGCTCGACCAGGACCCTGACCCAGGACCCATCACCCAGCGCGGCCGGGCAACAGGAGGGGAAAGCCTGCCCAGCGCCTGGCTAGGGGAGCGGGGGCGGAGGGCCCGTCCGTGGACAGAGCGGGCGCAGAGGGACACGCTTCTCTCAGCCCAGCGCCCGGCTGCAGGTCCCACAGGGTCAAGCCTGCACCAGGGTTCTGGCACCCCGCTCAGCGGGGGGCAAGGCCAGGACCCACCCCGCCTGACACCCGGGGGCGACGGGGTGCTGGGCCGGGCCCCACCACCACCAGTCAGCACTGAAACGGCTCCTCTCCCCGGCCTTGAACACCCTGCTCTCTCCCTGGGAACACAGGGCCCTTTGGGGCGACTCCCACGCCCTCACCACACCCACCCACGTGGACAGGGGCATCTCAGCCCCCTGGCTGAGTGAGCCTTGAGCCCTCTGCAGGGCCCTGGACGCCGTCCTTGGACCTGACACTCCATCGGGGCCAAGGACTCACACCCACACCCAGCCAGTGCTCCCCAGGGCGTGACGTGCCCACCAACGCCCAGGGTTTTGCTGGACGCCAAACAGGTTAACAGGACCAAATCCACGGCAGGCCATGCGGGAAGGCTGTGCCCTGCGTGGAGAGTCCACGCTGGGCACGTGTCTGTCCAAAGGCCTCCAGCCCTCAGGCTCTGACAGGCTTCTGGATGTGGGCGCTGGGGACCGAGGCCCACCCTGATAGGATCCTCTCCTCGGGGTGGCGCAGAGCTGGCAGCCCTGGGCTCCACATCTCACGACCTGGCAGCATGGCCGTGCTGTCTCTCTCACCCTGGACAGAAGGGTCTCGGTGGCCACCCTCTAGGAAACAGCTCACAGCACCTAGAACTGGGGACGCACTCTGCATGAATCCTGCCAATGGACCCCAAGAATAAGCACACTGGCCTAAGGGTGCCCGCAGTGCCCCCACTGGCTGGGGAACCCCTGGTGCTGTTCTGAGTCACCAAGGTGAGTCCGAGGCTCATGGGAGGAGTGGAGGCTCCCTCTGGTGAGCACCCCCCTAGGACACCTGAGGAGGCAAGCATCCAGGGCCCCCACCTCGCTGGGGGTTGGGGGCACTGGCATGGCCTGGGTTCCTGCCCACCAGTACACAGGGGTGGGGGTGGGGCTCACATGGCCCCAGCAATGTATGTAGATGTAGGGACCCACCCGTCACCCTGCCCAGGCTCCAGAGCCAGGAGCAGAACAGGCCCCACTGGGTAAACCGCGTGGGCTCGATGCCTGAGCGGAATGTGGAGCTGGGGAGGACGTGGCTGGACCACAGGCATCCAGCATGCCTGCGCTCCGGGTTCACAGGGTCGAGGCGGAAGAATCCGGCCACCTCACACAGCAGCGCCGGCAGCCCCCACCTTCAGCCATCTGACCCCTAATCCCAGGGCTCAGGGAGGGAAGAGCCATGCCCGCCGTGTGCTGTGTCCACCCATCCAGGCCACCCAACCCCACCCTTATGCAGCTCTGTCTGCAGACACACCCGAGGCGCCCAAGTGTATCTAGAGTTGTCTATTTTCAAAAGCCAATATATTAAACAATGAATTACACGAAAATGTGCAGTGCTTGCCATGGATTAAAATATATCTATCGTTTTCTAAAGAGAAAATAGGTTTTCAAATGAAGGAGAAAAGAGTTTTCAAGCAGTCCGATGGTCAGGTGTAGAGTTTATTTCTCCTGGAGGAGCACAGACTCAAAGCACAGATGCAGCTGCACGGGGTCGCAGAACAGGCCACATGCGAGGAGCCCGCCCACACAGCCGGTCCTCCAGAGCCGGCACCCCGCGCACGGAGCCAGACCGCCACGGCCCGGGGTCCCCAGAGATGCGGCTACGGGGCCGGAGGACCATCCCAGGCAGGACTCAGGCAACGGGGGCCTTCCTGGCCGCCAGGAGCCGCCCCGCGGGCGTGGCCCTCTGCAGGGGGAGCGGTGTGCCCCCTTAGCCCCTTCTCCATGAGGCCGGGGGCCTCACTTCCCCAGCCAACATTCATGCGTCTCGGGACCGGCTCACGTGACACGTTCACGCTTCCGTTTGGAGGTACCATACTGACCTCCCCGGTCAGGGAAGCCCAGGGCCGCGGGCCCCCATGTGCTCTGACCGATGTGCAGAGGAGGAGCAGGCCCCCGCGGCCGGACCTGGGGGTCACCGTGGGCCTCGGGCTCTAAGCCACACAGGGCTTCTCCCACTTGCTCGAGACAAATACTTTTTTTTTCAGTCTTGAGATTAAAATACTGAAAGTGCTAGCGATCTAGATTGTAAAAATAACACACATTTTTCAGAAATCCCCAGGGCCTTGCTTGGTGGCATTACTGCCCCGGCCGGGCGAGAGGCGCAGGGGAGCACACTGGGGCCCGGTGGGACGCCGCTCATGAGCGCCCCCCACAGGAGGCCTCCTCCACGCCCGCCGCCCCCTCCCACCGTCCTGGCCACTCTCCGACCTCGGCGGCGCTGGGTCCTCTCAGAGAGGGCGGGGGCAGCCAGGACAAGCACGGTCACCGAGGAGGAAGCACGCTGAACCCTCCCTCCAGAGACTCCGGGCGGGGGGCTCACTTCCCACCGCCCTCTCGTTTTAATTGCAAACTGTGTGGACAACGCCAGCGCCGGGCGGACGGCGCGGGGCCAGCGGGAGGAGGGCCGTCAAAGGGGAGCAGGGGCGGCGCGCCCGGAGGTACCTGGTCTCGGAGGCGCGGCCGCGTCCCGCGGGGCGGGGGGCGGCGGCAGGAACGTGCTGTTGGGGCTGCTGATGTCCCCCTCCCCCGTGAGCGTCAGGTCGGCCACGTGCTCGCCCTCCTCGGTCTGGACGCTGCCAGCCTCCACTTCCTGCGCCGGCGGGCTGGGGGTCCCGGGGGCGCCGAGGGGCAGGCTGTCGCCGGAGCCGGGGCTGCTGGCTGGGCTTTCCTGGGGCCGGGGTGCCCGCTCCTCGCCGTGACCCGTCGCGGGTCTTGGGCTGCAGGCCTTGGCGGCGGCTGGAGGGGCAGGGACGAGCCCTGGGGGGCTGGGGGGCAGGCGCAGGAACTCGGGCAGCACGAGGTCCTCCCTCCTCAGCAGCCCGCGCTGGTCGTCTGCTCTGCTGCTCTGAGCTTTGGAAATGAGCTCAAAAAACTCTGGGAAGGAATCCCACATTGACCAGGTTTCAGAGCAGGTCCCCTCCGGCCCACAGCAAGCGCGCGTCTACAAAGTTCTGTCCCGCTGCCCCGGGGCCTCCCCACCCTCTAGCCTCCACCCAGAGCCCGGGAGGCTGCAGGCCGCGGACACAGCTCTGGTCCTCCCTGGACTGGCTCTGGGCGCCAGGGCAGCAGCCACCTGGCTCCCTTCTGAGCAGGAGGGAGGCTGCTGACCAGACGCCACGGCCTGTCAGAACCAGGAGCCCGGGTGTCCGGCACCGGTGAACCCGTGTGCAGCATCCTCAGACACAACCTGGGCCTGTGAGCAATGCCCGGCCCTCCACCCTCTTCCACAGCCCAGCACCCCTGGCGGGTACTCTAGCTTCCTGGATGCCCCCCAGAACTATTCCTGTTCTTGAAAGTGGAAGTGTTAATCCCTCAGTCATGTCCGACTCTTGGTGACCCCATGGGCTGCAGCCCACCAAGCTCCTGTCCATGGGATTCTCCAGGCAAGAATACTAGAGTGGGATGCCATGCGTTCCTCCAGATCGTCCCCACCCAGCGGTCGAGCCGAGCCAAGCCGCGCGTCTCTTGTGTCTCCTGCACTGCCGATGGGTTCTTTTTACGGCTAGCTCTACCTGGGAAGCCTGTTCTTGCCGGGGTGAGTTCTCAGCTATAACCCGGGTCCACCATCCCAGGTAGACGGTGTCCACACTGAGCCTTCTTGGGACTAGCTTAGCTAAGGTTACAGTCTTAGCTTCTGACCAGCAAGGAGCCTGGAACCTCACACCTGAGGGTGCTCCAAAGGCGGGCGCTTCGGCGCAGGCGCGGCCGGGCAGCGCAGAAGCTGCTACGAGCCAGCCGGGCCGAAGCGCTGCGGGGTTCAGCTGTCACAGGGAGGCTCAGAGCAGTGCTGCTCCTAGCGCTTCTCTGTGTCACAGCCTTCTGGAGGAAAACCTTCCCGCCTCCCTGTCTCTTACGCGCTGCCCTCCTCCATCCAGCAGTCCAGGGGCAGCGGGGGCGGCCGGGCCCACGGCCAGACACACAGCATCCCCTCCCGGCTTCTGACCAGGGCGGTCAGCGCAGCCAGGGCTCTGCCTCACTTGGGACCGCCCCCGCGAGGGCCCGCCCCCTGGAGAGGACCCGCCCCCTGGCAGAGGCCCGCCCCCTGACGAGGACCCGCCCCGTGATGAGGGCCCGCCCCTGTCGAGGACCCGACCCCAGGCAAAGGCCCGCCCCCTGACGAGGGCCCGCCCCTGACGAGGACCCGCCCCAGGGACACTGAGCCCGCTCTGAGCCTGACCGCGCTGTGAGGGGGACAGAGAGACCACCTGTTGCAGCCCCAGGCGGGGGCTCCCTAACTCCTGAAGGGCCCAGCCCTCGGTCTGAAAACTGGGGCTTTAGTAAGGTTACACCGACAGCTGCACAGGTGACTTCTCAGTGTGAAGGGGTCACAGTCACCCCAGTGGCATAACCCAGAGAAGGTTCTAGGGATTCTACGCATTCACGAAAAACGTGCAAGTTTTAAAAAGTACACATACCCTCCGCTTCGTCCAAATTAATTTTCTGATATTTTTTTTTCCCAATCTTTGCAATAGATTCTTCTCTCTTTGAAAGCCGGGGCTCCCTAGCATTCTTCCCATTTTCTCCTTTAATTTTAATAGAATTAGACTTGCCTAGCGTTTTCTCCTCTCCCTGCGTCAGAAGGAAAGTCAAAGTTCCACTCACGTTGCAGATACGACAGCACGTTCATCAGTTACATAACAGGGGACTTGGAAACACAGACTGCACAGATTTGGACTTTACATGAGTTGCAGAAGTCAATTGCATTAATTGGGCACACTCACCCACCCAGCGATTCCCAGGCCAGTGGGAGCGGGCACCACAAAGGGGCCCCAGAAGAACCCCCCACCCCGGGCACAGGCCCGACTGGAGCAGAGCCGTGGGGGCCACCGCCCCCGAGCATCACAGGTGTGGGCCGAGGGGAGATTACCGTAGCTGAGTGATTCCTGGCGCTGGCATTTACAGCTGTGCTCTGTCTGACCGGCGCACTCCTCTGTTTATCTGTGGATGCCGAACACAGTTGAGATGGACTTTATACTGCAGTAAACCGCAAAGCCATCTCCACATCAATACAATGACGTTTATACAGCTTTGAGAGCAAAACTGCACAGAAGCCAAGGTATGAGAGGTCCCTTATCTGCATCACGTTAGGCCGAGGTGCCCACACAGGGCCAAGGGACAGAGGACCAGTGCCCTGGACTGGACGCATCTGGACAGGGCAGGGTGAGGGTGACAGAAAGGGTTCTGCAGTGACAGCGCCTCCTGGGGACTGTTTGGCACGAGCGCCTTTAGAAAGTGGGAGGCTCTCACATTCATTACGTATTCTCAACCATAGCCACTGCCCCAAGTCAGGGCCGCAGGCTGGCCCCCAGCCCTCATGGTGCACGGCCACGGCGAAGTCCTGCCGCCCCGTCTGTGAGCAGAATTCCGCACCCTGCACTCATCTGCCTGCAGCTGCACCTTCAGGCTCACCTACGCACACGGGTCGGGGTCCGACCACGTCAGACCCTGGAGGGGGCGCTGAGCACCCGCGCGCCCTGCTCAGGCCGCCGGGCAGGCGGAGAGCACACTGCACTCTCAGAACCCAGATGGGCCCAGAAGGGGTGAGGGGCTGCGCTGGAGCCCCAAGGGCAGAGAGGCTGCCACAGCCCAGGTCACCGGGGGCACACAGACGAGTGACCGGCGCCCCACTTCAGAGCTGACTCAGCCCGGGAAAGGGATGGGGCAGCTCCCGGCACGGCACCCCACTCGCCCTGTTCAGTGGACTCCAGGAGCTCCCTGCAGGAGACACGGCCCCACTACCCTCTGCCTGGTAGGGGCTGAGCGCTCCGGGGAGTGCCAGTCCCCGAGACCCAAGGCGAGGCCAGGTGACCTGACGGAGCCCCAGCGGTTGCACTGCCACAGAGATCGCTCTCCCTGGGAGGCTGCATGGCCAAGGCCAAGGCGGCGAGCGTGGGGAGAGCTCCGCGAACCACTGCTGCCCTGTGCACAGGCCCTCCGACACCACCCAGTCTCCACCTAGGCCCCACTTCAGCCACCGTTGGGCCCAGAGCACAGCAATAACCTAGGGTCCCAGGCCCTTGTGCAGAGGATGGGGGCTCCCCCAGGAGCAGAGCACGTTCCAGGGTGCGCTGGAAACTCGGACAGCCCCAGGGTCACGGCAGGGCCTGTCACCCTTCTCCCAAAAGAGGAGACATGCTCGGCGAGGCCCCAGCACTCCTGCCCACAGTCAGATGCCCGTCAGGCTTGAGCTCGGCCACGGCGGGGAGCTGCCGGGCCCCAGGAGACCCCGAAGCCGTGAGCAGCCCTCTGCGGCATCACGCTGAGATGTGGACAGCAGAGCCCGGGACCCGGCATCTCTCCGCTCACCTTTCCCTCGGGAGGGGTCCTTCTCCTCCAAGATGACCCGCTGTCCGTCCAGACTCGAGATGGGGGCCCCAAGGTCCAGGGGCTCCTTCTCTCCACTCTAGAGGCAGAGATGGTGCAATGAGCAGCCCACGTGGGCTGGAGCTCTCCGGAACAACCACGTGTGGTCCATCTGCCAGCAAGACCACCCCAGGCTTGACGGGGTCACACAGGCCAGCTGACCCCAGGTCCTGCCACCTCAGCAGGGCTGGCCGCAGACCCCTGACATGGATCCCCAGTGCTGGCAGGGCTGCCTGAACACAGGCACCCTGAGGGACCCAGTGCCAGCTGCGGGCTACACCGAGTCGGGTTGAAGACTCGGGGGTGGAGAACGCATGGTGGCACCACTAAAAGCTGCATCCCCAGGTCAAGCTGGTCGAAGTTTCAGGACCTCTCAGCCTGGAGGGGGTACCCTGAGCCCGCCTCGCTGGGCCTCAGTGTGCCAGGAAGCACATGTGGGGCTTCGTGCCCCTCCCTGAGAGCAGGAAACAGGCGGGTCTGAGGCCCAGGGTCCTGCCTTTCTCCCCTGGGAGACTATTTTGCTGTTTGAGTCCCGCAGCTTCTGTGAAAAAACAATCTGAACGTGCAGTCTGGCTCTTGAATGACCTAGTGACCCGACACCCAGCCAGAGCTCCAGCCGAGTGGGGAGTGGACAAGGCTAGCAGGTCCAGGTGGCTCACGACCTCCTGTCCTCAGTGGCCCACAGCTCACCCAGGAGGGGCCGCAAGAGGGTCCCAGGACAGCTGTAACCTCAGAGACCACCCATGGGACTCCCGTTCTGCCCTCCCCGGTTCTCCCGGCCCCTCGCCCCGGAGCAACTGGACCGCCCTTCTGGCTCAGGACTCACCAGGAGAGGAGCCTTGCCCACCAGCCAGCCCCCTGGGACAGAAGCCCCACAGCGACCCCATGAGCAAGCTACCCTGACTCCCCCACTTTACAGGTAGTGTTACAGGCACAAAGCGTCAGCCATGGCTTAGGATCTCAACCAAGGGAGGGCAAGGAGGCCACGTGGCACCCAGGCCATGCCCCTCTCCATCGGGTATATGCTAGACTCCAGATTCTGGGGCAGCACTCCCCCCGTCCCCTCCCCCACCGTCCCAAGCTGGGGCGGGGAGCCCTGGGTTCCCCTGCGGACTGGTCCCCTGGCTCACTTCAAAATTTCTGAACAATTCTGGAGCTCATCTCGGAGAAAATAAAAATCCTAAAAATACTTGTAATGGTAGTTCTGATACAGTATATTTTGTAAAGAAAGGAGAACACAGGCCAATGGGCCTTAAGTGCGTGCTCAGTCGCTTCAACGTGTCTGACTCTTCATGATTCCATGGACTGTAGCCTGCCAGGCTCCCCTGTGCATGGGATTCTCCAGGCAAGAATACTGGAGTGAGCTGCCATTTCCTCCTCCAGGGGGTCTTGCCCATCTGTGTCTCCTGTGACTCCTACGTTACAGGTGCATTCTTTACCACTGAGCCATGGGAGAGCCCCAGTGGGTCCCAAATCACATTTCAGAGCAAACACATGGCGCGTGTAGGGACAGGTCTGAGCCTGCTGGCCAGACAGAGTCTCCCCAGACGCCCTCCGGTGACAGGGTGGGGCTCTGCTCTGTCCCTCCTTAACCCGTTCACCAAGTAACCCGATGGCCGGCTGGGAAATGCCAGAGCGCCATCAGACCCTCAGCGTGTGGGCAGCCGGGCAGTTAGCGGGCACGAGGGGCTGGTGTGGATGGATCGGGCAGCTCCCGCCCTTGAACTGACATCTGGTCAGATGTACAAATGGCAGGAGGCTGCAGGGTTTTCCTTTGTTTCTTTTCTTGGCCTCCTTGGGCCAAAACCCCCAAATCTCAACCCAAACCCAGATGGTACGACAGAGGTATGAACAGCAAGCGTTTGCAGGGTGAGAAGCAGGCGGGGGGGGGGGTGACGACCCCCCAGGGCTCCAGGCACCGCCAGCTGCTCCTCGCCCGGCCCTTGCGACGCCGCAGCTCACTCTGTGGACAACCGGGGACACACTGCGCCCTGGCAGGCAGGAGCTTGTGGGCAGCTCAGAGCACAGAGGGCCCTGTGTCCCTGGCCAGCCTGGTCACTCACCAGCCGGGCCACCAGCTCACTCAGGCGCAGGCCGTACTTGGCCGCCACGGGACGCAGCACCTCTGTGACGGGCTTGCTGGGCTTGGCCTTGAGTCCCACTGATCGGTTAATCGGCACCAGATCCAGCCTGGGCGGAGGGGGAGAAACAAGCACTCCTTTGCCACACGCACGTGCAAGCCTCGCGCAGGCGCTCTTCCTCGAGAGCACGGCGGCACCCACGGCGTCACCGTCACCAGGGCGGCCCGGGTTCCAGGGGGAGAGCCTGCAGGGGCTTCTCCAGGGCCTGGGGGCCGCCAGGGCGGTCACAGCCGGCAAGGAGCGGCCACCCCACAGGACAGCCCTGCGCTGGGTGCTGCCTGACGGTGGTCGCCGGCCCGGAGCGTGACCCTCTGGCCCCGGGGGCTCTGCCCCCTCCAAGCTCACAGTGGGGGTGTCAGCCCTCCCGTCCCGGCAGAGCGGAGGCCAGCAGAACGAGTCGTCAGAGACGGCCCTGTGGCTCTGGAAGCCTTCTGGGACTGGCAGCTACATTTTTCTCACCGAAATAAAGTGCGTTTTTCCAGGCGCAGGTCCCTGGACTCCAAGATGCTACTGTCCTGATGCAGCACCAGAGGCTTCGCGCGCATGGAAGGAACAGAGAGGGATGTCAGCGGGGGCCGGGCGCACGGCCGCGGGGAGCACAGTGCGGCCGCGGGGCCCAGGGAAGGCCACCTGCAGAGGGAGCTCACAGCCCAGCTGGGCCTCCGGCAGAAGTGGCAAGAAACCCGCAGGGGAGGCGGACAGACGTGGGCGGGCTGGCCCCCCATCAGCAGGATCCCCACGGGACAGGCACACCCCGGAGAAAGGCCTGAGGTCCCAACAGCCGTACCTTGTCCCCGCCCACCAGGAAGAGGTCCACGGCAGCCCCGTTGATGCCGTGCCGCTCGCAGAGCCCAGCCAGCACGTCCTTGATGGAGAGCCCAGCCCTGACCAGCACCACGCAGGCCGTCCCGTCGGGCAGCTGGATGCTGCAGTGCTTGGCCGGCTTGTCCCGCTCAGGCGCGAGGGTCCTGCAGGCCTCTGGCTGGGGGCAGGGAGACACGGGGGTGGGCACAGGGTGGTGGTGCTCAGGTGGGGCTGGCGCTGCTTGCACATGTGGGGTGGGCAGCAGGGTGCCCCCCCCACCGTGCACACCCAGCTCCTGCACACAAGCACACGACCCGTTCTGATAAGTGCACGATGCATTGCAGGGCCTCCAGCTGACACGGGAGGGAGCCAGCACCTCTCTCAACGTCGGGCGCCGTCCGGACAGGCCCACCCTCCAACTTCTGGGTCTAACTCTCACAAGGGTTAGGCTGACAGCTAACTGCACAGCTTTCCTGCTCAGAACAGGACAGGTATTTCCACTGTGGTTTCTGGGGGTCCGGTCATGGCCTCCCTGACCCAGAAGCTCATGGAGTCACCTCTGGAGCCCTGTGGGGCCACTCGGGGACCATGAGCTGCGCTGCCTGCCCGCCGCTCAGTCTGGGGGCCGCGGACACGTGAGGCAGGGTGGACCAGCGCTGAGGGCCAGTGGCCCAACCTCTGCTGCTTCTGGTCACTTTTCTGGCTCCTTCTGCCTGACCTCCCAGGACTGGAGGCCTTTCTGGGAGGACAGCAGGGCAGGGGGATGGCCAGGCCGAGGCTCAGGGGCAGCAGCACACGTCCAAGGTCAGAGGACCAGGTGTGGGGAGGCGGCATGGGGGCACAGGGAGCCCCAGGCCCTTCTTCCGGGGGAAGGCTGGGGGCTGCAGCCTGCGGGGCCTCATGGCGGGGAGCCCAATCTGCCAGAGGAAGGGGCCAGGGCGGAGCAGTGCTGTGGTGTCCACGTGGTGTGGAGGCGGCGGGCCCAGGTGCATTCAGAGCCGGGTCCCAGGACAGGACAGGAGCCACCTAGTGGCCCAGGTCCCGGGCAGACCCCAGGGCCCTGAGCCACAGGAGCCCCTCCTGCCGGAAGGGGCTCCCCACATATATCCTCCTAAGGCCTGACCTACCCTGCTCCTCAGGTTCGTAACACACTCTCCTCCTGGGGTCAGAAAATCCCTTTCACTCAAATGTGACTTCAGAAAAGTAGTCTGTAGGTGGCAGACGGAGAGAAAATGGCCCCAGAGTGCCCTTCTCAGACGCACGCGTGATACACACGCCCTTTGAGCCGCTGGGCTGCGTGTGCATGGTCTGCCTGACAGCTCTCAGCTGGAGAAGAACGCACCCTACATTAACTGCTGCCTGACCATTTCAAGAGACTAGGCTGCTGACAACAGGGTTTTCCAAAGCTGGCATCAGACAGCAGCTAAGAAGCCAGCCGGTCCACCAACGCCTCCTCCATGTCACTGGAAGTGGGGGCCCAGCGGGCAGCTCAGCAGGGTGAGGGGCACGGGGCCAGGCAGGTCGGGCACCGCCCCCCCATGCACAGGCACGGCTGCGGGGCGTCAGAGCTCATGGTCCCGCGGGCGTGCAGATGTCGAGACAAAGAGGAACACCTGCCGCTCCCGTGGGCGCCCAGAGACACGTGCCCGCGAGAACAAAGGCTGGGAAATAAAGCCCGAGATATTCTCGGTGCTCCGGGGCGCCCTCCCACCCGTCCCCGCTCCTCCTGGAAGCCCCGTGGACGAGGGCAGCGGCTCGGCGGGCACTCACCAAGTCCAGGCTCCCAGCCGAGGACACGGAGCCCTGTGACTCCCGGCGGCCCAGGCCTCCGTTGGCGTGCAGGACGTCTGCGGGGACACGGGCACTCAGGACACCTGACCGCACCAGCCTCACGCCTCCTCACTTAACGCAGCCACCCCCCGGGCGTGGCCGGGCCCCCACACCCGCAATGGCTCAGGCTGGACAGACGTACTCGGAGGACAGGAGCCTGGCGCGGAGGCCTATGCGCGGCGCAACCTCCCTTGGCACCCAGCGCAGCCGGGAGCCTGACCCAGGCCTGCGCTCTGCTCTGTCTGTGGCCATGCGCCCCCCCCCACTCCCTGCCCCTGCCCCACAGTCAACACACAAGCGAGCGCAGGGCCTCGCGGCCCCTCACTAATCTGCAACTGCTATCTCCACACATGGCTTAACACGCAGCGGGTCACTGCAGCTTCACCGTCAGCTCCCAGGAAGTCCTGAACCAGCGATGACAGCACCATCTGATGTCACTGAAGGAGCTAATTATGGTCTGACAGTTGTGACTACTCTGCCGCAGAAAGGCCCTTCCAGAGCACAGCACCAACTCCCGGATCAGGCCTCTGTGCAGGCCCCTGGGGCTGAGCAGGAGCCCGATTAGACGGAGGCCCCCCAGGGTCCATCAACCACCTTCCTAAAGCAAAGATGGCCAGGCGACCGAGTCAGAACTCCCGGGGAGGGCCTTGGACTCCGGGTTTAGCGCCCCTTCCAGGTGGCTCTCTGAAGATCGGGGTACGAGGGCCCTGGCCTCCTGGGGTCCTGCCTGGGAGCATGGCCCTAGAGAGGCAGGCGCTCCCCATCCCAGGTCCTTGGGGGTCCCTGACCCCACTGACCACGGCGGCCCCATCCCGCAGCCGCCCGCCCTTCTCTGTGGTAGGACTTCTGTCCCAGCGGCCCCAGCCGGCCCGGAGCCTGCGGGCACCATGAGGCGCACAGCCTTCCCCAGTCCTCTGTAAAAGGGGCGCAAGTCCCCCTTCATGGGCTGCTCTGAGGAGATGCACACACTCCACATACCGCCCGGCACAGCGCGGGCCCCGGCCCCGGGGAGGCTGCCTCCACCCTGTCCTCAGCTGCTCCCTGTCGGAGCCCCACAACGGGCTCCTGGTTCAAACCTGGGCGCCAGGCCTGAAGACTCCAGGTTACTTGCTGGAAAATAACCCCACTCGTGGCAGTCTGTGGGAGAGAAGCGGCCCCGTCCTCCTCTGCCTCAAACCCCCACCCCACCACCTCCTCCCGCAATGCCCCCGCCTCCCTCACCCTCTCTTCTCAGCCACACGAGAAAGAAGCAAGGGGAAACAACTCTAGAACGCTGGCCTGTAAGATTTGCAACAATAAAAGGACGATTGTGAAAATGCTTGATAACCGAGCTATGGTGTCGCATTTTCTTTAAAAAATGACAAAGTTAAAAATAAATAATTTAAAAAAAAAAAATGACAAAGTCTCATGCACCCCGGCACACTGCAGAAAAGCAAGAGCTGTCTTGGTGGACGGAGGGCAGACGCCTATGTTTCCTTTTCTCCTGCTTGTATCCTCCAAGCTTTCTACACAGAGCATCCATGACTGCTAGGGCAAGATGGGGGCTGACTGGCAGGCACCAGGTCCCCCGGGCTGGGGGGCGGACATGGAACATACCCCACGCCTCTCAGAGGCCCGGAGCTGTCCCGCGGCCCTGCTGGCCGCCCCACAGACCAGCTCGCAGCACAGCCCGCACTGGCCCCTCCGCGCCCCGGCCCCTGCGCGGGGTGGACCACGAACCGTTCGGACGGCTGCCGTGGTCCTTCTTCTGGGAGCGCCCGGTGCTCCTGGTCCGCGACCACGAGAAGAACGTGCCTTTCCGCTTCCGCTCGCTTTCCTCATCCCCCAGCTCTTCGTTCAGGGACCGTCCTGATTTCGATTTTCCGCTCAACTGGCGTCAAAGGGAAAGCGCTGTTAAAACAGTGTGAGGCTGCTGTACTGTCGCAGGAGACGCAGGGGCGGGAAGTGCATCGGAACGCCCAGGCGGGGCCCGAGGGAGGTGCAGCCCGCCAGCCCCTCCAGACCAGCAGCTGGCCCGCCCGCCCCGCCCGAGCCCGGGAGTGCAGCAGGAGTGCGCGCCTTTCAGGTTCTGCGCCTGAGGGAAGACGCCAACAGGGACATCTGCTGTCTGCAGAGCGCCCTCCCGGGGAAGGCCGGCACACGGGACGGGCACCTTCTTGGGCGTGGATGTGTTGGAGTGGTCCGAGCTGGCACTGTGCTTGGAGGCAGGGCTGCTGGGGACCTGCTGCGCGTCGGGCAGTGGGCGGCCCTCCACCTCCGCCAGGATGCACTCTTGGTACAGCGGGGATTTCAGGAACCGCGTGTAGCTGTCGAACTTCATCAGGTTGAAGATCTGCCGGGAAAATGCAGTGCCGTCCCGTGACAGACAGAACCCGTCCCAAAGATGCAGGCCTCTTCCCAGAGCCCCTCGTCTCCCCTGCAGTGGTCTCAGGCTCCTCAGCATGTGATCACGCTTCTTGTAACACGCCAGCCCCTGGGGTCACTCTTACAACCAGCCCGTTCCAACACCAACATGAAGCCAGCGCCTGAGGGGACTCAGGACAACCAAGGCACAGTTGTGGAGAACCTTGAATTTGTTAAATAAAAATGAAACCAAGGCAACCAGAATCTAAAGGAAGTGAGACCTGCCTTGAAAATACCTTCCTCCGGGACTTCCCTGGTGGCCCAGTGGCTAAGACTCTGGGGTTCCAATGCAGGAGGCTCGGGTTCAACCCCCAGTCAGGAACTAGAAACCACACGCAGCAGCTAAGACCCGGAGCAGCCAAATATAATATATATATATATATATATATAAATCCCTTCCTTCATTGTTTTTAACCTAATTCATGTGACTAGGCAACAGAAGGAACCTCCGCTGAGGCCAGTGGACACGCACTCTAACACGAGGTCCCTGTGGACGTGTGCTCTGACACGAGGTCCCACACACACTTCTCATCGCCGTGATGCCCTAAACCTGAAAAGACCCAAACACCTATGGATCTCTGTGAGTGTCGATGCCCATGAACCTGTGATCCTGTACAGATGCATACAGAGAGGTGCCACCAGACAGGGAAGCGGTGCTGGGTCTTCCCGCTCCAGGCCCTGCTGAGCCTTGGCCCTGAGATGGGATCCCAGTGCGGGGGAGGGTACCACTACACTCCCTGCAGGGGACTGGCGCCTGCGGGGGCAGCCCTCCAGGACCCCACCCTCCGCCTCCGCTGGGCCGTCACCTGGAGCTGCTGCTCCTTGAACATGTCGGGGTGCGGGGCGCTGAGGATGTCGTCCGCCAGCTGAGCCTGGCTGTCGATGTTGACAGGCATGGTGGCCTTGCTGCTCAGGAACTTACTGAAGATCTCGCGGGCCCTGCAGGAGAGCTGACGGGGCAGCGCGTGAACCAGACACACAGACACACACATCTTCTGTGCCTGCCGACTGCTACAGCCCAAACGCCTGACTCCAGGCACTGGAGACACGGTTTCTTGGGACCTCATAACCATCTCTTGGTTGAAATCTGACTGAAAGTACCAGCCAGCATGAAACTTTTCAATAAATCGGCTCCTCTCCAAGTTTTGTCAAAGGGCAATCTGAATGCCTGGAAGACCCGGGCTGGGGCTCCTGTCATGTGGTCCCTGCGGCGCCGAGGGTGGGGGGCAGGGGGGCAGTCAGGCCGCACCCGGACCCCGCCTGCCCCACGCGGCCTGCACGTGGCTGCCCAGACGGAAGCTCCTGGAATGCGCCCCCCTCAGATTCTCTCCCAGCTCCCCTTCCACACCGGGCAGCAGGCAGTACATGTGCTGAGGACAGTGTGAGGCTCCAGGCATTTATGCAGCTAAGTTTAGGCAAAATTAAATGTCACACATGCTAAGAAACATTCTCAGAGAGGCATTTTTTTAACCGTGTGAAAGTATTTGTGCGTGGACTTTCCAGACCGCACTAGGTGTGAACCTCCGCTGAAACCACCCGCCCTCCAACCCCCGACGTCCCCGCCTGAGAAACCTACCTCCTTTTTGTCGTGTGCGGGAACATGGTTAAAATATTCACAGGCCTGCCAGAACAAAATGTTTTCTTCACTGAACTCCTTCCTTAGAAAATCCTAAGGAAAACACCATTAATTAACCGTCACACGGTCCTCAGAAGAGGGCCTGTCAGAGGAGTGGGGACCTCCCCATCCTGTGCTATCTCTTCCCCACTGTACCCTGATTCCCCGCTTCACAGAAACAGAGGTGCCAAGCACCTCTCCAGAGTTTCTCTGGAGACAAACCCAAAGGCTGGGGACACCTGAGGAGCCGAGCATCCCTCCCGAAGGCCGGTCTGGCTCGCAGGCAGCCGCTGAGGGTTCACAGAAGCCCTGACGCAGCAGAGAGAGGCTACCTCTGACCCTGGAACTGAGTGTCCAGGGCTGAGGCAGGAGGGGGAGACGCCTGTCCTGCCTGCCCAGTCCCGCTGGAGGGGGTGCCCGCTGCCCGTCAGACTCACAGAGAAGTAGCGAACGCCGAGCGGGTCCTGCAGAAGGCGCTCGAAGGACACGGCCCAGCTGGCCACCCTCCGCTCGCGCAGACGCCGGCAGCTCTGCACACTGGGCAGGCTGGCATTGCTGCTCAGGCTGTGGTTGCTCACGCAGTCCTTCAGGTCGGCGCCGGTCAGCTCTGTGGGCCACACACACCTCGCTCACTGCGGCCCCCGCCCTCCCGCCGGCCGCTTCCCCGAGGAGGGCCCACACTGCCGCCTCACTGTCCAGGCGCCCGGGGAGGGGACGGAACATGCCTCCTGCAGCAGAGGCGCACCCCGACAAGGGTGCCCCTGGGTTGTGACCGGCCTAGCTGCGGGCGCCACAGGGAGGGAGCCGAGTCCACCCGGGGTCCCGAGGTGCCCGGAGCCGAGGCTGGGTGATGGTGGGCGGAGCAGAGGGCAAGGGGTACCAGCCGGTTCCCAGGACTCAGAGAGGCACGCACGTCACTCAGTGCACCGCAGTGCCCAGCAGGGAGCAGGACCCATGCACACAACCGTCCGGACCTGCTCTGCTGAAGCCCGACACACAAAACCCCGAGAGGAAAGCTCTGGTTCTGTGTGCACTGACACACTCACAGGCAGCCTCACACACACACACAGACGCACTCACAGGCAGGCTCATACTCACACACTGACGCACTCACAGGCAGGCTCACACACACACTGATGCACTCACAGGCATGCTCACACTCACACACTCACAGGCAGGCTCACACTCACACACTGACGCACAGGCAGGCTCACACTCACAGGCAGGCTCACACTCACACACACACTCACAGGCAGGCTCACACACACACTGACGCACTCACAGGCAGGCTCACACTCACACACTCACAGGCAGGCTCACACACACACTGACGCACTCACAGGCAGGCTCACACTCACACACACACTCACAGGCAGGCTCACACACACACACTTCCCTCCCCCCTCTCCCTGGGGCTGGGGTCCTGGAAGACCCCACGGCTCCACGATTGACTGAACACCAGAGACACTCACCCCGTGAGTCAACCTCTCTCCTGACACACTTCCCCACGTGTGCTTTATCAGAACTGGACAAAACCGAGTGTGGAGGTCCGTGAGGACAACTACACAAGACAGAGGCAGGCCCCCCCCCCCCCCGGCGTCAGGCACGCTGCACACCGCGTCCCGCACGGGGAGGGAGTGGGCGCTGCGGGCGCTGCTGCAGAAGCGTCCACTCCGCCAACAGGACACACTGGTCACCAGTGAGCGCCGCGGGCCAGCGGTGGCCGCCTGGACAATAACGGGGGTGGGGGGCTCTCCCAGCACGCTCCAGAACAAACCCCACATGGACCAGAGATTCAGGCGTGAATGGTGAAGGCAGAGAAACACGAGAAGGGAGCACAGGAGAGCCCTCCAAAATGCTGAGTGAGGACCCCCAGGGCACTCCCGCCCAGAGCCAGGGGGACAGACTTGGAGTCTCTGTGTGTGAGAACAGGCTGCGCTGTGCCACAGGTGGGGGGGCCCGAGGGCACGAACGCCAGTCCCCAGGTGAGCCGTCCCTGAGACGGGATGCAGCGAGTACAGTCAACACCGCGCTGAGAGCAGGCCGTGACAAGTCTCCACGCGCGTGCCCTCAGTCGTGTCCGACCCTGTGACCCTGTGGACTGGAGCCCACCAGACTCCCCTGTCCATGGGATTCTCCAGGTAGGGATACTGGAGGGGGCTGCCATGCCTTCCCACAGGGGATCTTCCTGGCCCAGGGATCGAACCCGTGTCTCTTACGTCTCCTGCAATAGCAAGCGGGTTCTTTACCACTAGTGCCCCCTGGGAAGCCCTACAACTTCTCATCTCAAAAGTTCTGCAACTGTGTGAGGTGATTCTTTCACAATATGGACACACTGTGAACCATCGCTGTACACCTGAAACAAAGCTGCCTGTCAACCACACCTCAACAAAACAAAGTAACTCTCGGCATGTAAAAAGCACTGCAAGCGAAGTCAAAAGACAAGGAAGAAAGTGGACAATACGTGTAACACAGTACACAGGTGATGGACTGGTTTTCTGTATCTTTAAGAGCGACTAAATATCGTAAGAAAAAATATCAAGAAGCCAAAGAAAAGCGGGAGAAGAGCACGGTCAGTCACTAGGCAGGGGCTGGGGGACCCCACCCCACGGAGCCAAAGCAACGGGGACCGAGAGACAGTGTCGGGGCAGGGGGACTGAGCCGGGAGGCTCTCCTGCTGCACTCCACGCTGAGACGACTGTCCTCACGAGCCGAGCGGTCTCCATGAAAACACTGCGGACTGGGGGTACCGAGACGCTCTCCAGCCTTCCTCCCTTGAGGCCACGCGGCTGAGCTGAGAGCTGAGGGGCGCACAGAAGGTAACCGACCTGAGAAAAGGCTTCCGTGAGGACGAGCACGTGCGAAGGCCCTGGGGCTGAAGACACACGGCTCACAGCTAGGGAGGCTGGGCGCCCGAGGGGCAGGACAGCCCCCAAGGCAGGGCCAGACACCCGAGCTGTGTGGGTTTCACTCTGGGGGGGCAGCGATAAGCAAGGGAAGGGCAAGATGGGAGAGAATATTTCCAAACGAGGCAAACGACAAGGCTTAATCTCCAAAATATAGAAGCAGCTCATACAACTCAACAAGAAACAAACAACCCCATCGGAAAATGAACAGAAGACCTAAATAGACATTTCTCCAAAGATGATCTGCAGATGGCCTACAGCACATACAAAGATGCTCAACATCACTATTATTCAGTTCAGTTCAGTTCAGTCGCTCAGTCGTGTTCGACTCTTTGTGACCCCATGAATCACAGCACGCCAGGCCTCCCTGTCCATCACCAACTCCCGGAATTCACTCAAACTCATGTCCACAGAGTCGGTGATGCCATCCAGCCATCTCATTCTCTGTCGTCCCCTTCTCCTCCCGCCCCCAACCTTTCCCAGCATCAGAGTCTTTTCCAGTGAGTCAACTCGTCACATGAGGTGGCCAAAGTATTGCAGTTTCAGCTTTAGCATCAGTCCTTCCAATGAACACGCAGGACTGATCTCCTTTAGGATGGACTGGTTGGATCTCCTTGCAGTCCAAGGGACTCTCAAGAGTCTTCTCCAGCACCACAGTTCAAAAGCATCAATTCTTCGGCGATCAGCTTTCTTCACAGTCCAACTCTCACATCCATACATGACCACGGGAAAAACCATAGCCTTGACTAGACGGACCTTGGTTGGCAAAGTAATGTCTTTGCTTTTTAATATACTATTAAATATACTATTAAGGTTGGTCATAACTTTCCTTCCAAGGAGTAAGTGTCTTTTAATTTCATGGCTGCAATCAGCATCTGCAGTGATTTTGGAGCCCAAAACAATAAAGTCTGACACTGTTTCCACTGTTTTTCCATCTATTTCGGGAAATGCAAATCAAAATTACAACGAGGTATTACGTTACACCAGTCAGCAAGGCCACCATGAAAACACCTACAAATGATAAATGCTGGAGAGGGTGTGGGGAAGGGCGCGCTGGTGGGAATGTGATTGGTGCCGTCATTGTGGAGAACAGTACAGAGGGTCAGGAAACTAAACACCAGGGTCACCATAAGCTCCAGCAGCGCTACTCCCGAGAAGGAACACAGACGAGGCTCTAACTGGAAAAGGCACGTGCAGCGCTGCGCTCACGGCGGCACTGTTCACAGCAGCCACATGGAGCAGCCCGGATGCCCTCTGACAGACAAGCGGACGGAGAAGACGCGGCACACATACACACTGAGATGTTACCCGGCCATAAAAGGAACAAAATAATGCCATCTGCGGCAACATGGATGGACCTAGAGATTCTCACAGTAAGAGAAGCAAATGAGCCAAAGACAAATATCATAAGATATCACGCACCTGCGGAATCTAAAACATGACACAAACGGACTTGCCTACGAAACAGAGACAGACTCACAGACACAGAGGGCAGCCTGTGGTTGCCAAGGCGGAGCGGTGGGGAGGGGTGCAATGGGAGGCTGGGGCGAGCAGATGTCAGCTATTACGTACAGAACACATAACATACCTGATACAAAGCGCTGCACACAATGTGCCAGCAACTGTGGGAGACTCAGCAGTGGCCACAGGACTGGAGAAGGTCAGTCTGCATTCCAATCCCAAAGAAAGGCAGTGCCAAAGAATGCCAAACTACCGCACAAGTGCTGCATCTCACATGCCGGCAAAGCAGTGCTCAAAATTCTCCAAGCCAGGCTTCAACAGTACATGAACCAAGAACTTCCAGATGTTCAAGCTGGATTTAGAAAAGGCAGAGGAACCAGACTGCCAACACCCACTGGATCATAGAAAAAGCAAGAGTATTTCAGAAAAACATCTACTTCTGCTTCACTGACTATGCTAAAGCCTTTGACTGTGTGGGTCACAACAAACTGGAAAATTCTTAAAGAGATGGGAATACCAGACCACCTGACTCGCCTCCTGAGAAACCTGTAAGAAGGACAAGAAGCACCAGTTAGAACTGGACAGGGAACAACAGACTGGTTCCAAAATAGGGAAAGGAGTACGTCAGGTTGCATATTGTCACCCTGCTTATTTAACTCATATGCAGAGTACATCATTGGAGAAGGAAATGGCAACCCACTCCAGTGTTCTTGCCTGGAGAATCCCAGGGACGGCGGAGCCTGGTGGGCTGCCGTCTATGGGGTCGCACAGAGTCGGACACGACTGAAGCGACTTAGCAGCAGCAGCAGCAGCAACAACAGAGTACATCATGCGAAATGCTGGGCTGGATGAAGCACAAGCTGGAATCAAGACGGCCGGGAGAAATATCAGTAACGTCAGATATGCAGACGACACCACCCTTACAGCAGAAAGCAAAGAGGAACTAAAGAGCCTCTCGATGAAAGTGAAAGAGGAGAGTGAAAAAGTTGCCTTAACACTCAACATTCAAAAAACGAAGATCATGGCATCTGGTCCCATCAGTTCATGGAAATGGATGGGGAAACAGTGACAGATTTTATCTTCTTGGGCTCCAAAATCACTGCAGGTGGTGACTGCAATCATGAAATTAAAAGACGCTTGCTCCGTGGAAGAAAAGCTATGACAAACCTAGACAGCATATTAAAAAGCAGAGATATTTCTTTGCCAACAAAGGTCCGTCTAGTCAAGGCTATGGTTTTTCCAGTGGTCACGTATGGATGTGAGAGCTGGACCATAAAGAAGACGGAGTGCCAAAGAATTGTGCTTTCGAGCTATGGTGCTGGAGAAGACTCTTGAGAATTCCTTGGCCTGCAAGGAGACCAAACCAATCCCTCCTAAAGGAAATCAACCCTGAATACTCATTGGAAGGATTGATGCCGAAGCTGAAGCTCCAATACTCTGGCCACCTGATGCGAAGAGCTGACTCATTAGAAAAGACTCAGATGCTGGGAAAGATTGAGGGCAGGAGGAGAAGGGGACGACAGGGGATGAGATGGTTAGATGGCATCACTGACTCAGTGGACACGAGTCTGCGTGAGCTCCGGGGGACGGTGCAGGACTGGGAGGCCTGGCGCGCTGCCATCCGTGGGGTCGCAGAGAGTCGGACAAGAGTGAGTGACTGAACAACAATAAGCAGAAACATGCGTGACGGATGAACGACAGGGCCTGACCGCGCAGCCCAGAGAACTATATTCAAAGTCCTGGGACAAACCAGTGAGCATGAGTATTCTTTAAACAGAATGTACATACATGTGTGTGCACGTGTGTGTGCTGGTGTGCAACTAAACGGCTCTGCTGTGCATCAGAGATCACGACACTGCAAAGGAACTATACTGCAATTAAAAACTGGAAAAAATCATTACATCTATGTTAAAAAGTAAGACGACTAATAATAATAACAGTAATGGAAGGGACCAGGTCCTCCTGGCTGCCCGAGGAGAGGGGCCCTGAGCGCTGCCCTGGCAGAGGTGCGGCTGAGGGCACTGGAGGCCTGGACGGTGGGGGCGGGGCTGAGAGGACTGCAGGCTTGGACCATGGTGGGCGGGGAGTGGTGGGCAGCAAGCCGCAAACCAAGCAGCTGAACTTTCAAGGGTGTGAGAGCTTCTAAACACAAGGCATCTGGATTCCAACACAGAGCAGGCACTGAGCAGTCACACAGGGCGGCGGGGAGACGGGTGCAGGGGGCCCACGCCGCAGGTTCATGGAGGGATCCAGGGAAGGGAAGGACGAACGCGGAATACACGTTTTAGAGAAAGATGACCGGCACACTGACTCATTTCTGTTAAGACTTGGCAAATACAAATTGCTTTTTAGGACTCACAGATCAATCGCTGACACTTTAAAAGTCTCATCGAGGGTTCCCCTGGTGGCCAGCAGTAAAGAATCCACTTGCCAACGCAGGAGACACAGGCTCCATCCCAGATGCAGGAAGACCCACATGCCTCAGAGCACCTACAGAGCTTGAGGTCCAGAGCCCATGCCCACAGTTAAAGAGCCCACATGCGGCTCACCGCCACGAGAGGAAGGCCGGCAGCCACGAAGACGCAGCACAGCCGAAAATAAATACGATTAGTTCCAAAATTCTCATCGATAAAGACACTTTGCAGTCAGAATAAAAGGAACCTCCTGCCCCCCTGGGTCAGCAGCGCACTCTGGGGTCTGCCTTGACGGACTCCTGGCGGGAGCCAGGCAGTCCCCGCCTGCAGACAGAGCCTCCCCAGGAAGTCACTTCAGCTGAAAACTCCTGCTCCGCTGAGAGGCGTGGGGACCCACAAGGTAAGAAAGGGACCCCACGCCCGCACCGCCCCTACGAGCTCCTTCTCAGTCTGCAGGAGACACCCCCACGCTGCAGGTTCTGGGACCTGAATGCCTGCTCCCTGGGCCTCAACTCCGGCGCCAGGAGCTTGGAGGGTGGATGGCAGAGACCCTGCAGGAGCACCCAGGGCCAGGCCACCCGCCCCAGTCTGCGGACCTCAGCCAGACCTCAGGGAGCCCACGCCCGCCTCAGAGGGAAGAATGAGAGGCACCCCGGGTGCACAGAGCATGCGCGTTCGGTTCCCGTCACCGTAAGACCTCCAGGTGAGTCTTCGCGTGGGACCCGCCGGATGGGTGCAGAGCCCCTCGGGGACATCAAAACCCGAGCACGGCCGTGTGTCCACAACACACACGGAAGACCCCCTGGCCTTTGACATCCACTGTCAAATGCTGAATTTCATAACTCACAGCACCTTTCAGCTCTCAGCACACGGAGAACGACACACACTTGTGGAAGGACTGCCCTTGAACACAAGTGAAATTCCTCCCAAGGCCAGGGTTCCCACCCCAACTCCACAGCCAGTACCGTCTCCGGGGTGTCTGGAGTGTGGAAAACCCACAGGCATCCTCCAACCCAAGAGGAAGACTCCGTGGAAGACCCACACCTCCCCCCTCCCAGCTTCGCTTTAGAGACCTTTCCCAGGTTCTGTTGTCACTGTTGCTTTTTTTTCTCCCTTTCAATCAGTTTGAGTCAAAGAAATGCTTTCCTGGTGAGGAAGTTTATGGTCTGTCAGATTTGCTGAAAACGGGAACGCCACAACCCCTAAGTTGGCTGGAAGAACACACAGGTTACCCTGTGGCAAGTGCCTTGAGGCCCGCCCCGGTACGAACTTCTGTGGGTAATTCTGTACCTCCAGGCTCTCTCCGTCATTATCTCACCAAGTATCTCATCCACCATAACCTCCAGTGCTGTAAAGACTCAAGTCCCAATTCACGGCCGCCTGCCTGTGAGTCGACCCCGCCCCCGCACACATACCTGGAGCCCGCACGCTCTGCCTGCCCCCGCCAACCACGTCAGGGCGCAGACCAGAGGGACTTTACCTGGGCAGAGCTGATATGAGCCACTGTGATGCCACTTAACCAAATACTTCCAACCATTCACCGCAAACCACCCCTCTGAATCCATACCAGGCTCAGCCGCCACAGCCCCCGGGGCCCCGGGCAAAGGCTGAGGCCGCACACAGAGACATTGCTCCTGAGCTCAGCTCCCCGAGGAGGCAAGTTAGTGCACTTTCTCCAGATGCCCGTCCCCGGGCTGACAAGGGCGAGTCTCTCCCTTCAGCGCAGGGAGAAGGAGGCACAGTATACTTAACACAAAGCCTCAGAAAGACGCATCCATAATTCAAAGCAGACCTTTCGCCCGCGGCTGCCGGGGAGGCTGAATTATTTAGCAGGCGGAGCAGCTCCCACGGCTGCTCTGAGGCTCCAGGGCTGGAGCTGAAGCCCTGGGGGCCTTGGGGAATCCTTTCTGTTAAACCAGCAGTGGTGAAGGGAAAACATGTCTCACGATAAAACTCTTATTTCCCTATTAACAAAATTTCAGTCCCATAAACATGAAGCCTGTCTGTAATGAGAAGGTGACCACCCAAGGCTCACAGCGTCAGGAATAAGCCTTCACTAGGTAATAAGCCGGAGAAGGCAATGGCAATCCACTCCAGTACTCTTGCCTGGAAAATCCCATGGGTGGAGGAGCCTGGTAGGCTGCAGACCATGGGGTTGAAAAGAGTCAGACACGACTGAGCGCCTTTACTTTCACTTTTCACTTTCATGCATTGGAGAAGGATTTGGCAACCCACTCCAGTGTTCTTGCCTGGAGAATCCCAGGGGCAGGGGAACCTGGTGGGCTGCAGTCTATGGGGTCACATAGAGTTGGACACGACTGAAGTGACTTAGCAGCAGCAGCAGCAGCAGCAGCAGCAGGTGATAAGCAGCCAGCCCAGACTGAACCACTGCTAAACCGTCAGGAGCGCTGTGAGGTCAAAGCAAAGCACACACGTGACTGTGCGGTGAAGGCTCTGTTTACAAACACAGGGGTGGGGGTCTGCTCCGGATTCTCAGATGGATGCTGCAGCATAAACTGGGTGACAGCTCTGTTAAACAAGACGTCAAATCAATCTCAGCGTCCTCCAAGGGAACAATTCGGAGAGAGGCTATAAGGCCGCAGCCCAGCCCCCAAGGAGCCACCTTCCCAGCAAGCCCTTTCTGATCTCAAGTTTCCAATGTGCAGCCATGTGCCAGCGAGGAGGTGGCGGAGCTCAGGAGGGCAGGCGTGGAGTCGGGCCGTGCCCGCTGTTTGCCCAGGCGTTCAGCCATGAGTATGGCTGATACCCCCAGTGACAGGATTCTGACTGAAGCGCAGAAACACCTCCCCGGCACCCCTCCCTTAGGGTCACAGGAGCCACCCTGTGTGGGCAACTTTTCGTTCTGATATAAATTAAAACTTGCAGAGAGTTACAAAGACAGCAAAAGGGCCCTGCTTGTGCCCTTCACCCTGATCCAGCAGCGTCTAGTCCTGCCCTGCTGGCTGTGTGGCCTCTCCCCGCTCTGCTCACGCCCTCCCCTTCTTGTCTGAACACAAACCGATAGCTCTTCCCAAACCGAAGATTAAGCTGGAGACAGCATACCTCTGGGCCCCTGAACTCTTCTGTGTGAATTTCTAAAGAGCGGGACATTCCCTTTCATAGCCAGAGCACAGCCATCAAAACTGGGGAAAGTCACACAGCTTGAGTCCCCGTTTCATCAGCAAGGCCCTTTCTGGCTATTTCCCGGTCCAGTGTCCAAGTCAGTACTGCCCAGGGCTAGTGCTGCTTTCAAAGCTCCCGGCCCCTCTGTTTCTGAGACCCAGACGGGGGCCTGTTACACGTGCACGGCCCTGAGTCTGGGCCGCCTGATGTCCCCTGCTGACCTGGCCGGAGCCCTGTGTGTGTGTCCTCCTTGCGTGTCTCTGCAGGAGGGTGGGGGTTGGCCCATCGCAGGTGGCGCTGCTGCTGTTGGTCAGGGAGCCAGGCTTCTCCATGGCGGAGGCGCGCCCGTGGTGGACGGAGCCTGCTCCTGCATTTCAGCATCCAGGGGAAGCTTCTGCGGTTGCTGGCCCTCCTCCACTCATCTCTGCGAGAGCGTCCCTCCCCGCCCCGAACCTTGCTACAAGCTCGTTCATCTGCCTCCGTATGCACTCGGCGGGCCCGTTTCACCCAACGGCGTGTAATCCACACACATCGGCCTGTTTTTCTGTAATGCTTGACCTTCCTTCAAGTTGGTGCCTGGTCCTTCTGTGAGTCCTCAGCGTGCACTGAGCACCTTATTTTCTGGTAGGAGACACGCGTGCGGGGCTCATTTTGTACTTTCCCTGCTCCAGCCCAGGAAATCAGTCTTTGCTCCAAGGAACCCAGTTCCTTTCACTGAAGGGTGGTGTTTAGACACCAAGATCTGGACACACTCATTGCTGCCGGGGAGTCTCATTGCTTCCAGGCCCTTCCAGCAGACAGAGCAAAGATATACTAACACACATACCCACACGTGCCTATGATACGCAGTTCAGTTCAGTCGCTCAGTTGTGTCCAACTCTCTGCGACCCCATGGACTGCAGCACGCCAGGCCTCCCTGTCCATCACCAACTCCCTGAGTTTACTCAAACCCATGTGCATTGAGTCGGTGATGCCATCCAGACATCTCATTCTCTGTCATCCCCTTCTCCTCCCGCCCCCAACCTTTCCCAGCATCAGTCTCTTCCAGTGAGTCAACCCGTCGCATGAGGTGGCCAAAGTATTGCAGTTTCAGCTTTAGCATCAGACGTTCCAATGAACATCCAGGATTGATCTCCTTTAGAATGGACTGGTTGGATCTCCTTGCAGTCCAAGGGACTCTCAAGAGTCTTCTCCAGCACCACAGTTCAAAAGCATCGATTCTTTGGCGCTCAGCCTTCTCTATGGTCCAACTCTCACATCCATACATGACCACTGGAAGAACCATAGCCTTGACTAGACGGACACTTGTTGGCAAAGTACCGTCTCTGCTTTTTAATCCGCCGTCTGGGTTGGTCACAGCTTTCCTTCTGGGTGAACTCACAGGTGCACACCTATTTCTCCATTTCTACAAGCTCACACCCACTAAAGCCACGAGTTCACAGTGACACCTCCAGCTCCAACCCCACCCCAGGACATCCTCCTTTTCCAGTTCTGCAATTCCGTCCCAGCAGCGGAGAGCCGGGCCTCCCACAATTCTTGGTGTATTTACTCATTTGCTGGAGCACACAAAACGTACCTTAAGAACCAATAAACACACACTTTCCAAAAACAAAACCACTAATGACAGTTCGATCTTTCTCTACAGTTTTTGAGATAAGATCCACGTATAGTGAAATGTACAATCTTGGGTGCAGGACTCTGAGAGTTTTAGCATCACATCATTTACTTTTTAAAGCCTGTGCTTGCCAGTGAACTGGTCCACCCTTCAAACCAACCAGACCTTGAGAATACCTGCCACACGGTCCCTGCAACGGTGCAACTTGGCTCTAGGAGGAACCCAGGGGGAGACTCACGCCCACGCCGGTCACCGTGGCTCTGGGCGGCATCATGGGATACACTGCATGGACTGGAGTATCGCTGCGCCTTGGTTTCCCTTATTAGGGGAGCAATGAACAACTACAGGGCTTGGGACAAGAGTAGATTTTCACACCGTGCATCCAAATACTGAGAAAATGTCACAGAAGCTAACACACTATTAATAAGACTCTTCAGACGACCTGGAAGGCCAGGCGTGGACTCAGAATTCTGGGACATGCCTGAGCCCCGCACCACAAGGCGGAGGCCCGGGAGGGTTGCCGGCCCTCAGCCCAGCCCTCCTCCCCGCACCCTCATCAGCCGTGTGCCCACCTCTGCCCCGTCCTGCCCACGCCCTGCAGCAGTCACCCGGGGCGTGTTTGCGTCAGTCCCCCGCTGCAGCCCTGGTATGCTTTACAGATTTAAAGATGCAGCCCTTCTTTCCTTGAAGAAACCACACAGGCAACCCCCGTGAGTGGCTGGGTCACTGAGGAGGAAGGGGACACGGGTAAGAATAGGCGGGACGGACCTCAGACTGCATCTTGCTTGAGCTGGTGCAGCCTCGGGCAGGCGGCCCAGCTCCTCTCAGTGAAAGGCCTGCCCCTGTTTAGAGGCCTGATGACAACTAGAAGGTGTGCAGCATCCTTGCGTGTACCCGCCAGGGCCCCCAGACACGTGCGCCCAGACGGGAGAAACCTATGTCTGAGTCCTTCCTGGGGTCAACATCAGAAAAGTCGAGTTATAACTATTCTGGCAGAGCAAAGCAGTACAAACTCCCTGGGTCTGAAATGACACAAGTCCTTCTGGAGACTGAAATGCCAAGCAGATGGGGGTGAGACGCTGGGAGAGCGTGCGAGGCCGCGAGTGGGCGGGATGGCAACCAAAAAGGGTCAGTGTGGGAAGTGAGGCAACACACGGAGGGGGCGCTGGCGCTTGTCACGGTGAGGGCCCAGGACGCGAGGCGCGAGACAGCAACCGAGGCCGCATGTGGCTGCCCACGAACCAGCACCTGACCACAGAGGGTCCCCGGGACGCACCAACAAGAGACAGGGGACGCTTTTCAAAGATGAGTCCTAATCAACTTTGTTGATTTGAATGGAAAAACTTACATTATTCACTTATAAATTCTTTTGTGAAGTTAATGTATTTCATTTCAGTGATTAAAATCATACACTCCATGAAGACTTCTTTTCATTCGGGTGCCAAGGGGCCTCACGTGAAGCTCAGACCCCCCTGCTGTGGCCTGACCCTGTCTACAGGCCGCTGCTCAATGCAGAAGCCCAGGGACCCCAACTGGGGGCTCCACAAGGGAGACTCAGGCCAGGCACTGACCCCGCGCTCGGCCAAGGCACGGGGACCGCAGCCACAGCTGGGGGCCCAGGTCTGCATGGAGAGCACGCCACCGGGCACCAGGCGCCCCCCAGGACAGAGGCCGGCGGGCCGGTGGGCCGGCCAGCAGAGAGGGAAAAGGGTCAAGGCTGTGGGATCAGCCAGGAGCCCAGGGCAGGCGCCACGCCCCCCTGCACCGAGTGCAGAGGAGCCACACTGAGCCACGGAGAGGCCGGCTCCCACTGAGGTGCAGCCTGTGCGACTCTGACCTGGGTTCTGGGACAGCTGGGTCTCATACACTCTCAGTAATGAAGGCAATACGTCAGGTGCAAAACTAAACAACACTCGTGGCTTTTATGTGATTTTCAGATAAAGCAATCAAATTTAAAAAGTCATCTACCCCAGGCTCCCAGGATCTGGTCACCAGGCGGGTCCCTGTTCCACGGGGTCTTCAGGGACGCGGGCAGCTCTCCTGCCCCTTCGCCTGCAGGAGGTGGTGCTGACGAGGCGTGAGCGTCCTGAAGCCCCCGCCAGCGGTCTGGGTGTCTGCAGAGGGTGGAGCTAAGGCAGAGGTGACCCACACTGACGCAGCACCTAAACAGGCCGCGGTCTGCAGTCTTCAAAAGCAGCGTGAGTGTGAAAAGCAAGGGCAGAAGCAGGAACTCTTCTCCCGAAGCAGACACACAGCCACGACAACGAGAACCAAGGTGTGACTCTGAACTGGATCCTTTCACTTAGAGCTGAAACTTACCAGGGACTGGTGAGATGAACAGACTCTGAGGACAGGATCGTAGTAATGTATCGGCGGTAAGTTCAGAATTTCGACAGCTGTATTTTGATTTCGCAAGAAAATGTATTCCTCTGGAAGAAACTGACTCTAAACTATTCAAGATGCTACGCGTATCATATCAGCAACTTGCTTTCAAATCGTATAGGAGAAGTTCTTTGTGCTACAGCTGCAAATTTTGATACTGATATAGTTTCAGACTAAACAAAATTTCCGTTCCATTCCGTCACTCAGTCGTGTCCGACTCTTTGCGGCCCCGTGGACTGTAGCCTACCAGGCTTCTCCGTCCATGGGATTCTCCAGGCAAGAATACTGGAGTGGGTTACCGTTTCCTTCTCCAGGGGATCTTCCCGACCCAGGGATCGAACCCGGGTCTCCCGCATTGGAGGCAGACGCTTTAACCTCTGAGCCACCTACATGGTGCAAAAAAAATAAAGGCTAAAGTGCCCACCTGCCAGGTGTGCCCTCTCTCCCCCCACTGGCTCTGGGGAGCCGTCAAGCCTAACTCTTCCATGGAATAAGTCAAGATCAGGGCTCCACTACACCAGGAACCAACCATTCTTCACGCTGTCATCCTAAAACTGGACGGAACACTAAGATGGACATTTCAACATATATTTGTTGAAAGTCCGCTTTGTGGCAAGCTACGTCTGGGGAGCAGGCATCTCCAGCCCAGCTCTACCTGACACAGGGGAGTCCTGGACGAAGCACCCCCATTCTCCCTGGCTGGGCAGGGTGCCTTGCTTCTGTAACGCTGCAGCCATCAGTCAGCTCAGGTGCTCAGTCGTGTCCGACTCTCTGCGACCCCATGGACTGCAGCACGCGAGGCTTCCCTGTCCACCACCAACTCCCGGAGCTTGCTCAAACTCCTGTCCATCGAGGCAGTGATGCCACCCCACCATCTCATCCTCTGTCGCCCCCTTCTCCTCCTGCCTTTAATCTTTCCCAGTGTCCGAGTCTTCTCTAATGAGTTGGCTCTTTGTATCAGATGGCCAAAGTATTAGAACTTCAGCATCAATCCTTCCAATGAATATTCAGGACTGATTTCCTTTAGGATTAACTGGTTTGATCTCCCTGCTGTCCAAGGGACTCTCAAGGATCTTCTTGACACAGTTCGAAAGCATCAATTCTTCAGCGCTCAGCTTTCTTAATGGTCCAATTCTCACATTCACACATGACTGTTAGAAAAACCATAGCTTTGACGCTACAGACCTTTGTTGGCAAAGAAATCTCTCTGCTTTTTATTATGCTATCTAGGTTTGTCATAGCTTTTCTTCCAAGGAGCAAGCATCTTTTTATTTCATGGCTGCAGTCACCACGTGCAGTGATTTTGGAGCCCCAGAAAATAAAATCTGTCACTGTTTCCATTGTTTCCCCATCTATTGGCCATGAAGTGATGGGACCAGATGCCATGATCATAGTTTTTTGCATGCTGAGTTTTAAGCCAGGTTTTTCACTCTCCTCTTTCACCTTCATCAAGAGGCTCTTTAGTTCCTCTTCACTTTCTGCCATCAGGGTGGTGTCATCTGCATATCTGAGGTTATTGACATTTCTCCCGGCAATCTTGATTTCAGCTTGTGCTTCCTCCAGTCCGGGATTTCACATGATGTACTCTGCATAGAAGTTAAATAAGCAGGGTGACAATATACAGCCTTGACATACTTCTTTCTCAATTTGGAACCAGTCCGTTGTCCCACGTCTGGTTCTAGCTGTCGGTTCTTGACCTGCATACAGGTTTCTCAGGAGGCAGGTAAGATGGTCTTTTACTCCCATCTCGTGAAGAATCTTCCACAGTTGGTTGTGATCCACACAGTCAAAAGCTTTAGCGTAGTCAATAAAGAAGTAAATGTTTTTCTGGAATTCTCTTGATTTTTTCTATGATCCAACGGGTGTTGGCAATTTGATCTCTGGTTCCTCTGCCTTTTCTAAATTCAGCTTGAACATCTGGAAGTTCACAGTTCACATATCGCTGAAGTCTAGTTTGGAGAATTTTGAGCATGACTTTGCTAGCGTGTGAGATGAGTGCAACTGTACAGTAGTTTGACATTCTTTGGCATTACCTTTCTAGGGACTGGAATGAAAACTGACCGTTTCTAGTCCTGTGGCCACTGCTGGGTTTTCCAAATTTGCTGGCATATTGAGTGCAGCACTTTCACAGCATCATTTTTCAGGACTGGAAATAGCTCCACTGGAATTCCATCACCTCCACTAGCTTTGTTTGTAGTGATGCTTCCTAAGGCCCACTTGACTTTGCTTTCCAGGACGTCTGGCTCTAGGTGAGTGATCACCCCGGCGTAGTTGTCTGGGTCGTGAAGCTCTTTTTTTGTACAGTTAATTCTTCTGTGTATTGTTGCCACCTCTTCCTAATACCTTCTGCATGTGTCAGGTCCACACCATTTCTGTCCTTTATTGTGTTCATCTTCGCATGAAATGTTCCCTTGGTATCTCTAACTTTCTTGAAGAGATCTCTAGTCTTTCCCATTCTGTTGTTTTCCTCTGTTTCTTTGCACTGATCACTGAGGAAGGCTTTCTTATCTCTCCTTGCTGTTCTTTGGAACTCTGCATTCAGATGGGTGTATCTTTCCTTTTCTCCTTTGACTTTTGCTTCTCTCCTTTTCATAGCTATTTGTAAGGCCTCCTCAGACAGCCATTTTGCCTTTTTGCATTTATTTTTCTTGGGGATGGTCTTGATCACTGCCTCCTGTACAACGTCACGAACCTCCATCCATAACCAGGTATTAATGGCATAGGATGCTGCCAAAACTCCTCAACCAAGGCACTTGACCATTCTGTAAACCCACAGCAGTCACTGTACACAGGCATCATAAGAATACTGTAACAAGGGTCTTTTAATTTCATGGCTGCAATCAGCATCTGCAGTGATTTTGGAGCCCAAAAAAACAAAGTCTGACACTGTTTCCACTGTTTTTCCATCTATTTCCCATGAAGTGATGGGACCAGATGCCATGATCTTTGTTTTCTGAATGTTGAACTTCAAACCAACCTTTTCACTCTCCTCTTTCACTTTCATCAAGAGGCTTTTGAGTTCCTCTTCACTTTCTGCCATAAGGGTAGTGTCATCTGCATATCTGAGGTTATTGATATTTCTCCCAGCAATCTTGATTCCAGCTTGTGCTTCTTCCAGCCCAGCGTTCCTCATGATGTACTCTGCATATAAGTTAAATAAGCAAGGTGACAATATACAACCCTGACGTACACCTTTTCCTATTTGGAACCAGTCTGTTGTTCCATGTCCAGTTCTAACTGTTGCTTCCTGACCTGCATACAGGTTTCTCAAGAGGCAGGTCAGGTGGTCTGGGATTCCCATCTCTTTCAGAATGTTCCACAGTTTATTGTGATCCACACAGTCAAAGGCTTTGGCATAGTCAATGAAGCAGAAATAGATGTTTTTCTGAAACTCTCTTGCTTTCTCCATGATCCAGCGGATGTTGGCAATTTGATCTCTGGTGCCTCTGCCTTTTCTAAAACCTGCTTGAACATCTGGGAGTTCACGGTTTACATATTGCTGAAGCCTGGCTTGGAGAATTTTGAGCATGACTTTGCTAGCGTGTGAGATGAGGGCAATTGTGCGGTAGTTTGAGCATTCTTTGGCATTGCCTTTCAACCAAGGTCCGTCTAGTCAAGGCAATGGTTTTTCCCGTGGTCATGTATGGATGTGAGAGTTGGACTGTGAAGAAGGCTGATCGCCAAAGAATCGATGCTTTTGAACTGTGGTGCTGGAGAAGACTCTTGAGAGTCCCTTATACTGCAAGGAGATCCAACCAGTCCATTCTAAAGGAGATCAATCCTGGATGTTCATTGGAGGGACTGATGCTAAAGCTGAAACTTCAATACTTTGGCCACCTCATGCGACGAGTTGACTCACTGGAAAAGACTCTGATGTTGGGAAAGGTTGGGGGCGGGAGGAGAAGGGGACGACGGAGAATGAGATGGCTGGATGGCATCACCGACTCTGTGGACATGAGTTTGAGTGTACTCCGGGAGTTGGTGATGGACAGGGAGGCCTGGCGTGCTGTGATTCATGGGGTCGCGGAGAGTCGGACACGACTGAGCGACTGAACTGAACTGAACTGAACAAGGGTCTTCCCTGGGGTCCAGTGTTACGACTCCGCCTTGTGGAAAACAAGGGAATTCCAGAAAAACATCTACTTCTACTTCATTGACTACAATTTGACTGTGTGGATCACAATAAACTGTCGAAAATTCTTAGAGATAGGACTACCAGACCACCTTACCTGCCTCCTGAGAAAACTGTACAGAAGCAACAGAACTGGACATGGAACAACAGACTTGTTGAAAATTGGGAAAGGAGCACAAGACTGTATACTGTCACCCTGCTTATTTAACTTATATGCAGAGTACATCATGCAAAATATCAGCTGGATGAAGCACAAACTGGAGTCCAGACGCAAGAAATATCAACAACCTCAGATATGCAGATGATACCACTATAATGGCAGAAAGCAAAGAGGAACTAAAGAGCCTCTTGATGAGGGTGAAAAAGCTGGTTTAAACTCAACATTCAAAAAAAAAAAGCTAAGATCATGGCATCCAGTCCCATCACTTCATGGCAAATAAATGGGGGAAAAGTGGAAACAGTGACAGATTTTCTTTTCTTGCGCTCCAAAATCCCTGCGGATGGTGACTGCAGTCATGAAATTAAAAGACACGTGCTCCTAGAAGGAAAGCTATGAGAAATCTAGACAGCGTATTGAAAAGCAGAGACATCACTTTGCCAACAAAGGTCTGTAGAGTCAAAGATGTATTTTTTTCAGTAGTCATGTAAGGATGTGAGGGCTGGACCATAAATAAAGGCTGAGCACCAAAGAATTGATGCTTTTGAACTGTGGTTGGAGAAAACCCTTGAGAGTACCTTGGACTGCAAGGAGATCCAACCAGTCCATCCTAAAGAAAATCAGTCCTGAATATTCATTGGAAGGACTGATGCTAAAGCTGAAGCTCCAGTACTTTGGCTACCTGATGTGAAGAACTGACTCATTGGAAAAGACCATGATGCTGGGAAAGATTGAGGGCAGGAGGAGAAGGGGACGACAGAGGATGAGACAGTTGGATGGCATCACAGACTCAGTGGACAGGAGTTTGAGCAAAGTCCAGGAGGTGGTGAAGGACAGGGAAGCCCAGCGTGCTGCAGTCCATGGGGTTACAGCGAGTCAGACACGACCGAGTGACTGAACAACAGGATATCATGTCCAACACAGGGGGCACAGCCAATGCTTTGTAGTAACTGTAAACGGTGCGTGCCCTTTATGGACGAGTGTACTGCACCCTGTAATATAACATCGTAAATCAACTGTGTCTCAGTTAAAAACAGAATGGGGGCCTAACTGTATCAGACACTCCCTGTAGTCACTACTGTGGTAATCACGCAGCCTCACCCCTTAATCTACTCATACGGCAGTCTGCCTACGTGACCGCGGCACTCCCTTACTGAAATGCAAATCCCATGAAGGCAGGGACTTTGTTTTGTTCACCAATATATCCCCAGTGCGGGAGCTCTAAAAGTACCTGCTGCATGACTGAACCAGAAGCCCTCATAATCAGATGCCTTAGCACAAAGTCATTCACAGAGTTCTCTTGTAACTTTCCTTCTCTGCGTGTTTGATGTTATCTTTGCCTTCTCTCTTCGTTCTTGATGCATTTTTCCTCTTTTCCTTGGTCACACTTACTGAAGACTTCTTCTGTCTAATCAGTTGTACACTGTTTGTTTTGTTTGCCATTTCGTTAATTTCTAATTTATCCTTATTATTTCCTTAATCTTAATTTCAGTTTGTTATGTTTTCCCCACCTTATGTTTTTATATTGAAAGCTTATTTCCTATATCTTTCAACTTCTCTTTTTTATAATTTATTTACTACTACAAAATTTTCTCTGAAAACCACTTTGACTATACTCAATGGTGTTAATGTACAGCACTGATTATTAAACAGTTCTAAACTGTATTATAATTTCCATTTCAATTTTCTCCTAGACCCATAGATTATTTGGAAATATACTTTTAAAATTTAAGACATACAGATTATTTTGTACTGTCTTTTTTCAACTGGCTTCTGTTTAATTACCAGAGAAGGCAATGGCAACCCACTCCAGTACTCTTGCCTGGAAAATCCCATGGACGGAGGAGCCTGGTGGGCTGCAGTCTAAGAGTCAGACACTGAGCGACTTCACTTTCACTTTTCACTTTGATGCACTGGAGAAGGAAATGGCAACCCACTCCAGTGTTCTTGCCTGGAGAATCCCAGGGACGGGGGAGCCTGGTGGGCTGCCATCTATGCGGTCGCACAGAGTCGGACACGACTGAAGCGACTTAGCAGCAACAGCTGTTTAATTACACTGCTGATAGTAGATGTAACTTGTATGCTATATTTTTAATTTGTAGGAACTGCACTTCTGGAGTAGAATACTGTCAACTTTGGTAGATACTCCATGTACCTTTGAAGGAAAAAGTATATTCTCTACTGCGTGTAATATATGTGTATGTGTATAAAATATAATATATGTATACATATATATATATATATATATACATGTAATAAAAGTTGTCTGAAATACTCTGTGGTCTAATTTTATTTCTTAGTTTCTGGAAAAGGTATAGTATAGCCTTCCCCTAAGAATACTTGTCCCCGTTTATTGCAGTCCATCTAACTTTGTTGATAAGTGAGAGACTCTTATTTTTGGTGCATATTGCCTGTTCTGTTCTTTTTATGGGTTTTTAACTTGAATTATTTTGCATGATGTTATTATCGCCATACCAATATTCTCTTTTCTCAGACTCTACCCACGAAAAAGATTAATTTCATTTAATTTTTTCTTTTTCTTTTTTAGGGCGTGTCAGGCTCTTAAAGTAGCACCCTGGGTGGCGTCCTACCATTTAATTTTTCGATCTCCCTGTGTGTTGTAATTTTAAATTTTAAACAATCTAAGCGAAGAGCTTTTCTCCTCTGATGCCGTTTCCCTTCCTTCCATTTGCCCCATGTCCTGGCCTGGGTCCTCTCTGCCTAGTCCTTCCAGGAACTCTTATCCCCTCCTCGACCCACTTCTAGGAAATGCAGTGCAGACAGCAACAGGAACGCTGACAGGAAACTGGCAGCTCTGAGCCACGTGCATGCCACGCGCTGCTCCAGGGCATCGCAGTGCTCACAGTGTCTGCGCAGCGGGCCCCGGTGCCCATGGTGAAGAGGCCTGAGCCGCCCGCACTCGAGACTCGCCACGCGTCCCCGCGCCTCTCACGACACCGTCCCCCGCCGTCCACCACTGCCCACTGATCTCGCAGGTTTGGGCCTCGTCCTTCTCGTGACCTCCCACCACTCAAGCCTCCCACAGCACTAAACCCACCCGCAGACTGAAGACCCCCAGCTCACCCTTCCCGGCCTGACCGCTCCCAGCATCCGCACTCATTCAGCCTGCTCTCGACACCACGGTCCCATCTGGAGTGTGAGAAGCACCTCGAGAGCCACAGGCCCAGAGCAGAGCGTGTCCTCCTGCCCTGTCTCCCGTCTCTCCCGGCCCTGCCCCTCTCGCCCCGCTGACACCGTGACCACCTCCCATGGAGGCCTCTTCGCGGGCACAGCACCGTCCTCTCCAGGGTTCCACGGCCCCAGAGGCCCCTTCTTGGCTTCTTCCTGCTCCTCCCACCCCCAGACTCACACCAGGGGACCCTCAGTCCACGGCCCAGGGCCGGCTCCGCTCCCACACAAAGGCCTCCGGTCCAACCAGGCCCTGCCTCCCGGCTCAGCAAGTCCCCCCCAGCGCCCGTGGGCAGCACACCCTGCTCCGACCAGCCCGGCCGTCAGCAGAGGCAGACACAGCCTGTCCACTGGCCTCTCTCGGATAACAGGTCACCTCACACACAAGTCCCCACAAAGCCTGATACATTACAGGACTCTCCCTCCCCACCTCTGAATGACCGCGTGCCTGAGGGCAACACACGGGCCTGAAGTGCTCACTGCATGCCGGGTTTAGACACTGGAAGAGGTTAACTCGGAGAAGGCAATGGCAGCCGACTCCAGTACTCTTGCCTGGAAAATCCCAGGCACGGAGGAGCCTGGTGGGCTTCCATCTACGGGGTCACACAAAGTCGGACACAACTGAAGCGACTTAGCAGCAGCAGCAGCAGAGGTTAACTCGTCTAAAAGGGACGGCTTTTTGAAAGGCAAACAAACCCTGCCAGATTTACTATTTACTCCTGGGGGAATGACCTGAAGATTTTTAGAAAACTAGACACAATGAAGATCACAAAGGTACAGTCACAAAACATAAAAAACCCAGCTGTCCTAATATCAATGTGGCTTCTGCCACGTTTCGCTTTCCAGCGAAAGCATCACACACAAATTCCAAAAGTCCTGTGTCTCCACCAGCTCAGACAGAAGAAAGGTGACTCTGGAAAACCACCAGCAACCTACCAATGGCTCCAAAATGTGCAAATAAATGCCAAGCCATCTCAAGACTACACAAGCAGACTCCTAAGTGCAGAGAGAACGGCAGTAATCACGACACAAGGTGCTGATCCAATGACAGAGAGACCAGTGGAACAAAGACAGAGGCCAGAAACAGACCCACAAGCGTCCGGCCACCAGATGGAGGCGCCCCGTCCGCTCACTGGGGGAGGGTCGCCTTCTCCGTAGATGGAGCTGGGCCACCTGGGCTTCACGGGGAAATGAATCCTGTCCCCTAACTCACATCACACAAAAATCAGTTTCACATGGCCAGAGGTTTCACCGTAAAAGATAAAACCTTCATGGTTCCATCTTCACGGTCTTGGGAAGGGAAACCCCGGCTCTAAAGGACGTAAAACCGTCGGAAGAGAACCGACGGTCATCAAACGCTCATGAGAACGAAGAGGCGAGCAGCAGAGAGCCCACCTGAACCAACGCGCCCAACGCGAGAGGCGGTCCCAGGGCGCGGCGCAACGCTTCCTACAAGCCAGGAAGGAGAGGACGACCCAGGAGGAAGACGGGCAGAGGTCCTGCTCGGGCACTTCACCAGAGAGGACAAGCCAGTGACCAGCAAGACACGAGTGGTGCTCAGCCCACCAGTCGTCATGGCCCTGCAAGCTAAACCAGCGCCCAGGCCGCCCACCATCTCCAGGAGTCTGCGCAAGCTCACGGCCACTGAGCCAGTGACACCATCTCATCACCTCATCCTCTCGTCCCCTTCTCCTCCCGCCCTCAGTCCTTCCCAGCATCAGGGTCTGTTCCAATCAGTCAGCTCTTCGCATGAGGTGGCCGAAGTATTGGAGCGTCAGCTTTAGCATCAGTCCTTCCAGTGAACACCCAGGACTGATCTCCTTTAGGATGCACTGGTTGGATCTCCTTGCAGTCCAAAGGACTCTCAAGAGTCTTCTCCAGCAACACAGTTCAAAAGCATCAATCCTTCGGCAATCAGCTTTCTTCACAGTCCAACTCTCACATCCACACATGACCACTGGAAAAACCATAGTCTTGACAGACGGACCTTTGTTGGCAAAGCAATGCCTCTGCTTTTTAATATGCCGTCTAGGTTTGTCAGTTTTTCTTCCAAGCAGCAAGTATCTTTTAATTTCACAGCTGTAGTCACTGTCTGCGGTGACTTTGGAACCCAAAAAAATAGTCTGTCACTGCTAGCACTTTTTCTCCATTTGCCATGAAGTGACGAATGTAAAATGTAACTGTGTGTGATGTTTAATCACCCGGCTGTCAGATACACTCCTTTCTAGATGTGTTACCTTCATTTTATAAATCCAAACCGGCCAAGCTGCCGTCTCAGGTCACGAGTGAGAGCTCCTGTGGTCAGGGCGGGTCACTATACAGACGCTGACCCGTCCAGGAGGGGCTGGCGCTGCCCCGAGGAAGGGGGCGGAGCCTGCAGCGGGCCGGGTAGGGGGCGGGAGCGCTGGCTCCACAGGCCCTGTGGCCTCCTGCCACCAGCAGGACACACGCCGGGAGCCTGGCCAGGCCTGTCCACTCCCCATTCAGCTACATCTCCACAGTCGGCTCCTGAGGGGAGCTCGTCGCTGGTGTTGGCAGAGTGGAGGAAACAGGAAAGCATGTCAGGGTTGTCAGGCTTTACTGCTCTTAAACCTTCGAATGGAAGCTCTGAGCGCCTCACACGGGGACAGGAGAGAGGACCAGCTCTCTCCTGGGCCAGTAGGAGCCACAGGCCCGCAGGGCTCCAGGCCGCAGCGAGGAGGCAGGAATGACGGGGTGTGAGATGTCCTGAGAGCCCATGACCACAGCCCGGCATCACCACCCACAGCCCGGCCCAGCACCTAACCACATGCTGGACAAGCCAGAAATCCCCTGAGGGGGCGGTCCCCCCAGTTGCCTCCGGTCAGAGGAAGGGTACTTCCTGGGCCCCCTGGGGTCTCTGGAGAGGCCACTCCTCCATATTCTGGGAGACTTCAGAGCTCACTGTGGAAGTCACAGCAACAGGACAAATGAGGAGCCTGCAGGCTGAGAGGCTGCCGGGACGCTACCAGGAGCCGCTCACCTGCAGTCGTCCTGGGCTGTGCCTGAGCTCTGCCTCCGGGAGGGCGACACTGCGGCTCCCCGGCGCCGGTCCGCAGAAGCACAGAGCTCGCTGGGCTCCAGGGCCGGGCGTGTGCTCATCGCAGGCTGCTTCCACGTGCTCAGTGCCGAGCTGGGCGGTGAACACACCAAGGACGGGCTGCGGGGACAAGCCTGGGTTCTCTGGGTGGCGAGGCTCAGTCCTATACTACAGGTAACAGGAAGTCACTGGAGCTCTTGGTGCGAGGAAATGTCATGACCTGAGGTTTGCTCTGAATTTTACAGGCTGTCATGAGAATTCTGTATCTGGCTAAGACGGAGTAACTGAGACGGGACTTCCCCTCCTGCCAGATGATATGTCACTATAAAACGAGGCAAGACATGTGCAACGACGGCTTTCAAAATCTGGACTCTGGTTTCTGGTGGGAAGCAACGTGGCGAGCCCTGAGCTGCCCGGAGGCGCTTTCCACACGTCTTCACAGGAAAGGGGAACTCATGGAGATCCAGGTCTTCAGTGAGCGGAAGAGACCAGAGTAGGGTTAGGCCAGGCCGGGGTCGCTGGATTCGCAGGTGCCGGGAGGACAGAGGCAGTGGAGAAAGCGATCTGGGAGACCCGAGGCTGTTGCTGAATTCTGAGCCGTGCACACAGTTTTCAACCCTGGGAGGCCAGGAACAGCAAAGCTGGGAGCCGCAGGCTTTGTGCTCCCAGAACTCGCACAGGGTTGTGAGATTTCTGAGTCCCCAGTAGCTCTGGCTGAATAACTGGCCTTCAAAGGAGACTCCACATGTGTTAGCCGTAAGTAGTGGGGCTAAGCTTAGAGTGAAAGCTACTTTAGATCTGTCCTTTTAAAAAGCCTAAAAACAAGCCTCAAAGGGATAAAACCAATCCCCAAGTAGCCTGACAGCCAGCTAAATCAAACCCCCCCACTCTTCAAAGGAGGAAAACAAAATCGAACACCCACTCGAAAATCTCTAACCAAGGAAAGAGGCAGAAGCGAGACCCACGCCCAAGGGAAAACCAGTCAGGAGAGCAGTGGACCCACGAAGGACAGAGAGCGGACCCACGGAGGACAGAGAGGACCCACGGAGGACAGAGAGCGGACCCATGGAGGACAGAGAGCGGACCCACGGAGGACAGAGAGCGGACCCACGGAGGACAGAGAGAGGACCCACGGAGGACAGAGAGAGGACCCACGGAGGACAGAGAGGACCCACGGAGGACAGAGAGAGGACCCACGGAGGACAGAGAGAGGACCCACGGAGGACAGAGAGCGGACCCACGGAGGACAGAGAGAGGACCCACGGAGGACAGAGAGGACCCACGGAGGACAGCAAGGACGGGTCAGCGGGCACAGGCTTGCCAACTCTGAGGTGCTGTGAACGCGCTCGAGAGTTTACAGGAAAGCATGAGCGTGTGAGGAGAGGGTGGAGGGCTACACACGGGCAGAGGGGGCTGCTGCGGACAGAAAACCAGCCTCTGAAGAGACGGTCCACGGGACGGAGCCAGCGGCACATGAAACGCTGGTGAAGGAGAGGGCGGGGAACGCAGACAGCAGAAGAGACCACGAGTCGGGAAGCGAGCGGGGAGGAGAAAAGGCTGAGGATGCGCAAGCCCCAGTGGCCTGCAGGGAGAGCCCAGGTCCCCAGAGCGGGAGGAGAAAGAACAATCTCTGACCCTCGCTGCACCTCAAATGGCAGGCACACAAGAGCCACCCAAGACTCTTCATAATTAAGTCGCTAAAGGTCAGCAAGAAAGAAAACCTTACAAGTAGAGAAGGTAGACCCAGAGGCATCCACTTCTCTCCTCATAATCTGCACAAACGCGCCAACAGAGAGCCCTTCAGACAAGCCACTGAGCCCTCCCCAACCTCAGGATCAACTTTTAGACCTCGTCCCCTCCGTGACGTGCAAACCAGATTTTCAACCCAATCGGTGCGATACCCCCCTCAGCAACTGCATACGTATTCTCCTGAGAGTGAATCTAATAAAAATGTCAGGCCATGCTAAAGGTTCTCGGGTAGAAACCTTCAAGCTTTTCAACCAATATTATTTTAGTAAACTCTTCATTGAAGTAGAGCACGGACCCCGAAAGGACACAAACCCTGAGTAAACACTCACGTAAGGGGGAACTCGGGCTGCGCGCAGTGGGTGGGCTGCAGGGCGACTGCTCCTGGCGGGACACGCGGCCACTAAACCGTCCTCACACTGCTCTTCAAGCCACGGCTTCCTAGGAGACGCCGCCCCTCGGGAATCAAACGGACTATCCCGTGGAGCGGAAGGACACACGCCTGTGTCCAGGTAGGGCCTCTGAGGAAGGACGGGGAGCGGACAGGAGGGACAGAGGGGCCACCTCCACGGGGACTGCAGAGCCACGCAAGAAAGGCCTCAGGCAGACACACCCAAGTGTTAGCCGGCGCGGCTTCTGGGGCAAAGGTATGAGGTCACTGGTTTATGACTTCTGAACTTCTGTTTGCTGGAAACAGTATAAATAATTACTAATAAAAACTCTCTAGCAAAACTGGAGAAATAAGTATGTTGAAAGAATCTTGGCAGAAACCAAGACTCCATGCTTCTAAAAACGAAAATCTAAGTCTGACTTGTGTTTACAAAATACTTAGTACTTCAAACCCTATAAATACAACATGTTACTCTGGGTATAATTTTTAGGTTCAAAGCAAACCATAAGGAATGTGACATATTAAACCAAAATAAAGACGTCTGCTTTAAACAACCCCTCTCACACAGCAAATTACAAATTACCATTCTATTTCTACTATTTAGCAAACATTTTTGAAAATGAGCAATTAGGCTGCACTGTTTTTCTGATGAGGAAAATATGAGTTCACCAGAATTCTACACAAATCCTCCCATGGCACTACCCTGAAACCTTTACATTCGTCTTTCTCTTTTGCAATGTCAAAGAGTGCAGACTCATTTGCAAAAACACGAGAGGCTGCAGTACCTGACGTTTTGAAGAAGGGGTCAGTTTAACACCCTCGCTATTAACAGGCACGCAGGCCTCGCTGCCAGGCCCACAAGAGGCCAGGAAGCGGCCTGACCACAGGGCTCGCCTGCCGCTGCCCGCCACCCACCAGGCGGGGGAGGAGGTGCCGTGAGTGAGAACGGAGACACAGACAGACAGACCCCAGCGTGCGAGCGTCCCTCCAGGTGCGGCCCCGCCGTGTCACTGGGTGGGGGGCAGGCGGCCCCCCAAGGGGCTGCGGGGGAGCCGGCTCTTTCCAGCGGATGACCAAAGGCACTGGGAGCTCCTCTGTGCGTTGACTTAGTGTGTCAGACGGGAAGGTCTTAAAGCAATGACCCTCTGGCCCAGCACCTGAAATAACCAGCCGCTTCTGGAGGTCACAGTTTGCTGTGAATGTAAGGCGCAGGGGGAGTGGGTGGAGGGCTGGGGCTGGACTTGGGCGGGTGGCGGGGAGCACCCCCAGCCTGGAGGCGGGGAACAGGGACGCCCGGTCGAATCTGACCCAGATTCTGCTCAGCACGGTTCCCTGGGTGTCCAGCAGGTCATAGAGGGGGCCCGGCAGCCAGGCCCCTGAGCTGGGTGCAGCCCCAGACAGGCATGCCCAAGCTCTTGGGAGAGGACCGGGGCTGCAAGCGCTCTGCCGGCCCGGGACATTCAGTGGGAGGACAGGAGCACCGGAGCACCGCTCGGGAGCACCGCTCGGGAGCACCCACTGTCCTCCTCCGCTTCCTACTACACGTCACGTGCGCCGCTCGGGAGCACCCACTGTCCTCCTCCACTTCCTACTACACGTCACGTCAAGACAAGACCAAACAAACCAGCAGCCGGCAGCCCCGGGTGAGTGTGGGCACCTGAGAAAGAGCCAGAATGCTTCCCGGCGGCCAGCACCGGTGGGCCAGAGCAGAGGGACTACCAATCAGCCACCACCCAGCGAAACAAGCGAAACAGAGGGCACGGTCTGAGGGCACCAGCCTCAAACAGGAAACAGAGGAGACATCAGAAGGCCTCCACAGGCTCCGGGCCTGACCCACCCCCAGGCCCTGGCAGGTGTCCTGGGAAGCCAGGTGCACCAACAAAACACTAAGCATTCCAATCAAGGCAGCAGAACAGGGACGACGGGGAAAGTCAAGGGCACACCCTCGTGCGTAGAGCCCAGCTGGTGCTGACGGTGGAAAGACAGGAGCTCAGCACTGCGGTCTCTCGGGGCTCAAGAATGTCTGTGCCAGAAAGCACAGTGACAGGGGCTGTAGGGCCTGCTCACATCCATGGACGGGAGGGTGGACTGACAGACGGGTCATGGATGGGCGGACGGGTGGATGGATGGATATATGGGTAAGTGGGTGAACGGTGGATGGATGGGTAAGTGGATGGATGGGTGGATGGGTGAGCTGACAGATAAAGGAAGGTATATAATATGCAAAAAGCAAACACAAAGTCTGTTCTGGAAGAAAACATAGCCTAAAGAACTTTAGAAATTTTTAAAGAGACAGGAATACCAGACCACCTTACCTGTCTCCTGAGAAATCTATATATGGGTCAAGAAGCAACAGTTAGAACTGAACATGGATCAATGGACTGGCTCAAAATTGGGAAAGGAGTATGACAAGGCTGTATATTGTCACCCTGTTTATTTAACTTGCATGCCAAGTACATCATGCAAAATGCCGGGCTGGATGAATCACAAGCTGCAATCAAGATTTCTGGGAGAAATATCAATAACCTCAGATATGTAGATGATATCACTTTAATGGCAGAAAGAGGAACTAAAGAGCCTCTTGAAGAGGTTGAAAGAGGAAAGTGAAAAAACTGGCTTAAAACATAACATTTAAAAAACTAAGATCATGGCATCCGGTACCATCACTTCATGCAAATAGACGGGGGGAAAGTATACTAAAAAGAAATCATATTAAAAAGCATGACATCATTTTTTGTCAACAAAGTTCTGTCTAGTCAAAGCTATGGATTTTCCCATAGTCATGTATGGATGTGAGAGCTGGACCATAAAGAATGCTGAACACCAAAGAATTGATGCTTTTGAACTGTGCTGTTGGAGAAGACTCTAGAGAGTCCCCTGGACTGCAAGGAGGTCAAACAAGCCAATCCTAAAGGGAGTCAGTCCTGAATATGCATTGACGCTGAAGGTGAAACTCCAATACTTTGGGCACCTGATGTGAAGAGCTGACTCACGGGAAAGACCCTGAGCTGGGAAAGACTGAAGGCAGGCAGAGAAGGGGGCAACTGAGGATGAGATGGCTGGATGGCATCACCGACTGACGGACGTGAGTTTGAGCAAGCTCGGGGAGACGGTGAAGGACAGGGGAACCTGGCGAGCTGCAGCCCAGGGGTCACAAACAGTCGGACACGACTGAGCCACGGAACAACGAGAGAAAGGGGGAAGCGCAGAGGTGACGGAACAAAGTGAGGGCGAAATCCGTGTCAGCGCAAAATGGCGGAAGAGTTAAAAAAAGAGGCGAGGCGTGTCTGAAAACTAACGACAGAGAAGAAACGCCTGCAGCAGAGCTGCCTTTGAGTACAGAGGGCGTACCTTCCCAGGGAAGCAGAAGGGAGCTCAACACGCTCAGGCTCTTGGAAGCTGGCCTGGGGTGGGGGCAACAGTAAAGAAGCTGACGGCCTGACTGCTTCACGGGGGCGGTGTGGTCAGGATTCCTGCTGAAGGCTTGCAAACCTATCTGAAGAACGATTAGTATCCAAAATACACAAGGAACTCACACAATTCAATAACAAAAACCCAAATAATCATGTTAAAAATGAGCAAAAAACCTGAGCTGAACATATACTGTGACAAAGAAGACACGCAAATGGCCAACACGTGCATGAAGAGACGCTCAACGTCAGCAGTCTTGAGGAAAGGCAAACCGAAATCGCAACGCGGCGGCACCTCACACCCATCAGTGGGCGGCCGTGTCTGTCAGCAAGCGGACAACAGATCAACGCTGAAGAGGGTGTGGAGAAAAGGGACTCCTCCTGCACTGCAGGTGGGAATGGACACTGGTGCAGCCGCTGTGGAAATCAGTAGGAAAGTTCCCCAAAGAAATTAGAACTAGAACGACTACGTGATCCAGAAATTCCATTCCTGGGTATTCACTCAAATGAAACAGAATCTCAAAAGGTATCTACATCACCACGTCCACGGCAACATTACTCACAATAGTCAAGATATGGAAACAACTTCAGTGTCCACGGATGAACGGATGAGGCAATGATGGCGCTATAATATTCCATTCCAGTATTCCAGTAAAGGGATGCCATTCAGTCTTTAAAAAGAAGGCAATCCCGCCTGTGCAAGAGCACAGATAAGCCCGGGGGACATGCGAAAATACAGCCCCGACGCAGAAGGACAAATGCCGCACGCTCTGCTGTCTGTGTGGAAACTGCAACACTCAGACTCACTGAAGCAGGGGGCAGGACGGAACCGCCAGGGGCTGGGGCCAGGGGAGGGGCGATGCAGGCCGAGGGACCAGTTTCAGCTGCGAGAGGACCTGCAGCGTGGCGGCTGCAATCAACCACGGTGTTTTGTACACTTGTGGGCCCGCCTCACACACAGCAGGTACCCTGTGCGGCAGGCAGCAAGGGTGTTAACTGCTCCATGGCAGTCACCCTCCCGCCACGTGTATGCATATCAGCATATCACATCACATATCTGAACAACTATACCCCAGTAAAGCTGGAAAAAAGCAAAGTAAAACCATTTTTAAAGGGGGGGAAAAGCCTTGTGCAGGAAGAGGCTGCTGGCGTCAAAGACGAGTCAGGACGATGTGCATGGGCGGGCAGCGGGCAGCGGGCAGGAGGCAGGGCACGGGGCTCACCCACAACCGCTGCTCTCTGAGGGCGCCTCACAGCCCAGGTTCACGACAGGGTCCTGGTTACTGAAAGCATCGTCGGCTGAACCCGATACACTCAGCTGCACTCCACATGGAACATACCTACCAACGAGCCTAACCAGCGAGCACAGCGCTCAGCCACCAGTTACAAAGGAACGGACCGCACGCGGTGCCCCCAGACCCCGGCCCCTCCTCGCGTCCTGAGCCCCAGGACCGCACCGGCTCAGGCCAGGCCCAGCTCACGGATCCAACGCCGGTGCCCCTCGCTGGGCGACAGCCCGGGCTGGGCAGCCAGGCTCCTCCGCTGCCGGGGAACACGGAGTCCCGCAGGGCGGCCTTCTCGGCCCCTCCTAACCTGCCAGCCCCTTCCTCACTCCCTACCGCTTGACCAAAGCTGCGCTTCGTTGAAAGAGGCAGACGGAGAAGGGCAGGGCAGAGGGCACATACAAACTCAAAGCATGTCTCCGTTCAGAAAACAAACGCGAATCAGAGGCCGCACATCTCTGGTCTCGGGCATTCCTTCTGATTTCTGAAGGCCCAGTTTCTGTTAGAACAATGATCAGAAATGTTACAAAGTACTGCTGATTCGTTTATGGCACGGAGCTTATAATCTACCCTGAAACTATTTGTCTGTTAGTCAGAGATGGTAAACAGCGGCTTCTGGAGAAAGACAAAGGAAACTACAGGTGTCCCCGTGGAAGCCGGAGCGTCACCAGAGGGTGGGCTCCCCTCCTCGAGTCCAGGGGACCTGTCTGCTGTTGTGTTTACAGAACGGATTCTACTGAGCTTGCCTGGTTTTTTAAGAGGATATTACTGAGAAGGCCACCACCCTAACAGCCTAGCGCAGGTCTTACTGAGCCCCCAGGCCCTGAATGTGGCTGCCACACAGTAAACACCTTCACTGCACACTCACTCAACAGACACTTCCTGTGTGACTGCTGTGCTGGGGGCCGAGGATAATCCTGAAGCTTCTGCACAGGAGGGAGCAAACAGTGACACGGACAAACCACTAAACGACAGAAAATTGTCAGCAGTGTCACAAGGGGCTGAAGCCTGGGCTGACCCTCAAGCGAGGGCTGGGTGGTCAGCACAGCACTCTGGGGGGGCTGCCCCCCGGCCGGGGAGACACAGCAGACGGTGCTGTGCAAGGCCACCGAGGCCCCTGTGTGTCTGAGCGCCCAGCAGAGTCCTGGGGAGGATGCCTGCCCACCTGGTGGGCAGAGCCCAGGTCAGTGGTGAGGTGGGCTGAACCGGGGAAGGAAGCGGAGGGCACCAGGCTGCAGGAGGCAGAGACTGAGAAAGGTGGGGAGACCCTGGGACCAGTGTACTTGGAGGCCAGAAAGGTCAGGCTGGTGTGTCTGCAGCAGCTGGAGAGGACGCGCCATGTGGACGTGTCCCCAGGAGCCAGAGCCACATCCCCAGGGCCACAGCCTGACCCGTGCCTGCAGATGGGCGCATCCACGCGAAAGCTCCCGAAAGCTCCCCAAAGCCCCCAAATGCTCAGCCTCAAGGGGCAGGTCCCGGGGACGGCAGGGACAGTCAGCCCTTCCAGGACATGGGAGCAGGGTGGGAGGGGCATGCTGGCAAAGCCGCTCAGTCCAAAGTAGGAAAAGAAAGAAAGAAAACGGGAGAATGAGCTTCTATTACAAGGCTGCCTTGTGCCAACGCCCAGGTCCAGGGGCTGCAAGGCTCCCTGCCCCCAACACAGGAAGGCCTTTCCCCTCCCCCGAAGCTTGTGCCTATTCAGCTCCCAATGCTGCCTGTCCCAACGCTGTGTGTGAATACACGTTTGGATGATTTGCCACAAGGCAGCTCTTTGCATTTGTAAACCGCGTTCAAGGGCTAGAATGTTCTTCCTGATCTGGAGGCAGAATCTGCCTCCTTGACTCAGCCCAGGTCCAGGTTTGCCCTCCACACAGGGTGGTCTCGGGCTTCAGGCCCCTCTCCTCCGCAGAAAGTGAAGACACACTTCAGGTTGACAAAAACTGTAAACACAGCACTGTCCAACCTCCGTAAACTAAAGCCACGAAACTAACCGCATGGCAAGAACAGACACAGTAAAAATATAACGTGTGAAATGAATCCAACAGGCAAGTAAGCCCAATGATCTCACCGACAAGATTAACTGAACACAAAATATTAAGTGTTGACTTATTAGTCACCCACACCAGACGGGATGACTAGGTGGGGAACATCCCAGCCTGTGAAAAGGCCGCTCCCCAAAGCCAGCTCCTGAGTCAGGGCAGGACGCGTTTCCCACGCAACTGTGTGCTCCTGGAGCGCCAGGCCCCGGAGCCGGAATCTCCTGCTTGGCACGAATGTGAGACGTCTCTGCGTGGAAACACGTTCCAAACTTCCGCCTGGATCCTCTCACCAGCCACCGACCACACAGGGGAAGGCGACCCCAGGAAGGAGGTGTTGGGAAGTGAAGGGTCCCGGGTGGGGCTGGGACGCTCGGGTGAGAGGGGGAGACCCCAGAGCCTGACCCCCAGCCTCTTAACTAGGTGTCTGTGGGACCCTCTTTCTGCCCAGCTGCTTTTACTTGTAAAGACGGCAGAACATCCTAGGACGAACATGTAAAATAAATGAGATCACTTTTTCTCCTTATTTATGATCAAAAAAGAAACTAAAGGTGGGAAATAATAAAAGTGGGGAAAAACTCATCAGAACACATATACTTGTCTGTCACCTACAGCCCATGAACCTGAAGGCGTGCTCCTGCAACAGCGGCCTTGACCCGCCCTGCCCTCCACAGAGGGGCTCACGAAGCGGGGCGTCCCGAGCGGCACCGGGCCTCGGGTAGGGGGAGAACGACAGCGGGGAGGGGAGCCCCCACAGGGCGCAGGCCACCGCCACCAGTCGGGACCCCACTTCCTTACAGAGGACACGGGGCTCTGAGTCTGGGGCTTCCACACTGGGCAAGTTTAGCTTTCCAGAAATTGTAAAATGCAGTATATAATAAAACACTATGGGGCTCCTGCGTCAACTGCTGACAGAAGAAAATTTAACAGATGAATAAAGCTTAACATGCATGATTAAAATGAACATACTAAACTTCTCAAATGAATGAATTTTCTGCAGAAATGAATGCCTTCCACCAGAAAAGCTGAACGAGCACAAAGGAGAAAGGCTAACGCGAACAGAACACTGTGAAACCACTCACTGTCACCCTGGGTTTGCTTACATCCTAGTTCCTTTCAGTAAGGACGTTTTTCCCACTCCCAGCTTAAGGTGATTAAATGACAAGATTATCAGTGTACATAAGACAGGTTAGCATAATTCCTTTTACTAGAAAAATAAATCTGCGAACACAGCCTTGAGGGCCCATCTGGTCTCAGTTTCAGGTGTCAGCACGTTGCTCGCCCTCCCACGGCTGGACGGACCCCAACGGGCAGAGGGCGACTGGTGGCACTTCCTGGTGGCTCTGGGCCCACCTGCCTTCCACCCACCAGCCACCCTCTCTAAGGCCCGAGACTGAAGTCAGCAGTTGCTGGACAATAGAAACCAAGAAAACTTGGTTTCTCTTCAGCTCACAATTAAGAGGGTAACCCTGACCCCAGGACTCCCCAGCTCTGGCACTTCTTGGCCCCCACTGTTAGCATATAAATGAAAATAAAATGCTGATACATTTAACGTTTTAACAAACTGTAAGATGCAACTCTCAATAGACAGAATAGAGTCGTTAAAAACACACCAAAAGAAACAAACCTGTGAGCATAAGGACTTTGAGTGCTGTAAGCAACAAGGAACATTCCGGAGAAACCCTCCAAGTCAATCTGGAGAGTTTTTTAAAACTCTCTGAGCCAAAGGGATAAGGGTTACATCACTTTTCACTTTCACACATTGGAGGAGGAAATGGCAACCCACTCCAGTGTTCTTGCCTGGAGAATCCCAGGGACGGGGGAGCCTGGTGGGCGTCCGTCTATGGGGTCACACAGAGTCGGACATGACTGAAGTGACTTAGCAGCAGAGGAATGACTTAAGTGAAACAGGAAGCCTCTGGCCACCCCCTTTCAGGTCAGTCCTAGTAAAAGAATCCCCTGAACGGGGTCACTAAAGAAAGCTGTTTCCTCTTTGTCCCACAGGCTCCAATCATCTACTGAACTTTTCCTAAGGAACGTAAATTCAGCCACTGAGCGTCCCGCCCGCCTTCCAGCCCGCCCCAGTCTGGCACGCGCTGAAGCCGGCCCGCTGGTCTACAGGCTGCTGCGCCACGCGGGCGGCAGGTCTTTACGTGCCCCCACGGGGTACGTGGGGACGAGCCCAGACGCTGCCACGACAGCGCATCCTCAGCAGGCGGCCCTCAGCAGGCGGCCCGTCGTGGGCCCGGGGGTGACGGCCCCTCAGCGGCCCCGGGGAACCACCCCCCACCCCCCAGAGGAGGCGGAGACGCCGAGAAGACAACGTCAGACAGAGTCAACAGCAGACACGCTCCACACTTGAAACTTCGTTAAAAATAATAAAAGACAGACGTCAGAAACTGTGACTTACCGCCATCGGACGCCGCCGCGGACTGAAAGGAAAGAGAGAGAGGCATGGGTTAATTGGGCCTCAGGACCACTCAGCAGACAGCACGTCCACGCGGGGGCGAAGCCAGCCCCGGGCCGAGCCGATCTGGGAGCTGGCGCCCCGCACGGCCGCCTCTGGGCGTGGCCCTCCGCTTCCTGGGTGATTCCCGCCCCGCCCCCGGGCCAGGACGCGCTGGGCCACCGTCCTCTTCCTCCCTGGAGAACAGATCCCGGCATGCCTGACACCGCAGGCTTCGTAACCGCCTCGCAGCAGCCTCAGAGGTCGGGCTGACCAGCCCGGGCTTGAGTCTGCCAGGCACACCCGAGCCCAGGGGGCAGGCCTGCCCTCCGTCCATCCAGGGCGAGGCGCGGCCCAGGGCACATGGCAGTCCTGCTCCGCGCTCTCACCCCAGGCCCACCCGGGGGTAGATCCGCCCTGGTGGTGGTGGCAGAGGGGGGCCGGCCTGAGGCCAGCCCAGACCACTGACCCAGCCACCCTGGGCAGGCAGGTGGGGACAAGCCAGGCCTGGAGGGAGGAGGTGGCAGGGGGAGGTCCCAGGACAACAGGCAGAGACCTGAGAGCTCCAAGCAACTGAGCAATTCTCTGATGGGGACGGCTGAGCAAGTCCTCCTGAGGACACAGTTCTGAGGCTGCGATCTAGGGAGGGTGACTGGTCGTGGAAGAGAAGTCAGGAGAGGGGATGGGGCCTGGGGAGGCAGCACAGACACCAGGGAGCCTCTCCGCGGGAAGGGAGTGTGTGCAGCACCTCTGTGATGAGTCCTGGTCACAGCCCAGGCACAGCCGGGTGGGCCGGAGGCAGGCAGGGCCCCACGGCAGCCACACAGGGCCCGCAGGCCTTGGGGCAGGGAGCACCCCCGGCATCTTGGCCCCGCAGTCGTGCACTGAGAAGCCTGCTGCAGAAGCCCTGGGCCTCACATGCCTTCCTCTCTGCAAAGCGAGGGAAGACCAAAGAGCAGGGCATGGAGAGTGGCGGGGAGCCCCTCCCCAGGTCTGGGGCCTCCCCAGTCAGCGGAGGTCACGTCCCAAGACCCCCAAGGCCAAGAGCAAACAGGTGGGGAGGAGGTGCCAGACCACTGCTTCCAGGGATAGCCCTCCACCGGGGGGCAAAAGCAGGTGTTCATCACCAAACTGTGAAAGGGTGATCCATGTCAACTGCAGGCCCTACACACTGTTTGGCCTCCCCATCCCCAGTGCTAGCGACCCCCCACCTGGAGGACAGGGGCCCTTACCTCCTGGGGCTCACCCCTGCCCAGCCTGGTGAGCCGCCCTCCTCCCCCAGGGGGCTGTCCTCCAGGATCCTGCCCTAGGATCGGGTTCATCACAGGTTCACACCATCTTGAGTCCTGGGTCACAAACACTCTGCTACTCCATCCTGGTTCCTTATCAAGATATTTTTCAACAGTAAAAGCACAGGCTATGGTGGATCCAGCTTTTAATCCAGGATTCACCTGGCCAGGCAGGCAGCAAAGAGCAAACCCCAGGGAGCCAGCAGCCCCTGCACAGCAAGGATCTGTTCTCGCTGGAGAAGCAGGGGGGTGTCCCCTCCCCAGGGTGGAAGAGGGCTCGCAGACACTGTCCTCCTACCCATGCTCACCACAAGTCACCTACGATCCTGGGAAATTCAATAATATCAAAGGCAAATCACTCCCTGAGATTGAGAGTGTAAATTGTGCAAGGCCACACACAGAAGCAGAAACATCATCAATAATAACTTCTGAAAAACAAGTCAGAAAATGCAAAATCCACCAATGTGAAGGACGTGGTTCATTCCATGTATGGTCACAACTAAAGCTGAAGTCTCAGGCTTTAGCAGACTGGACAAAATGCAGTAAAAAATCTCTACACACATCCCCCAAACGCTCTGAAACTCAAGATCCTGGAGAGAGGCGTGTTCCTGAAGCCGAGAAGGTGGCCGGTAAGCACGGGCTGCTCATGCGGAGGCGGGGCTGGCTGGGCAGCGGGGACAGGGCCAGCAGGCAGGCTCGCAGCCGCAGAGGCTCCAGTGGGGGGCCCTCTGGTGCAGGGTGAGCAGATCCAGGTAAAGGTCCCCAAACATGCTTTAGAGCAGCTTTCGAGTTACAGAAACACTGTGAAGCAAGCACAGAAACACACCCGCTTTCTAACACAACACTGCTCTAAAGGAAGCAAGGAGGGAGGAGCAGGGAGGGAACGGAGGGCCGCAGGGCTGAGGAGTGCGTGTCCCCTCTGTTGGACGCTCCCGGGATGAAGAGTCCCAGCTCCACAGCCCCAAACACAAACCATCTGGGAAGAAGCGGCCCGGCAAGGCCTACAGGAGTTCCAAGAGCGTGAGCCCACCTAGAGATGAGCTTGAAACTCCCCCAAGCCCAGGGGAAACCCCCCCGAGAAAGAACCAGAAGAAACAGCAATGAACAGAATCTCAGATACTGGAGAGGTCTAATGCAGATGTCAAATGGCTATGAAATTGTGAGAACACAAAGGTTTCAGTAAAAAAGGGAGAAGCACAGTGGTAGATTTAAAAATAATCCTACAGGATGATTGACAATGAAATCTACAAGTGCTGAAATTGCAAATAGGTACTCTGTAGAGAGGTTACCAGAGATCAGAGACTGAAGAGAAAATCTGGGAACTCAAAGACAGACCTGAAAGAAACGCCCTGACAGCAGCGCACAGGCGGCTGAGGTGCAGCCCGGCCAGGGGTGAAGCCGTTCTGTGGACATGCGCCCAGTGCCCTCGGGCCAACCCCCAGCCCATCCCAGGACTCCTGCAGGATGCCCCCCAGGAAGAGGCATCCTGGCCCAAGTCTCAGTTGTTCAGCGTTTTCCAGAAGGGGCTCAGAGTCTGTAAGCCACAGTCTCAGATGACGCACTTCCTTCCCTTCTCAACTTTGGGCAACTGTGCCAAGAGGGCTTCCCAAGCTCTTGGCACCTGAGGAGTCACAGCTGGTGGCCCCTGTGTGTGTCTGTGGCGTGTGTGTGATGTGTGGTGTGTGTGTATATGGTTTGTGTGTGTGTGGTGTCTGTGTATGGTGTGTGTGTGTTTGTGGTATGTGTGGTGTGTATGGTGTGTGATGTGTGTTTGTGTGTGTGTTTGCGCGTGTGTGTGGTGTGGGTGGTGTGATTGTGTGTATGGTTTGTGTGTGTGTGGTGTCTGTGTATGGTGTGTGTGTGTTTGTGGTATGTGTATGTGTGGTGTGTGTTGTGTGATGTGTGTGTGGTGTGTGTGTTTGTGTGTGTGTTTGCATGTGTGTGTGGTGTGGGTGGTGTGATGTGTGGTGTGCGTGGTGTGATGTGTGTGTGGTGTGTGATGTCTGTGGTGTGTGTGTGTTTGTGTGTGTGTTTGCGTGTGTGGTGTGTTTGTGATGTGTGGTGTGGTGTGTGTGTGTTGTGTGTGCATGGTGTGTGTTGTGTGGTGTGTGTGTGTGTTGTGTGTGTGATGTGTGGTGTGTGTCTTGTGTGTGGTATGTGTCCTGTGTATGGTGTGTGATCTGTGTCTTGTATAGTGTGTGTGTGGTGTGTGTGTGGGGGGTGTGTGTGTGTGTGGGTGTGCATGTGTTTGTGTGTGTGTTTGCACGTGTGTGTGGTGTGTGTATGTAGTGTGTGGTGTGTGTGTGGTGTGTATGGTGTGTGTGTGTGATGTGTGTTGTGATGTGTGTGTGTCTGTGGTGTGTATGATGTGTGTGTGGTGTGTGTGTTATGTGTGGTGTCTGTGTGGTGTGTGGTGTGTGTGATGTGTGTTGTGATTTGTGTGTGTCTGTGGTGTGTATGATGTGTGTGGTGTGTGTGTTTTATGTGTGGTGTCTGTGTGGTGTGTGTGTTGTGTGTGGTGTGTATGTGTGGTGTGTTGTGTGTTGTGTGTCTTGTGTGTGGTGTGATGTGTGGTGTGCGTCTTGTGTGTGGTGTGTTGTGTGATGTGTGTGGTTTGTGTCTTGTGTGGTGTGTGTGTGTGGTGTGTGTGTGTGTGGTATGTGTGGTGTGGTGTGTGTGTGTGGTATGGTGTGTGTGGTGTCTGTGTGGTGTGTGTCTTGTGTGTGTGGTGTGTGTGTGTGTGGTGTGGTGTGTGTGTGTGGTATGGTGTGTGTGGTGTGTGTGTGGCGTGTGTGTGTGTGGTGTGTGTTGTGTGGTGTGTGTGTGGCATGTGATGTGTGGTGTGTGTCTTGTGTGTGTGGTGTGTATGTGTGGTGTGGTGTGTGTGTGTGGTGTGGTATGTGTGTGTGGTGTGGTGTGTGTGTGGCATGTGATGTATGGTGTGTGTCTTGTGTGTGGTGTGTGTGGTGTGTGTGGGTGGTGTATATGTGTGGTGTGGTGTGTGTGTGTGGTATGGTGTGTGTGGTGTGTGTGTGGCGTGTGTGTGTCTGGTGTGTGTTGTGTGGTGTGTGTGTGGCATGTGATGTGTGGTGTGTGTCTTGTGAGTGGTGTGTATATGTGGTGTGGTGTGTGTGTGTGGTGTGTGTTGTGTGGTGTCTGTGTTGTGTGTGTGTGGTGTGTGTGTGGCATGTGATGTGTGGTGTGTGTCTTGTGGGTGGTGTGTATGTGTGGTGTGGTGTGTGTGTGTGGCATGTGATGTGTGGTGTCTATGTGTTGTGTGTGTGTGGTGTGTGTGTGGCATGTGATGTGTGGTGTGTGTCTTGTGGGTGGTGTGTGTGGGTGGTGTGTATGTGTGGTGTGGTGTGTATGTGTGGTATGGTGTGTGTGGTGTGTGTGTGGCATGTGATGTGTGGTGTGTGTCTTGTGTGTGGTGTGTGTGGTGTGTGTGTGGTGTGTGTGGGTGGTGTATATGTGTGGTGTGGTGTGTGTGTGTGGTATGGTGTGTGTGGTGTGTGTTGTGTGGTGTCTGTGTGTTGTGTGTGTGTGGTGTATGTGTGGTGTGTGTCTTGTGGGTGGTGTGTATGTGTGGTGTGGTGTGTGTGTGTGGTGTGTGTTGTGTGGTGTCTGTGTGGTGTGTGTGGTGTGTGTCTTGTGTGTGGTGTGTGTGTGGCATGTGATGTGTGGTGTGTGTCTTGTGTGTGGTGTGTGTGTGTGGTGTGTATGTGTGGTATGGTGTGTGTGGTGTGTGTGTGGCATGTGATGTATGGTGTGTGTATGTGTGGTGTGGTGTGTGTGTGTGGTATGGTGTGTGTGGTGTCTGTGTGGCATGTGATGTGTGGTGTGTGTCTTGTGTGTGGTGTGTGTGTGGTGTGTGTATGTGTGGTGTGGTGTGTGTGTGTGGTATGGTGTGTGTGGTGTCTGTGTGGTGTGTGGTGTGTGTCTTGTGTGTGGTGTGTGTGTGTGCACTGAGGGTCCCCCAGCAGGGGCTGACATCCCTGCCCACCCTGGCCTCTGCCCAGGGCCCCTGATGAGAGGCAGGCTCCCCGGGGTGGCTCCTGACACGATGCGCTGGAAGGCCGGCCGGGAAGCAGCCGGCACAGCCCTTCCTCACCATCTCCCACCATCTGCTCACGACTTGTTAACCTGGCGACTGTTTCCGCCACAGTCTGGACATAAAACCAGGAAGGCAGCCCGTGTCATCCCCTGGACAGAAAACCACGGCCTCCTCCAGGTTGACACACTCCTGGAGAAGCAGGTGATGACTTCAGACCAGGCCACCTGCCGTCCAGTATCTGCTCTGTCTACAAGCACACATCTGTAAGGGGCGGCCGGGACACCTCTGAACTGGCATCTGACGCCCGGAAGGGACCACTGGGTCCCTCATCGGCACCTGACCCCCTGGCCCTCTTGAGAAGGACACAGAAGCAGGCTACAGAGCACGCAAGGGGCTTCGTTATAACCGGAGATGAGGCTGAAAGGGGGGACACAGGGCCGCACAGGTGACAGGCGCTGTTGCCGGGGGCGGGGGGGGTAGGTGGCCAGCGCTCCACGTAGGAACAGACGCGGAGGTGCAGGCAGGCAACTTGCCCCAACAGCTGGGGGAATGCAGGGAACCCCCAAATCGTTTCTACTGGCCTTGGGACTGACATGCCCAATTCTGACCAAATCACCCTGTTCAAGCCTAGCCTGCAACACTTCAGCACTTCTGAAGTGAGGCATCCCCAAGTTTCTTGTCATTCTTAAACACTTTGACAAATGAAAACCTCACACGCCCGTGTTCTGATAGCCAGCATAATCTGTATTAATGGCGCGTTTTCATTAGCCTGTCCTTCTTGCGTCCTTCCCACATTCCCATGTTGGCACGCAATTCTTATAACAAGGGCAGCCACAAAAAAAGAAAAGCTGCTAGCTAAAAGGTTCAAGAAAGTGAGCATTTTTCTGTGCTTAAGATTTAAACACAAACCATAACTAAACAGCTCTAAAAAGGTCTGCTGCTCCCCAAGCCTGGAGTTTACACTAATGTAAATACATTTGTTTTAAAAAACTTTAAAGTATTTTAGATAAGTAATTTAAGTTCAAACAACTTCTATCCCTCAGGTCAGCCTGACAGTTCAGTGCTAACTGATTGGGCTTTATTCCCAGCCGAAAATTCATCTGGACCACACACATGCATGGATATTTTATTCTGAATTAACATTTTGAAAGTTTTAAATTATTTCCATGAAGAATGCTGATTCTATCAAGGCTGATTCTGTCAGTAACATTTGGACAATAGCAGTTATTAGAATATATCATTTCATAATTACTTAGTATATAGGAATACAAAGTTGTATACATTTTCAATTTTGAGCCAATGAAAAAATTTCCTACCTTGCTCATAAGAAATATTAAACAACCATCTCTGACTCTTGCCCAATGGTACCAAACATTTTGAGAAAAGAGAAATTCAAATAATCCCAATGAAAAAAACCTTAAGAATTCAACACAATCCAATCTGCATCTAATTTATATTCATTTCGCCTTTTAAAGACTTGCACATCTAAGTTTTAAGGCGACTCCCTGCTAGTCAGAGCGCGGAAGAGAGCAGGGCACAGGGTGGGGGGACAGGGAAGACCCCCAGGGGTGGGACAGAGGGCCACTGAACAAGGGGGGGCCCCTCTGCTGGTCCCCAGGCGCCCACCCACCCTCTGCGCCTCGAGCGCAGGGGTCTTCACACTCGGCCACGACACTCAAAGGAGCTGTGAAGTCAATTCAGCAGGCAGCAAGCAGCGTTTGTGGGGACAGTGGGGTAAGATGGGCTGGAACAACATGAAAGGCTCATGTGCAGGCTGAGATCAGGCACTGAGCTCAAACCCGAAATCGACCACAGAGGGTCCTGAGACCCAGAGGCCAGGGCGGCAACGGAGCCACGGCGCCATGGCTGTGTTCAGCACTGCCCAGTGACAGATGGGGCGGCCGCACACAGGGCGGCACGGGGACGGGCAGGGAGGCCTGCGGTCAGAAGAGGCAGGGCCCAGCTCAGAACGGGCTCCGAGCCTCCCGTGTGTGTGTGTGTGTGTGTGTGTCCCAAAGAGTTCTTCAAGCCCCAATAAAATCAGGAGAAACTGAAAACCCACAATCACAGCATTTTCCTAAGAATTTAACAGCTAGTATTTCTGCCCTGCCCTTGGAAAAGCCCCAGCTCACTCATTACAAAACTTTAAAAGTCCAGAGTCGCACAGATGAGGTGGCACGCGGCTGCCACGTGAACGCTGCGGGCTGGGGGCAGCATCCGACTTTACACGAGGACCCTCTGGCTTTCCTGCCACATCAGGACAGAGACCCTCCCCACCGGCTGGCCCGGCTACAGGAAGACCCGCGCCCCTACTGCGTGGACAGGGCGGGTGTCACAGAGGGTGCATCCCCACAGACAGCTGGACGCCCACAGCTCAGGTCAGCATACACACTGGCACAGCCTTGGACAGACCCGCACACCAGAAGCACCTTCTGCATCAGCAGCCACTGACTGCAACCAGAGCCCGGGGCCCCTGGCAGCTGGACTCCACGCCCAGCTTCAGAACACGCTTTCTCATGAAGGTGAGACCCAGCCATGGGGCAGGGGTTGGGTGGAGCTGGCCCTGGGTCGGGGGTGCAGGAAGTGGGGGGATTGCTGGGACAGCTTCCACTTGGTCAGCCAAGCCCAGGCTCCTCCAGACACGGGGCGCCCACCGCTGTAAACCTGCCACCCGGGCGCTCCTGCCAGGGCTGGAAACCAACCCAGCAGGTTAAGGCCCCACCATCCGGGGTGGGGCAGGGGGGGCCCGCAGGTGCCCCAAAGCACATGGCACAGAATGAGGGTCCCCAGGGTCCCAGGTAGGAGAGCAGGCAGGCGAGGAGTGTGAGGTCAGATGGACTCAGAGAGTTTCGGAGGGTCGAGCCCAGGGGCCCGCTGACCTCGGGGCTCCGGGGTCAGGCCTGAGGCAGGAGCAGGCACGTCCTGCAGGGGGGATGTCCTCGTCTTGGGGTCTGCAGAGGCAGGGGGGCAGCCGGGACATGACTGCCAGAGGAGGTGAGCCTGGCCCTCACGTCTGCCCAAAAAGAACTGCTGTGGGCTAGAGGGGAGAAAGGAGCTGCCTGTGGGCACGTGAGGAGACCAGAGGCACGACAGCGCAGTCTCCACGAGAGTGACGCAGGGAGAGCCCAGCTCAGGGCGACCGCCTCCGAGACAGAAAGGGGAAGACGACGGCCTCCCCCTGCCTTCCTCTCACGGGGACCAGAGCCTTAAAAGGTAAGAAAGGCATCTGTGCAGCCCACAGACCAAGGCGCAAAGCGGCTGGGCCAGACAGACGGACGTCCCCCGCCGGGGAACTCTGGGGTGAAGAGGCCTGGGGCGGGCGGGCCCAAGCCGCTGGGGAGCAGCCCCCTGACCCGCAGCCCTTGCTCTCTGCCCAGCGCTGCCCAGAAAGGCCCCCGGCCACCCAGAAGAGACACCTGTCCTGTTCCTCACGAGGCAGCCTTCTCAGTCCACGGGCCACCCAGCACCCAGCACGCAGAAGTAAAGCTGGCCAGGGAGAGGGCCACACACTCATCACATCCGAACCCTGCACAGACCGCCTGAGTGACAGGCCCGCCACCGCACGACATGGCACAACTGTCTTCACACCCAGGACCCCCCGGACTGGCTGACCTTCCAGCCCTGACCGGCCACCTGAGCGGGCACCCCAGGGGCTTGGACGTCTCTGCCCTGCGGGCACAGAGGGTACTGACTGCAGGTCTGGCCGAGTGAGAGCAGAGTGGGGTCAGGTCACAGAGGGCAGTGCCCAGGCAGTGCCCTGGGGCCCAGACCTCGAGAGAGGGGCCTGCCCCCACACCCCAGTGGGCAGTGCAAAACCCGCCAGCGGCGCTGGTGACCAGGTCCCAGAACTCGACAGCCCTACACAGCGTGGGCTCAGGTCCCCAGACCGCTCGGGCCAGGCGAGTTCTGTCCCCACCTCCTGGACGGCAGCCCGGCCACAGTGCGGATGGCCACGGCCTCACCCCAGCAAGCTGGTCAGACACAGCAGGGGGCTCCAAGGGTCCACGGAGAAAGCCCACCTAAGCTCTCTTTCTTCCTGCAACAAATCCTCCAGACCATCCTCCAGACCCGAGGCTAGACCAGCACGTCCCCCCGATACAGTGGTTGAAATACGGTGGATCACTTGGGACTGGCAAATGGGCGGGTCCTAGAGTTCAAAGTCCACTCTATTGCACCTCGTGCCTACAAGATGGGGACACCGATGGGCCGACGGCAGTGAGAGCCTCGGGTCACACCCAGCCTCCTTCCGGGTCACACCCTAAGAGCATCTCAAGTGGTCCCAGGAGACGCCTCCTCTCCAGGAGCACAGGTCCTCCTCTCCAAGGTGAAAGACGCTTCCGAGTCACAGTCCTTCACAGTCACGACCTTCCTTGGGCACATCCACTGAGGACAGGGCCCCAGAGCACCCGAGACACCCCCGCGGTGACTACAGACGGCCTGAGGCTCAGAGCCGCCGAGGGCGGGGCCCCTCCCACACGGCCACCCCAGACCACTGCCCTTCACCTCGAGACTTCTCTCTCGAGGACTGAGCTGGAGGCCATGGCTCTTTCTGCCCCCTGCCCCTGGCCCGTGGGCAGAGCCAGCCAGCCCCTCAGGACTGCCCGCCACCCCACCACCTTCCTGCAATTTTCTGTTGCTTAAAACAGGACCACTCCAACCAGACTCGTTCACACCCTCCACGAACAACTTATTCGCTGGGTTGAGCATTTGCAAAATTTCAAAATGAATCCAAATCATTTATGCAGGCAAATAAAAGGCAGATTTCTAGTGATTTTTTTTCACTCAAAATAAAAAAACAACCTTTTCCAAAACTTGCCTCTATATACTATGGGAACGGAAATGCAGCCTACATGTAATACAAATCAGTAACTGGTTAACCGGTACGTGTGTACGGGACCCAATATTTCCCAAGTTCACGTTCCAGAGAGACGTGAGTGGACAGACAGGAGCCCAGTGCTGCTCCTGCGGGGAAGGCCAGAGGCAGCACGCAGCAGGCACACCCATGAACATCAAAGTGGCTTCCCACCCTCTTGAGTGAGCTTTACTAGCACAGGAGTTCTCAAACTACACACAAAGTATTTTTAAAATCCATTAAAACCCGCCCTTCCTTCACAGGCACAACTCTTGACCTGTCCAGCACATCTATTTCTATTTCCTATCTGAAAAGCCAATGCTGTCACGTTCCTAAACCCAGCATCCCAACCAGCCACCTCTGAGTGCGCAGTTTCTCCTGCTCTTCTCTACAGAAGGTTCTAGTTAGATGTCAGGAGATCACGCTAAGATGAAACAGCTCTCAGGAAGGGATGACTGTAAACTGGTCCCTGGGAACTAGGGACAATCTTCTATAATAATCGAAATGTAGTTTTGCCTTTACATCAACACAGCGCAGCCAGAGAGAAAGATAAAATGTACTATTCCTACTCTCAAAGCTTTTAGAAACGTTTTACAGTAAGTTCACGTTTATAAGCTCAGATACTAATCAATCAGTAAACAGGCTTGCCAGTAGATTCCTGTGCATGTATATGAAGCGGAACCAGCTCATAGGATTTTTAAATACGACACACACAACCGAGTCACTTGGCTGTACACCTGAAACTGACTCATTGCAAATCAACTTTTTAGAAAAAAAAACTATACTTGAACTCTTAGGAAAGAACAAAATGCTATAAAACAGCAATTTAAAAAGTAAAAGATGACTGTAATACAGTTATGTCATTGCAATCTAAATTCACTCATCTTCCAAATCTGTTCCAGTCGCTATGGTGAGGACGATGGACCGCCGATGCTCCCTGTAAGGCTGACTCGGGATACGGGCAGTGTCCCCCCGAGGGGTTGAGGGGACTTGGCGTGAGGGACTCCCAACCCAGCCTCACTCGGGGTGGGTCTGTGGTCCCAGGGCCGGGCTTTTATTACCTCCACGGGACACACTTCCAGCTCCATGATGCAGACACAAGAAAGACATTTTCAAAGTTTACACTTAAAGCCACCATTTACTAACAGGCTGAAAATAAAGCTATAACCGAGACGCCAGGCTTCCTCAACAATTCTGTAAGTGACAAAAATATCTGGAGTGGCCTACCTGCTGGCTGTTTAAAACGTGGGTCTCCTCCGGCAACCCTTTCTCCGAATTCATCCTAAGACCGGAGGACTTCCTACCCACTCCAGGCACGCAGCTCTGAGACACAGCACTCAGCCCCGCCGCACGCCTGTGCGCGTCAGAAAGTTTACAGGCATTTCAGATGAAGTTCCATCCGCTCCCTCCGTCACCCATGGCAACAGGACACTGCAGGAAGCTGCGGTCTGCCCGGGATTCAGGCTCTATCTCAATTGTCTCACACAAAGAAAAAAAAGAGCCGTTTACATAAATCACGCCGTGAGATCATTTTTAAAGTATTTCCTCTCCCAAATCAGAAGAATAAAACTTCAGCTGATAGGGGCAATTTCTCAGTCAGCACAGCAGCTGCAGAGAATTTGTTTTCTAGCCGCGTGGTGCAGGGTGCAGCCTTAATTACAGCCACCGACGGGTCTATTATGAGCTCCACGTGCGCGGGCCCAGGCCGGAACGGCGGGCTCCTCAGACCCAGCCCCGGCCAGGCCCCTGCTCCACCTTCCGCTCGGTCTGCTCCCACCACCCTACATGGCCTCAAAGTGAACGAGCCGTGGCAGGTCCTGTTTTAACTTAAAAGGGAAGCAGGAAGAGAAAAAGCCCTGTGTCCAGGAGCGAGGGAACCCTGCACAGCACCTGCTCGTCTCTGGACGTGCAGGCGCCTGGGGCCTCATCCAAGGGGCTCCTGGGGGCACTCTGCCCAGGGCTTCAGGCGGGGGGCCGGCCTGGGGCTCCACCTTGCTCAGCTTTCGGGGGAGAAAGGCGCAGACGAGTGTCCGGTGCACAGACTCCCCGACGCCGGCCGTGTTTACTGCAGAAGCGCAGGGTGTGGCCCAGACGGCAGCTTGCAGACAACAGGCGGCTCCGGCCGGCCTCCTCGGACCCGTTCTCACACGATAAACACACGGAAGCGGGAGTGGGGAGCGAGCCAAGGCCTCCAGAGCCACCCGCTCCGCATGCGGGGGGTGGGGGGCAGGGGGGACCCGGAGCAGGGAGGGCACTGGGGGCCGTGAGGGCCAGCGCAGGGGAGGGAGCAGGGGACCTGGCAGGCAGGGAGGGCACGGGCTGCCCCGCCCAGGAAGGTGCCCCGGGACACAAGGGCCTCGGCTGCCTACCGGCCCGGAGGGGCCTCAGAGCCCTTTCCTGGGCAGGGCCCCGTCTTTAAGGAAAGGGGGTGCCCTCCGGCCCGCAGAGGTCCCCTTCACACCCGTGGTGGCAGGGCTGAGACACGGAGTGGGGCACGGTGATCTCCTTTGCACCCCCTGGCCTCCCCTTCCAGCACGCACACACACACCCACACACGTGCACAGGCACACATGCAGAGGAAACCCACGGGAGGGTTCTGGGGGGCGACCCTGCGGTTTTCATGGGGATCAGCCGAGCCCCTGACACTGTGACCCTGACTGTCCTCCTCGCTGACTTCCGAGGGCCCTGCACTAATTCACAGAATTTGGGGGGAGGCGGTGACCCCTCGCCAGAGCAGAGGACAGCAGTCTGCAAAGGTCCCCAGGCAGAGCCTAGCCACGACCACCAGGGACCAGGAAGGAAAAGAGACTATGGAACAGGCCCTGCCCATGGGCACAACCTCCTGGGACTGCGGGAAACCCTGCGTCCAGGCAGCCGCTCAGGTCCCCACTTGGTCTGTATTTTCACCGTCTTGCACAGACGTCCCTGTGAGCCTGCACAAGCAGCAGAGCATCACTTCACGCATCTTATTATCACAGTCAGCCCAAAAGGCAGCCCAGCCCCACCAGGTCCACATGGAGCTGTGCCCTCCGGGTTCCTCTGTCTCTCTGGGGCTCTCTCTGTCTCCCCTTTGGCTATCAGTCTGCCCCTCCTCTGCTGTCCACAGGGCAAAGAGAGGAAGATAAGAGGTGAGAATCGGGCCACAACGCCCCTCTGCCAGGTGGCACCCTGGGTGGCAGAGCCTGGCAGGCCTCCTGGAGCTCCTGGAGCTCAGGACCAGACATTCTGAGCACCCACCACACCCACCACCGCGTCCTGGTGGTGTCGACCCATCACCAGATGGGGGTGGGCTCAGAGACAGGGCGAGAAGTCCAGCACAGCCCCTAAGAAGCCTGGCACGTGCCAGTGGCGTGGAGCTGTCCGGCTTGGCCGAGAGGACAAGGGCGGACAACCTCAGAGAGGCCCCTGGCTCCCGCCCCTCCCAGAGGAGGCGGGCCCCTGACCCAAACCAGGAGGAGGAGGCCAGCGAAGGTCAGACCACCCACCCTCGGGGATGCCCAAGACTTCCCGAGGAGAGGCAGGGTGTCCACAGTGATCACAGTGACCATCGGGGTAGGGGCCTGGGAAACCAGCCTCGCCGGCCCCAGCTCCTCCCCGCAGGCCTCCTGCAGCCGCCTGGTCTCAGCTGTGACACCCGGGCAGGACTCTCGAGTCTGAGATGAGCCATCTGACCATTCACCGTCCACTGGCCCAAGCCCCCCATTCTCCAAGCCCTCCCCTCGCCCAGACCACTGCATGGCCCCAAAGGTAATCCTAAGGGCCCCTTCCTGCCCCAACGTCCCTCCCATTTACTCTTGGCAAAGCAGCTGAGGGACCCTTTCTAAACCCGACTGCCACCCCTTGTGTCCACCCATCCGGCCGGGAGGCCAGTCCTCCGGGGCAGGGTTGGCAGCAGTTTCGCGCAGGGCTGTCCACACCCAGAGGGTGTTCCATAAACAGTCCCTGAAGGAAGAGACAAGGCACTGAGAGACCCTAGCGTGTGCCCCTGAGTCAGCGAGAGGTAAGATGGTTTCCTACATGAAGAATTTAAAGGTACACTAGCACGGACAGACCAAAATAAGCAAAAGTCCAAGTGGGATTTCCCTAGAAAGAGCAAAGCAGCAGAAGTAAGAAATAGGTAAAAAGAGCTTGTTTCGAAATGTCTGGGGAGATTTCACCCCAGACCATGTGAAGTCTGTAAATTGCCCAGAGTGCCCCAGAGGTGAGCCAGGGGCTGGAAGGTTGAAACTCTCTCTCGGTCTCACGTCTGAGGTCCAGCTCGGGGTCCCCTGCCTTCGCTTTGGGGGGTCAGCCCCGCAGAGCTCATGTGAAGCAACTCACTCGACCTCAACACCGGCAATGGAGGGACCACGGAGAGCCACCCTCCTCCCAAAGTGCCCCTACGCGGCTGCCCCGCGGAGAGTCTGGACTTGCTTCCGGGGAGGGAAACGCATGGCCTCAGCGCCCCCTGCTGTCCAGACTGGGCACTGCCAGTCCTGCCATAGCCCCTGGACCCACTCACAGGCGGCCCTTGGTGGAGGGAGCAGGCCCGGAGACTCCTGCCCACGGTCAGCAGAGGCCCGCCTGACCCCACACACAGCACGGCTCACAGTGGGGGCGGGAGGGCCGGCTCCTGGGAGCTGGGCTCCAGCGCGGCTCCCCCAGGCCTGCACTGCTCAGCTCGGATCCCCACACCTGGACTCCCCTTCAAGGCCCTGGGCACCTTGGAGATGTCGCGCAGAGGCGAGGACCTCCTTCCAAGGCCGGCTGTACACTTGCGGGCAGGGGCGGGCCTCTGCTGACCCAGTCTCCTGCCCCACCTCTTGGGTCCCCATCTCTCGGTGACCGCCTGCCATGGTCAGGACCACAACATACAGAAACTCACCTGTTGCTTCCACATCTCCTGTCTCAGAAGACCCCCAGGGAGGACCCCCGCATCCCCACCTGCCAGCAGCACCTCTCCTCTCCCTGCCCCCACCCTCCTGCCCCGCCCAGTCCCCCTCCTGCACATCCCTCTGCGGCTCCCTCCCCACCCCGCCCTCCTGCACATCCCTCTGAGGCTCCCTTCCCAAGCTCCTGCACACCCCTCTGAGGTTCCCCTGCCCCCCGCCCTCCTGCACACCCTTCTGAGGCTCACAGGCTGCACTGCCCACTCAGCACTCACAGGCCCGGAGGACACATGATCGTGCACGTGGCACTCCCGGGAAGCTACCCGTTCAGAACAGAGAACAAGCAGAGCCAGCGTGAAGCCCATGAGGCCCCACAGGTTCGGCACTGGACATGCCACCCCAGGCCACAGCTGCACGGATGGGGCGTGCAGAGAGTTCTCCAGTGCCCGCCCGCCCCGTGACACCTGCCTGTCCATCCCGAGGTGGCGGGGGCGTCAGCCCAGTCATGCTGCGGTGGAGAGGCGGCCTGTGACAATGCTGCCTTGAGTTGCTGCCTGTCTCCTGATCCACAGGCTGTCGTCTCAGAAGGGAGGGACACGTGTGTCTTCAGTGTCGCTGCAAACAGAGAACACTCACACCCACTAGGCATGAGTCCGGCTGCTTCACATCCACACCAACATTTGCACTGTCCACTGGTCCTTCCATGTCGGACATTCTGCAGTGTGGACCTCGCGGGCTGCCATTTGCTTCCCTGACAACTTCTGCGGTTGGATCCACCAGAGCTGGGTTTGCCACTGGGTGTCATCTCTCATCAAAGGCCAGTTTGCATCTCTTGCCAGCTTTGCTTTGCCTGCTGGGCGTCATGGGGACACGGGGCTTCCGAGGGTCACCGCACTCATGTGCCCCTGTGCACCCTAGGGATGGGATTCTGGGATGAAGGCAGGTTCTGAGCATTCGCTGGGTCAGGGTCCATCTTGGCGTTTACAGTTTGTGTTCAGCTTAGAAAGTCTTTCCCTCCCCAGCACCACGAAGATGAGTGTCTACTTTATCCTCCACTAACTCTCGCTCTGCCGTTCCAGGAAGATTTCCGACACAGCTGGATGACTCTGTCTGCACAGCACGGGGGAGAACCCAGCCTCTCTTTCTCTCTTTTTCCACGTAGACCTGTCCTCACCGCAGCACCACTGAAAAGACCACGCCGCCCCGGCTCTGCGCACAGCCTGCGTGTGCGCAGGCGCGGGCCTATTCCTTGCTCTCTCTCCTGCTCCACTGTCTCTCCGTGTACAGACACTTACACTGTCTTCCCCTGCTCTAAGTTCATAAGTTTTGGAGGCTGAGAGAGGACGTCTTCCTAACTCATTCCTCTTCAAGAATGTCTTGGCTACTACATTTGACCGTCTACATTTCAACAAATTTTTTAGAATTATCTTCTTAAGCTCAACAAAATTACCTGTTGGGATTCTGATTAAAATTACATCCAATCTGCACAACATTTTCTAACTGTATCTACAACTGGCTTTTTACATTTTTTTAATTAACTGAGGGCCTTCTTTGCTGCACACGGGCTTTCTCTAGTTGCAGCGAACAGGGGCTACTCTCAAGCTGTGGGGCACGGGGGAAGTCCCCACACAGCTGACTTTTGTACATTGACCATATATCCAGCAATCTTCCTAAATCACTCGTTAATTTTCAGAATGAACCCACAGATTGTTTCAGATCTTCCATGTTACAACCTCATCACACGAGAATGATAACATTGTCATTTTCCTTTGCAAGTTTTTAAACTTCAGTTGTTCTACATTAACCAGGACTTGCAGAAAACATTTAAACTGAAATGGCAGTGACAGATACCGTTCCTCATTCCCGATCCAAAAGGGAAAGCGTAAGTCTGAAGCATGCTATGGGTTTTTTAATACCCTTATCAAATTAAGGAAGTTCCCCTTAATCCCTATTTTGTTTAGGCGTTTTTTTTTCTTAACCATGAACAGATTCTGAATTTTACCAACTGTCTTTCCTGCTTATGTTAAGATGGTACATGATTTTTCTACTTTACTCTGTTAATGTGGTAAAAATTACATGACTGACTTGCAAATGTTAAAAACACTGTATCCTTAGGGTAAGCATGAGGCTGGACCAGGTGACATGTGTGGCTGAGGGCCCTCCACGTCTCTCACCAGTGAGCTGCCCCGTAACGCTCCTTTCCTCTAAGTGTCTGTCAGGTTTGGGTTCAAGGTTTTGGAGGCCTCATACGATGAGTTGGGAGGTGATCCCTCTTGACCGATTCTTTTGTTGATATGTGTGCTAGCTTTCTGTTTCATTCATTTCTGCTTTGACTTTCATCATTGTCCAGCTTCTGCTGCCTTTGCGTCTGTGTTACAGCTGTTTTCCTAAGCTCTTGATATGACTTCCCACTTTTCTTCATTTCTAACATGTGCAATGAAAAGCTATGAATGTTCCTCTAAGTACACTTTTAGCTACATCCCACAGGCTTAGAGGTATTTTCCTTATCACTCAAAATATACTCTAATTTCCAAACTGATTCTTTTTTAACCTCTGGACCTGACGATGAGCGTGAGGCACCTTTCCTTTGTTGCCAATTCCTGCCACACCTGTCTGTGGCCGAGGACAGGCCCCGAGTGAAGAGACGCCCACGTCTGCTGAGACCTGCTTTACGGCCCAGAGCACGGTCGGCTTCACTACACGTTCCGGGAAGACGCGTTGGCTGGATGCCTCACACACTGCGGTCTTGCGGGTCAGGCTGGTCAGACCCTCTGCTTCCTGAGCGCTCCCTGCTCACCACGCCAGTCACTGAGCAGGGAGGGTGAGAACCTGCTCTGCGTCTGCTCCTGCTTCCGCGGGTTTTTGCTGCAAACGCGTGGAGACCGTGTGACAGAAAGCACGTGAAATTTACAACGGCAGCTCCCTGAGGCCCCGCCCCCGCGACGACGGCCCCGCCCCGAGGCCCCACCCCCGCGACAACGGCCCTGCCCGAGGCCCCGCCCCGAGGCCCCGCCCCCGCGACAACGGCCCTGCCCGAGGCCCCGCCCCGAGGCCCCGCCCCCGAGGCCCCGCCCCCGCGACAACGGCCCTCCCCGAGGCCCCGCCCCCGCGACCTCGGCAGCGGGACTACGGCTCCGCCCTGAGAGCGGTATGGCTCCGCCACCGCGATCAGAGCCACTGGAGGCGGCCCTGAGAGCAGTACGGCTCCGCCACCACCCGTCCATCGGAACCACAGGCACCGCTCTTCCGTTCTTCCACTCCCACTTGTCTCCCAAGTGTCAGAGGTGCCCTTGTAAACAGATGACCGGATTTCTGATGCTGCCTCACAGGCTCTCCTTTCTAGCTGAGATAGGTGATCCCATTAGCGTTGACCCAACAGCAGCATGGCTGGACTGAAACCCCCCCAGAGGCTGCCTGTCTGTCCTTCCTGCTCTCTGCCCTTTGTCTCCCGTTTCCTCCTGGCTCACCTTCTTTCAAATTTAATATTTTTCGTTATTCCATGTTTTCCTTCTGTTAATGTAAAGTGCATTCATTACTTTACTGTCTTACATTACCCTGGAGATTACGTGCATCCTTACCTTATAAAAATCAAATTCTGATCGCCCCTCATCCTCTTCCTAGTGGAGTGGGAACCCAGAAACACCTGACCTCCATTCACCCCTCCCAGCGCGCAGCCTGCTGTGATGTAATTTAATTTCATGTATTTTCAAACCAAACAGCTATTCTTGCTTCACACAGTCACTGCTCGTTTGGACTGACCTATACTTTCACCGTTTCATCATTCTGTTCTGAGTAGTCCCTCCTGGGTCATCCTCCTCACCCCAGCGTTTAGACAGCCCTCTGTCTGCCTCTGCTTGGGAAAGGAGTCTAAGGACCCGGGAAGTGGACATGGACCTGGCCTTGGGCAGAGGAGCCGGGCTGGTGGCAGATGACGCAGAGGCCCTAGTGGGGCTTCTAACGCGCCCAGGGTGCTTAGGACCCAGACGCAAGAGGCGAAAGCCAGTGCCCCTGGGGAGGAGCCAAACAAGGCTGGGAGGCCGGAAGCCCCAAGGCTGCCTGGCTCACCTGCCAAAGGGTGGGAGGCAGAGGGAGGGACAGACAGAAAGGCTTCCTTAGAAACAGCCTGGCCTACATCCTATCTACACTTTGCAGTCTTCAGGCAGAAAGGTGCAAAGATTCACTCCCATCTCTCAACGCACCACCCGGACAGAAGGAAGAGGCTCAGCAGCGGGGGAGACCACGAGCTCCATGCCCAGGGCCTAAACTGAGAACTCTCTCCCTGTGCCTGGGTTCTCGTCTGCGAGCCGGGGACAGTCAGAGGGCAAGGGCGGCCCTCGGTCAGCCACGCGGACAGCGGCCAGCCCTGGAGATTCACTGCGAAGAGGAGTGAGCACCGACCACGGGGCCCACATTGCTCCCGCGTGTCCAGAAGCAGACTTCGCGCCACCCCAAGCCGCGTCGCTGGCTCCTGGCCCCGCGGCTCAGGCCCCTGCAGAGACCTTTCTCCCAGGACGATGCAGAGACGATGCCTGGCCAAACCCCTGAAGGGAGAATGCAGGCTCAGTGGGGCCCCCTTCTCAGGACCCCGGAGCCCCGAGGCCCTGCCCTGGGGCCTGTCCCAGCCTCGGGGCCTCACGGGGTCGCCCCACAGCTGCTCTGCTCCCACCGCCCAGTACCAAGCGCCAACCACCTTGCAGCCCCCCCGCTGGCCCCAAAGACCTCCAGAATCAGTCCCTTTTCTCATCTGGACAACAAGGTGATGTTCAGGCCCTTTCCAGATCTAACAGCCAAAGATTCCAGCTTCTGCATCAGAACACAAATTAACTTTCTGTTTTAAGCAAAAAGAAACCCCATAGACAATTTATTCCAGATAACTATTATTGAGTTTGTAAGTAATTATCTTGCGGTCTATTTTTAAAACATCACTGAGCTCAAACAGACAGCTGTGTGCTCATATTCATAACATCACTGGCCGCATTAGTCAAAGATGGGAGCAACCCCAGGGGCCGTCGTCAGCAGGACAGAGAAACACAGTGTCCATCCACACAGCGGAACAGCATTCAGCCTCAAAACAGAAAAGCATGCTGACAGCTGCTGCTGCTACATGGCTGGGTGAACCGTGAGGACGCTAGGCCAAGTGAAATACGCCAGACACAAAGGTCAATTCCTGGAGGCAGGAAGCAGGCCGGGGTGGACGCCAGGGGATGGGAGGAGGGGGACTGAGTGAGCCGTGGGCACGTCCAGAATGACGCGAGTGCTGACTGCCTTGGGCGGGACACTTAAAATGGCAAACTCAATGTTCTATTCTACCACAATGAAAATACACACATACACACACATGTAAACACACCTAAACAAAGGCAAACAGAGGGAGAAAAAAGTCACAAAGACATTTTCAAAACATTTATCTGACAAAGGATGTGTCCCCAAGACGTAAAGAACTACTAAAAAATCTATTTTCAAAATAATAAATAAGATAAAAATTTAAAAACTAGAAGGACATAAATAGGTTACTAATTCAAAACAGGGAAAATTCATATAGCCAAAGAGCCCACGATGGAATGCTCAGCCTCACTCACAGTCAGCGAAATGCAAATTAAAATGAGCTGGCATTTTACTGACACAGGAAGGTTTCAGTTCGACAGTCCCAAGTGTCAGGGAGCAGGGGCGGGGCACGTCCCGCTGGTGAGCAGACCCTGGATGGGCTCGGCCACAGCTGTCACAGCCACCTGATGCCCAAAACGGTGAGCACACGGACCCCTGCTGCCCACCGTCCACTGACGACCTGTTCAGAGAAGACTGTCCCGACCCTGCATGGAGTGCCAGGCAGCAGCAGAGTGGAATAAAAATCATTCCTAACATAACAAGTAAACTAAAACTACCAGGCAAAGCTTGAAAACACGATACAGTGTTTTAAAACTGACAGAATAAGATATGCAGTAGAATTACATTTGTGTAAAATTTTAAAACACACAAAATGAACCAGTTAAAGGACCGTGCTGCCAGGGTTGAGGGCAAGCAGGGAGGGGTGAGCAGGCGGAGCACGTGGGTGCAGGGCAGAGGGACTGTTCCGTGTGATGGTGACTGCGAGCCTGCCTCCATCCGGCCAAACCTTCCGGATGACGGCACCAGGGCGGCCTCCACGCAAGTCTGAACTGAAGAGTCACGGGCCCAGCACAGCACGCACGCAGAACTCTCAGTTCTTCCTGCTAAGCTTCTCTGTAAACCGAGAACTGCCAGGAGTGAAGTCTGTTCATGTTTTCAACTCACAGAGAAGAGCCACATACGGTGACACTGTCAGGACCTGCGGCTCAGAACCAGGTCTTTAAAAGGGGGTATGAACAGGAGCAGGACCCCTAGAGGCCTTCCTGGGGCTCAGCCTCCTGCGCCCCCACCTCCTGTTTGGAGAAAAGCTTTCGCCTCCTGGCTTTCCCCCAGTCCCAAAGAGCAGATTCAAACAGAGAAGTGGGAAAGCACGAAAATGACAGAAAACTGTCAAGCAGAACAAAACAGTAACAGTTTAGCCATAAAACAAAGTCAAGGACCTTTAGTTTCTCCTCAAGGGCTGCAGAAAATATTCTGAGCCACGTCCCTGAGCTATTATGAAGATACTGAAACCCTCGCCAGGAGGAAGATGAGAACTGCATGCTGCCCCCCAGCACCTAGACCCCAGACCAGTTGGAAGCAGAAGGCAGATGGCTGAGATTCCCGTAACATCACCTTGTTGCCTCACCACCAACCAACCGGAGAGCTGCCCCGGGAGCCCCTCCCCTGAAGCCCAGCAGGAGTCCAGGTCTTCTGAGCATGGGCTGCCCGCTCCCCTTGTCTGGGGCCACAGTAAAGGCTGTGCGGTCCTTCCCCACAGCCCGAGTCAGTGGATGAGCTTTCCTGTGCATCACGCAAAGGGACCCAAGTCTGGCTGAGTAACAGGTCACGACAGGCCCCAGAGGGTTCATGTCCAGCCCACAGAGGGCACAGGGCTTCTCGTGACTCTGCATGGGCCGAGGAGCAGAGGAGACGGTCAGGCAGGCTGGGTGGGGAGAGATGAGGCGGGAGGGGCTGGGCGTGCACGAACGCTCACATTGAAGATCACGGTTACCGGAGAGGGAGAGGGGGAAGGGAAGGGTGGGAGTCAATGCAGATTCAGATGTATCATTTCTTAAAACCCGGAGAATAAAGGAAGAAACACTCAAGTCACGTTACCTCAAGATCATCGAGGGAGCGGGTGATGCTCAGCCTCCGGGACCTCCCGAAGGACCTCCGGCTGGAGGCACGCGGAGCCGGGGGCACGAGTCCAATGCCCCGCCCCAACTTGGAGCCCTGGAACAAAGACAAAGACCCATTACCTGCTTGGGAGAAGACGCCGGCTCTGCCCGTCGCAGGGCGCCGCCTGGAGAGACGGAGAGGAGGGGAGGCCTCCCGGTCAGTCCCTCGGTGCGTGAGTCACCGCAACGGAAAGACAACGCTGGAGAGGGCCACCCAGGGACCCCCGCGCTCACTGGGCCGCCTCCAGCCACGCGTCCAGAGGGCGACCCAGCCTCAAGCCCGCGTCCACGGGCAAGGGAAAAACACGAGCACGTGTTAGGGAAAGCTCAAGGGGTGGAGGAAGTCGTTAGTAATACAGACTGGTTTTCGGCAAGTTTGTGCTTTCACATAACTCTGTAAGTGTTTTAGGAAATTAAAGAGTCTCGGGACGTTCAGCTGGTGTCTGAAGACCAAACCAGCCCCATGGCATGAAACAACCAACCATTAACACATCTCATTCTTTCTCTGGGAAATGGTCAGAATTAATTCACTGCCATTATGCCAGACGTCTCCCCAAATGTGGTTCAGCAAATAAGCCATCACGTTTTAAAAATAAAAAGCATCACAGCTGAAAATCTCCGATTTCCTGGGTATGCGAAATCCTAAGTGACCAGCTTCAGGCACAGAAGTTGCAAGTTTATAAACACTTCGAGACCTCAGGTTCTCCACTCCATACCTGCGGGGGGAACCCAGGCATCTTGCAGAAAGATAAAATGTGCAGCACTTCCTTGTGAAGCCCTCTGGGCTGAGTTTCTGCACTTCCAACCTTGCAGACGTACCCATGCCCTGCTGAACGCACCTCTGCCAGGGACAGAGGTCCAAGCAAGGCCGTGCTGCAAACACTGAGTATTGAAGGTCCAGAAAAGCCACCCGGAGCAGAGCATGTAAGCCGGAGCAAGAGGAAATCCTGAACTACCGGGAAAGAGAGGGAAGGAGGGAGGGAGACAGAGGCAGAGGGAGGATGGGGCCGACTCAGGGAGAGGAGACGCAGAGACGACCGGGGCTCCTCAGACTCATCGTCGCCCCGGCACAGTAACGCATCAACACACCCTCCTCAGCTCCCACGTCCCAGCAAGAGCCTGGGCGCAGACGCATCCCCGCAGGCTCATCCTCATCTCTGCGCCTCCACCCTGGGCGGGGCTGTGCTGCCAGCCTACCCGCCGAGATCCCTGGGCAATGTGATGCCCACGGGACTGCGGTGCAGGGCCTCAGGGCAGCGGAGGGCAGGGAAGCAGGCCGTGAGGGTGCTGGGCCAGAGCCAGACCCCCGAGGGCCCGGAAGTGTCACCCTGAAAGGGAGCGGCCGTGGAGCCATGCAGAGGTGAGGCTGTGCGGGGCAGGGCTTGGCCTCTAAGGAGCCAAGTTGCCCAGAAGACCTCCTTATCCCCAGACGGGCCTGGGACCCACCACGCTGCCTCCTCCCGGAGGCCCGAATGTGCTCGGGGCCTGGTCTCCAAAAGCCTCCACCAACCACCAACCAGGGGTGAGCCTGTGCTCCCAACCACGCTTCTGCTCCAGGGGACAGGCACCCGGCTGGCCCAGCAGGGCTCTGCGACACTGACGGACCCTCACGGGCACTTCCCTTCATCCCGAAGGCCCCCCTCCCCCGCCCCCCCGCCCCCCTCCCTCCCACCCCCAGCAGCACCTCGGCTCACTGCTGGGCCTTGCCAGCAAGTTATTGACATACTCTTGAGCAATATTTGTCTAATATTTTCAAAAAATATGCCCCGAGCTGAGTGTGCGAGATGTACTGGAATCCAGCGACCCCTTTGCAGACCCATGCCCCCCGGGCCCACCCCCAGTACAGTGCACCCTTTCGAGACCCTCCTTCAGCCCTGTTTTCCATAAACAGGCCCCGCTAGGGGAGGCGGTCCTGGAACCACAGGCCCCCAGCACGCCCACCTCCCCAGCAGGGGCTGCAGGGCCTCTGCTCTCCATGCTCCCTTCGGGAACACCTGCTTGAGGAACACGGGAGGGCGAAATAACCGCGGGCCAGGCGTCCTCATGGCGGCGTCTATGCTGGACGTGCACAGGTTGGAGCTGAACTGGGACGTCAGGGAAGGCCTGAGCCGGCCCCGCAGTGCCGCCCCACAGCAGGAGGAGCTGCAGCTCTCAGCGAAGCCAGAGTTCCTGCCCGGCCCACCCCCTGCCCCGGGCATGACGGGGACCCAGTTCTGGGTGTTAATACACTGCTGGAGCCACATCACCGGCTCTCCCCAGACAGAACTACTGACATGCAGGAGCGGTCACGGCAAGGCCCGCAGGCCCACTTTCTCCCAAGTCTGCTCTTCAGCCTGCAGGCCGAGGGCTGCCCTGGCCTCAGCTGAGGTTTGTTGACCTCAGCACGGTCCCCCAAGGGCCGCCTTCGCGTCCCCCCGAGACGGGGCCCAGAGCAGGGAGACAGCCGGCGGGGTGAGGGCAGAACCTGGCCGCTGCCCTCCCACCGCCCACGGAAGGGCCCGTAGCCCACTCGTCCGGCCTCCTCGGCCTGCAGGTGAGAAGCCACAGGCAGAGAAGGGCCCGCTCGGGACCGCAGGGGCCGAACCCAGCTCTCATCTCGACGATCAGAGCCAGGAATGCCCGACTGAAGGGTGGAGACACAAGGCCAGCAGCCCCGGACAGCAGGGCCGGGTCCCTGCTCAAGGGCGCAGGGCACGCGGCGGGCGCTCCGGGAGTGCTCGAGGAACAAACCCCAGCGCACAGGGCTGTCTAGCTCCCAACGGAGGCCAGGTCACCTGAAGGCTCCCCAGGAGACTCTGAGGAGCGAGGTTTCCAGCTGACGTACCTCTCAGCGTCCAGTCAGAAAGCAAAGCCACCCCGACTACCTCACAGAGCATCCCTGTAAAGAACCGCCAGCCGGGCACCAGAGAACCGAGCAGGCAGAAGGGACCCACGGTGCCAGGAGGCCGGGGCGGCGCAGGAAGAGAAGCTGTCTGAGCCTGCGGGGAGACAGGGCGGGCACGGAAGGACCCCGGCCTTGGACTCGGGCCCTCGGGGGCACGGGCGACAGCTGGTGTCGGGCAGAGAGGCCTGGGGAGGTGGGGAACCGCACGCTGGACGTGGGCAGCGGGGAGCACTGCAGGCCCCCAGCTGCTGTGACCAGAGCTGGGCAGTGAGCCAGCTGACCCGGGAGGAGGGCGCAGACCCGTCCGTCCCCGAGCCCGGCACAGGAGGAGGCCCCGGGGCTGAGGGACGAGAGCCGAGCAGCCAGCACAGTTCGCGAGGTCTGGCTCCTACAAACTCTGCCGTCAGGAAGAAGTCTAAGCCCAATATCCAGTCAATTTCAGAACCAACAGAATTCCACTTCCAACATGGCCCTGGACAAACACGCAGAGGTGACTCAAGTGACGCGGGAGCTGAGGAAGGGCCCCTCTTCACTGCAAATTACCTTCTCAAGGAAGAAGCCGAGACTGGATCTCCTGCTCAAGAAAGAAAAGGGCAAATGTGCTTCTTGATGTTCAGTCGCTCAGTCGTGTCCAACTCTCTGCGACCCCATGGACTGCAGCACGCCAGGCCCCCTGTCCTTCACCGTCTCGAGGGCTTTGCTCAGACTCACGTCTATTGAGTGACTGTCTATCACGCTCTCCTGCCTCCTCCTCTCGCCTTCAACCTTCCCAGCACCAGGGTCTGCCTGTAGAGATTCCTTAAAGAGACGGGGATACCTGACCGTCTCACCTGTCTCCTGAGAAACCTGCTTGCGGGTCAAGAAGCAACAGTTAGAATGCATACAGAAGGACAGTCCAATCAAGACAGCAAATTAAGGAATATGCTTGTTTATTCAAGAATATCTAAGAGACAGGCAGTCAGCAAGAGTGAAAACAGACACTTGTTTAAAAGAAGGAAACATGGTGTGTGGCAGAACTTTCAGCCAATAAAGGAGCTGATGAAGGAAGCCAACCATAGCCTTGGACACAAAGCACACAGACAAGGCAGGAAAGGAGAAGCCCAGGGAAAAGCAGACTTACAGACAGCACGGGCAACGTCATGGAACCAACACTACACATGGCAGTGATTGCAATCAACATAATCGGACTAAATTCGCCAGTTCATTCCAATCTTACTCCTAAGTCTCCGAACATCACATGGCATCAGGGGACACACCCAACTACCCGCCACTCACAGTAACAATCCTAAAACATGAAAAAATGGAAAAGTTTACTAAAGACAGAACATGCTGACTCAGAGAAGGTTTGTGTAGCTATGTACAACAGACAAAACACACTTCACCTCTAACAGAGGTTTTTAAACAAAAGATTCAATATGCCAAAAAGAAAGAGGGAGAAAAATGCCACCATTGGTTTTATGACTTTGTGAGGTTAGAATAAACTTGACACCAAAACTAAACAACGAGAGAAGGGAATACTACAACTGTCTCACTCTAAAGCACAGACGCAAAAATGCTACAAGAATACCAGCAAGCCAAACCCAGCGAATAAAAAGACAAGCACAAGTCAGGCTTATCTCAGGAATGCAAGCTGGGCTCAATACTGAAACTCTACCAGTATAATACACCATATTAGCATTTAAATGAGGAAGCCCATTTGATTGTCTCAATGAGTGCAAAAGAACCAAAAAAGAAAGACTAAAATTCAACACCCATTCATGATGACAAGTATTAACAAGTAGGAACAGAAGTAACCCTGGCAAGGCAGCTGCACATAGAAGCAAATCCACTGTCCTTTTAAACATCACAGACGCTGACATGTACAATTTCTGTGTGCTGCTGCTGCTGCTGCTAAGTCGCTTCAGTCGTGTCCGACTCTGTGCGACCCCACAGATGGAAGCCCACCAGGCTCCCCTGTCCCTGGGATTCTCCAGGCAAGAACACTGGAGTGGGTTGCCATGTACCGTTAATAATAGTAACAAAATATATAAGGTATCTAGAAACAAGTCTGGTCAAACGATCTAAGAATAAATGTAGTCAACAATGTTTATGAAGGTAACTATAAGATTTTACTGAAAGAAAATAAAATCTAAATAAATGACAAGAGATACCACTTTCATGGATAGGATAGGACATAGGATAGTTCACCCTGGATATGCTGTCCCAATAAAACAATCAATAGCAATTTTTTTTTGGAGAATTTATTACCTGATTATAAAATCTGTATAAAAGAGCAAGGCTCAAGCAAAGCCAAGATCAGATAAGGCACATTAGATGCAAAGCTACAATTCTGAATGTAAAGGGTGATTGGGGTACGACAGTGGAGGTCAAAGAACCGAGACCCACAGGGACGGGGACACGTGGCGCAGGGCACCGCTCGGCCTCCTGAGAGCAAGAATTTAGTGCTCCAACCAGTTGTCCACATAGAGGAAAACATTAACTTGTCACCCACTTTATGCCACGCACAAAAGTCAACTCCATAAACTGTTAGGGGAAAAAAAGGAGAAACTCTTTCAGAGCTCAGGATAGTAGTGAATGTGTTGAATCAAAAGTGCAAGAGAAAGGCTGACAAGCTGGAGAACATCAAAGCCAAGAACTTCTGCTCATCCCGGCGACACAGCACCAAGAGGGCATCCAGGGACCGCACACAACTGGCAGAGGTTAACAGCCAGAATCTGTAACTCCTGCCAATCAGAGAAGACAACCCAACAGCAAAATGGGCCACGTTTTCAGCAGGCCCCTCAACAAAGAGGAAGTCACATCTTTGTGATCGAGGGAATGCAAACAACAAGATACCACTTTACAACCAATAGGTTGACAGAATGTGGAGGAGCCTCACAAGGGCAAGTTCTGGCAAGCATGCGGGGCAGCCTGAGCTCTTAGAGGAGCGGGTGCAGGGCTGTCGGGAAAACAGCGTGCTTCTGTGTGGTGAGGGCATTCTGAGCCAATTTTACTGAGCTCCTGGACCCCTGTCTGGGGGGGCAAGCAGGGTGACACCGGATATGGTTCTCACTGCTCCGGCCCGGGGCAAGGACTGGACACTGGGAGCCACAACACTGGCAGAACTGTCCGTCAGTAATTCCATCTGCGCCTGCCCCAGAGACCCGTCTACTGTCGATAGGAAAGGACACAGGGAACAAAAGCTTAACACTCGGCCCTGCTACAAAGCTACCAAGCAGCCCTGCCATTCTGTGACACACCCTGAGAAAGGCCTTCATATTCACACCTGGAGACGCGTGCAAGAACGCTCACCAAAGCATCGTCTGTCACTCTGTTAATGGCTGTGTGTGTTTGAGTGTGTGTGGGTGAGTGACTGTGAGAGTGTGTGTGTGTGCGCACGTGTGGTAGTGGTGGTGGAACACTCACACACGGGTTATTTTACAGCTAACATGACTGAAGTGACGTAGCAGCAGCAGCACCACGGCGAACTACAGGTGAAGATAAGCTCGTGGATAAGTCTTTGAGTGATTAGAAAACAAGCTACAGAACACTGTGTTATAAAGCCATTTGAAGCTTAGGAAACAGCAAAACTAATCAATACGGGATTCAGACACTTCAGACGCTTCTGATTCTGGCAGGAACGTGGTGGCCACTTAGCTGGGAACATTCTCCCTTTTCCTGGCAACTGTCTGAAGCCGAAGAACAGGAGGCGGCGGCCCTGCCGTGTGCCAGCTCCCTTGCTGCCGGTGTCCTCCACCTGGGTGTCCTCCCATCTCCGTGCTCCACACGGCGTCCAGCTGCTCTGGAAGCCCTGCCCCGCCGGGTCCAGGAGGGGCCGAGCGCTTCTCCCCCCGGGGGAGCATGGGGTGCACGCGGTCGGAAGGACCGCCTCATGCGGGACGAGTGAGCGCGGGAAGCCGAGGGGCCCCATCCCGTCCCAGTGTCCCGTCCCAGCGTCCCCGTGTCCCCACGTGCCATCCCAGCATCCCCGCGTCCAGGCATGCCGTCCCCATGTGCCATCTCCACATCCCGTCCCGGCGTCCAGGCATGCCGTCCCCACGGGCCATCCCCGCATCCCGTCCCCGCGTCCCCGCGTCCCATCCCGGGGCAGGGCCCCTCCACCAGTGGGCGGGGCGGGCCCTGTTATCTCCCAGACCAGCTGACTCTCCCCATCGTCCCCAGCTTCCTCCACCACTGGCTCTCGGAGAGCCAGGCGAGGCTGAGCAAGGGCGCTGTTTACAAGGGGGTAAGAGCAAAGCCGCTCTTTTTAGAGGCAGTTAAATCACCGAGCCTCACCCAGCCTGTTTAGTATTCTCTAGATTTTTATTTTTACCGTCTATTTTAAAACTTCCCCTCATTGTACTAGAAGAGAGGTCAGTCTGTTGAATCCAATGATACTGTCCTCACGAGAGGACGGATGAGCCTGTAGTTAGCAAAGCCACAGAAGTACCGATACAGCATCCAGCACCAATCCTCACTTTGATCTTAATAAAGAATTACTAAAATAATTTTAAGTTTTTTCTTCAAATGCATTCAGATAAGTAAAACATATTCAGATTCCCATAATACAAAATCAAAACAACAAAAAAATAAAATTCTAGTGTCCTGGACCCTCCCCAGTTTCCACCTGCTGCCCTGAGTAACTAGTCCTAAACGTCTCCTTTCAGTTTCTTCTGTATGTTTACACAGAAACATGTGAATGCTTTAAAATGCATAGGTTTATTTAAGGGGTATTGAAATGCTTTACACAAAAGCGGGACCCTATTAAACGTGCACCTGTGACCGGCTTTCCCGCTCCCTGCACCGTGAGGGCTATGCCCATGGGTGACGCTCCACCCCACCCGCCTCCCCTGCAGCAGGTGCAGTCACGTGATGAGGCCGGGCCCGTGAGGAGCAGCAAGAGGGTCCCTGCAGCTTCTGCCTGGCCTCTACCCCCCTGCCCCCCTCCTGCAGACCCCCTCCTGCCGCCTGCTCTGTTCCCCTGCAGGCTGGAACGTGGATAGGCGCTGTCTCACCCCTGTGGAGCGGCTGTCTTCAACCTCAAGTTCAAGCGCAGGCACACATGGGACCATGGAAACTGCACGACAGGAAGAACACGGCTCCTAACAAAGGGGTAGCCTCCATGCCGGCCCTGGGCAGCCCACCCAGGCCGACCAGCGGGCAGCACAGCCCTGTGGGTTCAGGCCACACAAAGCCCTGTGTACAGACTGAAACCCATCACTTGCAAATGAGCGCATGTAGCCTACTGTAGGGATCAGTCTTCACTCCACTGTCAGCAAGCACGTTTTATTCAATCAAATTTCGGTGACGACCACTGTTGCCAGTTTGGAAATGACTCACCCTTGAAAGCCTCCCCTCCTGCATCGCCTGAGCCTCTCTGGGGCAGCTGACCTCAGACACTGGCCTCAGGACACCTGCAGAGGCGTCCACCTGCACGGGCAAGAGTCAGAAAACACTTTCCTCCAGGCTTCACAGCAGCAAGGGGCCCAGAAAGCCGAGACCTGGGCTGAGCCAGGGCGTGCAGGACGAAGCCCGGGAAGAGGCGCCTAATGCAGAGGGGCATCTGGACACAGAGGGGAGAGCGCTTGGGGACCAACTGGAGACTGAAGGCGCTGACAAGAGTCCTGCAAACAGCTGGCTTCCTTTGTGCAGACAGAATAGAAGGGCTGTGTGCCAGGAGTTCCAACGGGAACATTTCACACAAAGAGCTGTTGGGCATGACATGGAGGCAAACATGAGCACCCGGGGGTGCAGGGGAGAGAGACAGAGCGCGCCCCTCGGGGCCCCTCCCAGCCCGGGGCCAGGCCTGCTCGCCCCCACGGGCCACAGGCTACCCGCTCAGGGGCACAGCCGGCCGAGGCAGCTGAAAGAAGCTTGTGAGAAGTCCCCTGGGGCATGCAGAGCTCCTCAGGGCCATGGAGGGCCATGCCCACCCGGAGCTGTGTTGGCAGGGCAGAGCCCGCCTGTCAGGAGCGAAGGCCCAGGCAGGTGACAGGTGCCCGGCTGAGTGACGGAGGCTCCACGCGCACCGGGCCCCTCTGCGAAGACCAGGACTGACCAGCTCCAGGCACGCGGGGGAACCTCTGTGCAGCCACTCACCTCTAAGTGAAACATGCCGAGGCCTCGAGGCCACATACAACCAAGACAGCCGTGGACAAGATTCACTCAGAAAAGCCATTTTACGAACATCAGCAAACACGAGGACGCTGCGTGGGGACGGTGTTGTGGGGAGGGCACAGAGGGCACAGGGGCAGGGCGGGGCCGGCGTCCCAGGCTCTCCCTCTTAGCACTGAGCACTCAGCACCTTCTTCACCGGCGGCGGACACTGGAGCTGGGCCGTGCGGACAGCACTCTGCCTACAGGGCCGCGCTGGTTCCCGCAGTGCCATCGTGGCCACATTCTCGCTGGGCCATCGCCCAGGGGCAGCCTGCTCCCCAGCGGCCAGCGCCGCCCACCAGCCCGCCGCCCCGCGGGCCTGCCCCTCTGAGCTCTAAGCCTCTGCCCTCACCCCCTCTGCTGCTTCCTCCGCAGGGTTCCATTCGCACTCCCTTGGCGGTGAGCCAACTCTGGTCTGGTTCTTTCTGATAACTTTTCCCCGTTCAACTCGCAGGCATGTTTTCTGTCTCCCGGCCGGATCCTGAGGACGCAGCCTGGTTCTGCACAGAATAAGGCCCTGAAGCCACAGTCTCCATGGAGAGGAACTAACAGCAATTCCCGACACCATCCACCCAACCTCCCGCCATCCCTGGCGTCTCTCCCTCCCAAGCCTAACGCCTCCTCCTCTTGGCATTTCTGGCACTTCCGGCCTCCATCCCTTCCTGGCCTGTCCTCTGCTGATGCAGACAAGCCGCATGCCAGCTCAGGCCAGGCCAGGCCAGGCGGGACATGAGGAGGCCCAGCTTAGGACCCTGGGAGCCTCTGCCACTGCAGCTGGGGCCATGGGGTTCGACTGCGCTAAAGTGAGGAGAACCCACTTAGCAGAGAGCAGTGGGTCCACGTCCAGAGACTGGAGTCGGGACACAGGAACGCACAATCTGTTACTACTGAGTGACTTATTACTGTGCTACTTACTACAATGTATTCCGTTCCGTTCCATTCTGTCGCTCAGTCGTGTCCGACTCTTTGCGACCCCGTGGACTGTAGCCTACCAGGCTTCTCCGTCCATGGGATTCTCCAGGCAAGAATACTGGAGTGGGTTATGTATTACTACTTAGATAAATTGTGTGTCCGTCACATCGTAAGACGAATGCCACCTATTGGCAAGTCGCTGGATGTGCATAAACCCTACTCTCCTTATCAGTAAGATGATGAGCTCACAGCATCCCCATTCAGGTCAACTAAGGAGATAAAGCCCCCGGCCCTGGAGACATCCCTTCCAGGCCAAGGGCTTGTTCTTTTGTTACAGACTAAGCCAACGCCTTCGTTTTCACTACATATTTGTTCAAGGTGAAAGAACATTAAAAAGAAGTCCAAGACCCTCCTAAATACAGACCACAGATCTCTGACAAAGGGTCAAAGATAATACAAGAGAGCGATGACAGTCTTTTCTACAAAGGCTGCTGGAACAACAGGCATCCACAGCCAAAAACTGAATCTGGACACAGGCCTCACGCCCTTCAGAAAAGTAACGAAAGGGTCACAGACGTCGGCGTGAAACAAAAGCTCGAAAAGCCCCCAGAAGCCAGTACAGGAGAGAATCTAATGGCTGTGGGCTCGGTGGTGTGTTGGGCACAGGAGAGAATCTAGCGGCCGTGGGCTCGGTGGTGTGTTGGGCACAGGAGAGAATCTAGCGGCCGTGGGCTCGGTGGTGTGTTGGGCACAGGAGAGAATCTAGCGGCCGTGGGCTCGGTGGTGAGTTGGGCACAGGAGAGAATCTAGCGGCCGTGGGCTCGGTGGTGAGTTGGGCACAGGAGAGAATCTAGCGGCCGTGGGCTCGGTGGTGAGTTGGGCACAGGAGAGAATCTAGCGGCCGTGGGCTCGGTGGTGTGTTGGGCACAGGAGAGAATCTAGCGGCCGTGGGCTCGGTGGTGTGTTGGGCACAGGAGAGAATCTAGCGGCCGTGGGCTCGGTGGTGTGTTGGGCACAGGAGAGAATCTAGCGGCCGTGGGCTCGGTGGTGAGTTGGGCACAGGAGAGAATCTAGCGGCCGTGGGCTCGGTGGTGAGTTGGGCACAGGAGAGAATCTAGCGGCCGTGGGCTCGGTGGTGAGTTGGGCACAGCACCAAAGACACGGCCCATCAAAGCGAGAACGGCAAGCCACTGGACTTCATCAAGATAAAGAACACTTACCCTGTGAAACACTGTATCGAGAGAATGAAGACAATGCACAGAACGGGAAAAAATATTTGCAAAAGACACACACAATGAAGGACCACCATCCAAACAAACAAACAGCTCTTAAAACTCAAGGGAGAAAACAAACAATCCAGGACTCAGGGCTCCCCTGGCAGCCCAGGGGTTAAGACTTCACACTTCCAATGCAGAGGGCACGGGTCTGACCCCTGGTCGGGAGAAACTAAGACCCCAAGTGCCATGCAGTGTGGCCGAACAATCTGATAAAAAACGGGCCAAAGATCTTAACCGACACCTCACCAAAGATACCCGGATGATAAGTAAGTATAGGAAAAGACATTCAACATCACGTGTCATCGGGGAGATGCAAGTTAAAACAATGAGATACCACTACACAAGTGTCAGAATGGCAAAATGCTGAACTCTGACACGCAACTGGGGCCAGAACATGAAGCGACGGAAACTTTCATTGTTGCTGGCAGAAATGCAAAATGGTGCAGCCACTTCGGAAGATACTTTCTTACGAAGCAGAACACACTCTGAGCCCACAGTTCAGCAGCCTCACTCCCTTGGCGCTTACCCACAGGAGTCAAAAACTTACCCCCACACAGGAACCTGCACACAGATGCTGAGATCAGTTTTAGTCGGAGCTGCCAGAACCTGGAAGCAGCCACAGGGTCCTTCAGGAGGGGCATGGATAAATAAAGCGTGATGCCTCCAGACAGTGGAATATTGTTAGTGCTAAAGGAAAATGAGCTAACGAGCCATGTAAAGACAAGGCTTTTACTCAAATGCACTTCACTGGGTGAAAGAAGCCAATCTGAGAAAGCTACATGCCGCGTGCTAGGCTGGCATTCCGGAAGAGAAAAGACCGAGCGGCGGCCAGGGGCGGACAGAAGGGCGGGAGGGGCAGGCAGAGCACGGGTGGTTTAAGGCCGAGACAACCTCGCTGCATGACCCACGTTCCTGTGCCTCTGTGCGAGCCCACAGAGCACACAGCACAAGAGAGACCCGAGAAGAAGCTGGAGTCCGGGACTGCTGATGGCGACAAAGGTCCCGCGGCGGGAACAGGGACAGGGGGAGGCTGTGCACCTTTGAGAACAGAGGAAACTCTGCGCCTCCGCCTCAATTTCATTATAAACCTAAAACGGCTCTAAAAGACAGCCTTTTGAAAAACAGAAAGAAGCCCAAGGTTTGAATCATGAACCTGCTTCATCCTGATGGCTGACCTCAGACAAGTCCTTAGCCCCTACAGGACCAGTCACCTGCCTGGAGGAGCACAGCACCACTGTCTCGGGGTCCCTCAGGTCACACCCCCGTCCCCGAGGAGCCTGAGACAGCGTGGAGCTGGACGGGGCCGACAGGTACTTCCCACCAAGTGGACAGACGTGAGGTGCGCTGCCGTCCACCAGACAGACACCCTGTGCTCCAGTCAATGAAACGGTTCCCCGACACAGTGGCAGTGGAGGGAAACCACTCGCGGGGCATGTACTCAAAGAGGGCCAGAGCCTATACTTCAGATCACGCTTTGGCCACCTTCCAAAGCCTCTCCTCCCCAACCCCTCCCCAACCCAACAGGGAAGCCCAGGCGGAAGCTGCCGCCCACCCGTCCATACTGCAGGAGGCCCAGCAGGAGGAGGTGGGAAGGCGGCCCGGCCAGGCAGCTGACCTGGGGGAGGGGCCCTCAAGGGCAGAATCCCCGAGCCGGGCCACGGTGGGAATGTGGTCAGGCGCTGTGATCACAGCCGTGTTTATAAAAGCACTGGTCTGCGCTCAGACACAGCACAGGGTCGCCCGGTCGCCATGGGAGGGAAGCCCTGAGAGGCCGTCCTCTCCTCTGCCTGTAGGTTTTCTTTCAAGTGTGTCACATCAGACCTAGGAAGGGGTCGGGCCTTGAGGAGGACAGCCGCAGACTCCGCAGCCCAGCCCCTCCTCTAGTCTGACCCCACCCGACCCGCTAACACCTTCCGGGGATGTTCAGCTTCTGGGAACAAAGGTGCGAACAAACACGGAAAAGGTACTTTAAATCACAAAGGTCCTCTGAGAACAGTTCCTCTCAAACCAGCTGAGTGGCGAGCCAGCCCTCCTTGTTCTAGTGGCACCCCGCATCTCACCCCTCCCGCCAGGACATGCTGGGGGCCCGGTCTGGCTCAGATGGTACAGAACCCACCTGCCAATTCGATCCCTGGGTCGGGAAGACCCCTGGAGGAGGAAATGGTAGCCCACTCCAGTATTCCTGCCTAGGAAATCTCATGGACAGAGGAGCCTGGCGGGCTACAGTCCACGGGATTGCAAAGAAATTGGGCACGACTAAGGGCATTACCGACTCTGTGGACATGAGTTTGAGTGAACTCCGGGAGTTGGTGGTGGACAGGGAGGCCTGGCGTGCTGTGATTCATGGGGTCGTGGAGAGTCGGACACGACTGAGCGACTGAACTGAACTGAAGGGTCTCACAGTCCAAGCCTAGCCCAAACTGTCTGCGGCTGACTTCAGCTGGCGTTTTTCTCGTGGCAGCACCTCCTGGGTGGAGGAAACGCCGTGGGGAAGCTCCCCGTCCTGAACGAAGCAGGCTGAGCGTCCAGAACCTGCCCCCCGGCACCCGCCGCAGCAGGAAAGGGTGGGAAGCAGGGAGGAGGGCCTCTCGCCGACAGGGCGCTCACCACCCCTCCACCGCCACCCGTCCCACCTTACGCCCGCCTGGGCCCCACCCAGAGCCTGGGTGAGCCCAAGGGAGGTGCCAAGAGGCCGCCAGAGGCCACCGGGCCGGGCGGGAGGAAGCGGGCCGCGCAGGTGCCGGCGTCCACCAGTAACTGACCAAGTCAGGAGCCACGCTCGCCTCCCCGACCCCCTCCAGGCTCACCTTCTTGTCTTCCTTGGTCTTCCTAACACTTCGGTGGGGGCCGAAGATGTTCTGCACGCCAAGGGCCTTCCTGGCCCAGTCCCTCCGCTGAGTGCTGGGCGGGGGCTGGGCTGGGCTGCCCTCCACGCGGTAGCGGTCGGCGGGAATCTTGCTCATGGGCGGGGGCAGCGTGCCGCAGTTGATGCTGGACCAGCCGTCCGTGGAGTCGGTGTAAGACTCCTGGTCACTGACGTGGCCGCACTGCCACTCCTGCAGCACGTGGACCGGGAGCCACCGCTGGCCAGAGCCGCCGCCAGGGCCCGCAGCGCCCCTCCGGGAAGGCGGGACCGGACATCTCAGGGGGGCGGGAGGGCCCTCCACGTGCGGAGCAGGGCCCAGGTGCTTACCGAGGTCTCGGCACCTGTCAGCCTGCGGGGCGGCCTCGAACGGGGCCCCCTCGGGATCGAGACAGAAGGCCCCGTTCCAGGGGGCGGCCCAGGGCTGGGGGCCCCTCGCGCCTGCGCCCTCCCAGCCGCCGCCGGGGCCGTGCCTGCTGGAGGTGGCGCCCAGGTCCAGCACGAGCACGCGGCCGCTCCTGTCCTCGGGGCTGAAGTTCCCGATGCCGCTGTCGCTGGTGCTGCTGGTGCTGGCGTTCTGGTGGGCGTCGGCATCCCCGTCGGCGAAGGCCCGGGCCCGTACGCCCTCGATCAGCTCGCCCATGTCCCGGTAGAGCACCGAGATGAACTGCAGGACGGGCAGCGAGGACGCAGGGAACTCCAGGCAGCCGCTGGTGTCAGGGTCGGCCGTGCACTCAAACCCGAAACGCCGGGCGATGCCCTGGTGGATCTTGTGGCTGAACAGGTCGGGGTCCACCATGAACACGTGGCAGGACGTCCGCAGAACACCGTCCTCCTCCTGCGCCAGGCTCCCATCGTCGCCTGCCTGCATAGTCACCAGCCCAAAAAACCTCCTGTCGTCCGGGCACACGGCGCTGAAGGCCAGCCTCTCGGCCGGGTAGCAGGCCAGCACGGCTGCCTTGTCCGTGCACAGCTGCACGCAGTCGTGCATGACTTTCATGGTCACCAACGAGTGGATCTTCTGCTCAGCCCGCAGGCGCCGCAGGCAGCCCCGGATGGCCTGCACGCTGTCCGACTCCAGGCTGCAGCCGGCGGACGGCAGCTCGATGGAGCCCAGGTAGCCCACAACCATGGCCACATTGAGAATACTTGCATCCAGCCCAAAGTCCTCAGGGGCCTCCAGCCCCACGCCGAAAGCAGAACCGTGGCTCCCTGCTCTGGGCGCCTCCTCCTTAGAAGGCAGGCTGGGGTGCAGACTACGCGCACTCTCGTGTGCAAGGTCACACCGGCCGGCAGCCGACTCTGAAAGCGATCTCTGCTTCAGCTTCAGGGGCTCCGAGCTGCTGGCTCGGAGGCCAGGGTTTTCAAAGATCATGTTAAAAATCCCTCCCGACTGCATTTCCTCAACAACTCTCTCTGCCCTGTTTATTCCTAAAGCCTTAGAGTCGAGCTTGGGCTTCAGCCAGGCTTTTCCTTCGTAAAAGCCGACCTCTTCATCACTGGAGCAGGACTCCAGGTGGCCGCCACCCTCCGCGATCACCATGTGCAGGACCCCAGAGCACTTCCCAATTAACTTCACCACATCTTCGTGGGATGCTTTCTTCACGTTGATCTCGTTGACGGCCAGGATCTGGTCGCCGGCGCGGAGACCCACGAGGTCGGCGGGGCTGCCCCTGAGGACGCAGCTGAGCACACAGGGCGCCTGGCCCGAGAGCGTGAAGCCATAGCCGGCCCGGCCCCGGGCCACCTCCACGCTGCGCAGGCGCGGGGGCGCCGGGTCCCCCGCTCGGAACATGTCCGTGGCGCCGGGCACATCGCTCACCCCACCGGCCGGCCCATGGCACGAGGGTGCCAGCAGCCAGCCTGGTCTCCTCGGAGGGGTGCCCTGCGGAAGAAGAAAAGAGAGCTGGTTGTGGAAGATCGCACCCTGCACGGCGTGCTTGCTTAAACATGAACGCACAGCTCCCAGCGCAGCCGCCACAGGGTCAACGCGCAGAAGGGGCGCTGTCACTGTGCAGCCCAAGGGGCCCCCTTGAGGGGCAGGTCTGCTGTCCTTCCAACCCCCACTGCGCCCCACCCCACCCCCGGTGTGAGGGGCACAGGACTCCAGCAGAACCTGCCCCCTCGGGTCTGGAAGTGGAGAGGCGCGTCCTGGAACCCCCAGTGCTCCAGTGGGCCCCTACTCCGCCCTAGGGGGGTTGCAGAGCCCAAGGCGGAGAGGCCGTCCCTAGTCCAGCCTGGCTTCGATCACCACTGCCATCCACACCAAGTCCACCCCCAGGAAGGGGCGTCTGCTGGGTTTCTCTCACATCCGCAGCCCTCTTTCCAGTAACTGATTTTGAACAAGGTACGGTGTGGGGAAAACACACCAGCCTGAAACAAGTACTACAGGGTGGAGGCCACCCCGCGTACAGGCGAGACAAGCACGGGGAGCACGGGAATCTGTCCTTAATTGTCCCGGGGGGGTGGCCACACAGCGAGGAGGACTGGTCGTCAGCAGAGGCAAACCCAGGTCGGGGTCCCCAAGGCCACCCCGGGTTCCAGCAGGAGGACACTCAGGACTCGGCACATCCGTCCTCTCGGCTCCGATCCACCACAGCGAGAAGCTGCAAAGCAGAACCAGCGATCAGAGAAGGTCCAGTGGGGGAGGGGTTGGGGTCCAGGGGAGACGGGCCCCAGCTTCCAGAACCCCGTCCCGAGGACACACATGGACCAACAGAGACACGTGTCCCCAGGGAAGCTTGTCACAGACTCAGAGCCGGGTTCTGACTGGGGGCCAGCCCGGCGGGCCGCTCTGCTGGGCAGACACTCAATCCAGCCCCGGACAGAAGGGTGTGAGCACAGACAGAGCAGGGAGGCACAGGGAGCCCCCATCCGTGGCGGTGCTGGGGGCCCTCCCGACACGCCAGCTCCTGGATGCCAGCCCAGGGCCAGCCCCGCGCATGGGCCTCTCAGCTATGAGGGCAGTCAGGCCCCCTGGGAGAACCCCTCTCCTCACAAAACCCTTTAAAGCTCACTTCCGAAAGCAACACACTGCGTAAACTGCACTGTGAAGATCCAAGATATGAGAAAACAGTGCTTTTAAAGAGTGTGCTTGTTAAACAATTGTTTTAACATTGTCAGAGGAAAGTCTCAGGTCTTGGGAAACAGTTTCTAGTAACCGAAGCCTAACGCAAAGTAACCGAAGCATCCACACCAAAAAAGTAAAAGAACTGGACAAAATGGAGCATACTATCACACGACCACAAGCGCAGCTTCAAGGATGACAGAACAATGGTCTGTGGGACGTATGTTTAATTATTTTATGATGAACAAAGACTAATTTATTTCTAAAGTAAGAGTCGCTCAGTCGTGTCCAACTCTTTGCGACCCCGGAACTCTCAGGCCAGAATGCTGGAGTGGGCAGCCTCTGCCTCCTCCAGGGGATCTTCCCAACCCGGGGATCAAATCCAGGTCTCTCGAATTGCAGGTGGATTCTTTACCAGCTGAACCACAAGGGAAGCCCAAGAATACTGGAGTGGGTAGCCTATCCCTTCTCCAGCGGATCTTCCCAACGCAGGGATCGAAGCGGGATCACCTGCATTGCAGGCAGATTCTTTACCAACTGAGCTATGAGGGAAGCCCCAAATCACCATATTATTTAATATCTAAGTGATGCCAAGTTAATCCTTTAAATATGATGACTGGAATTAATATCCATCACTGGACAGGTGTGTATCAACATCTGCCATGCACTGTGCTTCACTCTTCCCACTGGACCTCCTAAAGGGGTGTGGGCTGAAACACGCCCCGGAGCCACCCACGTCCAGATCCCTGGGACCTGTCACCTCACGTGGCCAGGGGGACCCTGCAGATGTGTTGAAGGGAAGGGTCCCGGGAGGGAGGTCCCCCTGGATTCACGGGGTGGGGGAGGACGTGATCACAGGGTCCTCGTCAGAGGGAGGCAGGAGCTGGGATTCAGAGCGGGGCCTCAATGAGGGCAGCAGAGAGCAGAGCACTGGGCCTGGAAGGTGGGGGTTGGGCCCGCGGGGGCCTCCGGAGGGAGCAGCCCCTCCCTGACACGGGCGGCAACCCCACCCCAGCCCGGTGGCACTGATTCTGGACTCCTGGCAGCGCTGTTCTGGGGACGTGACACTTGGGAAGGTGTGTGTAAGATGTCACTGTAATGTAGGTGTGACCGTCACTCCCATTTTGCAGATGAGAAAACAGAGGCACAAAGGAGTAAGTTGTCTGCAGCTGCAGAACTGCTCAGCATCAGAGCTGGGCTTGAACCTGCGGCTCCGGGCTTCCCCACTCCCCACACAAAGGGCTTCCTAGAGGAAGTGGAGCAGTGCTGGGAGGAGACCACCAGCAGACCCCTGCACCTCAAACCCAGCCCCAGCGCCACCCTTTCCCAGCAGGGACCTCCAGCCACCACCCCGGCTGCTGACACCAACACCTGCCTGGCACCACCTCCCCCAGACACCCCTCAGGGACACACACACACACGGCCCTGAACACACACCAGATGCACGCCGACCGCCCTGCGCCCCAGCCGCCTCAACCCCCAGTCCATTCAAGCCCTGCTCCGCGGCCACTCCAGCGCACCTGCCTCCCCGAGCCGCAGGGCCCGAACCACCCGGGAGGACCGCGGGCAGCTGCGCTCATCGAGGCCACTTCAGGCCACGCACCGCCACCACCCAGCCGCGCCCCTGCCCAGCTTTCACTCTGAAAGGGCCCCTTTTCCATAGCCTGCCCCCAACTTACTGCCCACCAGTGTCAGTAAGGCCCATCACCTGTTCGTCAGTGTCACCAGCAGCCTGCCACGCGCTGGACAGGGCCAGACACAGGGCTGTCAGGAGGGAACGGTCCCTTCCTGCGAAGAGCCCTGGGCAGGGGTCGAGGAACCAGAGGCCCCCTTAGCAGCAGCTTCTGAGGGTGTCTGCAGCCCCACCGGCAGCTCCCGGGGACCCAGGAGGCACCCCCCGCCACGCTCCCTGCAGATCGGTGCTGCCGGCTCCCCGACCCTGTCCCCGCTCCCTGAGGACCCGCTTCCTCTCTGAATGCAAAGCCCCCGGTGGGTGACCCCGTGGCCTGACCACCCGCTGAACTCTCTCCTAAGCGCCAACCCCGTTTCCCGAGCTCTCAGCCGCCTGTTACCTCTCTCTCCATGCTGACGCCCAAACATGACCCTGCCCCTACACCCGCCCACCCGCCCAGGCCCCCGGCAGAGCCTCGGTCACCCCGTGTGCCCTCCAGGCCATCGCCCCCACCTTGCCTCACTGTCCCTTGTCCCCGGCACCTTCGTCCCCCTGATGCCCCACCCTGGGCCTTCTCCACGCCTCTCCTCGAGTCAGCAGCCCCGCTCAAGGTCACCCGTGTCCACCCGCTCCTCCCTTGCCTCACGCTGACCCCGCACCCCAGAGACCCCGCTGCAGGGCGCCCCCAGATGCGCCCGCCGCACCCATTCCAGTCCACCGGGCATGAGCCCGGGAATGCTCCTGCCCACCATGCTCTCCGCCCCTCTCCAAAGTCACACTCGCAGCCCCAGGGCCCTCAGCACCCGCCTCAACCCTGACACTCTCCCCCAGCCATTCAGGACCACCCAAACCCACCCGGGGGCCCGGCTCTCCCCTCCCTGCGGCCTGTCTCTTCCTTTAGAAGACAGACACCACCAGCCCACCCCGCCCCCGACCAGCCCTCCCCCAGCAGTGCGCACCCTCCCCCTCTCCTTCAGGCCAGCACCTCCCCTGGACCCTCAACACCATCCCCACCACCTCGGGGTCGGGGGACGGACACCACCTGCCGGGGTCTGAAAATACCCAAACCTCTCTAAGCACGGAAGGGGTAAAGGCCTCCTCCCCCAGGGCCTCGCTGCCGCTCCCCCGGGCGGCTTCTTAAGGGCTCATCCACACGGGGACCCAGCCCTTGGTGCCTCTGAACACCTCTCCCACCGGCCACCAAGGGCCACACGAGCCAGCTGGCTTCGCTCGGTCCTCTCCCCCAGCCACTCAGCACGTACACGCCCCACCCAGGATCCTCTACATGGCTTCTCTCCCCTCTCCTGGCAATCATGCCCACCCCAGGCAAGGTCTCCCACCTTCTGATCTCTACCCGCAACTCTTGGGCAAGCTCAAGGGTACCACAAACTCAACAGTCAAAAAAACTCCCTTCCCCAAATCCACCCTCTCTCCATGACTGGCCCACCACCCCCTCAGTCGCACAGTCGGGGGGAGGGGGTGGTCAAGACAAGTGGGGGCTCCCAGAAGACTCCCGAGTCCCCAGTCAGGGCACGTGGAGGTTCACACAGATGCACTTTCCAATGCAGAGGAGGGAACGCTTCTGAATGCATTGGGTGACGCCAGCGCCACCCTGATACCAAACCAGACGAGTGTGTCACAAGAGAAAAGATTAAAGGCCAATATCACTAAGGAACATAGGTGCAAAAATCCTCAACAAAGCATTAGCAAACTGAATCCAACAACACATTAAAAGGGGTCGTACACCACGATGGAGTGGGGTTTATCCCAGGGGGTGCAAGGATTTTTCAGTATCTGCAAATCAATCATTGTGATAGACCACATTAACAAATTGAAGAATAAAAACAATATGATCATCTCAAAAGACACAGAAAAAGCTTCTGACAAAATTCAACATCCATTTATGATTAAAAAAAAGAAACTCTCCAGAAAGTAGGCCTAGAGAGAACCTACCTCAACATAATAAAGGTCATATATGGCAAACTCACAGCTAAGACCGTACTCAGTGGAGAAAAGCTGAGAGCATCCTCTCTAAGATCAGGAGCAAGACAAGGAGGCCCACTCTCACCACTTACCACGAACTATCAGAAAGAGAAACTAAGGAAACAATAGCATTTGCCATCACATCAGAGGGAATAAAATAGTTATGAACAAACCAGCCTAAGGAGGTAAAGACCAGCGCTCAGAAAACTGTAAGACACCAGTGAAAGAGATATAAGCTGACACAAACAGACGGAGATACACACCATGTTCACAGACTGCAAGAATCGACACTCTTAAAATCTCCACTCCACACAGAGCGATCTGCAGTTTCAATGCAATCCCTATCAACAGGCCAAAGGCATTTTTCACAGAAATAAAACAAGCTTACATTTTCTACTGAAACACATAAGACCCTGAATACCCAAAACAATCTTGAGAAAGAAGAACAGACCTGGAGGAATCACACTCCCTGACTTCAGACTATACTACAAAGCGACAGGAATCAAACAGCCTGGTACTGGCGCAAAAACTGACACACAGATCAGTGGAACAGAACAGTGAGCCCAGAAATAACCACACACACTTACGGTCAATTAATCTACAACAAAGGAGGAAAGAATATACAATGGAGGAAAGAATCACCTCAGCAGGGCTGAGGTAACTGGAGAGCTTCATGTAAATGGATGAAATTAGAACATTCTCTAACACCACATAGAAAATAAACTCGAAAAGGATCAAAACCCAACATAAGGCCAGAAACCATACCACTCCTACCTGAAAACATAGGCCGAACACACTTTGACATAAATCATAGCAATATTTTTAATCCGTTTCCTTAGCAAAGGAAATAAAAGCAAAAATAAACAAATGGAGCCTAATTAAATTTAGAAGCTTTTGCACAGCAAAGCAAAACTATCAACAAAATGAAAAGATAACCTACTGAATGGGAGAAAATATCTGCAAATGATATGACCAGTGAGAGGTTAATATCCAAAATATACAGACAGCTAATACAACTTAACATCAAAAAAAATCTGATTTAAAAAGTGGGTAGAAGACCTGAATAGACATTTTTCCAAAGAAGCGCAGATGGCCAATGGGCACGTGAAAAGACGCTGAACACGGCTAGTCATCAGGGGGACGCAGGCCAAACCACAGAGAGACGCCACCTCACACCCGTCAGAGTGGCCATCATAAAAGCAGAACACGAGCAACAAACGTTGGCGAAGATGTGGAGAACAGGGAACCCTCACACACTGTTGGTCAGGATGTAGACTGGTGTGGCCACTGTGGAAAACAGTATGGAGGCTGCTCAAAAAACTAACAATTGAACAGTCATATGATCCAGCAATCCCACTCCTGGGTATATACCCCCCAAAACAACTCTGACTCAAAAAGATAGGTGCACCCCACTGTTCATGGCAGCATCGTTTACAACGAACGATGTACACGTGTACAGAACACAGAAGCAAACTAAGTGTCCAGCAACAGACAAACAGATAAGGAAGACGTGGCAAACACACGCAGCGGAGCGCCACTCAGCCATTGAAAGAGTGGAATCCTGCCATTGCAACAACATGGATGGGCCTGGGGGGTATTCAGTTCCGTTCAGTCGCTCAGTCCTGTCCGACTCTTTGCGACCCCATGAATCACAGCACGCCAGGCCTCCCTGTCCATCACCAACTCCCGGAGTTCACTCAAACTCATGTCCATCGAGTTGGTGATGCCATCCAGCCATTTCATTCTCTGTCGTCCCCATCTCCTCCTGCCCCCAATCCCTCCCAGCATCAGAGTCTTTTCCAGTGACTCAACTCGTCGCATGAGGTGGCCAAAGTATTGGAGTTTCAGCTTTAGCATCAGTCCTTCCAGTGAACACCCAGGATCCATCTCCTTTAGAAAGGACTGGTTGGATCTCTCAAGAGTCTTCTCCAGCACCCCAGTTCAAAAGCATCAATTCTTCGGCGATCAGCTTTTTTCACAGTCCAACTCTCACATCCATACATGACCACGGGAAAAACCATAGCCTTGACTAGACAGACCTTTGTTGGCAGAGTAATGTCTCTGCTTTTTAATATGTAAGTGAAATCAGTCAGAGAGAGACAGATACTTATCACTGACATGTGGAATACCATTTATTTATAATATCGCTACATGTGGAATCGAGAAAATACAACAACCACTGATTCTAACAGAAAAGCAGCAGCCACAGAGAGCTAAGTGGCTGTAAGTGAGGAGAGGAATGGGAGGGGAACACGGTGGCGGAGGATCAGGAGGCACAAACTGTGCGCGTGAAGTAAACAACAAGGGCACCTCACGCAGCACAGCAAATACAGCCAGCACGTTGCAGCAACTGTAAACGGGGCGCCACCTTCAAAGCTGAGACCCGCTAGACTGCAGACCTGTAACTTACACGGCTTTGTGCATCAACTGTACTTTGAGTAAATAATTGGCCCTGCAAAAAGCAACACAAAAAAAGGATGCAGCCTCAAGCAAAGGTTATCACAAACAAGGAACGACCATGCAAACGGTCTGCAAAAATCCGCAAATAACCCAGGGCGCGAGGACACTCCAGGGCCGTGTCCACAGCGGAGTGGGGCACCGTGGGTCCAGGGGCGACTGGGGAGGGAAGCAGAGGATGGACTCAGTGACAAGCCTCCCTGCTCGTCTGTCACTGCGCTGCCCGTACGGTAGCCTCGAAGGGTTTTCCAAATGTGTAGTGTGCATTTGGGGTTGGATGACTTAAATTGTAGATTACATGGAAACACAAAATTATCCCTGGAGAACCTTAGAGGGAGAAATCAAAGCCAGGCTTTAGCTTTTGGTGGGATGTTTGACCTCATTTGACTTAAAAAAAAAAAAGTGGGAAAGGAGAGAAAGAAACTAGAAGAAATAGCAGAGGGATCCTATAGTAGTTAAAAGAAAGAGAAGACCCCTCAGCCCCACCCCACCCCCCACCCCACAAACTCAGGAAACACAGGCCACCATGCTCAGGTCTCTCGGACAGGGACAAGCTCGGTGGTTCATCACAAGTGCCAAGCCACAGGTTATGCCACAACTCCAGGGGTGTCTGCAACAAGCTACTTCTGCACAAGCAGCTGGTTACCACAGTGCCAGGGAACACCACTCCAGTTACGCGTGGACGGGTGGAGGGAAGGACCGATGGGGAATGGGGAGGAGGATGGGAGAACGCAGGGATACAGGGATGGCTGGGGAGGACGGAGGAACGGATGGGGAGGAGCGGATGGGAGACTGAAGGCAGAATGGAAGAGTAAGTGGGTGTGTGGCGGGTGCGGGACGGAGGACCGGGCGGGCGAGGAGAAAGTGGACGCGTGGATAGAGGGATGGGCGGGGAGAGGGATGAATACTGGACGCATGATGGACGGGGGACGGAGGACCAGGTGGGCGAGGAGTAAGTGGACGCGTGGATAGAGGGATGGGCGGGGAGGGAGGGATGAATACTGGACGCATGATGGACGGGGGACGGAGGACCGGGCGGGCGAGGAGAAAGTGGACGCGTGGATAGAGGGCTGGGCCGGGAGAGGGATGAATACTGGACGCATGATGGACGGGGGACGGAGGACCGGGCGGGCGAGGAGTAAGTGGACGCATGGATAGAGGGATGGGCGGGGAGGGAGGGATGGGCGGGGAGAGGGATGAATAACCGGACGTATGATGGACGGGGGACGGAGGACCGGGTGGATAGGTGGGTGGACAGACAGGGGATCGGAGGGTGGGCGAGCAGGGCATGGAGAGTGGGTGGGTGGAGGGACTGACTGGGTTCATTGGTGGTGGCCAAAGTTTGCCCAACCTGCTTCCCTAGTTGGTCCAAAAATTAATGGACCATTTCCCAGAGCTACAGACAGACAAGAACCTTCCCACTCAAAGGGCCCATGAAGCGCTAAGCAGGGTACGTGAAAAAGCCCCCCCAATCCTTCAGAGAGGAAGGTCTTGCACAAAGGACGAGAACCTGCCAGCCGGCATCTGAGGACAACAGAGCCCACCCCCAGGGGCTGGGCCCCGCACGCCGGCCAGCAGGCAAGTGGAGGCCGCAGTTGGGTGTTCGGGCCGGGGCACACCGAGGCTCTTGGTGACGCCCGCCAGGACTCCAACCTGTGGCAGCTGTAGAAGGCGAGGGTGGTCAGAAAAGGCAGATGTCCAGCGGGGCCGCTTGAGTGTGACGGTCAAGCACAGGGAGGAACATGAGTCTGCAGCCGCCTGCACCGGCCATCAGGAGGGGCCCCGCCAGGAGCAGAGGCCCCTCTCAGCAGGGCTGGCCCGGGCCCCACACACACGCCAGCAGAGGCACAGACAACCCACCAGACAGACAGCAGTGCTGTGGGCAGTGCCCCCAGACCCACCCTCCACTCTCTGGCCGGCGGCCACAGCCGGGACCCGCCGGCCCAGGGGCACGTCCCACGCTCCTCCCCACCCCCAGCCTGAAGGACTTCTCAGCCTCTGCAGCAAAGAAGGAAGGACTCTTTTTAGAAGGCCCTCTGGTCAGGCAGTAACTCCTTAATGCAGGGTTTCACCCCTCCCCTGAAAGCCAGAGGTACTAAAATAGCTCTACTGACGGGCGTCTGCACACATCCACCCCACGTCCGCCCCACGAACTCGTAGGAGGCCTGTGCCGGGCAGGTCTATTCTAGGACGAGGAAGAGAGACATGCTGCTCAGCCAGGGGGAGCCCGTCCTGGGGACCCTCCTGGGGAGCCGTCCTGGGGAGCCGTCCAGGGGAGCCCGTCCAGGGGACCCTCCTGGGGAGCCGTCCTGGGGACCCTCCTGAGGAGCCGTCCTGGGGAGCCGTCCAGGGGAGCCCGTCCAGGGGACCCTCCTGGGGAGCCGTCCTGGGGACCCTCCTGAGGAGCCGTCCTGGGGAGCCGTCCTGGGGACCCTCCTGGAGAGCCGTCCTGGGGGTCCACCTTCTGACTGTACCAAACAGCTGAGACAGCACAGCAGGCCGCTCCAGTCAGGGCCCTGAACTGTGGAGCTGGATGCTGGGGGCCCAGCCAGGCCATGTCCTGTACGATGGAGACCCCAGAGCACCTTTCCTGGGGGACAGGCGAAGGCCAGGCTAACTCTAAGTCTTCCACCATCTGAGGAGCCACAGAGCCTGGTGGATAACAGGGGACCCAATGCAGCGCCCCAAGGGCAACAACTGGCTTGGGCCCCTCACCCCTACACCAGCCTGGCCTGCACCCTCCCCTCTGGAATGTCCCTCCCAGACCACCCGCCCTCCCCAGGGCCCAGAACCAGCCCAGAAGGCAGGTGCTGTGCAGGTGTGCGGGCACACGCACGTGTGTGGGTGTGCAGACACGCGGGCATGGGGGCGCGCAGGCGTGTGGGCGTGCGGGTGTGCAGACTCGCGGGCATGGGGGCACGGGCGTGCGGGTGTGCAGGCGTGGGGGCGTGTGGGTGTGCAGGCGTGCCGGTGTGTGGGTGTGCAGGCGTGGGGGTGCGCGGGTGTGCAGACTCGCGGGCATGGGGGCACGGGCGTGCGGGTGTGCAGGCGTGGGGGCGTGTGGGTGTGCAGGCGTGCCGGTGTGTGGGTGTGCAGGCATGGGGGCGCGCGGGTGTGCAGACACGCGGGCATGGGGGCACGGGCGTGTGGGTGTGCAGGCGTGGGGGCGTGCGGGCGTGCAGGCATGGGGACGTGCAGGCGTGTGGGTGTAGGTGTGCGCGGGTGTGCAGGTGCAAACCATGACAGCGTTTTGCTTATAGGAAATTGGTCACACGAGTGACCCGGGACACGGACACTCCGAGGCCACCAAGCATCGTGACGGCGAGCTTGGTCCTCCTCACCACGCCCGGCTGTCACCCGACGCCAACCTCGCGGGACCCGGCAGGGAGGAGACAGCTCAGCTGCAGCAGGCTCCTGACCAAAGGGACTGGGAAACATAAAACACTAGTCTCTGGGGGGGGTCTGTCACACAGCAGCAATAACTGATATGCTCCGTTCCGTTCCGTCGCTCAGTCATGTCCGACTCTTTGCAGCCCTGTGGACTATAGCCTACCAGGCTTCTCCGTCCATGGGATTCTCCAGGCAAGAATACTGGAGTGGGTTACCGTTTCCTTCTCCAGGGGATTTTCCCGACCCAGGGATCGAACCCGGGTCTCCCGCATTGGAGGCAGACGCTTTAACCTCTGAGCCACCAGGGAAGCCTGGTTCCAAATCGGGAAAGGAGTCCGTCAAGGCTGTATATCGTCACCCTGCTTATTTAACTTCTATGTAGAGAAATGCTGGGCTGGAGGAAGCACAAGCTGGAATCAAGATTGCGGGGAAAATATCAATAACCTCAGATATGCAGATGACACCACCTTATGGAAGAAAGTGAAGAAGAACTAAATAAAGAGCCTCTTGATGAAAGTGGAGGAGGAGAATGAAAAAGCTGGCTTAAAGCTCAACATTCAGAAAAGTAAGATCATAGAATCTGGTCCCATCACTCCATGGCAAATACGTGGGGAAACAATGGAAACAGTGTCAGACTTTATTTTTGGGGGGCTCCAAAATCACTGCAGATGGTGACTGCAGCCATGAAATTAAAAGACGCTTGCTCCTTGGAAGAAAAGTTATGTCCAACCTAGGCAGCATATTAAAAAGCAGAGACACTACGTTACCAACAAAGGTCCATCTAGTCAAAGCTATGGTTTTTCCAGTGGTCATGTATGGATGTGAGAGTTGGACTGTGAAGAAAGCTGAGCACCGAAGAACTGATGCTTTTGAATTGTAGTGTTGGAGAAGACTCTTGAGAGTCCCTTGGACTGCAAGGAGATCAAACCAGTCAATCCTAAAGGAAATCAGTCCTGAATATTCATTGGAAGGACTGATGCTAAAACTGAAGCTCCCAATACTTTGGCCACCTGATGCAAAGAACTGACTCATTGGAAAAGACCCTGATGCTGGGAAAGATTAAAGGCAGGAGGAGAAGGGGCGACAGAGGATGAGATGGTTGGATGGCATCACCAACTCGATGGACATGAGTTTGAGCACGCTCCGGCAGTTGGTGATGGACAGGGAGGCCTGGCGTGCTGCAGTCCACGGGGTCACAAAGAGTCGGACACGACTGAGCGACTGAACTGAATCCAATACATGAATGCTGTCACTTGATTTGTCCCCATTCCTGCTTCAAACACACACAAAACAGCACGATGTTGATTTCTAAGCAGCGATGCATTGATTAAGCATTGTTCCCTCAAATCTAATCTGTGATGAGCTGATCAAGGGAATCATGCTGCATAAACCAGAGATAAACTGACTGAAATGGGGGAAATCGGTTAATAAAAACGATTACTATCAGATGACGACCTGGTCGATCAGTGTCTTGCAGTCCCATTTCACAGAAGAAACCAAGGCTCGGGCTCCTTGCCTACAACCATGACCAAAGACAAGAGTTAGGACTCAACTCGGGGGGACTGACTTCAGTTTGGGCTCTTAACCCTGGCTGCCCCTCTTTTTATATTAGCATGTGAGCAAATGCCAGTGTAGAAGCTAACCTCCCCTGAAGCATTCTTGCTAACAAAAATTATCTACCTGCTTCTCAAACAGCCTGTCTCAATCCCTAGGGAACTTCATCTCCCACATTTGAACATTAAGTCCAGGAAGCAGGTCAGCAGCTCCCCAGATTACTGGGATGCATGGTTGTTGAATAATTTCTGATGGACTGAACAGCACGCAGCATGTAAAACATTCCAGCTCTGCATTTGGTTATTATGCAGGGTTTTTTGTGGGGGTTCTTTTTAAAGGCAAGTTTTTAAGGTTTCAACACTTTAAGCCCAGAGATACCAAGAGGCCAGGCTGCAGAGACACAGAGTGGATGCCCTGGGTCTGTCCTTGGGGGGCATGTCCATCTCAGCTCAGCAAGAGCTAGATCACAACAAGGCAGCCACGTGTCCACGAGGGATGGAGACATGTGTGTGTGCCTATGGCTGATTCATGATGGCACTTGGCAGAAAACAACACAATTCTGTAAAGCAATTATCCCTCAAATTAAAACAAAAAAACACGAAACAGTGAAGTAGCTCTTGGAATTAGGAGATATAGCAAATATAAGCAACTAGGAAAGAGCAGGAAAAAATAAGAGAGAGGGGAAATGAAAGACCGGCAGACTGAAGGACAGGAAGCACCTCAGGAAAACGTAAACACAACTACTGCCCACGGTCTAATAATGCTAAAAGGACACGGAATTCCAAAAACAATGTAAAGCTGAAGACGTGCAGCGATGCTGGTGCCACACTTACCGCCTAAAGAGAGGCCAAGCCAGCAGCTTTAAACTCATCCGGCTCCATTTTCCTCCACGAGAAGACACCGCAGGGTGTCTGTCTTACGCTGCGTTCCCTCTCTTCCCTCCGTGGGACGGGCGGGCAGAGCTCAGCTACAGAGGAAGGGGGACCACCGAGCCTGCGAGCGCCCACAGCGCGCAGAGCAGAAGGGCCCCGGGAACCGGACACCTCCCAGGCGGCCTGAATATTTCATCGCCGTCCCCAGCGCCCCTGCTACGCCAGGCTTCACCCAAGCAGCCCTGCCTGCCAGCCCTCTGCCTTTTCTCCAAGTGGAGAAGAGAGTTTAGACTTAGCAGAAAAGACACTTTTAAATCACAAAGATCCCTGTTACTGGCTCAGATGTATTACTGTATTACATTTTTCTGATTCTGATGCTATATAAAGTTTGCATCATGAAAACACATGATAATCAATGAAGAAAAGCAAATGTTTGCGATCTCTCTCATCTAAAAGAAAAAAATGAAAGTGTAAAACACTGCAAATCAACTATGTCTCTCAAAAAAAATTTAAGTTAAAAACAATTATTTTTTAAACCTAAGGCCTCCGACGAGCAGGTGCCCCCGGTTGGGCTGGCACAGGCACTGAGGGGCCAGACTCCTGCAGCTCGGAGGACACGAAGACCCTGCGCTGCGGCCAGGCGGCCGTGTCCACAGAGACCGCTCCAAGCACACGGGCGCACGGCGGACCAGGGACCCTCTGCTAGCCCTGGGCATCCCGCTCCTGAAAACACGGGCACCACTGGGGACCAGGGACCCTCTGCTAGCCCTGGGCATCCCGCTCCTGAAAACACGGGCACCACTGGGGACCAGGGACCCTCTGCTAGCCCTGGGCATCCCGCTCCTGAAAACATGGGCATCACTGGGGACCAGGGACCCTCTGCTAGCCCTGGGCATGCCGCTCCAGTCTGCTGGGCATGATGGAGACACTGGGATTCGTGCACTCTGGATTAAGCCTTTGACTCCTGTCACAACAAAAGCACTCTCTACACACGAAGGAATTTCATAAAGGTCTCCATTAAGGAAAGAAGCAGCTTCGCAGAAGGCAGGCAGCCAGACATCCAGGTGGGAGACGGCAGGGCTGATCCCGGCCAAGGAGCGGGTGGGGAGGGGCAGGGGGCGGGGCTGCTGGTACCTGCAGAAGCTCACACCTGCAGGCCCCGCCCCACGCCACCCTGCCCCGCCCCAGATGCTCCCAGGCCCCGCCCAGGCCTCAGTGCCACCCGAGCAGGCCCAGTGTCAGCACCCACGATCGTCCTGCGCGCTCACTCACTCGTCCACCCAGGAGCCTGCAGCGGCGGTACACACGGTCAGGTGACCAGTGACGGCCTGCCCTCCGGGGCCGGCCACTCTGAGGGACAAAACAGCTCAACAGGCCGATGCAACCACATGCAGACGTCGGGGGACACAGGAGGCCCCGCAGCCCTGACCCCATTTGAAAAGCCGCTCTTTCTGGAACCCACCCCCCACCTCCCTCCGAGGCTCCTTGGCTCAGTCTGCCCCTTCCTTCCCGAGATCCCCTCAAGCCCGCCCGCCCACCACATGACAGTCGTAAGAAGCAGCAGAAACATCAGCTCGGGTCCATGTGCCACAAGGTCAGGACACAAAGAGGCCGTGAACCCAGAAGCCCTGACTGTCCAGAAGCACCACGCCAACCAGGAGCCCCCTCGCTCCCACCCGGCCCCCCACGGAGGCGGGCCAAAAGTGGCCACTGACCTACTCCAGCCATCGGCGGCTCCCGGCTAGCTCTGGGCACCAGCCTGGCTGTAACCAGCTGGGGAAAAGCGAACAGGACAAACCGAAGCCATAGTGTTTCACGGCCCACAGCTGATGGGACTGTGGGGCTGTTTCTGACTCCAGAAACAAAATCTGGTTCAATAATCTTGAAATTAGCTGGAGGTTAAACCATCTCAATTTTCCCTTCCCGTTATTCTTTGACGCTCCCTTTTAACCTCTGCTTGGTATTTATTTCTGTTTGTGGTTTTTAAACCTGGCGAAGGGAGGATATAAATAAAGTTACTGGGTTTAGCAAATAAAAATAAAGGACATTCAGTTAAATTTGAATTTCAGATAAAAAGACAAATAACTTTTTAGTCAAAGTAGGCCTAGAAAATCCCATGGACGGAGGAGCCTGGTAGGCTGCAGCCCATGGGGTCGCTACGAGTCAGACATGACTGAGCGACTTCACTTTCACTTTTCACTTTCACACATTGGAGAAGGAAATGGCAACCCATTCCAGTGTTCTTGCCTGGAGAATCCCAGGAACGGGGGAGCCTGGTGGGCTGCCGTCAATGGGGTCACACAAGTGTCGGACATGACTGAAGTGACTTAGCAGCAGCAGCAGCAGCAGGCCCCAAATATTGCCCAGCAGGTTTTATCTGACTAATATAATTACGAACAGGGCCCCGTTTCAGGCCTCCTACAGGACACTGGCCCCTGCCTGCAAAGCTGGCCATCCGCTGCAGGACACAAGAGAGAAAAGCCGCAGAGCGCCACACCGTCCTGACTCCGTTTCCTTCAGCGGGGCGGACAGGAGGCTTCTATGGCCTGTGTCTCTCTCTGGCGCTCTCAGGGAGAGCTAGGGTCCCCGGTGCCCACGGGAACCCACCCAGGAGGCACGGCCACAGCAGGGCACGTGGCAGGAGGCACGTCTCCACCCTCCTCCGCCCCCACCCACCCCTGCCCGCGACCCCACAGGGCTCCTCACGTCCCAGGTCCAGGGTGTGCTGGGCTGACAGTGGCCCCAAAGTCGTGAGGTCTTAACACCCAGAGCCTGGAAGTGCCTCGGCTGGGAAGGGGCCCTGCAGATGGGCCTGCGGGGAGGTTCTGAGAGAAGGAGGCCATGCTGGCTACCCACAGGCCTCAGTGCCTTCACACGTGTCCTTGTAAGAGGGGACAGATGAAAGGGGGGCCCGGGGAGGCCATGTGAAGACAGAGGCGGGCACTGGGGCGGGAGTGTCGCAGTCACAAGTAGCCTCCGGAGCCAAAGGAGGCGGGAAGGCCCTCCACCGCCAGGAGCCTCCGGAGGGCGCAGATGCAGGCGGGCCCTGCCCACACCTCCAGGCAGGCATCGGCATCCAGAAGAGTGAGAATAAACCTCCACCTCTGAGTACCCCAGCTGGCAGTACTTTGAAATGCGCGCCGCGGGGCTCAGGGACCTCCCTCCAGCCCCCACTGCTCACCTCCGAGGTGCAGAGCTCCGGGCTGCCTGGCTCCTCTGCCCATCCCTCTGGGCTGGGCTCCAGGCCTCCAGGGCAGACGGCAGTCTGGGCACCTCACACTGCCCAAGTACCTCCAGGGAAAATGTGTCCCAGGCTGGGCTCTGCGGGGCCACAGGCTGGCAAGAAGCAGGGGCTGGAGGCACATGCGCCACGGGTGCCCACCCGCTCAGAGCAGCCAGACCAAGGGCACCAGCAACGTCCCGCAGGCCACATGGCCCCGGCGTCTCACACGTGCTCTCCTAGCTCGTCCGCACGGCAGTCTCAACACGAGCCACGCTTCACAGACAGAACCTGGCACAGAAGGGCAGTCTGCCGAGGCCGGGCTGGACAGCAGGGTGGGTGAAGAGCGGGTACCCAGGGCGGTGACCTGGACTGGGCCTCTTGGCCCACAGCAGCAGGACTGACCCATCAGAGGTCAGTGGACAGACGCCCCCCTGACCCTCGGTGACCTCGCCGAAGTGGGGCGGTGAGCGGCGCACAGGGACCCGCGCTCACTGCACCGGCTGCACCCCAGGCGGGCACGTGGGAAGTGCAGCCCTGGGCGTCCACCCACCCCGGAGGGCTTTCTCTTAGGCTAGAGTGGTCACTCCCTGGCTCCCCGCTTCTCCAGACCAGCAACAGGTCAGCTCCAAGGGCAACACCCAGCCCAGCAGGTCCCCCGGTGAAGGAAGAGCCTCACACAGCCTCCTGGTCTGGCTGGGGGCACGCTACAAAACCCGACGACCCGCGGAGGCTGAGTGCAAGGGCGCAGGCGGACACCGGGGGTGCTGTTCCCAGCAGGAAGAGGGCGCGTGGGCACTGGTGTCTGGGCACGTCCGGGGCTCAGCCCGACGCCGCGCTCCTCCAGCTTCGGGCACAGGAGCAAGTCAGGCACGCGGGTGGCTGCAGAGGGGGGGCATCGCAGAATCTCAGAAGGGAGGGAGCTGGGGAGACAGGAGGGCCTGAAACCTGGGGGTAAACTCTTCCAGGCCCTGGGGAGCCCTGAGCCGCCCGCACGGGAGACTGTGAGGGGCCAGCAGCCCCAGCCCCTCAGAGACCACGGCGGAGCCAGCTGAGTCCCCACAGGGTAACTCCCGGAGCAAAACCAACGCTCCTCAGAAGAGAGAGCCACTCCTGTAGATCAGCTGTTACGTCCAGCACACAGCCTCTTACTAGAGGCTCAGAGAAACAGGAAGGCGTGACCCACAGTCGAGAGACAAAGAGGCCAGGGGAGCTGATCCTGAGATAAGCCGAGAGCTAAAATTACAGGCCAGGACTTTAAAGCAGCTAATACAGTGTGTTCAAGGATTTAGTGGGAAATACAGCCACGGTAAACAGGTGGCCTATTTCAGTAGAAAAATGGAAACTATTAAAAAAAAAAAAAAAGAAGTGGAAACACTAGAAATAAAAACTACAGTAATTGAAATTTTACAACTTATCGAAATGGACTTAATTTGGATTGCAGATGGAAAAAAAAAGAGATGAAAAAGAAACAAAAACTAGAACCAGGCCTGAGTGCCCCGGGACACAATAACAACCATGTAATACAAAGACCAGGAGGAGAGGAGACGCAGGCGGCAGAAGCATCCGAACAAACCTGGCCAGCCTCCCCAAATCCGGTGAAAAACCTACAGACTTACTTATCTAAGAAGCCCAACAGACTCTGAACAGGATAAATTCAGAGAAAGCCTTCCCAGGACATCACGGTCCAAGCACTTGGAGTCAAAGGCACAGACAAGGGCCGGCCACAGGGTCACCACGTGACACACGGCGGCTGAGACGGGCTTGACACGACGGCTGACTCCACCGGAGACGAGCGGCCCAGTCAGAGGCCCGGGAAGACAGACCGACTCCAAGCCAGCAGAGAGGTCCTTGACAGTGGAACCAAAACGAGCATGGCTGAGACAAACCCAAACTGGGAGATCTGTCACCAACAGGCAAGAAATGCTACAGGAGTGTGTCAAGCTGAAGAAAAACGATACCAGATGGAAAGTCAGATCCATACGAAGGAAGGAAGCACAAGAGAAATGGTGAATACTGGGTAAACATTTTAAAAATATGAGTTTCCTTCCTTTAATCTCTTTAAAATACACATAACTTTTAAAATCAAAAACTGTGACAGCGTTTCATGGCTTGGAGCACATGCAGATGCAAGACAAATGACAACAAAGAGCTCAAAGGCAGCACAAGTGGAACGTTTATTACTGGTCTTATTACACAGCTCTTACCATTTATCTAAAGTGTTATAATTTCAGTTCAGTTCAGTTCAGTCGCTCAGTCGTGTCCGACTCTCCGCAACCCCATGAATCACAGCACACCAGGCCTCCCTGTCCATCACCAACTCCCGGAGTTCATTCAAACTCATGTTCACAGAGTCGGTGATGCCATCCAGCCATCTCACTCTCGGTCGTCCCCTTCTCCTCCCGCCCCCAACCTTTCCCAGCATCAGAGTCTTTTCCAGTGAGTCAACCCGTCGCATGAGGTGGCCAAAGTATTGCAGCTTCAGCTTTAGCATCAGTCGTTCCAATGAACACCCATATTGATCTCCCTCAGAATGGACTGGTTGGATCTCCTGGCGGTACAAGGGACTCTCAAGAGTCTTCTCCAACACCACAGTTCAAAAGCATCAATTCTTCGGCGATCAGCTTTCTTCACAGTCCAATTCTCACATCCATACATGACCACGGGAAAAACCACAGCAATATTGCATAGGAACCTGGAATGTTAGGTCCATGAATCAAGGCAAATTGGAAGGGGTCAAACAGGAGATGGCAAGAGTGAACATAGACATTCTAGGAACCAGTGAATTAAAATGGACTGGAATGGGTGAATTTAACTCAGATGACCATTATATCTACTACTGTGGGCAGGAATCCCTCAGAAGAAATGGAGTAGCCATCATGGTCAAAGAAAGAGTCCGAAATGCAGTACTTGGACGCAATCTTAAAAACGACAGAATGATTTCTGTTCGTTTCCAAGGCAAACCATTCAATATTACAGGAATCTAGGCCTATGCCCCTACCAGTAACACTGAAGAAGCCAAAGTTGAACGGTTCTATGAAGACCTATAAGACCTTTTAGAACTAACACCCAAAAAAGATGTCCTTTTCATTATAGGGGACTGGAATGCAAAAGTAGGAAGTCAAGAAACACCTGGAGTAACAGGCAAATTTGGCCTTGGAGCACGGAATGAAGCAGGGCAAAGGCTAATAGAGTTTTGTCAAGAGAACGCACTGGTCATAGCAAACACCCTCTTCCAACAACATAAGAGAAGACTCTACACATGGACATCACCAGATGGTCAACACCGAAATCAGATTGATTATATTCTTTGCAGCCAAAGATGGAGAAGCTCTATACAGTTAGCAAAAACAAGACCAGGAGCTGACTGTGGCTCAGGTCATGAACTTCTTATTACCAAATTCAGACTTAAATTGAAGAAAGTAGGGAAAACCACTAGACCATTCAGATATGACCTAAATCAAATCCCTTATGATTATACAGTGGAAGTGAGAAATAGATTTAAGGGACTAGATCTGATAGATAGAGTGCCTGATGAACTCTGGACGGAGGTTCATGACATTGTACAGGAGACAGGGACCAAGACCATCCCCATGGAAAAGAAATGCAAAAAAGCAAAATGGCTGTCTGAGGAGGCCTTACAAATAGCTGTGAAAAGAAGAGAAGCGAAAAGCAAAGGAGAAAAGGAAAGATATAAGCATCTGAATGCAGAGGTCCAAAGAATAGCAAGGAGACATAAGAAAGCCTTCCTCAGTGATCAATGCAAAGAAATAGAGGAAAATAACAGAATAGGAAAAACAAGAGATCTCTTCAAGAAAATTAGAGATTCCAAGGGAAAATTTCATGCAAAGATGTGCTCGATAAAGGACAGAAATGGTATGGACCTAACAGAAGCAGAAGATATTAAGAAGAGGTGGCAGGAATACACAGAAGAACTGTACAAAAAAGATCTTCACGACCAAGATAGTCACGATAACGTGATCACTGACCTAGAGCCAGACATCTTGGAATGTGAAGTCAAGTGGGCCTTAGAAAGCATCACTACGAACAAAGCTAGTGGAGGTGATGGAATTCCAGTTGAGCTATTTCAAATCCTGAAAGATGATGCTGTGAAAGTGCTGCACTCAATATGCCAGCAAATTTGGAAAACTCAGCAATGGCCACAGGACTGGAAAAGGTCAGTCTGCATTCCAATCCCAAAGAAAGGCAATGCCAAAGAATGCTCAAACTACTGCACAATTGCACTCATCTCACACGCTAGTAAAGTCATGCTCAAAATTCTCCAAGCCAGGCTTCAGCAATATGTGAACCGTGAACTCCCAGATGTTCAAGCAGGTTTTAGAAAAGGCAGAGGCACCAGAGATCAAATTGCCAACATCCGCTGGATCATGGAGAAAGCAAGAGAGTTCCAGAAAAACATCTATTTCGGCTTCACTGACTATGCCAAAGCCTTTGACTGTGTGGATCACAATAAACTGTGGAACATTCTGAAAGAGATGGGAATACCAGACCACCTGACCTGCCTCTTGAGAAACCTGTATGCAGGTCAGGAAGCAACAGTCAGAACTGTACATGGACCAACAGACTGGTTCCAAATAGGAAAAGGAGTGCGTCAAGGCTGTACATTTGTCACCTTGCTTATTTAACTTATATGCAGAGTACATCATGAGGAACACTGGGCTGGAAGAAGCACAAGCTGGAATCAAATTGCTGGGAGAAATATCAATAATCTCAGATATGCAGATGACACTACCCTTATGGCAGAAAGTGAAGAGGAACTCAAAAGCCTCTTGATGAAAGTGAAAGAGAAGAGTGAAAAGGTTGGCTTGAAGCTCTGCTGCTGCTGCTAAGTCATTTCAGTCGTGTCTGACTCTGTGTCACCCCATAGACGGAAGCCCACCAGGCTCCCCCGTCCCTGGGATTCTCCAGGCAAGATCACTGGATTGGGTTGCCATTTCCTTCTCCAATGTGTGAAAGTGAAAAGTGAAAGTGAAGTCGCTCAGTCGTGTCCGACCCTTAGCAACCCCACGGACTGCAGCCTACCAGGCTCCTCCATCCATGGGATTTTCTAGGCAAGAATACTGGAGTGGCTTGCCATTGCCTTCTCCGTGGCTTGAAGCTCAACATTCAGAAAACAAAGATCATGGCATCTGGTCCCATCACTTCATGGGAAATAGATGGAAAAACAGTGGAAACAGTGTCAGACTATTTTTTTGGGCTCCAAAATCACTGCAGATGCTGATTGTAGCCATGAAATTAAAAGACGCTTACTCCTTGGAAGGAAAGTTATGACCAACCTTGATAATATATTGAAAAGCAGAGACATTACTTTGCCAACAAAGGTCCGTCTAGTCAAGGCTATGGTTTTTCCCGTGGTCATGTATGGATGTGAAAGTGTTATAAAATGAACTCTAAATAGATGGCAAAAAGTTAAGATAGGAATTTTAGACTACTAAAAAATAATGCAAAGAGGTACAGCCAGAAAAGTCAACGCAGGAATTAAGGTGCAGTACTAGGAAACATGCGTTTATTACAGACACACACACTTGGTACATGCACCCACAGATACAAACTTGTGCAAGTATACACAGAGACGCATGCACTCAATTAACCCAAAACAAGACAGAAAGGAAAAACAGCAACAAGAAAAAAATAGGACAAATAGAAAAAAAAGGGACACAAATCAGCCCTGTTAATATTCAGGTGAAACAGAAATGAAGGAAGAGTGAGGAGCAGGCAGAGTCAAGAGGAGACCAGAAGGGTGGGCCGGAGGTCACAGGTCGTCACGGGTGAGAGGGCGGGCCGGAGGTCACAGGTCGTCACGGGTGAGCGACGAGCACCTGGGCGTGCACCACGTTCTGTTTACTCTGTCTGTAGTCACGTATTTTCCACAATCGACACTTTTTAATTGGTATTAAGAGTGTTCCAAATATTATCTATAGTAAGTGGGCCTTAGGAAGCATCACTACGAACAAAGCTAGTGGGATCATGGAATACCAGCTGAGCTATTTAAAATCCTAAACAACGGTGCTGTTAAAGTGCTGCGCTCAGTATGTCAGCAAATTTGGAAAACTCTGCAGTGGCCACAGGACTGGAAAAGGTCAGTTTTCACTACAATCTCAAAGAAAGGCAAGGCCAGAGAATGCTCAGACTAGTATACAATTGTGTTCATTTCATATGCTAGCAAGGTAATGCTCAAAACCGTTCAATCTAGGCTTCAACAATACATGAACTGAGAACTTCCACATGCACAAGCTGGATTTTAAAAAGGCAGAAGAACCAGAGACTGGTTGTGTCAGACTCTGTGACCCCATGGACTATAGTCCACTAGGCTCCTCTGTCCACGGGATTCTTCAGGCAAGAATACTGGAGTGGGTTGCCATTTCCTCCTCCAGGGGATCTTCCTGACACAAAGATCGAATTCTTATCTCCTGCACTGGCAGGCTCTTTACTGCTAGTGCCACCTCCCAAGAGCAGGGCAAACATCAAGCAGATCAACCAAAGGAGGAGGAGGACCAAGGGTTAGTTCAGCCCCGGAGTTCCAGCCTTTAAATAAATGGCGTTCCAGAGAGGACACAAAGCTGAAAGAAAATGAAGAAGCACACAAAAAATGCCAGGCCTGGGCTGAGCAGGGCTGCCTCACCCACTAGTGACGAGAACATATCATCATGTTCTGACGCTTCAGAACTCAGGGAACAAGGGATGCTCCTGTGGGCCTCCTGGAGCCAGATCACAGAGAATCACTAGGGCATCTGCTTCCTGCCAGAGCTGGGAAAGGGCCACATGCTGTACAGCAGCGCTTTGACTTTCTGAGAAAACGCTTCTTGGTAGAATTCTATACCCAGCTAAACTACAAGTTAACTGAAAAGCAATTTTCAAAATCAAGAGCAAAGGAAAAATCCAGATGAGGTTTCTTGGCTATCATGAACATGCACTTCCACAGAAACAGGAGTGAGCCCAGACTGGGAAGAGAGGTCCTGAGCACAGACACCTGTGGGCATGCGGGCCCCACGGGGGCCAGGTCAGAGCGGGGCGGGAAGCAGGACCTGGGAGCTGGGGGCACCACAACAGGGGAGTCACAGGCCTGCCCAGGAAAGGGCTTGTGCTCCAGCACCTCGCTCAGGAACAGGCAGGTGAGCAGCAGACACTGGTGCAACCCGTGCAGTGACTGGGCTGGGAAACGGACGGGGAGGGAGCATCACCACCTGGGAGGGGAGAGCCTGGGTCCCCGTACCTTCTAGAGAACTCAAACACACAGACTTTAAGACAGCAGCTGAGACAGCAGGAAATGCCTGAGGAGATGGAGCCTGGGGAGCCTGCCCCAGGAGATGCGGAGAGCGGGGCAGGAGAGCACCTGCTGTCTTCATTCTCTGATCAGTAGGTTGAGTGCCTCATCTAAGTGTCCCAGAAGGGTGGCCAAGGCCACAGTAAGGGACAAACATGAGATGTGGAGAAAGATACACACGCGGCACAGTGTGTGTAATAAAGAAAGTCAAGGAAGGACACACGTGGGATACCACCTGACGACAGGGCCGGGGACAGAGAATGGGGAAGAATGCAGGAAGGACAAACCGGGCATCTCCTTTGCCTTGAGTCCACGGTCTCAGCGCTGAATCTGGTGAACCCCCAGAAACCACAGGGAAACTTCCTTGTGAAAATCGAACGTACCCGTGGTTTGAGTATACTTCTGAGGACTGACTACAGCTTTTATTTTATTTTTTTTACATTATTTATTTATTTACATAGGCCGCACTGAGCACCATGCAGGATCTTAGCTCCCCAATCAGGGATGGGACCCAGGCCCCCTGCAGTGCAAGAGCACAGTCCTAACCACTGGACCACCACGGATGTCCCTGGTTACAGCTCTTCTCAGATGGCCAAAGGAGCAGGTAACCACCACCCCTAAAATTAAACATGAGCGATCCGCCCGCCGGGAACCCCAAGCCAGGCTCGTCTCCTCACAGGGACTGCTGCGGCCTCTCCTCCAGCGCTGGGCGGGAACGCACGAGGCAGAAGCAGCAGCGTCCCCTTGGCGGGGGTGTGAGACTGCTGCTCCCCAGCCCACGACAGGAGAGATCCCAGTCTTTGCAAGAGTGGCCAGGGCAGTCCACAAGGACACCAGGCCAGAGGCCCTGGAGCTGTGAACGTCCCCTCACAGGCGACAAGGCCTTGACAGGTGTGATGATGCTAAAGCGCCTGCAGGAGAGGACCCGGGTTCCACACGCGGGCGTGACCACACGTGTCCTCTTGGGAGGGACACAGAGCGAGGAGCCAGGACAGGAAGAGGGAGCAGGAGCCAGGGAAGGATGACGCGGGCTGGGTGTGAGGGGGCCCCTGCTAGCCGAGGACATCCGGCCTCCGTTTCTGCTTTGAAGCCACGAGGCCATGGTCCTCTGTTACAGCCGCCACGGGAAACTCACTCAGGTGCTAACCTGAAAGTAAACTGTTTCTGTGAATTCCACCAAATTCAAAGGAAACGCAACATGCCGTGGCTTCGAGTCTTAGCAACACACTGTTCTTCCTTCATCCTGACTTTTGCTTGACCCACTTCAGACAAAGGCAACCGTCTAAAGGCAGTGTAATCAGAAAACCCACGTGCTCTCCTCTGCTGCAGGAGGCCTGGACCTCCCCACCTCCCCCGCCTCGCAACCCCCTGCAGGCTGGCTGCCTCCTCCGACAGGGCCACCCGGTCCCGGCCTCCCAGCCTGCAGCTGCTCCTCTGCCTGGCTGCCGGCCCCTTCCTCCCGGACGCCCTCCTCCTAGAAGAGGGGAAAGGAGCCTGCCCTGGAGCCCGCGGCACCAGCCCACCCAGCGCCCACTGCTCACCTCCTGACCCCGCACAGGACACCGCCACCCACCCCGCCCTGGGTCCACTCCACATGCCAGCCCAGGTCCCCCTCTCCCAGAGGTGGTCACCCAGCACTGGGGTGGGCACCTCGGCAATGGGCTTGTCGCCGTCTGAGGAGCACCCCTGAGGCCCAGGCCCTGCATCCCCAACCCACGGCCAGGACCTCTAGGCTCAAGACCACCAGGTCGGAGGGCATTCTGATGAAACATCCCACTGCGACGATAAGTCCCTAAGGCAGGGCTTTAAGCACCTTCTCTGTTTTTGCGCACTGCCCGCTGCCCACTGCCTATCCGGGCGCTGGTCTCAAGACATGGGGTGGGGTGTCTCCGGAGGAGCAGTTCCCTCCCTGCCAGCCTCACGGTCTGTCTGCGGTTCCCACGGCCTCACAGGCACCCTTTAACCACAGCACGTGACACGGATGGACACTGACCACTCGGATCCACTCACAACCCTGAGCAACCCCACGGTTACAGGCAGGTCCCATTACAAACCCAACCCTGCAACGGGGAAGCCGAGGCACAGAGGGTGGTGGCCTGCCCTAGGGCCGGTCTAGACCCGCAACTCTGGGGCCACTCCATCTACACTTACAACTCCGGGCCACCACTCCGCGCCACCACTCCGTCTACACTCAGAACTCCAGGACAATTCTGTTCACACTCACAACTCCAGGCCACCACTCCGTCTACACTCACAGCTCCGGGCCACCCCGCCTGCACTCACAGCTCCGGGCCACCACTCACTCTGCCTGCACTCACAGCTCCGGGCCACCACTCACTCTGCCTGCACTCACAGCTCCGGGCCACCACTCACTCTGCCTGCACTCACAACTCCGGGCCACCCCGCCTGCGCCCGCAGCTCCGGGGCCCCGCAGCGTCCCCCGCCCCCTGCCCTGCGCCGCAGCTCGGACCCAGCACCGGGAAGCCGGCACAGGGCTGCGTCGCGGCGCCAATTCCCAGAGCCGGGGTCTGATCAGACAATGCGGCCGCCCGGGAGGTCGGACAGGAAACTCGGGAGCCCGCGAGGACTCGGCGCGGGGCGCCTGCCGTCGGTGGGCGTCGCCGGCCCCGCCTCGACCCCGGGCCCTAGGGTCCCGCGGCCGCCGCTCCGCCCGGCCGGAGTCGCGCCGGGGAACAAAAGGAGGGCGGCGGCGGCCCCGAGGAGCAGGAGCCCGAGGCGCCGGCGGCCCGCGGCACCCTGCGCTCGGCCGGGCGCAGCGGGCCGCGGAGGCCGCGAGCGCGCGCCCTCGGAAGAAAGAAAGCGGAGGCGGGGCGTCGGCGCCCGGCCCGCAACCTACCGGCCGCTCGCTCTCCCGCCTCGAGCCACTCCGCCAGCGCGCGCAACGCTCACAGCCGCCGTAGCCGGGGTCGGGAGGGGCGGGGCCGGCGGGAGGGGCGGGGCCGGCGGGAGGGGCGGGGTCTGGAGGGGCGGGGCCGGCGGGAGGGCGGGGCCGGCGGGAGGGGCGGTGACCTGAGTGGGCGGGGTTGTGGGCGGGGCCTTTGAAGGGGTGATCCATCCTTGGTGGGCGGGGCCGTCCGTGTCTGGACCAATGAGGGGAGGGGTGTAGGGCTTGAGCGGGGGGCGTGGCCGGGGCGTGGCCGTGGAGGAGCTGGCCCTCCGGGAAGGGAGCGGGGCGGCTCCCAGGACGCGGCCGGTGTGCGCGGTCTACAGGGCGGGGAAGGTGGACAGCGTGAGGGGCGGCCCTTCCAGAGAGGAAGGTGGAAAAAACCGAGAGGCGGACCTAGGGGGCAGATCTGGGGGGGCGGGGACTCCCCCAGAACTGGGGCGGGACTTCCGCTGCCCGCGCCGGGCGGCGGGTCCGGCTCTGGCTGTGGACGCCCCGTGCCGCGCACCCCGCGCCGCCCCGTCCGCTCCCGCCCCGGGCGCCCTCCTACGCCCTCCACCCGATTTCCGAAGGCGCGCTGACGCTTCTGCGCCCCACATCGCGGGGTCCCCGCCGCCTCCTCTGACAGCCTTCCGCGACCTTGAGGCTCACCAGACCCTGTTCTGCCGGGACTTCATTTTGTTTTCAAGAAAGGGAAGCGGAACGGAGTGTGGTGTCCCCAACAGCGGTCACTCCCTAGTCCCCCAACGGGAGGGAGTGGTCAGGCAGGCCAGGCAGGCGCCCAGCTCCACCCGGCTGTCCTGGAGGTCCCTGGGGAGCCTGCTTCCCTCCTCTCTTCCTGGAACCCGGCCTTGCTCCCAGGAGGACCATGCAGGGTTACTGTCCCCCCCACATCCTCCTCAGCGATCACTCCTTTGGAAATTCCGTTTCCCGTTAGTCACAATGACCTGACAGCGACCTCCCAGAGCATTTTCAGGAAACAGTCGGCTGGGCATTTATTGTACAAGCCAAGAGTAGGAAAGATTTAAGCCCAGGACTCCTGGCTGTTCAGACCTTGACTCAGTTATTCGGCTGGCTCCCAAACCTGGCCAGAGCCTCCTCGCTGGTAGCATAAATCATCGTGACAAATATTAATACACCAGCCATTGCACTTCAAGCCCTTCCACTCACGGTGAAAAAATCAGAAAATCTTAATTTATGCTTCATCTTCCCTTCAGTGTTCCCACATGTTGTCAGGACAGGTCTTCCCCTTATATTTGCAAATGTAATTCCTCAGACAGAATCCTGGGATGTGGACCTGTGTCAGGAGTGTGTTGACCAGTGGGAGGGCTGAGCTCTGCCCAGCAGAGGGCAGGAAGTGTGAGCTCTCAGGCACTGGGGCCAATGATCTCTACAACTGCACAGCTACGGACCATGTCCCCTCAAAATTCACATGTTGAAGCCTGTTCCCGGATATGACGGTGTTTGGAGGTGATGAGGTCATGAACGTGGAGTCCCGTGAACAAGATTAGTGCCCATACGAGAGAGACCCTAGAGAGCACCCTCATCCCATGGGCCACATGAGAATACAGACCAAAGACACCTGTCTGTGAACCAGGAAGCAAGTCCTCACCTGACAATGAATTTGCGCATGACTTGATCATAGAATTCTACCCTCCAAAGGGCAAGAAACAAACCTCTGCTCTTTCTGAGCCACCAGTCTGTAGTATCACTGGGGTAGCATTTAGCAGGATGGATGTATGCTCTTCCAGAAATGCCTAGATTCGCTTGGCCCACCCGTGCGCTGAGCTAGCAGGGAGCACTTGGTGCCACTGGTCAGCTGGGGCTGCCATGACAGACACCACAGACTGGGGGGCTGAGAGAGCAAGAGTTTATTTCTCACATTTTTGGAGCCTGAAGTTCCAAGATCAAGGTGCAAACGGACCCTGCGTCTGTTGAGGGCCCTCTTCCTAGTTTACAGACAGCTGTCTTCTCAGAAGGTGGAGGTCAGAGAGGGAGGACAAAAGCTCATATATCTTCCTGTGCTGTTCTGAGTCGCTCGGTGGGGTCAGGCTCTTTGCAACCCCATGGACTGTAACCCTCCAGGCTCCTCTGTCCGTGGGGATTCTCCAGGAAAGAGTACTGGAGTGGGTTGCCATGCCCTCCTCCAGGAGATCTTCCCAACCTGGAGATCGAATCCAGGTCTCCCACACTGCAGGCGGATTCTTTACCAGCTGAGCCACCAGGGAAACACTGTCCCTCCCTATAAGGGCACAAATCCTGTTCGTGGGGACTCCTCCCTCATGGCCTGATCACCTCACTAAGGACCACCCCAACACCATCACCTTGGGGTTCAGGGTTTTAACACCTGAATGGGGGGGAGGACAGTCCAGAGTGGCACAGCTGCAGCTTTGACAGCCTGCATTGGCCAAGCCAGGCTCACAGAAGGTCTGGAGCAGGTGAGCAAGACAATTCTGCAGCACAGACCCCACTCCCAGACCCAGAGGATACACTCACCCTGGTGTGGGGGTCCTGACTCCCCTCCAGCCTTCCAAGGGCCGATGGCTGGGCAATGAGAGGCCTGAGAAAGAAGGGTCCTGGGTTTCGCTTCTCATCCCTTCACCCAGGGTCAGATTGCTCCAACTGAAGCTGTTCACAGGCAGCCCAGAGACGACCTGCATCACTGGGCAGAAGGCCAGGTGCTGCACCGACTCTGGGGACAGCCTCGTGTGTCCCTCCCGCCCCTGCTTTCGCCCCCCTCCCACAGGCTCTGTGCTCTGGGAGCCCTGGCCCAGGCTGGCAGGTCAAGTATAACCCTTCCAGAAGGCAGGCCGCTAGGAAGGGATTTTGGAACTGGATTCCCACCCTGTTTGAAGGACCCTGCTACTGGTGTGAGTGATGTGAGGGCAGGACTCGAATACATGGTGACCACTAATGCCTTTGTTCATGGTCACTGGGCCAAGATGCAGGCCAAGGCAGTGCTGGGATGTGTGAAAATTAACAAAGGGAAATCTCACTTAAAACAGAGCTGGGGGAAGCTCCCTGGTGGTCCAGTGGTTATATTACTGAAAGGTATGCATGGGGGTCCAGCTGCTCATCACTCAAAAGCCAGTAAACAGGCCAGGTTGGTGGAAATGAAAGTTATATCAGATGCCAGCAACTGGGGAGGAGGGTGGTGGACATCTGTCCAAAGGCTGACTCCCCAGCAACCTCCCCCTAACAAGCAGGGGGTGAGTGCATTTAGAGACAGAGGGGGGAGGGGGGTATATGCGGGAACAGCAGTCATCTCTAACAGTCATCTTCAATCGGTCATCAGTGGTCTGACTAGCAGCATCTTGGTTCTTTTCAGTTCAGTTCAGTCGCTCAGTCGTGTCCGACTCTTTGCGACCCCATGAATCACAGCATGCCAGGCCTCCCTGTCCATCACCAACTCCCGGAGTTCACTCAAACTCATGTCCATCAAGTCGGGGATGCCATTCAGCCATCTCATTCTCTGTCATCCCTTCTCTTCCCGCCCCCAATCCTTCCCAGCATCAGGGTCTTTTCCACTGACTCATCACATGAGGTGGCCAAAGTATTGGAGCTTCAGCTTTAGCATCAGTCCTTCCAATGAACACCCAGGATTGATCTCCTTTAGAATGGACTGGTTGGATCTCCTTGCAGTCCAAGGGACTCTCAAGAGTCTTCTCCAGCACTACAGTTCAAAAGCATCAATTCTTCGGCGATCAGCTTTCTTCACAGTCCAACTCTCACACCCATACATGACCACTGGAAAAACCATAGCCTTGACTAGACGGACCTTTGTTGGCAAAGTAATGTCTCTGCTTTTTAATATACTATCTAGGTTGGTCATAACTTTCCTTCCAAGGAGTAAGCATCTTTTAATTTCATGGCTACAATCAGCATCTGCAGTGATTTTGGAGCCCAAAAAAATAAAGTCTGACACTGCTTCCACCGTTTCCCCATCTATTTCCCATGAAGTGATGGGACCAGATGCCATGATCTTTGTTTTCTTTATGTTGAGCTTCAAGCCAACATTTTCACTCTCCTCTTTCACTTTCATCAAGAGGATTTTTAGTTCCTCTTCACTTTCTGCCATAAGGGTGGTGTTATCTGCATATGTGAGGTTATTGATATTTCTCCCAGCAATCTTGATTTCAGCTTGTGCTTCTTCCAGCCCAGTGTTCCTCATGATGTACTCTGAATAGAAGTTAAATAAGCAGGATGACAATATACAACCTTGACGTACTCCTTTTCCTATTTGGAACCAGTCTGTTGGTCCATGTCCAGTTCTAACTGTTGCTTCCTGACCTGCATACAGGTTTCTCAAGAGGCAGGTCAGGTGGTCTGGTAGTCCCATCTCTTTCAGAATGTTCCACAGTTTATTGTGATCCACACAGTCAAAGCCTTTGGCATAGTCAATGAAGAGATCTCTTTAAGAAAATTAGAGATACCAAGGGAAAATTTAATGCAAAAATGGGCTCGATAAAGGACAGAAATGGTATGGACCTAACAGAAGCAGAAGATATTAAGAAGAGGTGGCAAGAATACACAGAAGAACTGTACAAAAAAGATCTTCACGACCAAGATAATCACGATGGTGTGATCACTCACCTAGAGCCAGACATCTTGGAATGTGAAGTCAAGTGGGCCTTAGAAAGCATCACTACGAACAAAGCTAGTGGAGGTGATGGAATTCCAGTGGAGCTATTTCAAATCCTGAAAGATGATGCTGTGAAAGTGCTGCACTCAATATGCCAGCAAATGTGGAAAACTCAGCAGTGGCCACAGGACTGGAAAAGGTCAGTCTGCATTCCAATCCCAAAGAAAGGCAATGCCAAAGAATGCTCAAACTACCGCACAATTGCACTCATCTCACATGCTAGTAAAGTCATGCTCAAAATTCTCCAAGCCAGGCTTCAGGAATATGTGAACTGTGAACTCCCAGATGTTCAAGCAGGTTTTAGAAAAGGCAGAGGCACCAGAGATCAAATTGCCAACATCCGCTGGATCATGGAGAAAGCAAGAGAGTTCCAGAGAAACACCTATTTCTGCTTCATTGGTTATTTTCGGTACAGTTAATCTTCTATTCCGGAGTGCACTTGTTCCCGTTTCTTTGCAGTCAATTCTTGGAATCGTGGCAGCTCAAGTCCTGGGTACAGTCTGGTCATCGCGTGGTTAACTTCACCTGGTGTTTTGGTATCTATGAGACAGCTCACAGGATATGGCTCAGATTATCTACAGCCCTTGAGAAAAAACTAAAGGCCCTTGACTGTGTTTAATGACAACATTATTATCATTTAATCTCCGCTTTTCCTTTGTTTCAGCATTTCTCACTTCTCTGATGATTCTTTGCCTGAAGTTTCCCACAGACAAAAGGCAGGCAGAGAGCATGGGGGTGGGGCAGGCAGAGACCTGGTGTGAGCGGCCCTCACATCACTCACACCAGTAGCAGGGCCCTTCACACAGGGTGGGAATCCAGGACCATAGGGGCCTGCTCTGTTTCAGTTAGGCATGCCATGCTTTCACTGCCATAGGCAAGGCTGATCCCAGGTAAGGGAACTAAGATCCTGTGTGTGCAAGTTGTGGCAAAACACACCCAAAACCAAACCAAACAAAAACAATAAGTAAATAAATAAAACGGAGTTGGGAAGCCCTAAAGGGGACTCTCACCTGCAGAAAGAAAGTAATTTGCATCTTTGCATCTGGGCTGCTTTACTTTGCACCCCTCCCCCCACCCCTCAGGAGGAAGCTCTTCTCTTCACCCAGCAACAGCATGGCCAATGAGAAGCCTCCACTGCTCGGCTAATGAGAAGCAGTCAGCCCTGAAGCCCTGCTTTCCTGTAATGGACTTGGGAAACAGCCCCTCCCGCCGCCCCCCTTGCACTGTATCAGGCTCATCTCCACCACCCCAACCCCAGCCCCACGTTTGCCTGACTTGCTCGTGGTTTGGCCATAGCTTACACGTCTCAAATGCAATTCCTCTGCTGTTCCTGAATGAACTCATTCTACTGGTAAAATAACTTAAAATAACTGATGAGCTGTTTTATTCTCGAGGTCGGCAGAGTTAAGGGACAGTGCCACTTGGGCACCTAACCTCTGTTAGCAGCCCCCTTTCTTAGAGGAGGCCCGTTGGGGACAATGAAGCGTGTGCTCACTTAGCCTAAACCTGTTCTCTGTGGCGAGTCCAGCATGCCCAGGGCCAGGCGGTGGCTGCCCTTGGGGGCTGACTGTGGATGGTGGAAGGGCTGGTCCCTCCCTGGACACTCGGGAGGGAGTCCAGAATAAAGGGGATGTGCTTCCTCCACAAGGAAGGTATTGGAGCCACAGGAGTGGGCAGGCTGGGGAGGCCTGACCTCTTGGGGGGCTCTGTGGCAATATCTGGGCAAGAAAGATGGGTAGGTCACTGGGTGCTGGTCATTTTCCACAACTGAAGAAAAGGAGGGCTGGTGAGCAGAAGGCTGCGGCAGCAGACCCAGTGGAGAGCCCAGGCCCTCCCGGGTTACCGGCCCGCAGTCCAGGGCCCAGAGCCCTTCCGCAGAAGGACCTGTGGGCCTGTTCCTCCTACAGGCCCTCACGCTCACCACTCAGTGGGGGTGCTGGCATCTGACAAGCACCTCACGGCCCTTCCCACACCTGGGCCATCCCTGCAAGTCCCGGGGGTGGGGGACACCCTGCCAGGCTCCTCTCCCAAGCCTGTGTCTGCTGTTCATCCCTGCTCAAATGCCCTCAGGGACACCACCATCTGCAGGAAGAAATTCACTGAGTCCAAGGTCGGTGTTCAAGGGTGCCCTCCACGAGGGCCCTTTCTGCCCTCCAGGGAGTTGAAAGGATCCCACCTTGGGCCTTACAGCCGGGCATCCACATGCAGCTGGACACAAGCCCAGAGCAGAGTGCCAGTCACGCAACCAGCAACCACGGGCCGAGTTCCCTCTCACTCCCAAGCTGGCGTGCCTCTCTGCTACCTGTCCATGGCAGGCCTGCTGGGAAGCTGTCCCCAACCCATCACCTGTCAAGGCTCAGCTCACGTGTCACACACACCCCACCCTTGTACCCACCAGACCTGTAGACCCACCTGTCACTGTTCCAACATTCTGTAAAGGGGTCAAGTTCACGTCTGTTCCCCACCCCCCAAACTACACTCCTCCACCACGAGCTCCTGGACAGGAGGGACCATCAGTAGGGTGGGCTTCGGAGCACCCACCCATCCCAGACGTGGTAGGCTTGCGGACCCAAATCCCAGACAGGCACGCAGGAGGCTCCAGCAACTCCGGGTGGACCGGCCCAACCCGGGTGCCATGCAGAGGGGTGGCCAGCAAATGGAGGCGGGGGAAGCTGGCCAGCAGAGAGGCCTGCAGGCTGCTTCAGTAGGACTTTGGGAACCACGTCCAGGACACTGGGCAGAGAGGCTTCCAGAAGCATCCTTGGCTGGGTAAAGGAGGGGGCAACAGAGAGGGGCAGCGGTGGCTATGCTGGGGACTGGAGACAGTGACCCAGCCTCGGAGACAGACAGGGCCCTGGGGAAGGAGCCGCGGTGGGTTGGAGAGCCTGGAGGCAGTGCTGTGGCCAGCGGAGGAGGCAGGGCCCTGAGCCAAGCACCAAGAGGCCAGGCTGCCGTGCACCCCGGGGGTTAGACGGGATGTGCCCCAGCCTGGGCCCTGCTCACACCCTGCCCCCACCTGAAGTCCTCAACCCCAAGCGGCCCCTCCTGAGGCCATGGCCCACAGGGGACCGGCCAGCCCTCCCTGAGGACCTTTTGGAGTGGGGGGCAGCAGGAACATATGACCAGACCTAAATGTGTGGACTGCATCCCTGTGGTTTGAAATCCATTAGGATCCATGAACAGAGGAAATCAATCAAGTGAAGCATCGTGTGGTTTTTAACCAGAACACACGAAATTAATTAAATAGACCATATTGTCACTAAATAGAAGTTGTATTAATTAGGGACATTGTTACCAAACCCAGTGGCATTAATGAAATAGACCATATTGTCACAGAAAAAGAACATACACCAATCAACCAGAGCACACAGGGCCCCAAGAGGATCCCATGGGGCTGCTGGTGGTCTGGGGAGAGGGTGGCCCCACAGGCAGCCTGGCCCCGGCCAAGGTCACTGAGCCGGAAGGGGAGGCCCCTGCCTGATGTGAATGTCCCGGCCGGGGCAGAGACGTTTGCTGAGATGTCTGTTTTCCATGAACCCCCTAAACACGCCGGAACGAACCCCTCCTGCTGAAAATGTACCTATTGGGGGACAGTGTATGTCAGGAGATCGTGTTTTCCTCCACAGAAATTAAACAAGAAATAAATCAGAAACATCCCCTCAAAACAGGGAAATGACAAGAGGTCATTTCTGAACGCTTCTCGGCGATCCTGTGACAGCCCCTTGGCTCCTTGGTGGACTCAGGCTCACCTTTCAGACCAGGACTTGGGAGGGCAAGGGTCCCGTCGTGGTCCCTCCCCAGCACGCATGAGCCCATGGTCCTGGCCCGGCCCGGCCGCATCTGGGGCCCCGGGTGTGTGCAGAACTCCCTTGAGCAGGACGAGCCCCGGGCAGACGCCCCTGGGTGCCGACGGGTGGATGCTCCCCAGCCTGGCCTCGCCTTCCCCAGCCCCGCTCCTGCCCGCTCACAGCTGTGCCACGCAGGCTCTGGCAGGCGGTGTCCCAGACCTGCCATCCTTGATTTGGACTGATTCTGAGTTGAGACTGTATTTGCCAGTTCACTGATGGAAAGCTGCCTTTTACGTAAGACTGAGCAGAGCACCCTGGCGCCACCCGGAAGTTGTAGGACTGCAGGAAGTTTGCCCGCTGCCCCTGCCATGGGCCGCCATGAGAAAGACGGGGACAGTGAAAGATGCCTTTCTGGTTCTAGTCTGGAAATGCTTTCCCACCCACTGACTGCACAGGAGCAAACGTTGCAGACCACAGGGTAAGGTCTGACCTTGGCTTTCAGGGGCCTGGCCCAATTCACCTGGGCCCCTCCAGGCTTTCGCATCAGAAGTCCTCTGTTCCTGAGCCCCTGCAGCCCTCAGCCCCACCCCTCACCTCTGATGGATGGCAGGGATAACCAGGGGACGCTCAGGTTGGACACAGGCATTGCCTCTCAGGCCTCAAGGAATCACATTTCCCAGTTGGTCCTGGGAGAGGATGTGCTGGCTCACCCCAGCGGTGCCCCAGCCCGGGGCTGCGGGAGGTCCCCACCACCAGCGCACTGGGTCAGGAGAAGGAGTGGGCGACTCCACAAAGCCGCATCTACACCCTGCGGTTTTCACACGCTTCTCAGTCTCAGGATGAGCGGGTTGGATGCATCACCGACTCGATGGACATGAGAGTGAGCAAGCTCCAGGAGCTGGTGATGGACAGGGAGGCCTGGCTGCTGCAGTCCACGGGGTCGCTGAGAGTCGGACACGACTGAGCGGCCAAGCTGACTGAACTCTCAGCCTCACCCGTTAGGCCCAACGTGACAGAGTGGGTTTCCGGGCCGTCCCTCCCTGGGGAGCTGGGGCCACCTGGAGCCAGGCCAGGCTGGATCCCCCCACGAGAGACACGGCCTCCTGGGAGGCTGCCATGCTTCCTTCACCTTAGAACCCACCCGAACCCCGCCCATCAGACGACCACCCCAGCCACCCAGGTTCCCATCCAGGCCTGCAGGCCCGTCTCAGGGGACTGTGCTCCTGTCTGTGTAGGAACAAGGGGAGACTCTCACCAGAGGCCCAGGGGTCGCAGGCCTCGTCTGACTGCCACCAGGTTCCTCCACGGCCCTCTGGAGCCCCTCTGACCAGTCCCTGCCAGCCTTCAGCCCCTCCAAGGGATCCTGGATACTCAGGCCCCAAGCCACAGTGCGATGGGCACCCCACACCCCATTTGCCCAAATACTAATAAGTGAAGCCCGTAAGATGCTCAGTAAAATGCCTTCTGTCCTTCTGCCTCAACAAAATTCCCATAAGGCAACAAAACTGAAACACAGCAGAAGCTGTGGGCTTTTCCCCTTTTTTTTTTTTTTGGTGAAATAGACACACAGGGAATTCCCTGGTGGTCCAGCGGTTAGGACTCCATGCTTTCATTGCCAGGGGCCTGGATCCAATCCCTGGTCAAAGAATTTGTATTCATACTCAGCCACTCAGTCGTGTCCGACTCTTTATGACCCCATGGACTGTAGCCCGCCAGTCTCCTCTGTCCATGGGGATTCTCCAGGCAAGAATAGTGGAGTGGTTTGCCAGGCTGTCCACCAGGGGATCTTCCCAACCCAGGGACCGAGTCCAGGACTCTCAAATTGAAGGCGAATTCTTTACCATCTGAGCCACCAGGGCACCTCAAACCACATGGCATGGCCAAAAAAAAAACCCAGACAAACATAAAATTTACCTCGTAACCATTTTTTAGGTGGTAATAAGCTGTTTTGCAGCTGTCACCATTAAGGGTTCACAGAACCTCCTGAACTAAAACTCTGTCCCCTTTCGACACTAACTCCCCATCCCTCCTGCCCTGGCACCCACCCTTATACTTTTTGTCGCTATGAGCTTGACTCCTCTCAGTTCATGACCTGCCTGGACAGCATATTAAAATGCAGAGATGTTACTTTACCAACAAAGGTCCAGCTAGTCAAAGCTATGGTTTTTCCAGTAGTCGTGTATGGATGTGAAAGTGGGACCATAAAGAAAGCTGAGGGCCGAAGAATTGATGCTTTTGAACTGTAGTGTTGGAGAAGACTCTTGAGAGTCCCTTGGACTGCAAGGAGATCAAACCAGTTAATCCTAAAGGAAATCAGTCCTGAATATTCATTGGAAGGATTGATGCTGAATCTGAAGCTCCCAATACTTTGGCCACCTGATGCAAAGAACTGACTCATTTGCAAACACCCTGATGCTGGGAAAGACTGAAGGCAGGAGAAGGGGAGGACAGAAGATGAGATGGTTGGATGGCATCACCACCTCAATGGACATGAGTTTGAGCAAGCTCCAACAGTTGGTGATGGACAGGGAGGTCTGGCGTGCTGCAGTCCACGGGGTCACAAACAGTCGGACACGACTGAGCGACTGAACTGACTGAATGGCTCAAGGTTCGTCCACGTTTAGCCGGTGTCAGAATTTCCTTCCTCTTTAAGGCTGAATAGTATCCTGTTGTACGATGGACCACATTGTGTTCATCCATCCATCCACCCAAGGACACTTGGCTGCTGCCATCCTTTGGCTGTTGTGAATCAGGCTGCTACAGACAGGGGAGTGCAACTATCTATCTCAGTTCTTTTGGGTTTGTATCCAGAAGTGGGATTTCTGGGTCATACGGTAACTCTGTTTTTAATTTTTTGAAGAGTCACCATCCTGTCCTCCACTGCGGCGTTTTACATCCAACAAATGGAGTACACAGATTCCAGTTTCTCCACCAACACAGTATTTTCTTTTCTGCTTGGTTTTATTTTTTTGAAGACTTTTAAAGTTTATTAATTTTGGCTGCCCCAGGTCTCTGTTGCTGCGTGCAGGCTTTCTCTAGTTGTGGGGAGCAGGGGCTACTCCTGGTTGTGATGTGCGCGCTTCTTGTCGTGGCAACTTCTCTTGTCTCGGAGCGTGGGTGCCAGAGTTCTCAGGCTTCAGGCTTCATCCCCATGGCACGTGGGATCTTCCCAGACTAGGGATCGAATCTGTGTCCCCCGCGTTGCAAGGCGGATTCTTATCCACCTGTACCACCAGAGAAGTCCTGTTTTTAATTTTCTGATGGCCATTCTGATGGGTGTGAGGTGGTATCTCACTGCGGGTTTGATTTGCATTTCTCTGATAGTTAATGACATTCAGCATCTTTTCATGAACATACTGGTCATTTGTATATCTTCTAAATCTGTGATTTTTATACAACCGCCCAATAGAAAAATGCCAAAACTGTGTGTTTTTGCTTATGTCTAGGGACCTTGATGGGTCAACTATGATTGGATAACAGAAAAAAATGCACTATTCATGAATGGTTAATGTTATTTATGATAAATATCATAAATGATAGTTATTACAAAAATATCTTTTCCTGCATTCATTTCAGCAAAATCTGTAATTATGTTTTTATAATTAAGATTTCCACAATATTTGTGTTGGTTCTGTATTTTTTCTGATGCACTGCAGGATGTCAGTTCCCCTTCCCAGGGACTGAACCCAGGCCGCAGTAGCAAAAGCCCAGAATCCTAACCACTCGGCCACCAGGAAACTCCCTCTGTTGTCTTTTCAGTTTGCAGAAACTTTTCTCTGCTGAGCAAAAGCAAACATAACTGTCAGTAAAATTCTTAGAGCAAATGTTTAAAGTTGGAAAGAACCACAGATTTCATGGATCACATTCAGATGTTATGGGGTTGCTTACGACACTATTGTTATCACAGAAAATACTACAAACTAATTTCATCGCATTCATTGGAAGGACTGGCGCTGAAGCTGAAGCTGCAGTACTTTGGCCACCTGATGTGAAGAGCTGACTCATGGGAAAAGACCCTGATGCTGGGAAAGACTGAAGGCAGGAGGAGAAGGGGACGACAGAGGAGGAGACGGTTGGATGGCGTTGTCAGGAGAGTGGTATCCTCCTCGGTTCTGTCTCGTCACAACAAAGATTTGAAGTAACGGACATTAAAGCCCTCGGCGCGTCACAGCTCTCGCGTCTTGGACAGACTGTGTTATAGCTCTTAGACAAATCAGTGTTACAGCTCCATGTTTCAGCTCTATTTTATTTAGAAAATAGCTGGAGCATCCTTCTCTAGGCGTGAGGGCATGCCGACCCAAAGACATGAACCAGCGCGCAGGAGAGCAAGCGAGCGAGAGCCCTCTGGCTCCCCTTTTTATGTTTTTTCCTCCCCCTGGGCCTGCCCTGTGTAAACTGGGCCAGGCAGGAGTGCTGTTTGTCCTACCTGAGGTCCTCACTCTGGTCCTCGGACCCTCCTTTGACCTTCCTTTGTTCTATTTTCGCGGACTTTTCCCTTCCTTGTCTTTTCGCCACTGCCATTTTGGACTCCTGTTTCCTATTCTACCTACCTAACAGCATCACTGACTTGATGGACATGAGTTTGAGCAAGTTTGAGATGGTGATGGACAAGGAGGCCTGGCGTGCTGCAGGCCATTGGGTCGCAGTCGGCCGTGACCGAGAAACTGAACTGAACTGAACAGAATTTGATCATAGAAATCACTATAAGATAGCACGATTTTCACCATCTCTTAAAACTACATCTAGCTTCATGTAGTATTTTTAAAGATTTTATTAATACTTCGAATTTTCCATGTTGAGGTATTATTTTTAAAATACCAAAACTTACTCAATTTATTCAAATCTCTCTTCAATTGAGATTATTTCTTAATCTAAAATGACAGAAGATAATCTCTGTGGAGTTAATTAAGGTTATTTTTATGTGAATCTTCACCATCATGCAAATGTTTTTATTTCCTTTTTCTAGTTTCCTTGCATTTTACTAGGACACTATTTTTTTGTTGCTTGGATCATGTGCAGTTTCCTTTAATGAAGAAAAGCTATTTTCTCTATAATCAAAAAATTTTTTTTTATTTTTTAAACATGAAATAGTCAATCTTCTTTAATTATTTTTTCAGTAAGCATTTCCTTGTGTTATCAATAGCGTCAATGCCCCAGATGACTGAACAGAGCAAATCTGAAGTCAGCTTTGGTTTCCTCTGAAGACCGTGGCCAGTCTCTACCTGAGGATATCCTGCTATTTCACTTAGCTCTTCTAATGCAGCTGAATCTTGTGTAAATTAAACCTAATTGCTTTAACAGCGCTTAAGTGATCTTCTTTTTGTGTTGCTGAGGGTAATTTAAGGTCAAATGCGATACACGTTTCATGGAGATGTGCCATCTAGGGGCAGGCACAAAATCCATCAAGTATGGCTTTTGCCATATTCTGGAGCGTGGCGTCCCTGTCGCCCTCCAGGAAGCCGTGCACCTGAGTATGAATTCGGACTCCAGGCCGGAGCTGCACAAAGAGCCGTCTGGATTTTGGGCCACAGTTCCGTCTGGTTTACCTTCTCTTTTGTACATCGTGATTCAGGTCTTCCCCTGGCAATCTTTACAATTATTTAAATGAGGGCACAATTACTTTATTTGATTGTTGTGAATGTAATGGGATCTTCTTAAACACTTCCCAGCTTTGCGTCCAGGGTGCGCCCTGCTGCGGGTGTGCAGTGAGGGTCCCGTGTGGTTGCCGGGTCCTGCCCTACCTGCACATACGCCTGGAAGGACGTGGACGCTCCATGTGGCGGACGCTCCTCCGCTCCCAGGGGAACTGCGGTGACGCTCTGCTGACTTCTGAGACCCTCCAGAAGAAGCAGGGATGCAAACAGGGAGGAAGGGAAGACAAACAGCCATCGGCACTGTCTAAACATGGTGTTTATTATTCTAGAATCCAGGTGCCCACTCCATCTTCGAGGAAGGGTTTGACAAGCTTGTTACTCTGCATGCACGCTCAGTCGTGTCCGACTCTTTGCAACCCCGTGGACTGTAGCCCACCAGGCTCCTCTGTCCACGGGATTCTCCAGGCAAGAACACTGGAGTGGGTTGCCATTGCCTTCTCCATGTGGAGCACAAAGAGGAAAGAAAATGGGACTTCCTCCCCCTGGGGAGTAGAAGGAGGCAAAGGCTTCCATTCCCACAGTAACAACAAGAAAAACGGAAAAAACACCCTTATGGCTCAGTGGTTAAGAATCTTCCTGCAGGACAAGAACTGCAGGATTCGAGTCCTGGGTCGGGGAGATCCCCTGGAGGAGGACACGGCAACCCACTCCAGTTCTTACCTGCAGAATCCCATGGACAGAGGAGCCTGGGAGGCTACAGTGCATGAAGCTGCCAAGAGTCAGACACGACTGAGCGACTCAGCAAGCACGCATGAGGGGAGTAGGCCAGTTGCTGTTACTGTTGGTCAGTCACGCAGTCATGTCCGACTCTTTGGGACGCCGTGGGCTGCAGCAGGCCAGACTCCCCTGCCCTTCACTGTCTCCCTGAGTCTGCTCAAACTCGCGTCTATCGAGTTGGTGACCCCGTCCCACCGTCTCACCCTCTGTCGTCCCCTTCTCCTCTTGCCCTCAGTCTTTCCCAGCATCAGGGTCTTTTCCAATGAGTCGGCTCTTCACACCAGGTGGCCAAAGTATTGGAGCTTCAGCATCAGTCCTTCCAATGAGTATTCAGGGTTGATCTCCTTTAGGATTGACTGATCTCCTTGCAGTCTAAGGGACTCTCAAGAGTCTTCTCCAGCACCACAATTCAAAAATATCAGTTCTTCAGTGCTCAGCCTTCTTTATGGTCCAACTCTTACATCCGTCCATGACTACTAGAAAACCATAGCTTTGACTATACGGACCTTTGTCGGCAAAGTGATATCTCTGCTTTTTAAAACACTGTCTAGGTTTGTCATAGCTTTCCTTCCAAGGAGCGTCTTTTCATTTCATGGCTGCGGACATCATCCAGTACATACAAGTAGACCAGCAGATACAGGATAACCTTTATGAACTGAATTCTTGAGAAAGACAGCTCTTAATCAAGAACAGACATTCACGTTTATATATATTCACAGATATACAACTCTGAATCACTTTGCTGTAGACTTGAAAGATTATAAATTGACAAGACTTCAATTAAAAAACAAAACCAAAACTGATTTAATGCTGATGGTTGCACCACTCAGTAAATTTACTTTAAAAAATCATAGAGAATCCCTGGTAGTCCAGTAGTTAGCACTCTGTATTTCACTGCCGATGGTCCAGGTTCAATCCCTGGTCAGGGAACTAGGTCCTGCATTCTGCAGCTAAGACCCAGCTCAACCAAAGAAATAAATAATAAAAATATATTTTTTAAAATGGCTGCAGGGGAACAGGAGGTGGAGGGCTGGGCTGAATGTAAGCAAACAGTGTAATTAAAGCCTTGTCCCAGCTCCAGGGACAGCTTGACTCTTGGAGAAATCCGAATGATAGCTCCAAACCCAAACTGTGGAATGCCTTGCCTTCTGTGGGAAACAAGCAGGACGAAATCAAACCAAAACATCACATACCAGTCCCCACTGTTCACTTACACACAATGTCTGGAGTGGAAGTGAAAATTACGAAAAGTGTGAAGCAGCAGAAAAATTTGGCCAAAAATCAAAAGGAAACACAATCAAAAGATGTAGACCCCAAATGATCCAGGAATTGAAATTAACAGACACATAATTAAAAAGATGTTATGAGTATGCAGAAGAATCACAGACAAAGAGAAATAATAGATATGGGGTATTTCGAAAGACAAATGGAAACTAAAATCTCAAAAGAAGTTCAATCACTGGAAACTACAATATCACGGTATCCAAAATAAAAAAACTATTGGCTAGGCTTCTAGACACTGAAAATTTCAGTCATTTTGAAAACAGATCAGTATGAATAACGCAAACTAAATCACAAAGAGGGAAGAGAGGCTGAGTGAAAGGAGAGAGAACTGTAGCTTGTGGGGCCACAGCAGGCAGCCGGACGAGCCGGCAATCGGAGCCGCAGATAAAATGGGGGAAACACCTTAGAAGGAACGGCAGCCAAAGTTTTCTCAAATTTGATCTTCAGAAAATCAATCCATAGACCCCCAAATTCAACACACCTAGACACCAACTGTTGAAAACAACAACAAAAAAGCTAAAAAGTTAGAAACATCTAGAGGGAAACAAAGATCACACACATCACCACCACAGCAAACATGAGGGAACTATTATCAGAAACCGCGGAAACCCTCAGACAAACAGAAAGCAACATTTTAAAAGACTAGGCCCAAAGACTGTCCACTGATAGGTCTAAACCCAGTGGAAACGGCCTTGAGAAACAGAGGCACAGTAAAAGGCATTTTCAGGTAAACACAAGTGAACACGTGCCTGAGAAAGGCTCAGAGAAGGTCTCTGGCTGAAGGGAAGTGATGCCAGGTGGAAACTTGGATTCACGCGAAGGAATGAAGAGCAGAGCAATGGTAAACATGTGCATAAATAAAAAAGACCTATTTCCCTCCTTTTTTCATTTCTTTAAAGGACAGCTGAACATTTAAAGCAAATCCGGTGACGACGCTTTATGAGGTTTATAGCAAACGTACGTGTGAGGTATGCAAAAGAATCGCAGAAGGAATGGGAAAGGAGATGGAATTTTATGTTGAAAGGTCTTCATATTATACATGAAGTAGTGTAATTCTGGGGAAGACAATGGCAGCCCACTCCAGTGTTTTGCCTGGAGAGTCCCAGGGACGGGGGAGCCTGGTGGGCTGCCGTCCATGGGGTCGCACAGAGTTGGACACGACGGAGCGACTCAGCAGCAGCAGCAGCAGATTTCAAAGTAGATTGAGGTAAATTAAGGATACATATTGGAATCCCTAAAGCAAACTCTAAAAACATGATTCAGCATATTGTAGCTAAAAACCCAATGGAAGAGGCTTCCCTGGTGGTCCAGTGGCTAAGGCTCTAAGCTCCCAATGCAGGGGGCCGGGGTTCCATCCCCGCTCAGGGAACTAGATCCAACAGGCTGCAACGAAGAGTTCGAATGTTGCAATGAAGATCCAAGATCCTGCATTCTGCTACTAAGACTCTGTGCAGCCAAAGAAATAAATATTTAAAAAACAAACAAACAATGGGATGGACTTCCCTGGCAGTCCAGTGGTGAAGGCTTTGGCTTTTAATGCCAGTGGTGAGGGTTTGACTCCTAGTTGGGGAGCAAAGATCCCACATGCCTTGTGGCCAAAAAAACCAAAACATAAAACAGAAGCAATATTGTAACAAATTCAATAAAGAATTTAACAACAGTCGACGTCAAAAAAAAATCTTAAAAAACAAACACTCAATGGAGGAGACAAAATTTTGTTTTAAATTTTAAATCAGTTAATCCAGAAGAAGTTAGAAAAGGAAGAAACAAAAAAGCAAAGAACAAATAGGATAAATAGAAAGCAATTAGTATGATTATAGGTAGATTAAATCTCCAGTATCCCGAATTACATTAAATATAAATTGGTTAAACATTCCAATTAAAAGGTAGAACATGTCACACTGGATTTAGAAAGAAAAAAAAAAGCCTGCTATATTCTAGTTTAGCAGAGACACACTTTAAGTAGAAAAGCACATTTAGATTGAAAGTGAAGAGACAGAAAAAGAAATACCATGGGAAAAGAGTCATAGGAAAGGTGGCTGCTGCTGCTGCTGCTGCTAAGTCACTTCAGTCGTGTCTGACTCTGTGCGACCCCATAGACGGCAGCCCACCAGGCTCCCCCGCCCCTGGGATTCTCCAGGCAAGAACACTGGAGTGGGTCGCCATTTCCTTCTCCAGTGCGTGAAAGTGAAAAGTGAAAGTGAAGTCGCTCAGTCGTGTCCGACTCTTCGAAACCCCATGGACTGCAGCCTACCAGGCTCCTCCGTTCATGGGATTTTCCAGGCAAGAGTACTGGAGTGGGGTGCCATTGCCTTCTCCGTAAGAAAGGTGGAATAGCTGTATATTCAAACATTTGAAACAATATTGTGAGAACTAAGAGGAGACAATAATACAAAATAATAGATTTATAGTTAATATTTCAACATCTATTATAAATTGACGACAAATCAAAAAAATCAGGGAGTATATAAAAGATTTGAACAACACCATCAATCTAACCTAATTAATGTGTATAGAAGACTACCCCATCAGCTACAGAATACAGATTGTTTTCAAGTGTACATGGAACATTTTCCAAGAGAGAACATATGCTGGGCCATAAAATAAATCTTGTTAATTTTAAAGGATTGAAGTAATATGGCATACACTCTCTGACAGCAGAAAGCAATAGTGATGCCTAGAAAATCACTCCGTTTTTGACAATCAGGTAACACACTTCTAAATAATCCAAAGGTCAAAGAAGAAATCACAAGGGAAGTTATAAAAATATTTTACCTGAATTGTTAAAATCTCAATATACTAAAAACTGTGGTTTCGATTTTAAGTGTTTGTAACAGAAAGAGTGATCTGAAAGTCACGATCTAACCCTTGTGCATGTGTTTGTGGCGGTACGCGCTCCATCGTGACCCCGTGGAACGCAGCCCGCCAGGCTCCTCTGTCCATGGGGTTTCCCAGCAAGAATACTGGAGGGGGTGGCCATTCCCTTCTCCAGGGGACCTTCCCCACCCAGGGGTCGAACCTCTGTCTCTTGCGTCTCGTGCACCGGCAGGTGGGTCCCTTACCAGCTGAGCCACCAGAGAAGCCAATCTAAGCCTTACATTAAGGCAAAGAAGCGAAAAATAAGAACAAACTAAACCAAAAATAAATGAAGGAAATGAATTAAATGGAGGAAGGAAGTAATAAAAATAAGAGTAGAAATTAATGACGGGGAAGGCAATGGCAGCCCACTCCACTACTCTTGCCTAGAAAATCCCATGGATGGAGGAGCCTGGTAGGCTGCAGTCCATGGGGTCGCTAAGGGTCGGACACGACTGAGCGACTTCACTTTCACTTTTCCCTTTCACACATTGGAGAAGGAAATGGCAACCCACTCCAGTGTTCTTGCCTGGAGAATCCCAGGGACGGGGGAGCCTGGTGGGCTTCCGTCTATGGGGTCACACAGAGTCGGACACGACTGAAGTGACTCAGCAGCAGCAGCAGAAATTAATGAAATACAGAAAAGCCAAACCACATGGACAACAAACAAGAGAGCCAAAAGTTGGTTTTTCGTGAAGATTAATACAATTGATCAAACCTTAGTAAGACTAGTGAAAGACAGAGGGAGACATAAACTGCTAATAGAGTGAACATAATTACAGAGCCCACAGAAGGCTAATAGACGGTAAGAGAGTGATTGGTTTAATATCTGAAACCCAACCCTGTGATTCACCACATCAGCAAAATAAAGGGGAAAAAATCTTGCACTTATCTTAATAAATGTACAGAAAGACTTATCAAAATTCAATACCCATCTGTGATTTAAACCTCTAAACAAACTAAAAATAGAAGGGAATTTCCTCGATTTAATAGAGTATCTAAGGGTTCCCTCGGAGAAGGTGATGGCACCCCACTCTAGTACTCTTGCCTGGAAAATCACATGGACGGAGGAGCCTGGTAGGCTGCAGTCCATGGGGTTGTGAAGGGTCGGACACGACTGAGCGCCTTCACTTTTACTTTTCACTATCATGCATTGGAGAAGGAAATGGCAACCCACTCCAGTATTCTTGCCTGTAGAATCCCAGGGGCGGGGGAGCCTGGTGGGCTGCCGTCTATGGGATGGCACAGAGATGGACACGACTGAAGCGACTTAGCAGCAGCAGCAGCAGGAGTTCCCTGCTTTTTGCCTTTTTACACTGGCAAAAATTCCGTACTAAGACTGCAAGGAGATCCAACCAGTCCATCCTAAAGGAGATCAGTCCTGAATATTCATTGGAAGGACTGATGCTGAAGCTGAAGCTCCAGAACTTTGGCCACCTGATGCGAAGAACTGATTCTTTGGAAAAGACCCTGGTGCTGGGAAAATTGAGGGCAGGAGAAGAAGGGGGCTGCAGAGACTGCGATAGGTTCCCGTTCCTTCATTCCATCTCCAGGGGAACTTCCTGACCCAGGGATCAGACCTGAGTCTCCTGCATTGCAGGTGGATCCTTTACCGTCTGAGCCATGGGAAGAGCCCTAAAATTTCTCCAAAGCGAGAGCTATACCCTGTTCAAAAATGGCCAGATTCAGTATTGACTGGTAACATGTCATTTCTCTTCAAGTTGATCTGTAGATCAACAGATCTATGCTCTCTCAACAAAAAATTTCAGCAAGCTTCTTTGGGGAACAAATAGATAAGCTGAGTTAACATTTATATAGAAATACTAGAGATCTATAGCAACCAAAACAACTTTAGAAAGGAAGAACACAGCTGGAAGTCACACCATCAGACCTCAAGACTTTCTGTAAACCATAGCCAGTAATCAAGATAATGTAGACACTTGACCGGCAGAAGTGAATGGAGTCTAGAACCACCCGTGCTCAGTGAAATGATATTTGACAAAACAGCAGAAAAATTCAATGGGGGAAGAAAAAGACTTCTAACAAATGGTGCTGGAATAACTCAATAATCATGAGAAAAAAATAAACCTTGATCTCTTCATCACATCACGCACAATAATTGATTTGACTTAGGTCAACGATCCAAACATCATCACAGCTGTGAGAATACGACGTGGGAAAAGAAATTCATGGCTTTGGTGAAGAGTTCTTTGGCCACGAGAGCTCTAGCCACACAAGAATAATAATGATAGATAATTTTGATTTTGTTGTTGAGTCGCTCAGTCGTGTCCAACTCTTTGTGACCCCACGGACTGCAGCACGCCCGGCTTCCCTGTCCTTCACCATCTCCTGGAGTTTGCTCAAACTCATGTCCATTGAGTCAAAACAAATCCTCTGCGCCCCCTTCCACAGGCACCACTCACACTCTCCAGGACGGTGGGGTCACAGGTCTGAGCGGACCCACACCAGCCCTCCACTCCGGAGAGGGCTGAACACTGAGCCCACGTGTGAGAAGACTGAGGGACCCTGGCCGGCAGTGCTGAGAGGAGAGACATGCGCGGCTGAGCACAGGGCGCCCAGGTCCTCGGAGGAAGCCTTCTCTGTGGTCTAGGCTGCAGGGCCGGGGGTGGGTGGGCTCTGCCTGGGGTGGAAAGGAGCTCAGAGGCAAGCATGGGGGCTGTGGGCTGGGCTGCCTGGGCCCAGGCTGCACTTTCGGGGGGAAAATGCCATAAGCTTGGGGCTCAAAGTCCAGGGTGCAGGCTCCACCCCTACTGGGCACGTCCATGGTGCCCAGCCGCCCATCGGCCGCCCCCCGCCCACCCTGCACAGAGGCCCACAGCCTCCATCTTCAGCCGGGATTGTTACTATTCTTGGCTGTAACCTACACAGCTGCCCATTAAAATTCCATTAGTTTCGAAGGCCTGAGCTGCAGTTGATATTTCTAATTATTGTGAAATTAAAATTGTCCCTATAATTTAAGGATAATTGCAGGAGATGCCAGCTGGCACCCTGGGGAGCCACACTGTTCCCAGAGAGCTTGGAAAGTCTGGTGAAAGTTCTCTGAACATGGAAAGACCAAGGCGTTTGGGGAAATGAGGGGGGGTGGGCAGGGGCAGTGGTCAGGCACGAGGCTGGAATCTAAACTTCAAAATTTCAACAGTAACGGGCGGCTGTGAGTTCCTGACCTAGAGGTGGGCGGGGGCAAGCGGCTGCAGAGCCACAGCCCCCAGACCCCAGGCAGCCGGAGCTGAGGGTTTGCTGGGAGGATGGAGCCGTGGTGGGTGACGGATCAGCCGTGGCGCAGGGGGCGGCGGCAGAGGGTGAGATGGCGGGGTGGCAGCATCAGCTCGGTGGACGTGCGCATGAGCAAACTCTGGGGGACAGCGGAGGACAGAGGAGCCCGGCCGGCTGAAGTCCTTGGGGTGGCAAAGCGTCGGACACCGCTGAGTGGCTGAACAGGGACAAGTAAGCTGGGAACGTTCTAGAAGCTAGTGGAAAGCTCGCGGAGCGAGGCCCGCCTTGAGGGCGTTTTGTGGACGTGACATGAAGCGGCAGCTGGAGCGGGAGGGGCAGTCTTCTGTGTGCCCGGTCACCCCGCGCGCGAGGCCCTCTCAGCCAGAGGCCCAGCCGGGCTCCCCAGGGCCTGCCCGTATCCCGGCCAGGGACCATCTGCATGTGCAGCGAGGGGGCCTCGGCCCGAGCACCCTGCGAGCCCCTGGGCTCCCGGACAGGGCTACCCCTCCTGCCTGGCCCCACACCCCGTGCCCACTGACTGGCCCTACCAGCCCCTCCCACGCCAGCCGCTCCGAGGCCAGGACTGTGCCAGGTTACACGAGGTCCCCACGAGGGTCCCTGCGGCCGGTGCCCAGGGAGCTGTGGGAAACAGAGGGCCTGTGGCCGGAGGCAGGACAGCCCACGCATCACTGCGGTCTGGGGACAGCCCTGCAGCGCCCACAAGGAGGCCCGCGTCAGCCTGGGCGCCGGGCCACTCAGCGCCGTCTGTGCTGCCGTCTCGAGGCGCGGAGCTGGCTTCATCTCCCTCCTGGGACTTGCTCGCCTCTCCCCAGGGCCCTGCCCGTCTTCCTTGCCAACCCCCCAAGCCCCCCAGGGCCGCTACTCCACCCAAGTGTGGTCTGCCCGCCAAGGTGGCCCGGGTGACAGTGTGGCCCCACTCTCCTCATGACACAACCCGGGTCACTGGCTTTCCGGCCCGCAGTGGGCAGACACTGGTGACCCCTCCACCCTGCTCAGTTGCCCTGTCGGCCAGCGTGCTATTCTAGGAGCAGCCATGGCCAGGACCCCTCTCCCTTTCTGATACTAAATTTGCTAAAAGTTGAGCTAGGCTAGAAATGGGGCTTCCCTGGTGGCTCAGTGGTATAGAACCTGCCCGCCAGTGAAGGAGACTCAGGTTCGATCCCTGGGTCGGGAAGATCCTCTGGAGGAGGAAATGGCAACCCACTCCAGTATTCCTGCCTGGGAAATCCCGTGGGCAGAGGAGTCTGGCGGGCTACACCCCACAGGGTCACAAAGTATCGGACATGACTGGGTGACTGACCAGTAACAAGGCTGGAAATGACACTGGCACGGGATGGAACTGTATGTCTCTCTCATAAGAGAATCCAGGCCTGCACACCAGCATCACAGGACAGGCAGGCCCCAGGCCCACAGTCTCCCACCTCTGTTGGGCTGCGACTCTCATCCTCAGAGGGGGCCTCATGGTCCTGGAGGGCTGCTGGAGAGCCAGACATCTTCTCCATGTCCCCTGTTGTGGGGCCAGAAGCACAAGAAAGTGGGGAAAATGCAAGAAAAAACCCCACGTACCTGCCTGTTCCTTTCTTAAGGAGGTTTCCCAGAATTTGCACCCAACTTCCTCAGATGCCTTGTCACTCTAAATTGCAAGGGACTTTGATCAACTTTAGTGGGAACATTGCTGCCCAGAAGAATATAAGCGTTTTGTTCCCGAGGAAGGGGAACATGGATACTGATGGGCCTTTAGCAGGCTCTGCCACAGGGAGGGTCTTCAGTTTATTGTAACAGGGGAAAAGAAAACTTGAATCAACCTAGACATCAAATATCAGAGTTTGGAATAAAAAACTGGGGTCAGTCCTGAGTTCCTCCAGGGCAGGGACACAGCATCACAACACCTGAGCCTGAGCAGGGGCCCAAAACAGGCTGTGGAAGCGGTTCCCTGATGGCTCACACGGCTGGTTACACCGAGCCAGACAGACTGGAACAGCTGAGACGGCTGTGTCTCTCCTGCTGCTCGGCGGCCCCTGACCCTGGCCACCTCTGACCCCCGTGGCCCTCGGAGCATCCCGGCCGCCCCTTCACTTCACCAACCCTAAGTAACCCTCCCCGGTCTCTCACAGCCTCACCCTGGACCCTGGACCCTGGACCGTGGACGGGGGGAGGGTTTGTGACAAGCATGGTTCTGATGGAACATCGAGAGCGCAGCGTCCAGAATCTGTCTCAGAGGAGGGCCCCCAGGGGCTTCCAGAGGGTGGGCGGGCCCACGGCGGCTGGGGTGCTGCCCGGCTCCTTCTCCAGGTGCGGGAGGAGGGGGCCCTGAGGGACTCGAGGGCAGTGGCCCCTGCGACACCTCGGTCCAGGCCCTTTCCTGCCCTTTAATGACTGTGCCCACCTTTCCTGTCTGTTGTCATCCATTTATAAGCACTCGGAACATTACGCAATTACACACTTGTTAGGAATACGATCTCCCGCATGTCTGTATTACCACAACACAGAAAAAGGGAATTTTATACACTTATGTTAATCTGTAATCTAGTAGGGTTTTCTTTTAGGTTTCCTGGTTTTACAATCACGCCGTCTGGCAGAGGGAAAGTACTGCATCTGGCGTTCCGGATTTCTACACGGATCACTTTGTCCTTGGCTGAGTGGGTACAGCGCCGGCAGGGACCTGCCACGCTCCAGGGGCGCTGGCTGTCGGCACCGCGGTGACCAAAGAAGCTGGCACAACCTCGCCACCCACAGGGCCTCGAGAGCAGGAAACGGGCCCGTGATGGGTGGGGGTAGGGGTGGGGTGGCCCTGGGAGGGGTGGCCCCATCCCACTCTGTGCAGCAAACCCCAGTCCCGGGAACGCTGGCGGGAGGGTCTTCACTGCAGGCCCGGTGGCACACGCCCATGGGGTCGGGCAGGAAGAAGTCCGTGGGAAAGGGCAGGAGCTCCCAGGGGCCCCACGAGGGTCTGAGGCCTAGGCCCCGGGTGTCCGAGCCAGACACTGTTGCCCGCCCGGCCCCCGGGGCCCCGTGCGCCCTGGTTCCCACTGTGGTCCCGGCCACCTGGCCCTGTGACAGCCCTGCGCCCTCCCCTCCTATCACAGGCCAGCAGCGAGGACGCTCCTTTCCCTTCGGAGTGTCCTCGACAAGCGGTAGAAACCATTCATCCTACGAAATCTTGGCCCCTGAGTCCACTCAGGAGTCCCCTGAGTCTCCCTTCCATGAGACAAAACGTAAGCACACACAAAGCCCTTCAGCTCCAGACCCGAGTGGGCGGCCGTGTAGGGAAAAGCACGTGTGCTGTTGTTTGAGTCGCAGGCTGAAATATACATACATATACTTTAACGTGACAACTTTGATTTTGGCTGTGCTGTGCCTTCGTTGCTGCGAGGGGGCTTTCTCTAGTTGTGGTGAGCAGGGGCTACTCTCCAGCTGGGGTGAGCTGGCCCCCACTGCAGAGGGTTCCCACGGGCTCCAGGGTTCAGAGGCTCAGTGGTGCATGGGCTTAGCCACCTTGCCGCCTGTGGGATGGTCCCGGACCAGGCATCGAACCCGAGTCCCCTGCACTGGCGGGCAGATACCCAGCCTCTGGGCCCCCAGGGAAGCTGTGGAACAACGTATCCCTTGAAAGGGGGACTGATGGAAGCTCTGATTATTCAGACCTGTGTACCTGGCAGATGTTTTCTTGAAGACGACAAAGTGGGCCTGTCCCTTCAAGGAAAACTGACGGTGCTGTGACCAGCGATGAACTTCAAGCTTTCATCAGAGACTGGGATTTTGAAAAACTTGCATCCACCACCAGGACCTTGCTAACTCACCAAACTACAGACGTTTCAGCTGAGACTGATGGTGAATTCACACAGGGACACTTTGACACAGGACGGTCTACACAGGGCAGACCTGCGTGCCTGGTGCCCGTTATCTTCCAAATGCCCAGCCTGTGACGTCACAGCTGTAAGTGTGGAAAGGGCAGGTCCAGGTGCAGGACGGACAGATGGATTCCAGGGAGACGCTGATAAAACCTGATAGGATGCCGTAACCAGCACACAAGGAACCACCGTGGTCGAGTCTGGGTGTCGTCAGCAGGAAGAACGTCCGTGACCCGCGGGTGTTGTTGAAGCCTCCCCTTCTTTTCCAAACATGTATCCACAAGAGGCGGGATTTCCCAGATTCCCTCACTTTCCAACCAAGTCGTGTCCCATCGCGGCCACCGACCGCTCTTAGGCTAGAGATTAGAGGAAGCGTGACACAATGCCACTCTTCTCGCTAAAACTCCTTGTTTAGGAAAACATGTTTTCCATGCAATTGGTGTGTGTTACCACTGTAATGAGTTTATTGCTATCTTGAAACGAACATTTCTAAATCTTAGGTTTAATTTTTTAATTTCTATGTTTTAAAACAGTATTTTTTATTTGCCCGCATGGGGTCTCAGTTGCAGCATGTAGGATCTAGCTCCTTGACCAGGGATCAAGCCCGTGCCCCCTGCGTTGGGAGCGCATAGTCTTAGCCAGCGGACCACAGGGAAGTCCCTTCTGTGTGACTCCATCCGTCCTTCCTGGGGGGTTTTAGGGTGTGACCACCCTGAAGGGTTGCGTGCCGGTAAGGGTCTGGGTCAGAACCTTGAGTTCTGCCGGGCCAGGGCCCAGTGTTGGCTGAGCCAGTGAGTTCTCACGCTGCTGTCTTGTCTAAGAGCTGGAAATTGAGCAGGCAGCCCCAGACGCCGGCGCTGGACCTGGGGCGCCTCCCGGCTGACCTCTGCGGTGGGCGGGCACAGTAACCAGACGTGGGCACCACCGTGCACACCGGGCAGCTGGTTCAAAGGGCAGGGCTCCACCTCTCACCCGGCACACGGCCCAGCCCCAGGCAGGAGGGTCCAGAGTCCATGACCGTGCTCTCTGCGGGGGGAGACGGGGCGGGGGGTCCCAGGTGGTCATTCTGCCAGTCCAGCTCCACCCAGCCCCTCCCTCCCGGGGGCAGGCTTCGGGCTGGCCTCCGCACCCCTTGGGAGACCCGGAGTCTGACACCGGCCAAGTCCTGATCACTGCCTGGCTGCCCTCAAGGGCTGCAGGAGGGTCAGGTGCGCTGGTGGCCGTCACACCAGGGGGTTTCCAGCAGCCTCTGGGCAGGGCCCTCCCCCCGAAACACCAGAGGGAGTGGGTCTAGACAATCATCTGCCACTAACCACAGCCCCTGCGTCCCCTCAACCCTGCTGATCGGGGCAGCGACTTGCCCATTCCGGGCGAAGCAGACATTCCGTGAAAGATCCCCTCCACCGGACAGAGCCACACAGACCCAGAGAGAGAATCAGGGCTATGGGACCAAGGACCGTGATGGATGCTCTGTGCAAACAAGCAGGCCCTCAGACAGGTTTTCTTGCCCAGGTTTTCTCTGGGCAAGAATGTGAATGACCCCCCTGTCCCTACAGGGAGAAGCCACAGCCAGCGGCCGAGTCATCTCCTCTTGGTGACTTGCTGGCATCTCACTGAGCTGAAAGTCACATGGAAGTGTTTCCTCTCCACCATTTGCACAGCATCCTCAGAGATACGGAGTGGCCACGACACCAGCCGTGTCCCGAGTGAGGCTCTGAACGGAGCGCAGCTCTCAGCTCCCGTGGGGGCTTCCCTTCACCAGCCACCTGGGCCCAGTGACTCAGGAGGAACTCGGGGGGCGGGTATGGGGCGCTCTGGACAGGCTCTCTGGCCTGTAGACCCTGCACCCCACCCCAGCCCCTCTGCCTCCTGGGAAGGCAGCTCCCCCCAGGGTGGCTGCCGGCTCCCCAGGCACCCCAGCTGTGTGTCCAGCCCTGGGCCCTCAAGGCCTGTAGGCAGCCCTGCCCTCCCAGTGCTTTCACAACCTGCTGCTAGTCTGCGCCTCCACACAGTCACTTCCCGCCCTCCACGTGTCAGCTCCTGAGGTCAGAGGGCTCTCCCACCTGTCCCGAGTTGATGGATGGCACAGGGTGGGGTGCACGGGCAGGATCATCGTTTTTATTGAGCTGTTGCTGCTGGGGGTCCAGAGGCCCACGTCACGGAGTGGGGGTGGGGTGGTAGATAAAAGGCCACTGGAGGCGGTGCGGACCCTGGGGTCTCGGGGCCAATGCAGGCCCAGCGAGGGGGGCACCTGCGCGCACACCTGCCACGGAGCCGCCTCCACCTGCGTCGTCTTCGGAGGGACGGCCGGCCAGCTTCCTCCACGCCCAGCCGTGAGCCCTGCTCCCAGGAAGTTGTGAAAAGCACACGATTAACGTCAAAAGCCGCTTCCAGTACCGTAGACAATGACAATACCGGAGGGCAGATTCCAGGTGTTCTTACTGGGGAGCCGCCCTGCTCTGACCCGGAGTCCCGGGCCGGTGTCCAGGGAGGGGCCTTACGTCAGGGTCCCCAGCCCGTGCGGGGTTAGTCCGGGCAAGGAGCGGCCGCGGGGGCGGGGCCCGGGCCGGGTGCGGGGCTGCTCAGGGGCGTGGCCCAGGCCGGAGCTGTTCCGGGGCGTGGCCCAGGCTGGGGCGGGGCCTCCCCGGGGCGTGGCCCAGACCGGGGGCGGGCCCGTTCCGGGGGGCGGAGCCCAGGCCTCGGCCTTTCTAGGGCGAGGCCTAGGTCAGGGGCGGGGCCCAGTCTGGGGGCGTGGCCAGGGCCGTTCCAGGGGCGGGGCCCGGGCGGCCTAGACGCCGGACTTGGCGATGATGCGCTCAAGCAGACTCATCATTCGCTCCTGCAGCTGCAGGCTCTGGGCCTGCAAGACGCTGTGCTGGTCCAGCGCGCGGCGCACCTCGCGGCACGTCTCCTCCAGGGCGCGGCTCAGCCGGCGCTGCTCTTCCAGCAGGGCCTCCAGCAGCCGCAGCTTCTTCCTCTGCAGGTGGCCACCTTGCCCCTTTCGCTTCTTCACGGGCCGCTCCTCCGACCTGGAAAGACAGTGCAATGTGGGGATGGCTGGGCCCGGGACCTCGGACCTTGCCTGACCCTCCTGGCCATTCCCGGGCACTCGGAGGCCCGGGCCCTCCCTGTCATGACAGCATTCCCACACCCACTGAGCTGGGTGGGCAAGGGGTGCTCATGCTGAGGGGAGAGGACACCCAGAGGGGGACGAGGAAAACGCTGATTGGGAGGGCCTACAGGGCAGACACCACCAGTTCGGGCCAGCCTCCGGCAGATGGGGAAACCCCTGCCTCCTGGCAGCCTGGAAGGGGCCAGCACGCTTAGGGGTGAGGAGACAGGGACAGCAGGCCAAGGGCAGGGCCATAGAGGCCAGGCTCCCCTCCAGGACAGGAATCTTTCCAGGGTCAGGGCTGAAGGCAGCCCAGCTCTCTGCTGTGAGTGGGGTCCTCAGGGGTGGCAGGGAGCTGCCAGACGCCACCAGGCCCTGCCTGTCCCCAGCCTAGGCCCTCTGCTTCTATGCAGGATGGTGGCCCAGCCACCCTCGGGGGCAGAGAGCAGAGCCTGGACTCTGGAGGCAGAGGGGCCCCATGGCCCGGCCTGGTGAAGCACCCGGCAGCCCTAAGTCTGGGAAGCAGGCTCAGCCCACAGAAGCAACTGTCCGGCAGTGGCAGATCCCCTGCACCCCAGTCCGGCCACCAGCAAAGGCGATTCTGTCAGGGATCTTCGCTGAGAAACCACCCCCAGTCCAGGGAAGGGGCGCTGGACAACAGAGCAGCAGCCCCCCGATTCTGGGTGTCAGACCAGAGGGGCCCCCGAGATGCCTTCCTCACCCCACCCCCATCTGACCGACTTGAGACTGAGCTTGGAGGAGGCAGGACCAAATCGCACATGTACACTCTTCCTGTTCTCTTCTCCACTGGCCAACTCCTATTCACCCGTGAAAGCCCAGCCCAATGTGACCTCCTTTGGCTCGCCGGCCCCACACACCTGTCTGAGGGTGTCTTGCGGCACGGTCAGCTCAGGGCTGGCAGGACGCCATGGATGGCAGTGGGGCTGGGCCCCCACGGCAGCCAGGCTCCAAGGACACTGGGGAGGCTCAGCATGATGCCCGCTCCCTGGTTTTGAGAGACCAGCCAGCCTGGCAAGGCCAGGGAGAAGGGGGCCCCAGGGCATGGTCTGCTTGGGGTGGGGGAGCTTGAGAGCCAGGCACCGAGGAGAGGGCAGGAGGCTCGCCTCTGACTCCCAGCCTTCACCGGAGAAGGTCCTGATTTATCCCCATTTTACAGACAGAGATTGAGGCCCAAAGAAATCACGGACTTTCCACACCGCTGAGCAGCGAGGGTGCAGGAGATGCGCTTGAGCGGCGAACGTGACGGCCCAGGCCTCGGGCCCACTTGCCTCCCTGTCTCTGGGCTCCCTGTCCCTGAGGTGCGTGTGTGCCGCCTAGGCCTCTGCAGCTGGCCCTGGGCGGCAGATTGCCACCACCAGGACGGCCGCCTGACCCATCTCGGGAGCAGGCGGTGGGGCGGGAGGGGGGTGCACACACACCTGAGCTTAAGGGACAGTAAGCTGGAGGAGCTGTCGGAGCCGACGTCCTGGAGGCGGCCTTCGTAGGAGCACTGGTTATACGGTAAGTACAGAGGGGTGGACTTAGCGGACGGCGACAGGGACGCCTCGGTCTGGGACGTGGAGGGCCCCGGCTGCTGGCCGTCCGGCAGTCTGCCATCGCAGGGCTCGGGGGCCTTGGCCAGAATCCTATCAATGGCCAGGTAATAGGGCCAGTCGGGCGGGGCGGACTCGCTATCTGACATGCATTTTAATTTCCTGAAACGAGAGACACAAGAGCCGAGGGTGAGAGACGGCTGCTCCTGGCCCTGCCCGCCCGGCCCCTCTGCAGAGGGGCGCTCGAGGGCGCCGGACCCAGGGAGCCATGTGGCATGGGTATGGGCCACTCCCAGCCAGACAGGCCTCCCCAGAAAAGTAGGCCAGGAGAGACCAGGTCCGAAAGAGTTCGGGCTCGGGACCCTACGCTGCTGTGGGTGTCGACAGGACCCACAGGCCCCAGTGTCAGGCTGGCATCTCGAGCTGACCCCTACAAGTCCTCTCTTTGCTTTTCTGGAGTTTCTAAACTCTGCGGTGAACAAATGCTGCTTTTTGAGTCAATCAGCAATAAGAACATCTGTGGTATAACACCAACATAGGAGTGAGATGTGACATAATGTGTGACACGAACGTAAAATGAGGTCAGGTAACAAGCGTGTCCTGGAGAGGACGCCCCGGAGCAGGAGCTCAGGAGGGACGAGCACAGGCCTCGGTGGTCGCGGCTCTGAGTCTGCGGCTCGTCTCCGCTGCTTCACTGTGTGAGCCTGGGCAGGCCCATTAACCTCTCTGAGCCTCGTGTCAGTAAAATGGGGATGATCCAGCAAGACTGGAGCAGACAACACCCGGTGCCTGGCAAACAGCGAGCTCTCCAGATGACATACTGGGGGGGGGGGGGCCGGGGGCACGGGGCCTGACGCCCCCAGCGAGGGTCTGCTGTCTGCCTATGGTGGGCCCGCGCCCCTCCCAGGCCCTGCGTCCTGCCCTCCCCTGCAGACAGGCCCTGCAGTCCCTGGGCCTCAGCTGTCCCCTGGGAGTTGAGGGAAGGGGAGATGCAGCCACAGTGCAGGCCGCAGCCAGGTGAGCAAAGGGGCCACGGTGAGGTGGGCATGGGCTCTCTGCCTCCCGAAACCCAGGGTCCTGAGCCCCGGGCTGCCAGTGGCGGCCCCTCCACATTCCCCGCCCTTGCTCCTCCCACTCTGGGGAGGACTTTGAGTGACAGGGTCCCCCGCAGCAAAGTGGCTCCTGTCTCCCAACAGGGTGCCCTGTCAAATCACTGCCGGGGCGTGGCCACTGGTCACCCTGGTCCCTGGAGACGCACTGACCATCTGAAAGCATAGCCCTGGTGGGGGTGTGCGGCTTGGGGCAGAGGCCAAGGCACGTGGGGTCCTCAGCAGGGAGCCAGGACAGGCTGCCCCACCTCCCTGACCACAGGAGGACAGGAGGACGGAGGGCTGTGCTGTGTCCCGGGCCCCCCTCCAGCCCCTCCGGAAGCCCCCAGGTCCCGTTCTGCCCGCCCGAGACAAGGCCTGCCCCACTGCAAGGGGCCCCTGCACAGCACACCAGCAAAACACGCTCCCCGGATCCAGGCCACCCCCAGGCTTCCTTCACAGACAATCTGTTTTTCTACTTTGGCCATGCAGAGCAGCTGGTGAGATCTTAACTCCCCAACCAGGACTGCACCTGGGCCCCTGGCAGTGAGAGCTTCAAGTCCTAACCACTGGACCTCCAGGGAGTTGCACCAACCACCTTCATATCAACTGTCTCCGGAACCCCCGGGGGGTCCTGTGGTTGGGACTCCGCACTTCCACAGATAAGTGCCCAGGTTCAATCCCTGGTCGAGGAACTAAGATCCCACAAGCTGGCGGTGCGTTCAATAAATAAATAAAGATTGGCTTTGTTTTCTTCTTTTTTTAAAAAAACAGTTTTCACGAAAAAATAACTGAAGCCTCCACTAGGGCAGCTCTGGGTGGCGAGGGTCAGGGGAGGTGCTGGGGGAGATAAAGAATCAGTCCCCCAGCCAGAGTGTCGGCCTGTAAGGTCCTATGTGCATGCATGCTCCGCTGCGTCAGTGGTGTCCGACTGTCTGTGAGGCCCCGTGGACTGCAGCACCAGGCCCCTCTGTGCATGGGATCCTCCAGGCAAGAATCCTGGAGTGGGTTGCCATGCCGTCCTCCGGGGATCTTCCTGACCCAGGGATCAGACCCACATCTCCTGCATCTCCCGCACGGCAGGAGGATTCTTCCCTGCTGGGCCCCTGGGGAAGCCCTCTCCTGCTCCGGGCCCTGATGTTCCCCGTCGGTGACGGGAGCTGAGCGGTGCCGCTGTGTGCAAGTGCTTCAGAAACTGGGAAGCCCTGTGCGCGTGCGGCCCCACCCCCTCACCTCCTGTGGCCTCCTCCCCTCCAGGAATGGAAGAGGATCCCTCCCTGGGGCTCAGGAGGAGGCTTTCAGGATAAATAATGAATAACCCGGCCAGACGCCAATCAGAGCCGTGAGTCACGGGGTCAGACAGCAGGCCGTAAAGCCGCCCGCCTCAGCCCTGCCGCCCATTCCCTGCCAGGCGCCACAGTGCTGATGGCGGTGGGGTGGGGGCACACGGCTCGGCCCCGGCCTCAGACCACCTTTACCCTAGCTGCCGGCCACCTCTGCCAAGGTCTGGCTGGGGGCCGGACTGTGGGTCAGAAACGAGCCTCTGGATGGGCCAGGCTCAGGACTAGCTCCTTCAAGGCCGAGAAAGTTAAACTGATGCAACTGAACTGGCCTTCGGTTGTCCAGGGCCCTGGGAGTCTCTGGACACCCCCAGGCCTCAGATGGGCTGGGAGCCACAGGCCAGGAGGGGCGGGGTGGGGGGTGTCCTCTCACCCACAGAGGGTGGCTCAAGGTGCCCAGGCCAACCTGCGGGGCCCTGGCCACGCGGCCCCGGCCACACCTCCGCTCCTCTGTCCGGGGCGGCCACGGGGAGGACCAGGAGGTGGCCTGGGCTGGGACCAGTGGGGTCCTCACGTGTCCTCCTGTGATGGCAGCCCCCCAACAGGGACAGGCTCCTGGGGGCTGCGTGGGCCCAGCCCACCCACAGGGCCCATGCTCTGTGCCTCCCCGCCTGCAGCCCAGCTCCTGCTCGACCTTCACCCCACCTGTGACCCCCTCCACACCCGTGACCTCTCACCTGCCCATGACCTCTCACCCGCCCATGACCTTCTCCTCCCCGGGACCCCTGGCAGATAAACCTGGCCCCGCCCTCTGAGGTGCCTGGAGCTGCCCCAACCCGAGCCACGTGCCTGGCGGTGACGGTGACGCAGCCCCTCCCGAGGCAGCCACAGCAGGGACCCAGAGCGGGGCAGGGAGGGGGCAGAGGTGCAGACACTCCTGGGTGCTCAGGGCCTCCACACCCCCTCCCCAGCCCTGAGGCCAGCGCTGGGCCTGCAGCGGGCTCAGTGGACACCAAAGACAGCGGACTATGGGCTCAGGGGCCTAGTGGCCCAGCCTTGGGTTTCCCGCCCCCCGGCTGCCAGCAGTATCCTCAACCCTGCAGAGCCCTGGGGGTCTCCCCATGCCCCCCTCCACGGAGCCTGCAGGTCCCTCTTGCCTACACAAAGCCGGGACCCCTCCCTGCCCCCGCTTCTGTGACCCAGCAGGCTGCCCACCCACCGCCGGCGGGCCTACCTGTACTGGAAGGTCATATTGGTGATCTTGATCTTGATCTCTTCGCCCAGCCGGCGCTCGCCCGTCATCTCCAGCAGCTTGCTGGCCATCTTCTCGTACACCTTGGCATTGCGCTTGGTCTGCTTCAGCTCGTCGAAGAACTCCTCCCAGACGAGCATGAGGCCGCGCATCTCGGCGTCCGTCCAGTTGCGAGCCCGCCGGTGCTTCTCGGCCTGCGGGGACACGAGGTAGCCGGGCACCTCGGCCGTGGCCATGCCCGGGGCACCTGCGGGGTTAAAGAGCGCACTCGGGGCAGGCCGCTGGGGCCTGCACACCACGGCGGGAGCCCCGCTCCTGGAAGGCAGCTTCTCGCTCAAAATGGGGCCTACATCTGACAGGCAGGAATTTAGTTAAAAGCTTTTAAACGGGAAACGTCATTTTGATGTCACGTTTCCATGGCAACAGAGCAACTGCATAAGCTACAACAACAGAAACCTTTTAACTGAGAGCGCAGGAATCAGGGCCGCCCTGACGGGCCATCAATACTACAGCGAGCGGGCCAGGCCCAGAACTGGCGGCCCAGGCGCCCGGCCCTGCCTCCCAAGCCCAGCCTGGCCGCCAGGCTGGCCGGCCCGGGGCCACTGCGTGAGGCCCCCGCTGCGAAGACTGGGCTCAGGCAGCCAGGTAGGATCCAGGCCGCAGCCCTGGCCTCCGCCCCCTGCCGGGCCCACACTGCCAGGGGCCCAGGGAGGGCCCAAGACGGGGGGCTGGGGTGCAATGGAATGAGATAAGAGGCGGGGAGGGAGACCCAGAGGAAGAGAGACGGGAGGACAGAGGGGTGGGAGGGACAGACGACAGACAGGAGATTGGCACGGGAACACGTGCTTGGGGACCTGCAGAGACACCCGTGTGCAATGCCCACCCGCCCGTGTGCCCCGTGCACAGCCATCCTCTGGCCAACAGCTCACACGTAACGATACAAATGCCACCACCAGGCTGGGCACCGGCAGCTGTGGCACAGCCCTGGCTCGGCCACCGTCCGCCTCTTCCCCTCCTCAAGGGGCACGGCTGCCGGCCTGGGCAACATGACAGCCTGGGCGACATGGCGGCCTGGGCGACTTGGAGCCACCGCAGGGCTTGAGGCACAGGGTAGCTGGGAGCAGACGGTGCCAATGAACAGCAGGGCCCGTGGGGCTCCCGGGCACGGAAGCCTTTTTGTCCCCCATGCCTTATGTACAAGACTCCGGCCTCTGTGGCCTGCTCCGTGTTCCGAAGGGCAGAGTGGTTGCTGATTGGAGGAGGAGGGACAGGACAGGCCCATCAAGATGAGCAGGAGACAGACCACCTGAGGCCCTGCACACACCCTGAGCTCGTCAGCAACCTCACCTTTTAGAAAACCTGCAGAAGCAGACTTGCTGCTCCCTTGATCCCTATCACAAACCCCTGTCTGACTATAACCTCTCCCTACTCACCAGGGAGTGAGGCACAGCCCTTGAGGTGCTAGTGAAAACGCTGACCTCAGTTTGGGGCTTAAACCCACATGGCCGGGAACACAAACCTGGCCAAAACCCTGCTGGAGACTCAAGCCCAAGTGGCCGGGACTCAAACTCGGCCAAAACGCACAGTCTGCCAACTGAGATCACGGACCTGGTTTCAGGACCTAATGAAGCTCAGGTCTCGGACGTCTCATCCCAAAAAGAATTCAGTGAGAGACAAAGTGATAGGTCAGAAGTGGATTTATTCAGAGAGAAACACACTCCACAGACACAGTGCAGGCTGCCGCAGAGGGCAAGTGCAGCCTCGAGTGCTGTGTGGTTAGCTTTTCCTGAGTTGGGAAGGTCCCCTGGAGAAGGAAATGGCAACCGACTCCAGTATTCCTGCCTGGAGAATCCTATGGACAGAGGAGCCTGGCAGGCTACAGTCCATGGGGTTGCCAAGAGTCAGACATGACTGAGCGACTAACACTTTCACTTTAGTTTTTTTATGAGCTAAATAATTTCACGGGCTAATGTTCAGAATCACCGACTCTGTGGACATGAGTCTGAGTGAACTCCGGGAGTTGGTGATGGACAGGGAGGCCTGGTGTGCTGTGATTCACGGGGTCGCGGAGAGTCGGACACGACTGAGCGACTGAACTGAACTGAACTGAATGTTCAGAATGGGAAAGACCGGAGACCTCGTCAAGAAAATCAGAGATTCCAGGGGAGCGTTTCATGCAGAGATGGGCTCGATAAAGGACAGAGATGGAAGGGACCCAACAGAAGCAGAAGATATCAAGAAGAGGTGGCGAGAATACACAGAAGAACTGTATGAAAAAGATCTTCACGACCCAGATAATCACGATGGTGAGATCACTCACCTAGAGCCAGACATCCTGGAATGTGAAGTCAAATGGGCCTTAGGAAGCATCACTGCGAACAAAGCTAGTGGAGGTGATGGAATTCCAGTTGAGCTATTTCAAATCCTGAAAGATGATGCTGTGAAAGTGCTGCACTCAATATGCCAGCAAATCTGGAAAACTCAGCAGTGGCCACAGGACTGGAAAAGGTCAGTCTTCATTCCAATTCCAAAGAAAGGCAATGCCAAAGAATGCTCAAACTACCACCATTGCACTCATCTCACAGGCTAGTAAAGTCATGCTCAAAATTCTCCAAGCCAGGCTTCAGCAATACGTGAACTGTCAACTTCCAGATGTTCAAGCTGGTTTTAGAAAAGGCAGAGGAACCAGAGATAAAATTGCCAACATCCGCTGGATCATCGAAAAAGCAAGAGCGTTGCAGAAAAACATCTATTTCTGCTTTATTGACTATGCCAAAGCCTTTGACTGTGTGGATCACAATAAACTGGGAAATTCTTCAAGAGATGGGAATACCAGACCACCTGACCTGCCTCTTGAGAAACCTGTATGCAGGTCAGGAATCAACAGTTAGAACTGGACATGGAACAACAGACTGGTTCCAAATAGGAAAAGAAGTACGTCAAGGCTGTATATTGTCACCCTGCTTATTTAACTTATACGCAGAGTACATCATGAGGAACGCTGGGTTGGAAGGAGCACAAGCTGGAATCAAGATTGCAGGGAGAAATATCAATAACCTCAGATATGCAGATGACACCACCCTTATGGCAGAAAGTGAAGAGGAACTCAAAAGCCTCTTGATGAAAGTGAAAGAGGAGAGAGGAAAAAGTTGGCTTAAAGCTCAACATTCAGAAAACTAAGATCAAGGCATCTGGTCCCATCACTTCATGGGAAATAGATGGGGAAACAGTGGCTGACTTTAATTTTCTGGGCTCCAAAATCACTGCAGATGATGATTGCAGCCATGAAATTAAAAGCTGCTTACTCCTTGGAAAGAAAGTTATGACCGACCTAGACAGCATATTAAAAAGCAGAGGCATTACTTTGCCAACAAAGGTCCGTCCAGTCAAGGCTATGTTTTTCCAGTGATCATGTATGGATATGCGAGCTGGACTGTGAAGAAAGCTGAGTGCCAAAGAATTGATGCTTTTCAACTGTGGTGTTGGAGAAGGCTCTTGAGAGTCCCTTGAACTGCAAGGAGATCCAATCAGTCCATTCTAAAGGAGATCGATCCTGGGTGTTCATTGGAAGGACAGATGCTAAAGCTGAAACTCCAATACTTTGGCCACCTCACGCGCAGAGTTGACTCATTGGAAAAGACTCTGATCCTGGGAGGGATTGGGGGCGGGAGGAGAAGGGGACGACAGAGGATGAGATGGCTGGATGGCCCCACCGACTTGATGGACATGAGTCTGAGTGAATTCCGGGAGTTGGTGATGGACAGGGAGGCCTGGCGTGCTGTGATTTGTGGGGTCGCAAAGAGTCTGACACAACTGAGCAACTGAACTGAACTCAAGGTTGTTCAGTTGCTCAGTCATGTCTGACTCATTGCAACCCCAAGGACTGCAGCACGCCAGGCCTCCCTGTCCATCACCAACTCCCAGAGTTTGCTCAAACTCATGTCCATCGAGTCGGTGAGGCCATCCAGCCATCTCATCCTCTGTCATCCCCTTTTCATAGGCTAATGAGTGGGAGGGTTATTCCAACTGTTTTGGTGAAGCGGTGATTTCCAGCTGTTGGGCCACTGCCCACTTTTCGGTCTCTGATGGTTGGGACTGCCGTGGTGCCTCTGGGTGTGTCGTTTAGCTTGCTGATATGTTCTAGTGAGGGTAGACTGAGGATCCCAGTCGAGTTGAAGTTGACTTGTCTGCCGTCTTGGACCCACTTGATTCTAGTCAGCTTACGCCGAGTCCTCGGGCTGCGGCATTCTTTCAGAGGGAGTGCGCTGCCGCCTCCCTCCTGTTCACTGGCTTTCTTCTCTCTGTGACCCCGCCTCCATGTTTCTCTTTGGCATTGGTGCAGAAAGCTGAGATTTTGACAACAGCGTATTCCCACCCGTCCTGCAGCAGGACCTGCCCTGTGTACAGGGCTGGGTGGGGTGCTCCCTGTATCCCCAGGACCCCACAGATAAGGGCCTAGTGAAACCTCGCTGAGTAAAGGTATGAACTCTTAAAGACTGACCTCAAGTAACTCCCTTCTCTTCCCAGTTGGTTGCCTGGATTGTGCCTTTGGGCTTCCCAGCAAACTCTTACTCGCCCTTCAAAGCCCTGTTCTGGCAACACCTTCTCCCTGGAGTCCTCCTGTTCCACTTCGGTGCTTCCTCCCATTTTCCCTCCTGCAAACTGAACCGCCCTTGAGCCAGCCGTTTCCTGTCTGCCCTCCAGCTGTGTGACCCTGAGTTAAGAATGCTTGCAAAGGCAGCAGTCTTAAGATTTCGAGCACTCTGACTACTGGGCCCTGTTCTAAGCGCAGTATGTGTTTTCAACTTTGACCCTCATGGCCCTCTTGTGAGGGAGGTTGGTGCTGCTGTTATTCCCATTCTGCAGGTAAACAGCCTGAGGGACAGACGCGAGGTCACCCTGTGGGCAAGAGGCCATGCTGGGCTCTGAACCCAGGCAGGCTGGCTCAGTGCTGGGTCTGACCTGTGCTCCCCGGAAAGGACACGTCACGCCTTCTCTGCCCATGGTCCTGGGCAGGGGCACGCAACCTAGTACACACTGCTGCCTGCCTGGGTAAATGCCCCCGTTGCTCCCCAGGGGTCCAGGGAGGCCCCCTAATGTGACCTTGGACAAAGTGGCTGCTGGCATGGGCTGGGGCCCCTGGTCACTGCCCTCCTCAGGCCTCCGCCAGCACTCAACTGAGGCTCAGTCCCAAGGTCTCAGGGGCAGACCTCCACCTCACACCTACTGGCCGTGCTGTGATGGCCACACAGAGCCCCTGCCCTGCCCCCCGGCCAGGGTGCTCTCCGCGAGCCCCCCTGGCACCTGCAGGGTTCTGGCAGGGGCCCTGAACTTGGGGGAAGGGCTCACAGAGTACAAGCTGAAAACCTCCCCGGGCACAGGGGGCCCTCCTCAGGCCTGCTGTGGACAGGGGAGTCCGGGCCTGAGCCACCCAGGACAGGGAAGCCGAGCCTGGGGCCAGAGCCGGGGGTGGGTGGGAATGGGTACCTGAGGCTGTGGCCAGGTGCCCTCACCCTGCACCTCCACGTGTCCAGAGCTTGCCCTCTCACCCCGAGAGAGGGGTCGAAGCCTAGCTGGAAGGAGGGGAGGGTTGAGGATAGGGTGGGCCAGCCAGGGCTCCCTCCTCCCTGCAGTTGGGGTACAGAGGCAGAAGGCAGCAGGGCATCCTGGGTCGGCACCTGGCCCTGCCCTCAGCCCCTGGTGGGAGCCCTTCCCTATTGGGGATTCCGAAGCTGCCTGGGGACACGGGGACACCCCTGGCTGGCCACACAGCACCTTCCGGGAAGGGTAACAGCTGCTACGCCCCTTGACTGGGCACCTGGCACACTCAGCAGTTTGCAGAGCGCGTCATGGATGGGAAGGCCCACCTCCTCCAGGAAGTCCTCCCCATGCCCCTGTTAGGTAAAGGATTTAACCTACCAAGTGGCCTGAGAGCTGACTCTCTGCCCCCAGAGCCTCAGTTAGCCCTGACTGTCCTCCAGGTGGACGTTCCCTCAACCCTGACCCCCAGAGCCGAGCGTGTCTGCCTCACAGCAACCCCCAGCGCACAGGCAGGGCTCCGAGGAGAGGCAGGCCGAGCTCAGGATTTCAACCTGGCTCAGCCAATGACTAACACGACTCGGTCAGCCCCCCCAGCCCTGTGCTCACCAACACCTGCCTGGACAAGCGACCCCACTGGACGTGGGCTGGTTCAGAGGGCACGGCTGCAGCTCCGAGGCCCCTCCCTGCCCCCCACTTGGGGCATTTGGAGAGGGCACAGGCTGGCGTGCTGGCCCGGCTGGGGCTGGGGAGTGGTCATCAAGAGGCACTGCTGCCCTAGTTGCCCAGCCTGGGCAGCCCCACTGCAGTGGGTCCCAGTGCCTCTGTGGGGGCAGCTGTGGGCCTGGGGCAGTGCTGCTGGTGTGCAGGGCCCGGTGACCATCCCCTGCTGGCCCCCAGCCGACGGGTCCCACAGAGGCAGGGTAAACGGCTGGGCTCCAGTGTCTCCGCTCAGGTTTTAGGGGTGCTGGAAAAGCCCCGGGTGCTCGCTTTGGCCTCCAAGGACAAGACGGAGCCAAGGGGAGACGGAGGCAGGCCAAGCTCCCGGTGGCCCGTGGGTGGACAGGGGCTGCGTACCTTGGCACAGCTGCATGGCCTGTGGGGACCCTCAGACTCTGCAGGCCCGGGAGGCAGAGGGCCTGGGGCCAGGCATCCAGCGGCACCTGTGGAGAGAAGGGTGGTCAGGCCTCAGCGGTGGGTCCTGGGCGTGCAGGGGAGGCCAGCGCCCTCCAGGCCTCTGCCCGGCCACGCGGGGGCCCAAGGCAGGAAGGGGCATCCCTCAGGGGCCTCCAGCACCTCTCGGGGGCAGACGGTGGGTAGCCGGGCCCATTCTGGGAGGCAGGAGTCCTTACAGCAGCATTAAGACCCCCAGGCGGGCGGAGGCGGGAAAGCACAGGGAGCGTGGGGGTGGGTCCAGGCCGGGGGCAAGCGGAGCAGGGTGGAGGACACTGCTGGGCGCAGTGGCCTGCCTGGCAGCACCGTCCTTTCCCCCTCGTGCGCGGGAGCCCAGAGCTTTAACTCTCTGCCTCAGAGGGCCCGGCCAACTCTGGGTTGATGGCTCCACACTGGGCTGCCCATGCCCTGAGCGCCCCAGGGCCAGGGTGAGTGGAGGCCTGGCTGGCGGTTCGTCTGCTCACAGTGCAGGACGGAGGCTTGGCAACGCCTGCCCCAGAGGACGTGGCTGTGACGGGGGGACTGTACCCGGGTGGCCCCCTGGGTTCCTGCTCGGAAGGCCAGTGGGGATGGGCCATCCTGAGCGAGAGGCCAGACTGTGACGCCCCCAGGCTCATGGGGACCCCAGGTACCCCTGTGGTTTGCCAGGAGCCTTGGTGACTCCACAAAGCCAGCCCACGTCTCTGCCCACGGGCCCCTGGCAGGAGGCTCCATCCAGCGGTGCCCAGGCCACCCTGAGGGATGAGGCTGGACTAAGAACCCCTGGGCCCAGAAGGGCTTGCAGGTTCAGGTCAGGAAGCAGGGGGTGGGCTGCCCTCTGCCGAGGGCACCTGTTTTGGGAAGTTGGAGGATGAGCGGTACGCTGTCGCTTCCTTCCAGGGCATCTGGGGCCCTTGTCTAAACACGGAGGCCAGTGCACGGACACCTCGCCTGGACCACGGGGGTTGAGGAGGGCCTGGCCCCTCCCAAAGGGGAGGCCACTGGGACCTGCAGCATGTCAGGGGAGACAGGCCTGGGGAGGTGAGCTGAACTCTTCCCGCATGCAGAGCGGCCACACACACGCCCACGTGGCCTAACCACTGGAGCCGACAGCCAGACCCTCTCCGAGTAGGTTCCCACAGCACCATGAGGGCAGCGCCCACACGTGCCGTGACGGGGGCAAAGGCCGGGCTTCCTAAGCCCGCTGCCCGTCTCTCCAGGCACCCGCCGTGGTTGGGCTGCAGACCGCCCACTCCTGCCAATGCCCTGGGACCTGGGAGGCCTTCAGCAGACTGTGGAGCACCCGCCCTGGGCAGCCCACGGCCCAGGGTCTCTGCCTCTGCAGGCTGGTGAGCAAGCACCGCGGCACAGAGGGGTGTAACCCTGCACGGCCGGCGCTCCCCAGGAGGGGCTGGGAGGGCCGGCGCCCGTGCAGCTGAGTGGAGAAGATTCCTGGAGGAGCTGGACTTTCTGGCGGGAACAATATACCAGCTCAGATGGACGGGGCAGCCTCACCACTCGGCCCCAGGGCATGGGGGCCAGTGGCCAGTGAGGCGAAAGGGGCAGCAGGGCCATGAAGGGCTCCAAGGTCAGGTCGCGGGCCCTGCGTGAGCTCCCAGCACCTGTGCCCGCCGTGACCACCCCTCCAAACTGGGGCCTGGGGCAAAAACCAGACAGCCCCCGCGGGAATTCGACGTAACCACCGCAGCCTTTGCAGCCTCAGGCACTGGGGGGGGGGCTGCCCCCATCCCCGCAGTGCCTGGCACCTGGGTCCCATGGCGCTGGGCTCCTGCTGGTGTGGTCTGCCGCCCCCGGGGGGGGTAAGGTTCCCCATAAGCAAAGAAGGCCTCACACGGTAATTTACCTTTTTTTTTTTAATTCGTATATACAGTATTTGTAGCAGCTTAAAAAATTAAAATATACATCTCATGTCAGACCTTGCTGGGCTAGGCTCTGGGATGCACCCGTCACAGCCCTGCGGGCACGTGGTGTGTGGACGGCGGGGACCGCGGCGGTGGACAGCCTGAGCTCCAGTCCCGCCGAAGGACAGGGGTCGTGCTCAGGGCCCAACCCCCGCGGCAGGTCCGTGAGGCTACAATCCTCCAGGCCAGCGGCCACTCGGCTGCAGCAGGACGCCTGCATTGACTGTCCGGGGCCAGGGGCTCCTTCAGCGGCACGACCGCCTGCCAGACACACAGGCCCCCTCCGTGGTCAGCCCCGCCCAAGCCCCACCCCCCGGCTCCCCCGCGGAGCCCAGGCCTGTGGCAGCAGGCGGAGGTCCCCTCCAGGTGGTGCCACCCCAAGCTCTCCGGGGAGCCTCAGTGGTTCTCTGAGGTGGTTCTCTCACTCCCACCGTCACTCCAGCGTGCAGGACTGCCGAGCGTCACCCTGGCCGGGAGTGACCGTTTCGGGCACAACACAGAGAGGGACAAAAGGCAAAGTGAGGCCGTGCGCCAGGAAGAGACGCCCACGGCACCAAGAGGGCACGAGTGCACTTCTGCAAACCACACAAGAGCCACCACGTTGCACGGCCCAGAGGGGCCTCCCCGGGATGGCCGCGGGCAGCTCCGCTAACCCGTGGGGTGAGCTGTCTGCACCCCCAGGCTTGGCAGTGACGCCTGGCCACAAGGGGGCCTGGGTGCTCCACTCTGGGTGCCCGGGGAGTCCCAGCGCCATCCTCGCCTCCCAAGAGGATGCGTGTGCTGCAGGAGGGTGAGGGGACAGCGGGGAAGGACACCTGGAAGTGCCCAGCTCGGTGCGGCCGCAACAGGACCCACAGACAGGATGAGATGCACAAGCAGCTCGCCCACCAACCACCCTGGTTTCACCCAAATCTCCCCTGAGTCGCGAGCAGGAAAGCAGACCCATCCTCCCCGCCCCAACCACCCTTTCAACACAGGCCGGGGCGGCAGGGTGACTTCTGCCGCACACAGGCTTTAGTCCAGTCGGTCCCTTCCACAGACAGCTGACAAGGGGGCCCATCTCCTCAATGGGACTTTGATGGGCAGCCCCACCCCGCCCTCAGTCGTCTCCGCCACGCGGCTGACCCCGTGGGGCAAGTCTGAGAAGGGTCGGCTTCCGCAGAGACCTGCCAGCCGCCCTCAGAGGCCCTGGCTGAGACACTGGTGCACAGCCCCACATGTGCACACGCCTCCACGGGTAGAGTGACCTCCCCGAGCGCTCGCACCCACTCTAGGGGCATGCCAGCGGGTCTCTGGGTGGCCCCGATGGCCAGAGCTGCTGCAGACCCTCGCTGAGCGCTGACGGTCATGTGGGAAACAGGGCGGGCCCTCGCTCAGCTGGGCCCAGCGCTCGGACTCTGAAGGGGACCGGCCCCCGGCTTCACACTCAGTGTTATCTCTAACAAGTGCAAACACTTAAGCACGGACAATACGGGCCTGCGACACGTCTGTCTCGGAGCGGCTGAGGGGACCCTGGGGGTGAGGGCAGCGGTTCTAGAATGTTCCCGTGTTCACTCCAGCAGGCTTGTGCCTGCAAAGGTGAGGGTGAGCCCAAGTGAGAGGCAGGAGGGCGGGGACGTCACTTCTCCTGTGGAGTCAGAGCCCCGCCCTCAAGACCCCCCCACTCCGACTTCTGACCCGTGCCCACCGCTCACACCACCGGGCTCTCTGCGGGAGCGCCCGGGTGCCAAGGGCAGCTCTGAGGAGGGGCTCCCTGTGCACTCTGACCGTGGCTGGCCCCAAACTGCGTGGCTCCGGGGGTGGGGGCTGGGGCCTGCACCCATAGCTGCTGTGTGCAACGGATGGGTGTCACAGAGACGGATGTGAGGGTGTACCCGAAGCCTCCTCCCCCTACAGACCCTGGACGATGCCTGCAGGTCATCCCTACTTGCCGAGGAGACACCCAACCTGACGTACCTGAGCTCCTGACCAAGCCACGCAGCGTGCCGCTGACCACAGGGCCGGCTGCCCCGGGTCCCAGCAGAGCCACCTGGAAGGGCTCTATCAGCCCCCCTTCACGCGCCCTCCACTGAGCTGCTCTGGGTCCAGAAACGAGCTGGGTCAGGGCCTGGGGTAGGAGTGGCAGCTGTGCCCGGCGCCCCCTGCCCAGCACTGGCCCCGCAGGCACAGACCTGCATTCTCCCAAGCTCAAAGGAGGCCCCGCCGATGGACCGAGAGCGGCGAGGCAGCGCTGGGGTCTTCCTCGACCAGCCACCGGCACACTGAGCTCTGCTCCTGACACATTAAGCTGCCGTGCCCTAGGGGCTGCCGGCCAGAGAATGGCTGGGCCCACGACGCAGGAGGGACACGGGCCTGGACGCCGACACTTGCCAGCCAGCCCTGGGCAGGCCAGAGCCCAGGTCAGGGCAGGCACGGGGAGCTGGCCTGGCTGGCTAACTGCCCGCAAGCTGTTTGTCACCGTTAGAGAGTGTCCCGTGCCTGGAGCTGACCGCCCACAACCAGGACAGCCAGGCAGGCACCTTCCCTGCTCTCAGCAGAGCAAGGGCTCCTGACCAGACACCAGCGCACCAGCACTGCCCTGAACTCCAAATGGGAGCTCAAAAAAGAGGGCAGCATGGCGGGGGCTCAGGCATTAGGTGAGGGGGCTGCCAGACAGCCAGCCCCGCAGGGGGTTGGGGGACAGACCCTGTCCACACCCCATCCACCTGCTCGGAGACCGTGACATGCAGTGCTGACTTGGCTATGCACAGACCGTACACGGGCGTAGAAAGTTACCTTAAAATTAATCTCTTTACTGATAGAATTAAACTTTAAATCCTGAGAAGACAGAGGCGGTAAGGACAGGCCGAGCTGTCGCGCTCCCAGCCCCCCCGCCTGGCCAGACCCAGCACACACACCCTGCTGGAGCCCGAGACACCCCAGGACCCCGCGCCTCGGAGCTTGGTGCGTCCCCTCCCGCCTGCGGGACAGCGGAGGGCTGATGGCTCGCCGGCAAGAGCAGAGGAATCCTACCCCCCAGGCAGGAGCAGCTGGGACCTGGTGACAGCCAAGCGCTGGACGGGAGGAGGACGTAAACGCCCGGAAGGCTAGCTTCCACAGCAGCTCCTGCCCCGAGAGGACTCAGGCTCAACCCCAAACGTTACTGTGTGTGCCCTGCACACAGCCTTGCCACCACGTGGCGGGATGCCTGGCCCCCAGCTCCCCGGAGGGAAGCCGGTGCTGCCGCTGCCTGGCACAGGCTGGGCCCCGTGGTCCAGGGGCCACCTTGTTGCCACCCGCATGGGCACTCAACACGCGGCAGCCTTGTGGATGCTCCGCAAACAAGCCAGCAGGCGATGGTATGGGTTTCCGGGCACGGCGACCACCTCGAACACGGACTGGAAGGCCCTGCGGTCGAGCTCCTCTTCGATCTGGTGTCGGTAGAAGTCTGCGGCCACCAGGCAGAAGAGGTTCACGTCCACCTGCTCCAGCTTGCCCATCCTGCTCACGACGTGCGGGAGGCTGGCCGGCCAGTTAAGGGCGCAAGGCGGCAAGCTCAGGGAGACCTTCTCCCGTGCTCCTGGGGGTTCCTGCCTCCCCCAGGGCTCTGGCCCCGACACACGCCTGCGGACCGTGGGGGGCACCGGGTGGCTCCCCACAGCCGCAAAAGCAGCAGCCCAGGGCTGGGCGGCAGCTGCTTCCCGCCTGGGTGTGGTACCTCCAGTCGGAAGCTCCGCCTGGGGAGCTGGAGCCCCCGCCCAATGGGGCCACCCCTCGCGCAGGGCTTACCTGGCCTGGCTCCTGCACACCCAGCACAGAGCCATGCCACCCGCCCGGGCCACCCTCAGCTCCGGGACAGCCGTCTGCTCTGAGGCTCTGTGGTCTGTCTGGGGAAGGCTGACGGGAGGGGCCGTCCCCTTTTGGCAGCCAGCGTCTCGGGGGTGGGAACTGGATCTTCACTGACTTCAGCATTTACCCAGGAGGGTGATACACAGCACGTGACGAGGGCTAATGAGAAGCAGCGCAAGTGACCCGCCCAGCCGCACGGACCCGCAGGCAGACACGGGGGGTCCTCCGGGGGCCTCCCCACCTCTGCGGCCCTCCCGGAGCCCCGCTCAGCGCAGGGGACACACGGGCGCCTCTTTTCTGGTCTGTGCCCCACTCTCTTGGGGCTTAAGGGAAGTGTCGCCCTGACACCTGGGCTCCCTACAGAACTCAGGCTTCCAAAACGCCGACGCAAACGTCAACCAGGATGTTGATGGCACGGCAGGGCTGCCCGGGGCCCAGGACCAAGCAAGGATACATCGCCGAGACCCACGGGCTGGTGGACGCGCTGACGAAGAAGCAGGAGAGACTCCACATGGCCATGGCGACCGGGCTCCGCTGCGTGAAGTTGGAGAGCGACAGCATGACCCAGTCCCGCACCATGGATGACTGCCCTGCGCCATGCAGCGTCTGGAACACCTGTGAGGAGGCTGCCCCGTCAGCACCAGCTGGGGGAGGAGCTGGGGGCCCCCACGCCTGGTCTGGGCGCACCACCCCGGCCCCTCACCTGGAACACGACAGTGGCCATGAACTGCGGGTATGGCTGCTGGCTGGACAGGAACTCGCCGATGACCTTGTTCATGACGTCCTGGGGCGGGAAGAAGTCGTCCAGGAACTGGGGGAGGACGCGCGCCACCACGCGGGCTTCGCAGGGGAACCCCTTCCGGATCCTGCGGTGGTGGTGGGGGAGCCCGGATCAGAGCCTGTCCTGCCCGCGCTCCCAGCCCGGGGGCTCCTGACTCAGCCGGCGTTCTCAAGTAGCAGCACAAACGGCTGGGGTGGTGACATCGCTGCATGGCACAGTCCCTCGTGACAGACCTGCATCCTCGTGAGGCCCTCAGGCGCGTCTGCGCTTCTGGAACCCGTCAGCACCCCTGCCAGGCCCTCTTCGCGCCAGCCCTGCCCCAGCACCCCCGGCTGCCTGCCCTCAGCACACCCACGGCTGGTCCCTGGCACAGGGCCCTCCCAAGGCCAAGGGGCAGCCAGCAGGCTACTCAGGCTACTGGCCATCAGCACACCTCCGCCGGCCCTCCACATCCATGTGTTCCGCCCGCAACCCCATCTGCAGGAAGCTGAGTGCACGCAGGCCTCGGGGATGCGGAGGCGGGCCCCCTGCATCAGTACACACGAGGGGCTTGCAGATCAGCAGACTCTGGAGCCCGTGGAGGTGGGCTCCCCAGAACCAATCAAACAGCCATGTGTGACTGAAAAGCACTGGAAGGGGCGTGGAAACCTGCCCGGTGTGCCTGCTCCACCTGCCTGCAGACGCCAGCCGCAACCTGCAGGCATGAGACCCACAAGGGAGAGTCAGCACTGTGGACCCAGCATCCCCCAGGGCCCCCCACGTGTGAGAGCGTGGCCAGACTGAATGCCGGCCCTGCACGGGCGGACATGCTCAGCTTGCAGCAAGCCTGGCGCACGAGCCCCCGCGGGCAGGGCTGAGCATGAGCATGGGACTGCGGATGCTCACTGAGATGGGCAATGCAGGCGCAGCCTGCACGCTCAGCTCTCCAGAGCACCTCACCCGGCCACAGCGGGCCTGGAGAAGATTCTGTGGAGTGTGCTCTCGTAAGCACCCGGATGGCCGCCTGCTGACCGAGCTGACCAGAGCTGAGGGGCGCAGAGCAGAGCCAGCTTCCCCGAGGCCACAGACATGGCCTGAGAGGCCCGGGGCAGAGCCGGATGAGGCCCCCAAACCATTCTGGACACCAGGGCACACACATGGAGGCGGGCCTTCATCACAGGCTCTCAAGGATGCTGCCTGCTGGTAAGGCTACCAGCCACGAGGGCCACAAGAGCAGCTACCTTTTCACAAGAGCAGCCTCCTCCCGAGCCACTGCTAGCATGGCCCCCAGGCCCTTCTCTACACGGGGGCAGCTCGGACAGCCGCTTCTGTCCCTGAGCAGGCTCCATGCCATCTCCTCAAAGGCCCCCAACACTGCCACACTGCCCCACGCCATCAGGACCTGAGCCAGCACTCGGGACAGCCCTGGAGCCACCCGAGTCCAAACCTGGGCGTTGGGCGCCAGGACGGCCTGTGGCACGGAACCCAGGGCCCAGGCAGGGAGCAGGCTGCCCCCAGCTGTGGGCAGATGGGCATGCGCTCACCTGTCAAAGAGGACGGATACACGCTCCATGGCCACGATCACGGACTCGCTGTCCGGGGTGGCAGGGCTGGGCTCGGAGGCTCGGCCTGGACTGACTTTTTCCTTTCCTGGAACAGAGCCATTTCATGTCGCTGGTTTGTAAAACCTGACGGTTCTGGGAAGGCAGCCTGGAGCTCACACAGGAGTTTACTGAACTACTGATGCTCTCACACCAGGGGGCGGGGCCCGGCCCCCAGGGGTCAGTCTAAGAGCCGCTCCCAGACGGGGCTCTGACCGCACGCAGCTCGGTGGCCCAGAGAACTGGAGGCCCCTCCACCCCCAGCGCCTGGAACTCAGTGGCACACGCTTGCCGGGCTCACCTGTGTACATGCAGGTGAGCATGAGGCCCAGGGCCGCCATGGCGCGGTGCGGGCTGTGCACGTTCACCCGGTCCACGCTCAGCTTGACCAGGGACTCCGCGTCCAGCCGGGAGAGCTGCTCGGAGAGCAGGAGGCGCTCCAGGCCCCTCAGGACACAGTGGTAGACGACGGATGGGGTGGCCTCCTCGCTACCAGACAGCATCACCCCACACATCTGCGCGGGGGGAAGGCTTCCGTGTCAAGGGGCCGCTGTGGGCCTCCGGCCATCCCGCCTCCTCCCACGTGGGAGCTTCTGCCGGCCCAGCCCCCGGTCGCAGAGCACAGCCCAGGTCAGGACGGCTCACCTGTATGATGGAGGCCGAGAACTCTGGCCCCACATCCAGCGGGTAGTTCTCAATCAGGTAGAAGGCCGTGGCGCACATCACCAGCACGTGCTGCTGGCTGTGCACGTTCACGCAGCTGAAACCGAGATGTCAGCCAGGATGAGCGCACACGTCAGCCAGGATGAGCGCACACGGCCGCTGGGGTCTGCTGTACACGCTGAAACGTGTGCACGCACTTCTCACAGGCATCCCCACCCCCGCCCCGTCGGGCAAACCCAGGAGACCGCGGTGGGAGGCTGGCCGCATCCACTCACTGGGCTCTGCTCTGGAGGTTGGAGAGGAGGTAGTCGCTGATGACGGGGACGAGCTGCTTGGCGGTGTCGTCCAGGAGGTCGCACTCCAGCACGTACAGGACGCCGTGCAGGGCACCCATCGTGCTGGGCAGGTGGCTGCTCCTGAGTGCGCTCTCCAGCAGCCGGCTGACCGGTTCTGCCACGGCCTTGTCCTGGGCACAAGCACACAGTAGGCTCGACCAGGCCCACACCCCAGGGGAGGCCCAGGAAGGATGGCCTTGTGCCGTGGGGGCCCCCAGTACCCCCACGGATGGGGGCTCCCTGTGCCTCCATGTCGCGTCTGTGCTCACACCCTTCTCCTGGGGCTGGAGTGTGCTTGATACAGGGACCCACGGGGCCGGCCCTGGGAAGAACCCGAGCTCTGGGTCTGTGACAGACTTCCCTGGGGACAGACCACCCTGCCCAGGGACAAGCAACCACTGCTGGCCGAGGGCCTTGTCTCACTCTGCAAAAGCCTCACAGGCTGTGTGGCCCTGCGACTACCCCCCAGCCCCCGGGAACTCTGCCCTGTGGTCCCGGTCAAGCTGACCCTGCAGAGGACGCCCCTCCTCCCACCCACACCCAAGGCCACCAACCACCAGCAGAGCCCGCGGGGGGCAGCTTTCACAACCTCGGGAAGTCTGGAGAAAAGCGGAGCTTGAGAACTCCATGGCTGGGCTGCGTGGGTACAGCCAGAGAGGACAGGGTCCCGTCCTGAGGGGCCTGCATCCCTGTCCTGGGGAACCAGCGCTGTCTTCCCAACCAGCGGGGGTTCAGCCCAGGCCGACCTGTCTAAGCCTCTCCTTGAAAACATTACTCTTCAATTTACAGACAACACAGCTTTAGCCTCGGGGAGTCGGGCCTGCACACAATTACCATGGGAATGAGACCAGCAGTGAAACTTCCCGCAGAGACAAAAGGGCCCCCCAACCCTCGAGTCTGGCTGCCTCCACCTCCCGCACCACACCCAGAGGGCCACACGTGGGCTCCGAACAGCAGAAGCCAGCGGACTCCTCGCTCCTGCTCCTTGGGCGGTGCTGCAGGGCACTGAAGGGGGCGGAGGTGCCCTGAAGGGGGCGGACTGGCTGCGTCCCCCCACGGGCACGGCCGAGCCCCTGGAGAAGGCACTGCGCCACCTCAGGAACCAGGGCCCCGGGAGCCCCACCAGAAGCTCGGCCGGCACCCCACGCTCCGCAGCGATGCAGGGCCCCCTCCTCCCGCGGCCGAGGCCCCGCACGTCCTCCACTCACCATCCCGAGGACGGCGGCCGCCTTGCAGGTGGCGGGCACCAGGTACTGGAGGAGAATCTCGTCTTCCGAGGGGTGCACCTTCCGCAGCTCCGTCAGCGTCAGGTACATCATCTCAAACTGGCTGCGCTCCGTGAACAGGTCCGAGACCACGAGGAGCTGGAGACGGACACGTGGCCGGGAGGGGGGCAGGTCACTCCGGGCTCCACACCTGGAGCCGAACCTGCACTGGAGCCTGGGCCCAGGAGGGAAGGGTGCCCACGATCTCCCTTGGGCCGGGCTCATACGCTGCGGCCACCGTCAGCCCAGGTCTCAAAGCCGCAAAGGAGAAACGGGCAACTGGCTCAGAAGTCAGTGGCACTGATTCCATCTGTCTCCCCAAAGTCTCCAGTTTCTCACGTTACATCTGAAGACAGGCTCTGATCAGGTGGAAGGCCCCCGATCACCAGGAGTGTGTTGGAGATGGGGGCTGGCTGGTTTTCAGGGGCCCCCGGCAGCGGAACAACTCAGCCAGCAGGACTTCAGGCCACCCATGGAGGCACGCACGCCTCTCGGAGTCATGAGGTCAAAAATGTTTTTCTAACAACGCTGACCCGACCTACCTCTCTCTCCTATGCCCTCCCATGTGCAGTGTTGTTTCCCAGAAGTTACCTGATGTTAACAGACTGAACATACAGGAGATATGAGAACCCAGGGACTGCTGATGAGCCAGATGTTAGATGCAAAGTAACTAAAAACTTTATATATTATCATTATTATTTTTAAGTAGATGATTTTCTTTTTTTGTCATGCCACGTGGTTTGTGGAATCAAATCTGGGCCCACAGCAGTGATGAGTCCTAGCCACTGGACCACCAAAAATTTCTAGTAACTTGTTTTTTTTTAAATTCTTTAGCAGTACTTGTAGTTTGTTGACTTCTTTAGTAAAAGTCAATTTGCAACTTACATTACAAATTAAAAAGGAGGTTCTTAAAAATATCAACTTGACCAAATATGAAACAATCTATAGAAGCCTTCAAAGGAATACTGAGAAAAACAGACTTGAAAAAAAGTCACTCCCAAAAGGAGACGCCTTCAGGTAAAAAGAACACGAGCAGCTACCGTGACGGAGCCAGTCATCGGGCGGCCCTCCTTCTGGACGCAACCCGGGTGACAGGCCAGCACTGAGTAAGTGACTTTTCAAACCTCTCAGGCATGAATTCAACGCGGCGAGGACCGACGGGTGCTGCCCACAGGAAGCTACACTCCCGGGCGGCCCCTCCCATCTCCCGGATGTGAAGGGCTCTTGGCCGACCCCCGGACAACCACCGCCCGGATTGGTGCATGGCTGCTGGGGGGTGTGTGTCTGTCACAGGCCCGAGGAGACAACGCTGACAAGGACAGACAGTCACGTGCCAACTCCACAATGCAGCCACTGGGCTGGGGCGAGTCTGCCCAGCACTGCACCGTGGAAACGGCTCCTCCCCTGGTTGGAGAAGCATTACAACCTCCCCTGCGTCTCTGCATGGGCCCCGGGCGGGTGATGTGTGCCGGCAGGGCGCCGTAGGGGCGGGAGGGCACTCACCGAGCGCACCACCTCGCTGATCAGGATGACGGGGGTCCTCCTGGTGGAACTCGACGGCAGGATCCAGCGACTGTACAACTCAAGCAAAAACTGCGAACAGGAGTGGATGTCGACTCCAGCCCGGTGTTTCCTGCAATTTCCCCCAAAAGAGATGAGAGGTTCATTTCAAGAGGCCCCCAAAAAAGGGCCTGGCCCGCGCCCCCGCTCACGTGCATGGAAGGCAGAGGGACCTGGAGTTGAGCGGAGACGTGGGCGGGGATGCCGCTGCCGGGGCCTCGGCCTCCTCCTCCTCCTCCTCGTCCCACTCCTCCTCGCGCAGGGGCGTGATGCTGTTCCCCAGCCACACCGAGTGGATGGACACCTTCAGGGGACATGGGCCGGGGCTCAGGCGCCAGAGGCAAGGGGCGCCAGGCCGCAGGTCCCGCCTGGGGTCCCGGAGGCGAGCAGCAACCCCCGTCCCCGTCCCCGACCCCCAGGGCTTCAGGGCTTAAGGCCCCGAATGAGGCCCATGGGAGCAGCTGAGGAGGGGGAAGAAGAGCACCTCTAAGAAAGGGAACGTTGAAAAAGAAAAAAGGAAATTTGGCTGCTGAGGGATGTCAGGGTGGGGTCTTGGCACAAAATGGAACCAGAAGGTGGGATCTCTGTTCAAAACTGGTCCTCTCACCAGACAACACATTGGGCCTGTGTTTCTGAATCACGTAACAAAGCCCCCTACACACACAAGGTACAGCCAACTGGTTCTGGAGAGAGCGGGGCGGGGAGGAACCAGCCTTGCTGGCCACCCACTGGGCACTGACCTGGCCGAGCTTGTAGCTCATGTCCCCCAGCTCCCGCTCGGGGTTGAGCTGCAGCAGGAGCTTGTCATGGCTGATGAGAGCACCTGCGGGGCAAGGACGCATGAGTGCCCCCCCAGAGTGGGGAGTCCTGCCCCGCACAGCCCTGAGTGGCCCCCCAGTGGGGAGTCCTGCCCCGCACAGCCCTGAGTGTCCCCCCAGGGGGGAGTCCCGCCCCGCACAGCATGTGAAGCCGGCAGGACTGGCAGGGTGATGTGGAACTATCGCTTCTTCTCCGTAACAAACCAGACTGAACGGAAACTGGCTGTGGGCTGAGCTGCAAAAGCTGGAGTGTCAGTGGTTGCTGACAAGGCGCCCACCCAGCAAGCAGCCCTGACGACTCTCTGGAGGGTGGGCCCTCCCGAGCCCCCACCCTGGCGCTGGGACAGTCCAGCCGTGCTCATGGGCACAGGGAGCAGGCTGACACCCCCACGCAACCCACCCTCCCCACGAGCCCCCTGGACCTGTGGTGGCCGGGGCCAAAGATGGGACGGGATCCCACGCCTGGTACAGGTGGTGGGTGGCGGCGTTCTCTCTCCTAGAAACCATCGCCTGGATCTCCTGCTCGACAATCCCTCTGATGACGCTCAGCTTCCTGCCAAACCTACATCCAGAGTGAAGGTTACCACCACCCAGCTCCTCCAGAATCCTCACAGTGAACCCCCAGGCTCCCAGCTTCACCTCCAGGAAACACAGCACAGCCAAGGCCCCTGGACCCTGCACAGGAGCCCCGTTAGCTCCACCGGAGCCAGCCCCCAACACTGGAGGCCAGGTCATCAGCCTCAGCCAGCAAACCACCCTGGCAGCAAAGGAAAGGGCGCCCCGGCGCCTCCCTGCTCCCACGCGGCCGTGCCCTAGGAACGTGGTTCTCGGGCCCACCTGGTGTCAAGGGCTTTCAGGGGCTTGTTCCGGGGCTGCTGCTCCAGGCAGCTCACGGCCGGGTTGCCGGCCACAGGCACGGTCATCGCGCTCAGCACCAGGGAGGTGATGGCCTGCACGGCCAGGACGTGGATCTGTGTCCTCTCCGTGTCCTCCTGGAAGGAGAGCCCAGGTCACCAAGGGGCACACCGGTAGCACGCTACCTTCCCCGTGGCTGCCAGGCGGCCTCACGGGCACAAGCCCTGAGCGGCACAGACATGCCTTCCCGGCCAGGGTCCCGGGGCGTCTACCTAAATTCACCAGAATCCACACGCATCTGTGATTTGAGATAAATCTGATGGACAAGTGGTTGCTTTTCAAAGCCAGCTTTCCTCCAGACACAAACCTCCAAATAAAAATTACTTTTTAAGAAACTGTCCTTAATTTCCTTAACAATTTTAGGGGCCCTGCACACTACAAGCTGCTGGTTCATCTCCGGCGACAGTCACTCCTGGTGACATCTGACATATATACTCTCTGAACTGCCATTTCTGCTATTTCACACAACACTGTCTACTTGAAAAATGTGTATCTGAGGACTTATTTCAGGCTTTCCTTTACCAGAACATGTCTTCTATTAACATTAAAGTACCATAATATGCATTAATACTCGAAGCCTGATAAAATTTTTGCAAAACAAGTCAAGAGAAATAAACACTGGTAATCATATGTGGCCTCTAAGACACGTCTTTCCTTTTTGATGGAATGTTGTGACACACCATACCTGAATACTGAGAAGCAGAATACAAGATATATTTAAGAAAGGACATAATCCTCTGACCTGGAGACAGCACGCTGTGGGAAATGCCTTCCGGCCATGATTCTAGAGCACCCAGACCTTGGAACACCAGCCAGGACGTGACTGGCTACCCATTTACAAAGCGGGTGAGACAGACTGGGAAGGGCGTGCTGCCTCTGTCCCCACAGACGGGGTGCTGCCGTAGGAGCCCGCGCGCGGCCTTACTTCCGGGGGGCTCTCCTCCTGCTCCATCACGAGCGGCTGAGTCACCAGGACGCCGAGGAGGGTGGCCCACGTCTCTTCAAACTGGGTGCGGCTGGTCCACCCTGGAACGTGAGCATTGCTTTAGACAGAGGGTCCCTGCTGCTCCACCTTCTCCACGAGATGGGACAGTGGGCACTCTGGCTCTCGCTGGCCAGGTGCCCACACAGCCACTGCCCAGAGCCTCAGGACGGCGCTGCGGTGGAGCCTCACTGCCGGCCGAGCCCAGCAGTGAGCAGACCGACGTGGTTGAGTTCAGCCCAGGCGGCCCAGTGTGAAGCGTCCTCTGGACCCTATGTGTGGACATCCGAGTGGGCAACACTCGGATGGGGTCAGAGCGCCCTCTGCCCCACTCAGCAGGGGCTGGGACATCCTTACTTACAGTCAAACCCCCAGACCGCGTGGGTGTGTCCGGCCTCCACCGTGGAACCACACCGGAGCGGATGCACAGGCTGCCGTGTGAACTCTACGTCAGGGCAGCAGCACAAAAGCTTAGAGCAATGGCTGCCCTGACCCCGTCGAGAAGGACAGCAGGTTGAGACACAGTGTAATCTGTGGGGGAAGCCCAGTCCGTGCGGAGGGCGTCTCGGAGGGGCCGTTCTCAGGCACCACTGTCCAAAGCCACTCTCACAATGGTCCTGGGTGAGCAGGTAACCCAAGGGCCGTGACCCTAGCGGGGAGGAGGCTGTGCCACTTGAATCAGGGCTACTAGGGGCCAGAATGGGGTGCCGAGGACAGAAAACCAAAGCCTCAAACGTCAGGGATTCTCTGGTGACCTGCACATGGACAGGCAGAGCAGCTGACTCAGGTATGGATCAGACACACAGATAAGCCGAGACGGGGGTCCAGAGAGATGTGTGCTGACTCACATGGGAGGAAAAGAGAAGGAACAAAGGACAGTGGTCGGCACAGAGAGCGGTCAGGAGAAGCCTGCAGGCCGCCTCCAGTCCTGCACGGTGACGGACAATTCAGACTGGAAAGCCCCTGAGACACAGAGAAGCGGGTGTCGGGCCGGGCTGGGGGAGGCAGGGGACCACAGCAGAAGAGGGTGGAGAAGTTCCGAAGGCAGCGGCCTTAGACTGCCGCTCAGGGTTCGACATGGACAGGGCAAGGGGCTACTGCCCGACTCACGGAGGAGAGGAGGCAGTGAGGTGTCTGCCGACCCACGCCCCAGGGTCACAGCAGCACAGACCCCGCGGAGGCTGCAGGGGGGCGCTGGGCGGAGGGGCCCAACGTGGAGCTGGGGCCGGGGTGAAGTCGCCTGCCAGGCGCAGCTTTGTGGGCTCTGCCGATGACAGCCCTCATGCACCAGGGCTACCCTCAGCCACGACACAAGGATGAAGAGGGTGAACTTCCGCTATGCTGCAGGCAGCAAGGAGGCGTCCTGAGGGAAGCCTGGGACCTTGCTGCTGACGGATGCTGTGCGTCAGGGTCCCCTTTCCATCTCTAAGGCTGCAGCAATGGTGTGAAACAGCCGCAACCCGCACACCATGGACGGCAGAACAGCAGTCCTGGGGGTCAAAGTGGCCTGCCCCGCAGCCCAGCACTGTCCCCCTGGGGTCTGCTGCTTGCCCCGCCTCACGGAGCACACCACTCCATCTGGCACACGGGAAGCGGGGCGGCAGCGATCACAGGTGGCTCCCGCAGAGAACCCTGCACCCTCCAGCCGAGGGGCCGAGACAGAGCCCAAACTCGGCTCAGCACCACCCATTACGGGGGCACCGCCTGACCTGATGTGAACACAGGGGAAGAAACGCTCTCACGTCCACACAGACTTGTCATCGTGACAGTTTTATGTGCATTACAGAACCACGAACGCGATTGTGTCCTGCCTCAACTCCTCCCTCGAATAAAAGAAGGCAGACCCCACTGCCGCCCCGGCTCCCAGCAGGCGTGTTAGGGTGAGGCGCCCACAGGGCCCCAGCCTACCCAGAGTGTTGATGCGGTAGATGAACTCTTTGAAGACCTCCTTCTCCTGGAGGAACTCCACAGGGATCTCAGGGAACACTGTGCCGAAATCCCCGCCCGGTTTGGGCGACCATCCAAGTTTCCACACCTGAGAGGGTGGGAGAAAAACAGTGAAGGCAGGGTGGCCGGATGGGGAGGGCACCCGGAAACGTGCCTTCTCTCTCTGCGGCTCCCTGGCTGCAGACACGGTGGAGCAGGGGAACTCTCCGAGAGCCCCCAGCCAGGGCTCGCGCTGGGTCCCTGAGTCCGGCGCCCGGGGCCTGGCAGCTCTGGCAGACGCTCTTGAGGCCCCGAGCTTGCCCCCTGACTCCCCTGCACGTCCTTACGCAGGTCGAGGAGCCACAAGGGGTGCAGCACTCGTGCAAGGAGCCTAATCTACGGGGCGTGGTCTATGCGGGCCAGACACTGGGGCCTCTGGACTGTGCCTTCCTGTATCTGCTCCTCACTCCCTCCCAAAGGCGAGCCGGCTCGACACCTGAGGGGACGGGCCGAGGGCGGCGCCAGCTTCCCAACTCTCCTCCCAGGGTGCCAGGCACCACCACCACCCACAACTCCCAGTTCCACAGTGACCTCGGGACAGCAGCTGCTGGGCTTTCCCTCAGAAGGAGCCCCTGCTGGGGACCCCTTCACTTCCCACAGCAAAATCCACAATCAAAATCCAAGGGCCCCCGCCTCCTCCGAGCAGCCACTGCAGACCTTGACGCACAAAGACTGCACCCCACCAGCTGGCATTCGCCCTTCCCAGGCAGCAACGTGCGCCTTCCTCAGGGCCCGGCCCACCTTCCCCCGGCTGGCTGCAGCCCCGCACCCTGCTTGTCCAGGCCCTGTCAGTTATCTGGAGCCAGATCCTTAAATGATGCCCACTGGATCCTGGTTCTGGTTCCACAACCAGCTTTGGAAGAGCAGCTGAGCTGTGGCTGTGCCAGGCCACCCTGGGGTGACTGCTGACAGGGAGGCACACGGGGGGTGTCATTTCTGCTCTCCCACTAAACAAACGGCTCTGAGGACCTCAGGATAGCACCTGGCACCACGGGAGACACCATCGCATTTTGCCATGTAGTCCCACACCCTGTTTCAGGGCACTTCTACTAACAACCGAGCCACGTCACGACTGAGCTCAGACGGGCGTCTGGACTGCACACAGGAGCACGCCGGCCCCCACCAGCAGGCATCGGAGCTGTCACGACCTGGCTTCCTGCTCAGGGACCCCCGCACTGGGGGTCTGCCGAGAGTCTGCCTTGTTTCTGTCCTGCGTGGGGAGGGCCTGACTCACCAGGGGCGGGACACGCGTGTAGCTGTTGACGAGCGGCAAGCGGGCCAAGCTGACGATGATGTTCCTGAGCACTGGCGTGAGGAATGCGGGCGTGTGGCTGTTCCTCTTGTGGCCCAAGGCCAACACCGACGGCAGGCACTCCAGCATCTCAGCCACCATGCCACAGGCTGCAGTGACGCACTGAGAGTCTGAACAGACACCCCAGTAAGAGAGGCCAATGCTGTTGAAACACACCCCGAACTGCAGACCCGCCCCCGACTTGCCTGGCCTCACAGGGTGGGAGGCACAGGCCCACCACGTGCCAGAGACGTGACTTGTCGTATGCGCTTCACGTGGACTCATTTACTTCACCCTCCTGCAGCCCCATCAGCTGAGTGGGACACCCCTGCAGGGTGTGGGGTCACAGCCAGCCAGGTGGCAGAGCATGCCCACAGCTGGGTGGGCAAGGTGCTGCCCCCCAGCTCCAGGATGAGCAGGACACAGCCGAGGACAGGTCAAGCGTCCACACTGACCACGTAGGAGGCCTCTTCTGTGAATGAATCTCAAGCCCCCGAAGACTCGAGGTAAGAGAAACGACCCTGAGACTTACTCTGTGTGTCTGAATCCACGTCGTCCTCTCTGGCAGACTTGGGGGTGCTTGTCTTTCTTTCTGGACTAAGAAGCTGGTCCCCGGGCTGCACCACAACTAAAATCACAGCAGAACAAACAGAATTCCAAAGCATGTCGGCCGTTCCTTTCTCATTCAGATTTTTACACTCATGCAGCCTTATGAACAGTTCCCAAGTGACAGATTAGGTCAAATGAGGTTGAAATTTTCTAGGTTCAACTTGGGACAACTGTAGACCCACTAGACTCAGGTATCAATCTCTGGGTTAATCCGAAATGCACCAGCATCTGAACTTCTGCACTTGTATTCCTCAGTCCTTCTGTTCTCTGCCACCTCGGACCCTGAGGGCTTTTATCAGACAGCCCATGAGCCATTACTACTAACAGCATGCCTGGAGCCCCCAAGAAGCTTGGCTTTGATAAATCACTGCCTGGATCTCTGTTTTCATGTTGCTACAAATGCACAGATGAAAACAATTTAAACAATGAATGTTCAAAACACCACTCTAATATTTAATTTGAAAATACAAAACATCAAGACACCCTCTCACATGTGAACTATAACATCCAATTTTAAAAACATTTCGGCTAATGACCCTCGTTAAGGACACTATCCCTTGAAAAGAATAAGACACTTTTATTTCAAAATTAATGCAGTATAGAAACAAGCATTTCGACTATAACAGAAAACAAGTAATTTTTTTAATGTAATCTTATTAGTCTTATGGTGACTTAGAACTAAAAGAATGAAACAGTCAACTAAGACCAGAAATCAAAGGGCCATAAATTAGATGCATTTTTTTTATGAAAGCTGAAATTCCAAATCTACACAAAAGCAAGTTCAAGTTAACTTCTAGTGCAGACTCCAGGAGACTGGAGACGAAGGCAAGGCCCATAATTCTTCCACTTCTTCACTCCCAATTCCCAACTCAGCACCTGGGGAACAGGTGGCAAATAACCGTCTGCGACTAGCCCTGCAGCACTGATCACTGCTTCAAGGGCCAAAGGACAGCGCGCGCCCCGGTCGCGGACTCACTGGCCTCCAGGATGAACCGCACACAGTGGATGAGGGAACAGGCGTGGGTCACCATGTCGGGCGCGGCCAGCAGACTCCAGAGACCAGGCAGCTGCAGGGCCAGGCAGCAGCAGTCCAGGCCCGCCTGCAGGTCCAGGCTCAGTGGGATCCGTGCATGGATCAGGTGCCACGACAGCGCCTGTAGGGCAGGCCGTGTGAAGGAAGGCCCTGCATTCCGTCCCAACCCAAGGCCCGCCGTTGGGCATGTCCAGACCACCCGTGGAGCCATGGTTCTCAGGTCACCCCTCCCAGCCCCTCCAGTCCAACCCCAACCCGCCTGCTCACTGGGTAAATCAGCCTCATTAGGTTGCCCTGTCTTCAGCCTCCACGCCTCCGGCTCTGATCACTCAGGCTGCAGGCCAGGCGCTCCCCCGGGACTCCCACAGCCAAGGGGGCTCCCACAGCCCATGGCCCGGGGCCTGGCCTCAGCCACAGCCACGGAGGCTGAACCTGACAGTGAGGCTGTGCTGGCCGCTTCCCAGTGGGCAGAGCCTCTCAGCCCGGCTTCCCTCATCTGTGAAACGGGACTAACAGCCCGCACAGGACTGGAGTGAGCCCTGAAAGAGACTCTGCAGGGAGGGCTACCCTGCCCATGACGACAGCAGCGGCCTCTGTACGGGCACCAGGTGCCTGTCTGCCAGCCTTCCTGTGGCCCCAGCACCTGAAGGGCGGGGTCACAGCACTCTGGCTCGTCGCCTCAGGAACCAGTGTGAGTGCCCTCTGCATGCCGCGGTCTCCCCGCTGCCAGGTGGAGGGGGTGTGGGTGCTCTTCAGGTGTCTGACTCCAGGGAGCAGGCCAGACCCTTCTGCAGAGGGCGTCTGAGAGGACCGTGCCCCCACCATGTGCACATGGCGCGGTTAGAGGGTGTTTATAAGTGTTAACACCAACAGAGCGCTCAGTTCCCCACAGCTGAAACAGCAGGCAAATTGCTCAATTTAAAATACAACAAATTTCTCAGATCGCTACAGGACACACAGGACCTTTTGTCCCTGGAAAAAAATTCAAATGGATGGTTTGTACTAAATCAAAAAACTATCTCGGCATCAAGGAAACAGACTCACAAATAAGTGAGTGAGGCCTCCCTGCCCTGTACCTGGGAGACCCCGGGCAGGGGGCCAGGTCCCAGGTCTGATTCCTCAGAGCGCCCGACCCCCCAGCCCAGAGGCAGAGACCACGGAGCTGCTGTCGACCTCACAAGGTAAACTGCACAAGGGAGAGACAAGAGGCACAGCCGTGCTCAGCACCCGGGGGTGGGAGTGCTGCGGGACTCGGTCACTGCGGGAAGGACGGGGCTCGGGCGTCGGGCAGGCACCACTCTGGGTTTCAGACAGAGGAGCCTCCTCCCTCTGCAGGTGGCGTGCTCAGACTTCCCGCCGCTCTGAGCCCGAGTTCCCGCACTGCGGCTTACCTCGAGAGTCATGACCACGAACTTCACGGTGTCCCTCTCCTTCTCAGGAGGAAGGTGCAAATGGCTAGGCAGCTTGGAGAATACCAGCAGGTATTGGGCCAGGGCCCGGGCCAGGGTGGTCAGAGTCCGATATAGCGCAGCATCCCCTGGAACAGAAGGCCCCGTCCCGTGGGTGGATGAGCCCCCACCAAAGCCCTGATCTTCCCCGCAAATCTGACGGCAGCTGCAGACACAGCTCCCGGAGCACACCACACACACCGCCATCCCGCGAGCCTGGACCCTGCATTCCCGAGGCCGAGACTGCGTTCCTCGGGGCCTGGCACCTGGGCCACGTCAAAGAATGGCAAAGTGGGAAACACACCAAGGACACGCAGAGCCAGGGCCCAGGGCGGGCTCCCGGTTACCTCATAAATAACTCAGGGTGTTAATCCACAGCGTTCACTGTAACTTCACTCGGTGCAAAGCCTGGCATTGGCTCTGCAGCATTTTATAAGAATAAGAACAGCTTTCAGTTTAGTTACCAAAGAGGTCATCCAGCTTGCTCCAGTAGGCGGTGGGTTGTGTAGGCAGGAACGGCTGGAAAGCCTGGTGGACGGTGGGAAGCTGCTGGACCACAACGGTCACACGGTCCAGAGTCGCCGTGAGAGCTGCTTCAAAAAGGGGGCTCTGCTGGCCCCCCGAGATCTCACGCATGCCCAGGCCCAGGCATGGTGCCAACAGGCTCAGGTTGAACTCCTGAATCGGGGCATTGAACAACGGCTGTGACACGTGTTCAGTCAAGCAAGAGACACACAGCAGAGGAGAGCAGAACACAGACATTTGGAGGCGGTGGGTGAGCATGGCGGCAGAGACTCGTGAACAAACATCTCCTCCTGCTTCCTTCACAGGTAACCGAACACCCCCGTCCAAAATCCAACCAGCGAGGTATGTTTCTGGACTCTACTAGGTCCTTCAATTTTTATTTACTTATTTTGGCTGAGCCACAAGGCATGTATGATTTCAGTTCCCCAACCAGGGATGGAACCCACGCCCCCGAGTGGAAGCGCAGAGTCCTAACCATTGGACAACCAGGGAAGTCCTGGTACTTTAAAGAAATGTTTCTGCCTTCATATTTATCTGAAGTCAAAAATTTAATATGATGGAATTTTAACTGACACAGATACAAAATCAAGCTGACGTGCCACCCAGGAAATCAGCGGAACACCAAACGTCCCCAGTGTTTGAAAAGGACAAGTGATGTTTCAAAAGCAGCTGAAAGAAATCACAGCAGGCATGGAAATGTGGCAAGTTTGATTGGAAAAATGGCACTCATTTGATAACGCTTCAATTTGTATTGCGCTCTGCCAGCTTTTGGAAGCCATTTAAGGATCTCTCTGGCCGATCTTTAGTTAACATTCAGAAAAGTGTGTCATCACCAGCGACCAAAATCGAGCCCTCTGGTACAGCCGTCACAGCTGAGCCTTTCTTTAAAACTTAAAAGTCTAATTAGCAAATTTGGAAAATTCAATAAATCGGTTATTAAGTAAGCTTATCATTTACCAGCAAATCAACTTTCACTGAATGGCTTGTAAGATGATTTCAGCAAACTGATCCTCTGTTCTTTTTCCACAGAACTTTTATTTTCACACTGATGGAGGGTCAGTGCTTGGGAACACGCGGCTCCGTGGTTGCACCCTGAGGCTCTCCATGTCATGCCCGGACTGTCCCCTGGGCCCCTACTTCACTCCCACTTGGTCTACTTAAGGCAGTGCCATGACACCTAAAGGTTGATCAGCTGCTGGTCCCAGGGGGCCTGAGAAGGGCCCTGCCAAGGCTGTGGCCAGCTCCACACAGCAGCCTGCAGGACGCCTCATGAGGCGGGGGCCTCCCTGCATGCACTGGGTGCAGGGAGGGGACCCTACTCCATGCAGGGAGGGGCTTCCTAATTTCCAGAACATCACCAAAGAGTCTATTAAATCACGCACCACAACACCATCCCGATACTGCCTCTCATGAGGGAGCATGAAACAAGCAGTCAGACCTCATTACAGTTCAAGGGAACCTACTTCCTTCAGGTTCCCAGGTGGTGCTAGTGGTAAAGAGTCCACCTGCCAACAGAGCGGATGTAAGAGATGCAACTTTGGTCCCTGGGTGGGGAAGATCCCTGAGGAGGGCATGGCAGCCCACTCCAGTGTTCTTGCCTGGAGAATCCCATGGACAGAGGAGCCAGGCGGGCTGCAGTCCACGGGGTCTCAAAGAGTCGGACATGACTGAGCGACTAACACTTATGACTGATTTCCTTTAATTGCATGAAAGGGTGAATTAAACACAACTCTCCCCCTTTAGGACTCTCAGGGCGCTGAGATCACACGCTGCATCAGATTCTCTGCCTTTAAGGCACAAAGGTGAGGGGCACACGCCGTAAGCAGGTCACGCAACAGCGGAGCAGAGGAAGCCCGCGCGAGCAACGAAAGCAACACAGGGCCCTGCGTCCCCGGCCCGCCGTACCGAGTGCATCATGAAGGCGCCCAGGTCACCCGCGGGGATCCGGCTCACCAGCTCTGCGCCTTCCAACAGGGCAGAGTCGGACCGAGTCCAGCACTGGGACTTCACCAGCCGCACGTACCAGTCCTGGGCAGAAGAGGAAGAGACGGCAGGCTGCGACTGCGCAGGCTCTCAAGGGGCTTCAAGCTGGCCACCACCCCGCTTCCATGCTGCCTGACCCTCATGTCACACGGCCCAGCCCAAGGACACTGGGGCGGCCCTGGGCCGTGACTACACCCTCAGTAAAACTGGATGCCGGCTGTCACCACCCCACAGGCCTTTCTATGGCAACGGCCACGAAGGCAGTGACATGGACTTTTTACCTGTCTGCACCGCCTCCCCTCACCTGCTGAAGGTGCCACTGTCCCTGAGCCTCAGCCATGCCCCAAGGGCCGCAGGCCCACCTCTGTCCACCCTGTTGGGTAGCGAGCCCATCGCCTCCAGGCGTCTGCTCTGCTCCCTCTCCCCAGGGCCAGTGCCGTGGATGTGAGGACAAGTCACGCCTGAGAACTGCGGCCCGGGCCTCGCTAGTCTCTGCTTGGGCTCCTGGATTCTGGGGTCCAGCGACATATTTAAACTGAACTCTCTCCTGGAAAGGAGAGCAGCAAGGCTCTGCCAGGGCTCTGAACGGGCCCCAGCTCTGAGGTGAGTGGTTCCCAACCCAGGACAAGTTGCCAGGGCCCATGGGTAGGGGGTGGATACGCACAGGTCAGCAGGCCTAAGCAGAGAAGACAACTCGGGTGGGTGGGCCACAGCCACCGTGTTCCGACTCTCCATCGACCACCTGACCCTCAGCCCCTGCTAAAGGCCAGGGCTGGACTGTAGGGCCCTGTCACTGACGCAACTGCACCCACCGCCGGCAAGGAACAGGCAAACTGAGAGCCCTCGGGGGCCAGGCTGGGCGCTGGGACAGCCTGCCATCTGAGCCACCCCACGGCCCAGGCAGACAACAGTCCTCAGCGACCCGAGGGCCAGGGTGTCAACACGCAGACACTTACTTTGTCAGGATTCACTGCCTCCAGTGCCAGGGGCCCGTCCCCGTCCAGGGGGTGGGCTGTGACGGGGGCTGTGGGGCCACGCGACCCCGGTGCGGAGGCGAGACGAAGCCTGTCCAGTAGAGAGTAGAGCCTCTGGTGTCTGGAAGCCAATCACACGTGGGTTAGAAGCCACATGGGCTCTTCCAGCGAGATGAAACATGCCTGAAACTGTGCAGAGCTGTTTCTCACCAACACTCACACAGATCACGATGCAAAGTCAGGCCCAGCTGATGGGTAACCACCACAGAGAAATGTCCCGTTAGCATTTTTCAGAAACCTCATTTACACCAAACAGTGTGGCAGGGAACACACAGCCTAACAGCCAACACGGGCGTTGTTCATAAGCCTACAATGGAACAGGTAAGACCCCAGTGCACAAAATCTCCTGCTCAGTCTGCACATAATACACAACTTATACCCAGCTACATTCATTTCATAAACGAATCACCTCATCTGGCACAGGGTATTTTTATTCTTCCTTGTCTAGGGATGAAAAGAGAAAAGTTTGACCTTCCATCAATAGTTTTGAGAAAAACAAAGTCCTGATGCGGACTACAATGTAAGTCATGCCACATATTGACAAGTCACCAAAGGCCACACACTGCCCAGCAAGTCCTGCTTCTTCAAGTCGAACCATCAACTGCTACTCCTGGGACTGCAGTCACGACACACTGACCCAGCTCTCTCGCGCACATCTTCCCTACTGTGCAGGAGAGCAGGTAAAGCGCCCTTTTATTTTGCAGTGATGGAAATGCAGGCACGTCCTAGATATCAGGACTTCAGATAAAGGCCTCTAAGGCTCTGCAGACAAAAGGAGGTGACAGATTGCTCCGGAGAGAGAACGCTGACGAGCTGTAGATACAGTTCTGGGTAACGTGTCTCAGCTCTGCTGTCCAACTCAGCGACCGGATCACAGGTTTTGATCCTCAGTGAGACAGAGCTGATCACTGGTACTGCCACTCAGGGCAGGCGGTAAGTGAGGGCTATGTCAACACGCACCCTTCTCAGCCACAGGCACTAACGCGGCAGAGCTCTGCACTCCTTACGCAGAGACCGGGTAATCTCGAAGGCTCTCTCGGGGCCCATCTGCCACCTAGAATGCATGTCCCTCTCGTCCTGTGAGGCTGTGCCCTCGCGAACCCTCGCCTCCGCACCCGCAGTGAGGAGCCCGGCCCCGCGTTACCTCTGTGCTAACCCGCTGCTCTGCAGGTGCTCCTGGATCCGGATCAGCTCCTCCACCGGCAGCTGGGCCGTGCTGCTCTAGAGGAGACAAGACCACGTCAGTTGTGCGATGTGCGGGAGGCCAGAACCACCGGGCTCCTCTACGAAACACAAAGGCTGCGTTGGGCTCCCGGGAGCAGAGGCAGACCAGAAGCACAGCAAGCAGCAGCACCAGACACACAGGGAGGACCGAAGCGGCCGCGCCACACGCATCTCTCGTGGCCGTGGAGACGCCGCCTGCAGGAGGAGCCCGCCCAGAGTTTCACCCGCCCTGCCCAGTTTCTAGTAAAAATCAACCCTCAGTGTTATTTCCTAGTACCTGTAAATTCGCAGCCAAAAGCATTTCCACCCGGCGACAAGCAAGGGTGTCGACCATGCGAGCCAGCACACGGAACGGCGTGCACAAAAGCTTGTCCACGTACAGTGTCAGCACGGCGCCCGACTGGCTCAGGTGGATCCCTTCTAGGCACTGGAGAGTTCTCTTCAGCGTGGTGGGCTGCGGTGCGAGAGGAGGGAGACAAGGGCAGCGGGTTTGCCCAGTGGAAAGAATAGGTTAAAAAAACCAACAGCAGCTTCCCCGGTAGCTCAGGGGTAAAGAATCCATCTGTCAACGCAGGAGACACAGGTTCAATCCCTGATCCGGGAGGATCCCACACGCAGTGGGGCAACAAAGCCCGTGCACCAAAACCTTGGGACCTCTGCTCTAGAGCCCGGGAGCTGCAGCTACTGAAGCCCGCACGACCCTGGGCCCGTGCTCCACTGCAAGAGAAGCCACAGCAAGAAGTCCGAGCACCACAACGAAGGGTCGCCCCACCCCCAACTTGAGAAAAGCCTACACAGCAACGGACACCCAGCACAGCCAAAAACAATCACATAAAAATTTTCACGAAGTATTAAAAATGCCAACGTTCCATTCTTCAGGCAGAGAAAACTGGCACTGGCCGGCACCTGGAAGACTTACAGTTGAAAGATTTTCACAGCGAGACTGAATTGCCTGGATGAAAAGGCCACTGGCGGCGGAGTTCCGATGAATGGCGCTGATGAAGTCCTGCACGGGAGGCTCATGGGACAGGTTGATCAGGTCTTGAATGTGATTCACAATGAGCCACGTTAAGTGCTCCGAATCATGCAGGTTCTGGCACTGAGGACAAAGCCAGCAATGAAAGGCCACCGTCGACTGGACCCGGGGCAGCACACGGCGACCACAGAAGAGGCCAGGAGGAGCAGGAAGGAGAGCCGATTCCAGACCACAGCCCTCAATGAAAATGCCTAGTGTCTGGACAGCAACACTGACGAGGTCGAAACAGGCTTCACGGAGCCAGACCCCCCCCGCCCCCAACAGCCAGACTGCGGCTGCGACACTCCACCTGGCCCCAGGGACGGGCACCCCAGCAGCATGGCCCCCAGGGCTGAGGAGCATGGGCTGAGGGGCACCCAGCACAGTGGCGGCCTCATGAGACTCCTGGGCAGGCGGCACTCCAGCCAGAGTGTACCCCGCGTCCCCCTGCCCCGGGCCTCGGTCCAGCCTCCTGACAGGAACTCTCTAATTACTCTTGCTCCAACTTTGTGACAAGACAGTGGAAAAAAAGAATTCCCTGTTAACTGTCACAGTTTTGATAGAGTTTCTGAATCTAAAATATGAGTGATTCCCCCATATCCGATGGACCTTAAGGGAAGATATTTCATGTAAGATTTATAAGGAGATAAAAAATACACATTTTAAAATATGTATGTTGCCTTTTCATCATAATTCCTGATCCTAGGCAGAAATTGTAAAACAAGATACATTATCTGCCATGGGGTTAATGATTAATATTTTTCATGTGGGATAATTTGATAGTATTAACATAAAATAAATATTTTTCTTACTGTTCTATGAAAACAGCATTATATAATTATACCAAATTACTTTAAAAAGTGGAACAAGATAGAAAAACTACATCAACAACAAGAATGTAAAGCAAAGTGTAAGTATCAACAAATCAGCTTCAGCAATACGTGAACCGTGAACTTCCAGATGTTCAAGCAGGTTTTAGAAAAGGCAGAGGCACCAGAGATCAAATTGCCAACATCCACTGGACCATTGAAAAAGCAAGGGAGTTCCAGAAAAACATCTATTTCTGCTTCATTGACTATGCCAAAGCCTTTGACTGTGTGGATCACAATAAACTGGGAAATTCTTCAAGAGATGGGAATACCAGACCACTTTACCTGCCTCTTGAGAAACCTGTATGCAGGTCAGGAAGCAACAGTTAGAACTGGACATGGAACAACAGATTGGTTTCAAACAGGAAAAGGAGTACGTCAAGGCTGTATATTGTTACCCTGCTTATTTAACTTATATGCAGAGTACATCATGAGGAACGCTGGGCTGGAAGAAGCACAAGCTGGAATCAAGATTGCAGGGAGAAATATCAATAACCTCAGATATGCAGATGACACCACCCTTATGGCAGAAAGTGAAGAGGAACTCAAAAGCCTCTTGATGAAAGTGAAAGAGGAGAGAGAAAAAGTTGGCTTAAAGCTCAACATTCAGAAAACTAAGATCAAGGCATCTGGTCCCATCACTTCATGGGAAATAGATGGGGAAACAGTGGAAACAGTGTCAGACTTTAATTTTCTGGGCTCCAAAATCACTGCGGATGCTGACTGCAGCCATGAAATTAAAAAACGCTTACTCCTTGGAAGGAAAGTTATGACCAACCTAGAGAGCACATTAAAAAGCAGAGACATTACTTTGCCAACAGGTCCGTCTAGTCAAGGCTATGGTTTTTCCAGTGGTCATGTAAGGATGTGAGAGTTGGACTGTGAAGAAAGTTGAGTGCCAAAGAATTGATGCTTCTGAACTGTGGTGTTGGAGAAGACTCTTGAGAGTCCCTTGGACTGCAAGGAGGTCCAACCAGTCCATTCTAAAGGAGACCAGCGCTGGGTGTTTATTGGAAGGACTGATGCTAAAGCATCAATACTTTGGCCACCTCATGCGAAGAGTTGACTCACTGGAAAAGACTCTGATGCTGGGAGGGACTGGGGGCAGGAGGAGAAGGGGACGACAGAGGATGAGATGGCTGGATGGCATCACTGACTCGATAGACATGAGTTTGGGTGAACTCCGGGAGTTGGTGGACAGGGAGGCCTGGCGTGCTGCGATTCATGGGGTTGCAGAGAGTTGGACACGACTGAGCGACTGAACTGACTGACTGATCACAGCAGAAAAGAGCTCTGCAGGGGGCGGAGGGGAGCGCGTCACGTCCGCCCCGGAGGTGGGCGGTGTTCTCCGGGCACATGGAGAAAGGATCAACCCTCAACGCGGTGGAACATTGGGTCCTCTCTGAGTAACAACCATTAAGGTATAATTTTCTTCTGTTTAGTTATTTGGCTTTTGCAAATTTTCTGTGTTAAACAAGAGATGACTGTAATTTTATGGTAAAAAATTACTGTAAGGGTCATATTTTAAAAGAATGTCATCAAATAGGAATCTATTTGAAACGCGGCAATTAGCTTAAGAAACCCTTCTGCGCCGAGTGAAACAGTGTTTAATCAGAACCTGACCGGCCACATCTGCAGTTCCCTTCCATCATTACCGCCACTGAAGACAAGGCGCCCAGCGCTGCAAGTGGCCTGAGCAAGCGAGAGCTGACCCAGCCTCCTGCAGACGAACCTCAACTCCTGGGACCAGACTCCGAGTCTCAGTTCTAATTCTAGTTAGAAGCAGGATTCAAATTTAGTTTCTCACGGGCGGAACGGTGGGACGGCGGAAGTCAGTCTGTAGCGGCGTCACCCGCATGAACCCCGACCCTGCCACGGCCAGCATTTGCACACTTACGACATAGTCGCAGAAGAGAATGAGGGCGCCTCTCCGCACGATCTCGCTATTGCACATCCCCAGCTTGGAAGCCACGTCGGGATCCTCGTCCTCTCCAGACATCTCCGGACTCAGCGACTTCGTGCTGGACAGGCTGCGTCTTCTAGAAGGAGCAACAGAAGCTCTGATGGCGTTTCTGAGGTGGCAGCAGGCTTATTTTAAAAACACTGAGGACAATTATTGCTCCACCCTGGCTCTAAAGCAGTCAGTTTGCTTTAAACACGGCCACAACCAGAGTGATGCATGTAAGACCCACTCTTGGTGATCCACTCCCGAGCGATGCAATGAAGCACACGTGGAAACCAAAGAAAAGAGAAGACGCAGCAGGCAAGTCCGCCCTGAAGAGGCGCTTTCAGTCGGAGCTCTTACCTCACCGGCGGCACCTGAGCTCAGCGATCGCTTCTGGACGCCCTGAGAGCTGTCGGGGCCAGAGGAGGACCTCCCCACGCCCATGTTTCAGCCTTCAGTGACCAGCCCTAAACACGCCCGCAGTGTCCACGTCAGCCTGGACACCCCAATTAAAAGCATTTCTGCAAAATTAATCCTTCACCAGGGAAGGTGCTTTCAGTTCACGTTTACGTCTCACCTTGTCGTAATTCCCATTATGAACAGGTGGGGTCTGCTCTGTTCTGCTCCTTATTTGGGGGACTGCATCATCACAGGCTTCTCACTTGCCTATGATAAGGCATACGAACTAAGGCATAGGCTTCTCACATGCCTACAAGGCATAAATGATTACGAACTCAGAGTCTCAATTCTGGCCACCACTCTTAAAGTGCAGCAGCACTTGCCATGCTCGCAAACTGACTCGAGAGTCAGTAAGACAAGCCCCTCGCCTCATCAGCCAAGGCTTAGCAGAGATGGAGATGACATCAGGACTAGAATATTCTGAAATGTGTCAACTACTTTTCCTACTAACATCTCAGCATTTGGACGAGAACTGGCATAAAAAAATTTTACAGGTTAAAAAAAAACTTTAATTGCCATTTCTGTTTTTCAACGAACGCATGGATACACGGACACGCACATAATGTGACACGATGCAGCAATCTCAAGAAGCTAGTTCTGATGCTCACAACACGGTGAATGGACCTAAAACACGCTGAGCCAAGTGACAGAAGCCAGACTCAGAGGGCACAGACCGCGGGCTCCCCTTCAGAAGGCATCCTGCAACAGGCTACATGCAGAGACAGAAGACGCTCCGGAGCGGCAGGCCCCGAGGGAGCACGGGGGAGGGGTGGCGGCTCCGGACACGGGATCTCCTGACGTGGCAGCACAGTCCCGAGCCTGGCTTGTGGTGGGCGACCTGACCTCACTGGGCACAGAAGAGCACCCACTGCTCCGCGAGTTCTATGCCAACAGCAACCCTTCCTTCTCAGTCAGTCCTCCTGCCAGCCCCAACACGACCTACATTCAAGCTGCAACTCTGTGTTCCGCCATGGTATAGCCGTAAGGGAAAGAGCCTCTGAAGGTGGAGGGGAGAACGTGCAATTCAAACACTAGCGGTAGACACAAAGAAGGTCCAATGTCAACCCAAATTTGGTCCCAGTTTGTAGGAGGGCAAGCACCCAAGACAGATGCTGCCAGCTCTTGACAGCGAACGACCTTCCCAAATAAAAGATGACTGCATGTGCCGGACCTGAACAGTCCACCTGACAGCAGAAAGCAAAGGATGAGGCCATGATGAGGCGGCCCCCGAATAAGGAGCAGAGCAGAGCAGACCCCACTGTGGCAGCCACAGGGGTCTCCAGGATGCGCGGCCTGGGAGCCCGGGCTCATCTGAGAGCTGGCGTGTACTGGGCTGTGCACAGAACCTTGGCAACAAACTTGATGAAGCAGCACTGTATCTGCAGAGTATACAGATGAAAAAAAAACAATGGCTTGCACTACTCTGTATCCCAAACTCTAGTAATTCACTTTCACCTTTTGGAAATGGACACACATCATAACAACCAGATAGGGACACTAACAAGAAAGGAAAATGACACGGCAACATCCTTAATGAAGACAGATGCAAACACCTTCAACAAGATACCAGCAAACCGAATGCAACACGACATTAGAAAGATCCCATATCACGATAAGTGGCATTTATTCTAGAGATGCCAAGGATGGTTCAACATCCGTAAATCAACCAATACATCATGTTAACAAAACGGAAGAATAAAAATATATGATCATCTCAATGGATGCAGAAGAAGCACTTAACAAAGTTCAACATTTATGATAAAAAAAACACCTCTCAGTAAGATGGGGACAGAGAGACCATACATCAACATAATAAAGGCCACGTGTGGCGAGCCTACAGCTAGCATCATACAACGGTGAAGAGCTGAAAGCCCTTCCTTAGATCAGGAATAAGACAAGGGCGCCGGCTCTCACCGCTTTTATTCAACACCGTACTGGACGTCCCAGCCCTGACAATTAGGCAAGAAAAAGAAATAAAAGGCATTCAAGTCAGAAAGAAGTATAACTTTCACTACTTGCAAGTGACATGATACTACACTTAGAAAATCCTAAGGAGTCCACTAAAAACCTGTCAGAAGTAATAAATGAGTTCAGGAAAACTTCAGCATACAAAATCAATACACTGAGTCCCCTATGGATGAGTGAGTTCTGCTCTAAGGGTGCATTCCTAAGTCCACAACCAAGTTGGCCTAAGTACTCAACTAACACAATCAGCTCTGTAAGCCCATTGTATTGTAATAGGTTTATAAATACCTTTCACACAAATAACACATTAAAAAACACACAAAAAATAAAGAAATCTTACAGTACAGTACCTTGAAAAGTCCAGTACAACAGCTGACACACAGGGCTTGGCCCTGAGTGGACAGGCCAGGAAAGTTACTGACTGGAGAGGGAGAGGGCGTGGGAGACGGTGCGGTGGAATGATCGTCAGCAAGAGGGGACGGAGGACGAGATGGAGTGTCACTCATCCTGACACAGGTGGCACAGGGCCCAGTTCCTTGCTGGATTCAATTACATCTACTCCCTTAAAAAAACCATCTAGTGATGTCTGGGTAGTGGCTTTTCTTCTCTCGTCATGGATGACATCCTGGTCTTGAAATAAAGATCCTACTCTGCTGGACCCTACACAGTACCACACAGTACACAAAAGCATAACCGCCTGCAGATGATGCGCGCATGTGACCTGCACACCAGACACATGAGCCTCATGTGACTGAACACGTGAACGCACGCTTGCATCTCTGAAAGCGCACGACTTGAAGGCCTGTGTGTAGGGGACTTCCTGTACACAGAAATCTGTGGCACTTTTATACACCAATAACAAACTATCAGAAAGAGAAATTAATGAAATCCCATTAACAATTTATCAAAAATAATAAAATAGGAATAAATTTAACCAAGGAGGTGAAACTCTGAGACTCTGATGAGAGAAACTAAAGAAGACACAAACAAGTGGAGAGAGAGCCCTCGCTCACGGATCAGAAGAATTAATAGTTAAAGGGTTTCCCAGGTGGCTCAAAGCAAAGAGCCCACCTGCAAGGAAGGAGACTCAGGTTCAATCCCTAAGTCAGAAATATCCCCCAGAAAAGGAAATGGCAACCTACTCCAGTATTCCTGCCTGGGAAATCCCATGGACAGAGGAGCCTGGCGGACTATAGTCCATGGGGGTCCCATAGAGTTAGACACAACTGAATGACTAAATAACAACAACAATATTGTTAAAATGCCCATAACACACAAAGCAATCTATAAATTCACTGCAGTCCCTATCCAAATTCCAGTGGCATTTTTCACAGAACTCGAACAAAAATTTCTAAAATTCACACAGAACCTGTAAAAGATTCTGAAGAGTCAACACAAGCTTGAGAAAGAACAAAACTGGAGGTATCAGCTCCCTGATTTTAAACTACACTACAGACCTACAGTAATCAAAGCAACATGGCACTGACCTAAACCCAAACACAGAGCCTAGAAATGAACGCACACTAATACGACAGTTTAAGCTATAACAGGTGAAAATAAACAAGCTGGGGGATCACATGTGCACACAGTTATGTTAACTTGTGACCGTTGGCAAGTTACTTAACTTCTCAGGGAAAAGAAGTTTTCTCGTCTGTAATGTACACGCATTACTCGAGGTTTTAATAACTTATTATAACAGGAAGCCCTTAGAACAATACCTGGCACTTGGTGCTATATACATAAAAGTGATCTTCTGCCACTTGGTGATCTGTACATAAAAAGGGGTTTACCAGTGTAGTATTATTGCTTCTATTATCAAGGTAATTAAATCACTAACTCATGTTTGTGCTGGAAATACAATGAGGGCCCTTGTGGGGATTACATTCGAAAGGGAGAGAGAGATGGAAACCAAATTGTCACGCAAATAAATATCAAATTACAGTCTCAACACATGCCACAAAAAAGAGGCACAGGCTGGAGTGAGAGCAGATAGTGTGAGACTTCACCAATCAAAGAGAAATGAAGACGCTTTCCTGAGGAAGCGGTGACTGAGCTAAGAACCCAGGATGGACGACCTTCCTGTGTCTGCTAACAAATGGAGAGAAACCAGGAATTTAAGTTCGACTGTAAAAATCTGCAAAAACTAAATCAGTATCACAAAGCTGAGGTCTGTGCCCCAAAGCCCATCCACTCTGGCTAACTCTAGGTAACGCTCTGTTTCACGAGGCATGGCCCATGCCCTTCGGCCTCTCACCCGGAAATGCTCTCGTGCTGCCGTTTCCTGTTGCTCTGCTTCCCTCCAGAGCCGACCTCCTCCTGACCACTGTTTGGAGCTGCTCTCTAAAGGCCCTCGCCCATCTTTTTTAAAACCTTCACTTCTACTTTGAAAAATTTCAAGCCAACAGAAAAACTGAAAGAATAACTCAATTAACAGTCACATACTCTTCACCTAGATTCAACTACTATTAAGTCGCCACTTTTGTGCTCAGGCACACACGCGTGCACACACACTCACCCTACACACGCACAAACTCTACGCATACACATGTAGTTATGGGGGCCTGCACCATCCAAGATTCATCTGCAGGTCAAGAGACTGCACCCCTAAATGCCTCGGCAGGTGTCTCCCCTAAAAACTACTCATAACCAAAAGCACAGAGCAACGAGGGCTTGTTCCAAGGATCACGCACACTGTTGGACCTGACGGCCAGGTGCTCAGGAATTGGGGTGCCAGCCTCTTGGGTTCTTGCCGTCTCCCCAGGACGAGTCTGGGGAGTCTCACCACGTCCTCCCCGTCATACCAGGCAGAAGTAGCTGGGGCGGGACCTGAGTGCGCTGTGAGTATCCATGGGCGCTGGGCAGGTGGACAGAAGGGAGAGAGCACCCACCACAGGGCCTCGGTGGCCCCTCAGACCAGACACCGGCAGCCTCAGGAGCCAGGCAGAAATGCAGAGTTCTGGGCCCCACCCTCTGGGTGAATAGAATCTGATCTGAACGAGCCTCCCAGGCGACTCAAGGAAGAGACTCTGACTTTCTGTTCCAGACTCTTACGGTACTGAAGCCACCACGGCGGGCTTAAACTGTCCTCTAAGCAGGTCAGACACTCACTGCTCTGCTCCCCCAGCTCACCGTGAGCACGTGGAGGGCCGGAAACACTGCCTCCTCCACCGCATACCCCACAGCACACCGCACAGGGCGGTCAGGCACCTGAGAGCGTGGCCCGCTGGCACATTCTCACGCCGAGCAGAGGGGGGCTGACCTCAGCCCTGCAGCCTCCTGTTTCCAGAGCTTTCTCTCCTTGGCGGGGCTCTTGAGTTTTCCAGAAACACTGCCCTGGGGACTCAGTTTTGGGCGGGGGCGGGGAGGGGCAGTGATCAAAGCTTTTATCTCCACATAGGCACACACGGCTGGGCAAGCGGGGCCTAAAATCAGACAGTCAGACCTGAAAACTTTTTACATAAAGAGGGCCACCCACAATCACATACTTCGTAAATCTTTCTGAACGACAAAAAATAAGGTAGTTTTGAAACGCTGCTAAATAATGACTGCATTATCTAAGAATAACCAGAACCACATTGAATGTATAACAAAGTTAAGACGTTGCAACATGTCTGGCTCTGGAACCAATTTAAGAACAAGAACCCAGCAGGAGGGACACATGACAAGAACGGCCCATAAGATGGAACAGTGTCAAAGAGCTTGTCAAGGAAATCACATGTGAAAAGCGGCGGCTGTTTTGAATGCCTGCAGTCAAACCACATTTCCCTGCGATGGTGTCCAGGAAAGAAAGAGGCACGGGAAGAACCGGGCCGAGCTCGGGCTGCTGCGAGCCGCACACAGGAGCCGGGCGGGCCTGAAGGGGGAAGCGCACGTACTTGGGGGTCTGCTGCACCTCTGCCCACCAGCGGTAGTCGGTGTGGCTGATGAGCAGCAGGATCTGGCACCAGAGCAGCACCAGGCCCGGGTGCGTGGGGACCATGGCGCGCACCCACGCGTTCAGGCTCTCCAGGCTGTAGAAGCTGCCGTCCGCGCCATCCCTCAGGAGCCTCGAGGCAGCTGTGGTGATCCTCCGGAACATCCCTGAAAACAACCCAGAACAGAGCGGATTACGGGACACGTCTGTGCTGCTCCCTGCGGCCCAACGCTTCACAGCCATGTGAAGCTTTCACAGCAAAGGGGTACACACAGGGCTCCTTCCTACACTCACATGATCAAGGCACCTGACACTTAGGAAACTCCAGCCTGACAATTCACTTCCTTAACCGAGCGGCCACGGAAGCGAGCGCCCCACCGTCCCCTCCTCCCCAGAGAGACCAGGCTCTCCCGGGTCTCTGAACAGGAAGCCTCGCTGGTGCCGACAGTGGACGCAGCCCAACAAAAAGGACAGCTGTCCCCACGTGGCCTGCAGTCAGGTCACTGCAGCCAGGACAGCCCGAGACACAGCCCTGCAGCTGGGCAGGGCGTAGCCGTCCTGAAGGCTCCAGCGAGCTGAGGGCCAGGTTGTCCCCCACACCCACCATGGCACGACCACCGGGTAGGGTGGCCAGGCAGGCAGGCACCCATGCTCAGCCCCGCACATCAGCAGCAGACCCAGGCAGGCTCTGTTCCAGCTTCCCCACAGCATCCTCCTTAGGGCCCGGAAGATCTCCCCCAGGGGAGAGTGGATTCACGCTTTCTTCTAGCCCACCTCGGGATAGACATGAAGCCAGCTCCACATGCCATCTCCCCACCCTGCCCCAGACGCACCCACCCCAGGGACCTGAGGACACGACTTTCTCCACAAAGTAGAAATGCTACTTTGGCCCACACATACAGGGGAACATAGGCCCTTTTGAAAACACCAGGAAGAGAGCTCTGCCTGCAGGAAGGCAGCGAGGGGGCCAGGAATGCTGCCTGCGGCTGGGCAGGCATCTGGAGGGCAGTAGGAAAGGGCAGGCGATGGGGTGACTGGATGACACGGTGAGCAGCAGGGAGCCTCACGGTGGCCACAGGCCAGACCCAGCCCTGCCCGTGGCAAAGCAATGGACACTGTCAGCCCGCCGCCGGCTCCCCCTGCTTCCATCTGGGCAGCCGGTTTCCTAGCGTTTGTAAAGTGGAGACCAGGTGCCTTCTTGTCTATTTGCGCCAGATGGAAACCGACACAGGCCAAAGACTGTGGGGTTCATAACCCTCCTCCAACATGAGGGGTAACAAAGTGAGAACATGAGGCCGTTACTCAAACCGGTTCCTATTTTGAGAAATAACACCTGAAACGGGCAAATTCAAAGGTTTCAATGTTCAGTGCAGGGGTGAAATTACTGTCATTGTTTAAGCAATGCAAAAACAAAAATTACCAACTTTAGATGCTAAAGTGAAAGTGAAGTCGCTCAGTCGTGTCCGACTCTTTGCAACCTCATGGATTGTAGCCTACCAGGCTCCTCCGTCCATGGGATTTTCCAGGCAAGAGTACTGGAGTGGGTTGCCATTTCCTTCTTCAGGAGATCTTCCCGACCCAGGGATTGAACCCAGGTCTCCCGCATTGTAGGCAGACACTTTACCATCTGAACCACCAGGGAAGCCCTTAGATGCTAAAGGCACCTTATTTACACAAAAGTACAAAATGATTTATTTCCAAACCAATCAACACAGTAATTCTGCCCCCTAGTGTGCTTAAAAGAAATGGCATCAAAATACACGAGGACAGCTCCTGCAGCTCAATTCCAGAAAAATAAACAACCCAATCAAAAAATGGGCCAAAGAAATAAACAGACATTTCTCCAAAGAAGACATACAGATGGCTAACAAACACATGAAAAGATGCTCAATATCACTCATAATCAGAGAAATGCAAATCAAACCACAATGAGGTACCATTTCACGCCAATCAGAATGGCTGCTATCCAAAAGTCTACAAGCAATAAATGCTGGAGAGGGTGTGGAGAAAAGGGAACCCTCTTACACTGTTGGTGGGAATACAAACTAGTACAGCCACTATGGAGAACAGTGCGGAGATTCCTCAAAAAACTGGAAATAGAACTGCCATACGACCCAGCAATCCCACTGCTGGGCACACACACTGAGGAAACCAGAATCGAAAGAGACACGTGTACTCCAATGTTCATTGCAGCACTGTTTATAATAGCCGGGACATGGAAGCAACCGAGATGTCCATCTGCAGACGAATGGATAAGAAAGCTGTGGTACATATACACAATGTAATATTGCTCAGCCGTTAAAAAGAGTACATTTGAATCAGTTCTAATGAGGTGGATGAAACTGGAGCCTATTATACAGAGTGAAGTAAGCCAGAAAGAAAAACACCAATACAGTATACTAATGCATATATATGCAATTTAGAAAGATGGTAATTATAACCCTGTATGCAAGACAGCCAAAGAGACACAGATGTATAGGACAGTCTTTTGGACTCTGGGAGAGGGCGAGGGTGGGATGATTGTGGAGAATGGCATTGAAACATGTATATTATCATATGTGAAACGAATCGCCAGTCCAGGTTCGAAGCATGAGACAGGGTGCTTGGGGCTGGTGCACGGGGATGACCAAGAGGGATGATATGGGGAGGGAGGTGGGAGGGGGGTTCAGGATGGGGAACACATGTACACCCGGGGCGGATTCATGTCAATGTATGGCAAAACCAATACAATATTGTAAAGTAATTAGCCTTCAATTAAAATAAAGAAATAAAAAAATACACGAAGAGCTAGGAACAAGACGTTTGTATACACTCATCACCTCTTATTTACAAATACTGACAGTACACGGTGATCAAAACCATCCCCAAGAAGAAAAAAAGGCAAAAAGGCAAAATGGTTGTCTGAGGAGGTCTTATAAATAGCTGAGAAAAGAAGAGAAGTGAAAGGCAAAGGAGAAAAGGAAAGATACCCCCAGTCGAATGTCGAGTTCCAAAGAATAGCAAGGAGAGATAAGAAAGCCTTCCTCAGCCATCAGTGCAAAGAAATAGAGGAAAACAATAGAACAGGAAAGACCAGAGATCTCTTCAAGAAAATTAGACATACCAAGGGAATGGGCACAATAAAGAACAGAATCGGTATGAACCTAAAGAAAACAAAAGATGCTAAGAAGAGGTGGCAAGAATACACAGAAGAACTGTACGAAGACGATCCTAACGAACCAAATAACCATGATGGTGATCACTCACCTAGAGCCAGACAGCTTAGAATGCAAAGTCAAGTGGGCCTTAGGAAGCATCACTATGAACAAAGCTGGTGGAGGTGATGGAACTCCAGTTGAGCTATTTCAAGTCCTAAATGATGATGCAGAGTACATCATGTGAAATGCCGGGCTGGATAAAGCACAAGCCAGAATCAAGATTGCCTGGAGAAATGTCAATTACCTCAGATGTGCAGCTGACACCACCCTTATGGCAGAAAGTGAAGAGGAACTAAAGAGCTTCTTGATGAAGCTGAAAGAGGAGAGTGAAATAGCTGGCTTAAAATTTAACATTCAAAAATCTAAGATCATGGCATCCGGTCCCATCACTTCATGGCAAATAGATGGGGAAAAAATGGAAACAGTGTCATACTTTATTTTCTTAGGCTCCAAAATCACTGCAGATGGTGACTGAAGACACTTGCTCCTTGGAAGAAAAGCTATGACCAACCTAGACAGCATATTAAAAAGCAGAGACATTACTTTGCTGGCAAAGATCCACCTAGTCAAAGCTATGGTTTCTCCAGTGGTCATGTATGGATGTGAGAGCTGGACCATGAAGAAGGCTGAGCGCCAAAGAATTGATGCTTTTGAACTATGGTGCTGGAGAAGACTCTTGAGAGTCCCTTGGACTGCAAGGAGATCCAACCAGTCCATTAAAAGGACTGATACTGAAGCTGAAGCTCCAATACTTTGGCCATGTGGAGAACTGATGTGAAAAACTGACTCATCGGAAAAGACCCTGATGCTGGGAAAGATTGAGGGCAAGAGGAGAAGGGGACGACAGGATGAGATGGTTGGATGGCATCACCAACTCGATGGACTTGTTTGAACAAGCTCTGATAAGTAGTGATGGACAGGGACGCCTGGAGTGCAGCGGTCCACGGGTCACAGAGTCAGACACGACTGAGCGGCTAAATAAGGAACGATGAGGACCAACCGAACAATGTCCAAAGACATGAGCTGCAAAGTCCATGTGCCCCGGTGCCGGGCTGGGCGCCTGAGCAGGGCAACGCCCACGTGAGTTCCCGGTGCCGGGCCGGGCGCCTGAGCAGGGCACAGCCCACGTGAGCACCCGGTGCCGGGCCGGGCGCCTGAGCAGGGCAAAGCCCACGTGAGCGCCCGGTGCCGGGCTGGGCGCCTGAGCAGGGCAACGCCCGCGTGATAGCCCGGTGCCGGGCCAGGGCGCCTGAGCAGGGCAACGCCCGCGCGAGAGCCCGGTGCCGGGCCAGGGCGCCTGAGCAGGGCAACGCCCGCGTGAGAGCCCGGTGCCGGGCCGGGCGCCTGAGCAGGGCAAAGCCCGCGTGAGAGCCCGGTGCCGGGCCGGGCGCCTGAGCAGGGCAAAGCCCGCGTGAGAGCCCGGTGCCGGGCCGGGGCGCCTGAGCAGGGCAAAGCCCACGTGAGAGCCCGGTGCCGGGCCGGGGCGCCTGAGCAGGGCAAAGCCCATGCGAGCGCCCGGTGCCGGGCCAGGGCACCTGAGCAGCGCACAGCAGCTCACACGCCACTCCACACATGGCCGTTCAAAGTAACCAAAACTAGATCAAAGAAAAGCGCTGCAGCCACAGCAGCCACACTTCCAGAACCCATGGGCCATGTGCAACCAGGAGTAGCTGGGTTGGCGCAGACACAAGAAGCTGGGCTGGACGGCACTGCGACACACTATTAAAGTATCGTTCCTGGTTTCTTAGAAAAGGAAGAAGGTTAGAACAACAGGTGAGTGAACTCCCTGACTGACACAGAAATCCCTGGGAGTGGCAAAGGCCGCAGAATGCACCGCTCTTACCAGAGAAGGTGGAAAGCAGCCCCCTGATGTGGACTGGCGTCAGATCCACACCAAATGATGGCCAAACACAAAAGTGACCAACATGCGAAAAACAACTGATTCTTCAATGGCTTACTTTCCTCTCAACTAAGCACTTACTGTGGTGGGTCGGTGGGGCCTCAATTGGAAGATCCTCAAAAAGAAAACTGTTTCCGTGTTAAGTAAATAAGGTGGCTTGAAGCTACAAGCCATCATCACAGACTCTGGCCACACCGCAGGGCCAAGGGCGCCCGCAGTCACCCGGCGCAGCTGAGGAGGCATGCCGCCCCATCCCTCTCGGTCCTGCCGCCTCCCAGGCCCTCTCAGGAATTCTCTCCAGAGCGCCAGCTCCTTCTTCTCCAGGCCTCAGCTCTGTGGCCTGCCCCGTGCTCTGCGCACCCTGTGCTCCTGCCACCGTCTTGTTTGCTGATCAGGAGACACCAGGACCTGCGGCGGCATGTCTGTGTACTGTCTGACTCGTGAGACTGATGGCAGAGGCAGGAACCACATCAGCTGTGCTGACCACCGCACACCCAGGCCCGGCCCGGTGGCGGGTGACTCAGCATGTCTCTACTGAGCGAATAAGGCTGAGGACGGTAACGACCTTCTGCTTTAAAGGTGCGCACCTGCGAGCGTGCTTTACTCTGCGTTATGGTGATATACACACGGGCGGGGTGTGAACTCATGTGGATATGTCACTCTGAAGCAAATTAAACATCTCGCAACAGAGAAGGCTCTCTGATTCTACAGGTGCCCTGCCCCGCCCTCTGCAGGCAGCTGCTTCTCACTCTGCTGGAGGCTGGTGGGTGCCTCCGAGCCCCCCTGGTGCGCTCCCAGCAACTGCAGCAGACCCTCAAGGCGCGCTGTCCACTCCGCTCCCCTCACTTACTGTCATTGCTTGTTCTTCAGCTGCTAAATTGTGTCCGACTCTGCAACCCCATAAACTGCAGCATGCCAGGCTTCCCTGTCCTTTACCCTCTCCCGGAGTTTGCGCAGACTCACGTCCATTGAGTCAGTGATGCCCTCCAACCATCTCCTCTGTCACCACCTTCTCCTCCTGCCCTTAATCTTTCCCAGAATCAGGGTCTTTTCCAATGAGTCAGCTCTTTGCATCAGTATTGGATGTGAAGTATTGGAACTTCAGCATCAGTCCTTCCAATGAATAGTCAGGACTGATCTCCTTTAGAATGGACTGGTTTGATCTCCTTGCAGTCCAAGGGACTCTCAAGAGTCTTCTCCAGCACCACGGTCCAAAACCATCAATTCTTCGGCACTCAGCTTCCTTTATGGTCCAATTCTCACATCCATACGTGACTACTGGAAAAGTCATAGCTTTGAGTATATGGACCTTTGTCGGCAAAGTAACGTCTCAGTGTTTTAACACACTATCTAGGTTTGTCATAGCCTTTCTCCCCTCGCTACTGGAAAGTAACCCCCTCCTGCAAAGGATGGCTGTCCAACCTCTCAGTGGGCCCAGGGTGGCCTGGCCCGGGTGACTGCAGGCGCCCTTGGCCCTGGGGTGTGGCTCAGAGGACTCATGCAGCCCTGAGACCACGAGTCAGAGGCCCTCCCTTCTGCCGTGGGGAAGGAGCCCACCAGAGAACAGAGCCAACATAGTAAGAGCTGAGACGTGGAAATACGCATCGTGGCCACAGAATGAAGCGCACCAGAGGCCGTCACCCAAACAGCACCCACTCCCACACTTCCGGATGCGCTGAGGGTCTGGGCCAAACTTTCCTGCTGTTCGTGTTCCCCGAGATTAGAACTGCCTGTTGCTTTTCTTGCTGAGAAAACAAAGATATGCCTGTACCCGATAACTAGCAAGACTATTGCTTTTGAAAACGCTCATTCCTCTTAAAAAACTCAGTCTGCTTCCTATACCTGCTACAGGGCAGGGACTTTATCACCTTTCTCTCTCTCGGGAAATGACTTTTCAAATTCACAATCATATATAAAGGCAACATGTGAATCAGATTCACGTTCCCACAGCACACATCTGTCACACACACACAGGGCACAGCAGAGCTGGCTCCATGCACACCTGCACGCTGGGTGCACGGGTAGGGCAGGGGGAACACAGACGCTCTAGCCAGGCTAGTGCGATGCACCTACCGGACTTGAAGATGTGGATCAGACACATGAGCAGTGTGCCCAGCTCCTGGCAATAGAAAGTGTGCTGCTGTTCACTCATTTCCACTCTCAGCTGCTTTGTAACAATGTCCTCTAAAAGGATGCCAACCAGCTGCAGCAGGAACCTTCAGAGAAAGGGAGACCGTCAGAGTCACTCCTAGGAAGTGCGCCCATGAACACAACACACACAGTAGACACAGGCAGAGTGCACTGCAAGTGAAGTAGAACAGTGACGCGTCAGTCGCTCAGTCGGGTCCCACTCTGTGCAACCTCATGGACTATAGCCTGCCAGGCTCCTCTGTTCTTAGGATTTCCCAGGCAAGAATATTAGAGTGGGTTGCCATTTCCTTCTCCAGAGGATCTTCCCGACCCAGGAATTGAACCCGGGTCTCCTGCACTGCAGGTGGATTCTTCGCCGCCTGAGCTGCCAGGGAAGCCCAGTGAAACGAGAGGAGTGTTCAATCCCATCCCTCTGGCCTCTCTGTGCACCGCTGTCCTCTAAAACAAGACGGGACAACCACACCACCTCTGAAGGAGCGTCAGGAGGCCAAAATGACCTGTGGTATCCTTCAAAGCTTTCAACCACCAAGCGGGCTAATGCCCACCAGAGGGAGTTAATACAGCCTCCTCTCCAGTCACCCGCCTAACCGTGACAGCGTGAGCCACAGGCTGCGTGTTGAACAGGGACAAAAGGATGCTGTGCACATTCACCCGACTGATCTCCACGATGAGTTCTACCTACGGCCAACCAAGGGTGGCACACGGCCATAATGCGGGCAGGAAGTGAGCTCCCAGGACACGCTCTATGAGCTCTAACTCAGCGCACATCCCGAGTCCAGCAAAGGAGGAGGCACACTTGTCTAACAGCAAGTCTGTACAGTGCCCGAGTCATGAGCGTGGCCTCCAAGGAGCTTCCCTAAATCGACACGGGCAAACACAATTTGACGCCACAAATACACTGAAGGGGCTTCCCAGGTGGCTCAGTGGTAAAGAATCTGGCTGCAATGCAGGAGATGCAGGTTCAACCCCTAGATCAGGAAGATCCCCTGGAAAAGGGATGCCAACACGCTCCAATGTTCTCATCTGGAGAATCCCATGGACAGAGGAGCCTGGTGCGCTGCAGTCCACAGGATCGCAGAGTTGGACATGACTGAATGACCAAGTACACACAGGCATGCGGAGGGGAGCGCAGCAGAGTGCTCCACCCGGCAGGGCGTGGGGTTCCACTGCCCACGGTGTCAGGATGGCCATGCACAATGCGGAGGAACCGAAGTGGGTCTTTTCAGTGGGTCTTCCTACGTTGTCCAATTCTCTGCAGGCAACGCACCCACCGACTACTCTGGGCAGTCTTCAGAGGGTCTGATTCAGGACCTGACTGAGCCTGCAGAGAGGCAGGACCAAGGGCCAGAGACGAGGCTGGCTGGGCAAAGAGAACACACCAGCTCCTTAACCCACCTTGTCGGTCTTACGGATCCAACACCACACGACAGCCCAAGGTCACGGACCAGACGTGGAGCGTACCTGGCAAATGTTTCTTCCGGCAAATTCTTCGTCTGTCTCCCTTCACTGTGTTCCTCCAGTGCTGAAGTACTGTCCCCATCTCGTAACCTACTGATTGTCGGACAGGAGACTAAGTACGGAGAGAAGGAGAGCTCCTGGATGCGTGACAGGACAATGTCTTCGGTCGACTGGGAAATCAGCACCCGCAAGATGGCCAGGATGCCTGACACCCACAGCTGGACGGTGCTCACCGACGCCTGAGGACAGAGCGGGGGGAAGGCGCTGCTGAAGAGGAGGACAGCCGGACTCTCCCCCACCGCCAACATCAGTTACAAAGACCCCCTGCTTTGATAAAGCCACCGTAAGTCCCTATCTCGCTGGTTCTCAAAGTGTGGCCAGGACCAGCGGCCTCAGTGCCATCTGGGAACCTGTGGAACAGGCAGATTCTCCACCCCCAGTCCCGTAGACGCCTCCAGGTGAACCAGGTGGGGGAACCCAGAATGCCACCAGGAGGCAGGTACTCACCAGGGTGTCTGGGGTAACAAACATACTCCGTAAAAGCATGTCCACGGGGCGCAGGGAGGAGGGGGCCAAGACCTCAAACAACGTGTTCAGCACTCCCAGGGCCTCGTGAGAATCAATGTGCACCTGTTGCAAGTGAACGTCACAGACGTTTCCCCGTAAGCCCGCAGAAAGAAGGTCGACACTGCCCTTCACGCGAGCGCACCACGGCCCGGTGACCTGGACCATCCCATCATTCCCACCCCCCAAAACTCCCATACGTCTCAATGTCAGCAGTGAACCAAGGAAACATTTTTTAGAACAACACCGTAACAGCTAGATTTTTTTCCCACAATGGAAATCTTTTCATTTCATTTAGATTTTTACTAAATAAACCAAATATGCTTTCTGCAAAAATTCAAACAAGTACAAGTATGAGAAATAATCAGCTGAGACCGTGCGGCCTGACACGGTCACCAGCAGCGCTTCGGCGACCAGCCTCTCCCGCATCTCTTCACGCATGCACAGTTCACCCCACGGGTGTCACACACTCTGTCTTCTGCCTTTCTTCACGTTCTTTAGCTGCCCTCCATCCCCACCCCACCACCGAGTAAACAATGTTAGCAAATCAGCGCCATTCTCTTAACTTCCTCCGCGTTCCTACACCTGCAGAGGAGTTTCTAAGTTGTTTCGAAAATCGTATTACGTCTCTGCTTTTTTTTCCATTAAAAATATAATGAAGAACTCCCAATGCAACAGGTTCCAAATGCTAAGGTTACTTTTAAAGGATGCAGAACAGTCCAGATTGAGTCTACACACAGTGCGCTCACCCGCCACTGAGCCCGTCACTGCTGACGAGGGCGCACGGCCACATCTGCAGGAAGTCTCTCCTAGGTTTCAGAACACCATGCCGCCTGCTCCTCCGGTCCCCCCACCCCCACCCCCCTCCATCCGTCTGCAGGGCCCCTAACGCCTCCCGGGGATCGGCTGCCTCCCACTGCCCCGCCTCCCCGGCCCACAGTGCCCCCGCCCCCTCAAGCCTGACCTCCAGGCTGGCACCCCAGGGGCTTGCTTCAGCTTCCTCGAGGACCTCCTGCTCGCCCAACCCAACACGCCCGGATGAGGCTCCAAGCCCCCGTGGAACCCCGCCCCGTCCAGGCGGCCCCTAAGCCATCACCTGGCGGTTCCCGACTGGCCCTTCCTCTCACGCCCACTGACGCTGTCGGCACAGCTGGATCTGCGTCCACGTCGTGTCCAGCAGGCACCCCTTCCTGCCCCTCGGACCCACGCCCAGGTCCACGCGGGTCCTGAGCTGTGAGGGGCTCTCTCTGCTACCCATACCACCCTGACCACCTGTTCAGCTCTCAGGTTCACCCCACCCCGCTTCCTACCAAGCCCTCTGAGGGCTCCCCCACGTCCTCCCCAGAGAGAGCTTCCCTGGCATCTGCTCAGGTCACCCCTTACTTCCTTCAAGTCCCCAGGGGTGTCACCCCCTCTACGACACTTGTTGGACACTGTAAACGGTCACCAGGTCCTCTGCTGTCTGTCCCCAGCCCTATTCCAGCATCCTCTTGGGCCAGGAGGGCAGGCGTGGTCGTTGGGGGATGTGCGGATGCACACCGCGCTGTGCCCCTGGCCCGCAAACTGCCCTGCACGCAGCGCCACTGCAGGGGAAGGCACGCTGGGCCTTCTCCCCACACTGCGGCCCGCCACCTCTTCAGTGTCTGCGGTGAGAGGAGCGCAGAGCTCATGGAGCCCCACCCTGGAGACGCGGACCTGCAGCCATGGACGTCTCGGCCAGCTGAAAACAGCAGAGCCACCCACTCACTAAAACTGCGTCTTATCAGGACTTCCCTGGTGGTCCAGGGGCTGGGACGCTATCCTCCTGCTGCCTGAAGCCTGGCTTTGATCCCTGGTCGGGAGTTGAGATCCCGCAGCCACATGTCATGTGCTGGCTGGCAAAAAAATCCTGTGTATCTGTCGCTCTTACCAGACGCCATGACCCCGCCCCCACTGGAGGGATGACAGTCTGTGATGAGAACAGAGCAAGCAGCTGACCCTGTGAAGACAGGGCCTACCCGCTCCCGTCAGTGCCAAGAGCCATGGGCACCGCAGCGCCAAGAGCCATGGGCACCGCAGCGCCAAGAGCATTCGTTCTCGAGTTGGCCGGCCCGGATGAGCTGACAGGCACCTGCTGGCGACACCCACAGCGCCTCACACCCAGAGCTCTGCCAGCAGCGGGCACGGTCTCCTGGCGGCGGGCATGGTCTCTGGAGGGACCGTCTTTGGTGCGTCCCTGCCACTGGCTCTAAAGGCAGTGCTGCACCCAGGCAGGGTGTCCCACCCTCAACCCCGCATGGGTGGAGCCCACCGACTGCATTGTTCAACCACAGAAATCCTCACTAAATGATGGCTCACTGCTAGGCTACTCTCTAAGTGGCAAGAGAAAACCGTCCCCAAAGAGCAAACAGGAGGAAGGCAGGCGAGCAGGAAAGGAGGCAGCCCCGAGGTGCTGTGGGACCCAGGCCGTCTCTGACCCAGGGCGCGCACTGGCCCGGGTGCACGGGTAACGCCGATCCCGAGCACACAGCTCCCAGCTGCCCCCCGGGGAGGCGTGGGCGGGACGGGGAAGGAGACGCACCTGCTGCTTGGCCAGCATTGGGAGGATGACGTCGGCCACCTGCCGAGACAGCCGCTTCCATCTGTCCTCGCTCTCCTTGTGGCACTGCCGCAGGACCAGCGTGAACATCTCCAGCACCTGCAGGGACGGCCTAGATGCTCAGAGCCCGGCCTGCATTTCCCCAGGCGCCGTGCACACCAGGCAGACCCAGCGCGGTCACGTCTCGGGCCTCCCCAGGCTCCAACCACAGGAAAGCCAGGCTCCTCTTGGCCTCGGGCAGAGCACGAGTGCAGCTCCGACCGGACCGCTGCACAGGGTCCCCTGGCTCCCGTGAACCTTCCCCTGTTCTGCGCTCTCTGCAAAGGTCCGCTCCCCCTGAGGACGGTTTACTTCAGAAGAGTTCGCGTGGCTGAGCCCCAGTTTGGTCGTGATCCCTCCTAAACAGAGACCCCTGAACGCCTGTTTGGTAAACACGGTATTGCAGCACAGGGCCACCATGAACCTGCTGCCAGGATGGCGCCCGTCACGACAGCAGACAGGGAGAGACGCGGGAGCCAGGCAGCCTACAAAGCTGAAAATGCTTAATCGCAGAGAAAGTCTACAGCTCAGTCTATAAAATGCCACGTTCCAGGCGGGGCCCACTCCCTGGAAAGCCTGCCCGGATGCCTCCTCCCACAGTGGCCTCTCCCTTCCCGGGACCCAGAGGCACTTACGCAAAGGCAGGTAACTGCGCTGCGCCCCGTCTTCCCAAACCAAGGCCAGCCCGCCCTGTCCCGTCAGCCAGGCTGGGAACATGCAGGATGCCAGCCCACATGCCTGCCAAGAGCCAGGCACTGGCTCCCGACCGTCTAATGGAAGTTGTACTCTTAACTGTATGGGATTTAATTCAACACTAAGTATTTAGTTAAATATTATCTAGGTTAAGCAAAACGAGAACGCACAGAGAAAGTGTTTCTATGAGAGAATCTGATGACCAGAGACAAAGAATAACAGGGATTACTGAAACCATGAGGGTGAGGCCCCCGCCAGCCACAGAAGAGGGCTCTTTAAAAAGCCAGGTTTCAGACAGCCTCACACCATCTGAAATTTCAAATGTACCTGAAGGAAAGCGAAGCCAGAAATCAGTGCAAAGACTCTGGTCCTCCATCAACACGGTGGTAAATACACATACAAACAAGTCTTTAAATCACTTCAGGCAGAGATCTTTAAACACAGTGACTCAGAACTCCCCCACCGTGATCAACGCGGCTGATTTTTGGTCCTCATTTCAGAAAAGGGTCCTCCAGCACCCTGACTGAACTTGTGACCGCTGGCCAGGCTGTGCGGCCTTAAAGAGAGACCCTGTTAAGCCTTCTGCCTGCAGCGTCTCCCCACTGCCCAAGAGCCCAGGGCTAGCACAGAGCCATGCTCACTGACGAGTGGACAGGGCCACAGGGCGCTTCCTGCCATTCCTGCAGGGACAGGGAAGGGTCAGTAATGCATCCCCCAGCCCCACCCCTTACCTGATGGTACTGGATGAGCCTCAGTAACATGGACACCACCACCTCTTTCTGGGTTTCAAGCTCTTTTCCTGCATCAGCCTTATTGGTTCCTCTTAAAACGAAGAGGTCGTGGACTATGGGCTGCAGGGCGGGTATGGCTGTGGGCACAGAAGGGTGCTAAGAAGGCATTCGGAAGACAGCACCAACACCTCCAGGTTATTTCCGAGGAACAGAGAAAACTCTGAGCCACACCTGACTTGCTGATAAGGGATAATTTCAGGTTACCCAGGAGTGCAGTGAAAGTACCTGGACACCATCCTGGAAGGTCAAGAGTCTTCCCTGACACTTGACAAGGCTGTGAAATCTTTTCGAAAACTAGGGCTTCTGTGACATAACATTACTTCTGACACAAAGTGACACAAATTCAAAAGTCAAATTTAAACTAAAACCTTCCGACTAACTAAAAGAGCAGCATTCTAACCTCATGCACAATCTGCTCAAAAATTCACCTGAAAAGAGGACAGACGCTTTTCCAACAGAAAACACTTAGTCAAAATATTAGACTTCTATACTGTTTCAAGCAATTAAACTCACTCTCTCCTTAGACTAAGGGTTTCCCCCTCAAGGCATGTCTTTACTCAAAACAGCAAAGTGAGGTCTTTGGCCTAACACACCCTCATGAGTAAACTAGGAAGGCCTTTCACTGAGGAGCGTCAGCCCGGCCGAGTCACCACACTTACCGAGAGCCACACTCTCACCCTCAGTCTCTCACGCACACACTCACACGCACACACTCACTGTCACACACACACACACTCAGTCTCACACACATTCACACACTATGTCAAACATGCACACACTGTCACACACACACTCACACAGTCTCACACACATACACTCACAATCTCATACACAGTCTCACACACACTCACACAAACACACTCAAACACTGTCTCACACACACGCACACATTCACATGCACACACAGTGTCACATGCACACTCACATGCACACACAGTGTCACACACACACACTCACACTCAAACACTATGTCACACACACGCACACACTCACATGCAGACACACACAGTGTCACACGCACACATGCACACACACAGTCTCACACTCACAAACACACACACACAGTGTCACACACACACACTCACAAACACACACAGTCTCACACTCACAGTCACACATGCACACACACACAGTCTCACACACACACTTTCACACACACACTGCCTCACACACTCACACTGTCACACACACAGTCTCATACACACACTGTCTCACACACACACACGCACTCACACACTCACACAGTGTCTCACACACAGTCTCACACACACTCACACACACTCACAATGTGTCTCACACACACACACTCACACTCAAACACTGTCACACACCACACACACACGCGCACATGCACACACACAGTGTCACATGCACACACTCATGCACACACAGTCACACACACACACTCACACAGTCTCACACACACACTGCCTCACACACTTTTACACACACACTGTCTCACACACACACTCACACACTGCCTCACACATACAGTCTCACACACAGTCTCACACACACTCACAATGTGTCTCACACACACACACTCACACTCAAACACTGTCACACACCACACACACACGCGCACATGCACATGCACACACACAGTGTCACACGCACACACTCATGCACACAGTCACACACACACACTCACACAGTCTCACACACACACACTGCCTCACACACTTTTACACACACACACTCACACACTGCCTCACACATACACAGTCTCACACACACACGCACTCTCACACACTCACAGTCTCACCACACACACACTCACACGCACACACACACACACTCACACAGTGTCTCACACACACACTCACACTCAAACACTATCTCACACACACGCACACACTCACATGCAGACACACACAGTGTCACACGCACACATGCACACACACAGTCTCACACTCACAAACACACACACACAGTCATACATGCACACACTCACATGCACACACACTGCCTCACACACACACTGCCTCACACACTTTCACACACACACACACTGCCTCACACACTCACACTGTCTCACACACAGTCTCACACACACACTCACACATACAGTCTCACACACACAGTCTCAAACACACACACACTCACTGTCTCACACACACAATCACACACACACACACACACAGTCTCACACACACACACACTGTCTCACACACACACTCACACTGTCTCACACACACACACACTGTCTCACACACACACACAATCACACTCACACACACACACAGTCTCACACACACACACACACAATCACACTCAACACACACTGGCTGAGTTTCCCACAGATGACCAGGCTCCGCAGTAAAAACAGTAAGGTCTGGCTGTCCATCAACTTTCTTTCCAAAGAAAGAACTTCCTTCCCTCTGGTCTGGGAAGCCTCAGTCGCCCCTCCCTCTGAGACCTGCACCCTCAGCTCCTACGCTCCAGTGCGCACGCGCAGTCAGGACTCCTCTGCCGAGGCCTGGACTGAGGCCCCGCAGTAAGCTGGCCACCTTGCTAGCGTGGAGGTGGCGAGAAGCCGAGCCCTGCGCACCCCCACCCCTGGCCCCGGGGTCCTGCCTGCCGCGGGACAGCACACGGGGACCTCACTTTAACTCCTATGAAACAGCCAGGCAAAACAGAAGGTCCTGAATCAAGGCCACACTGTACCTTCCAGGGCACTGGGCAATAAACCCAGTGGCCTTACAGAAGCCAGATTTTAAAACTCTGTTTCACATGGATAGACAAAAGTATTTATGCCAGACTCCACGTGCGCTGTTTTTACCCAGGCGGATCACACTCCTTTCTTCAGACACCTCCGGCCAGAGTGCGCACACACACACACACACACACACACACACACACACACGCACAGCCGGAGGGAGGCAGTGTAAGCGCACAGACCAAAGAGCCGGGGAGAGGCCTGCCTCACGTTACCGTGCGTCACCGCCTTCCTCCCGCTGGCCATGATGCCGTCACAGAGCTGGATGATTTTAGGGATCCCGATGATCTGTTTTGAGTGGTAGCGCTCGTAAGACAGTAATACCAGGAAGAAAAAGATGTTTGGGATAATTGCCTCCGACTCCCTAGAAACAGAAACAGCCAAAGACTTCCTTTTAAAATGAAGAAACATCATCGTATTAACAGCCCCAAACCACTCCTGATTCAAAGTGGAGAGCGTGCGTGTGAGAAAACAGGAGAGCATGGGGGGCAGCACTCAGAGCCTCGGCACCCGGTTCCGTCCTGTCACCCTCCTCTCGAGTCCCTCTCTGGGGTGGAGGCCCCACGCCCGCTGCGGCGCCCGGGTGGTTGTCAGGGCTCAGTGAGGGCCCAGAGGGAGGCACCCTTATCACCACAGTCCAGGGCGCCTCCATCTGCCCCTTGCCCTTCCGCTGAAGAAGCTGGCACCCAAAGGAGAAAAAGTGACTTGCCTCCAATCTCATGGTCAGGATGACACACGGCGAGAACGAGAGCCTGGGCCTCTAGACCAGGGGCAGGGGGAGAGGTGGGCAGACGGGCCTCTCAGAACACCTTCCTCTGCACGGTGCTTCCCTGACTACTGAGTGGCTCAGAAACTAAAGGAGTTTCAGTTTCAGTTACATTTACAGGAGGAAGTATTAAAACCTTATAGGCTAGCAAGGTAAAGTTACTAGAGATAACCATATCTAACACTGCTTTCTGTAAGATTAGAAAAAAATTAGTTATCTCAAATAAGATTTAATTTAGCAAAACTATTATAACTAAATGCTTTGAAATCTGAAATGAAAACTGACAGCACGTGTAATCGTCAGATAAAGAACTACCTCTCAACAAGGCTTGAGATACTTAAGTCATTAATTTTCAAGAGAAACAAAAATCTACAGCATGTTAATCAGACTTCCGTTAAAAACAATGCCTGGCAAAAATGCCTAATGATCTTTTGAAGTAAACACTCATCTTAAAAATCTAGAATTACATGTATGGACTTCCCTGGCAGGAAGTGATTAAGACACCACACTTTTACTGCAGGGGACACAGGTTCAATCCCTGGTCGGGGAACTAAGATCCACATGCCTCTTGGTGTGGCAAAAAAAAAATAAAATGAATCAAAAAAGAATTACATGTAATTATGTAACAAGGACAAGAAATCTAAAGTAACAAAATGCAATTACCTGAACTGGCCGACTTCAATGTATTCAAACTGCTTCAGCACAAATCCAATAAACACCTACAGGCAGGAAATACAATTTTCACATCAGTAACTAAAATGTACAAACAAGGTTACTTTCCTTGACACTCATCTATACAGACCTTTTAACAAGTTTCCTGACAGTAGACAACCCTGCTTCTATACAAGAACTCAAACGTACTCTACGGTCAGATGAGATAATTTCAAGACACTTGCAGAAACCACAGTAAACTCATTTACTGAACACTGAGGTGACTCAATGGACATGAGTTTGAGTGAACTCTGGGAGTTGGTGATGGACAGGGAGGCCTGGCGTGCTGTGATTCATGGGGTCGCAAAGAGTTGGACAAGACTGAGCGACTGAACTGAACTGAACTGAACTGAGGCGTAATCTTCTGGGAGAAACAAACGAGAAGCTCCAGAGGCCACCAGGGGGCCCCAAAAGGCGCAGCGCAGGTCCTGCTGGTCCGGCTGCGGTAAGCCCGGCAGTGTGGATGTCCTGAACTGGCTTAGGAACAAGACGTCCAGGTGAACACACCTTCTCCCCACAGTACCAGCGCTCAGGGGCCGGGCTCCGAGGGATGCTGGGGGCGCGGTGGCTGTGCGTGGAGGCCGCACTCACGACTGCTCACAGCCATGTCGAGCTTCGAGGGCATGGTCACTCCCGGCCCTGACACTCAGAGCTTATCTCCAGCTTCCTCCTGGCCCCGGCGTGACAGGGACACACGCAGGGGCTCCGTAAACCACGACCTGAATTGAGGCACATCGTGGGCCTGCTCTGCTCTTCTACCCCGTTCATAAAGCCCGTCACCACAACCAACCCTAACACCTGGGCAGAGAGGGGCCTCTAACCACCGAACGCCGGTCTCCATGTGGAGTCGCAAAGGTGCCCGCTGGGCTCCAACAAGTGGAGCCAGCCCACGCTGGGCCCCACTTCCTCCCGGGAAGCCCCACGGCGGGTCCCACGCCTGCCTCCCCTCAGCCACGGCCACCCCACCGCGGATGAGGGCGTCCCCTCCCCAGGGCCCCCTCCAGACAACAGAACCACCATCCCCAGGGAGCGTCTCCCCAGAGGAGGAAAAGGGCTCTGTGGAGAACGTCCTCCTGAAAACCAGCATGGAGGGCAGGATGCTGAAAATGCTGGCCCAGACAAAGCCCCCAGGCCCCCTCCTCAGGTGGCCCCCCAGCACCACTGCAGGGAAAGCGGTGTCGTCTTTCCGTCGAGCTTCCCCAGGAGAGTGACGGTGCCACAGCACCCACGACACAGTGACGTCTAGAAGCAAGTGGAGAGCTGCAGCGTTTCCACCTCAGGACACTTCCCATCTTGCCCAGGAAAGCCGCCCACGGTCACAGCCCAACAGGGACAGTCACATCCTGAGGCCCCAAAGGCAACTCTCCCTGTGGTGACCTTGGCTGGCCTGACTCCTGCTTTCAGAGAACTCATGTCATGAAAGGATCTGCCTCTCCAGTCGCATGCACTGGAGCAGGGCGCAGGGGTGAGGGCCCACGGGGCTGAAGCGAGTGCAGACCTTCGGGCCAGCTCAGACAGCCACTGCGTGGGGGCCAGCCGCTGCCCGACAGACCACACGCCTGTTCAACAGGGGACAGCTTGAGACTGGCAATCATTCCTCATAAGCTGTTTAAAAGTACACTCTGGATTCTGCACAGACGTCCCCCCAAACCGTAAATTCAAATTACTCTTGGGGTGGGGGCAGGTGGGTGGACGGGAGGAACCACCGCGGGAGCGTAAAGGCTGGAAAGCCTGGCTGAGGGCACCGTGCTCGCCGAGGCTCCGTGGGCCAGGCCTCTGCGCCCACCAGTGGGTGAGACAGAGGAGAGGCAGCAGCTGGTGTGGGAAGGAAACACACACTTCCTGATGGCAGATTTCAGTGTCTTTCCCAGTTAACATTCACTACGTCATGAACAGGTACGGCAGGTCACAGACACAAGTGTCCCACCTGGTCTGAATCCAGCAGGCAGTAGTTGACCCGCAGCTGAACCAGCTGCGCCAGCAAGTCCAGCACCTGCCTCTGCAACTGCACGGAGGTCGTGGTTGTGTACTGTTTTAAAGCTTTGATAACGAGAGGCTCGAACAAGCGAATGTGATTATGAATAGCATTCTATGAAGAAAAGAAAGAACACCCGAGTGAGTCTTCAGCGGCAGCCGCTTCCAGCCCGCAACCTGGGAGGAGCTCCCAGTTACCTTGTCTGCTCGGTTCTTTGTGACGCTGGTGAGGTTCGTCTTCAGCTGGGTCGACACTTTCTGGAGGACATCAAACCACCTGCAAGGTAGGAAAAAGGGCGAGCAAAGAACACCCTTACATACTCTCCTGTGTCCCCAGCTAGCCCCAGGTCAAGCTAACTCCAACTCACAAAACATTTCAGGGTCAGAAAGAACTTCAACAGCCACTCAGTGTAGCGGCATCAAGCTCTTCTTTTAATGAAGATTAGTCAGGCAAGGAAATGGCAACCCGCTCCGGTATTCTTGCCTGGAAAATCTCACGGACAGAGGGGCCTGGTAGGCTACAGTCCATGGAGTCGCAAAGAGTCGGACACAACCGAGTGACTGAGCACGCCATCAGACAGGACTGAGTTTACGGCGGACGGACCACCACGGCTCATCACCCACAGCAGGAGACCTGGGCCACAGCGCTACTGCCATTAGACCCTCACGCAGCCCAGAGGGCAGGGGTTGGAGGCGGCCAGGCTCAGGAAAGGCTCAGAGACTCAGAAGGCATAGCTTGATTTTTTTAAACTTTTACAGCAAATACCCTTTTCTTTTCAAGAAACGTAATATTAAATGACAGTAATTAGACAGTTGCTTGTTTTACTTATATCCCATATTAGACAAAAATTTAAAGAGCCCTAGTCGGAGAAGGCAATGGCAACCCACTCCAGTACTCTTGGCTGGAAAATTCCATGGACGGAGGAGCCTGGTAGGCTGCAGTCCGTGGGGTTGTGAAGAGTAGGACACGACTGAGCAACTTCACTTTCACCTTTCACTTTCATGCATTGGAGAAGGAAATGGCAACCCACTCCAGTGTTCTTGCCTGGAGGATTCCAGGGACGGGGGAGCCTGGTGGGCTGCCGTCTATGGGGTTGCGAGGAGTTGGACACAAATGAAGCAACTTAGCAGCAGCAGCAGTGTTGAGACTTAGAAAAAGTCTGTATATCACCAATTAGAGCCCAAAACATGGACATTTTCCTAAAATACTCTAAATCTATGTATCGAAAACCCAGGAATTCTACTGCTACTACAGAGTAGTAACTCAAATATGCACTAATAATTCACAGTAATTTAAGAAACTACTACAACTCCATAAGAAAAAACTACTGCAATTCCAGACATCCTTAAAAAAGAAAGTGAAGTCGCTCAGTCATGTCCAACTCTTTGTGACCCCATGAACTAGAGCAACCAGCTCTCCATCTATGGAATTTTCCAGGCAAAAGGACTGGAGTGGGTTGCCACTGCCTTCTCCGGGGGAATCTTGCTGGCTCAGGGATGGAACGGCATTGTGGTCAGACGCTTTACCATCTGAACCCCCGGGGAAGCCTAGCACAGCCATGAATTAAGTGGACAGAGGCCTCTGTCCACGATGCTGGGAACACACAGCCCACCAGTCCTCTGCACGCCAGCTCTGCTGTGCGTCCTGAGCTGCAGGCCCTGAGCGCCACCAGCACACAGAACCTGACTGCAGCGACACGCCTTCAGGGTCCGGGGACACACGCGCCCCCTTCCTGGTCTGCTGATCTGTCAGCGTGAGTGGTCTCGACTCAGCTCTCCTGTCCCACAGCCCAGCTCCACCCGCCGAGACCAAAACCCCCCCAGGCCCTCGTCTCTCACTGGACCACACGCTTCTCTGAAGGGGGCCCTGCCTTCAGCGCCACGGAGTGCGCTCTGGAACCCAGGGGCCCTCAAAAGGTTACCCTGAGGGGTCCTGGTCCTGCTCTGCCTGCACCACATTCCGCAGGCTGGCGTCCGCTAAGGCCTGGGTGAAGTGGGTGTACGGCGCCATGAAGCAGTAGTGGTACAGGCCGGGCCGAGCGCTGGAGGAGCCGAGGCGCTGCGCACGGCCCTGCGACTTGCTGGGGTGGGAAGACAGGCCGTCAAACTGGGAGGCCAGGTTTGTCCCGAACAGAGTCTTCAGCAACTGGAGCAGAAGAATGGAAGTCATCGGCATTCAAATTAATGCAGAATCTCCCACACATACACACTGAGTCCACCTGAAACCAACTGGATGCGCGAGCAGGACTTCTGGCCATGGGGGCATGGGAGGGGCACTCAGACAGCAGGAAGGGGACGGGAGCCTGTCCCCAAGGGCCAGCCCCTCCCCCAGGGGCGCAGGGGACAAGCACCCTCCTGGCCTGAGAATGAGGGGGCAGAGGCGTGCCAGCGGGGCTGCTGGACGCAGTGCCTCCCGAACGACAGGCAGCGCGCCAGCACCGTGCGGGAGAAGGGTTTCCCGTGAGCGCCTCGCTTACCTGCTGAACACACACGGTCGCCATCATCGGCTCTCGACTGAAGCAGGACTTCAAGTATCCCAGGACCTCTTCAACACACTGGAAAGGAGAATTGCGAGGCGTTAAGGGAGGCGAGCCACAGAGCACTCCCTGCCACAGCCCCACACAGACAGCAGACAGGCCGCTCCCATGTAAACTGGGGACGCCCGTCAACGCCGGAGGACACTCCGAGCAGGCGCTGGCTCACCGCAGTCAGAGGCTGCCAGCACAGAGGACCGGGGCCCAGGCTCTGGCCCTCCTTTCACGCGCTTCTACACTCATGCCCTCGCCGGCTCACTCGTCCAGACACAGGACATCGAGGACATCAAGGACCTGCCGCCCCCTGTGCATCCAGCCCTATTCTCAGGGCAGGAGATCAGAGTCCACAGGGGAGCTGAAAGCCCTGCATCCCTGGGGCGCCTGCAGATGGTCAGCTGAACACAACACATATTAGGCCAGGTGTGATTTGCCACAGAAAGTCCTGGATGTGTCTTGACAGCCTGCAAAGATGACCACCACGACTGCCCTCACAGGTGCTTCTCCAGCCTCGTACATGATGGCTGCGGCAGACAAGGATCCCTGGAGACAAGAGCTGGTCCAGGACCGCCACCAGCAGCCCCCTCCTCACGGCCACACGGTCCAGCCACCGCGCGCGGCACACCAACTACGGAGAGAAAGCCACTCACTTCATCCATGTGATGCAACTTCCTGTCCTGAAAAGTGACAGATTCTGTTCAACTCATATACTCAAGCCCATGTATGTTGAATATTCCGATTAACTCCCCCTGGACCTGACGTCCAAGGCTGTATACAGACCCTGCAGGGTTGAGTTTGTTCCACGTCACCACTCATAGCAGGTAACTAAGAAGTGTTAACAAGAATTCAACCAGAGTCTTTCATATCACAAGTTGTCTAATAAAGAATCATGTCTCTTATCAAATACATACGGAATTTTTCCCCAGGTCTCCTGCACTGCAGGCAGACACTTTACCATCTGAGCCACCAGGGAAATCCAGAAACTAAGCTCAGTTCAGCTCAGTCTCTCAGTCATGGCGGACTCTTTGCAACTCCATGGACTGCAGCACGCCAGGCCTCCCTGTCCTTCTCCCAGAGCTTGCTCAAACTCACGTCCATCGAGTCAGTGATGCCACCCAACAATCTCATCCTCTGTCGTCCCCTTCTCCTCCGCATTCAATTTTTCCCAGCATCAGGGTCTTTTCCAGTGAGTCAGCTCTTTGCATCAGGTGGCCAAAGTATTAGAGTTTCAGCTTCAGCATCAGTCCTCCCAATGAATATTCAGGACTGATTTCCTTTAGGAGGGACTGATTGGATCTCCTTGCAGTCCAAGGGACGCTCAAGAGTCTTCTCCAACACCACAGTTCAAAAACATCAATTCTTCGGCGCTCAGCTTTCTTTATAGCTCAACTCTCACACCCATGCATGACCACTGGAAGAACCATAGCCTTGACTAGATGGACCTTTGTTTGTCTCTGCTTTTCAATATGACGTTTAGGTTGGTCACAGCTTTTCTTCCAAGGAGCAAGCGTCTTTTAATTTCATGGCTACAGTCACCATCTGCAGTAATTCTGGAGCCCAAGAAAATAAAAGTCAGCTACTGTTTCCGTTGTTTCCCCATCTATTTCCCATGAAGTGATGGGACCAATGCCACGATCTTAGTTTTCTGAATGTTGAGCTTTAAGCCAATTTTTTCACTCTCCTCTTTAACGTTCACCAAGAGGTTCTTTAGTTGTTCTTCACTTTCTGCCATAAGGGTGGTCTCATATGCATATCTGAGGTTATTGATATTTCTCCCAGCAATCTTGATTCCAGCTTGTGCTTCATCCTGCCCAACATATCTCATGATGTACTCTGCATATAAGTTAAATAAGCAGGGTGACAATATACAGCCTTGACGTACTCCTTTCCCAATTTGGAACCAGTTTTCCCACTCTGGTTCTAACTGTTGCTTCTTGACGTGCATACAGGTCTCTCAGGAGGCAGGTATGGTGGTCTGGTATTCCCATCTCCTGAAGAATTTTCCACAGAAGAGTTTTCTTGTGATCTACACAGTCAAAGGCTTTGGCGTAACCAATAAAGCAGAAGTAGATGTTTTTCTGGAATTCTCTTGCTTTTTTGATGATCCAATAAATGTTGGCAATTTGATCTCTGGTTCCTCTGCCTTTTCTAAAACCAGCTTGAACATCTGGACATTCACGGGTCATGTACTGTTCAAGACTGGCTTGGAGAATTTTGAGCATTACTTTGCTAGTGTGTGAGATGAGAGCAATTGTGTGGAAGTCTGCACATTCTTTGGCATTGCCTTTCTTTGGGACTGGAATGAAAAGTGACCTTTTCCAGTCCTGTGGCCACTGCTGAGTTTTCCAAATTTGCTAGCATATTGAGTGCAGCACTTTCACAGCATCATCTTTTAGGATCTGAAACAGCTCAACTGGAATTCTATCACCTCCACTAGCTTTGTTCATAGTGATGCTTCCTAAGGCCCATTTGACTTCACATGGCTCTAGGTGAGTGATCACACCATCGTGGTTATCTGGGTCATGAAGATCTTTTTTGTATAGTTCTGTACATTTTTGCCTCCCTCTACTTAATATCTTCTGCTTCTGTTAGGTCCATATCATTTCTATCCTTTATTGTACCGATCTTTGCATGAAATGTTCCCTTGGAATCTCTAATTTTCTTGAAGAGATCACTTGTCTTTCCCATTCTGTTGTTTTCCTCTATCTCTTTGAACTGATCGCTGAAGAAGGCTTTCTTATCTCTCCGTGCTATTCTTTGGAACTCTGCATTCAGATGGGCATATCTTTCTGTTTGTCCTTTGCCTTCTGCTTCTCTTTTTCTCAGCGATCTGTAAGGCCTCCTCAGACAACCATTTTGCCTTTTTCCATTTCTTTTTCTTGGGGATGGTCTTGATCACTGCCTCCCGTAAAATGTCACAAACTTTCATCTATAGTTCTTCAGGCACTCTATCAGATCTAATCCCTTGAATCTATTTGTCACTTTGACTGCATAATCCTAAGAGATTTGATTTAGGTCATACCTAAATGGGCTAATGGTTTTCCCTACTTTCTTCAATTTAAGTCTGAATTTGGCAATAAGGAGTTTATGATCTGAACCACATTCAGCTCCTGATCTTGTTTTTGCTGACTGTATACAGCTTCTCCATCTTTGGCTGCAAAGAATATAATCAATCTGATTTCGGTATTGACTATCTGGTGATGTCCATGTGTAGAGTCTTCTCTTGTGTTGTTGGAAGAGGGTGTTCGCTACGACCAGTGCGTTCTCTTGGCAAAACTGTTAGCCTTTGCCTTACTTCATTCTATACTCCAGGGCCAAACTTGCCTGTTACTCCAGGTATCCCTTCACTTCCTACTTTTGCAGTCCAGTCCCCTATGATGAAAATGACATCTTTTTTGGGTGTTAGTTCTTGGAGGTCTTGTAGGTCTTCATAGAACCATTCAGCTTCTTCAGCATTATTGGTTTGGGCACAGACTTGGATTACTGTGACACTGAATGGTTTGCCTTGGAAACGAACAGAGATCATTCTGTCACTTTTGAGATTGCATCCAAGTACTGCATTTCAGACTCTTTAGTTTACTGTGAGAGCTATTCCACTTCTTCTAAGGGATTCTTGACCACAGTAGTAGATATAATGGTCATTTGAATTAAATTTGCCATTCCAGTCCATTTTAGTTCACTGATTCCTAAAATGTCGACGTTCACTCTTGCCATCTCCTGTTTTGACTACTTGCAATTTATCTTGATTCATGGACCTAACATTCCAGGTTCCTATGCAATACTGCTCTTTACCGTATTGGACTTTACTTCCATCACCAGTCATATCCACTACTAGGCATTGTTCTTGTTTTGGCTCCATCCCTTCATTCTTTCTGGAGTTATTTCTCCACTGATCTCCAGTAGCATACTGGACTCCCTACCGACCTAGGGAGTCCATCTTTCAGTGTCCTATCTTTTTACCTTTTCATACTGCTCATGGGTTCCCAAAGCAAGAATACTGAAGTAGTTTGCCATTCCCTTTTCCAGTGGACCACGTTTTGTCAGAACTCTCCACCGTGACCTGTCCGCCTTGGGTGGCCCTACACGGCATGGCTAAGAAACTGAAAACAGGTGAGAAAAGAATGGTGCTGCTGGCCTTCTGAGAGTCCAGAGTAACAAGGAAACAAGTCCCAGGCATGAACATAAACATACAGGATAACAAAGGGACACCCCATTCCCAACCAATAAGGGGTAGGAGGGACCACATTTATCCCACAGTCAAACAACCAAAAAAGCCAAACAATACATGAAACCATGCCTCCAAGACCATGATCACCAGGCACCAGAGGACAGGGGTCCCTGAGAGATGGGAAACGAGCTGGTCAGCCAAACGGCTGCCCTGTTCACTGTGCCCCTCGGAGAGCCCCCGGCGGGGGGCATGAGGACGAGGGACAGAGCAGAGCCCGGGAGCCCCGAGTCAAGAAGGAGCTGGGAGTCCGGGAAGCGGACTCAGTGAGGGTTCCAAAGAAAAGCGGCCTCCAAGAGATGACCTGGGGAGGCCCTGCAGTGCTGGGCAGGGAGGAGGCAGGCAGAGGGAGCAGCGCTCAGAGCTCACACAGGCCCAGACAGTGGCCCTCTGCCTGCAGGCTCGCAGCCCTGGCCTGAGTGCCGCCCCACCCGCCTCTCAGCTGACAGGCAGGAAGAGCACAAGCGACAGGCGAGGGGAGGCAGAGGCCCACGCGTACAACAACCGAGACCAGGGGAGCCTCACGCAGAGAGGGAGACGGGAGACTGGAGACGCGCGACGCGGGCTTTCGCAGACTCACTCTGGGGTTCCCTAGACACCAAGAAGCCCCAGCTGGACAGGTGGGTCCAAACACACTGCAGCAAGTGGGCAAGGCGGGAACTGTCACACAGGGACGTGGACACAACATGGGCAGTCACCGCACGACCTTAAATCTCCCGTCTGCTTGACCGCGTCCCCACCACAGGAGTAGGGGGACACAGGTTAGTTCCTGGGCTCGGAACCAAAGCCCACAAGCCTCAAGCACAGCTCTGCTCCTTCCTAAACCGAACAAGCCACACGCCCTCATTGTGACTCTGACTTTTCAACATGCAAAGGTTACAGAAAGCAAAAGATTCAACAGTTTTAAACCCTGTAATTTTCTAATTCAACTCTGTCTGAGCTAATATACAGTAAAAAGTGAAAAGAGAATACAAATTGAATTCCCCTCAATGCGAGGCTCAGATGAGAATCAGACTCAGGTGCCCAAACTCAAGAACCTTCTCCCTGCTTCCCAAACGTGCCAGGATGGTGGGCTGCCACCCCAAGGCACCTGGCCCAGAGGTGCATTTCAGGCGTGCCAGCCACAGCTCAACGAGAAGACAGGAAACACAAACCTTCCCGATGTCCTGCAGTGTCGCCAGCTCCAGAATCTGAGATAGAACATCCAAGGCAGAGCGCAGGAAACCCCCAAACTTCTCGCTGCTGCTCTGAAGATCCAAGGTGACCTGGGGGTAAGGAGGGAGACAAGGACACAGCATCACTGGGGCGGTGGCCTCCCGGGCACCTGAGACAGAACCGCTGTCTGTGGCGGGGAGCTGTGCTCCACTAGGCAGCCCAAGGCTCATCTTGGCGGGGGGTGGGGAAGGGGGTGGGGGGTGGCTTCTATTTGTTTGTTTGTAGCACTGGGGAAATGCCTTGGAAAGGAAATTACTCTTCCAGATAGCTACGTAAAAACTGATTTTCAAAGGCGTCCTCCAACTTATACTGACACTATTGAAAGAAATAATTCCCAACCTTCTATCATAATGAGAAAAAATGCTTAATGCCCATCATAACCAGTGCCTGATAAGCAGCAAAAAAAAAAACCCCAAAAAACAGAACACATGTCCTTTTTCACACCAGGATTTCCCTGGTGGCTCAGATGGTAAAGAATCTGCCTGCAATGGGGGAGACCCAGGTTCAATCCCTGAGTCAGGAAGATCCCCTAGAGGAGGTTGTGGCAACCCACTCTAGTATTCTTGCCTGGAGAACCCCACTGATGGAGGAGCCTGGCAGGTTGCAGTCCACTGGGTCAGTCAGACACGACTGAGCGCAAGCACAGCTCTGCCACACACACTGGGACCCCTGGGGGACCGTGATCAAATCCAGACACAGTCTTTTGGTCTGGGCACGGCAAAACATTAAATTAGTCTAAAAGCTATTAAGTTAAGATCCTAAAGGACCCAGCTTAAGTCAACTCTGTAGCAATTTCCCCCATTTAACAGATGGGGAGGATCAGGTCCAAGGATGCAGCAGTAAGAACAAGGGTGAGAGGGAGAGTCTGAGCGTGAAAAGAGAAACCGGCAAAGCCCCGCAAAAACACTCAGTACGTAGAAAGGAGTCTGCTCAGTGAGATAAAATCTGACCACCGCTGAAAAAGGAAAAAACCCCTTTCTCAGAATGAGAAATATACCCATGCGAAAGAGTCAACAGGGCAGACGGCTGTCCCTGCAGAAACCCACCTGCAAGGCTGGCCCGGGGGTCTGGGAACTGGGCCAGGAAGCATTCCACTGGACCGACACCAGCTCTCCTGGCGCCGGGGGCTCACTGTGCCGGCACCACCTGGACGCACGGGCTCAGGAGGGACCTCTGCTCTCCTCTCTGAGCATGGCCGCACACTTGCTCTTGTGAGGGGTGGGAGTGTGTGCCTCGTGGCCTCACGGGGGCAGAGGGTGCTCCAGACTCTGCCTGCGTCCTCTCCCTCAGGGAGGCTGTGTGTCCTCCCTACCCCGCTGTGAGGAGTCCACAATGTGAGCGTGACCACGTGCTGAGTCCTAGGAGTCCGTCCAGCGGACCTCTGAACATGGGTGGTCTTGTGACTCCCAGACCCAGCACAGTAGATCACAAAGACATCACTTTTCCAATAAAAATCCTAACCTCTTATATGATGGAAGCTATCATAAACAAAGCCGAAAAAGCTAATTGTAACTCATATTCCTAAGGCCTACTCTCTTATACATATGTCTATAAGCCACAATCATAGGAAAAATGTCGCAGTTCCCTGAAATGTGTGAGAGCAAGGGTATTTTTACAAAAGCAGTACCTTGTAGTTGGCATGAGTGGCTTTCAGGACGTCGTGCAGTTTGAGGTAAGAAGGTAGGTGACAGAAGCTCCCCAGTGACGAGGACTTGTTTGTGGCAACAGGCCCTGAGGCTTCAGGTGGTCGAGAGGCTTCACACAGACAAGATACATTTTCAGGTCAAAAGGAAACACTCGCCAAGCTTAAAAGAGATCACTGTAACAATTATTTTTAAAGTATTCTAGTAGGATAAAATGCCAAATTTCCTGACTTTTTGATTAATTTGAAGTAATAAGAAACTGACTACTAAATGTTAGTAGACTCTGAGTACCTCCCAAAAGATAACACGATAAAATAAAAAGAGAAAGAAGACAAGCGTGACGCTGGGAGGTGTCTGCTTTGGCCTGGCTGCAAGTGAGAGGAACAACCGATTCAAGGGCCTTCAGTCAACCTGAAAACCCCCAGAGCACAAGGCTCCCAGGGGCACCAGGGGGATGACCCCCAGCTGACAGATCATGAGCCCTGTAAGCAAGTCAACAGGGGCGCAGTGAGCACGCACCGATGACTGTGCAGGTCACATGCTATCTCTGAGCCGGCACTAAACACAAAATGCTATAAGGTCTTACAGATCGGTGGTTTGGGGTCCTTAGTTTATGAATCATCAGAAAGATGACCAGTCACATACTGATGACTATATCCACATAGTTCTGAAGCTCTTTAGATGCTAAAACCCCAGCGGCACTGCCATCAACCCTTAGAAAACAGCATCTTTTCAAACGCTTAACACAGGGAACTCCCTGCCGGTCCAGAGCTCAGGACCTGGCGCTTTCACTGCCAAGGACCCAGGTTCAATCCTTAGTCAGGGAACTAACATCCCACAGGCCATGCAGTGTAGCCAAAAGCAGGAGTAAACTTCAAACAATAATAAAATGCTCAACATGAATGCTTTATAAGCAAAATCAATGGAGGAGTCATGTGCGGCCCCAGCACTGTGAGGTGGCATGTGACCACGTGTGGTGGAGTCCAGTCGCCTGTGCTCAATGCCCACTGTGAGGGGCACAGACGGCTCCCGTCACAGGCAGAGCCCACGGACACTCTGGCCCCTGTGGCCCGAGACCCCGCTGGCATCCGTGAATTCTTCAGGCTTGGCTCACTCAGACGGTTTCATCCCTATTCTCCTCCAGACACGGCCTTTCCAAATGGAGGCTTTCCGCTCCCCACTTCATTATTCTCACCCACTGCCTCTGTCCCCAGCCCTCTACGCCCTCTCCCTTCCTGAACACCAACGAGAAGAGCAGCAGGGAGGAGGCGCAGGGCATAGGGAGTACAGGGCGGATGCCAGCAGACGGCTGGGACCCCGAACAATTAGAGCACCACACTCAGACGCGCTCAAGGCCAAAACGTGCGCTGCGCCCTCTCAGCCAGCAACACCCAAAACCACACCTGGGAAACCACTGCTGTGGCGTCTTTCCAGACATTTTATTCCCCAAACTGCCAAGTTATCCATCAGCACGGACGTGACTGGAAGCCTTGAGTCCTAATCGCTGTGACACAGATGGCCCCCCAGCCCCGCCCGGCCCCCCAACCCGGCCCCGCCATGGCCTCACACCTGGACTGGCCTCACCGCCTTTCTTGGGACTCACGGGCACAGACGCCTGCTCTCCCGGCTCCTTCTCTTTTCCCTTCCGTCGGATTGGGCTCAGAGAAGGCGGGTTTGTGAGAGAAGGCAGGGCTGCCTAAAACAGAACACGAGACACTGTGGAGGAAGTTTAAGCAGCACAAGTGGAGAACTAGGGTGTGTGTGCTCCCCCGTCTGTGGAAGAGCCAGCCCGGAGTTCAGTCCTTTCGTTTGAGTCTCCATCTGTGGGGCTCTGAGCCTGTACACACACTGTCCACTTTAATCCCCACGACAATCACCCGTGGTGGGAGGTGACCCAGCACTTCCTAATGGGAGCACCGTCAACGCCAGAGACCCAAGTGGCCTCAGCAAGTCAGAGGGGCTGCAGGAGACTTCGGGTGTCCAGGCCCGCCACCTCCAAGAGTGAGCATGGGGATGCCCTCCAGGGGCCAGGGCATGAAGCAGGGTAGGAAGCAATGCTCTGAACTCCATTTTCAAATGAGATAGGCTCAGCGATGATGAAGTGACTTATTCAAGGTCACAGCCGACAAGCAGCTGAGCTAGGCAGCAACAAACCCAGACTCTCCACGAAGTCCACATTGCACACACACGAGAGAACGCAAAGCCCCAGCCCGCAGTGTGGAAGGCAGAGGCATGGGCACCCTGGCTCGCTGCTTGCCCACTTCACGATCTAAGAAGTCACCTTACACCTTGGAGGCTCGTCTGCACAGCGGACACGGGGGCTAAAGGGCTGCCATCAGAATGGACTGCAAGGCAGCAGGGAGGCGCTAAAGAGAGCCCGGTAAGAGGCAGCAGCACCCGGAAAACCTGCATGTCTGGGAGCCCCCATGCCGTCTGGGCTGCAGGAAGAGCTGCCCGAGTGAGGGGTTACCTTCACTGCGGGTCCCGGAGCCACATCGTCCAGGACATGTGCGCAGATGTTGATGACCTTCAGCAGGTGGGAGAAGAGCTGCTCCACCATGGGCACCAGGGTCCGGTCACCCAGGGCCGGCCACACCTCCTCCTGTTTGGTGGCCGCCATGCTGGCCTCATCTTCAGAGGTCCACGAGCTCCTCAGAGACCTGGGGGCACTGGCTGTGATATGGGCACACACGTCACCCCCAGCTCCAGGGTTGGGGGCAAAGACCAAGTCACTCAAAGCCGTCTACATGGGGAGTCTGCTGGACACCCCCTGGGGTCGGCTGACGCCTCGGGTCCCACGGGAACCTGACGTCTCCCTGTGCTCACTTGCCATGAACCCCCTCCCACATACGCTGGGACGGCAGTCCCTTCTTGGTCTAGACAGCTCAAGTGCAGCCGGCGGTCGAGGCCTACGGACCCTGTTCTCCTTCACTCCCTTTTAACTGGGTTCTTCAACACAAGCCATGACCTTCACTGTGTTCAGACTCCCTCCATCTTGCCTCAACTGCGAGTCTCCCTAGCTTCTCCAATCTCTATTCACATAAGCCAAGTGATCTTTCTAAACTGCTGACCCGATTGTTGGTCCCTTTCGTGAAGCTCTCCAGTGACCTCCCAGAGCAAACAGACCAAGTCCTCACTGATGGAGACGGACTGCTCACCGGCCACATTCTCCATCCTCATCTTCACTCTCACGTGACATCCGAAACTGTGAGTTCTCAGACGTCACACACTGCCTGCTCCACGTCCCATGTGGCACACTGTGTGCCATGCCCCTTCCTGCCAGCCAACAAACCTGCTCCCCGTCCTAAGCCCCGACGGGGAGCAGCATGGCCCCACCGCGCTGACACGTGTCCTTATGAACCTACAGGCCACCGGAGAACACAGCCCTCATATTGCTTCCTTACTGCCCTGGTGCCCAAGACAATACCTGCACGCAGTGCCCGCTCAAATGAAATCAGAGACGAGTTTACCCACAGCTAACTCTGTTTCAACTCAGGGCCAATACCTGCCAGCAAGTTCCCGGCTAAAATCAGAGCATCCTGGTGGGCGGAGAGATCCAGTGGGAACCAGGCTGACGACAGCAGGGTCAGGATCATTGTGACCATCCCCACCGTGCAGCTCTTCCTGGACTCGTCTGAGGTGCTCAGCGGGGGCACTCTGGAAGCAGGATCAAATTACAGAACAATGCTGAGCTAAGTCTTGCCTTCTCTTATGAACCAAACAGAAGATTACGGCTATTCATTTCATGGTGGCTCATAAAACGATTTTACTACTGTTAACTAACATCTTTCTTGTAACCTACAGGTCCATAAAAATCACCTGAGAAATGAAACCAGGGAGCAGATCTGACTGAAGGTATAAAGAATCCGCCTGCAATGCAAGAGACCCTGGTTCGATTCCTGGGTTAGGAAGATCCACTGGAGAAGGGAAAGGCTACCCACTCCAGTATTCTTGGGATTCCCTGCTGGCTCAGCTAGGAAAGAATCTGCCTGCAATGCGGGAGACCTGGGTTTGAACCCTAGGTTGGGAAGATCCCCTGGAGAAGGGAAAGGCTACCCACTCCAGTATTCTGGCCTAGAGAATTCCACAGACTGTATAGTCCATGGGGTCACAAAGAGTCGGACACGACTGAGCGACTTTCACTGAACTTCATTAGGGCCATCTACTGGAGGAAAATCCTTTTCATTTTTAAATGAGAACTGCTAATATAAGTACAGTAGTTCCTGAACAACTCTTGTAACTGATCACGATTTTGCATGATAGATCATATCTGATTTCAAACAAAGAAAGTTTCTAAATTTTTAATACACAGTGAATAATTTTGGAGAGAATCAAGCCAATTAGAAAAGTCTTTTGCCAGCGTATGCAAATTCCCTTCAATGAGACTGCAAGTCACACCCTCAAATCCTCCAAATGTTGATGAGTGAGCGTTTCACATCCAAAAGAATCACAAGTAACTCACTGCTTCCAAGTCTCCTGTCACTAGCATCCAACACAACTAACCGGGAGAGGCAAATATTCCAGTGGGTATTTCCCCAAATGGTAACACTGATGAGAGACTTCACAAGAAAAAAAAAAAAAAGGGATCCATATAACCATGTTTGTATCACATGACTGTAGACAGTCACGTGCCAAGGAAATACATACCCGCAGTGCCAACCTAAACTCCAAATGCAAACCGGGAAGGCAGTTGAAAGCAGACACAGAGCTTCACAGCATCCAAACTAAACAAGAAAGGAATGATAAGATCACACTCAACACCAAAAGGGTTTATTACACTGACCCTCCTTTTACGCTTTAGAAAACGTACGAACAGTGAAAACAAAATCGGGCTCTGTACCCAAGCACGGGACATCTGTCCTCCCGTGGAACAAGTCCACACCTGAGAATTCAGATACAGCTGCACAACCGAGATACAGGTTTAAGGAGGGTCGATTACATCCAGGGAGGAGAGGCCAGCAGGGAGGCACCTCCTCTTGTTTTGACTTTTATCTTCCTGTGCCCTCCTCCACTCCCTACCTGGAATTCCTTTCCCCCCACCCCCGCACCGGCCATTCCTGAGCTCAAGCTAATTAATGTCCATCTTCCTGACCAGACTGAAAAAACCAGAGGGCAAAGATTCTTCTTGTTTTTACATCCCAAGCCTAGAACAGTATCTGACATATGTAGGCCACAATAAAGACAAATAAAATTTATAACATTTTGAACAAATCAAGGGAAGCACAAACCACAAAGAGCCCAAACTACAGAGAGCCCAACAGTATTTAAGTTTGAAAGACACTTATATACGTATCAAGAGAGTCTAATCACAATTGTCTGAGTTTTTACAATAGGAAAGCATTCCTTCTGTCACAGAAAATAAATGACAAGGTTTAAGCTGGTAAATCAGTGAACTGGCACCACTTTTCGTGTTAACATTCTTTTTTCTGATTATGGAAATTACACGTGTTCATTTTAGAAAATGTGTGATATCTTAAAAAGAATCATGACTCATAGTTCTAAACTTAATTTTAGTAATTTTCTGCCAATTATTTTCCGATGTAAGAAATGTGTTTACGTGAACATTCCTTTTCATAACCACTATACACAAGCACACAGTTTTGTACTGAGCCTTTTTTTGCTCAATACTATAATCTAGAGGCTCACTCTACAACTGTTACAAACGCTCCACAGCAGCGTGTTAACAGGTGCATAAATAAACACATCACCATCTGTACAGAATTTAGCCGTCATCAGCATTTATCCAGTACAGGATTCCTGGCCATCACGGTTCTTTCGTGCTTTTAGCATCATAAATAATAATACAGATAATCATGTGACACAAAAATCTTTGCTGGCATTTCCAAGCTTTTTTCCTCTTAGTGTGTATTATAAAGTCATTGAGTCAATTATTTTAGAGACATTTTAAACTTCTGATATACTACCAATTTGGATTATGGTAGTTTTTCATTATTATTTCTTCCTAGATGGGCTGAATTTTTTTCTTTTACAATAAACATGTATTATTTTAATAACGTGAAAACAGTTGTTTCCATTTTCGTTGGAATAAACCAGGGTTTTATTAACAGAGGCCCACATGTAAGAGCTCTAATACAAGTATCCTATCGTGAAGAACAGACCACACAAAACTCCTGAAAATTAACTCATTAGCCCAACCAGGAGACTTACTGTGAGTGCCCTCGTGGTCGCTGTGATCAGCTCATGAGAAACCGCCGCAATGACTCTCGAGAGGTTATTTTCCAGAGTGACATCTGTGATGCTTGGTAACAGGTTATAGCCTCTATAAATTCTAACGAGAAAGATACAGAGAGACTTAAAATCTCCCATTAAAGTTTATGACATTCTCAGAATTCAAATGGCATTTAGAGTTTTAAGATTAAAGGCCACAAGAAGCTAAAGCAGTCTTGACTTTTAAGTTACAGGAAGACTGGAAATAAATGTGGTCATTATTCTATAAAGACGGCTGAAATAACCCCTTCCTCCTCCAATGCCCAACCACACCAGAGGACCAACACTCGCCTCAACACAGCCTCGGCGGCAACCTGCATGCCGATCCAAAGCTGCCCATTTTCCAAGCTTTAAATTACATCCTGTGGGAACCTACTCCTGATTCCAAACAAAACAAACTCCTTTCCTACCACAAGACTGCCACTTCTTCCGTGTTCCATTCACGGCACACATGAATTTCAATCCCGCCTAGTAGTTACACACAAATTCTAATTCCCCAACTACACAGAGGAAGGCCAGGCAGGCTAAGTGTCGCTCCACTTCCATTCCCTCGGGTCTTGTCCACAGAGGCACTCAACAACACAAACTAAGGAGAACACACTTTGTCTCCTCACATAAATCCTGCAAGTACAGCACACAACCGGGATTTGTGCTTATCATGCAAGAACCAAGCTAAACAAAGCTGAATGTCTAGAGGACAGTCTGAGTTTGGACTGGAAATTTTTCACAGCTGTAGTCACTAACCAATTTTAATAAAAGATTATACCTATCTCTGTTGGCATCTAATGACATTTAGAAGATGCAACCTTGTTGATAAGTTACTTATCATAAGTTTGTCAAATTCCTGATAAGGAAATATTCTTATATTGATTCTGCTTATCTTAAAGGAACATTTATCCTGAATCTTTTCAAAGAGAGAAAATGCCAGTTTTGAGAGGGATAACTTAGGTGAGGCATTGGGTTTTTGTTTTTGTTTTCTTTTTGCAGCTTGAGGCAGTTGTACAATAACTTAATGTAGCTTTTTGCAACTGTGTATTCTATAGTATCTTTTTTCATTTGGTGATATTTTAACTGTTAAAATGTTTATGGAAAAAGAAAAAAAAATGCCACTCAGGAGAAAGAACTATCACAAAAAAGCTAATTTTTAAAATAACATTTAAAACACAGAGAATTCTTTAAAAGCATAATAGTCTCATTATCATTTCTGCAACGTTCCTGGCAAACTGAAATTTTTAAGAAAATTAGAACTTCAATAAAGCATTTCTGCTGATTAGTCTATCCCACCCATCTGAGAATCAGAAAATGGGCTGTGTTTAGTCAAATGAAATTGTATTTAAAGACCTTCACAAAAAAACGTGAATAATAATAATTGCTAATCACTTAACTAGTGGATAACCCCAAATAACACTGACACTCTTTAACAGCCTGCTAAAATTAATGCCTGCTAAAAATAACAGCCTGCTAAAAATTAATGCTGTGACATAACCATACTCATAGATAACACAAAGAAAGTGAAAATTTTAAGGACAAGATATAGCATTAGAGTCCTACAGAAAAATACAGTTGTCAGTATGTGGCTCGTAACAAACAAATCATAAGACTTGTGATGTCACTGCTGCGTGACTGCAGCAGAACCTAAATAAAGAGACTGGTGGTAAACCCTGAGAAAGAGAAGCATCCTGTCGAAGGCAGCCCAGCTGCTCAAACACCCTCACCAGAGCATTTTCTCCGGAAAACGCGAGGCTTCAGACGAGCGCCCCGGCGGTTCGGGCAGCGTACCTGGTCACGGTGCTGACGGAGAGGTGGGACGGAGGCTGCGTCTCGTGCATGAGAAGTGTCAGGTGCACGCTGCTCTGGTCCCTCGCCACGGCCACCACTGGGTCAGCCTGGCCTTGGTCGCACTTGTAAAACAGCTTTGGAACAAGCCTAACATAAAAGTCAGGTTTATTGCCCTTAGAAAGTACGGGAAACCCCTTCTGACTGCCCCGCGCCCTGTGTCACCATCAAGCCCGATAGCGCCTACCCACGGACACGTCCCCTGAGCAGAGGCTCCCGAGGCAGGACCCTGCCCCACACCCTGCTCTGAAACGACCTGGGGCTGGACTTTCTTCTCGTCGTCCCACAGTTACATACGGCTCTCTGCACACGATTAAATCCTCTGAGTTAAGAAACCTCCCGAGCGCTCCTCTAATCACCCCATCAGCACCAGCAGGTGTAGGAAACTGCCGTGCACAGTATTAGCCCTCCTCACTCCTGTGACTTTCTCTGCAGAACCGCCCCCCACACCCCCAGGGGCAATGTCCCAGCTGAGGCCCCTCCTGCGTCTCAGGCGAACTCTGAGGTGGAGGCAGGGAGCACAGGGACTCTGCACGAGCCCTCACACACCTACGGGCGGGCCTGTAACTTCCAGAAACAATCAGCTGTTTTAAAACAGTGGTGTGCGAACCCCACTATCTTTAGTTAAAGTCTCTTCCCTCCAAGAAGACCTGGTCATAAATACAATTTTTTCCTAAGGTTTAATAAATTACTGTCATTCACAGAAAATGGTAAAGATTCAAGATTTTTGGTTAAGCAAGTCATACAAACCCAGTTAAATCCCTGAAAAGGCACACCTCACAAGCAATCAAAGATAGGCACATGGCCACGCTGAAAACCCCTGGAGAAGGGGAAGGCTGCCCACTCTGGTATTCTGGCCTGGAGAATTCCATGGGCTGTACAGTCCATGGAGTTGGAAAGAGTCAGGCACCACTGAGCGACTTTCACACTGAAAACCAAAAGGCTATCCACCAAAACACAACTGGTTTTCTTTGAGCAGTTTGACTACAAAGGTTTTTATATTTTTCCTGAGTTTTGTTTAGTAAACATGTTGTTATTTTTAAAACAAGATAAAAGCTATGCTAAAAAGAAATACCAATGATGGCCTAAGCAACTGACACATATTTAAATTTTTTTGAAATGCTTGCTTTGGTGCAAAGACTCGGGCACAATCCTACTCTGGTGGTGGGAGGACAGACTGATCCGCTTCTGGACAGTAACTTCACTGCCTGCTCAGTCGCTTCAGTCGTGTCTGTTTGTGACCCTATGGACCACAGCCCGTCAGGCTCCTCTGTCCGTGCAATTCTCCAGTTAAGTACCAAAACCATAAAAACCCACTTGCTGGTATCTACCCCCGAGAAATGAAAACGTACATCCACTCAAAGTCTTAAAGGCAAGAGTTTAAGCAGCATGATTCATAACAGTCAAAAAGTGAAAATAATCCTATCACTTGGTGCACGTATACATAAAACACAGAATTACCTACATAACAGAAGGCTGTTAGACAACAAAAGAACAAACGGCGGCTCACACCCCACAGCACGGACGAACCTCACAAACCAAGTGAAACAAAGTCAGATGCAAAAGTCCACCTACTGACTGTGTGCTCGCGTTTACACAGTGTGTAGGAAAGGTACGTGTTCCTCTAGGGACCGGAAGCAGACGAGTGGTTGCCTGTGGCCGGGTGGGAGTTGGGAGTTACTGCAAATGGGCACAGCAGATCCTTTTGAAATGATGGAAATATTCTAAAGCTGGACTGTGGTGAAGGTTGCACAACTCTGTTTCCAAAAATCCATTAACTGTACACTTAAAATGGGTAAGTTTTAAGAGATAAAAAATTTTACTTCCATAAAGCTAATTAAAAAAAAAAGGTTGTTTGGCTTAGTAACTCAACTTCCATGAATTAATTCTTAGAAAAAAAAGTTATATGTAAATATTTATCCATTATACTAGTCACTAGGTAAACATTTATGTGTAATACAAGTCATGAACCATTATTCATTATTTAAATCAATAAAACCTTAGTATCCAGTCAAACAATATTTACAAAAAAATCTATCACAACTACACAGTGAAAAAGTGGCCACTAACTAAAAATTTCTTGTGAAGAGTATTTACAGCCTTTCGTTATCTCACTGTATGAAATGTCGTGCACTTCAGTACAGAGACATGAACACAACTGAACAGAGGGCGACGCCCCAGAAAAGGGTGGTAGCTAGTCTGTTTTAGAAGAGTGTTTCTAACAGGAAGATGCTAACGATTATTATGTGGAGATTAACAGATAACAAAATTGCATGTACACTTTGTCCCAATTTTGAAAAAGAAACTTGTACAAAGGACATAAAGCAAAAAACTGTTCACAGTGGTTATCTCCAGTGGGAGAACTAGTGGTGATTCTTATTTTCTTCTTAGTGCTTTTCTCCATATTTCAAAAATTTGGCCATCAAAGTACACTTTTACAATATGAGGCTAGTACTTTAGTGCTGTCTTAATTTTCATTTCAGGCTCTTGAGACAGTAAAAAATATGCTTTTTGATAGCTTAAGAGAAATCGAAAGTGAGCTCAAAAGATTCAGGAATATGCCCTATGGCCTCCAAATTTCCTTCTCTCTTCCAACTGTCATATCATATTTAGTACTTTTACCAAGAAGAGTAAATGAGAGAGGAAATACTGGCAGATACCTCATCAACGAAGCTGCAGCAACATGCCGCACCCTGGGGTCTTCATCTCCAAGCAGATAGATGACAACGTTACTGAGTACCCGCTCCTGCAGTTTTAAAAGCTTTGGAAAGAAAGATAATAAAAACAAATATGATCTCTGTATTTAAGTGAATTTTAGATCAGGTATCTTGGAAAGCTGGTAAAGAAGAACTCAACGTCACTAGCCCTAAAGTCACATATACGATCACAAGCTTCATGATACAACACGTTCTTGGAAATGCCACACTAACAGGAAAGTGCACTCCTGGAAGTTAAATCACGGCCTCCCAGAGATGAAGAGCTTACCCCTGTATAGTGATGGGCCCCTCTGTGCAGGGTTTCTGCTTTGGCCTCCAGAAAGCTCACCAACCTAACACAAAAGAACATAGTTCCCTGTGAATAATTCAGTTACTGAACAGAGTCACGCAGATGGCCTGCATGACACACGGAGGATGGCCACGCCAGGGCCGCAGGCGGGAGCCAGGGGAGGCTCTGAGGCAGCCCCACATTACACGGCAGGAAGACTCCTGCTTCCAAAGAGGAGAACACACGCGCCTCCCGACTCCAGACTCATTCAGAAAGTACTCAGTGCTTTTCTTCTAAGTGAGTATAAACATCTGGTGTTTTGAAGGACCCCAGGTGCCCTACAGAATTAGCTCAAACACCTAAAGGTGGAGGGAGGGCAGACCGTGGGGAGGGGGCTGAGACTCTGGCCCCCTCAGAGACCAGCGGGCCCCCCCACCACTCGGGGTCCCGTACGTGAGACGCAGCAGGAAGCAGCCCTAACTTCACAGACATGCTCTAAGGCTGAAGACAATGACCCACAGAGGGCACCTAGCCCAGCCTGGCATACAACCAGCCTTCTACAAACGGGGGCTTAAAAAAAAACCCACAAACCCAGACAAAAAAGAAAATTCCCCATCTAAAAGAAAGCACAGAAAGAAAATGTGGGGAATCATGCTTTCAAAGAAAATGATAAACTGCAAGGCACCAGAAGTTATTCTTTAATTGTGACAATACCAATCCGCCGTCTGCCCTGGGCGCAGTACAGTGTGGCGTGCACTCGTTTCAACAGGCCCGCATGACACAAGCGTCGTTGTTTAGTGGCCAGAGCCCTTTCACTCTCGCTGTGCAGAGCACTTGAAGGACCAAGACTACCAGAGAGCTCCGCGATGAGGACGGAGCCTCAGAGGAGAGGCGCAGGCAGAGGGACACAGGCCACCACCCGCAGTTGGGCACCGGGCCGCCCAGAGCCGTTCCAGCCTGACCCAGCGGGCCCACTTCACCCACCTGAAGTCGATCTCTGCCACGGTCTCCAGAAGCTCCGTCCGCACCAGCCAATAGGAACTGCTCCGCAGGGCCAGCAAGTCGGTGATGAGCTGCAGCCCCCAAGCGCTGTAGCTGCTGCTGCAGAGGCTCATGACACAGAGCTGCAAGACAGGCAGAGGGTGGGCCTCTGCAGACCCCCGCATGCACCCCACCCCGTCCCTGCTGCACGCCCCCTGACAGCGACCTCTCTCGGGAACACTGACCACACGCACGTGCCTCAGTCACCTCGAGGTGGAACACGAGCATGTCACCGCCACAGGACCAGGCTCTCTCCCCCGCCCCTGCCTAGGCCCAGGCCTCTCCCCCAACACTGGGCACGCGCCGCCCCTGCTGGACCCCCATCCACCCCAGGCCCAGCGCCACAACCCGGGGCCCGCGCCCTGTCCAATGGGACCCCTCACCGGGCCGCCCAGGCCCCAAGGCTGCATCTCGCCCACCCCAGCACACGCAGGGCGACTCCACATGCAGCCCGCTGAGTGCTGCTAACCGGCCCCCTTCTGCCCCAGCAGCCACAGACTGACCAACACCTGGTGAACATCTGGGACCAAGGAGCAAGTCTGGCCGGGCCGTGACACTTTAAAGGGGGACATAAATCTGACAAAGGTAGGGTTCGGGGTTTGATTTTTACTGCTTAACATGCACTGCTGTTGGGCCAGTTGTGAGTTATGAACCAGCTGATAGAACATTTCAACATGCTACCTCATAAAGGCCTGGGGCCGTCCCACCACCAATACCACAGGGATTAAATAACCCCAGTGCCTCACTTTGTGCATTCGAGGGGCCTGAAAGAGCTGCTGCGTTTTAATTCAACAAGTTTTACGCTTAATATGAGCAAGGTAGAGATACCCTTTAGGAAAAGTGTATTTCAAACAAATATTCTGAGATTTAAACCGAAGTCTATTAAACCTTGACTCTGTTGGCACTGTTTTCCTTCTAAGGCTGAGAGGTAGAGACACAGATGTTCATTACTGTTGTGGATGGAAATATTTAATATTAAGCTTAACTTTTCATTGTTAACATCGGTAAAATTTCCACTAATCAAAGAAATGACATCCACAAACAATCATGCTCACCCTCACAGCGGCACAAGCCAACTTGCAAGTAACCGAGGATTCATCCTTCAGAGTTTTCTGCAGCAGAGGAATGCAGTCCGCCAGAGAAAATGTATTTCCTGCCCGGAAAAGCAAGCACAGACGCCTTCGTGTGAGCCTGAACACGAGAGCACCATCCAGGAGCGACGACGCTGAAAGGTGGTGCTTACCTGTCCGGGCTCTGATGGCGCCCATCCAGCCCGCCACGTGGAAGCGGCACCGGCTAAGGACGGAGCAGACGAGGGTCCCGCAGAGGATGGCTGTGGCTCCTCGGACCTGTGGGTCCCCATGATCGATGTAGTTCAAGATGTCTGACACGTACTGCTCCTCTGCAGAGAGAGATGGCCCGGCCACTGTACAGGTCCCTACCGTCAACTTTCTAACTCAGGGCAAAGGCTGAATTCTCAGGAAAGAAAAAGAAGGGCAAGGGAGCGATGCTGATCTAGAAAAGACTTGACTGTAACAACCATCAGTGGTAAAAAACATCCCGGATTTAAAGACCCTATATTCATCACATCCCTGACACCGCTTCAACACAATAGAGTTTCTGGGTTATAATTCCAGGTTGTCAGCCAGTAATCAAAATTCCAAGATTTTGCTTCAAGAAAATGACTAGAGAGCCTCAAAGTTGTCCGCACTTATTATCTAATATACATTCAAAAGCATGAGTTTGTCCCCTTGCCCAAGGAAAGAGAGAAGGGAGAGAGCAGGCGGGAGGGTAACTTTAGGAGAGCAATCTTCCACCAGTCACCCCATCAGAGGAGATGCCCCAGGACGTGCGCCGCGGAAGACTGGCCGGTGCCGCCCAGCTCATCTCAGCCCCCGCCGGCTCAGCGTGAACAGCTCGCTCCCCGCTGGCTCTGAGCATGAATGGCTCACTCCCCACTGGCTCTGAGTGTGAATGTCTGGTCTGGCTGGTGTGACCCAAAGCAATTTTGATTACACACAATTTGTGCTTCTGCTAAAATCCAATACATATGTTAATCAGCTCTTACATTCCCAGAATTCTATCGCTTTCCTCTGTGTGTTTCAACTAAACACTGCATCTGCACGGAGTCCAAGAAGCTAAAAACATGACGATTGATGTGTTTTATGGAGAGCTATAACACAGCTCAAACACTGCAAATTTACTAAGAAAACTTGGTGCTTGAAAACTAGTCAGAGTTTGAAATAGTTTTCAAACCAGTGACTAAACAGGAGGAATGAGACACAAAGTGTGAACATACCAGGGTATTCCACGGTGTCAAGAGGCACTCTGTAGAGTTTGCTGAAGAAAGACTCAGGATGAAGGGCCACGGCGGCTCCAACACAGCTGAGGGCCAGTGCCTTCACACTGACCCGCACGTCCCTGTCCGGAACCAAGGCTGCAAACAAGTCCGCCCGGCCGCCATCAGCATCACATCGGCAAATCTTTAGTTTCCAAACAAACAAAGCCAGACCCACGAAACCAGCCTCCCTGCCCTTTCCCTGTCAGTCAGTGAAAACCAAAGCTTGTCTCCAGCTTCTACTCTGGCTGCTGCAAACAGGCCCAAAGCTGGTGACTAAGGTGACCTCTGAAACCCAAAGTTACTCCCTTCAACTCTGCACCTGCTCTGTGATACTCACCATTCTTTTCCCCTGTGAGTAGAAATGAAGCAGACAAAAGGCGGACGCAATGGACAAGAGGGGCGGAATCCTCGTCGGTGGACTGGCCGATGTCGCCTTTGACCCGGCAGGGCTGTAAAGAGAAATCAACACTTACTGTCTTATAATCATGGAACCTACATGCTGATTCCTTAGTTCACCCAACAAAAAATTCCAGAGCAGCAACTGTGCCAGGAGCTTGGCATTCAGAGATGTGCCCGACCTCAGAGGCCACAGTGGGGCAGGATCAGACCCCCGGGGGGAGTCCTAACAGAGGGCCCCGAGGGTTAGGGCCGAATGAGCCCAGAGGGCAGAGCCCACAGGCAGAGGGAAGCGCCCAGGGATGCCCAAAGCTGTGAGGGGAGGGCCATTCCCCAAAAAACGGCCAAGGCCCAGACCGTGACTAAGCATCCACAGAGGAACTAAATGTGAAACACAACTTCTTGTCCTTGAGGAATTTAAAATTAACTGGGAGTACAGGACACTTACATGGAAAAGGCAAGCAATACAGAGATAATACTGAAATAGCTCAATGGACAACTGAGCAACAAGTTAAAACACTCAAACAACCTGAATTAAAAATGGGCAAAGACTTCAAGAGACGTTTCTCCAAAGAAGATATGTGAATGGCTAATTAACTCATGAAAAGATACTGCACGTCTCTAATCATCAGGGGAGACGCAGGTCAGGAACCACAGTGATGCACCACTGCACACCCAGTGCGACGGCCACTCTCAAAAAACAAAACAGAAGGAAGCGCTGGCGACGATGTAGAGCCGGAACGCTGGTGCACCACGGGTGGACTGTGAGGCGGTGCAGCAGGGACTTCCCTGGGTTCAGGCACTGCGCTTCCCATGCAGAGGGCGCAGGTTCAATCCCTGGTCAGAGAACTAAGACCCCACATGCCACACAGTGCAGAAAATAAACACAAAGCAGTGCAGCTGCTGCGGAAAGCAATACAGGGCTTCCTCAAAAGGTCAGAAACAGAAGTATCACACAATCCAGCAACTCCACTTCTGGTATATTACCCACAGGAAATGAAATCAGGGTCTTGAAAAGGTATTTGTACACTCATTGATAACAGCATTATTTACAACAGACCAAAGGTGGGAGTTCCCAACTGTCCATCAACAGATGAAGAGAAAAGCAAAATGCAGTAAAGACACGCAATGACACATAATTCAAAGGGGAGGGGATTCTGATGCCTGCTGTAACATGGATGACCCTGAGGGCACCAAAGGACAAACACTGTGTGATTCCACTCATGAGAGGTCCCCAGAGTAGTCAGATCCAAAGAGACAGGAAGCAGAAGGATGGATGAGAGGGCTGGAAGGAGACAGGAACGGGAGTCAGAGTCGGGTGAAGACAGAGTTTCAGTCTGGGAAAACCAGACAGTCCTGAGACTCTGCGGTGAGGATGGCTGCACAACATGTGGGCATGTGATGCCACTCAACCTTGCCTTCAGAAGGGTTGCGATAGTGAACTGCACGAGTGTCTACCACGATAAGTAAACAAATAATTCAGTGGGACAAAACCAAGACATGTTGCCAGGCCACACACGACCACCAGATGGATGGTCCAAGAAATCACGTGCGGTCCACTCGGTACCGACAGGTGTGTCCGGGAAGGACTCCCAAGAAGGCAGAACTTCGGGCAGTTCTCAAGGACGCACCCACACCTCCAGATGCAGACAGCAGAGCGGACTCGAGGTCTATGTGCGAAGGGGAAAGGGCTGAGCAAAGGTGCGGCCCCGGGAAAGCCAGGGGCGCAGCAGCCAGGGCACGCGCAAACACTCAGGCTGCAGGGCGCGGCAGCCAGGGCGCGCAAACACTCAGGCCACGGAGTCTCACCTTGCTCTCTGGGTCCCCTGGTTCGGCAGCTTCCTCTCTTGAGACAAATCTATCCACACTGCTGTCAGAGGCCTGTCTGCTGTGGCCCATGCTTTTCAACAAATGTGCTTGTTGAAGGGCTTCAAAATCAAAGAAAGAGACTAAGTCAACCGACAAGTTTCCAATTAAAACACAAATACACATATTGACACAAAGTCAGTATGAAAGTACAGGACTTATCCTCAAGAAAGGATGATAATTTCTCAGCTGATTTTCCTCATTTGCTATTTACAACTCAGGAGACAGACACCAGAAGACTTCTTGGAAGCTAAGACGTAAGAGGTCAGGGTTGAAAACAAGGCCTCTTGGTAGTACAGTAAGGCCCCGACATATGAGCTTTTGAGTCACAAACTTCCAAGATGTGACCTGTGTTCACAGTCCAATCACGGAAGTCAGTTCGCGAGCCTGGGGTCCACGGTCACATGCGTGCACCCTCTACAGGTGTACTCGACAGAGGACAGTACTGTATGCAGTGCTCACTGCTCAGTCACTCAGCTGTGTCCGATCCTCTGCAAACCCATGGACTGCAGCATGCCAGCCCTCCCTGTCCTTCACCATCTCCTGGAGCTTGCTCAAATTCATGTCCATTGAGTCTTTATTTCATGTCCAGGAAACAGTATGAAAACTATTATAAACCTATTACAGTACAGTCCTATATGGCCGATCATGCTAACTGGATACCTGAGCTCACTTTGCTGGACTTGGGGACAAAATCTTGGACTGGAGCTCAGTTGTGTGTCGGGGACTTAAGTACAGCGCCTGAAGTCAACATACCGATGGAAGAGTTCCTGAAAGCCTCTGCGTCCTCGTCAGGAAGGATGGCAGTGGCGTCCTCGTCCTCGGTCTGCCCCACCGGCATCCCTGGATACTGGCTGTCAGCGCCATCCAACACCTGGACGTGCAAGAGGGTCTGTGAGGGCTCTGAAGTGCCAGCAAGGGGCAAGTCCTCCAAGGCGGAAAGGCAAAGGCAAAATCCCGTGAGCAACGTGGACCACAGCTTACACACCAACAGGATGGTCACTGCCTCAAAGGCAAACTGGTACAGGCGTGAATAGTACCAAGGGCTTCCTGATCGCACGCTACCACATTATGGAAAGCTTTTGTGATTCTAAAAATGCTAAAGAAATCCCAATCTGGACATTTTTCTTTTTTGATTACAAAAAGACAAAAATCCAAACAAAAACCTTTGTGTTCACAAGCAAATTTTACAGCAAGTGAAAAATAAGGAAAAGTCTTTTAAACAAAAGTCTATCAATAGGTTACCCCCTAAACTGCTAGGACTGACCCAACTAAGTTTGGGGCACAGTATTTCATATATCTAGCCATACACACGGGTGGTGATTTCATACTGCCACATTTCTCCCATCCACTTGAAATCCCCTATAATTTAGTGAGACCCTCCGTATGTTAGTAGATTATTACCGAAATAAATTCTGTATCATTAAAAATATTATTCCTTTCAATTAAAATTAAAAAAACAAAGCTGAGCTATTAATATATGAGCAAAAACAATCAAGAAAGAAACCAATTTCCTCCACTCTCCAGATGACTTAAAAAAACAAGCACCCCACACAGGCTAAAACAAGAAGTTCTACCGTAATAAAAAACAACATTTTCTGAAAATCCCCGTACACCCCTGGCTGGCGTGAAGGCACCCGCACGTATTACGTCCCTATCCCCACAAGCCTCACAGCATTAAGCACCATCACCAGCTTCATTCTGTGGGAAAGGAAACAGGGGCAGCAAGGGCCACAGCTGTGGAGGCTGCCCAGGTCCCGAGCAGCTGAGCCAGAGCTCTCACAGGGCTGGGCTCCCCGCAGGCCAGGCCCCAAACCACAACACTGGAGGGTCTTGTGAGGAAATCCCGGCCCCTATAGCTGGCTCCTTTTTCTCTGTGGCACTTACTGCCACCTGACTGTGTGTTTATTTACCTGCCGATGACTGGCTTATGATCTGCCCTACTGAGACATGCGCACACTCTAGTACAGAGGAAGGGAAACCTGGCCCATCACCAGTTTTGGAAATGGTTTTACTGGAACCCAGCCATGCTCATTCCTGCACATGCTGTCTGTGGCTGCTCTGGCCCTTCAACAGCAGAGATGAGCGTGCAACACCAGCCCGCCAGCTCACAGAGCCAAGGAGGTGACTCTCTGGCCCTCGATGGAAAGGGCCCGCGGGCTCGCACGCTAAAGCGCCAGCTCCGTGACAGCAGTTCCGTACGCTGTGCCCTCTACTTCGTCCCCCATCTGTAGAGCAACTCCTGCAACGTAACGGGTGCTCAGTGCATGCATTCAACAAACAACACAGACTAAATAAAAAACACGGGAGCACCTCACAAACCAGAAAGAACTCTGCAGGGGTGAGAAACGTCAAGGGGAGATGTTCAGTCCCCTGAAGGCCAGAGCCTGGCGTGGGCCCCTGGCACAGCCATGCCCCACGGAACACGGCTGCTGCAGCAGCTCCAGACAGGATGCTCGCATGACTTCCTGTGGTCGTTCTGTCCAATGTCTAGAGAACCCGTCCAGAAAGCATCACCTATAAAAAGGCAAGACGGGCTTCCCTGGTGGCTCAGGGGTAAAGACTCCACCTGCCAATGCCAGAGACATGGGCTCCACCCCCGATCGGGAAAGATCCCACATGCTGAGGAACGTGACTCCCGAGGGCGGCAACTACTGAGCCTGTGCTCTGGAGCCCCAGAGCACAACCGCTGAGGCCAGAGCGCCCCAGAGCCTGAGCTCCGAAACAAGAAAGCAGTCCCTGCTCTCCATGACTAGAGAAAAGCCTGTGCAGCAACGAAGGCCCAGCATAGCCAGTAAATAAGTAAAAATTAAAAAGAAAAAAAACAGGCAAGAAGCAAGTTGGGGCAATAAAACAATGACAAACCCTCCACTCACTTACCCTGCCACTGGGCGCAGCACTTTCCCAGCCTCCCCTTCTCCCTGCCTACGGGTCAGGACTCTCCACCCTGTCCTGACTTAAAATCATTTCCCAGGTCCCAGGTATCAGAGTCACCTCCCACAAGCCAGTCACCCTATCTTCTGCCAGGTCCTCTGGGTCTTCTAGCTAAAAACCTCAGTGGTGAGCCCACTCCTCCAACCGAGCTGGTGGAGACCCACTGAGCTGTCAGAGACCACGTGACAAGTAGACGGCTGCCAGTGCTTCCTGACGTGTTTCTCAAAGCTTCTGCATTCACTCCAGTTTGAGAAAACAATTTTAATAAATAGAACACATTCAGTAGTAGCAGAACAAGTGCCAGTAGAAATTATTTAAATAAAATTGGGCTGGAAAACTCAGTTTATGCCTGTACCAAACTTCAGACCACTCCAGAGGGCTTCGTATCCACTAACTCAGAGGTAAGAGGTGCTCAGAGACACGTTCTGTAAGATGGACTATGTAGTCAAGGTTCTTGAAAAGTCACAAAGTATTAAAATAATGCACAGTATCACTGCTATTAATGACCTTGCATTAAGACTGCAGATCTGTTAATAACAGGTTCATTAAGGATCTTCACAATAATGACTTACCCTGTGCCCAAAGAGGTATTAAAGATTTCACATGCACTTAATCGCACTCATCGACTAATCGGACGTTTGACCTCCGTGTTCAGCACAAAGGACACTCTGCCACCTCCCTCAGGGAAGGCCTCCGATAGGGCTGAGCTGCCGAGTGAGGATCTGAGCTGGAGACCTCTACGTTGCTACTCACGGGTCAGGGGGACGGAATGAACAAGCAGGGGGATCCAGGTCTGGGGCCCCAGGGAAGGCCCCTCTGACCACTTACAATTTCAGAACTGTCGGAAGGGGTCACGGCTGAATCGGGCCCCTCGGTGGTGGTCTGGGAACTGTCACTGATGGGCGAGGAGGCCTGCGTGCCGTCGTTCAGGTCCATGGCGGGGTCAGAAGGGACGGCGCTCGTCTGGCTGGAGCTGTGGCTCAGGATGTCCTCCTCGTCCCCGTCGGTGGCGGCGCTCGTCAAGTCACAGGCGGCCAGATCCACCGAGTCTGTCTGAAGCGTGTGCTGTGACCGGGGCTGCTCGGTGATGATGTCGTGACCCGCAGAGTCAGCTGCTGAGCTGGTGGAGCCGGGGGTGGAAACCCCGGAAGAGGCAGCCAGCTCGCCTCCGACCTCACCCTTGACTGAGGCTGCAGACAAAGGAACATTCACTCTTCAAAGGGTCAGCAAGAGCAGGCAACGGGGAGCCAAATATTTGCAGAATACCCCCAAATTCACTGTCAGCACCTGTTTTAACTGCAAAACTTCCTTAAATACAGTGAAAATATGAACTAGTCAATTCCAAAAGCAAGACAAACAGTGCATCCTTCAAACATTTTGACTGTATTACTTATCTTTTCCTCTATCACTATATTGATAAAATAAGGACCACAAGTAGATATTTTTAAATGTTACGAACATTCCCGAGTGGCATTTCACCGCCAACTCTCAAGTTTGACAAGCAACATTTGTCAAACCACCTCCAGCTCTCAAGCTGCTGCTCCGTCCTGAGTGAAGAGTGGCATGGAGACTCTGGTGACTCCCTGGCAGCCATGTTGGGGTACAGGCGGGGTGCTCACAAGAGCTCAGAGTAAGTGGCGCTCCGGAAGGTGGGCTTTCTATCTTCCCAGACCCCATTCAAGACCCCTCAGCCAGTCCCACTCCCCTGCAGCATCAACTTTTCCCTAGTTATTCAGTTCAGTTCAATTCAGTCGCTCAGTCGTGTCCGACTCTCCGCGACCCCATGAATCACAGCACGGCAGGCCTCCCTGTCCATTACCAACTCCCAGAGTTCACTCAAACTCATGTCCATCGAGTCGGTGATGCCATCCAGCCATCTCATTCTCTGTCATCCCCTTCTCCTCCAGCCCCCAATCCCTCCTAGCATCAGACTCTTTTCCAGTGAGTCAACTCTTCGCATGAGGTGGCCAAAGTATTGGAGTTTCAGCTTTAGCATCAGTCCTTCCAGTGAACACCCAGGATTGATCTCCTTTAGAATGGACTGGTTGGATCTCCGTGCAGTCCAAGGGACTCTCAAGAGTCTTCTCCAGTGATTCAGTTCAGTTCAGTTCAGTCACTCAGTCGTGTCCGACTCTCTGTGACCCCATGAATCACAGCACGCCAGGACTCCCTGTCCATCACCAACTCCTGGAGTTCACTCAAACCCATGAGTCGGTGATGCCATCCAGCCATCTCATTCTCGGTCGTCCCCTTCTCCTCCCGCCCCCAACCTTTCCCAGCATCAGAGTCTTTTCGAGTGAGTCAACTCGTCGCATGAGGTGGCCAAAGTATTGCAGTTTCAGCTTTAGCATCAGTCCTCCCAATGAACACCCTGGATTGACCTCCCTTAGAATGGACTGGTTGGATCTCCTTGTGGTACAAGGGACTCTCAAGAGTCTTCTCCAACACCACAGTTCAAAAGCATCAATTCTTCAGCGATCAGCTTACTTCACAGTCCAACCCTCACATCCATACATGACCACTGGAAAAACCATAGCCTTGACTAGACGGACCTTTGTTGGCAACATTAACTCCCATTAAAAAACACCACCCTACATAAGAACCCACACCAAGCTGTGAGCTGTGTCACTCCTGGAGGCCAGGGGGTCAGTAAGCACTTGGGCTCATGGATAGCTGTAATTTTTTTTTAGTGTTTTAACTTTATTTTTGTAATTTAAAAAATCTACCCACTCCAGTATTCTTGGGCTTCCCTGGTGGCTCAGATGGTAAACAATCAGCCTGCAATGTGGAAGACCTGGGTTTAATCCCTGGGTTGGGAAGATTTCGCTGGAGGAGGGCATGGCAACCCACTCCAGTATTCTTGCCTAGAGAATCCCCATGGACAGAGAAGCCTGGCCTGGCAGGCTCCTGTGTCCATGGGGTTCTATTTTGTAGACTAAACCAGTAAATAAATAATCACCACTGCAAGTATTCAGGCCTTCTCTGCCTGTATTTCAGCCTTATCTTCAGCTATCTAGAAACACTCATCTGGCTCGGGTTGTACAGACCACGCCTCTCAAACGGTTTTCATCTTTTCCACTTGTTACTGTGGTCTGTCACATTGATTGATGTGTGGACAGTGAGAAACCCCTGCACCCTTGGGACAATCCTACCTGACTGCATCCATGTTCATCAGCGACACTGGCCTGTAATTTTCTTGTTACTGTATCTTTACTGTATCTTAGTCTGGTTTCAGTTTCGGGGGATGGTGGCTTCACAGAATGAGTTTGGAAGTGTTCCTTCCTCTGCAATTTTTGGGGACAGTTTCAGAAGGATGGGTGGCAACACTTCTCTAAATGTTTGGGAGAATTCACCTATGAAGCCATCTGATCATGGACTTTGCTGGTTGAAAGCTATTATTGATTCAATGTCAATACTGATAACTGATCTGTTCTTATTTTCCATTTCTTCCTGGTTCAGATCCTCAGACAATTTTTAATCCCATTTTCCTCCTCACAACCCATGCAATTCATGAGATACTTTACCCACCATTCCTAGTATAAACCTAATTTTAAAACAGCTTAAAAATAGCATATATTTGATATAAGAAAATATCCTATATAGAAAAATAGCAAACATGTGATCCAAGAAATCACACAGGTAGTGTTTCAAAGTAAACAATCCGAAAGAAGCCTCAGTTATCCAGCGTCTGAGTGAGCTGGCTTCACGGCTGCCTCCGACGAGCGTGGCCCACTGAGGCACAGGGGGTCAGTGGACAGGAGCAAGGGGGGCACCTCTACCTGAGAAGGCGGGGCTGCTGCCCTCCGATCTGGACTCCGAGTCATCCTCCAGGGGCGCCGCTTCTCCGAAGAGCACTTTCCCTAGGGAAGGACGCGAGAGTCCTGAGCTTGCTAATAAAGAGCTTTGAAGAGCAAACAGATGTGTGCTCCAAGAGGAAAGCACGCACACACTTAATTCCTGCTCTCAAGCCTGTCATCACAGACATGTCTCTTTATTCCTCTAGAGTGCTAATGCAAAATGCAGAGATATCCTATTTAGAGCATTATTAAAATCAATAAACCTGCATGAAAAACAGTTAAAAGCAATGATTCTCAACCTGTACCACAAAGTACTTTAATAATTAATATTAATTGACTTAAGACTACTGTCAATGTTAAATAATTTATGTTACTATTTAATCTTAAAAATGTCAAGTTATAGCTAGAACCGCCAGGATATTCATATCTCCAACGAAAAGTCACTTTTATTATCTTTTAACCTGCTGGATTTCTATTGCTGATAACCAGTACTCAAATACTGTATGATCTGGGAGGATGGAACAGTATTTCATCTTAAGCAAAATTCTAAAAATACATTTTACAGTTAATGGTTTCCAAATTATAACAAGAAAAAAAAAACAGTCTTAACATGATTTAAGTGGGATCATTAAATCCTTATGGTTACTTTACATATAAATGTCATTAAATGACACTATCAAAATAATTACTGGCAAGTTCCAATTTCTAACTTCACTCCTCTTCAAAGATTAAGTCACAGGTATGATAACTTCCATAAATCTACACTGATGTGACTTTAGGGAGGCCTGGCATGCTGTGATTCATGGGGTCGCGGAGAGTCGGACACAACTGAGCGACTGAACTGAACTCAACTGATGTGACTTTAAAGCCCTCCTCCCCATCTGGGAAAAAGCGAAGGAAACTCAAGACCTAGATGAAACTAACACAGCAACTTGGCTTATCTGCTAAATAACACAGCCCTTTATTACAGAACAAGTGATTCACCTGGAGAAAGCAAATAACACTCCAACCTGTGCATTCAGAGTTAACGAAAGCAGCCTCCGTCCTTGGAAACAGCAGTCTGCAAGTCTGTTCCAAGGAGTGCTCCCCACAAGGGGCAAGGCCAGGCCACGCCCCCCACCCCCACCCTGATCTGACATCCAACAGCAACTCTGTCTCCCTCTGCTAGGTACTGGCAGATATCACTTGAAAACAAGGATCCTGCAGCTACGGCAGAAAAAGCATGACAACAGCAGCTCTAAATGAAAACAAGACACTCAAAAAATAAAACAAGAGCTTGAGCACGAATCCCACGGATTTTCCCGCTCTCAAAAATGAAAAACATCTCAACCAGGATCTGTCATCGCTGCATCATCAGAAAGACACCAAGAAACAAGGCAAGTGCCAGGGAAACCTGGTCACATGCCTGAAGTCTCCTCCCAGTCCAAGGAGAGAAACACGAGCTTTTGACAGAAGCCTTTCAGCTTTCAAGAAATCTCAGGGTTTTCCCCCAAATCTCAAACTTGAAAGGATCCCACACCACGATGATACGTGCACGCATGCGTGCAAAGCCACTTCAATCGTGTCTGACTCCATGCGACCCCATGGACCACAGCACACCAGGTTCCTCTGTCCGTGGGGATTCTCCAGGCAAGAATACTGGAGTGGAGTGCCATTTCCTTCTCCATATGATGACCCAAATATTGTAAATTCTAAGTATTCTAGGAAACATTTACCTAATCCAGCCAGGACTAGAATATTATTCCTATTAAGATCCCACTCAAAACTACAAATAATATGAGGCATTCAGTTCAGTTCAGTCGCTCAGTCGTGTCCAACTCTTTGCAACCCCATTAGGCTCTCTCAATTAAACACTCAACTCAAGACACGAAACAGACTAGCAATGTTATATGTAAAAAAAATAGCTTTTATATCTCAATTAAAAAAAAAGTCTTTTAGGATTTCAAAATAGAAAACAGAAATAGTTTCCTATGGAAATCTAGAGCAGAGGAAGAAAATAATTGGTGCTACAAGTAATGATGTGTACCAAAACTTTCAGACCATATCAGAAGAACTTTGATTAAATAAAAATAATTATATCAGAAATCTTGGGTATGTACAAAGGTAAATATGGCTGAAAAATGACAACCAGGCCCAATTAACCAAATAACTAACCAAACATTATCCCTGACTAATACTAAACAAGTTTCTTTGGGATGATGAGCTGCCTTTACAAACAGAACATCCCCAGGAGCAGGAGTCGGCAACTAAATAAAGCTGTGCTGGAAGGAAGCTGTGCCTGTTAGCTTGGCATTGTCCGTGCCTGCCTTCCTGCCACAGGACAGAGCTGAAGCCCTGCAAAAAAAAGGACTCTAAGGGCCACCACCTGGCCCTTCACAGAAAACGTTTGCTGACCCCTCACCTAAAGCATGAGAAATTTATGACAGGGAATTCCCTGGAGGTCTGGTGGTTAGGACTCAGTACTCTCACTGCCAGGCCTGGGATCAACCCCTGGTCCCAGAAGTCACATGGTGCGGGCTACCCCTCCCCGCTGCCGCCCCCCCAAAAGAGAAAATTACGATAAACCAATTCTGATCCACAAATAACTTTCTGAAGTCACCCAGCAGGACTATTCAGGCCTGGTTATCAGATTTCAGCTGAATTTATACACACAATCACCTTGATGAGAAGAGGCATGGGAATAGCCAACTGCATCAGAGAAATACTGAAAAAGCAGAAAGATTCAAAACAACAATCATTTCTGAAATAATCACCTTTTTGTTTTCTTGAAAGGACAGGGCTGCATGAAGAACCCCCTCCAGCTGTAAGTCACAGAAAATGACAGGTGAAAGTACAGTACCAAGCGGCTGAAATCCAGAAACAATTAGAAAATCTTCCAGCTTGATTCAACTTTAGAAAATACATGAACGTTATTTCTACAGGTGGTGCTTAACCACCATCCTGTAACATAAAAACTGCTTAACTTTAATTTCAATAACTGGAAAGTTACATTAGCACTCAAAAATACAGCTCTAAAGATACGACCTAAAATGTCAAAAGAGCTCAAAGTGTATTTAAAAAGCCAAACTAAAAACATTAGAAAACCCAGATTATTGGGTCCACCAATAATCAAACAGACATTTTCATTAGACACAGTCATTAGACATTAGATCACTGGACAGCAATCGTTTGTCAGGCATGCACCCACAGGGGAAGGACAGCTGAAGACAAAGCCCAGTGGACAGGCACAGCGACAGTTTCTCCGTGGGGCTCAGGCAGACACCGTGACCACACGAGGCCTCGGGCAGATGTCACAGCCCTCCCTGATCAGTACTGATGGTGAAGGCCACCTCGCCTGCGCTGCACTGAACAGACCCCACACGCAGGGCCTGGTGCGGCTGGTCAGCAGAGGCCCAGCAGCCTCCGCTGCGCCAGACCCGCTCCCGAGGCTGCCACTCAGGGACCCCTGACTTCCAGCTCCCCGGGGAAACTCCCAGTCAAGCAGGGGTGTTTGCAGCAGCAGCGTGTGGCGGGGTCAGGGTCACATCACGCCCCACAGCACAGGGAAAAAGAGCAAAGGGGGAGGAGGGGCCGTGGGGGGAGGGACAGAGGGCTGCCTGGAACCAGGCGGGACCGCAGAGCAGGGCCCAGAGGGCAGCATGTGCCTCGAGAGCCCCAGGAAGACCCCAAGATCAGTCACGGGCAAACAGCGCCAGCACTGTCGCTCTCCGACAGATGAACTGCCACGTGGAGGCGGCTGAGTCCGAGTCAGGAGGCTGGACATCCGCGCCGGCCTCACCCTGCCCGCCTGCACCCCCCAGTTCCCATGTGCAGGAGTAAGGGCAACGCCTGTGTCGTGAGCACCTGAGCCGCCAATGGCTCACCAGCACCGGCGCGAGTTTCAGGAGAGGGGCCAGGGTCACGGCAGAGTGGGCTCCAGAGTGCGCCCGAACGCCCTACCTATCAGCTCCACGATGCTCCCGCTCCGACTGCGGCCCCCGGGCTCATCCTTGGCGGCGGCGAGCTGCCGGACACCACCCGCCATGGTCAGTGCGCGCAGGAGCTCGGGCGGCGGGGTTCGGAGGAGCTGCTGCAGCAGCTCCAGGGCCCCGGTCACGACGTTGTGGTCCTGGTGTTGGGTGTAGTGCAAGGTCAACTCGTACACCTGGAAACAGGAGCACTGTGTTACTGCCAGCCATGGCCTTGACAACGTGTCCCAGCCTCCAGGTTTTAGCTTTTGTCTTCTATTGTGAAAATGTGTGCCTTCTCCCCCTAAAAACTTCTCTATCTCTTCTACCAGTGTAATGATTCGCTTCCATGGTTTTTTAAAGTCCCGGACTTTTTTCACGGTTATATTAATTCCTTAAAAATAAGCAGAGCACTTCCACAAGAGGAGAAGCAGGGTAATGGAGAGCTCCATCTCCCTACACTGGGGACCAGGAAATGCGAATCAAGTCCCAAACACACCACGGGCACAGCTCCTCAGACACACACAACAAGGAAGCCGCGCTGGCCAGAGTGCACTGAAAAAGGGTTTCCAAAGCTTTAAAGGCATCACACCACACTTCACACTGGACCACGTTATATGAACATAATGGATTTATCCCCTTCTCCTTCACTAGAGGTGCCAGATAATACACAGAGTGCCCAGTTAGATGCGAATTTCAGACAAATAATTGCGAAGTGTAACTGTGAGCTGTGCAATTTCCAGCCTACTTACACAACAAGGTTACTGGTGAGTTACCTGAAATTCAAGTAACTGGTGCCCTCTATTTTTATTTGCTAAGTTGGGCAGCCCTACCTGTGATATCATAGAAGTAATACATATTTTTTTATAACGACAGTGTTGCAGTGTTTAAGGTAACTCTCAATGGTGGCTGCTTTGATTCATTTGATGTCTCTGCTTCTTCTGATGGGCACCTCCCAACTCTAGGTCACAGGTCTGTGACCCACAGTCCACGGGCAGACCTGGCCCACCAGCTGTTCTGCATAGTTTTCCTGGAACACAGCCGCACATATACTGTCTGTGGTTGCTCTCCTGCTACGAGCTGGGGAGTTGGCCCATGATCCCCTGCCCTATGTAATCAGCTCACAAGCTTAAGCTGTGATTTCTGAGCTGTCTGCTCTGAGCAAAGACTCTCCTAACTTCTTAGTCCATGGATGCAGGAAACACACACCCGACGCTCCCTGACCTCATCTGCCTCCTCCCAAATTCTGAAGCAAAGTCAGTGCTCTCATGTTATTAAGGGCCACATTTATACACTAAGGTATAACTTCTTAAATCACATGGGCTTTGCCTAGATATTGAGTCTAAATACTGAATTAAAAAACCAGTATGTACCTCAAAATGCACACATTAACCTCATTCATGAAGAACTGATGCTTTTGAAGTGTGGTGTTGGAGAAGATTCTTGAGAGTCCCTCGGACACTGGAGAGGTCAAACCAGTCCATCCTCAAGGAGATCAGTCCTGAATAGTCATTGGAAGGACTGATGCTGAAGCTGAAACTCCAATACTTTGGCCACCTCATGCGAAGAGCTGACTCATCAGAAAAGACCCTGATGCTGGGAAAGAGTGAAGGCAAGCGGAGAAGGGGACGACAGAGGACGAGATGGTTGGATGGCATCACTGACTCAATGGACATGAGTGAGCAAATTCCAAGAGACGGTGAAGGACAGGGAAGCCCGTGCTGCAGTCCATGGGGTCGCAAAGAGTCGGACACGACTGAGCGACTGAAATCGTTCAGTGCAAAGCCTATTAATGTGATCTGACCCAAGAAGAAAGAACTGCTTCACTACTGCTAGTCCTGCTTCACTTGAGGGAGAATGTCCCAAGGATAACGGTTAAGCGGCTTCTCTTTTATTATGATTTCACACTTGCTTAAAATCAGTCACGAATTTGCTTCAAAACTGGGTAAGTTTTCTTTGCTGTGCCTTCCTGGTTTTCCCTCCTCACACACACATGCACCTTCCCTGGTTCCAGCTCTCAGTCCTGACAATGGTCGCAGGGAGGGGAGCTCCTTGGACCTCCTGTCTCTATGAGGAATCTGAATGGCCCATTGCACATGATCGTCTCAGAATTGCTTCCACCATAGTCCTGGTTTACCTGTGTTTCCTGGGTTTCAGGGCTTAGGGATTTTTTCATTTGTTTCTCATTTTGCTAGAATGCATCTTCAAATAATTTTTTTTAAAGCATATACAAAAAAAAAGTGTACATTAAAAGCAAAATGAATTCTTGCATATCTAGAAACATCTGTGTTTTGCCCAGACTTGCTTAATAGTTAGCCAGGCCCAGGATTACTTTAAATTCTATTTAAACATACCTAGCCAAACTACCGGAGAAGGCAATGGCAAGCCACTCTAGTACTCTTGCCTAGAAAATCCCATGGATGGAGGAGCCTGGTAGGCTGCAGTCTGTGGGGTCGCTAAGGGTCAGACACGACTGAGCGACTTCACTTTCACTTTTCACTTTCACACATTGGAGAAGGAAATGGCAACCCACTCCCGTGTTCTTGCCTGGAGAATCCCAGGGACGGGGGAGCCTGGTGGGCTTCCGTCTATGGGGTCACACAGAGTTGGACACAACTGAAGTGACTTAGCAGCAGCAGCAGCCAAACTACATTAGCTGAGTCGAAGTTCTTAATCAAAATAATTTAATTCAAAATGGCCATCAGTCAAAAGAATACAGGTTAGATATGTTTGAGAGAGAATCTCACCTAGCTTGCTAATGTGACAAGGTGCCATAGCGTTTAATCACGTTGAAGAAATGTAACTATTAAGGAAGTCGGTAATTAATGAGACACCACCTCCCACAGCCCTCCCCTCGGCCTCCCAGGACTGCTGCTCTCTGAGTTCAGCAGTTTCCCCCACCTCTCAGCGCATCTGCCCCCCGCCCCCATCTGACCTGAGAGGGCCTGGGCGCCCGGCACGCCCAGCTCACCCTCGCCCACACTGTCAGCGTCTCGCTCTGCGAGCCTGGCTAAGGCTACAGTCCAAAAAGCTCTTCTCCCGATTTTCTGTCCCTGGTCAAAGCCTCCTCACCCCAAAGCATCAGCTATTAACGGCCTGCACCATGCACTCTACACAACGCCACACCTCCCACCATGCTGTTGAGTGAATGCCTGCTTGCTTCCCCCACTAGCCCGATGGTCTCCAAACGTTTGACTAAGAAGCCTCTTTAAGAAAAAAAATCAGAAAAACGTTCTGAGCATGCAGCCCCAATAATACGTATTTGAAACTACTGTCTGGGTGGTACTGAAGTCAGATGTCACGCGTGTTATAAAACATGCAGACTCTGACAGGCCTGTTACTGCAGTCACTGGCTTACAGGAAACACGGGCAACAAAGAGGACGCTGACCCACATGGTGGAGAGTCAAGCACTAAAGGTAAGACTGCCAGGAGCCCCGCGGGACTGATGGTCTGTCTCTGCAAAAGGGACTCCACGAGAAACTAGGCACGGAAGGGAACAGAGATCCAAGAGACAGGCGTCCTTAACAGCCGATCTCATTTGGATGCTGGTTCCAAAGAGCCGAAGAACAAAGTGACAGGGATGCAGAGGGATCTGATGCTAAGAAAACGTTCTTCTCTTCAGATGTGACAATGGCATTGTCCTTAAAATTAGAAAGAGTCCTCATCTTCAGGGATCCACGTGAAACAGCGGATGAAATAACACAAGGGCTGGCATTTGTTTCAAAGGGGCTCATGTCATCGTCTCGGGAACCTTGCAAGAAACACCTTCGTTTTACTCCGCTGTCACACCACACAAAGGTCGACGACCTGGAGTCATGACCTAGGGTCTGAGCCAGCAGGTCCAGCTCCAGAGTCCACACTCCTAACCCTCTGTTCTCCATTGCACTGCTTCTCTTCCAAAGGAGCCGAGTTTCTGAACGCTGGTCCTGTCTGCACAGGCGCAGGAGTGAGGCTTGGGGGCTGCCTACCTGGACGAGCTGCTCCGTCGAGGGAGAGACCTCTGTCTCCTTCCGCGTCACACCGAAGCTGCCTTTCAGGCTCGTGTCCTTGACCTGCTGCTGAAGCAGGGGCACCAAGTACCTCAGCGCGAGCAGGGTGCCGAGAGTCAGGAGGCTGGGGTGCTCCCCTTCCACGGGGACCAGCAGACCTACAAAGGCAGCAGCGAGACCATGTCACAGCAGACTCGCTGCTGGGAGCTCGCGACGCCCTCTGCTAACAGGAAGAGACCCAAGCGGCACCCTGAGGCTGGGGGGACAGACGGCACAGACATCACTACAGAAAAGCACACGTTCGAGAGCAGAGACCCAGGGGTGCCGCTGAGGGGAAACACTTGACCCCTCGGCTCAGCGAATGGAAGCCAGGCCGCCTTCTTGCATCCATGGTCCATGCACTCCCCACGCCACCTGCCAGGACGGATTCCCACCACCGCCCCAGGGTGGGAGGCCCAGTCAGCAGGCCTACAGCCGTCCAGACGGCCCTGCGGCTCAGGCTCCCTGCACCCAGGGCCCGCACAGAGGCATGCGGCGAGTGGCCTGGAGGGCCAGTCCCAGGAAGGCTCCCACCCCGCCCCGCCCTGCTGGCTCTCATTGGGCCGGGTGCATCCACACTGCTGCCCTGGGGAGGACGGCATGGAGAGGCTTCCCCAGGCCTCACGCCACCCCCGCGGGCATGCCTGCACACTTCTCCATCTGCCAGGCTGAAGGACCCCGTGAGGAAGCTGAGGAGGGGCTGCCTGATGGTAAAGAATTTCAAAGGCCTATCTCGGGGAGGTGCCAGGGGCCTCCACACACCAGGGCAAGGCGCTGGCAGGCCGGGCCTCACCTAGGAGCACGCTGAGCAACCAGCTGTAAAAGTACTGCGTCCTCCTGGAGTGCTGGCAGATGCTGACCGCCGAGCCTGCCGCTGTCCGCCGCACGGTCGGGGAGCTGGACTTCAGGTTCGCGATGAAAGCCTTCAACAGAACCTGTGGAAGCCAAACCCAAGTGGGTGGAAGATGAGGCTCCTGGAAAACTCAGCACGTATTTCAGAGAAGCATGACCTGCTCCAAATTCTCGCAGAGTACACAGCATTGACCACTTAAGACTTTGCCAGAGCTGAATGGAAGCCCCTCAAGTGTGGGACACCTCAGAGCAGTCTGCTACATGTATATGCAGACTCTTCACTTTCTTATGAACTGCAAGGAGGGCCCTGCTTAGCATCTCCATTCCTACACGAGAGTGAAGGCCTTCATTTCTACACAACGTGTCCCCACAAGATCTGCGGCCAGGGTCAGTGAGTGTTTACTGTTGTTTAGTTGCTCAGTCGTGTCCGACTCTTTGCAACCCCATGGACTGTGCGCTAACACTGGGTGCCGCTAATACTGCACGTCCAGACCTGGGCGGTGGCCGCAAGGACAAGCTCCTCTGTCCATGGGATTCTCCAGGCAAGAATACTGGAGTGGGTTACCATTTCCCTCTCCAGGGGATCTTCCCAACCCAGGGATGGAACTCATGTCTCCTGTGTTGCAGGCAGATTCTTTACCACTGAGCCATGTGGGAAGCCGAGGGTCAGTGAGTTGTGCTGTGTAAAATAAACGTAATCAAAAAAAAAAAAAAAAAATCAACAAATAATGAAGTCTAGGAGGAGAATGCCTAAGTGACAGCTTGTCAACTCGCTGCTAAAGCCACTAAGAGACCTCTCAGGTCTGGAAACGTGCAATATGGCTGAACCGAGACCACACACTCAGTTATCTTTCTAAGAAACCAGAGAAGAAGACTTCGTCACTGTGCCTCCAAAGGACACAGCGCTACAGTTCTCACGACGGCCGTTTACATCTGCACAGAAATATCCAGAGAATGAAAGGGGGTGACTACGCAGCTGCATGAGCTTGGTGACTATGCTACTTAAGAACGCCTATCCCCGTCACTCTGAGCAGTGACCTGGCCCTGTTACTGCTGGGTGTGTGCGGAGCACGGCTGAGCAGTCAGATACACGCAGACGCCACCAGGGAAAGTCTGCCTGTCAGCAAACGAGCAGCAACTTAACATACCAGCATCTGACTTACAAACGAGCTTCTCCCTAACAGTGTGGCTAGCACCAACTGGTTCTCAGGGCTCACTGACACTCTGTGAATTCACAGATTAGAGCTCTGGAACCAGAGAGGGGAGGACCAGAGGCCCAGCCACACAACACCCCTAGGAGATCATGGCCAACAGTTTCTCCCCAGAGACAACACCTAGAGAGAAACTGCTCAACTTATTTCTGACACACTCTTAGCTCCAGAGAGCATCTTAAAGAACTCCTTTCAGTGAGATCACACACACACATCATCATTGAAACAATAAGTCAAGACTCATTCTGACTAGTCCAAACTTCTAAGCAGAATGAAAACTAAACATTACTATGATGAGTCAGCCCACACTGAACCTGAAGTTTGGAATAATAATAAAATTGAATCTGCGAGCTCCAGGGGGCATTCTTGGGTCCAAATCCCACAGTCCTGAGAAAGTCTTATAAAATCACCGTCCTTAAAGGTCTTCTCATGAGGAGGAGGAAGCATACTAGACAGTAGGGTAAGACAGCTCCACTTTTCTAAACACAGGCAGGACACGTATTTAAGAGCATTTCAAAAGGAAAGAGACACAAAAACCATTCCACTTTAGAGTCAAGAGCAGTTCAGGGAATGGAAATGGAAATTCAACCAAATGCGACAGCAGAGTGTACTCAGCAGGTGACGTCACCATAAAGGGCTGACACTCCAGCCCAGCGAGACAGGGTGCCGCCGGGGTCGCCCGCGCTGCCGCCACCGAGCTATATATAAACTGGCACAGCGCTCAGCACAGTGCTTTGCGGTGTCTGCCAGAGTGGGAACATCCACACTCACACCCAATGACTGCAGTCCCAGCGTCACAGCCCGTGCTACAGGAGACCCACACGGGCACGGCGCAGCACCACTCGTGAGGCCAGCGCCTCAGACGACCCCCAGTCCCAGGACCGGCTACGGCACAGTCATCCAAGGGGACACCACGCAGCTCCAAATACCGCAAGATCCAGTGACACACACGGCGACAGGCAAGACTCACAAGTTTAGTTCTGCGCAGAAGAGACCAGACTAAGAGAATACACACCGTAAAGTTCTCCACAGCTATGGCTTACAGACTGTAACTTACAAACTTATATACCGTAAGGTTCTCCACAGCTACAACTTAAAGACAGACGCTCTGGCATTAGGCGCCAGGTCAGTGTGATCAGCCCTAGGGAGGAAGGAGGGAACACAGACAGGAAGAGGCTGGCAGAGGCTCCTGGGTGCCACTAATACCGCGCACCCATATAGGGTGCCTTAACGGCGCCTGACAGATGACAGGGGGGCGTGGCCAAGGCACCTTACATGTGCTCACAGCAAGATGGCGCCTGACAGATGTCAGGGGAGCACAACCCAGATAACCCCAAAAGGTTCTGAGTGGCTCCTAAACACCCCCACCCTTTACATGCTTTGATGTGAGTGGAAAGCGTCTTTTAAAAGTCCCGCGCTTACCCCATGCTTGCATATATACATGAGAAGCTCACACCAATAAAACGGAACTGCCCTGACAGAACCCCCGCCGCGTCTGAGCGTCTCTCTCTGGGCGAGGGAGGCTGTGAGGCAGGCGGCCCGCTCACTTCCTCTGTGGGGCTCGCTCCTTCAGACCCAGTCCCCTGGAGGGGCTAATCTTGGGCGGCTTTCTTGCCGAGGCCGAGGCTCCCCTCAGTCTCTGGCTCCTGCCTTGGAGCTATACAAGGCAGGAGAGGGGAAAGGGGAAGAGAGAGAGGAAGCCAGGGCAGACGCGGGGAGGAACCCACACACCCAGACCTGGGCGGTGGCCGCAAGGACAGGCTCGCTTTGCGGCCCCTCGTCGAGGAGTCACATCTATCCACGTGCCATGTCTTCATTCCACATCAGTCAAAGGAAAGCTCGAGAGTCTCCACGCTTAACAGGGCTCCTGTCAGGAGGCATCTGATCAAACAAGCTGGATCAGACACGTGGACCTCTACCGCCCAGACACCCCACAGAAACCTAGGCACAAGGTGTCAAAGGCATAAACTTACAAGGGTAAAAGGAATAGGACAGGGACGATGGCAGACTAGAGGCATTCGCAAACGTGGAAGCTAGGTGGTAAACAAGAAGGAACTGAGCGACCGGGGCCCCCAGGAAGGAGCTCCCACACAAGCCTTTCTAGGAGCTGGGGAGAAGGACCGAAAGCCACCGCCCAAAGCAAGCCCAGCCACGTAGCTCGACGGACAGCTCGGGTGCGGGGGCGCCAGAGACCCGTGAGTGTGGCCTGGGCATGGGGACAGACGGCTGGGCAGCAGGTTGCTCCCGGGAGGACTGCCCCCTGGGCGGACTGCTGCAGCCCGCTCCCGCCCGGACGGCTCGGGACGTGGGCGCCGCTCCCCATGTCCTGCAGGGGCGGATCCCGGAGAGGCCGCCAGAGTAGAGGACGGCCGCCAGCACAGAGATAAGAGGGAAACCGAGGACAAGTCTGCCTCCTGGCCAGTGAGACTGGCCGCACAGCCCATCTCGAGCAGTAAGCCTAGAGAGACAGGAACCCAGCAGCCGGGAAGCAGGCCTCTGATGGGGGCCCGAGACTCTGCAGGACAGACCCAAGGAGCCTTATCAGGCTGCAGCGGCAGCTGGAGAACCCACGACGGCCAGGGGAGGAGCCAGGTCGGGTCAAACAGCCACCGTGCGCACAGGCACGCTGAGACACGCTTACAGCGCCAGCAGAAGGCGTGACAGGGTGGAGAGCGCCAGAGACCCCAGAAATACGAAACGTCATACAAGGAGACGCAAGCACAGCACAGCTCAGGACTAGCTGTGACCGCTACTCAGGCCTAACAACGCGCACACCGAACACTGAGAGCACTGTGGTAAAGAGACGAAGGAGGGTTAGAGCTGAACCCCCCTTCCCCACTGCAGAACAAACAAACAAAGAATCCAAAACCTGCAACGCAAGCACGTTATTCAGAAATGTATAGGGAAACACCAAGAGAGACAGTGGCGCAGGACCGACCCACTGAAGAAGGTCGGGACTCTTGGCAACCCTCAGAGTGTGCGCCAGGACACTATTAACAGGACCCGAGAGAGGTCTGAAGGCTGCCGGCTGGGGCACAAATGAACTGGAAGCTGAGCGGTGCCCCGGCCGCGGGCACTCGCACCCGCAGGATGCCGTCGGTGCGAGTCTCCGCCTGCAGTTCCGGGACCACCGCCTGGCCTCAATCAGGCTAGGCAGTCAATCCTGAACACCGCAACCAGTCTGCTCTGGCAAAATGCCTTTTGAATTTGCTTCTATAAACTGTCTCCCTGCTCAACTTTTCACCCCACAGTAAGAAGGCAGAAGGGGAAAGAGGCTCTTTGTGTGCCTTCAAGAACTCAAAACATTATAATCCAAATTACGAAGCACTCTCAAATGCCTGTCTGTGCAAAAGTGCGACTCCCACTAAGACTCATTCACACGCCTGTGACTTGAGACAACACTCATACCTTAATCTCATTGTCGTTCGCAAAGTTGCCAAAAGCAGCCATAATTTTAGGGATCGCTGCAGCCAACGTCTCCTGAACAGACTCCTCCGGTCTCTTGCTTGTGCGTGTCAGGCACGGCAACAGGTTCACCAAGTACGGCCTGTGGTGGAGAAGAACACCAGTTACTCTTCCAGGTCTACGTTAATGAGAAACATGAGCGACCAGTCCAGTACCTGTTAGGGAAAAACCAGTTTTTATACGCAAGAGTTCTTCCCGGAAAATAAACACACCTCAGTGGGAAGACTCAATGCAGAGGAATCAACAGCTTGTTTTAAAAATTCTCTGCAGTAAAGTATGACAGCTATTAAAACAGTCAGATTTTAAATCAGAAAATAACAGATAACAAAAGAAAACACTAGGAAATGAGAATAGAGCTTTCTTGAAAAGGGAGGCCTGCACAATTTTTTTCAAGCATTCACACTGAATCAGGCCTTAGTGAGAAGCCCCGGCCCTTGAGAGAGCAGCAGACAGTGCGGCCTGGAGGAGTAGTCACAGGACAGACGAGCTGAAGCCACGGGACAAACTTGGTGCAGACAGGGGCGTCCTCTAGAAGCAGAGACAAGCAACAAGCAGGGGCAGCCCTGGGACTGTACAGGGAGGGAAACGGGCCCTCCGAGAGATGACCCAAGGGAAGAACATGCCAGACATCAGAAGGAACACGTGCTCAACTTTTCAGAGAAGTCAAGGCAGGCCAGTGAGTCAACAGTGTCTGAGGTGACAGGGGCTCTGGGGCCAGATCTCCCTGGGCCTTGTATGGAGTCTGGACTTATCTGAACAGCCGTGGGAAACGAGTGACAAGTTCAAGTAAGGGAATGGCATGACCCAATCATAGTTTTTAAGGTCACTTTGGCTTCTATGTGGAAAACCTGGGATGCGTTGCTTCAGACATGTATTAACAAGAAGTTATGAAAATGAGGATAGTAAAGGGACAAGGTCATACAGAGAAATTTCCCTACTGACTGTATGTCCACAATCGTCTAAGATTCTTGTCACCCTCAGACCCCGTGGAACAGATCACTGTTTGGTGTCAAAGGAGAGGGTTTCTGCCATTGCACCAGTTCCACAGGGACAGAGCCGAGGCGTCCGTGGACGTCAGCACACCTCGCCGGTCAGAGACGAGAAAGGAGCTGAAACTGCGGTCCTTCTTTTGGTTTTCAATCCATTAAGAACGAGACTCAGACGTAAAGAACAGACTTCTGGACTCTGTGGGCGAAGGCGGATGTGAGAGAGTCGCACTAAAACGTGTGTATTAGCACACGCGGAACAGATGGCCAGGGCAAGCTCGATGCGTGAAGCAGGGCCCTCAAAGCTGGTGCCCTGGGACATCCTGAGGGACAGGGTGGGGAGGGAGGCGGGAGGGATGGGGGACACATGTGCACCCATGGGTGATTCATGTCGACGTATGGCAAAAACCACCGCAACACTGTAAGGAAATTATCCTCCAATTAAAATTAATTACTGAATTAAAGAAAAAGCCACAACTGTTTCAGTCAAAACTTTCTTCACATTTCGTAGTTTTAAGCCACGTAACAGAGACACAGTTTCTACAATCCCTACGGTGAGCAGCGGTGAGGGGGCACGCAGCCAGGGACCACCTGATGGGCACCTCCTTGGCAAGCCCCGGGCAGACACCGTCAGCGAGGCCGGGCCACGGGCCCAGCAGGAACGCCCCCGCTGCACTGGGACGCACACCTCCCTCTCCTGGGGGAGAGTGGGGCAGAAGACGAAGCAGTGCGCCAGAGCGTTTCGGAGCCACGGCTGCTGTGAGGAAAGGAAGCGGACATGGACTGCGGCGGGACGGGAGGAGGGGGGCGGCTGCAGACAGCGGGGTCGGGGAAGACCTCCAGAGAAACGGCTTTTGAGCCGAAACGGAAAGAGTCCACAGGAGCTGGCCCCCCCGCCAAAACGGCAGTAACCGCGATGACCCAGAGCGTCCACTTCACCTGCATTTCTGAGGCCGAACCAGGTGCGCCAGCTCAGCAAACCTCCACAGGGCAGCGCGCAGGCTCCGAGGGGCGCCGTTCTGAGGGAGGAAGAGCGGTGTGTTACACGGAGGAGCCACGGACAGCAGGCATCAACAGGACTCCAAACGCACTAAAGCGCCTTTCTCACTGCTAGCTTCTATTTTTAGAGAAAAGGCCATTTAAGTGTGCAACTACTTTTGACATTTTAAGGTTTAATGGGATGAAATTATAAAGATTTTTTTCTAAAAACTACCATTTTAACTCCCATCTCATCTAATAAATGAGGAGCAACTTTCTGAGGAAAAGTAAAACAACAGAGTCTACGTCACCAAACAGCATTTGCTTCCTTCTAACATTTTTACTTATCAAATAAAAGAAAATTTCATACACTGCTCAATACAGTGGATCAACAGACTTTTTTCAATAATGAAAAACAAAAACCCACCTTTTTAATTTCCTTATAGAGTTCGAGCTGCAACCTCGGAAGATTGGAATCCATCAAAGCCTACAAAACAAGACATTTGTTCACGGAAGATACATTCTCCTAGCAGTTCTAAAAGTGACGGTGAAGGACAGGGAAGCCTGGCACGCTGCAGTCCACAGGGCTGCAAAGCGTCGGACAGGGTTGAGCGACTGAACGATAGCAACAAAGCAGTTCTAAAGAAATCTAAAGGGCAACTAAAATTTCAATTTTGACGCAAAGGAGAATATAAGAACAACTAAACTGAAAACCTGTTCATTAAGAAGGAAGTGTATGTACGCAGGAAGCAACCAACGAGATACAGGTCATTCACTATAATATTTAAAAGGGAAGGAAAAGAACATTCATTACAATCAAATACTATATAACATCAAAATTAAATGGTAGATAGTTAAAATTCACTCTAAAGCTCTTATATTCAATTAAAGTGCATCCTTTAATCATTTTTAATCATTAAAGTGCATTCTTTAATCATCATTTTTAATGATGATCCAACATCAGCAATGCCCTGGAGTCTGTGGAGCCAGTGGGGCAGGAGGTGGATACCCAAGATCAGAGCCCTGACTCTGGCATGGGAGCACTCCTCTCCAAAGATCATCCTTCCCAAAGGGCTGGTCCTCCCGGGATGCACAGGTGCTCCCCACCTCAGGGCCCCAGCGACACATGAATCTATTGGAACCACAGGCTCCTCAGAGCCCTGCCCCTGTTCCTCAATTACAAGTCAAACCAAAAAATGGCCACACGGGCAACTTCAACCCGTAACAATGGCTGATGGCAAGCACCACCAGGGACAGAGTCCACGATGGAGACGGCTTCCCAAGACAGAAGAGCTCTGTGCCCCGCTCTCAGCCACGAAAACCCTCTCCTCCGAAACGGCACTCTCAACGGCTTGTCCACAAGAAGAGAGGAAAGGTGAAACGAAGCCTGAAGAACACAGGGAAGCTATAACCGAGCCTCCACGGAAAAGCCCTCCTCCTTTCCTGTGATGTAACCATGTGACATCTATAAACCAACTGGTCTTTGCAAAACTCACAGAGGCTCAGCGAGCTTGAAAATCAAAACAGGGTCATATTCTGGGAGGTTGTGAATAATGCCTCAGATATTTTAAAATTTGAATTCTACTGTTTCAGTTCAGTTCAGTCGCTCAGTCGTATCCGACTCTTTGCGACCCCATGAAGCACAGCACGCCAGGCCTCCCTGTCCATCACCAACTCCTGGAGTTCACTCAAACTCATGTCCGTCAAGTCCGTGATGCCACCCAGCCATCTCATTCTCTGTCGTCCCCTTCTCCTCCTGCCCCCAATCCCTCCCAGCATCAGAGTCTTTTCCAGTGAGTCAACTCATCTCATGAGGTGGCCAAAGTATTGGAGTTTCAGCTTTAGCATCAGTCCTTCCAATGAACACCCAGGATTGATCTCCTTTAGAATGGACTGGTTGGATCTCCTTGCAGTACAAGAGACTCTCAAGAGTCTTCTCCAGCACCACAGTTCAAAAGCATCAATTCTTCGGCGATCAGCTTTCTTCACAGTCCAACTCTCACATCCATACATGACCACGGGAAAACCCATAGCTTTGACTAGACGGACCTTTGTTGGCAAAGTAATGTCTCTGTTTTTTAATATGCTATCTAGGTTGGTCATAACTTTCCTTCCAAGGAGTAAGCGTCTTTTAATTTCATGGCTGCAATCAGCATCCGCAGTGATTTTGGAGCCCAAAAAAATAAAGCCTGACACTGTTTCCACTGCTTCCCCATCTATTTGCCACGAAGTAATGGGACCAGATGCCATGATCCTTGTCTTCTGAATGCTGAGCTTCAAGCCAACCTTTTCACTCTCCTCTTTCACTTTCATCAAGAGGCTTTTGAGTTCCTCTTCACTTTCTGCCATAAGGGTGGTGTCATCTGTGTATCTGAGGTTACTGATATTTCTCCCGGCAATCTTGATTCCAGCTTGTGCTTCTTCCAGCCCGGCGTTCCTCATGATGTACTCTGCATATAAGTTAAATAAGCAAGGTGACAATATACAACCTTGACGTACTCCTTTTCCTATCTGGAACCAGTCTGTTGTTCCATGTCCAGTTCTAACTCTTGCTTCCTGACCTGCATACAGGTTTCTCAAGAGGCAGGTCAGGTGGTCTGGTATTCCCATCCCTTTCAGAATTTTCCACAGTTTTTTGTGATCCACACAGTCAAAGGCTTTGGCATAATCAATGAAGCAGAAATAGATGTTTTTCTGGAACTCTCTTGCTTTCTCCATGATCCAGCAGATGTTGGCAATTTGATCTCTGGTGCCTCTGCCTTTTCTAAAACCAGCTTGAACATCTGGAAGTTCACAGTTCACATATTGCTGAAGCCTGGCTTGGAGAATTTTGAGCATGACTTTACTAGCGTGTGAGATGAGTGCAATTGTGCGGTAGTTTGAGCATTCTTTGGCATTGCCTTTCTTTGGGATTGGAATGCAGACTAACCTTTTCCAGTCCTGTGGCCACTGCTGAGTTTTCCAAATTTGCTGGCATATTGACTGCAGCACTTTCACAGCATCATCTTTCAGGATTTGAAATAGCTCCACTGGAATTCCATCACCTCCACTAGCTTTGTTCTTAGTGATGCTCTCTAAGGCCCACTTGAGTTCACATTCCAAGATGTCTGGCTCCAGGTCAGTGATCACGCCATCGTGACTATCATGGTCGTGAAGATCTTTTTCGTACTGTTCTTCTGTGTATTCTTCCCACCTCTTCTTAATATCTTCTGCTTCTGTTAGGTCCATACCATTTCTGTCCTTTATCGAGCCCATCTTTGCATGAAATGTTCCCTTGGAATCTCTAATTTTCTTGAAGAGATCTCTAGTCTTTCCTATTCTGTTGTTTTCCTCTATTTCTGTGCACTGATCACTGAGGAAGGCTTTCTTAATCCTCCTCGCTATTCTTTGGAACTCTGCATTCAGATGCTTATATCTTTCCTTTTCTCCTTTGCTTTTCGCTTTTCTTCTTTTCACAGATATTTGTAAGGCCTCCTCAGACAGCCATTTTGCTTTTTTGCATTTCTTTTCCATGGGGATGGTCTTGGTCCCTGTCTCCTGTACAATGTCACGAACCTCTGTCCAGAGTTCATCAGGATTAAACAAGCACATCAAAACAGACAAGTACATGGTAAAACACTGCTTGGCCAGCAAAACTAGAAGGCATATCCAAGTTTTGTTTCACTTTATAAATGTTTTATAAACTAACGTCAAATGTATTTTATTACAAGAGGAAAGTACACTTCAAAGCCGTGAAATAGTCGTGAACGGGCGCTCACAGCCACAGGCGATGCTAATGTGCCACCTGACCCTCCCTGCCCCATCCCCACCCCCACACTGGGGTGGACACCGCCGCCAGGGCAAGCACCGGACAGCCCAGCCCCTGCTCCTCACTTGCACCCCAGCACCTCCTACTGGTTCAGGGCCCCTCTCTTCCCTGGATACTTAGCCTCCCTCACGGATTCTGGGCACACAGTCTCTCCTATCCAAGGCAGGCTACAAGGCACCACCAGGCTACCTGAACTACCAGGTTACAAATCTTTGTGAGCTCTTCCCTTTCTTCATTCTCTACCAAATAAAGTGCAAACCCCATGAACTGATCCTCAACATCTGCCGTTCTCCGGCAGAGTCCCCCTCTTCTGTGAGACTGCAAGGGTCAAGAAGGTCCTACGGGACGTCCCTAGAGCACTCCTTGCTTCTACTGCAGTGGGGCATGGGTTCGATCCCTGGTTGGGGAAACCAAGATCCCAAATGCCGCACAGCGAGCCAAAAACAGAGAAGGTCCTAAATCTTCTCATTCACCTAATTGCCACTACCTCCGGGGAGCCTCCTCTGCCTCCCCAGACAGAAATCACCTCTGCCTCCAGACTGCAATGATGAGCTGTCAACATCTCCCAGAACTCAGAGCATACACCATGCATTCAGCCACTACCGTACAAACATGCTCCCCGTCTGAGACTGTGCATTATCTGAAGGCAGGAGCACACTGTCAGCAGAACCCCCAGGATGGCTAGGGATACAAATAAGGAGAAGGGCAGAATGAGAAAAACAGGGGCAGTCTCCCAAGGCAGTAAGAGTTATAAAAGCTTCGTCTTCAGTGGCAGCAGGAAACAGGAAAGGGGAGAAGTGGATCAAAGGAGCGGGGACTGTGGGCACAGACTCTGCACCAGGAAGCCGAGCAAAGAAGACAGACGTCCCCCGCGCTCCTCACCTCACCCCCCGCCCAGGTGGCTGTGGCTTTCTGGCTTCACCAACCTTTTCTGGGAACTCCTCTCTCCTATCTCAAACCAGCTCCAGCCAGAATTCCAGCCAAGCAACCAGAGAAGGCATGTCCTTCCCTGTTAACAGTCCTGCCTGACCCAGGACTTGGGGGACGAAGACATCAACGGTGGACCCCACTGCCTGTCCCCTTGCCATCTCGGGGCCTCGCGGTTTCTCAGCAGTGACACTTGTTCCATGAAACCGCAGTGGCCACCATCAGCGCCCATCCCTGACCTACGCCCTGCGCAGGCATGAGGGGAAACCTGGGCCCTCTGACTGGGCAGGTACAGGCAGTACCCTGGCAGACACCAGAGTGCCTCCAAACCACACACTATCAGATTAAAAAAGTGCAGACACCCTACAGGACTTTGCTATTCAAGACAAAAGAACACTAAGTTACAGTTTCTCCTCTTAGCCACAGTGATTGCGTCTCAGAGAACACCGTCCAAAGGGTTCTTACTTTTATGACCTTGTTGAGGCATTCATCAGCCACCATCCTGACATCTGATTCCGCGTCGTCACTGCACAGCAGAAAAAGTTCCATAGCAATGCCCAGAAGTTTCTGAAATTCTGGAGAATTTCTAAGTGAAAAAAGAAGAGAGACTGTCACAGCCAAGAGAAGACATGACGATGAAACACAGTTAAGTTTCTGGTATCCTGTGTGGGGTCTGGAACAGAAAAAGGATGTTACACACACAGGTAAAATTCATTTTAATAATATGTTTCATTTAACCCAATGCATCAGGAATATGACCTCGCCATGTAACCAACATGAAGAAATCAGTGGCTACAGAACAGTCTTTCACAGAGCATCTGAATTCAGACACAACACTTTCATCACAAATATTTTATCTGGGGGCTTCCTTAGTGGTAAAGAGTCGCCTGCCAATTCAGGGGACATGGGAAGACTGGGGGGTTCCCACATGCTGCAGGGACTGCTAAGCCCGAACACCACAATGCTGAGCCCGAGCGCTGCAGCCAGAGGAGCCAAGGAAGGAAGACCCAGCACAGCCAAAACAAGTAATTAAACAAATCTTTAACAGAGAGAGAGAGAGAGAAGGAGACAGAGATACTTGCATCAGTTCAGTTCAGTCGCTCAGTTGTGTCCGACTCTCCGCGACTCCATGAATCACAGCACGCCAGGCCTCCCTGTCCATCACCAACTCCCGGAGTACACTCAAACTCATGTCCACAGAGTCGGTGATGCCATCCAGCCATCTCATTCTCCGTCGTCCCCTTCTCCTCCCACCCCCAACCTTTCCCAGCATCAGAGTCTTTTCCAGTGAGTCAACTCGTCGCATGAGGTGGCCAAAGTATTGCAGTTTCAGCTTTAGCATCAGTCCCTCCAATGAACATCCAGGATTGATCTCCTTTAGAATGGACTGGTTGGATCTCCTTGCAGTATAGAGACTCCATAAAATTCACAGATGAAAAAGCAGGCTTACTCGTAACTAGGAGATAACCTGGAGCTCTGACACACAGCTTAGTGACTGCAATCAGCAATACTGCATTTGAAACTTCAAAGTTGCTAAGAGACTCGCTCTTCACTGCTCTTGACACACAAAAAGGAATGACAAGGACACGATAAAGGTACTGGCTAACACCAGGCTGCCACAGTGCATTATACAAGCAAGTCAAACCAGACTCATGGTGTTGAGCGCCCATCCTATCTCAATTTTTAAGAAAGAAAAAAAGTAGGTTTATATACTACTTCTAAGCATGCTTTTAAGATGCTCTCCAATAACTAAATTGGGGGACGGGGAGCCTGGCGTGCTGCAGTCCTTGGGGCCCCAAAGAGTCAGGCGTGACCTAGCGACTGAACGACAAGGTAAGTGACAAGGCCAGGGCCTGCCTTCCTGCCTGAAGCAGCGGGTAATGCACAGAATGCGTGTAACTGCGGTCTTCAAGGCGTCAGGTATCAGGCATCTCTAGATAAATGGAAAGCTAATGCGATGAGCCTCAGGATTTCCCCAGAGGACTGCCTGGAGGGGGTTTCCCAGTGAGGACATGAAGAGGGAAACCCGGGAGAGCTCATGGTTGCTGAGACGGGGAGACAGAGCTGATGGCCTCAGGAGGCAGGGTGGCTGGGCCCGTGGGGGGAAGGCCAGAGAGGGGCAAGCTGCACAGAGAGACCTGGACACCTGCGGGGTCCTCAGGTCTCAGCTGAGTCTTGCTGCAGAGAGTGGCCTGAGGCTGCAGGGAGAGTCACCTGAAGGGGCTGGAGGGAGCAGGTGCTGAAACTACAAGTGCAGAAAGAGCTCCTACTCTTACCAGCCAGAGGGGAAAGCTCATCCTTCTGGCGCCTTGGGTGGGCTGCTCCAAAGGGTTTGCCTTCACAACAAGACTGACTAATTTCAGCCCTAGATGAGATGCTGTTCTGATCCTGCCTACAGGCAGAACCCAGGACGGTCCTAGTCCTTCAGAGTAACATACCTGCATTCCAGGGCAAGCTTCAAGAACGTCGGAATTCAAAAGTGTATAGCACCCAACAAGACAGAAGTTGTAAGGTCTGGCATCTGATCAGAAATGGTCAGGAATGCCAAGAAGCAGGGAAACATGACCAACAGTGAGAAAAATTACTGAAGCTGACCCAAACAATACTTAATCCAGAAGGCAGAAACAGGGAAAAGGGCAAATAAAGAGCATATGGGCCAAACAGGGAAGTCACAGCACAGTGGCAGATTCAAACCTAGCTTTAGGGACTTTTCTGGTGGTCAGGTAATTAAGAATCTGCCTTCTAATGCAGGGGACATGGATTCGATCCCTGGTCAGGAAGCTAGGATCCCACGTGTTGCAGGACAGCTAAGTCTGAGTGCCACAATGAAGAGCCTGTGCACTGCAGCTGAGACCCGCTGAAGCCAAAAAAATAAAAAATAAACCTAGGTATGTCAATAATGACATGAAACGTAAAAGATTTTTCAGATCAAATAAAAAGACCCAATATTTTCTGCCTACAAGAAATACATTTTAAATATAAGATTCACATAGGTTAACAGTAAGACAATGGAAAGAGGTTCACCATGTTGGCCCTGAACAGGTGGAACCTGATATTACCGTCAAGTGAAACTGAAAGTCGCTCAGTCGTGTCTTTGCAACCCCAGAGCCTGGCAGGGCCCTCAAGCTGGGAGCTGGGAGGAGCGTCCCCAGGGTGGCCTTGAGCTACCGAAGGCGAACTAGGAAGTGTGGAGACGCGCTCATTCTGTGGGATATGATGGACCTGTCGTTGTTCAGTCGCTCAGTCGTGTCCGACCCTCTGCGACCCCATGGACTGCAGCACGCCAGGCTCCCCTGTCCTCCACTCTCTCCCAGAGTTTGCTCAAACTCATGTCCATTGAGTCGGTAATGCCATCTAACCATCTTGCTGCTGCTGCTGCTAAGTCACTTCAGTCGTGTCCAACTCTGTGCAACCCCATAGACGGCAGCCCACCAGGCTCCCCAGTCCCTGGGATTCTCCAGGCAAGAACACTGGAGTGGGTTGCCATTTCCTTCTCCATCTAACCGTCTTACTCAGAAGCAAAAATCCTTAGTAATTTTTTAATTTAATTTTCATCATCATATTATTATATCACCTAGTCACAGATCTATAAATCATCTTTAATAAAGTTAACTAATATTCCTTTTCGTAAATGTAACAAGCTTTTCAATCCCCCTGTAGGTAAGTGATGAAGACTATTTTTCATTTCTTAATGGGATGACTAGCACTGCACCAGAATCACTGGGCACTTCCCTAAGGATAAACTCCCGAAGCAAAAGGCCTGATCAAACAGTCCAGACTGCCTTTCCTGTTTTTAATATTTATTTACTCGGCTGTGCCGGGTCTTAGCGGCAGCACACAGGATCTAGTTCCCTGACAAGGAATCGAACCTGGGCCCTCTGCATCAGCAGCACAAAGTCTGAGCCCCTGGACCACCAGTGAAATCCCCCAAGTTGCCTTTTAAAAATGTTGTATCATCTCTGACAGAATCCTGAGTATTTTTGAATGTCTGTAAATTTAACAGGTAAAAAAGAAATGTTCTGAGTTTTGTTTTAGTCTTATCCCGCTGATTACTAGTAAATCTGAACATTTTTCCACAGGAAGCATGAAATAAGTGTTAGCTATTACGTTCACTGGCTCAGGTACATTTCTTCTTTTCCAAACTGCCCATTCATAGTTTTGCCAGCTTTCCTATTAGAAAGACAGCCTTTTTCTTAATGATTTACAATTTCTCTCTACAGAAGCTATGAAACCTTTGATACATATGCCATCAACTTTCCCCAAGTTTCATTTAAGTTTCAGTTTAAAGTAGATTTTGACATACTGAAATATATTCTAGATAAAACACTTTTTTCCTTTATACTGTAAGCCTTCCACAGACTAAGATTAAATGTTCTTTTTGTAGTAATGATTTTACTCTCACATTTAGGCAATTAATCTGGCATTTATGTTTGCCTGCAATATGAACAATATTCCCCTAAATAGTCAACTGGTTCAATAATCCATCATTTCCAAGCTAATACAAGATGTTACCTTTAATTTGTATCTGCACATACACACATACACTTTCCCACTTCCTATTCCATACCTTCTTTAATGTCTAACAGCTATTTTAATGTCAAGAACACCAGGTCTCACCAATTACTGATGGTTTCAGATTTTCTTTGTTAAAACTGATATATTTATTCTTGCAGATGAACAAGTTCAAAAACATCTCTACTAGAGTTCTGATCAAGCTCATTTTAAATTTATGAATTAATTTAGAGAAAGTTTAACTTTATGATAAGGAACTGTCCCCACGCTGAAAGGGCAGTAGTCACCTATCCCTTTCAGGGAAGTCCATACAGTCCTTCCATAGTTTCTGAATATCTCTTGTCAGTTTCTTGAAATTACATGCTGGTGCTACTATGAATTGGTTCTTGAAGCATTTTATTTTCTAACAGATTTACGCTAATATATGGGAATGGGAAATCTATAGATTCCTGTACACTTATTTTTACCCAATCACCTTATCAAGTACACTTGCTTAGACGAGGGTGTCGAGGTCCTCCCAAAAGGAAACTAGTTAAAGACGAATCCTCACCCCTCCACTGGACAGAAAACAAAGAGTGCTGGGGAAAGAGGGCAGTGCGGTTGTCTTCATTCCCATATTTCTAACAAATTTTCCGGGTGACTCTGATGTTCGTGCGTATCCAGGAAGAAGCAGGACAGACCACCAAACTGAGAGCTGAAGCTGACGGAGTCACAGCACACCTCGAGGCCTCGAGCAGCTGCCTGAAGTATCCCTGAGAGGTAAGATCAGTACCTGACAGACGCTGAAGGACGCGCCAGAGATTAGTCACATTAGAGGGGAGACCACAGGGAAGACCAGCCATCCAGACTTCCTGAGTCACTACATGTAAACAGAAGACCTGCTTCAGCTCTACAATCTAAAAGTTCTGAGAAGCATGGAGAGCATCTTAAAACAAACACGGTCTTTAATCTGATGCGACCAAAGACAACCTCTCTGGGTCCAAAAAGTATCCAATTAATATGATCCTACATAGAACAAGCAGCGTAAAGACCATTAGCATTACTCCATATAAACAGAACAGACACACGAATGTAGGAACTATTAACAGCTATTACCATGATTTACAATGGCAAACTGAGCCACAATCCAGTCTTAACATTTCTCAATGTACTTCCCAGGTGGGGCTAGTGGTAAAGAATCTGCCTGCCAGTGCAGAAGACACAAGAGACGCAGGTTTGACTCCTGGGTGGGGAAGATCCACTGGAGGAGGGAAATGGCATCTACTCCAGTATTCCCGCCTGAAAAATTACATGGATAAGAGGAGCGTGGTAGGCTGCAGTTCATGGGGTTGCAAAGAGTCAAACATGACTGAGCAATTGAACACACACTCACACCCACACACACGTGTGAATCTAAGCCAACATTCCATCAATTCCATTGGGAATTATCAAGATACAAACTAAGCATAAAGCACGAAGCACTCAGAATGGAAAAGGTCTATCTTCTGGGTCCATAAGCTTTCAGTGTGAGACCCGGATGCTGGAAGTCAGGCGGGCGCAGCTGTGCCAGGGCAGCAGCAGGCCCCGGGGGTCTGCCAGGCATTCACACAAGAGTAACGGCGGCGCACAAGACAGCGTGCACCACCTCGGGATGGATTTCTGCCTTGCAAGAGCCGACGGGCACTGCACGCAGCTCTCAACGGCATCTCACAGGTTGCTCCTCCCATAAGAGCCCTGAACACTGCGTTTACACATCGAAGACGAGGCCACAGGAACTCCAAGAAGTTAGCCTTGTCTGAAGCCACCTGGCGTATACAGAGTAGAGACAGAATTCAAACCTTTTCCCCTACTTTTACTTAGTACTGTTGTCTACAATAGCATGCTAACTTAGAGTTTTTGTATTTTTATTTTCAGCACATATTCTCACTTGTCACTTTGTTTCTTCCCACAATATTTCTACAAATCAGATAAAAACAGTAATCATACACTGTCTTTCAAAATGGCATTGAGTTCAACTAAAATGAAATATTCTACATGAAATCACTTTGAAAGTATAAAATACAAGTGGCAAGTTGCCACTAAAAATAAATGAATCATCAAATTTCTGTCAGTACAAAAACCAAGGTGATCATTCTTAGAGGCTTTTCTAATAGATTACAAAGAGCCCTTCCCAACAGGAGAATAACATGAATGATTTATTCCAAGAGAAAGCATTTACTCCAGGAGAAGTATTTCACACGTCCCATTTGAGTAACGGAGTTCCGAAGCCATAAGCACATCTGTTTCCTACTCACTCATTCAAATGAGACACACTTAAAATATCTACCACCCACAGATACGAGGAACAGTACTCAGAAAGACAGACAGACAGTCAAAAGCAAGGAGAGTGAGGAGAATCAGCAAAGAAGCTATACAATAAGGTGCTGCCTGCTCACCCCAGAGGAATGACCAGGCCAGGGAGGGGGGTCTCCGGTCAAGGCCTGTGACCCCACCGTCCCAAAGCTGTGATTAGCAGGGAGCACCCCCACAGGGCGGACAGGGCAGGGCGCCGAAGAAAAGCAACCATGAGACCCCGGTAATTGGGCAGGCTCCTGTTCCTACTACCGCAGTAAGTAAAATACAAACATGCTGTTCGGTTATCCTAATGGCTACAACAACACGGTGTAAGATTACTAGAAGGAAGTATTACTCAGTACGGTGTCTGGAAATCCTCCATATCCACGGCCAGAAGGGGAGGGGTCCTGTCAAGGTTTTAAAACAACTGGGGCAATGAACAACATTCTAGCCAGTTAAGAATGAAAACATGTTTTATTTTCACTAGAAAGTTCAAAGTGCCGTTACCTGAGAGACTGTGCCACTATGTTCTCACATATTGTCAGACAGTGGTTCACACGGTCTTTCTTGGTGGCTGAGAGGTCCTTCTTTCTAAAACAGGAAAAGAATGAGAGTAAAGGCAGTTAGTGCTGTCCACCCCAACAGTTTCTACGTGGCGTTCACTCATTCATTCAACAGAGCTCCTTGACTCCAGGGAGTAAAACCAGGCACCCCGTGCCAGGACAGGCTGCGCTGAGGTCAGAGAGGCAGGGGTGGGCCGAACCCCGGGTCCCCCACAGGACTGGGCTCCACAGAAAACTCAGGGGGTGTCACTAACACGCCTGCCTTCTCTGCTGTAGAGAGAAGCAGCTGCAGTGCCAACAGGGCTCGTCCAGGATTGCGTGGACAGAGGGAGCTTCAACTCAATGCAAGGGTGTAATGCCTCCTCTGCACAGTGGCCCCCCTCTCAAAACCACACGGCCTGACGAGTCAGCCCCACACAGGCCTCACACCATGAAGTATGAGAGCATGTATTAACACAATGGCCAATTGCTCCCGTATCCCTAAATGGCTACAAACAAGTACCCTGCCCAGAGCCTTTCTCAGAAGCCTCCAAGCAAGACTTTTCAGTCCAAATTCTAAGACGGAGACAAACAGACTGGTCAAGAAGATGAGATAAAAGGTGCGTGCTTCTCACCCAAACCTATGACTTCAGAGGTCTCTGAGGTATGCACCAGAGAAATACACAAGATAGGGATGATCCAAAGAGGAAGGGAAAAATAAATCAGGCTTGGTGACTACATCCAAAAAAGGATCCAAGGGTCTGACAGCTACCAGGACATGGTACTAACTGGAAACACTGAGACCAGAAGACTACATTTTTGAGGGAATTCTACAAAGAGTACTGAAGAAACTGCAATACTAACTGGTCAACACCTCTGTTTAATCCCTAATGCAACCTCAAGCTCCAGAAAAGTACACGTGAAGGAACAGACTCTTCCAATTGTGCAAACCAAGAAAGACACACCCTCAAAAGGCACTTCAGACATGACCAGGGAAGAACATGCACAAGGAAGAGTCTCCAGAATGGAAAGTCAGGGTCCAGGAGAAGGAAAGACAGGCCTGGATGAGAGGCCAAGTCCATGGTGTGCGGAGAGGGGCTCCCAGTGGCCAGCCAGTAAGCCTCTCACCACGTGGACGGGCGGCCACCTCCCCCACTGGTCTCCTTCCTAAGAGACTCGCTGATGAGCTGTGTTGTGGGCTGCTAGTCACCCACGAAAACACCATGCTTCCCTTCTCAGACACAAGCTTCCTGCTGAGAAGTCCCACAGCCCGGCTTGCCTGCAGCCAGGCAAAGACGAGTGCCTGCTCTCGCTGATGAAACGGGAACACAAGCAGCAGGTAGAGGCTCTGCCTTGTGGCTTGCCCAGGGCACCACCCTCTCCTTTTAGCTTCCCCCAACTGGAACAGACACTGCTAACAGCCAGTTTTTGAACATACAAAGACAACAAGAAGGCTGCAGGGTGACAGCATGGAGGGAGCCTGGGTCCCAAGTGACCACAGGAGGCAGAGGCCCCCCACCTCCCGCCCTCCTGAGTCACTCGCTTCAAAGGTGCTGGGATGGAAACAACCCAGATGTCCCAGTGGATGGGTAAACAGCCGTAGCGGAGTAATGGAATACTGCTCGGCAGTGAAAGAAGCAAACGGCTGACACACACAAGGATGAATCTCAACGCACCGGCTTCAAGGAACAGAGGGATGATTCAACTTATGCCACAGTCTCTGCCTTTAAGGGACTGTAAACTGAACTGCAATTTACAGCGGCCTGGCAGGGGAGGCGAGTACACTAAAAACGGTACTGCTGAGAGAACTGGGTTCAAAACTGGGAAAGCAGTCCGTCAAGGCTGTATACTGTCACCCTGCTTACTTAACTTCTACGCAGAGTACATCACGCGAAATGCCAGGCTGGATGAAGCACAAGCTGGAATCAAGACTGCCAGGAAAAATATCAATAACCTCAGATACGCAGATGACACCAACCTAATGGCAGAAAGTGAAGAGGAACTAAAGAGCCCCATGATGAAGGTGAAAGGGGAGAGTGAAAAGCTGGCTTAAAGCTCAACATTCAGAAAACTAAGATCATTGAATCCGGTCCCATCACTTCATGGCAAACAGATGGGGAAAAAAATAGAAACAGTGACAGACTTTATTTTCTTGGGCTCCAAAATCCCTGCAGATGGTGACTGCAGCCACGAAATTAAAAGATGCTTGCTCCTTGGAAAAAAGATATGACCAACCTAGACAGCATATTAAAAAGCAGAGACATTACTTTACCAACAAAGGTCCATCTAGTCAAGGCTATGTATGGTTTTTCCAGTAGGCAGGTATGGATGTGAAAGCTGGACCATAAAGAAGGATGAGCGCCAAAGAATTAATGCTTTTGAACTGCGGTGCTGGAGAAGACTCTTGAGAGTCCCTTGGACTGCAAGGAGATCCAACCAGTCAATCCTAAAGGAGATCAACTCTGAATATTCATTGGAAGGACTGATGCTGAAGCTGCCTTTTCATACTACTGTTCATGGGTTCTCAAAGCAAGAACACTGAAGTGGTTTGCCATTCCCTTCTCCAGTGGACCACGTTTTGTCAGAACTCTCCACCATGACCTGTCCGTCTCGGGTGGCCCTACACGGCATGGCTCATAGTTTCACTGAGTTAGACAAGGCTGTGGTCCATGAGATCAGATTGGTTAGTTTTCTGTGATTGTGGTTTTCATTCTGTCTGCCCTCTGATGGAGAAGGATAAGAGGCTTATGGAAGCTTCCAGATGGGAGAGACTCAGGAAAGATTGGAAAAGACTGAGGGCAGGAGAAGGGGATGACAGAGGATGAGATGTTTGGATGGCATCACCAAATCAATGGACATGAGTTTGAGTAAACTGCGAGTTGGCGATAGACAGGGAAGCCTGGAGTGCTGCAGTCCATGGAGTCACAAAGAGTGGGTCACGACTGAGCAACTGAACTGAAATGATGCTGAAGCTCCAATACTTTGACCACATAATGTGAAGAGTCGACTCTTAAAAAAAGACCCTTAAGTTGAGAAAGACTGAAGGCAGGAGAAGACGGTGACAGAGGATGAGATGGTTGGATTGCATCACTGACTCAATAGACATGAGTTTGAGCAAACAAACGCTGGGAAATTGGGAAGGACAGGGAAGCCTGGGTGCTGCATTCCGCGGGGTTGCAATGGGTCAGATAGGACCGAGGGAGTGAACAATAGCAACTGTGTGTGTGTGTGTCAGAGGTGTGTGTGTGCGTGCACGCACATGTGCACACGTGTGTACGTGTGCATGTGCGCGTGTGTGCGTGTGTGTGCGTGCGTGTGTGCGCAAGTGCGTGTATATGTGTATATATTATACCTCAATTTGAAAAAGAAAGTACTATGAGAACTTAAATGCTCTCTTCTTCAAGCCACCACATTAAAGTCTCAATTACGGCAGCTCACCGAGTTGAAGACCTTAAGTCATCAAGAAAATTAAAGAACACTGACCTCTCCCAACACATTAGGAGGCAAACTAACTCTTCTCCATGGCTCCTTTCCAAACTGAAAACCCGCCAAAGGCCTTAAATGAGCTGCATTCACACACCCGGTCTCCCAGCTCTATAGGCAGTGGCCCCTCTACGGGCAGCCTCTTACCCTGGGGTCTGAAACAACTCCTGGGGGGATGGCAATCAGAAAAAGAGAACAAACACTAAACTGAGTGCACCTCACTACTTATGATAGTCACAACAGAAAAGTGATCAACACAAATATAAACTTTAAAAATAAATGTGTCTCTCTCCTCATATGTGGACTAAGCCATAAGAATACAGGTAACGAAAGATGACACAGCTTTCTGAGCTGCTGCCCGGAAGACCCACACGTGCTGCGCCCGAGGCCCCATGCTAGAACCCAAGCAAAACTCACGAAACGAGCAAAAATCAAATACCGAACACCAATCTCACCCACCAAAACAAAAGTACATTCCTGTGTTGTCTGCTTGGGTCTAGCTCCTTCTCTGAGCTCCCTGTGGGGATAGAGACAGAAAGAGAGAGAGAGAGAGTGTGTATGTCAGAGGTGTGTGTGTGTGTGTGTGTGTGTGTGTCAGAGGTGTAGGGGTGTGTGTGTGTGTGTGTGTATGTCAGAGGTGTGTGTGTGTCAGAGGTGTGTGTGTGTGTCATCCGCATGGACTGCAGCCGCCAAGTTCCTTTGTCCATGGGGTTTTCCAGACAAGAATACTGGAGCAGACAGCGATCCTCTGCCTCCAGGGTATCTTCCTGACCTGGGGATCAAACCTGCATCTCCCTCTCTCGCACTGCAAGCGGATTCTTTACCGCCGAGCCATCGGGCAAGCCTGCCCTATTCCCCCATGGCTCCTGCCCCAGGCCCTGCCATGAGCCGGCACCTGATCACTCTCTTTGGAAGTAACCGTACCCACGATTACCTCTCCAGGGATGACAGACTCACTGAGAGGAAGGGCCACATTGTGACTCTCACAGGCACTCAGCACAGCACCTACACTGGACAGGTGTCTCACAGACAACAAAGGAGTGGACAACCCCATGGACTTAGTCCATGGAATTCTCCAGGCCAGAATACTGGAGTGGGTAGCCTTTCCCTTCTCCAGGGGATCTTCCCAACCCAGGGATCGAACCCAGGTCTCCCACACTGCAGGCAGAATCTTTACCAGCTGAGCCACAAGGGGTGCCCAAAGAGTAGGTTAAATACACAATAAAACTGACTCAAAAGTCTTGAGTCTGTCTTACAAACAGGATTCGGAAGATAAATGATAATTATGTTAAACTGAAGTTTCCAAAAACCAAGAGATGGAAAGAGAAGTGGAAACAGCAAAGCTTAAAAAAAAGAGAGACCGTGAGGAGCAGTCCCACATGACTGAGCTCAAGCAGCTTGTGGAGTCTGAGCTGCAGCCCACAGGTGTGACCAAGACATCAGTGACGGCCCGCCTGTGACCCTGACTGTCACAACTTTACTACCAGAAAGAGTACACGTCCCATCACGGTCAGCTACAAAGAAAGCGCGTGTTTCAGATCGCTCTTCTAACTCATCCAAAATCACTTCCCAGCAATCCACACCGATTTGAGGGGGAAAACATCTTCCCTGATTGAATTTTAGTCTTTTCTGCACTCAATAGGTAGCTCTAAAATCATAAAATTATTCAGGTAGATAGATGGACAGTCTTCAGTGGTTATTGATCTTATACTAAAATTATTTAATAACAATAATTACTAGGTGGTACTAGTGGTAAAGAATCTGCCTGTTAATGCAGGAGAAATAAGAGGTGTGGTTTGATCCCTGGGGAGAGAAGATTCCCCTGGAGGAGGAAATGGCAAGCACTCCAGTATTCTCGCCTAGATAACTCCATGGACAGAGGAGCCTGGCGGGCTACAGTCCATGGGGTCACAAAGAGTCGGACACAACTGAGCAGGCACACACACACCTATTTTGGGTGAGGATCATAAAAACAAACTATCTGATAGCTACCTAAATAATTATCCAACAAAATCTCCTTTTATCACACGGAAGAATACCTACATTTTAAAGTGGGTATTTTAAAGTCTGAGGATCAGACTTTATCCTCAGACACCCCAACATAGAGATGTTAGCCAAAAATATCAGAAAACTGGAAAAAAAGAAATCCATCCAATACCATCCCCTGAAGGATGTCAGGGCAGCAACATAGCTACAAAAGTAACAAACACTCCCCCATGGCCCAAACACCAGGCGGCTTAACCAGGCCCAGGACAGCCTGGTCTCAGCCAGCTTTCCCAGGTCAGTACTGGAACCTGCCCCTGGAAATACCTCCCTGGTGACTGCCTAAAACACCTCCTTCCCATCTTATTCTGTCCAATAAACACCTTGGTGGTTTAAGAAAACTACGATTTCATTCCCCTACAAGATGTAATTAGAATTAACTGTTGAAGTGATATGTCAAACTGACTGCTTCTACGTAAGCTGCAAGTATGGAAATTAAAGGGACTGAAATGGAACCACCCTGGTCGCGGCAGGAACTGGATGAACTAGGTGAGAACTGGAAAAACAGGGTAAGAACTGTCCTGACTTTTCCATCGTTTTTGTATAAACTCCACCATCACAACCAAAACAAACTACTGTCACCTCCTCTAACTATGTAATGATGTGACCTGTACATAACACGCGTCTGTAAGGTGGTCGCTGTCCTTCAGTCACTGAGTCACATCTGACTCTTTACGACCCCATGGACTGCAGCACGCCAGACTTCCCTGTCCTTCACGATTTCCAGGAGTTTGTTCAAACTCACGTCCACTGAGTTGGTGATGCCATCCAACCACCTCATCCTCAATCCTTCCCAGCATCAAGATCTTTTCCAAGTCAACTCTTCACATCAGGTGGCCAAACTACTGGAGCTTCAGCTTCAGCATCAGCATCAGTCCTTCCAATGAATATTCAGGGTTGATTTCCTTTAGGATTGACTATTTGATCTCCGTGCAGTCCAAGGGACTCAAGAGTCTTCTCCAGCACCACAGTTCAAAAGCATCAATTCTTCCGCTCTCAGCCTTCTTTATGGTCCAGCTCTCACATCCGTACTACTGGAGAAACCACTGCTTTGACTAGATGGACCTTTGTCGGCAAAGTAATGTCTCTGATTTTTAATACACTGTCTAGGTTTTTCATAGTTTTTCTTTCAAGGAGCAAGCATCTTTTAATTTTGTGGCTGCAGTCACCATCTGCAGTGATTTTAGTGTCCAAAAAAATAAAGTCTGTCACTATTTCCATTGTTTCCCCATCTATTTGCCAAGAAGTGATGGGACCAAATGCCATGATCTTAGTTTTCTGAATGTTGAGTTTTAAGCCAGCTTTTTCACTCTCCTCTTTCATCCTCATTACAAGGCTCTTTAGTTCCTCTTCATTTTCTGTCATTAGGGTGTTGAATTAAAGTCACTCAGTCGTGTCTGACTTTTTACGACCTCATGGACTATACATCTCCAGGCCAGAATACTGGAGTGGGTAGCCTTTCCCTTCTCCAGATCTTCCCAACCCAGGGATGGAACCCAGGTCTCCCGCATTGCAGGCGGATTCTTAACCAGCTGAGCCACCAGGGAGGCTCTTAGGGTGGTATCAATCTGCATATCTGTGGTTGTTGGTATTTCTCCCGGCATTCTTGATTTCAGTTTGTGATTCATCCAGCCTGGCATTTCGCATGATGTACTCTGCATATAAGTTAAATAAGCAGAGTGACAATATACAGCCTTGACGTACACTCTTCCCAATTTTGAACCAGTCCATTGTTCCATGTCCAGTTCTAACAGTTGCTTTTTGACCTGCACACAGGTTTCTCAGGAGGCAGGTCAGGTGGTCTGGTATTCCCATCTCTTTAAGGATTTTCCACAGTTTGTTGTGATACACACAATCAAAGGTTTTAGTGTAGCCAACGAAGCAGATTTTTTTTTTAGAATTCCCTTGCTTTTTCTATGATCCAACAAATGTTGGCAATTTGATCTCTGGTTCCTCTGCCTTTTCTAAATCCATCTTGTACACCTGGAAGTTCTCAGTTTACGTACTGCTGAAGCCCAGCTTGAAGGATTTTGAGCATTACCTTGCTAGTGTGTGAAATGAGTGCAACTGTACAATAGGTTGAACATTCTTTGGCATCACTCTTCTTTGGGATTAGAAAGAAAACTGACCTTTTCCAATCCTGTGGCCACTGCTGAGTTTTCCAAATTTGATGGCATATTGAGTGCCACACTTTAACAGCATCATCTTTTAGGATTTGAAATAGCTCAGCTGGAATTCCATCACCTTCACTAGTTTTGTTCGTAGTAATGCATCCTAAGGCCCACTTGACTTCACACTCCAGGATGTCTGGCTCTAGGTGAGTGACCACACCACTGTGGTTGTCATCTGTAAGGAGGGACCTATGAAAATCTATATCATAGTAAGTGAAAGAGTTAAGTTACTCAGTCGTATCCAACTCTTTGCAACCCCATGGAGCCCGCCAGGCTCCTCTGTCCATGGGAATTCTCCAGGCAGGAATACTAGAGTGGGTTCCACTTCCCTTCTCCAGGGGATCTTCCCAACTCAGGGATCGAACTTGGGTCTCCCACATTACAGGCAGATTCTTTACCATCTGAGCTCCCAGGGAAGCCCTAATAGAGCACGGTACAATCAAACCGATTACTGAAGAAATAATTCTGAAAACAGGAATTCAAGCCCTCTCATCTAAATTTGCATTTTTAGAATTATGTTATTTTAAGATGAAGCACGCAAAATTTGATTCCAGGTTGAGGGTGTGCAAGAGAAGAACTGGACCACCTCAGGAGCTGAAGACAATCACTTACCTTGCACTTGCCCGGCTGTTCGTGCTCACGGGTCCTTTCATACACACATCCCGAGTCAGGGCCTAAACGCCCCACAAAGGACGCAGAACCGAGGTCCAGAGGCGGCCCCACTGCAGGAGCGTGGCAGTAAAGGGCCGGGCAGAGAGCCAGGTCTGCCATTCCTCATCAGCGGCTCTTTAACTTTAGCCAAGTACTAGACTGATGTGAGAGTGTTCCTAGAAGATTAGAACTCCTTTGGAAAGATCCTGTTTTTCCAAAAAAGGAACAGAACACCTAAGTCACTTTGGAATTATGTTTCAGACATAATTTTAAAATAAAAGGACCGGTTGAGGGGATTCTCTGGTAGCCCAGTGGTTAGGATTCAGCATGTTCACAAATGGCAATGGCCAGGGTTCAGTCCCTAGTCGGGGAGCTAGGATTCCTCAAGCTGTGCGGTGTGGCAAAAAAAAAAGTCCTGTTTGGTTAGGGAAAGCAAGGCCTGATAGTTCTCCACTACACAGTGTATACCATAGAAAAAAGCTATGAATGTCTTTCTTACCAGTGATTTAACTGAATACCATAAAAGAAAGTGCAATTCAAAGTCCAATCTGTTACGCTAAGTGAATAAAATCTAACACAAAGGCCCCATGTGAATGATTCCGTTCATAAGAAACATCCAGAACTGGCAGCTCCACAGATACAGAAGCAGATCAGGGGTTGCCAGGGGCTGGGGGAGGCGGAGGGGACGGGGCTGACTGCTGCAGAGACGGGCTTTCTTTTTGGGTGACGCAACGTCTCAGAAATTAGACAGGAGTGATGGTTGCAGAACGTCATGATCGTACTGCTGCTGCTGCTAAGTCACCTCAGTCGTGTCCGACTCTGTGCGACCCCATAGACGGCAGCTCACCAGGCTCCCTTGTCCCTGGGATTCTCCAGGCAAGAATTTTGGAGTGGGTTGCCATTTCCTTCTCCATGATCGTACTAAAAACCACTAAACTGTATACTTTGAAATGGTGGCTTTTATGATACGTAAATCATAATCTTAGTTTCTCTTAAAAATCTGGCTGCAGTCCCAGCAGCCCTCCTCCTGAGGGGACCCCCAGCCGCCGCAGCTTGGGCTCTGAGTCCGTAACGCCCTCAGCAGGTCTGATTGTTTCCAATCAGCTCCTGTTACCTCAACAGCTTCTTTCACTCCTATGCCCTTGTCCACCAGGGTGGCCTTTACTGTGGAAGCTTTCAATGAGGTAACTGCAGATTCATGTGTTATCCTAAGAAACAAACGAAATTCAGGGTACAGTTTCCCCAGTTTCCCCCAACGGGTACATTTTACAAAACAATCACAGCCAGAACAGTGCTACGGAATAGTGCCATTGATCTTCAGATTTCTGGTTTTACTCGTCTGTGTCGATCTACGTGGCTCTACACAGTTTCTCAGATGCGTATGTTTTTTGTGTCTCTGCCACCAGTCACGAGAGGGGACACTCCCATCACCATGGGGATCCCTGAGATGCCCTTCAGAAGCACACCCACTCCCTCGCCCTCTGCCCTACCCCTGCCCCTGCCAACCACTCATCTGTTCTCCACTCCTACAACTGTGTCATTTCAAAGACGTCATAGAAGTAGAATCAGACGGTATGTAGGGCTTCCCTGGTGGCTCAGATGGTAAAGAATCCGCCTGCAATGGGGGAGACCTGGGTTCGATCCCTGGGTTGGGAAGACACCCTGGAGAAGGGAAAGGGTACCCACTCCAGTATTCTGACCTGGAGAATTCCATGGACTGTACAGTCCACGGGGTCACAAAGAGTCGGACACGACTGAGCGACTTGCACTTTCACTTCTCAAAACAGTGTGTCACTTTTGGGGACTCGCTGTTTTCACTAGCACAATCTCCTTAAGATTCACCTTAGCTGTTGCGTGTGTTATCAGGAGCTTGTTCCTTTTTCTATTGCTCAGCAGTCTAACCAACCACCTGTTGAAAGACATCCAACTGGATTCTAGTCTGGAGCTATTATGAGTAAAGCTGCTACAAACACTTGTGTACAGATTTACATGAACATACGTTTTCACTTCTCTGAGATAAACCCCTAGGAGTGCTACAGTCAGGTCATATAGTAATCCAAAGTTCAGTTCTGTAAGAAACTGCCGTAAACTGTTTTCCAGAGTAGCTCTCCCTTTTCTAAGCCCTACCAGCGATGATGAAGTGACCCAGTTTCTTTCGTACCAGCATCTGGCATTGGCTGAGCATCACAGATTACTTCACCTGTCTGACGACACAGGTTGTGCATCTGGGCAGGGGAATATCCGAAGTCCTAAGACTGTGGCGCGGGGCCGTCCACGGCTGCCCCTCCCCTCCCCTCCCGGCCTCCTCACGCTCCTCCTTCCACCCACGCGGCCCGCTCCCTCCCTCCACTTCACAGGCGCCCTCTCAGTGTGTCACACCTTGAACCATGCCCCAGACTGCCGCTCCCCGAATTCTGTCTCCTTTTTCTCCACGGGATTCATCACTAGCCCTGGTTCACCGCTGCAACCCACCGGCCCAGAACAGGCCCTGGCACAAGTGGCACCTGGCCGACAGGAATCCTTCCGGGTCGTCTCATCCAGTGCCCATTCAAGGCCCCGTTCCCAGCAGCTGGGGCTCTTAATGCCACCTCAGCTCCTTTGGCAGTGTTACAACCTACTTACAGCCACACAAACGCTCCGCAGCCTAGGACAGAGAAACGACACCGCCTCCGCTACAGTTGCACCGTGAGCACCTTAAGTCTCCCCTCCCAAAAGCAGACGGCATCACTGTACTCAGTCCAGTTCAGTTCAGTTGCTCAGTCGTATCCAGCTCTTCGCGACCCCATTAATCACAGCACGCCAGGCCTCCCTGTCCATCACCAACTCCTGGAGTTCACTCAAACTCATGTCCACAGAGTCGGTGATGCCATCCAGCCATCTCATCCTCTGTTGTCCCCTTCTCCTCCCGCCCTCAACCTTTCCCAGCATCAGGGTCTTTTCAAATGAGCCAGCTCTTCGCATGAGGTGGCCAAAGTATTGTAGTTTCAGCTTCAGCATCAGTCCTTCCGATGAACACCCAGGATTGATCTCCTTTAGGATGGACTGGTTGGATTTCCTTGCAGTCCAAGGGACTCTCAGGTCTTCTCCAACACCACAGTTCAAAAGCATCAATTCTTCAGTGCTCGGCCTTCTTCACAGTCCAACTCTCACATCCATACATGACCACTGGAAAAACCATACCCTTGACTAGACGGACCTTTGTTGATAAAATAATGTCTCTGCTTTTTAATATGTTGTCAAGGTTGGTCATAACTTTTCTTCCAAGGGGTAAGCGGCTTTTAATTTCATGGCTGCAATCACCATCTGCAGTGATTCTGGAGCCCAGAAAAATAAACTCAGCCAATGTTTCCACTGTTTCCCCATCTATTTGCCATGAAGTGATGGGACCAGATGCCATGATCTTTGTTTTCTGAATGTTGAGCTTTAAGCCAACTTTTTCACTCTCCTCTTTCACTTTCATCAAGAGGCTCTTTAGTTCCTCTTCACTTTCTGCCATAAGGGTGGTGTCATCTGCATATCTGAGGTTACTGATATTTCTCCCGGCAATCTTGATTTCAGTTTGTGCTTCATCCAGCCCAGTGTTCCTCATGATGTACTCTGCATATAAGTTAAATTAGCAGGGTGACAATATACAGCCTTGACGTACTCGTTTTCCTATTTGGAACCAGTCTGTTGTTCCATGTCCAGTTAGAACTGTTGCTTCCTGACCTGCATACAGGTTTCTCAAGAGGCAGGTCAGGTGGTCTGGTATTCTCATCTCTTCCAGAATTTTCCACAGTTTGTTGTGATCCACACATACGATAACATCAGAAAGACAGGGCCTGATCACCTACAGCGGAACTTCTCAAGCCTTATGTGCACATAAATTGCTCACAAACCTTGTTAAAATGCAGACTCTTGACTCAGTAGGTCTAAGATCGGGCAGAGATTCTGTACTTGTTGTACCCTCCCACGTGATACCAAATTGCTGGCCCTGAAACCACACGCTGAGCAGCAAGGATCCATGGCAATTCTTGCCTGTGGTTTACTGAGTGGCGGGCTCACTTGCAGGGACCAGAGGTAATGGGGTGGGGCCTCTGAATGTGGACAGCACTGGAAAGACCTCCGCCTTTACACCTCTGTGAGTCCTCTTTTAAAAAGAAATTCTACAGTACTGTACAGCCAACCAGTAAGAATTACATGTACTGCTATGAAACAACATCTTCGATATATTGCCAAATGAAAAAATACAGTGTGAGCAAAAAAAAAAAGACTTGTACATGCACTAAAACCTCTGAGAAAACAAAAGAAATGTAACTGTTAATTTTAGAGAATAGAGAAGAGTGAAAAAGTTGGCTTAAAGCTCAACATTCAGAAAACAAAGATCATGGCATCTGGTCCCATCACTTCATGGGAAATAGATGGAGAAACAGTGGAAACAGCGTCAGACTTTATTTTTGGGGGCTCCAAAATCACTGCGGATGCTGATTGCAGCCATGAAATTAAAAGACGCTTACTCCTTGGAAGGAAAGTTATGACCAACCTAGATAGTATATTAAAAAGCAGAGATAAAAAAAAATAAAAAAAAAAAAAGCAGAGATATTACTTTATCAACAAAGGTCCGTCTAGTTAAGTATATGGTTTTTCCAGTGGTCATGTATGGATGTGAGAGTTGGACAGTGAAGCAAGCTGATCGCCGAAGAATTGATGCTTTTGAAGTGTGGTGTTGGAGAAGACTCTTGAGAGTCCCTTGGACTGCAAGGAGATCCAACCAGTCCATCCTAAAGGAGATCAGTCCTGGGTGTTCACTGGAAGGAATGATGCTAAAGCTGAAACTCCAATACTTTGGCCACCTCATGCGAAAAGCTGACTCACTGGAAAAGACTAATGCTGGGAGGGAGTGGCGGCAGGAGGAGAAGGGGATGACAGAGAGTGAGATGGCTGGATGGCATCACCGACTCGATGGACATGAGTTTGAGTGAACTCCGGGAGTTGGTGATGGACAGGGAGGCCTGGTGTGCTGTGATTAATGGGGTCACAAAGAGTCGGACACGACTGAATGACTGAACTGAACAGCCAGGGAGGAAGTCTTGCTTGTCATCTCCTGTGCTAGCTCAAGATGCTGCTAAAATGTATGCATGTAATTTTATAATTTTTTAAGCTAGTTAAGAAAAAGCAATTGAAGCAGAACTGTTTCCCCAAAATGGTCTCAGAATATCTAATCCCGGGTGGGGGGCAAACCAGAGCCTGCCTGTCCTGGACAGTCTAAGAAGTGTTCTTACATTTTTTAATGGTTGACCAAAAAACAAAATAAAACAAAACATCAAAGAGTAGTATTTTATGACATGGGAAAGTTACACACAAAATTCAAAGTTCCAAGTCATTAACAAAATCTTACTGGAACAGAGGCACACTTGTTCTTCTACCAGGAGCTTCGGGCTGCTCTGATCCACAGTGGCAGAGCTGAACAGCAGCTAGAGATGTGCTCACAAAGCCTGAAACCTGACTGTCTGACCACGTGCACAAAAAGTGGGCCAGTGTTCAGGAACCAGAAGACTTCATGTTGATGAGATGCCAATACGCTCCGAGTTGATCCAGATTCCAGGCAATCCCCACAGAGAATCCCAGCTGGCTTCCTCACTGAAAAGGACAATCTGTTCTTATAGTTTAAATGGAAACGCAGGGGCCCAGAGTAGCCAAAACTATCTTGAAAAGGAATAAAGTTGGAGGACTCACATTTCACTTGAAATTGTGATACAAAATTAACAGAAATCAAGACTGTATGAGGTGGGGGCGGGGGGGGGGGACACCTTCCCTGGAGGTCCAGTGGTTAAAAATCCACCTTGTAACGCAAAGGACACCAGTTCAATGCCTGGTTTGGGAAGATCCCACATGCCTTGGAGCAACTAAGCCCATGGACCACAATTACTAACACCCGCACACAGCAAGGAAGAGCAGTCCCCACTCACTGCAACTAGAGAAAAACCTGGATGCAGCAGCAAAGACCTACCACAGCCAAAAATAAATAAATCTTTATTTTTTAAAAAAGACCGGGGGGAACTTCCCTGGCAGTCCAGTGGTTGGACTCCACTCTCCCCGTCGAGGGCCTGGACTCTGTCCCCGGTCAGGGAACTGAGACCCCACAAGCCACACAGTGAAGGGAAAAAAGTGAAGAGACAACCCAAGAAAGGGGGCATCATTGCACAAACCGTGCATCTGATGCGGGTCTAGTGCCAGAAATAGTATGAAGAACTGTCAGAATTCAACAATAAAAAGATAACAGCTCAACTTAAAAAACGGGAAAGAACAAGGACAGGGACTTACAAGTACAGAGCACAGAGCTGGGCACCGAGCGCTGCGGAGCCTCCTCACACGGGCCTCCCTTTGTCGCACAATAAAGTCTGACCTGTTTAAGCCACTGCAGAAGAGTTTTCTGCTATTTGCAGCTGAAAATAACCCTAAACAACAACACCAACTATGGCTAAATCATGCTCAGCAGAGAAGAACAAGTCCTGTTGGTTTTACCTTCAAAATTCAGCCATTTCCCACCTTGCCACTGCCAAGAGAATTCACCATCATCTCGCACCTGATCACGTCACCAACTTCCTAACTGGCTTCCTGCTGCTGCCCATGCTGTCCGTCAACTCAGTTCTCAGCCAATATTCATTTTAAAACAGAACTCAAATCCTTCCCTCCTCTGACCAAACCCTCCCATGACTTCCCACCTCACTCAGAATAAATGCCACTGTTATTCCATCCGGAAGGGATTACTGATCTGGCGAGGCACTCGCTCTACCTTTCTCAAGCCTCAGCCCCCACTGGGCGTCTCCTCTCCCAAATTCAACAGGCCACACCGACCACCTCGCTAGTCCTCTGCGGGAGTCTGGACTGGCTCCCTGGGCCTGGTCTGTACTCAAAAGCCACCAACTCAGTGCCCTCTGCCTCCTCTGCCGACATCCTATCTAAAAGCCATCACGACCTCATTAAGCCTGACATGTCCTAGACCCCGTCCCCGTTCTGCTGTTACTCCCCCCTCTGCTGTTATTGCTATCTAACAAACTATGTATTTTACTTATGTACCTGTTCACAGTCTATGCCCCTCACTAAAATGCAAGCTTCACAAGGGCAGAGCTTCATCTGTGCAAGGCCGTAGCACTGCACCTATTTAGGATACTGGCTGGCACTCGTTAGATGTTCAGCAAATAATTAGTCAGGGAAAAACTAGGAGGGAATATGAAGGAGAGTGAAAAAGTGCCAAAGGCCAATGCCAACTGCCTCATAATTGCAGTGAGGACCCTGCCAAGGTCTGGTACTCCCCTGGATGCCAGCCTTCTAGACACAGTAGCTAGTACCATGCGGAACCCCTGCATACCATACGCTGAGCCCCGAGCAGGCACTCAGATCCTTAATCGGAGCCCACACTCAGGTGGTGCCACTACAGTTCCACAGACAGCAAGAACCATAAAAACAGAACAGTTACTTTCTCATTGGTTTTGGCCAATCTTATTTTGGGGAAGGAATTTTTCAGCGGAAGCATATGAACAGACATGCTAAGATCCAAATTTGTAAGCAGGGAGTTTGTTACTCAAAATTAATGAATATTTGCTTTCTCAACAGCAAAGTACATAAAAATGTATTTATGCATTTTGTAACTATAATTAAGCCAAATGCAGTTGATTTCAGAGCATGCTAAGAACCTTTCAAAGCTGCTATTCTGAAGTATTTTTGTTTTTAAAAAATTTAAAGTCTATCCATATATATACACAAGTTATACCAGGTAGGACACACAAGGAAGAAGTGTAACAGTGCTTGCCTCTGGGAACAGAGCGAGGCGCTCAAGAGGAAGGAGCGGGAGAGAGACGTTTTAATCACCTGTCTGCCATTTTGGAATTTGTGTCATGTTAACGTATTGTTTATGCAAAGATGACAGACTAAACTTTAAAAATAAGTCAATCCTACATTTCCTTACAATAAAGTAATGAAACGTCTACTTTCTCAAGCTGGCTTAAGAAGCCATATTTTGAAGAAGACACCATATTTTGAAGAAGACACCATATTCAGGTTCTGTCAAATCAGCGTAAGAAACAGAATGCATAATTTTAGACTGACCAAGTGATGGACCAGCAGGCAGGGATGGCAGTAAGACCTTCCTTCCCACCCAGAGCCCTGCCTAGTGCTTCCTGTTTGTATACAAGACCCACGAGATGCCGAGATGCGTGAACTTCTCTGACTTCTACCTCCACAGAGAAGCACTATGCTAAGTCTGGAATGGGTCATGGTTGTAAGTTATTTGCTGCAGAGAAAAGTCAAGTTGTTAAAAAAAAGATTTTCTTTTTTCCCAAAGTATCCAAACAGGTTTTTCACCTTTTAACAGAAAAAGTGCTTTACAGCTACATTTTAACAGATAAGCCAAAATGACTCTCCAAATACTCATTTCCTGATTAAATCTCAGGACACAGGAAGGAATCATATCAGAAACAAAGATGAAAACATTACTAAAAATGAATCCACCTTAACATTAAGGTGAACTTCTTAAAGGGGCTGCTTCCCCAAAACTGTCCGCATTAAATGCTCTCTTGTACAAATCCAGATGAGAAATAAAAGGCCAGCACGTGAAAGAAAGGCCTGAACCGTAGCGGGGCACACCCTGACCTCTGCAGAAGACCCAAAACTTCAGGGAAAAGCACTCGGGCTCTAAGAAGGTGACATCAAATGGTCTCTATTCTTCTGTTTCGAAAATTTCCCTAGCACAAGCAACCGAACAGTACCATGATGTCTGCGACAGGAGACTGACTGTCCGCAGACACCCATCCAGGTTCTGGCCAGCGTGACTGCGATGCACATGAAATGTACATCACTCGCCCCTGCGATTAACCTCAGCAAGACGTGATTTATTTCCAATTGCAGACAAACAATAAACTTCAGTCCACTCTTCCCAGCATTGAAGTCCGTTTTATCGTTTCTTGTGTGTTAATAACAACCACCCAGGCTAAGTTCACACTTAGGGGGCGACCACCGCTCATTTAAGGGGCCTGCAGACCGACTTGAACTGAGACAATCTTCTGCTGCGACCCCCGAACTAAACGAAAAGCCCTGAGGCTGCGGGAAGACAGGCCCGACTGACTCCCTGGCTGTTTAAAGGGGGCCCCGCCAGAGGCTCCCCATTGGACCGCGCGCGCTCCCCCGCCCTCCAGTCCGACGTCCCCGGGCATGAGGTCACCACTGTTCCCGCATCACTCTGGCTCCAAATTCCCGGCTCCTCGCGGAGCGCCCAGCGCCCGCGCAGCCCCGCTCCCGTCAGAGCAGGAGATGGGGGGGCTGGACGCGGCCTCGGCTCGGCCGAGTCCTGCTCACAACGCAACCCCGGTTCCTCCCCAAACTGGGCAGCCGGAGTCCAGAGGGCCGGGGCCGCCTCCGTGCCTCCGCGGGAGGCTGGCGAAGGCCGGGGAGGGCTGGGGCCGAGCTGCGGCGGGTCAGAACTCACGGTCGGTGCAGCGGCTCGTCGGCCGCGGCCGGGCCAAGCGGTGGCGGCGGCGGCGGCGGGGGCGGCTGAGGCGGCGGCTGCGCTTGCGGCGGCGGCTGAGGAGGCTGAGGCGGCGGCGGCGGCGGCGGCGGCTGCTGCTGCTGCTGCTGCTGGAAGGATTTGAGGGACTCGAAGGCCTTCATCAGCTTTTCCAGGGTCGCCATGGCGGCCTGCCGCCCCGCGGGGACAGCGCCCGGAGCCCTCGGGCTGGGTCGCGGCTCCGCTCAGCAGCGCGGCAATGAATGAGGCTCGGGGCCGAGCGCAGGAACGGAACCCAGGCGCTCGGCCATCTTGGGTCTGTCCCGGCAGCCCCCTCGGCCTTACGCCCCGCGACGCTCGGCCGTCGGGCGGGGCGGGGACAGGTCGGCGGGATTGACAGCCGGAGGCGGCAGCCTCCACCAATGGGCAGACGCGGCGCCCGCCCGGCTCTCCGGGCCCGCTGTCTCGCCTCCTGGAGTCGCCGAGGCCACGGACATCAGCGCGCCCCTCCCAAGAGTGAACGGGGGGCGCGGCGCGGAGCGGGCGGGGCGCGAGGACGGGGCGGGGCGCTGCGATGAGGGGCGGGGCGCGAGGACGGGGCGGGGCGCTGCGGTGAGGGGCGGGGCGCGGCGGTTGTGAGCCTCCGGCTCGCTGGCAAAGAACCCGCTGGGAGAGGAGCCCCCGGGTGACGCCCGCGGGTGGCAGGGCGGGCCGGCCACGGGCTCGGAGCCGGAGACCCCGCGAGTGAGCCGGCTCACTCAGCGTCCCGGGCGGAGAGAGAGCTCACGGGACAGCCCTGCAGAGGAGGGAGGGGGAAGTGGTGCGCCTCGGGCGGAGCCAGGGCACTCTCAGGTGGAGCCCAGGTGTGGTCCCCGGAGACGAGCACATCCCTGGAGGGTCACTGCGCAGCCCGAGGGAGAACCGAGGGGCCTGGGGCCGGCACGGCTAGTCAGAACCTGCCTGGTCTGCGCCTGCTGCCCCGAGAGGCCGTGGCTGGTGTAGCGAGAAGCAGCTTTGGCCCAGAGGTCCCCCACCAGCATGACCACCTGACCCAGAGGAGGGTGTACCGCTCCTTGGCCCAGGCCGGCTGCGTGGGCGGGCCCGGGGCTCCAGAGCCTCAACACCTGGAGGGGGGGCCCTGAGCAGAGGAGTGGCACGTGGGTGACCCCCAGGAGAAGTCCCCGTTCTGGGCCACAAGATATCTACACCTGATTTCAGAGTCTGTTTTCCCAAAGCAGCCAGGTGAGTGGAAACCCAGCACTGCCACAGGAAACCTTGTCGCCAAGGGACAGCAACAGCCCCCTTCAGGGCAAGGACCTCAGAGAAACATGCCACCAGCCTTGGGGTCCCGGTTCTCTGATGTTATGTATATAATAACAGTCCTTGTCCACAGGACAGGCCACAGTGGCTGGGCTCCAGGTGGTCAGGTACTGTGGTTGACAGTACCCTGAGTGTGGGCTGTCACTGGTGGCTTGCTTCTGATTAAACTTTACATATTAAGGTCAGACAAAAAAAGTTAAACGGAAAGTTCTCTGTGCTGTCTGCCTTACCCATTAACCAGACCTCCTCAAAGATGGGAGAGCCACCTGGACTGCAAAGGTCAACCTTCCTTCCTTCTGGCCTAGCAGTGCAATTTCTTAAAAGATTAGCATTCATTCCCAGCTCTGGAGGGGGTCGCAATGACTTAGTGCTCAGTTTGTAGGAGTTTACCTATATCCTTAGTGAACTTTGATGTATGATCCTTTGTCTTGAAACTGTATAGGATTGTGCCTTGGGCTTTTAACAGGCTCTCTCAAAGCTTCTGAGAGTTTGTCTCCCGGGTTATAATCTTCACTTTATTTTTTTTCAAATTTTTAAAAGTTTTTTTAATTGAAGGATTATTGCTTTATAGAATTGTGTTGTTTTCTGTCAGACCTCAACATGAATCAACCACAGGTATACATATATCCCCTAGATTGAATAAAAATTTTTTAACTTGTTAATTGAATTTCCACTGACACCTCTAACAGTGTAATGGGCAAAGGTGGCGCTCCTGGCTTTACGTTACAGAGGACTGAGCGTTCCCTGCAGCTGGCGGTCCATACCCTCTCGGTTTGCACTTATTTTTGAAGCCAGCTGCCATGGTGGGAGGCCCAGATGGTCAGCAGCCCAGGGAGGACTAAATCCTGACAACGACACAGGAGCTTGGAGGCAGACCCCTGCCCCGTCCAGCTCTCAAGTGAGAGGCAGACGGTACTTGAAGGCAGGCTTTCAGGAGACCAGGGAGTGAAGGACCTCATTAAGTTGTGCCCAGAGTCCTGATCCACAACAACTGTGACATCCTATGTGGTTGAGCCACCATGTAATTGGCAACAGATTTGACTGTGTGGATCACAATAAACTGTGGAACATTCTGAAAGAGATGGGAATACCAGACCACCTGACCTGCCTCTTGAGAAACCTGTATGCAGGTCAGGAAGCAACAGTCAGAACTGTACATGGAACAACAGACTGGTTCCAAATAGGAAAAGGAGTATGTCAAGGCTGTATATTGTCACCTTGCTTATTTAACTTATATGCAGAGTACATCATGAGGAACGCTGGGCTGGAAGAAGCACAAGCTGGAATCAAGATTGCCGGGAGAAATATCAATAACCTCAGATATGTAGATGACACTACCCTTATGGCAGAAAGTGAAGAGGAACTCAAAAGCCTCTTAATGAAAGTGAAAGAGGAGAGTGAAAAGGTTGGCTTGAAGCTCAACATTCAGAAAACAAAGATCATGGCATCTGGTCCCATCACTTCATGGCAAATAGATGGGGAAACAGTGGAAACAGTGTCAGACTTTATTTCTTTGGGCTCCAAAATCACTGCAGATGCTTATTGCAGCCAGGAAATTAAAAGACGCTTACTCCTTGGAAGGAAAGTTATGACCAACCTTGATAGTATATTAAAAAGCAGAGACATTACTTTGCCAACAAAGGTCTGTCTAGTCAAGGCTATGGTTTTTCCCGTGGTCATGTATGGATGTGAGAGTTGGACTGTGAAGAAAGCTGATCTCCAAAGAACTGATGCTTTTGAACTGTGGTGTTGGAGAAGATTCTTGAGAGTCCCTTGGACTGCAAGGAGATCCAACCAGTCCATTCTAAAGGAGATCGATCCTGGGTGTTCATTGGAAGGACTGATGCTAAAGCTGAAACTGCAATACTTTGGCCACCTCATGCAACGAGTTGACTCACTGGAAAAGACTCTGATGCTAGGAAAGGTTGGGGGCGGGAGGAGAAGGGGATGACAGAGAATGAGATGGCTGGATGGCATCACCGACTCTGTGGACATGAGTTTGAGTGAACTCCGGGAGTTGGTGATGGACAGGGAGGCCTGGCGTGCTGTGATTCATGGGGTCGCGGAGAGTTGGACATGACTGAGCGACCGAACTGAACTGAACTGAAAGTGTATTCGTTTGCTAGGGCTGCTATAACAAAGCCCCACAGACTGGGAGGCGCCAACAGCAGGAATTTATCTTCTCACTGTCCTGGAGGAGGCTGAACTCCAAGACCAAGGTTTGAGCAGGCTAGATCCTTCAAGGCCTCTCTCCTTGCTGTGTAGATGGCTGTCTTCTCCCTGCATCTTCACGTGTTCTTCCTTCTATGCGTTGTTGTTTAGTCGCTGAGTCCTGTCCGACTCTTTTGAGACTTCACGGACCATGGCCCATCAGGCTCCTCTGTCCATGGGATTTTCCAAGCAAGAATACTGGAGTGGGCTGCCATTTCTTTCTCCAGGGGATCTTCCCGACTTAAGCATCAAACCCACGTCTCCTGCATTGGCAGATTCTTTACGGGCTGAGCCACCTGGGGAGCCCCCTTTCATGCGTGTCTGGATCCTAATCCTCTTTTCTTGTAAGGACAATGGTCATATTGGATTAGGGCCCACCATCATGATCTCATTTATCTTAATCACACCATTAAAGACCGTTTCTCCAGCTGCAGTCACATTCTGAGGTGCTGGGGGCTAGGACACAACGTGTGAATTTCCAGGGGACACAACTCAGCCCATCGCAGTAGGTAGCACAGCCACCTCCTGTGGCCACTCTGATGTCTTCAGTACCAGGACCTCAGTTCCATCTGGGCAGTTTTTCACTGCATTTCCCTCCTTCCCCTTAGCTGGCTGTACCTGTGTGACTAAATAAGTTTTGGCTGGTGAGATGTAAGCAGAAGTGATGGGTACCCCTTAAAAGCAAGGGGTACAGCTGTCTTCTCCCTCTACTGGGAATGGGGACATAGTGGTTGGCCCTTGAGTGGTCACTTTGGATCATGAGGATGAACGCCACATCCCGGGATGATGGAGCTGGCAGGACTGGGTGCTGATGCCACTCCAGCCCGCCTGGACCAGCTCTGGACTTCCCACAGACAAACACCTATAGGAAAGAAATGTAACTCCATTTTGCTTAAGCCACTTTGACGTTGGATCATACTGTATACTGTTTATGGGCTCCTGAAGGAAATCCTGACCATTATGAGCCACTGAGACCTGATATCGCTGCAAGAGGTGAGGCCGCGTTGGCTATGGCAGGACAACGCTCGTCTGCAGAGGCTTCCCTGCTGGTCCAGGGGCCTTCACCTTCCAATGCAGGGGGTGTGGGTTTGACCCCTGGTCTGGGAACTAAGATCCCACCCACCTCATGGCCAAAAACCAGAACATAAACAACAGAACCAATATTGCATTAACAGATTCAATAAAAACATTAAAGCTGGTCCACATTAAAAAAAAAAAAATCTCATCTGCTGAGAATTTACAATAATCCTGAGAAGAAATCTTACTGGAAAGCCTGTTTAAAGGAACTGTCAAGAAGGCAGATTTTTTTTTTTTTAAAGAGGGGAAAGTTTGGCATAGTCCCAGAGTAATCAAAGATGACGCAGCTGGGGAGGCAATATGGCCTGTTGTTGCCAAAGCCTGAGAGCTGGACCATAAAGAAGGCTAAGAGCAAAAGAATTGATGCTTTTGAACTGTGGTATTGGAGAAGACTCTTGACAGTCCCTTGGATTGTAAGGAGATCAAACCAGTCAGTCCTCAAGGAAATCAGTCCTGAATATTCATTGGAAGGACTGATGCTGAAGCTGAAGCTCCGGTACTTTGGCCACCTGATGTGAAGAACTGACTCACTGGAAAAGACCATGATGCTGGGAAAGATTGAGGGCAGGAGGAGAAGGGGGTGACAGAGGATGAGGTGGTTGGATGACATCACCGACTCAACGGATATGAATTTCAGCAAACTCTGGGAGATAGTGAAGGACTGGGAAACCTGGCGTGCTGCAGTGCGTGGGGTCACAAAAAGTTGGACACGACTTAGCAATTGAAAATCAATTCCAAAGCCTTAAAATGGACAATGTCTCTGAACAACAAATACACTGAGTAATTTATCCTCAAGAGAATCATGTATGTGTCAGGATGGTTACTTACAGCAACATTTAGGACAAAAAGAAAAAGAAGCAAATGCTGGACAGAGATTGGTTAACTGAAGCACAACATATCCATTTGACAAAACTGCAGTTATCCAGATCGTGTTTTAGAAGAGCATGCATGGCACAGAAAAAGGTGTGCAGTGGACTAGCAGGTTATACTCCTGTGTATAGCATGATCCCCACCACCACCCTCTTTAAAGAAAAGCAACCCCAAGTACATAGAAAGAAACCTGATTGGGGACTTCCCTGGTGGTCCAGTGGCTAATACTCAGTGCACCCAACGCAGGGAGCCTGGGTTCAGTCCGTGGCCAAGAAACTAGATGCCACAACTAAGAACCAGTGCAGCCGAATAAATAATGTTTTGTGTTTGTTTTTTTAAAAAATTGATCACCAAGTCTATAACAGTGACTGGAGCATGGCAATTACAGGAGATTCATATCTTAATTTAGGCACATTTCTATATTTTTCAAATCTTTAGCAATAAGTGTGTACTATTCAGGGGAAAACCATGTAAAAGAGGAGGTTTGGGTGTAGAACTGAAAACGGAAGGGTAGCAACACACTTCTGACTGACTCTGCCCAGGAAAAGACAGAGATATGCAAAGAAGGCCAACACCTCCCCACAAATGGGGTACACTCCAGCTGGGGGGCCGGCACCTGCCAGAATTCCAAAACCAGCTAGGAGCTCACTGTAAGTAGGGCCTTGGGCCAGAAAAGGACACCGTGAAGCAGAGTCACGAGGATGGGAGGAGCGAGTGGACTGGCAGCTCCTGACGGTGCCTTGGAGGTCTCCCACCCCTCTCCCCGCACCCGGGGATCCCCTCCCACTTTAGAGTACTATTGCCACATATTTTAATTCTGTGTAAATACACATACTGCAGAAGACACGGTCACTGCTGTTTTGAACAGGCAGCTCATGTTTAAATTGACTGCTAGGTGCACCACTTCATTTCTGCTTGCATCTCTGGTCTTCCATCGAAGGGTCGTTTTCTTCCTTGGGCTCAGTTGCTCACCCGTGTCTGACTCTTTGCAACCCCATGAACTGTAGCCCGCCAGGCTCCTCCATCCATGGGAATCTCCCAGGCAAGAATACTGGAGTGGCTTGTCCTTTCCTTCTCCACGGGATCTTCCTGACCCAGGGCTTGAAACTGCATCTCCTACATTGCAGGACGATTTGTAACCACCTAGACACCAGGACCTGCCTCTTGAGAAACCTGTATGCAGGTCAGGAAGCAACAGTTAGAACTGGACATGGAACAACAGACTGGTTCCAAATAGGAAAACGAGTATGTCAAGGTTGTATATTGTCACCCTGCTTATTTAACTTATATGCAGAGTACATCATGAGGAACGCTGGGCTGGAAGAAGCACAAGCTGGAATCAAGATTGCCGGGAGAAATATCAATAACCTCAGATATGCAGATGACACCACCCTTATGGCAGAAAGTGAAGAGGAACTAAAGAGCCTCTTGATGAAAGAGGAGAGTGAAAAGGTTGGCTTGAAGCTGAATATTCAGAAAACAAAGATCATGGCATCTGGTCCCATCACTTCATGGGAAATAGATGGGGAAACAGTGGAAACAGTGTCAGACTTTATTTTTGGGGGCTCCAAAATCACTGCGGATGCTGATTGCAGCCATGAAATTAAAAGACGCTTACTCCTTGGAAAAAAAGTTATGACCAACCTAGATAGTATATTAAAAAGCAGAGACATTACTTTGCCAACAGAGGTCCGTCTAGTCAAGGCTATGGTTTTTCCAGTGGTCATGTACGGATGTGAGAGTTGGACTGTGAAGAAAGCTGATCGCCGAAGAATTGATGCTTTTGAACTGTGGTGCTGGAGAAGACTCTTGAGAGTCCCTTGGACTGCAAGGAGATCCAACCAGTCCATTCTAAGGAGATCAATCCTGGGTGTTCATTGGAAGGACTGATGCTAAAGCTGAAACTCCAATACTTTGGCCACCTCATGTGATGAGTTGACTCACTGGAAAAGACTCTGATGCTGGGAGGGATTGGGGGCGGGAGGAGAAGGGGACGACAGAGAATGAGATAGCTGGATGGCATCACCGACTCGATGGATATGAGTTTGAGTGAACTCCGGGAGTTGGTGATGGACAGGGAGGCCTGGCGTGCTGTGCTTCATGGGGTCACAAAGAGTTGGACACGACTGAGCGACTGAACTGAACTGAGGCACCAGGAAAGCCTGCTCGAATTTATCTTTCAAAAATATGCTGTCACGTTGTACAATTTCTAGTTTCCTGCCAAAACTGTCAGGCTTTGCAAGTTTTCCCCTTGAACATAGTAAGCACAGTTGTCTAAGAGTCTTGTACTCCCCTGGTGGCGCAGTGGGAGAAGAACCTGCCTGCCAGTGCAGGGGACAGGGGTTCCAGCCGAAGCATCTAGAGTCTGTGCTCCCCATCAATGAGAAGCCCCCCTCTCGCTGCAACTAGAGAAAAGCCCGAGCAAAGCAACAACGGCCCAGAGCAGCCATGAATAAATTTTTAAAAACTTGTTTTTAAGAGTCTGTGTCTCAGGTATTTCCATTATCTAGAGCCTCCAAGGGAATGTTTTTCCTGTTTGTAATGTCTACCAAGCTCTTTCTTTTCCCTCACCTCCTGTGCGTGCTCATCTTTGAACACACACTGGACACTGTCTGAAAATCATCACAGGAGTCTGCAGCTTAAGGTGCTTTCCTCCTCCAGGTTAGACTCCTGTTCGCAATGCCAGCCTCCCAGGGCCATTAGAAGTCCTTGGTCATCTTAATCCACGTTCCACCTCTGGAGTCCTCTGGGCCACCCATTTTAGACGGCTGGGTTACTTCCAGGTCACCCTTATTCTTGAGGGCTGGACCCTGAGGTGGAGTGTGAACTGACTGGGACCCCGATCTCAGCATGCCCTGGACCAGATTTCTGTTCTCTTAGGCCCGAGATTAGTTCAGCCTTTCATGAGTCTCAGGGCTCCCAACCCCCGAACAGGAGCAGCCCTGGTGTCTGGCTCATCTCCCTAGGTCCCCCCTTGCCCTGGCTTCCAGATGCTTCCTCTCTCGGCATGTAATCACCAGGAGGGTAGGCCACCCTTGATGTCCAGGGAAGGGTCTCCTATAAATATGAAATAGGATGCCACTGAGGGTGGTCATCTTTCTATTATTCTTCATTTTATCATGAGTGCATCTGGAGTAAACCCTCCTCAGGTAAGATGCTGTCTCTGGGTGATAAATGTATTTTATGATGCTTAAGAAGTATTGACTGACTTATATTTTACCCTTGAAAAACCATAGGGCTTCCCTGGTAGCTTGCTGGTAAAGAATCCACCTGCAATGCAGGAGACCGTGGTTTGATTCCTGGTCAGGAAGGTCTCCTGGAGAAGGGCTAGGCCACCCACTCCAGTATTCTTGGGTTTCCCTGGTGGCTCAGCTGGTTAAGAATCCGCCTGCAGTGTGGGAGACCTGGGTTCGATCCCTGGGTTGGGAAGATCCCCTGGAGAGGGAATGGCTACCCACTCCAGTATTCTGGCCTGGAGAATTCCATGGACTGTATGGTCCACGGGGTCGCAGAGTTGGACACAACTGAGCAACTTTCACTTGAAAAAACATGGGTTTGAAATGCATACATCCACTTCTATGTGGATTTTTTCAATAAATACTACAGCATACATGGCAGATTGAATCCATGGGTGTGACGCCACAAACATCGATCAGAGGACTGACTATAAAATTATATGCAAATTTTCAACCATGGAGGGGTCAGCACCCCAAACCCAGCATTGTGAAAAGGTCAACTCCATTTTATCGACTATAAAAAAGTGGGTTGAATTTGGTCAAATGCCTTTATGAAAATTACCTAGTTTTCCTTTGGATCTATTAACATGATTCATTATGTTACTGGATGTCCTGATATTGAATCATCCATATCTTATTAAAATAAACCCAGCATTTTGATGTGGTGCTTTATAATGTGCTGCTGGATCCTGTTCGATAATATTTTAAGGGTAATGTGCTTAGTCGCTCAGTCATGTCCAACTCTTTGTGATGCCATGGACTGTATGCAGCCTGCCAGGCTCCTCTATCCATGGGGATTCTCCATATAAGAATACTGGAGTGGGCTGCCATGCCCTCCTTCAGGGGATCTTCCCAACCCAAGGATCAAACTAAAGTCTCCTGCACTTCAGGCGGATTCTTTACCATCTGAGCTACCAGGGAAGCCCTTTAAGGATAAGATTCTGGTAATATTTTAATGACTTTGTATTAATAAAAGACATTGGTATAGACTTTTTATATAAGGTCTTTGGTAAGGTTGGGTGTCAATTTATACTTGCTTTATAAAAAAGAGTGGGAAGTTTTCTTCTTTTTCTATGTATTCTCTGGAACATTTAAATGCCATTGAAATTTATCTGCTCCTCAAAGGTTTGCTAACATTCCGTCAGATCATCTGAATCTGGTGATTTTCTGAAGGGTAGCACTGTGGCAACTTCATTTCTTATCCTGAAATTAGCCTGTCTAGATTTTCTATTCTACTTATAGTTAACTTTGGTAAACTATGTTTTCCTAGAAATGCATTTCATCCTGGTTGTATGTTAATTTTCAGAAACTTATACATGGTATTCTGTATCTTTATTACCTCTCTGATTTACTGCTCTTGGAACTTTGTGTATTTGTATTTTCCCCTTTTATGTTTCTTGATTAGGTTGGATATTGATTTTATTGATTTTTGAGAACAAATGTCTTTATCATTTAAGCTGTAGTTTTTCTCTTTTATAGCTCTTTCTTTCTGCTTTTCCTGAATGTATTTTTTTATCCTTTTGAGTTAGACGCCAGATTCGTCTATTTTGGGGCACTTAGTGCTGCTGATATTAAAAACTGTACATCTTCTCCTGGAGCACTGCACTTTCAGTTTATCCCATACATCAGGTATGTGAGTCTTGCTCTCATTTCTCGAGGTTCTGCAGCTTTGCATTACATCACCTCCTTGGCCCAAGAGGACTTCAGTAGAGGCTATTAGCCAGGGCCTTTTTGTTTTCCGATTTTGTTATTAATTTGTAGGTTTATTGCATTTGTAATCACATACTCTACTATACTTAAATCTTTTCAAATTTTTTGCTAGGATTTCCTTTCCCTCTTTTTTAATGAGGATTTTCCAGACCAAGTCCCTGCTGTTTGGTTCAAGTCTCTGAGGTCTGGACCTTGGATCCCACACAGCAGGTAGCAAGAGCTCCCCAGCGAGCCAGAGGACAGCGAGGGTGACTGACCGTGAACCCAGGGCCACCGGCAGGGTCACCGGAGCCAGGAGGCTCCTACGTCCTCCCCCAACCAGCTCTCTCCATCACCTGGTGCTCTGGCCCCGGGAGGCCCTGCTAGGGCTGCGCATAGCAGGCCACCCCCCTGCCCAGCTCCAGCACCAGCGGCTCTGGGGACCCAGCCCCGGTGACTCACAGACATGCTTCCAGCCTGACAGCCACGCCCTGACCTCAGGGTCCTGAAAACACCCTCTTTCTGAGGGTGGCCAGAAGCGCCCTGAGACGCCCCACATACGGTGGGCAGCAGAATCTCAGCAGGAGGCACAGGAGCTAGGGGCACGAATGCAAATCCCCAAGACCTGCTTACCCATGCTGACGCCCACCACCCACACCCAGAGGAGCTCGGGGGGCCTCGGCAGGCCCCTTCCAGGCCTGGCCTCCCCGCCCCTCTCTGTGGGGACACACCACAGCGCGTCCACACCCGGGGCCTTCCGGGCATCCCAAATCCTCAAGTGGCCTTTTGTTCAACCAGCTTTAGTGAAACGACAGTTCAGGCATGAACGTAGAAAACGGGACAGACTCCTGAGCCGTTGTGAGTCCCACACGTTTATTGCGGGTCACAGGCGGGACGGAGCCCCGGTGCGTGCTCCTGTGTGGTCTGGCCGTGCGGCGCATGGTCGCCGTCTGGAGGACACCAGCTTCTTCTTGCTGGAGCCGGTGCGGAAGCAGCCCTGCAACACAGGCAGAAGGCCGGTCAGGCCCCTTCCCGTGTGAGGGGCTCGCCTGCCTTGTGTGTGCATGTGCAGCCGTGTCTGACTCTGTGCGACCCCATGGGCTGTAGCCCACCAGGCTCCTCTGTCCATGGGATTCTCAAGGCAAGAATACTGGAGTGGGTTGCCATTTCCTTCTCCGGGGGATCATCCCGACCTAGGGATCGAACCTGGGTCTCCTGCACTGCAGGTGGATTCTTTACCACTGAGCCACCAGGGAAAACTTAAGTGCACAGAAAACTCTGGGGGGAGGAAGTGCTGACTTCCAGGCAAGCAAAACCCTTAACCGTCCCCTCCCAAGTGCTTCATGTGGTGCAGGACGCTTGATTCAGCAGAGATGGGCGCCGGTGCGTCCCGCTACCCAACTCACACAGCTCGCCCCACCCCGCACCCACCGCCCACTGAGCTCCTCTGAGCAGGTGGGGTGGACAGCTTCTTCTGTATGACTGTGTGGAGGGTCCCCCTCACTGTATGTGAGGCCCCCACAGCATGGACTCAGCGACGACTCCCACTGAGCGACGCGAGACACCCAGAGGAGCTCGGGTTAATTGCTGCCCGGCCCCCCATTCTGGGAGGAGACCTGGCCACACTCTCTGGGTTTATACTGAGACGCGACAGATGAGATGTTTAGTGGACGACCAAGGCAAAATCCCTCTGGAGCAGACAGGGTATACGGCAGGATGATCCACTGGTCCAGGGAGACTTGGAAACCATTCCTGAGTTTAAAGCTACCACAGAAAGCCTCTCCAAACACTCTTCCACATTCAAAGGAGAATCAGCTTTCCCTGTGACAGTGGGAGAATGACGCAACAGCTCTGAGAATCAGAACACCAGGCAGAAACTGAAAGGACCTCCGTTTTTTTACATTGGTTCTTCATAATGCTTCACGAGCCTAGTGTGAAATGCATTGCCATGGACAGCGGGGTCTCTGTTTGAGTGCTGGAGCCATTTCTTCTTTTGCGAGCAGGACACAGTTCATGCCAACAGCAAACGTCCCTGGGAGGGCTCTTCTTGCCGGGCTGAAACACGCCACGCGGGCAGCTTGGACGCTGCGTGCATCACCTTACATAACAGGCACTGCACAAAGAACGCTGAAGAGAGAAAGCCCTGCCATGGTGAAAGACACCTTGCAACAGGTCACATTAAAGTAAGAGCACAGCGACCGCCACCCTTACCCCTCTGGAGAAGAGTCTGTAGAAGAAGCCTCTCTTCTTCCGCCTGGGGACTTGCTGACCCGGCTTCTCATCTGGCTCTAAAACCACAGCTGGCTCATTTTCACTGTCGTTGATGTCCTTGAAACACTCAGACTCGATCATCTGCACCCACAGAAGGCAGGACAGAGAAGTGACGGCGGTCCGCGCCCCCCGGCCCCAGCCCAGCAGTCAGCAGCCACTCCGCTCCTGACCCTGGTTCCCACTACCCCTGCTTCCTGACCTCCTCCTGGGGTATATCACGTGGCTGCCACTGTGACCCCCAAAGCATGACCTGTGGGAACTCAGGGAGCAGACTCAGGTTGGCAGGTGCCCAGCAGACCCCAGAGCCACCTCTGTCCCCCTCCCGAGGGGCCAGGGGCAGCTCCTCAAGTAATTTTACCTCCAAATACGCGCACATGCACCCACACACACATAAATGGATGTGTGTGCAAAGCAGCTAAAGAACTATTTCAGAGCAGAAGCTGTTCACTGCTCAGTGACAGTAAGGAGCTGCAGGCTGCTCCGCGGGGACAGTACCTCGTTCTGCCAGGGGATGGAGACACAGCCCGTGACGAACTCGCTGTAGAAGCAGCTGTCGGTGCTGTCCAGATGGATGCCCCGCACCGCGGAGAACTGCTCGATGTCTAAGATGTCCTTGCAGTAAACTGCCTGCGGCTGTCGGTAGGAACAGAGGAGTGGCTGACAGCTTCCTCCATCGAGCTCATGACGCCCGAGGCTGGCATAGCTGCGCGCCTCCACTCCGCACGCTCATAACTCTCAGAGTCACAGGCCCCTGATCACCCCCCGCGCTCAGCCACGAGGCCTCGGATGGCTCTCCTCTCTTTCCTGCGTGGAAGCTGGGTCACAGCAGAGGCCGGGGACGGAGGAGGGTGGACAGGATGCTCTTGCTGGAGCACCTGCCCTGAGCTGGGACAGGAGCCAGGCCCGCAGCCCCGCCTGCACTCATAGCCCGGGGCACGCGGGAGCCGGGCGCCACCTCTGGAGTGGGAATCGAGTGCGGGACCCCTGGGCCCCTGGTGTGGACTTGGCCATCCCAACAGGTGAGGAGCTGGGAGCCCCGGTGGGGTGGCCCTCAGGGGGCTGTAGAGAGGACCAAGGGAAGCACTGAAGTCGTAGGTCAGAACCCTGTCCTGCCCCCACACCAAACCGCCCGAAGCTCATCTCTGGCCCTGGCCCCTGGTTACATGCAGGAGCCACCCCAGGACAAGCCCGGTGCCTCTGATCCTTGCTCCACGTAGCACCCGGCACACCCTCCCTCCACCTCGGGATGGCTGCCCGGCCGGCCTCCACACCCCGCGGCCGGCAGTGCCCAGCGCCCAGTGGGAAAGGCTCCCAGAGGCCCCACCAGTTTCCTCATCCTGCAGCCCGTCTGGCTGCCTGGCTCAGCGAGTCCAAGCAAGTTCTCCCAAGACTCTGGGGCTTGGAACCGAGGCTCAAGAACCACATCTTGCGATGACTCACTCAGAGGACCAAGTTGCGGCCACAGCACATTCCACATAAACACAGTGAGTCCTGACTTGCAGAGCAAGAACGATTTTAATGGCACGTCTCAGGTTCATGATGGAACATTTCATGCCAAGTTGGGTACAATAGAGGACACAAACCATATGTGCTAACAGAAGGAGAAGACATTAAGAAGAGGTGGCAACATTACCCAGAACTGTACAAAAAGGGTCATAATGACCCAGATAACCACGATGGCATGATCACTCACCTACAGCCAGACATCCTGGAGCATGAAGTCAAGTGGGCCTTAGGAAGCATCACTATGAACAAAACTAGTGGAGGTGATGGAATTCCAGCTGAGCCATTTCAAATTCTGAAAGATGACGCTGTGAAAGTGCTGCACTCAATATGCCAGCAAATTTGGAAAACTCAGCAGTGGCCACAGGACTGGAAAAGGTTAGCTTTCATTCCAATCCCAAAGAAGGGCAATGCCAAAGAATGTTCAACCCCCCACACAATTGCACTCATTTCACATGCTAGCAAGGTAATGCTCAAAATCCTTCAAGTCAGTATTCAACAGTATGTGAACAGAGAACTTCCAGTTGTACAAGCTATATTTAGAAAAGGCAGAGGAACCAGATATCAAACTGCCAACATCTGTTGGATCACGGAAAAAGCAAGAAAGTTCCAGAGAAACACCTACTTCTGCTTCACTGACTTCATTTGTTGTGGATCACAACAAACTATAGAAAATTCTTCAAGAGATGGGAATACCAGACCACTTTACCTGCTTCCCAAGAAATCTGTATGCAGGTCAAGAAGCAACAGTTAACGAACTGGACATGGAACAACAGACTGGTTCCAAATAGGGCAAGTAGAATATCAAGGTTGTATATTGTCACCCTGCTTATTTAAATTATATGCAGAGTACATCATGTGAAATGCCAGGCTGGATGAAGCACAAGCTGGAATCAACATTGCCAGGAGAAATATCAATAACCTCAGATATGAAGATGATACCACCCTTAAGGCAGAAAGCGAAGAGGAACTAAAGAGCCTCTGGATGAAGGTGAAAGTGGAGAGTGAAAAAGCCGCCCTAAAACTCGACATTCAATAACCTAAGGTCATGGCATCTGGTTCCATCACTTCATGGCCAATAGCTGAGGAAACAATGGAAAGAGTGCGAGATTTAATTTTCTCAGGCTCCAAAATCACTGCGGACAGTGACTGCAGCCATGAAATTAAAAGACATTTTCTCCTTGGAAGAAACTATGACAAACCTGGACAACATGTTAAAAAGCAGAGACATCACTTTGCTGACAAAGGTCTGGATAGTCAAAGCTATGGTTTTTCCAGTAGTTATATATGGATGTGAGAGTTGGACCATAAAGAAGGCTGAGTGCCGAAGAATTGATGCTTTTCAACTGTGGTGCTAGAGAAGACTCTTGAGAGTCCCTTGCAGAGCAAGGAGATCAAACCAGTCAGTCCTAAAGGAAATCAACCCTGAACACTCACTGGAAGGACTGACGCTGAAGCTGAGGCTCCAATACTCTGGCCACCTGATGCCAAGAGCCGACTCACTGGAGAAGACCCTGATGCTGGGAAAGACTGAAGGTAGGAGAAGGGGACGACAGAGGACGAGATGTCTGGACGGCATCACCAACTCGACGGACATGAGTTTGGGTAAACTCCGGGAGCTGGTGATGGACAGGGGAGCCTGGCGTGCTGCAGTCCATGAGGGCACAGAGGGTCGGACACGACTGAGCGACTGAACAACAACAGGTCCATCATATCCCACAGAATGAGCGCGTCTCCACACTTCCTAGTTCGCCTTCGGTAGCTCAAGGCCACCCTGGGGACGCTCCTCCCAGCTCCCAGCTTGAGGGCCCCGCCAGGCTCTGGGGACGTAACCCTCCATGGCCCCACAGCACACTCACCAGGGCCGCGCCAGGGCCCACAGCGCTAAGCCAGGAGCCGGTGAGACCCAGCGTGGGGAGGCACATTCAGGACTCAAGAAGCAAGGGTGCCAGCTGTGACAAGGGGTAGCTGGGGAGGGTCAGGGCTGCCGAGGTTCCTGGCGGGGCAGTGACCTGGGGTGCGGGGGGGTGGCTGCAGCTCGGGAGGCAGAGGGGCCAGGAGGGCCGGGGAGGACAGGCCACCCTGTGGCCCTTGGCAGCACACTTACATCAGGGTGGAAAGGCGGGTCTAACATGTGGGCCTCCAGCCGCCTGAAGTTGATGTCCCTGAACACAGGGTGTCCCTTGACTTCAGCCGCCCCTTCGCCCCTGCAGCCCAGGCGCTGCTTAGGATCCTTGGTGAGTAACTGTGGAGGAGCATAAATGAGTCAGCCAAAGCTGCCAGGATAAAAGGAAACCCCCGAATCTCCACAACCATGGCCAAAGAATTAGGGAGGCAAAGAGCGCCTCCAGTGAAACAGTCACTCAGATTTCAAAGAATCAACCAAACCTCATCACTGCAGATTTTACCGATTTAAAATACATAACGCTTCCAAAAGGAGTTCAAACTAAATTTCTGCCTCTGAGTTATCAAAAAAATTAAAAGTTCACTAAATAAACCCTTAAGAAAAGTTTAACCCTGTAAAAGTTAGGGGATGTTTTCTCAAGAAATAGAAGCTGTCTGGGAACTTCAGAGACACCGCTTCCATGCCAAGTGATATGTACAATTAGAAACCATTTTAATTTATTCATTAAACAGATCACTAAGGACCTCAGATGAGGCAAAAATTTAGTAAACCTAGTTCTAAAAATTGTATATTCTTAAAACCAATAGAAAGTATTTCCTTCAAAAGTATTCCCTACTTCTACATTTATCCAGGAGACCTCTGAGCGACGGCAGGGTCGGATCCAAGCAACAGAAACCAAGTGAGCGCTGCAGGAAGACGGGCCACCCAGATTTCTCATCCCCGCGCAGAGGAGTCACGTTCACAGACTGCTGCTCAGTCGCTGAGGCGCATCCAGCTCTCTGTGACCCCAGGGACTGCATGCAGCACACCAGGCTTCCCTGTCCTTCACTGTCTCCAGGAGTGTGCTCAGACTCAAGTCCGCTGAGTCCCTGATGCCATCCAACCATCTCCTTCTCTGTCACCCCCTGCTCCTCCTGCCCTCGATCCTTCCCAGCATCAGGATCTTTTCTAGTGAGTTGGCTCTTCCCATCAGGTGGCCAAAGTATTGGAGTTTCAGCTTGAGCATCAGTCCTTCCAATAAATATTCAGGATTGATCTCCTTTAGGATTGACTGGTTTGATCTCCCTGCTGTCCAAGGGACTCTCAAGAGTCTTCTCCAACACCAGTTCAAAAGCATCAATTCTTTGGCGCTCAGCTTTCTTTATGGTCCAGTTCTCACATCCACACATGACTAATGCAAAAACCATAGCTTTGACTAGACGGACCTTTGTTGGCAAAGTGATGTCTGCTTTTTAATAAGCTGTCCAGGTTGGTCAAAGCTCTTCTTCCAAGGAGCAACTGTCTATTAATTTTGTGGCTGCTGTCACCATCCTCATTGATTTTGGAGCCCAAGAAAATGAAATCTGACATTGTTTCCACATTTTTTCCCATCTATTTGCCATGAAGTGATGGGACCGGATATAGTCTATTAAGTGTGCAATAGCATTATATCTAAAAAAAGTACATAATTAAAAGATAATGCTGTTGGGGAAGCAGCAGCAGCAGGGGCTTCCCTAGGGGCTCAGTGGTAAAGAATCCGCCTGCCAAGGCAGGAGATGCAAGAGGCGCAGGTTCAGTCGCTGGGTCGGAGGATCCCCGGAGGAGGGCGCGGCAGCCCGCTCCAGGGTTCCTGCCGGAGAACGCCATGGACAGAGGAGCCGGGAGGGCTGCAGTCCGTGGGTCGGAGGATCCCCGGAGGAGGGCACGGCAGCCCGCTCCAGGATTCCTGCTGGAGAATGCCATGGACAGAGGAGCCGGGAGGGCTGCAGTCCATGGGGCCGCACAGAGTTGGACGTGACTGAGCACACACACACGCCTATGCAGACTTGTTTAACACAGGCTCGTCACAACCTTCAAGTTCAATCGCTGGGTCGGAGGATCCCCGGAGGAGGGCACGGCAGCCCGCTCCAGGGTTCCTGCTGGAGAACGCCATGGACAGAGGAGCCTGGCGGGCTGCAGTCCGTGGGGCCGCACAGAGTTGGACGTGACTGAGCACACACACACGCCTATGCAGACTTGTTTAACACAGGCTCGTCACATCCTTCAACGTGTGAAAACAACACACACACACACTATCTGTGGTGCACACAGAAAGGAGATGTGCCCGTTACTGCAGAACCAAATGGCCTTCCTCCACAATTTTCAATCAAAAAGATCTGCCTCGGCTCAAAGGTACACAACGAAGATCTGGACCTTGGAAACCTGGCCAAGGCCAGGGGCTGGGAGGCGCTGCCAAGGGCTGGACCTGCCCCTGTAAACAGGGTCCTGTGGGGCGACGCCGGCTGTGAGCTCAGGTGTCTGGGTGTTGGCAGCGCAGGGGTGGGCAGGACAGCGCCACAGGCACCCGCATCTGGCACCTCCCAAGGAGGCCGCCTGCCCCGCGGCCTTGGCTCTCAGCCAGAACCCATGCCGCTCCCCTCCACAGACGTGACGAGTTGGGCCTGCCGCAGGCCTGCACACCTCCAAACACACCTCCAGCACTTCCCCCTTCCTGGACCCCCTCCCCACCCATCCCCAGCTCCCAAACCCTGCAGGCAAAGCCTCCCCACCCACCCAGCCTGACCACTCCTCACCTGCTCTGCCAGCGAGACCCCAACCCGAATCACCACAAAGCCCTGGCTGGGCCCCTCCTTTATCCCGGCCCATTGCCCCCTGCCCCCTGCCCTCCGCCTGCCCCTCCTGCTCCCCCAGACAGAGCCAGGCCTCATAGTCCACCCAACCTGAGCAGATCAGGGGTGAGAGCACTGCCCGTTTTACTCATTGCTGGGGAGGGGCCCGTGGGGGTTCTCAATAAACCCTCCTGAATGCAAACGAAGTTTAAAGTTTGCTCAGAAAACCCTTCATGTTGGCTTAAAAGAAGTGAGTGACAGAGAGCTTCTCTCTCTCCCTGAGTGCCGGGACGTTCTTGTGGCGACAGAGGCAGACACGTGGCCCGCCATCGAGTCAGGTGCTGCAGAGTGCCCTAAGGGGTTTGTTGCCTGTGAGTGTCCCGTGAGGCTGGCCAGGACCCGGCACTGCCCTGCCCTTTCAGCAGCACCTGTGGGGACAGCAAACAATGACCTGTGCTCTGCTCTGAGGGAGCAGGGACCCCGAGAAGAAGCCCCGCACTGGCACCAGGAGGCCCCTGCTCAGCCCAGCAGGACTGACCGACGGCTGTGTCTCCCGCCCCCGACCCACCATGCTGCAGATGGACCTGGCGTCCTCGGAGAACTTCCCGGAGTACTGCTCCGTCTCTCTGTTCACTCTCCGCTCCACCTCCTCGCGCTTAACCTTCTCTTTGTGTTTTTTGAATGGAGAATGTCCCTCAATCATCTCGTATATCAGACAGCCAAGCCCCCACCAATCAGGACTGAACGTATAGCTCTCAGAGTTGATAACTTCCGGAGCTGCACAACAAATACAGGAAATTTAAGTTAAATTTCCTTGTGCTGAATGGCAAACAGCACAGTTTAAAGTTGATGCTTGTTACTATATGGATGAACTCTGGAAACGTGGAGGCAGACACAAAAGGCCGGACATTGTGTGATTCCACTTAGATGAGGTAGAACAGACAAGTCCATGGAGACAGAAAGCCCATTAGGGGTTGCAAGGCTGGCAGAGAAGGTGAGGAGCTGGGGTAACTGCTGGTGGGTGCAGGGCTTCTTCTCTGAGGGGATGAGAAGGTTCTGAAATCAGCGGTGATAGCTGCACAGCTCTGCCTGTACTGAGATCCACTGAACAGTACACTTCAGACTGGTGGACTGAGTCCAGTGGACACGACTGTGCTTCCACCACAGGGAGCACCGGTTTGACTCCTGATTGAGAACTAAGATCCCACATGCTGCTGTGGAATGGCCAAAATAAACATTTGTGAATTTTATGGTATATGAATTAAATTTCAGCAAAGCTGTCATTAGAAACAGTTTTCACTGTTCACAGAGTATGAAGTGAATTGCCACAGAGTTAACTACTGTGGGACGGTGCTCTGTGGGAGGACCTCCTGCCTCTCCATCAGGAAGAGCCAGGCCCCCAGGCTAAGGCCCCAGCAGCCACAGTGGACGCGGGGGTCAGTGCAAGACTCAGCACAGGCCCCCGGCTCACTCATATCAGGGGCCCCCTGCTCGGGCAGAGCCAGGCAGGGGTCCCTGCTCGGAGCTGACCCAAGGCCAGGCCTCCAGTTCATGAAGCCTTTGGAATGACTTGGTCACCTTCAGGAGGGGTGTGTGGAGCCAGCAAGGACAGCGAGGAGTCCACGGTCCTGTCCTGGCTCTGCTTCGGGCGATAAGGGCAAATGGGGGCGGGTACAGACCTCAGATACCACTGCGCTACCCGACAGCGGGCCAGGACGACCCCAGGTCCCTCCACACGGTCAGCTCTCTGCGTCCTGAGGCCAGGAGTGCAGGGAGAACTGGGAGGCCGGTCACGCACCCATGTAGCCCAGCGTTCCAACTCTTCCACTGATCTTCGCCCCTTCTGGGATCTCCAAGGCCAAACCAAGATCTGAAATCCGGATGTGTCCTGAATGCGGCCAAACACACAACACAAATCATGGGGGCCAGCTGACACTCTGACAATAAATAATGGAAAAAAATCTAAAACACATGGATGGAAGTTACAGCAATTCATACTTGGAAACGTTTACATCTAAAATTACATGACGCTTGTTCCTTGAAAGAAAAGCTATGACAAACCTAGGTAGCATATTAAAAAGCAGAGACATCACTTTGCCGACAAAGGTCCAGATAATTAAAGCTATGGTTTTTCCAGTGGTCATGTATGAATGTGAGAGCTGGACCATAAAGAAGGCTGAGCATTGAAGAATTGATGCTTTTGAACTGTGGTGTTGGAGAAGATTCTTGAGAGTCCCTTGGACTGCAAGGAGATGAAACCAGTCCATCCTAAAGGAAATCAGTCCTGAATATTCATTGGAAGGACTGATGCTGAAGCTCCACTACTTTGGCCACTTGATGCAAAGAACTGACTCACTGGAAAAGACTGACTGCTGGGAAAGGTTGAAGGCAGGAGGAGAAGGGGACGACAGAGATGAGGTGGTTGGATGGCATCACTGACTCAATGGACATGAGTCTGAGCAAGTTCCAGGAGTTGGTGAAGGACAGGGAAGCCTGGTGTACTGTAGTCCACGGGGTCGCAAAGAGTCGGACACGACTTAGGGACTCAACAACAACAACAACTATAGAAGATACAAACATAATGCATTTTCTTCGTCAACTCAACCACCAGCTTAATTTCATAAACCAAATCCCCCTTAAAGTTTGTAAAACAAACTGCTTCCATATTCAGAATGGACAAATGGTAAATGTACCTTGAAATGTGGAAGAACAGGTGACAGCTTTTTTTTTTAACCTAAGTTCAATACAAATATCAAGTTCTACTTTACACGTGAAAACAGAAAACCTAACAAGCTGTCTATAACGGAAATGAAGACGTATTTGAGGACAATCCTATTACTCTTATGGTCTATGGCTTACTGGTGGAAAATCAGTTCTTAAGAATTTTAATTCCATAACAGGAAAAATGCTGAAGTCAATTGCATTTTTTAAGTCTGAGAAACCAAAGTATAGGTAGAATTACAAAAATTAAAAGATTAGGAAAACACAAAGAAAAGATTTAAAGTCTCCTGAAATCAGGACAAGCACAATGAAGCTCTGTCACTTCCTTCTATCCCTAATGGGAACGGGGCCTGGCCCCTGACACATAGAGAACAAGCGCTGCAGTGACCGCCACAGAAACGACGCTGGCCACCTGCAAGTGGGCAGGGCGAGGTAGGTCCCCACCACTCCTGGCCACAGCCGGGAGCCACAGGACCAGCCAGGATGGACACAATGTCTGAGCGGGAGACCCACACCGAGGCGCTCTGCTGGGGCAGCAGGTGTTTCACTCAGGAGCACTGGCAAAGCCTGGTCAAGCCAGACACTGCCGACCGGGAGCCGGGATGCACAGAGGCTCCTCAGCCGCTCCCACCAGGACACCTTCCAAGGCTGGGAGCAGCTGAACCCAAGAGGCAAGATTTCTGAACCCCTAGTGGCTGCCGTGTGGACACAGACACCCGGGAGGGTTCCAACGCTTGTGCAGAGCCCGATGGAGAGACCGCGCTGGAGGTGCGCTTCCTCCTGGGACTGGCAGGAGCCAGAACCAGCCACCCAGGCAAGGGCGGCATGATCTGCCCAAGCTGGAATCATTTCAGGAATGACAGATTCGTTTAACACTGGAAAACCAACTGGTGAATTAACCATATTAAAAAACAAACAACATATAGTCATTTTGGGAGAAAACGCACTGACAAAATTCAAGTGCCATTTTTTAAAGAGAAAAAATTCTTAAGTCTTAATTTCTATAAAAGTATTACAGCATGGATTTCCTTGTGGTCTAGTGGCTAAGACTTCACACTCCCTTGTATTGGTTCTATCCCTGGTTTGGGCAACTGGATCCCACATGATGTGACTAAAGACCCCATGGGACGCAACTATTAATACAAGATCTGTGTGCTGCCGTGAAGACCCAGCACAGACACATAAACAAATGTTTAAGCACCACAGCAGAGTCCATACTTCATGGCGATACACTGAAAGGCTATCCCTGAGACCAGAAAGAAGGAAAGAACTCCTGCTGGTCCAATTTCTAGTAAACACTGGGTTAACGTCCCACCTGGTGTCCCGAGGCAACAAACAGAACCCAAAGGGTCAGGAGCTGGAGAGGCAGGCAGAAAGTGGTCATCTGCCAAAGGTATGATGGTAGATGCAGGAAGTCCAGCAAGTCTACAACCTTCCAGAATTCGGTGACTTTAACATGGTCACAGCCATAAAATCAATTGCAATTGTAACTGAAAGCACAAACTATTACAGAAAAAGATTAGAAGATGACTTCACTAACTTAAAAACATTTATATTTTATAAAGGACTGGCACAAAAAATATACAAAGAACTCTTAAAACTTAACAATAAGGAAAGAAAAAAACAATTAAAAATGGGCAGAAGACCTGAAAAGACACATTACCAAACAAGATAAACAGATGGCAACTAAGCCCATGAAAAGTGTCGTCAGGGAAATGCAAATCAAACAAGAGCCCACGCCGCACCTGTGAGAACGACCAAGCAAGGAGGGCGTGGACTCACGCCGCTGAGAATAAAGCAAGGTGAAACAGGAGAGAAGAAGAGGCTCTTGCTGCGACTTGAACTGAACATCAGGCGAACCTCTGCTTCTTGCCTAGACGCAGGGGGACGATGCTGAGACCCCCGTTCTGTTTCTAGAGGGAAACACACCCAGGGCGTCTCCTGCTGCTATCCCCTGGCCTAAGTGGTAGGTCCATCCTGACTTGAGTCCCTCTGAACAAAGTCTACAGTCGGTGGGAAAGGCTCGCTCACCGTGATCATCGAGGAGAATGTTCTCGGGCTTTAAGTCCCTGCAAGGGAAGGAAACAACAACACAAAGTCAGTTGTTTGGGGCGCAACATTGGGCTCCATCGGTTCCAGAGGAAAGACCCGCAGACACCTCCCTGCTCTGAGAAATGGCGAGCCTGGTAGGTAATGGCGCCTCCGTCTACGGGTCCATGGGAGCCCACGTGTTGCCACAGGCTCCAGTGGCCACGAAGGGGGGCTCTACAGATGGCATGCACGGTGAGCGCGCAGAGCTCACTGCTCCGTGTGGGTGCTCGGGCTTCGCAGGAGGCGACCCAGCTATGAAATGTGCAGCCCAGCGGTGAGGAGTTAGTCCTTGACGAACTCAGCTCCATTTCTCTCACCATTAAAACATTGTCAAAAATGTCAATGACTGGAAATCCCCCGTAGGAGAGTGAAAGGTTGTTGCTGAATCACACAAAGACGCCAGGATTCTTGGCCTCCGGAGGAGAAGAATTCAATCCAGGGCCAGAGACGAGGCTTGATCGCTCAGAGCTTTTGTGTAATAAAGTTTTATTAAAGTATAAAGGAGACAGAGAAAGCTTCTGACATAGGCATCAGAAGGGGACAGAAAGAGTACTTGCTACTGTTAGCAATGGAGTTATATACTCTCCAATGAATCCAAAGAATGTCTGGAGGTTGTAGAGACCTCACCAGACCTACTCCCATAATTTACATTTTAAGATAACAGGTTTAGCCAGAAGGTTTAATCCAGAGACTGTCCTCAGGCAGATACATTATTATTACATAATCCTTGTAAAGAGCAGACCTACTCCCATAATTTACATTTTAAGACAACAGATTTAGCCAGAAGGTTTAATCCAGAGACTGTCCTCAGGCAGGATACATTATTGTTACATAATCCTAGGGAATGTAGAGGGGAAAAAAAGTTTGTCCTTTCTTCCTCCTTGAGAATTCCAGACCCCTCTCTCCTTGGGGACCCCTAGACTTCTTATCAACCTGCCTAGGAAATGACTCTTTCAAGAGGAATTCTGTTTCAGGGTCAGATCCTGGCTCTGCCCACCGTCCTCACCTGGAGGACCCGTGTGCAGCACCTGCTTCCACGGCTGGGCAGCATTCAGGGAGGCCATGCCTTGTGGGGGAGCGTGTGACCCATGGCACTGTTTATCACAGTTTAGTGCCAAATAGGGCAATGCCACAAACTTCAAATACATGTGTGTCACCAAAGACTAAAATTCTAAATGTGATGTCTCAAGCTACTTGTTTTTTCCCCTTGACAAGAAACAAAAACCTAGTTTTCAGAGGATTTCTATTTAGCTCTGACTTCAAGTGTGGTCCTGTCACAGTGACCCATCTTCCTCAGCATGGCCGCTCCGTCTGCAGCCACGTCTCCAGAACCTGCAGAGGAGACCAAGGTCGGCAGAATGGAGCAGCCACTCTAAGGCGCTGGCCCCAAGAGAGTCCTGCAGAACCCTGTGCCAGGTCAGGGAGCGGGGGCTGCAAACACTGAAACTCTCTGGGGAAGAAGCCACACGCCCAGAAGAGAGCAGGGTGAGAGTGTGGGCGTGGGGCTCTGCGAGGAAACCCTTCCTGGGAAGACGCCCCAACACTGTCGCTGGCCTCCCTGGAGAGCAAGGGGCGGGAATGGGTGCCCTCTGCTTGCCCTGCCCAGCCACGGGCAGTCTTGTTTTTTCTCTGTATTTAAAGAGTCCTGGTAAATGCTGTTGACAACAAGGTAACCCTCTTGGACATGGGACGTTCACAGGCACAGCCGCACGCACAGGACAGCCGCCCGCGCACCTACCTCAAACATCTCACCAGGCGCCCTAAAGGCCCACTGCTTCACCCAAGACCAGCACCGCTCCAGGGCAGCCAACCCAGGGCCCAGCCAGAGACCCACCGACTCCCAGCCGCCTCCTTGCCTGGTGTGAGAAGCTGCCCTAAACCACACCCACCGGCTCTGCAGTCAGCTGTCAATTAACCACCAGTCACCTGCTCCGAAAGGAGACGCGCAGTATGTACTGCACAAAATACTAACCGACAGCAGTGGCACTCGTGGTAAAGAACCTGCCTGCCAATTCAGGAGATGCGGGTTCAGTCACTGGTTCTGGAAGATCCCCTGGAGGAGAGCACGGCAGCCCACTCCAGTATTCTTGCCGGGATAATCCCATGGACAGAGGAGCCTGGTGGGCTACAGTCCAGGGGTCTCGAAGAGTTGGACACGACTGAGTGACTTAGCACAGCAGTAATGACATCAGTTATCCCCTTCGGCGTGCCCAATGGACGCCAAGACGTGTGCTTAAGCATTTTACACACAACGTCTCCTGGGACTATCACAGCGGGCTGAACGCAGGGAGTGGCGTGGGGGCAGCCCCGAAGAGTGTCAGCGCCCAGGACCCCAGCTTCTAAAGCTGGCGGAGGGACTGCTGTCCCTAAAACCTAGATTTATTCCTAACACAAAACTAATTCCATCCACGGCATTTAATTTTCTCTACTGAATTCTAAGATGAAAAAAGTATTAAAATAAGTACAATTATTTCAGAACATTTGTTATTTTGTTGGAACGTCATCCCCAGTCCTCGGAACAACTGTCTAAATGTCTAAGGGCCTTGGAAACGGGTTTCTCTCATGCTTGTAAACAGCACGACCAACTTAAATGAAAAGTACTTACTGGAGATAGAAGAGAACTAAAAAGAAAACCAAAGTCTGCCCCTGATTGGCCATACTTCCAGCATGGTGAGGGCGCGGCCCCCAGGGATCAGGGCCAGGGCTCCCCACCAGCCCGCCCACCCCAGCCCCTCAGTGGCCACGGGAGCCGCGAGGCAGCCCAACATTGAGGGCGAGTGGGCCTGGAGGTGCCCGGAGCCCTGCGCTCCCGCCCGTCCACGACGCGCTCCCCCCTGTCCACAACGCGCTCCCGCCCGTCCACAACGCGCTCCCGCCCGTCCACCATGCGCTCCCGCCCGTCCACCATGCGCTCCCGCCCGTCCACTATGCGCTCCCCCCTGTCCACAACGCACTCCCGCCCGTCCACGACGCGCTCCCACCTGTCCACGATGCGCTCCCGCTGCAGGTCCTCCAAGCCACAGCACAGCTCAGCCGCGTAGAAGATCGCCCTCTGCTCGCTGAGGCCAGGGCCGCCCAGGTTGTAAATGTGGAACTTCAGGTCTCCTCCGTTCATGATGGTCAGCACCAAGCACAGGGACTTTTTGGTTTGGTACGTGTAACATAAACTAACCTGAGGACAGCAGCAACGTAGGAAACAAAATGCAAAAACCTGCTCATTCACTGGCGATGTACTCTGTTTGCAAGCAACAGTCAAACAGTCCACGTACGTTTGTAATGAGAACACCAAAGTGCTGCCTGCCGGGCATCATCGCAAACCTTTACCTGATGAAGATCTAATAGCTGCTCCGTGTTGAACGCGGAGAACTTCCTAAGTGCGTGCGTGCTCTGCTGCTACTGCTAAGTCACTTCAGTCGTGTCCGACTCTGTGTGACCCCATAGATGGCAGCCCACCAGTCTCCCCCGTCCCTGGGATTCTCCAGGCAAGAACACTGGAGTGGGTTGCCATTTCCTTCTCCAATGTGTGAAAGTGAAAAGTGAAAGTGAAGTCGCTCAGTCGTGTCCGAACCTTAGCGACTCCACGGACTGCAGCCTACTGGGCTCCTCCATCCATGGGATTTTCTAGTGCTCAGTCGCGTCCAACTCTTGACTGCATGACTGACAAGTCCTGACCCCATGGACTGCAGGCCGCCCGGCTCCTCTGTCCATGGAATGTCCCAGGCAAGAATACTGGAGTGGGTTGTCATTTCCTTCTCCAGGGGATCTTCCCCACCCAGGGATCAAACTCGAGCCTCCCACGTCTCCTGCAGTGGCTGGTGGACTCTTTGCTGCTGAGCCACTGGGGAAGCCATGTCTCAGTGAGCAGGTGTCAACCTTCACAAAGAACCTGGGGCGGCACTCCTCAAAGCTACATTCTAATTGCTGAGCTCCGGCACTCCACGCTTGCGCACTGTTTGCGTTCAGCGTGGGAGTCAGACGCCTCCGGCGGAGCAGGGGGGTGCGGGCTGCTCAGTTCTGGCGCTTGTGTCGCCAGCCACAGCCTGAAGGTGCGGGGCTCCCCTGCGGCTTCGCCTCTCACTCCTGTGCGAGCCGCGCAGGGGACACTCCCGGCTGGGCCCATACACTGGTCTTGTGAGCCTCTCCCGTGCCATGCCTGTTGCTGGTCTGCAGTCAGTTTGCACCCACGAGCACACACACACACGCCCTGCTGGGATCCTGGCTGGGGCTGCATTTCACTCATCTTACCACCATCACAGCCCTGAGGCTCCCAGCCCATGAACAGGGGAACCCCACCACTTGTTTAGGGCATCTTTAATTTTTTGTAAGTAGTGTTTTACAGTTTCCAGTGTAGAAGTCTTGCACATTTCATTGGATTTTTGTCTAGATTCTGATGTTTCTTAACGCTACTGTAAATGGTTTCAATTGAAGTTTTTCAAACTGTTTCCTATCTAATTGGTGCCATATCTAATAACTTGGCCAAATTCTCAACCAGTTGTCTAGAGTCTTTGACTGCATACACACACAGTCGTCCTGTGGTGGGGGGTTGGGGAGGGGCTGTGGGGAGGAGGAGGAGATGAACTCGACAGTCAGGACCCCCCAGATCAGCCATAAGCAGGAAGTAAAGAACAGAATCAAGGGCAAAGGAAAGTATTTCGAGGATCCTGGCGAGAGGCCAGGAGTACAGAAACCAAAATACTGTATTTCAGTAGAATAAACCGTAACTATTATCTATGTCCCTTTCACAGCGCTAGACTGTAGATTTTGGTGTTTGGAGGTAGTTACACAATTATGTTTAAAGCGACTCTAAGATAAGCCCATTTTATCAAAGGTTTTCTTGTAGAGCATGTACACAAGGCTGACATGTCACACACATAAACCCTTGCTATTAAACTAGGTGACCGCTCTGAAGGCCTGCCTGTCTTGGAAGCCTTGTGCCCAGCACGAAGCTGCTGACCTCAGAACTGAGAAGCCTTTTATAAGTTGTCTTTCCCTCTCTTCCTTCAACATGTAATAAGGTGGAGGAAGCAGCTGTGGAGATGAAAACCCCGCTGCTTGACACACACAGCCTGCACGCAGGGCCCCTGGGCTCAGCCCTGACCCGCACAATGAGGGTGGAGTCAGGCCCCCCATGACGCAGCTCGCTGGCTGAGGGCGCGGAGTGAACCTGCGCTATCAGAAAGACGGCAGAGGCGGGCACAGACGAGGCCTGAGTGAGGGGCCGGGTAGAGACGCATCTTCAAGCCTTTCCCCCAGCTGGGGCTTCGGCCAACCACAGGGTGAGCCCAGCTGCTGATGCCACCAGAGAAGGCAGAGAGTCAGCGCCAGACTGGGCGGTGGGGACAAGGACAGATTCATCACAAACCACCTGTTTGTGTCCAGGAAGGGCTGGGCAGGGCAGGGGAGGGCTGCTCCTGCACCTCTCCTGTCAGCGGCCGGACAGCAAACCCCTCGCACCGGCTAGGACAGGCTTGTGTCCAGCGGCAGGCGTGCTGGACAAACGCCACTTACCCAGCTCCCCATCCCCAGGAGGACAGAGGAGATACTTACTACAAACCTACTATGCACTTTCTCTAGGATCCTCTTCTCGTTCAGGGCCATGGCCTCCCCTTTCCTCCTCTTTATTCTTTTCTTCTCTAGCTTCTTACAGGCGTACATTTTTCCTGTAGCTCGCACTTGACAAGCGCAAACCTAGTTTTTAAAAAAAAAAAAACACACAACAGTTCATATCCACTAGGCAGTTCTCAGGCTGCCAAGAGGAAAGAGTGTTCTCCGTGACAATTCCCTCTGGTCGAGAGCAGCATGGACTCAGTGGGGCCAAGACCACGGCCGCCATGGCCACAGCTGGGTCCCCATGGGTACTTTCCTCTGACCTTCAGGTCCTTGTTTAAGAAGGGAGCTTATGAACCAAGCACAGTGATGGCGGAACTCACTCTATGAGATCCTTCTGTATCTGCTTAAGTATGTCTCCCGTGTCTTTCTACTTTCTGTATAAGAATGCAAGTTTCTGACAGTAAATATTCTTGATTACTTTTAAAATTCAAGAATACATGTATTTCATAGAATCCATAAGCTTTTATACCTTTATTTTACTTAATTAGTTCTTAAAATAATATTTATATGTTACTTCACATTATGAAAACTTCCAAACAAAGGTAAGAGAACAGTACAATAACACTCCCAGCTTCCAGCCTTCGCCGGTGGCTCAGTGGTGAGGAATCTGCTTGCCAACGCAGGAGCTGTAGGAGACATGAATTTGACCCCTGGGTCAGGAAGATCCCCTGGAGGAGGAAGTAGAAACCCACTCCAGTATTCTTGCCTGGAAAATTCCACGGGCAGAGGAGCCTGGCGGGCTGCAGTCCGTGCAGTTGCAGAGTCGGACACGACTGAGCGACTGCACAGCCACCACCAGTCTCCCAGCCATTGGCGCAGGCTGCAGGTTCCTCTGCCTGCCACCTGCCCCACACCCCAGACACACACACGCCACCCCTGCACACACATGTGCCACACGTGTGCACACACACACCACCCCTGCACACGCAGGCCACACCCTGCGCACACACGACACATGCACGCACACACATGCCACACACATGCACAGAGGATTACTTTATTTTTTAATGTTAATTAATTTTAAATATTTATTTATTTGCTCTGCCAGCTCTTAGCCACAGCATGTGGGAGTTTTGTTGCATCACGCAGGATCTTGAGGTGGGGCATGTGAAATCTTGTTTCTTGGCCAGGGATTGAACCTGGGCCTGCTGCATTGGGAGCATGGAGTCTTAGCCATGGACCACCAGAAAAGTCCCCCAGAGGATTACTTTAAAAGTGAATATAAGACATAATACGATTTTATCCGTCGACCAAAATATTTTTGATGGTAACAGACAAACCTCATTGCAGACAATACTGACAGTGTTAAGACAATGACAGAGGGGGGCTTCCCCAGTAGTCGGGTGGTTAAGACTTTGCCTTCAAGTGCGAGGGGTACAGGTTCGATCCCTGGTCAGGAAGCTGGGATCCCACATGCCTCATGGCCAAAAACCCAGGACATAAAACAGAAGCAATATTGTAACAAATTCAATGAAGTCTTTAGAAATGGTTCACCTTTAAAAAAAAAAAAAAGACAATGATAGAGCACCCGGATTCCAAGACAGCCATCACTGACACTGTGCTGCACAAGCCCCCAATGCCCCTCTGCACGCGCGCGCGCGCACACACACACACGCACACACACACACGCGCGAGTGGACAGAGCTCGTCCCCACAGCCTCCGGCTGTCAGGAGAAATCGGGCTCATGTTACAGAACAGGTAAGATTTTACAACCTTTTCTCATCTTATTGTGTGACTATCTTCTCATCATTAAACGTTCTACAAATACGTGACAATTCCGAAACATAGTTTGTCATTTTCCCACCACGAAGTCTTGGCACATAGTCTTTGCACATCTCTTATCATGCACTGAAGACAGATTCCTTCAACTGAAGTTGCCAAGTCAGAGAGCAAGAAGGAAGAAGGGGTGGGGTGCCAGGCACTGCAGCCCCTCAGCTGTTCCTCACAGCGATGGTGAAGCAGGGCTCATGACTCCTCTGCAGGAGGAAACCACAGCGGGCTCCCTGATGACACAGCTGGAAGCAGAGGCGCAGGAGCTTGACCTCAGGGTGTGTGGGTCCCAAGGACATGCTCTCTCTACCACCTGCCACACAGGCAACGCTGCTCACCCAGCCCCTGTCCACTGCGCCGGCCTCGAACACGCCAGGGCTGCCTGGAGGGCTCAGGGCTTAAGTGAAAGCACTGCTGTTGACCAAATGAAACCGAAACGTTGGCCTTTCAACCACCAGAAGAGGTGCCGGCACTTAGCAAAGGTAAACGCACTGCTGGCATTGGACTTAAGGGCCCCAGGTGTCTGCCTTAGTCACAGGGTTCTAACTGGCATTCCTGAGAGAGATGGACCATCCACTGACCCCACCCTGGGACTGACGCAGTGCCGCACGCCCAGAATACACCTATGAAGAACCACAGCCACTTATTTGTCCTCCCAGCCATTTGTTTGGGAGCACAAGTCAATGTGTTTAAAAAGTACTGTATAAGCTCATAAGTACACCGAGTCTTTTCAAGACAGTGAAAACTTGCTGACGTGTTTCTGCTCAGCCCATTGTTAACACCTCTGTGTGGACAGACTAGGGGCTTCACCGCTTTGTAGACTTGAGCTTTGCTGGAAGCTGCTTTCCTCTGCTCCTCACGAAGTCTGAGCTCCGTCCCTGGAGGCAGTGTGGAGCGGGCAACATGGACTGAGCGCTCCGGAGGCACGTCAGGAGACAGACTCCTCACAGACATGTCTCCCGCCAAGGGCCCAGCATGCCGGGGTGGGACTCGCAGAGCACCAGGTGGCCTCCAGGGCCGCAGCGGGTGCCCTGCGGGCTCTCCCGAGGCTGGCACACCGACTAGTCCCTCTCGCGGCCACTGCGAGAGATGACAGGAGACGCCAGCAGTGTGACTCTTCCTGGGCTGGCGCTGGCCATGGCTCTGAACTAGAATTTGGGAGCACATGCAATGTGACTCTCACGCAGACAGTGTGCCCAGCTCTGACCCGGCTCACCCGGTTCTGGGACTTAGGAAGGCTTGAACTCAAAGTGACCACTCCATACACTTAACGAGGCCGTTAGCGTCTCCTTCAACTGCTGCACAGAGTGCGACGGGACTCTGAGCACCGACCACAGCCGTCTCCAATCCCATTTAAAGACCATCTCTCATGAATTTGTGGGTAGTAGTCTTTAGGATTTTCCCCAATTTCCATATTTTCTAACACCTTTCGAAGTAGATGGAAGGTACACACACGTCCAGAGTTGAGTTAAATAAGCACATTCAATAATATAATAAAATTTAGTAACATACTCTGTACTATGTGAACTTCCAGGCTAGTCCTCAGTTATAAGAATGGAATAACAGAAACTCCACCATATGGAAACAGAATAATCTTTTCAGTCAGGACAACCTTACTAAACTTGAACATTGAAACCATGAGAAAACAACCTCTTTAAGAACTAAGAACTGAAATGTAAAATCACAAAGATAGTGAATCATTCTCCCCACCGCATCTCTGAATTTTTTAAAAAGCATGTACCTTTTGCTCAAAGTTCAATCTTAATTCTCGTGGCTGCTAAAAGTATTCCTAAAATACACAGTAAAGAAATGTATTGGTAGAGTCGATACATTACCTGAAGATCCCGCCTTTCCTTTCCCCCTTCGGCTTTTCTAGAAGTACTGCTCCCAGCTGTCGGGTACGACTTACCTCTCCAAACCCGCCTTTCCCCAGGACTCTGTAGTGCCTAAAGGTGCTCTTTGTCACCGGTTGCCTAATTAATGACAAGGGGAAAGAAAGCCTCAGGTCTCACATCACATTGCTACTTGGAAAGAGAAAAACCTACCTAGCCACTGGCCTGGTCTGAGAAGGACCTGGGAGGGTGCCCAGGACCAGCTGCCTGAGCTCAGAGGGGGGCTCCTCAGCAGGACAGTGTTCAAGAGACAAGTGCGTGACCGTTTACAATCGTGAGCGCCCTGAAGACAGGAGCAGCATGACGCGCTGTCCTCACCGACTGAGCTGAGCACAGGTCTGCAGCCAGCCCACACTACGAAACCTCTCTGTGTTCTCTTTGGCACAGCTCTGGGGGCCTCTCAGAAGGCTGGGGAGGGAAATGACATGGACAGAGAGCTGCTCTTTGCAGAAAGAACCTCAAAGGCGGTGTGGATACCATAGCACAAGAAACCTGTATGAGCTAGGACTGAAATTTAACAAATCAACAGCCACTGTAACAGCAACACTGGTGGAGCTGACTCAGAGGATGAGTTGGTCGGACGGCAGTGCTGACTCGATGGACGTGAGTCTGAGTGGACTCCACGAGCTGGTGATCGACAGGGAGGCCTGGCGTGCTGCCGTCCCTGAGGTCGCAAAGAGTCGGACAGGCCTGAGCGGCTGAACTGAACTGGACACTTCCTGAGCACTTCGGTCGTGCACCGAGCCCCGTGCTGAGTGTCCTACACTCGTTCCTCCGGTGACTCTAGCAGTCCAGGGTGATGCGGTGCTTTAGTCACCAAGTCATGTCTGACTCTCTGTGACACCATGGACTGCAGCCCACCAGGCTCCTCTTGTCCATGGGATTTCCAAGAATACTGGAGTGGGCTGCTATTTCCTTCTCCAGTGGGTAGGTTCTATTTGACACAACAGGGACCCAAAGCCCACGCAGGCCACGTCCCTGCCTGAGGACACACAGCCAGCAGGCGTCCGGGTAGAGGCTGAGACGGCAGAGACCCGAGCACCACGTCGGGTTCTGTGTGTGTGAGTCCAGGACATGGCTACTGTCTCACGATGGCGCCAGCAGGGCTAACTGTCATTGTAACGAGAGCAGACAGAGACCCCTGGACCAGAAGGAACTGCACAATAGTAATAATAAGATTTCCAATAGTATTTTGACAGAAAGGTAAACATCAGTCAGAATGCCGTAATGGAAGTCATGATTTGTTTTCACTGAATGTCAGATGAGAACATACCTTTCCAGCCATTTCCACTGTAAAAATCGAGAAAAATATGCGCTTTCTTGGTATTCTTCAAATGCTTCTTCACTTAAATGGTCATGGACAAGTCTAGAAAGAGATTTTATGCAACTATGTTCATCTGGCTGCAACACAAAGTGAAGACAACTCTATGATCTAATGCATGAGTGAGCGCTGGATATGGGAAAATGAATCATTACCCATAACTCAGTATATTGAATTTTGCAGCTACAGAATCTCACACTAGTTTCCAATGCTACCAGTGAAAACATGAACGCAAGAATTCAAAAGAAATAAAACCAATTTACCTTCCTAAAGTCAGAGGTCCTTTTAAGTACTGAACTGAACTGAACTGAATCACTTGATAAAAATAACCTCCCAGTAGAAAAACAATAGTTTAAAATATACTCAGGGCGTGTGTGTGTGCGTGCGTACGTGCATGTGTGCCTGCACACATGGAGGCACATGTATTTCAGGAGGGAATGTAAACAGTTTGCAATTCAGTTCAGTTCAGTCGCTTATTTGTGTCTGACTCTTTGCGACCCTATGAACCACAGCACGCCAGGCCTCCCTGTCCATCACCAACTCCCGGAGTTCACTCAAACTCATGTCCATCGAGTCAGTGATGCTATCCAGCCATCTCATTCTCTGTCGTCCCCGTCTCCTCCTACCCCCAATTCCTCCTAGCATCAGACTCTTTTCCAGTGAGTCAACTCGTCGCATGAGGTGGCCAAAGTATTGCAGTTTCAGCTTTAGCACAAGTCTTTCCAATGAACACCCAGGATTGATCTCCTTTAGAATGGACTGGTTGGATCTCCTTGCAGTCCAAGGGACTCTCAAGAGTCTTCACCAGCAACACAGTTCAAAAGCATCAATTCTTCAGCGATCAGCTTTCTTCACAGTCCAACTCTCACATCCATACGTGACCACAGAAAAAACCATAGCCTTGACTAGACGGACCTCTGTTGGCAAAGTAATGTCTCTGCTTTTTAATATGCTATCTAGGCTGCTCATAACTTTCCTTCCAAGGAGTAAGCGTCTTTTAATTTCATGGCTGCAATCAGCATCCGCAGTGATTTTGGAGCCCAAAAAAATAAAGTCTGACACTGTTTCCACTGTTTCCCCATCTATTTCCCATGAAGTGATGGGACCAGATGCCATGATCTTCGTTTTCTGAATGTTCAGCTTCAAGCCAACCTTTTCACTCTACTCTTTCACTTTCATCAAGAGGCCTTTGAGTTCCTCTTCACTTTCTGCCATAAGGGTGGTGTCATCTGCATATCTGAGGTTATTGATATTTCTCCTGGCAATCTTGATTCCAGCTTGTGCTTTTTCCAGCCGGGCGTTCCTCATGATATACTCTGCATGTAAGTTAAATAAGCAGGGTGACAATATACAACCTTGACATACTCCTTTTCCTATTTGGAACCAGTCTGTTGTTCCATGTACATTTCTGACTGTTGCTTCCTGACCTGCATACAGGTTTCTCAAGAGGCAGGTCAGGTGGTCTGGGATTCCCATCTCTTTCAGAATATTCCACAGTTTATTGTGATCCACACAGTCAAAGGTTTTGGCATAGTCAATGAAGCAGAAATAGATGTTTTTCTGGAACTCTCTTGCTTTCTCCATGATCCAGCAGATGTTGGCAATTTGATCTCTGGTGCCTCTGCCTTTTCTAAAACCTGTTTGAACATCTGGGAGTTCACGGTTCGCATATTGCTGAAGCCTGGCTTGGAGAATTTTGAGCATGACTTTACTAGCGTGTGAGATGAGTGCAATTGTGCGGTAGTTTGAGCATTCTTTGGCATTGCCTTTCTTTGGGATTGGAATGCAGACTGACCTTTTCCAGTCCTGTGGCCACTGCTGAGTTTTCCAAATTTGCTGGCATATTGAGTGCAGCACTTTCACAGCATCATCTTTCAGGATTTGAAATAGCTCAATTGGAATTCCATCACCTCCACTAGCTTTGTTCGTAGTGATGCTAAGGCCCACTTGACTTCACATTCCAAGATGTCTGGTTCCAGGTGAGTGATCACGCCATCGTGATTATCTTCGTTGTGAAGATCTTTTTTGTACAATTCTTCTGTGTATTCTTGCCACCTCTTCTTAATATCTTCTGCTTCTGTTAGGTCCATACCATATCTGTCCTTTATCGAGCCCATCTTTGCATGAAATGTTCCCTTGATATCTCTAATTTTCTTGAAAAGATCTCTTGTTTTTCCTATTCTGTTGTTTTCCTCTATTTCTTTGCATTGATCACTGAGGAAGGCTTTCTTATCTCTCCTTGCTATTCTTTGGAACTCTGCATTCAGATGCTTATATCTTTCCTTTTCTCCTTTGCTTTTCGCTTCTCTTCTTTTCACAGCTATTTGTAAGGCCTCCTCAGACAGCCATTTGGCTTTTTTGCATTTCTTTTCCATGGGGATGGTCTTGGTCCCTGTCTCCTGTACAATGTCACGAACCTCCGTCCAGAGTTCATCAGGCACTCTATCAGATCTAGACCCTTAAATCTATTTCTTACTTCCACTGTATAATCATAAGGGATTTGATTTAGGTCATATCTGAATGGTCTAATGGTTTTCCCTACTTTCTTCAATTTAAGTCTGAATTTGGCAATAAGGAGTTCATGACCTGAGCTACAGTCAGCTCCTGGTCTTGTTTTTGCTGACTGTATAGAGCTTCTCCATCTTTGGCTGCAAAGAATATAATCAATGATTTCGGTGTTGACCATCTGGTGATGTCCATGTGTAGAGTCTGCAATTAACATTAGTGTAAATATATAAATGATAGCAGTCATTGGGTAGAAACTGTTAATACATGGTATCACCTTTTTTTTAAATATTAAAAATAAATCTCTCAAGGACTTCCCTGGCGGGACAGTGGTTAAGAATCTGCCCACCAAAGCAGGGGGCATGGGTCCAACACCTGGTCCCAGAAGCTCCCACACACCGCAGGGCAACCAAGCCCATGAGCCACAGCGCTGAGCCCACAGGCCGCACTGCTGAAGCCCCGGCGCCTAGAGCCCGTGCTCTGCAACAAAGAAGGCCACCACGGTGAGAGGCCCGTGCACCACAACAAAGAGCAGCCCCCTCCCCGCAGCCAGAGAAAAGCCCCACGCAGCAGGACCCAGCGAACCAAAGACAATAATACAGTTAGCCAGTCAGAGCAGTCAGTACACTATTTGATACTACACCTTTCCTGAAGGAATCTTCTGCAATGAGCCCTGCCTCTTAGGTTTATTTATGACTCTATGATAGTAGGAACACAGCTGGTCCTCGGGGAGTAGGTGAGGGACAGGACACAGCCTGCCCTCTAAAACAGCGCTACAGCGGATCGGCATCTACGGAGCTGACGCTGGAGGGACCGTCCACAGCCCGTCCTGACGACTCTGACCGCTCAGTCAAGGAGACAGGCGAGTCGGCGTCCAGCTGGGGGACAGGGGTGGTCAGGGCCCCACGGCCGCAGCGCACTGGCCCTGAGTGGGGAGCAGACGGGAGACCGCCTGAGCCGCAGCGGACTCACTGACAGAGGAAGCCGCCCCGGGCACGGTGGGGCTGAGCCGGGAGCGGCCACAGCCCGCCTGCGAGCCTCTAGCAGGTCGTGAGTGAGGAGGCTGTGAGAATGATCCCAGAACCGCACTGGGTTCAGACTTCTGAGCAAGTCACTTGATTTGCTTTCCTTTATGCTGTACAAAGAGGTTATTCAGATGTTCCTGGATTGACTGATGTTATAGCACAACACTTCTCAACTTGTGTTCTGAGGCTCCCTACTTCCGAGACCCTTGCGAGGGAGTCGGGGCTTCCCTGGTGGCTCAGCTGGTAAAGAATCCGCCTGCAGTGAAGGGGACCTGGGTTCGATCCCTGGGTTGGGAAGACCCCTGGAGAAGGGAATGGCTACGCACTCCAGTATTCTGGCCTGGAGAATTCTATGGACTATATAGTCCATGGGGTCGCAAAGAGTCAGACATGACTGAGTGACTTTCACTTTAGAGGGAGTTCAGTAATGACGTGTGTTTATAAAAGCATTAAGTCATCCATTACTGTCTTAAACTCTCATTCTCACGGAAGGGCTTACCAGAGGCCACAAGCCAGGTGACCACGTCACTGCTCTGCAGGACAGCGGAACATTGGTGCCATCACAACCCACATCAACACAAACTCTCTGTCAGTGACACTGGGTGCTGAGAGGCTGCCACTGCAGTCCTAGAACTAAGCCCGTCCCGGAGGCCAGGCCCTTACGCCCCCATGTGCGAGCATGGGTGGCCCTGCTCCGGGGCTCCTGTCCCTGGCGAACACGTGGGCAGCTCAGCTCCAAACATCTGTGAACCAGTCAGGATTCTAACACTGTCAGCTCAGTCAATCCCCTTTACAAAGGTCCTTCGGTGTCTCCAGAAAGAACACAAACACTGCCTGACTCTAACTCGCTTGTGTCTCTCACGGTCTGTATAGGTTAGTGAGGTCAACGACCAAGTCAGCTCCCCAGGACGCCAACCTTACTCCCAACACCCCTTGCCTCAGAGCAGCAGACGCTGCGCCACTGCCCTAGTCTGGCGTGAGCCTACTGCACACAATCTGTAAGCATCATGACACTGAAAACTGCATCAGCTCAGCACCGGTTTCTGATAAGTTCATCTTCACACTCCCACTAACCATCACGTGCGGATTCTCACCAGAGCTTCATGTGGGAAGCAGAGAGGACTCACTTAGCTCACTACGCAGGACCAGGATTCTGGGAACCAAAATGAGAAAGGAAGGTTTGGGGGAAACAAAGGCCGTAACAAGACGGGGATGAAGCAGAAGAACAAGAACACAAACTCCTAGAGGCCACACGATGCTGTGCTGCCGTCTCCAGTTATCCGATGCCACATGCAGCTGATGGTAAATGACAGTTAATAAACATGTAGGAGTGAAGAGCCACCTGTCAAATGAACTAATCAAACAGACAGATGCCTGAATACCAACACCTGTTTAAAGATTATCAGCTGTTATGTCTACCTCTTGAAATTTCAGCACAGAGAAGGCAGAATTTCAGACCAGTCTCTCCAATCATGTGCAACTCCCACCGTTTTCAACATCAGAAGCAGGAAGGGGAAAGAAGGAGCCTTTCTGGGGTGCTCAGACACTCGGCCCAGCTGATGGCCTGCCTTCAAGTCCAGGCTCCTGGGTCGGCCTCACATTACGGCCGCCCCAAGGAGTGGACTCGGGTACCCACAGGGCAGGGCTCAGCAGGCGCACGTTGAGGGAGTGAGTGACACCCAAATGAATGTTTGCTTACAAGCGACTCCACGCTTGGGGCCAGGTCACTTCAGCCACCACTCTTTCCTCCTGAGCACACTAGCAAGCTGAACTCAGGTGACTGCTTGGACTCAGGACATTCCTGTCCTGACTGCAAAGGTCTGCAGAAAAGATATGTTCAGTGCATGCTCTATGGGGCTCCTTTCACCCTGGAGCGAGCCCTGTGGAAGGCTGAACAGAGGGCCAGGCAGGCAGTAAAGCCACGCTCGCGACCTGGCACTTCAGGATGTCCCTGTTCATGTGTGGTTGTCACTCATCCGCGTGACAGTGGAGGGGACCGTCCTAATCCAGAGAGGACACACCCCCGTGGAGAGGCTGCCGGGGTCCAGCCCCAGGCAGAGCCCCCGGCTGTGTGCACCCACTCACCTGGTGCACTCCTCGAAGACGTCTTTGCACGGGTCCTCCCACAGCCTCTGCCTGCACTTGAGCACCACGTGTTCAGGTATTTCTGGTAGAGGGGCTGGCGAATCCTTCAGACGGCACAAACCAAACACGACAGTTAGTGATTTCATAAATGACCAACTGAAGACAGAATCTAATGCTTATTGACAGCAACCACACCATGAAGGGTATTAAATAACAGGTCAGGGTGCCCCCTTCGCCCCCCCACCAGCCTTGCTTTCCAGAGTGGCATGTGTCAGCAGCCTCTTCCAACAATTCTTCTGCACGGTCCCCAAAAGATGCCCATATACCCACGTTCACAGCATTATTCCTGACACTGGAAACATGGGAACCACCCAAGTGTCCAGCAACGGTGGATGGACAAACACAGTATGGTCCATCCAGACAAAGAATATTGTTCAGCCTCAAAAAGGAAAGGAATTCTAAGACCTGTTACCACATGCAGGAACCTTAAGGACACTATGCTAAGTGACATAAGCCAGTCACAAAAAGAAATATACTGTATGATTCTACTGATATGAGGTCCCTGGACTAGGCAGATTCATAGACAGAAAGCAGATGGTAGGGGACCAGGGGCTGTGGGCAGGGGCAGTGGGAGTTAGTGTTTAATGGGGACAGAACTACAGTTGTGCAAGATGAAAACCATCCAAGAGATGGGCAGTGGTGACGGTCTGCACGTCATTGTGAATGCACGTAACTCTGCTGTACTGTATGCCTTGAAATGGTTGCAATGGAAAATTTGTCATTTTTTAATCACAATTAAAAATATACACCCACACACTCAGAAATAGACACATTTCCCCCCTCACAGAAATGGGATAAATACATGTACAGTTTGGTAAGTATATGCTGACACCCACAGAGCTACCCTGCTTCCTCAATGACTACATGGCTCCTAGAGAACGGGCTTCTGCCCCTCAACCATTCCAGCTGCCAGTTCTCGCCACCGCAAATATCACTGCCATGAACATTTTCCACAGTTGTGTTTTATAAGGTAGCTTCCTAGAGGGAGAAATACTAGCTCAAAGGATACACACATTTATAACACTGGTATTTATTGCAAAACTGCGCTGCAAAAAGGCTCTAGGAGTCTATATTCTCACCAACATCCTCACACACCAGCCAACCCCTCTCCTGACCCTCACGCAAAGGGTTCTGGAAAAAGAAAACACACAGCAAAACTTCTGTCCCGATCTATTGGAAAAAAATACACAGATCACATTCAACTGTACACTGAACCTACAGATTTCTGGCTGTGGGACAGCTGAATAACCATAATACAACTTTTTGTTTTCCACAAATCATAGCAGCTATTTCATCAAAGATGCTGAACCACTGGTAGACATATACAAGAAGTAAACTCACATTTCCCCCCAAAACCAATAATACTGTTACACCTAATAATGATTAATAGCTGTCATTCAAATTGCCTAAAACAAGTGATGCATTATATCATTTAGCCTCATACCAACCTGATGGAAGAGGCTCAACAAACTGTGGAACATTCTGGTATAGCCACAGAAACAGCAGTGGAGCCACGCCTGAGCAGTGTGCCCCCAAGACCACTTTCTTCCTACGTGGTGAGGCTACGATGAGGAGAAAGAGGTTTGTTCACTCACTGACTCATCAAATATGCACTGTTCCAGGCACAGGGCCAAACAGAAAACAAGACAAAATTCCCAGCAAAGCCATTAAACTCCAACACTTGTCTCAAAAATACACGTTTTATAGAAATAGCTCTCAGGGTTTTCCATAGTATTATTTCCCCTCCAAAGGTCTCAATTTCCTGAAGCTAAATTAAACAGCAGGTTAATTCTATGAAGACTATTTAATGACTTACTCCAAATAGAGATCCTTCCTTCAGTGTCTTAGAAAACACACTAACAGAAATTTTCTTTCACAGGAAGGAAAAGCAATGCTGAGATCCCCCATAAGCAGAGACGTGAGGCAAGCTAAGTGTGGCAAGCTGAGGATGGTACCACTGGCCGGATACCAAGAACGAGGAAAGTGGAATACAGATTGTTTCTGGGGCTTTATATTAAATTTTTCAGGAAAGGTGACTGCCAGGGAAAATTTACCAAATGACCCAGTGCCTTGCTTTTTAAAGTTTTAGACAATGAGAACTCTGATTGAAAGTCCACTGGTGGGGACGGATCGGGGTAGATTTTGCAGATATATGCTTATTATCCTCTGTTAGAAACACAAATCTTGATTATTTTTTAAAAATTGGGTTGTCTTATTGTTGAACCGTGAGAGCTGGTTACGTATCTCGGATCCCCGATCCCGGTCCGACACTGGACTGCACGCATGTCCCCCACTCTACAGGCCGCCTTCTCCCCTCTGTGGTGCCCTCTGACGCGCTGGGTTCTGATGAAGTCCAGTTTACCTGTTTTTTTGTCACTGTCCTTTCAGTGTCACATATGAGAACCCACGGTCTACATCGAGGTCGTGAAGCTTTGCACCTGAAGTTCTACAGCTAAGATTCACGCCTGAGAGGTTTCTTCTAGGAGCAGCATGGTGTTCATAGTTACTTTGTGTATACAGTATTAAATAAGGGTCAAACTTCCTTCTTCTGCACACGGTTGCCCAGCTGTCCTGGCACCATTTATGGAAAAGACTCTCCTTTCCCCGAATGAACAGTCCTGGCAGCCTTACTGAAAGTCAGCTGTGTTTCCAGACGCTCAGTTCTATTCTGCTGCTCTGTACGTCTGTCCTTCTGCCAGGACCATACTGTCCTGTAGCTTTGTAGGACAGTTTGGAACTGACAGGCGTTAAGTCCTCCAACTTTGTTTTTTAAGACTGTTGTAACTATTCATGATCCTTTCAGTATGTGTATGAATTCTAAGATCTACTTGTTAATTTCTTCAAACAAAGGAAGCTAAAATTTTGATACAGATTATACTGAGTCTGCAAATCAACATTAAGTCTTCTGATCTGTGAATGCAGGGTGTCTTTCCATTTTACTACAGTTCTGCTTTACTTTCTTTCAATGATGTTTTGAAGTTTTCAATCTATTAAATGTTGCACTTCTTTTGTTATAAACAATTACTGCTAACTATTCTATTCTTTTTTATGCTATTGTAAATGGAGTTGATTTAATTTCATTTTGGACTTTAAATGATAGTGTATAGAAACACAATTGAATTTTGTTTAGTGGGCTAGTATCCTGCAACCCTACTGAACTCATTTACTGGCTCTCGCAGCTTTCTTTCTCCCTCATGTGTATAAATACTCAGGATGTCCTATGCATGAGCGCTGTGATCTGAATGTGTGCCCCAAAGATACATGTTGAATTCCCAACCCCCAAAGCAATGACACTGGGAGGCAGAGCCCTTGGGAGATGCTTAGATCAAGAGGATGGACCTCCTGTGAGTGGGGCTGGAGCCCTTATAGCAGAGGTTCCAGAGACACCTCACACCTCTTTCACCACGTAAGCACACAGGAAGGAGGTGCTGGCTATCAGCTTTCAGACCTGTGAGCAATAAATTCCTATCGTTTGCAAGCCATCCTTCAGTGTGAGGTCAAGTGGGCCTTAGGAAGCATTACTACGAACAAAACTAGTAGAAGTGATGGAACTCCAGCTGAGTTATTTCAAATCTTAAAAGATGATGCTGTGAAAGTGCTGCACTCAATATGCCAGCAAATTTGGAAAACTCAGCAGTGGCCACAGGACTGGAAAAGGTCCGTTTTCATTGCAATCCCAAAAAAAGGGCAATGCCAAAGAATGCTCAAACTACTGCACAATTGCACTCATCTCACACGCTAGCAAAGTAATGCTCAAAATTTTCCACAAGGGGCTTCAACAGTACATGAACAGAGAACTTCCAGATGTTCAAGCGGGATTTAGAAAAGGCAGAAGAACCAGAGATCAAACTGCCAACATCCGCTGGATCACAGAAAAAGCAAGAGAGTTCCTGAAAAACATCTACTTCTGCTTCATTGACTACACTAAAGCCTTTGACTATGTGGATCACAACAAACTGTGAAAAATTCTTAAAGACATGAGACTACCAGACCACCTAATTTGCCTCCTGAGAAATCTGTATGCAGGTCAAGAAGCCACCATTAGAACCAGACATGGAACAACAGACTGGTTCCAAACTGGGAAAAGAGTACATCAAGGCTGTATACTGTCACCGTGCTTATGTAACTTACATGCAGAGTACATCATGCGAAATGCCGGGCTGGATGAAATACAAGCTGGAATCAAGACTGCCCAGAGAAATATCAACTTCTGCTTAACCTCAGATATGCAGATGACATTGCCCTAATGGCAAAAAGCGAAGAGGAACTAAAGAGCCTCTTGATGAAGGTCAAAGAGGAGAGTGAAAAAGCTGGCTTAAAACTCAAAGTTCAAAAAAGTAAGATCATGGCAACTGGTCCCTTCACTTCATGGCAAAGAGAAGGGGAAAAAGTGGAAATGGTGAGACTTTATTTTCTTGGTTCCAAAACCACTGTGGATGGCGACTGTAGCCATGAAATTAAAAGACACTTGCTCCTTGGAAGAAAAGCTATAATAAACCTAGACAGCGTACTAAAAACCAGAGATATCACTTTGTTGACAAAAATCTGTATAGTCAAAGCCATGGTTTTTCCAGTAGTCACATACAGATGTGAGAGTTGGACCATCAAAAAGGTTAAGCATGAAAGAACTGAACTGTGGTGCTGGAGAAGACTCTTGAGAGTCCCTTGGACAGCAAGGACATCAAACCAGTCAATCCTAAAGGAAATCGACCCTAAATATTCATTGGAAGGACTGATGCTGAAGCTTCATCTCCAATACTTTGGCCACCTGATGTGAAGAGCTGACATTGGAGAAGACCCTTATGCTGGGAAAGATTGAGGCAGGATAAGGGGGTGACAGAGGATGAGACGGCTGGATGGCACATGAGTGTGAGCACACTCCAGGAGATGGTGAAGGACAGGGAAACCTGGCAGGCTGATGCTCATGGGGCCGCAGAGTCAGACACGACTGAGCGACTGGACAACAGAAGCAGGTGTCTGCCCCCCGCCCCCATGCTTGCTGCATCAACCAGGGTAACTCTCCACGTTGCATCTTTCTCCTTGACAACTTCCCTTGCTGTTTGAGCTTTTCTTCAGAAACGGTGAGGAAGAAAAAAGAAATTAACAAAAAAGATTTAAAACCTACATAAATGAAACCTCTCTTCTACAGCTCCCTGTGGACTGTCTAGTGGGCACAAAGATGTTCCCACCGTGAGTGAGTGGCAGAGATGATTCAGACCCAAATGGGCTTTGACTCCAAAGTAAAATGGAGCCATTTCATTACTTACTTATTCCAACTAAGTAAATATGACTAGGTGCTCTAAGTATTTAAGTCATTTACAAATCTTTATGCTAAAGAAAAAAATGCACCTTTCCCATGAAGAACGTGTCCAAGACCAGGAGCCCACAGCGTCTTCGGTCCTCATCAGCGGCCACTTCATATTCTGCCTGATTGCAGAGACGACAGAAAAGAAAAATGTTAGTTAAGCTTCTCTGTGGACTTCGTAAGGTTTCAAAAATCCTCTGAGTTGTGGAATTGACTTGGTGCCTTGAGAAGCAGTGAGCAGCTCTTTAGATCAAGTACCTGCAGCTCTTCTTTGGAAAAGCGATGGCCGGGAAACACTGGTCTATTCTGAAAGGATCACCAACACCGTAAAGCAGCACACACGATGCTCCCTGCATCACAACGTGTTTCCAGCCCTTCAATGCGGCCCATAAAAGGGAGCACGATGGACAACTGGGGCTGTCCTAGGCAGCGGTGTTTCAGGAGAGCCCAAGGGGCACTCGGACACCTGTGTGCAGTGCTCCCAAGGCAGTCAGTCCGCAACCCCTGAGCAGGAGCCATTCACACACATGTCAGGGATCAACCGAAGGGCAGGCGACAGCACACAGGCCAGAGAATGAAACCGCAGGCAGCATGTGATCAGCACCTAAACCCCATCGAGGATGAGCAGGAACAAGGAATGGGAAGACAGAGAAGAGACAGAGAGACAAGGGGGAGCACGCCAAGGCCGAGATAAGAGGATGTCAACAAGTCGTTCCGCAGCGTCCCCAGCCCGGGAGACAGGAGGATGCAGAGGCCTCACGAAGCCACTGAAGAGCAGTGAAGCCGAAAGCCAGATGGAGTTGAGAGAGGTGGGGAATGAAGACCCAAGGAAGCTGCTCTGCGGAACACACGGAGAGGGCTCCAGGATGAAGGGCTGTGTGTCAGCATCCAGCCTCCTCCCTCGCACTCTGCTCAGGCCCGGCACAGGGGCCGTGACCTAGGCTGGCTGCCCTCCCAGAGCCGACTTCACTCTCTCCGTTCAAAGGCATCACACTCACCAGCACACTGTTTACTCACAGACTGCTCAACTCAAGTTCCAGGAGTTCTAGATACGATACAATGGACAATCGATGGGAAAGAAAGTGTTGTGACTCTGTGATGGCCTCCGACGTTACCAACCAGACTGGTGATCATCCCCAGGTACTCAAACACTAACCCAGTGTTGCTGGGTATTTGCAGATGTGACCAGAGTCTCTCTTGATTGACTTTAATCCCAGGTAATCTGGGTGGGCCTCGTTCAACCAGTGCAAAGGCCTTTCAAGCAGAGCTGAGGCTTCCTCGAGAAGTTCTGCCTGAGGAGAGCAGTTTCACCCCACTGCTGGAAATTCCTGTCCTGCCCTTCCTGATGGTCTGTCCTACGGATTTCCCACCTCCAGCCAGAATGCACCATCGTGTATGCTGATTCCTTGCAGCCAATCTCTGAGCACATCTGTTACCATTTCCATGTCTCTCCTCGGCCCCCCGACTGACACAGATGCGGTAATTCACTCAGTAAGCACTGAGAGAGGGACAGAGCGAACAGCCGTGTCAGCAGCCAGGAGAAGGGAATGGTTAAGATGCCACCTGGCCACTCAAGGAGCTCAAAGAGCCTGGCATCACCCACTCCAAGGAGAGTCAGAGCCGGAGCGATGCCTGGTGGCATACGCTGCTGTGGCTTATGCACCACAAGGCTACCGTCAAAAAACTGTTCCTGGCGCCACGGCCAGCAAGCCAGGCACCTAGCAGCTAAAGGGGTCATGATTTATCAGAAGACTCAGGTGTCCCCATGAAACTAACACAGCACTGTACATCGACCACATGCCAATATAAAACAGAGCATGTTTTAAAAAGGAAGCATGCACGCTCAGTCACTTCAGTTGTGTCCAATTCTGCGCAACCCTATGGGGCCATAAACTGCCGGGCTCCTCTGCCCGTGGCATTTCCCAGGTAAGAACACTAGACTGAGCTGCCTCGCTCCAGGGGATCTTCTTGACCCAGGGATCGAACCCATGTCTCCTACGTCTCCTGCACTAGCAGGCAGGGCGTTTCTTACCACCAGCGCCTCTGAGAAGCCTTAAAAAGGAAGCTCTGACTGCCTCCCTTCCAGCCATCTCTCAGCCCAGTCCAGGCACCAGTAAGGAGGGCCGGGGAGCTCCCGGAGCAGGGGCAAACAACAGAACAGGCAAGGGCCCCATACGGTTTTCTGAAAGAATACATACAGGTACGTATTTCTAAAAAACTAAATCAAGGGGAAAAATGAATAAAATCCCCATGATATAGGCTAGTACTTTGCATGCAGTATGGAGTCAATACATATTTGCTGATGGGAAATAGATGGGGAAACAGTGGAAACAGTGTCAGACTTTATTTTTTTGGGCTCCAAAATCACTGCAGATGCTGATTGCAGCCATGAAATTAAAAGACGCTTACTCCTTGGAAGGGAAGTTATGACCAACCTAGATAGTATATTAAAAAGCAGAGACATTACTTTGCCAACAAAGGTCCGTCTAGTCAAGGCTATGGTTTTTCCAGTGGTCACGTATGGATGTGAGAGTTGGACTGTGAAGAAAGCTGATCGCCGAAGAATTGATGCTTTTGAACTGTGTTGCTGGAGAAGACTCTTGAGAGTCCCTTGGACTGCAAGCAGATCCAACCAGTCCATTCTAAAGGAGATCAATCCTGGGTGTTCATTGGAAGGACTGATGCTAAAGCTGAAACTCCAATACTTTGGCCACCTCATGCGAAGAGCTGACTCACTGGAAAAGACCCTGATGTTGGGAAGGGGACGACAGAGAATGAGATGGCTGGATGGCATCACTGACTCGATGGACATGAGTTTGAGTGAACTCCGGGAGTTGGTGATGGACAGGGAGGACTGGCGTGCTGTGATTCATGGGGTCGCAAGGAGTCAGACACAACTGAGCGACTGAACTGAACTGAACTAGGACAGGCTAAAGCAGAGAGGGAAGTGTCATAATCTGGGCACAACTAACTAAAGGTAAGAGAACTTTTATTATTAAATTCTACTGACTTTCCATTAAGCTGCTTCTGAATTTTATGGTTTTGAAGCTTCTAGTCTTGCAAGTGCTATCTCTATGGTTTCAGAAACACAACCTCTCTTAACCTAGAAGGAAATCAGGGTAAACACGGAGCTGGAGACACAGAAATGTCAGGCAGGCTTAGAAGGACGGTCAGCTCCATTCACTGTGACCCTGCATCCTGCACTAGCCTTCTGTCCTGTGTGTGCTCTGAGTGGAAGCGTCTCCAAGTACTCAGGGCGGCTGGAGGCGGCGGCTCTTCAAGCGCTGCCTTCACCAGCTCTTTAGCCTTCTTACAAGGGAAAGCGGAGCACGTCAAAGCCACACCATAAACACCTGTGATTCTCCAGAGCTTGAGAAGGAATCTGTATGAACCACTACTTTATCCGCTTTAAACCAACACAGCGTGACACCAGGACAACTAGGTCATGTGCTCTTACCTCACTGCAATGTCTGATCGCCTTAGAGAGCTCTCAAGTTAGCTTTCAGTTTTCAAAAGCACAGGCTCGGGTGGTTCAACGCTGTGATAAAGCACTTACCACGGCATCCAGGAACTCAATCTGCCTCTTCAGATCCCCTTTCGTGTCGCAGAACTGCCTGAAGAGAAGTCTTCCGATCGGCTGCTTGTCACAGAGGCTGCTGTAATCTTTCTCTGGATGAAGAGGAGAGAACACACACACACACACAAGCTTTTTTGAACCTCACTACGTTTACCTGATGTGATACACATCAGAAACAGTGTTCGCAGTACTACCGTTGAAACCACGGTTTTGTTTACTAATTCACACAGGGTCATCACGAATATTTAAAATTAAAGTGCCAAAGGCAGCTGGAAGAACGGATGAAGAAAGGTGTGTGGAGACGGACTGGGAGTTCCCTGCTCCTCACACAAAGAAAAGGGGGGGTCCCCAGGGAATCGAGGGGCAGGAAAGGGCGCCGGGTTAGTCCTTCCACGACGTCACCTACTCCCTGCGTTAGGCACAGAGCACACGCATGTGAACCACACCAGAGGAATGTACTACGTGAGATCTTTGAACACTTTTTGTTCTGATACATTTCTGTTCTTTCACAAGTTAACAAGTATATTTTTAATGATTTTTTGACTGTTTTTTCTCTCTGGTGGGATAATACATTGCACACTTTACCTTACCCCAAACACGGGGACCACCTTGAGAACAAGGCACTGAAATCTGGCGGAAGCGTCACGAGGGCTCTAAGGCAGAACCGTGTGTCACACGTTCTCTTACTGAGACCTCAGCAAGAGCGTCAGTGGCTCCTTTAGCGGTGGCTCTGAACCTGAGCATAATCATGTTCAGATAGTCCCATGGCTCAGACGGTAAAGAATGTGCCTGCAAAGCAGGAGATCCGGGTTCGATCCCTGGATCAGGAAAATGCCCTGGATACGGGTATGGCAACCCACTCCAGTATTCTTGCCTAGAGAAGACCATGGACAGAGAGTCAGACACAACTGAGCAACGAACACTTTCACTTTTTCCACATTCCTAAACCAGCCATAATAAAGGTGAAGAATTAAGTGAAACTCGTGAAAAGCAAGCAGGCCCTAACAAACTCAACTAAAGGGTTTATTAATGCCAAGTATCAGCAGGAACGAAATCCTGCTTAGATCACTGAGTCTGCATGTAGGGAATGCAGCTGAGGACATGAAACCATGCTTCCCATCGTACAGCTGCTCGTGGCAAAAATGGCGGCAGCAGTGTGGCAAAAATCCTGCCACCCACTCACTACATCTAAAAAACACAGGACATAAAGTAGTTAAAGGGGTGATGTTTTTAAAAGTTGAGAGTTTGTCTGGTTTGTTTTTTGTTTGTGGCTGCACCTTGCAGCAGGTGGAACCTCTCTGACTGGGGGACCAGGCTTCCAGCCCTGCCCCCTGCAGTGGCAGCATGGAGTCCTCACCACTGGGGGACCAGGCATCTAACCCGTGACCCGTGCACTGGAAGCACGGAGTCTCAACCTCTGGACAGCCAGGGAAGCCCAAAGCTGAGAGCTGTAGAGGCTCTGCCCCCACACTCGGAGGTTCATAGATCTTCCCGGTTTCCAGCGGGGTTGCAGATGGAGCACAGGGTGGCTGGCCTTCTCATCTAGGCTCCCACTGAAAGGACCGAAGACAAAACCACAACAGAAAGGATGAAGCCTGACACGGAAAAAAGAACGCAGGTGTCCTCGGGAGTCAAGAGACCCGAGGATTGCATGGGCTTCCCACGTGGCCCAGTGGTAAAGAAACCGCCTCCAATGCAAGAGACACGGGTTTGATCCCTGGGTCAGGAAGATGCCCTGGAGGAGGAAACGCCAACTCACTCCAGTATTCTCACCTGGGAAATGCCACAGACAAAGAAGCCTAGTGGGCTACAGTCCACGGGGTTGTAAAGAGTCAGACACACACACACACACACACACACACGAATCAGACACAGCTGACCAGCTAAACAACAACCAGCAGAGAGGAAGCTGACAGCGCGGGATCGCTACAGGGGCCACCGGGCGAATCCTCGGAGACAGGGAGCCTGCCCGGCCTCGGGACCCCGGGAGTCCTGCCGAGGCCCACACACAACTGCAATCCAGGACGCGTCTTCAGGCTGAAGCCACTTTGCAGAATGTGGGTATCTGACATGAGAGATGCTAAGATCCCAGGAAGGCAAAGCCCGGCTGGAGGAACTACATGCTGAGGTGGAAAAGCGGAGCAACGCTGTCTGTGGCCCCTGGAACACAGGCTCCGTCCAGACGGAACCTCGCTGACCCACCCACCTTCCAGAACCCCATGCAAGAGAGTGGTGCCCAGGAAAGCCAAACCACATGATCACAGAGGAAGCCCCTCTCTTAAATTAGACATACATTAAATTTTATGATTAAGCATACATTAAGTTTTATAATTAAATATACATTAAATTTTCCCAGGCCCAAGATTAAAGGCTCTAATAAATGTTATATACATGACAAAAGGTTGATCCAGAGGTAGAGACATCTCAGAGGCATTCCCAGCAGTTAAGGAGAAACAAAACCTCTGAGAAAGAATAAAAAATTAACCATAAAATATAAAGATCCAGAGGGACACAGTAAGCAGTAAAATTACTTGAGCAGCTGTCATAACAGAATAAGAAAGAAATCAAAGAGGAAAAATGGAAACCAAAAAGGATAACTAGTGGGTACAATGTAGAAGGAGCAAAAACCAAACAAACAGACTAGAACTCAATAGCTCTATCAAAGCATTTGGAAGACTCAGCAGTGTGTGATGTTCAGTTCAGAACATTTTCTTCCTCCTGGCTCCAGCCACACTTAACAGCTTCTAGACTACATGGACTACATGTCACCTATAATGCGATACTACTGCCCCAGATTTTAATTTGTTAGGACAATCTATGGCCCAAGATACACAGAAGGCAGGCGACTGACCGCACAAGCAGCTCAGAGAGGCTGAAAGAGGACACGCAGGGAGGCCAATGTGGAGGCAAACGAAGCTTCAAGGGGAAGAAAAACAGATCGCAGCTTCAGAAGGCCAAGAGGGCACACCACGGAGCCCCTCCGCCCTGGAAGGAGCAGGTGAGAACAAACCACAGGAGGTAATGCCCCCTCTCGCCGAGTGCCAGTGCAGCTCCGCCTGCAAGGCGGGCATTCTGAAGACAGCAGAGGCCTGTGGGACACGCTCACGTCTGAGGGCCATCTGCAAGGACCCGTGCCGTGGATGGGGAGAGGGGCAGCGAGCTGGGGCTGGGGCACCAGCCAGCGCAAGGGCAGTGGTGACCTGAGGGAGGCGGCAAGCACAGGGGCAAGGGGCCAGTTTCTCACAATAAAAGTGTCTCAGAAGGCAACTGGTTCCAGTTCCGAGTCCCTCAGTGGTGAGGAGGCAACGGCACGGAGGGCCGCTCTCGGGGACACTGAGGAAATCGCGGACTCAGAGCAGCCAGCCCTGAGCTGCAACAAGATCTGCATCATGTAGGCAGGACAGGGCAGACAGAGGATGAGATGGTTGGATGGCATCACCGACTCAACGGACTGAGTTTGAGTAAACTCCAGGAGTTGGTGATGGACAGGGAGGCCTAGCATGCTGCAGTCCATGGAGTTGCAAAGAGTCAGACACGACTGAGCAACTGAACTGAACTGTAGCTGTATTATTCATAACAGACAAAAAATGGAAAACAACTCAATATCTACGAAATGATGAATGGATAAACTATAATATGTACAGTGGAGGAGTATTTGACAACAAAAAGGAGGTAAGTACTGATCCATGCTACACAGTGCAGGAACTCTGAAAAGAGGAGGCTAAGTGAAAAGAAGCCAGTCACACGAGACCACACAGTGTATGGTTCCCATCTATATGACAGTCCAGGATCGGCAAATCCACAGACACAGAAGTGGATGAGTGGCTGCCTTTGGCTGGAAGCGGGGGGAGGGAATCGGGAGTGGCTACCAGTGGGTACGGGGTTTCCTTCCAGGTGATGAAAATGTTGTAAAACTAAAAACACTGCTTGTGGTAATGGTTGCACAACTCCGTGAATATATTAAAAACCAGTGAATTACACACTTTAAACAGGTGAATTATAGGGCACGCTAATTATATCTCAAAAAAATTGCTATTTTTAAAAATGAGAAAAAAATGTAATGAGGTTAATTAACAAGGTTGGATAGGTTTTTTAAGGGGAAAAATACTCTGACTTTATGCTATCTGAAGTTAATTTTGACAGTTAAAATATTTAAACTTTCTTAAAAAGGAACTATAATGGTACTAAAGAAAAAACAGATTTTAAAAAAATTATCTTAGAGTGAAGGTGTCTTCACTAAATACAAGATAAAGTTCAGAGGCTAAGAAGAAAATTATTGATATATTTGTCTACATAAAAAATTAAAACACCCATATTGAAAAAATAATGCAAGTCAAAAGGCAAGAGCAGAAATAGAAAATGTATTCACATTGAATATAAAAGGATAACTCATTTCGCATATAAAGAACTTTTACAAATGAATTAGAAGAAAAGAAAATTGAAAACACCCAAGGAAACTGCTCAACTCCATCCATAATTAAAATGAGACCATTTTTCAAATTACAATTTGACATGAATCTGAGCAAACTTCGGGAGATGGTGACGGAGAGGGAGCCTGGCATGTTGCAGTCCGTGGGGTCACAAAGAGTCGGATACGAGTGAGCAACTGAACAACAAATAGATGAAAACTTTGGTAACAATCAGTATCAGCAAAGTCACGGGCAAGTGGAAGGTGATACAGACTGCGGAACGCAGCTTGGGGATACCGACGTTGTGAAAGCATGTCTTTTGAACTGGGACACACACAGTGGTGTGAACTGGGACACACCCTTGCGCATGGCTCTACACGACTTCTCACGCTCAAGTCAGGACCTGCAGCTAACTCTCACTTGTACAGCTGTGGAGTGGCCCATGACACTGACTGTCTTATTGTTTACCTGACCACTCTTTTTCTGAAGTTCCCTTTAAGAATTCCTGTCCACATGCAGAGAGAGCCATCTGGAAGGAGAATGAGAACGGTTACCAGCGTTCCCTTCTAAAGGGGATGACTGCTACACTTCTCTTCCGTTCTATCCAGAACAATGGGCCTATATTACATCTTAAAGAATGCTCTTAATTTTATTTATTTTTATGTATTTATTTGGTCGTGCTGCACAGCTTGTGGTACTTAGTTCCCCGACCAGGGATTGAACCTGGGCCCACAGCAATGCAAGTGTGGAGGCCTACCCACTGGATCACCAGGGAATTTCCAAGATCTTTTTAATGAAAAAGTCAACAGCCATATAGTTTATAATGTTTTTAACGTACATTAGAAAACCTATGCGGTTTTCTCCCATGAAGAATCTTGATGGTATAAGGAGAATCTGTTATAGAGGATTTGAAACAAACAAGGGACTCAAGAAAAAATAACATCCAACAAAGGCAAACTGCACACGCTAGACGAGGCCTCCAGAGCAGCAGGCACATCTCCATACTCACCGATGGACTGGCGAAGCTCGCTGCACTGGCTGATGGGGGGCAGTCTCAGCATCTCCCTCCATTTCCTACTACGACCACTTTTTTTACTAATCCCACCTAAAAAACAACAAAAAAAGTATTTTTGTAACATTCAGAACTACGAATTCCTAACAGCTACTTCCACTCACGTGTTCCCTGGGTCAGGAAGATCCCCTGGAGGAGGGCATGGCAACCCACTCCAGTATTCTTGCCTGGAGAATCCCATGGAAAGAAGAGCCTGGTTGGCTACAGTCCATTGGACTGCAGAGTCAGACGCGACTGAAGTGACAGAGCGTACACACACATAGTGATAAACGGTGTGAAACAAAACCAGGCCATGCAAAGGTGGAGGGCTGAGATGGGACCAGGAGAGGCCCCTCTGGGTCACACATGGGCAGAGACCTCGGAGGTGAGGATGCAAGCCTCCAAAAGGCCTAGGAGGACTGTTCCTAGCAAGACAAGAATGGTAGGAAGAGCAATTAGATAATAGTTTAGAAAGATGTTTTTATTATTTGACTGTGCCAGGTCCTAGCTGCAGCCTGCAGGCTTCTCTCCAGTTGCGGTGCCCAGGCTGCAGCGAGCAGGCTCGGTAGTTGAGGGGCAGTGGCTTAGTTGCCCCAGAGCATCTGGGATGGCAGTTCCCCAAGCAGGGATCAAACCCCCATGCCCTGCAATGGAAGGCAGATGCTTAACCACTGGACCACCAGGGAAGTCCCTTTCATCTTTACCCTTGATGACCTTCCTTTCTCTGAAGTTTCAGCTGTGTGGACGGACACAGGCACTCCCACTGTCTTCTTGGGGCAGGGGCAATAAACTGTGCTATTTGAGTGCAACTGAACACTATGGAGCAAGGACAGTGAACATACTCTGACCACCTGCAGCATGAGCAGATTCCAAACACAATCCTAAGTAACGGAAAGTGAGCCAAAGTCGCCCAGTCGTGTCCGACTCTCTGCGACCCCATGGACGGTACAGTCCATGGGACTCTCCAGGCCAGAATGCTGGAGTGGGGCGCCTTTCCCTTCTCCAGGGGATGTTCCCAACTCAAGGATCAAACCCAGGTCTCCTGCATTGCAGGCAGATTCTTTATCAGCTGAGCCACAAGGGAAGCCCAAGAACACTGAAGTGGGTAGCCTAGCCCTCCTCCAGCAAATCTTCCCGACCCAGGAATCGAACCAGAGTCTCCTGCGTTGCAGGAGGACTCTACCAGCTGAGCTGTCAGGGAAACCAAAGGAAGTTGGACACAGAAGACTTCAGACGGTATAATTCCACTGATATAAACTTCAAAAACAGCTGAAGCTAATTTATTGGTTATATAAATCAGAGGAATAGTTAGCTTTGGGTAGGAGCCTGGCGTGCTGCAGCCCACAGCGTCACAGAAAGTCAGACACGGCTGAGCGACTGAACAACGACTAGGAAGGCGGGCTGATGATGGTTTTCAAATATTTCTAATGGAGTATAACTGCTTTACAGCGTGTGTCAGTTTCTGCCATATATCACGAGTCAGCCACATTGCATGCGTACAACATACATACACCCCTCGCTCGTGAGCCTCCCTTCCACCCCACCACTCCACCCCTCCAGGATGTCACAGAGCACTGGGCTCAGGGCCCTGACAGAGGAATGGATAATGATGTGGTACACACATACAGAGGAACACTACCCAGCCAAGAAGAGGAGCGCAGCTGGGTCATCTATAGCAACGTGGATGAGCCTAGAGCCTGTCACACAGAGTGAAGTGAGTCGGAAAGGGCAGCTCACTGTTGCTGCTCAGTTACTAAGTCACGTCCGACTCTGCGACCCCACGGACGGCAGCACGCCAGGCTTCCCGTCCTTCACTATCTCCCGGAGCCTGCTCAGACTCACGCCCGTTGAGTCGGTGATGCCATCCCACCATCTCATCCTCTGCCGCCCACTTCTCTTCTTGCCCCGTCTTTCCCAGCATCAGGGGCTTTTCCAACGACAGGCTCGTCACATTCACACATATATACGGACTCTAGAAACATGACACTGATGAAGCCATGTGCAGGGCAGGAACAGAGGCGAAGGTTTAGAGAATGCGCTTGTGGACACAGTGCGGGAAGGAGGGGAGACAAACAGGGAGCAGCACTGACTTACGCGCACTACCGTGTACGAAACAGACAGTAATGGGAGGCCGCCGAGCACCGCTGTCCTTGGACGAGCGTGAGCACAGCACAGCTTTCTCCATCTGTTTTTAACCCATATGCATCTCTGTATTTGCGATGGGTTCGTGCAGACAGCACAGAGCTGGGTCCTGTTTTTTCACACGCTCTGACAACCTCTTAGAATCGGTGTGCTGGGCCTCGCGCGTGGACAGGGATCACTAACGTGGCTGGATCACCGCCTAGTGTCAGCTGCCCTTTTCTATTTCTCGCTCCCGTTCCTTGTTCTTGTTGTCTGCCATTGTTTGCCTTTCACAGTTATAACTGATCATATTATGAAACAACTTGCTCATTGTTCTTAGTATACAAATTATACTTCTCTTTAAATTGTTTTCAGTGGTTGTCTTAGAGTTAATAGTATATATTTATGACTAATCCAAGTCTCGGAGAAGGCAATGGCAAGCCACTCCAGTACTCTTGCCTAGAAAATCCCATGGATGGAGGAGCCTAGTAGGCTGCAGTCCGTGGGGTCGCTATGGGTCGGACACGACTGAGCGACTTCACTTTCACTTTTCACGTTCACACATTGGAGAAGGAAATGGCAACCCACTCCAGTGTTTTTGCCTGGAGAATCCCAGGGACGGGGGAGCCTGGTGGGCTTCCGTCTATGGGGTCACACAGAGTCGGACACGACTGAAGTGACTTAGCAGCAGCAGCAGTAGCAGCAGTTGAGTTCAGTCACTCAGTTGTGTCTGATTCTTTGCGACCCCGTGGACTGCAGCACTCCAGGCCTCCCTGTCCATCACCAACTCTGTACACAAGACCAAAATCCACGTTTAATGTACATATCATATCCTCCTCCCTGTGTGTTTATGAGGTTAATTTCTGCAAGAGAAAAAATGGAGTTGGTCTCCTAAAAGCATGATGTAAATCAATTTCAGCTTCTCATTCAAAACAATTAAAGGTCATAAGTTGCTTCCTGCACGGGGGAAAAAATGCTGAGTTTCAAAACAAGCAGTGACTTCTGTGTTTTACTTTATGAATAATATGATCACTTCATACTTCCTTAAGGTGTGCCTGGCATAGTGACACACACACAATTTTTTTCAATGAGATCATCTGCCGACACTCCTGAAAAAGGAGAAAAGGTCTGAACAAACCTGAAGCCGAAAAAAGAAAAAAGATTGATTCTACTTGAAATAAATCTAAGAAATGACTGGACTGACAACACTGCAGTTCCCAGGGCCAACATATGACCGTGGGCCCTGTCCACTCATTTCAAAAGTTAATTTCCTAATACGGAGCCAGAGAAACTAACTGAGGGGTAACCACGAACAGACAAGTGTCCAGGAAGTACTTTCTGAGAAACGCTCTACAAGCTCCTAAAGCAAACAAACAGTTTACAACTCGGGCAAACAACCTTAAACCATAACCAACATGCAGCACTTAACATTCCCGTCTTTCTGACATTTCCGATTCAACTTCTCTAAGCATTAACCACACTGACATGATGACTCCTTTAACACATGAGTAAACGCTCCCTGCTGACTGGGGGCAGACCTCATAAAGTTATAAAACCACAAGTTAATAGTTTAGGGAACAAATTTTAAAACTTCCTTAAGCAATTATCAATGTGGTCCTAGGCTTTATGGCAGAAAATAGTGGTTTTATGTTATTTACCATTTACAGAATACTTACATGTACCTCCTTACCTAAGCTCTATAGCACTGTAAGGGAGTCTGTTTGGTACAATATTCTCTATTCATACATTATACCCAGACATAAAAGCAGAGCAGAAAGAAAATAGGTTTAGCCTCAGTCAGACCTGATTTCCATGGAGGATGATCCACTTCTACGATCAGTGTGAGTTCAGAGTGAGGGGTGCCACATGACAATCAATGCTCCATCTTACTCTGAAGACTCCCCACGGCCTGAACAGCAAAGTAAGACCCGGCTTCTTCCTACCCGTCCTCAGTTCTTCTACTCAGAGGGATTCAAGTGAGCACACAAAAATACTGAGGTCTTGATTTTCAACTCCTAATACAGCAAACACTTTACATAATAAAAGTTCAGTTCGTCCAAACTCGGAATCCTTCCGTGTAACCCCTAACTTCAGTGGCTAATTCTCTGCATCACTCACTGGGACTTCAAGAATTTCCTGCACAGTGTTTCTGATGCAGTCTCCAAGGGGTGAAAAAATCACACACATTTTAATCAAGATCTTTCCTCTTGAAAGGCTGAGGATACAAATGGGAAGGAGGTAGCTGAAAAAGAGAACAAACTCCCCAAGTCTGATATTCCAGCTTAATTTCTCTTACACAATGTTAAGCACTATTCTAATCACAAGATGAACTGATTGATGCTTCCCAGCAGCATCACAGGTCACCAGGAATTCCACTTAGCCAACATGTGCACCCAGGACTGGAACTCTGGATCCCTGGGAGATGGAGCACAAAATACTTCCAGATTGTATGAAATACACATCCTTGGCGGGCACTCACCCTGTTGCCAGCACAAAGATGACGCGGCTGACTGCCCACCGACTCCCTAAGAGTGAAGGGGCTGAAGAACTATGGGTGGGCTCTGCCTCCAGCTCTCCCATCTCTCCAGGGGCGGCAGAGGGGACACCTTCACAGAGCACTACACTCCCGGGGTAGGCAAGCGGAAGGGCTGGCCCAGCTGCAGCTTCTACATAGCGACCAGCATGAATCCTTCCTAATGTGTTCAATCTCTCCCTAAGCCGGGCTAAAACCCGCTCTCACAAGAAGTCTGGACACCAGCAAACCTCAAACACAAGAAGAAATGTTATGGTAACAGTCCCCCGCTCCAGTATTCTTGCCTGGGAAATCTCATGGACGGAGAAGCCTGGCGGGCTACAGTCTACCAGGTCGCAAAAGAGTCGGACACGACTGAGCTACAAAGCAGTAACACACACTTAAGAGAAGCGTCTCCCAGGGTGGTTCGCAGGATTCTCTTCGGTGGTTCGCAGAGCTTCGGTCCTCTGAAGACCACAAAGGCACGGTTCTTTGCCGCCGGCTTTACTGGCGGGTCTGGCCTCCTCTCTTCGGGATAGGTCACTCTGCTCGCCCGATGCTGAAGCCACACCGCGTCCCGAGGTTCCGGAAGGAGGGCGAGACAGGGGATCAAGGGCAGACGGACAGGAGCAGCGAGCGGGCTTCCTTCACGCGGGTCCTGAGGCGGCGCCGAAGGCGACGGAGCAGCTTAGGCACTAGGTGCCCAGGCTGACCGCTCGCCGACCGCGCACTCGAGAGTGAGGCTGCGCGGGCCTGGGGGTCCCGACTCCGCGGAAGATCCGGGGGCCGCGGCGCGGTCGGTGTTCCGGCGGGGCTGGGGCAGCACGGGCTCAGGACCCGGGCGGGGTCGGGGCGCCGCTGTGCACCCACCTTGGCGCGCTCTCAGCAGCATCGTGTTGGCCAAGAAGTTCTCGAGCTCCATAGACGACCGTCGTCTTCGCCGCCGCCGCCGCCGCCGCCGGGCTCTCTGGGCGGGAGGAGGCGCGGGCGGGGCGGGGGCCGACGGCGGGGCGGCCTCCGAGCATCGCTCGCCCGACTCCGCGTCGGGTGCCGCGCGGGGCCGCCGCTCCTGCCCCTGCTGCAGCTGCTTCTGCCGCGGCCGCGACCACGGCCACCACCCTCGCCGCCGCCGCTGGGCCCGCTTTCGACGCCGCCGCTGCCTCGGACGCTGAGGGCGCCCGGCCGCCTCGCCGCAGGGGCCGGGGTCTGCGGCCGCGGAGTTGGAGGGCCGGTTGCCCGCGGTCACCGCCGCCGCGCCGTGACTCAGGCTGCCGGCCCCATCGCCCTGGGAGCGGCTCACTGGCCGGGGCACAGCCCCCGGCGGCGACGGCTACAGCCGCCGCCGCCGCCGCCGCCGCCGCCACCTACTCTCACAGCGGCCGGCTTCCCGCCAACGGCTCTCCAGACGAGGGAGCCCGAGCGCCCTGAGGCGGGGCGGCGCCTCGCGGGCCACGACCGCTCCCAGAAGGCCCCGCGCGGGGCGGAGGCGGTGGGGCGCGAGCGCGGCCTGCTGGGAGTTGTAGTCGCTCGGCCTGCGGGCGAGAAGGCTGCGCGGGGGCGTGGCAGTATTTTACCCGACGTTCCTACTTCTCGCTGACTCAGTTGTCGCGAGATGCGGGCGGCTGTCTCAGGCTGCGAGGCCGCACGTGTCTGCTGAGGGAGCCCGAGCCGTCGCCGCCGCCGCCTCCTCCTCGTCCGCACCCTGAGGTGCGGCGCGTGTCGCCATGGGGAAGGCCAGGTCCGCCGCGCGCGGGAAGGCCTCTGCGGCCCCGGCGGGCGCGTGGGGCGGCCGGGCGAGGCCGAACCCCAACCCATTCGAGGTGAAAGTAAACCGGCAGAAGTTCCAGGTTCTGGGCAGGAAGACGCGCCACGATGTGGGCCTGCCCGGGGTGTCGCGCGCCCGGGCCCTCCAGAAGGTCAGCGGGGAGCCGGGCCCTCCGGGGGGTGGGCCTCGAGGGGTCCCCTGCCCTGCCTGTCGGCCCGGACCAGCCGCGCGGCCCTGCTCTCCGCACCCACTGCGGCAGCGCACGGGCGAACGTGCTGGTTCCCCTTCTGTACAGGGGACGTGCCGACGGTACCTGCCTCCCGGGCGGGCGGCTGGAAGGGTAGGACGCGTCCACTGAGGGAGTCCTCAGGACAGCGCCTGGCGCACTTGGACGCCGTGTGTGTGTGTGATGTGTCGGCTGGACTGTGTGCATCCTCTTGCCTCTTCTCCTGGGTGGGATGGGACGACATCGCCCTGCAGAGCCTCTGTGGCTCCTTGGAGCCCCAGCGCACAGGTCCAGCCCCCTCTGGCATGGCCAATCACTTCTGTGCCGCCCCCCTGGTCACCGTGGGGCCGTCTTAACCGCCTTCCTTGAGACTGAGCTCTGTTTAAGTATAAGGGATTACACAGGCTGCTCAGTAGATGTTTGGTGAAGGAATGCATCGCTCTTTTGAAGCATATAGGACTTCCCTGGTGGGCTCAGACGGTAAAATAATCCGCCAGCAATGCGGGTGACCCGGGTGCGATCCCTGGGTCGGGAAGATCCTCTGGAGAAGGCAATGGCAACCCACTCCTGTACTCTTGCCTGGAAAATACCATGGACGGAGGAGCCTGGTGGGCTACAGTCCGTGGGGTCGCAAAGAGTCAGCACGACTGAGCAACTTCACTTTTGAAGCACATGACTTTGTCCTTTGCAAGGTAACTGAAACGCTAACCTTTTTGGAAAACCTCACAGCCATCCCTTTTCTTGTGCTGACGTTCCCAGACTGTTCTGTACTTTCAGATTCCATTCTGCTGGCATTCTCTATGTAGCTTCCGAGACATGCTCATTGGGTGGTTTTAACTATTTATTGTCATCCTGAGGAGGAGACATTAGTAGGTTAGTGAAAAAAGGCACGGAAAGGACAAGTAAATTTCTACAGTCACACATCTGGTCAGAGCAGGGTGTGCACTGGGTTTAAACACCTGGCAAAGCTTTGCACGCCACTGAGCACTCTTGTTTAGGCTCTTTTCTGGCACATGAAGGGGTAAAGGTGGAGTAACCCTGACCCTGTCTTCATGGGCTCATAAACTGTGCTGTCCCAGTGTGCGATCCGACTGATCTTTGAATGGAGTCAAACCTCACATCATCCTTACTTGAAGGAGCTGGCAGCAGTAGCAGACAAGACGGTCTTGCAGCTGACCCCGACACGCCCCCGTCACACACCTCAGGGCGGGCTGGGGCAGCGTGGGGGCAGCGTGCGCTCCAGAACTGACAGAACTGTCTTCCCCACTTAAACCTTAGTCTCCCGTTTTCTCCTTAGGAGACTGAGGTAGGAACTGCCATTCTCTCCTTTTCACATGAGGCCGTAGGCACCTCCCAGAGTCCGGGGTGGGATTCCAAGTCCTCACTCTTGTCTCCCACCTCATGGGCAACACGTGCGTGTCCATGAATGACCCAGAAAGCACTGCGAGTTTTGGTTTGGGAGCTCAGCGGTAACGAATCTGTTTGCAGTGCAACAGACACGGGTTTGATCCAGGATCTCCCCTTCCCATGGAGGAGGAAATGGCAACCCACTCCAGTATTCTTGTCTGGAGACTCCAATGGACAGAGGAGCCTGGCGGGCTACACTCCATGGGGTCTCAAAGAGTCAGATGTGACTGAAGCAACTTAGCACACACACACAAATTTTAGCAATAGACATCCACAAATATGAAATCTGCAAATAACAAAGACTGACCGTATACACAGATACTGGCACACAGATGAACGCAACCAGCCAAGGACAGGCAGTGCTGCCGCGGTTTCTGTAGCTGACGGTGTCGTCGTTGACATAAATAGCTTCTCAGCTCCTGGTTCCCCGGCGCCTCCTTCTCTCAGCTACAGCCTCCGCTCATGTGGCTGCGTCACCTGCAGGGCGACCTCTCAGCGCTCGATTGTTCTGCTCTTTTCTGGTTGCTGTTGTTTTGCTGTAACCTTTGGCGTTAGGCACAAGGTACCAGCACTCCCTAGAGAATCTCCTGGGTTCCTGATCTCCTCTTTGACTCCATTGTCTGGCAGTTTCCCCTCAGTAATTGAGAACAGTTTTTGCAGCCAATAGATTGGCCTTTCTTGGACTGTTAGTTTCAGTGGCCTGAGGCATAAAAAATGGTGTCTTCCAGTTCATTAGAACCATGAGTGTGTCCCCTTGTGGAAATGGCTCCCCTCTGGGGACCCAGATTGCCAAGCCATCAGAGCTTAAGAGTTGCCAGGACCAGTGAGAGATAGTTCTGTGATCTGCTTTTCAGCGCACCCAGACTCTGCTGAAGGAGTACAAGGAAAGGGATAAGTCCAGCGTGTTCCGAGATAAGCGCTTTGGGGAGTACAACAGCAGCATCAGCCCGGAGGAGAAGATGATGAAGAGGTTTGCTCTGGAGCAGCAGGTAGGGGAGACGGGAGAGGGTCCCCTGCTGTCTCCTTACCCAGAAGTCAGGAGGAGGAGGCCAATCCCCCTCGTTCAGTTAGGCTTCTGTGGGTGACAGCGGGGAACCATGAATGGTGTGACTCACCTGGCTAGGCCCAAGGGGAAGCAGCCTTCTGCACACACCAGCGGGGTGGAGAGATGCCTCAGCCGGAGTGCACAGCAGTGACGCAGCCTGGAGTGGGTCCGGATGTGGTGGCGAGGTCCTAGTGCGATTTCCCAGTGCCTTAAACGGGCCGGTTGATTTATTTACCTTCTACAGGTTCTGTTTCTATCTGAATCATTGCTCAAATGACCCAGAACTATCTTAAAGCCACATTGACACACTGCACAAAAATGGAAAAAGTAATTTTTTTTAAACTTTAAATGGATGTGGAAATTTTAGGAGATGGACATTTTTTTCTATCCTGTTAGCGACAACACGAAAAAAAAAGCATCTACAACCTCAATGAAGATGAAGAATTAACTCATTACGGCCAGTCTCTGGCGGATATCGAAAAGCACAACGACATTGTCGACAGTGACAGCGACACTGAGGACCGGGGAGTGCTGTCAGGTGAGGCCTGGGCACCCGGGGGCTCTGCTCGCCACAGACGCTCTTCCTGCCGTCCCTGCCCAGACACCAAGAAAACGCAGCTGTAGACCTTTAAAAAGGTGTATGTGTGCGTAAGATAGACAGACTTCTGTAAGCCACGAAGGCACTTCTGCATGCTTTGTCTTGTTCGAACTTTACCCCAGCTCCGTTTACCCATGAGCTCAGGGAATTGGGGAGATTGTCCCACCGATCAGTTGTAGGTAAATTTAACCCACCTTGCTGATCCCTGGGCAGCACTCCTGTGCAAACCCACTCTGCTTTGCTACCACTGAGTCATCGGTTCTGACCAGGTGTGTTCCGGGACAGTGTTTATCTAGTTCACTTAGGCTTCGTTTATTCCAGAACCAATTGTGGCAGTTTTGTGGGGGAAGGAACATTGAGCTTCCTATTTATAGGTAATAATGAAGGAGATATACATGGAACTGAGTTAACATTGACATGCAACTGAACTGAGTTAGGAGTCGGCTCAGGTCTGATCATCTTGGGCTCTTAATAAAGTTGGGTCGTGTCATGAGTTTGCATCCTTGTAGATTAAAATATCCTCTGTTCAGCGTCTTCAGAAAAGCTGCTGCTTTCTGGTGTGTGGAAAGCCAACACATTAAACCCATGGCTGCCTTTTGGTTTGTGGGTCATGCGGGGACAGGAGGCCTGGGACGAGGGCGGCCCGTGGATCATCCACAGTGCCAGGAGGCGGGCATGACTGCTGAGGCTGAGAGGGGGACACAGGCCATCTCCAGATCCTTCTGTCCTGCGCTTTCTGTTGTTCAGAGCTCTTTATGCACACATCACTGTTAACGCACACTCTCCTGCACTGTGAGTGAAGGTGCCCCTGCGTTTGATGGCGTGACCTTTGACCACAGAGTCAGTGGCGCCCGCTGTGTTGCTGCGAGGAGCTGTGGTGTCAGGTAGATGGGGAGCGAGAGTCCAACTCCAGCTGTCAGTCCTGGGGACTCAACTGTTTGAGGTTTCTTGTCCTCCTCTGGTTTTTATAATGAGCTCATCAAAATCTGGAGAAGTCAATGGCACCCCACTCCAGTATTCTCGCCTGGGAAATCCCAGGGATGGAGGAGCCTGGTGGGCTGTTGTCCATGGGGTCGTGAAGCGGCGGACGCGACTGAGTGACTTCACTTTCACTTTTCACTTTCACGCATTGGAGAAGGAAATGGCAAGCCACTCTAGTGTTCTTCCTAGAGAATCCCAGGGATGGCGGAGCCTGGTGGGCTGCCATCTATGGGGTCTCACAGAGTCAGACACAACTGAAGCGACTTAGCAGCAGCAGCAGCATCAAAATCTAAGTAACCTGTAAAAGAAAAGCCTGTTAACTTCTAAAAATATACTTATTGTACCTTTAAAAATGAATCATTAGGAAACATTTTGTTCAACTACATAGTATGTGTTCTCCTTGCTTAGGAGAATTTCATCTTAAAAGTCAACTCAAATTTTCTAATTAAATCCTGTACTGAGTGCACCGACAGATTTTATTTTTCCTTTGAGAATCCTTCCTGGGATCTTTCATGTCCTAACACCTTGTTAGGAAATGTTCCATAAATTACTTTCAGAAAATACTGTGAACAATCGCGAGTTAGTCGGACACTAAGTGACAGTGGTTTCTTACGTGCAGAACATTCCGGGAAGCAGAGGAAGCAGTCAGTCACTGACCCGTTCCTGTTCCTCTGGGCTTTCTCAGAGGGGCTCGTCTGGTTTAAGCGCCACTGTACCTGTGATCTCAGTGACCACCCAGTGAGAATTTCCTCTTGAACGTGGAATGGGTTCTCAGGACCAAGATCAGAGAAACACTGGCAGAGTGGCTGCAAAACCTGCTTCTGTGTGGACCTGGGCTTCATGGGGTTCTCTGCTCCGTCTGTAGCCGAGCTGACCGCAACGCACTTTGGAGGCGGAGGCGGGTCGCTCCCCAGGAAGGACGCCCAGCAGCTTGGTGGGGGCGAGGAGCCGCACAAGACCCGCAGGGAGCTGATTGAGGAGCTCATCGCCAGGTCCAAGCAGGAGAAGGTGAGTGGCTGCTGTCGTGCCAGGGCAGCTCTGCCCTGGGACCTGCCGCTGGGACGTCCCCAGCCTTTTCTCACTGGGTGGTTTTAGGTTGTATTAAAACTTTCTGTGAATATAATGAAAGTATTCACTTTGACTAGGAGCACAGGATGCGAGTTAACGCCATTGGGCAGTTACCCTGATGGTTTCTTGTGGTTGGGAGTTTGATTTGGGGGGGTTGTGTTTTGAGTTGGTTTTGGCGCACACGAGGAGTCGCATCACATCACTGCTTTGCTAACTGCTCGGAGCACCCAGATAACAGCCTCACAGCGGGGACTTGGTTCTGCCTGGTGGACTCCTGAGAGGCTCATTTCTCATGGTCTCTTTGAGTCGGCAAGGTGGGTGTTGGCTGAGCGGTTGTCCAGTGGGGCCTGGACACCAACAGTAATGGGGTGTGTTCCATCTGTGCTTCTTCCCCAGAGGGAGAGACAGGCTCAGCGGGAAGATGCCCTTGAACTCACAGAGAAGCTCGACCAAGACTGGAAAGAAATCCAGACCCTCCTGGCCCGCAAGACGCCCAGGTCCGAGAGCGGAGGCGGAAAGGAGAAGCCCAAGGTGGGGCGGCACGTCTTGCTCGGCCTGGACTCGAGCTGTGCACTTTGTCCACAGACAAGGGGGAACCGGGCGTCTGCGCTTCTTTCTAGGACCTGAGCGTTTTGTTGAACTTTGACATTGAGGTAGCTGATGTGTGTTCCGTCAGGGTGTAAGTAAGAGTGAAAGTTATTTCAATATTTATTCCAGAAAAATGACACTAAAGAAAATGGTAGTTTCTTGGTATTAGGAAGACTTGGGGTGGGGGAAGACCTTCAGGTGGTATCTGAATTTTAGTCTAAGGTGTTGAAAAAGCTGCAGTCCTCTGAGCCACTGGTCTCTAAGAAACAGCAGTGTTTCACCAGCCTCCCCTGTGGCTATCTGCACATCTGTGCGTTGACCTCAATGCTGTTTCCCCAAGACCCCGTTTGGGGGCTGAATGCCTAAATGGGCAAAGTTTAGTTTTCTTAAAGCAGGTGTGTTTGGAGAAAAATTTTTGTATATGGTCTAGAAATGTCTGCCAAGCCTGACCAGGACCAGTCTGTCACACAAGCAGAAAAGACTCAGGACGCAGTTTGGCCTCTACCGTAACAGCATCCAGCCACGACTGACATGTGTGGGGAGCTAGTGATGCAAATCTTTTCTATTAAAAAAAAAAATTCTTATGTCTGCCCTAGCCTGATGCATATGACATGATGGTTCGTGAGCTCGGCTTTGAAATGAAAGCACAGCCCTCTAACAGGATGAAAACGGAAGAGGAGCTGGCCAGGGAGGAGCAGGAGCGCCTCAGACGCCTGGAGGTACTGGCGGGGCTGGGGGCGGCGCCCTGGTAAACTTTTTATCCGTGGGATCTTTATAGCCTGTGGGAAAGTTTCCGTTTGTTTACTATGGTGATGAGGGTGATGGTTTAGTCAATAAGTCTGACTCTTAAGGCCCCATGGGCTGACCCCATGGACTGTAGCCCGCCAGGCTCCTCCGTCCATGGGATTTCCCAGGCAAGAATACTGGAGTGGGTTGCCATGCCCTCCTCCAGGGGATCTTCTGACCCAGGGATGGAACCCAGGTCTCCTGCACTGCAGGCAGATTCTTTACTGACTTAGCTATGAGGGAAACCCTAAAATACTGTTTTACTATATCTTTGACTATAAGCAAAAAAAAAAAAAGCAGATAATACCCAGTATAACAGAAATGACATTTTTTTCCTAATTCATTTACCTCAAAACAGCTGCTGGCGATAGAGTGCACTCCTGTCTCACATTTTTCTCTTTTAAGTTTTTTAAATTTTCCATATGTTACAAACAAACACGAAATAGAGGCATGCTTTCGCACTTCTGGCCTTTTCCGTGCTCCCACCTGGGGGACCGCCTCCGGTGTCCGCTACCTGTTTTCAGATGGGAAAAGTAGCCAGACCACTTGTTTCAGACCTCAGTGTCGGGTGTCCTGTTCCTCTTCTGGGGTCTGGCGGGGAGGGAAGTTCACTCCGGTTGGCCGGCATCACTTGGCCAGAGAAACCTCAGAGTAACAGGGTTTTTCCTTTTTTGTGACCAAAACATATTTCTGCTGCGATACTTGTTTTTATTTTTGTTAAGTAAGTGTTCCATATGATGCGTGCCGAGGGCCTGCCTGTCTGGTTGAAGACAGAAAGCAGAGGACAGGCCTGACGCGGCTGCAAGGCCAGGGCGCCTGCATCCCTGCCCAGCGCGCGTTCAACGGCGACCTCCTCTTGCTCAGGCCGAGAGGCTCCGGAGGATGCTCGGGAGAGATGAGGATGCGCACAGCAAGAGACCGAAGCACCTGTCGGCTGACGACTTGAACGACGGCTTTGTGCTAGACACGGATGACCGGCGCTTGCTCTCTTATAAAGTGAGGTGTTTGCCTTCTTTCCTGGTTTTCATTTAAAGGGGCATATTTTCTGGTTTCTCACCTAATAGCTTTACCACGGACGGGAACTGTTTTTCTAGAAACAGCTATCTTCTCTGCCCAGAGTCCTGGTGGCAGGGACCGCGGAATGCGGGTCCCAGGCCTTGAGCCCCAGGACGCAGAGCAGCCTCAAATGGGTGGGAGAGGCCCGGTGCCCCCGGGCCCCTGGCCCTCGGGTGCAGTCATAGCCATGCTGGCTGCTGTCCCAGAGGACTGACATGTCTGGTGTCCGCGCTCTGTTCCCAGGATGGGAAGATGAATGTCGAGGAGGAGCCGAGTGGGGACGCCAGTGGCGGGGAGAACGGAGAGGAAGAAGAAGAGGAGGGCGAAGCCTGGAGTGAGGGGGTCCCAGAGGACAGTGACAGCCCAGACGGCCCCGCGGACCTGGAGTCTGACGCCGAGAGCGAGGACGCGCGTGAACGGCCCCAGGGGGGTCAGCATCCGAGCCCCGGAGAGCGGCTGACGACAGGCGACCGGGCGGCGGCCAGGGCCGAGCTGCCCTACACCTTCGCAGGTTGGCAGACCCCTGCTGTCTGAGGTTTCCGAGTAGCCGGGGGACCCGGCGAGGCCGACCCGGCCACACGCCCACCCTGCCCGTCTGTGCCAGCCTGGCTTGCAGACAGACTTGGTCATCCTTCTCCGCAGCGTTCCCTGGGCCTGACCCCAGGGCTCTGGGCAGCCTCTTGGCCGTTGTTGTGTGACTCCGCAGTGCTGAGGGCCACCGGGGGGATCTGTTGGAACTCGTGGTGATAATCACCCGAGATGAGGGATTCTGTGACTCGGGTGGAACCGTCTCCACGGGGGAAGCAAACCAAGTCCCGTTATTTAGTTTGTGTTCAGTGTTTGTGTTACCAGAAATGTGAGTAGTTCTCATTTTACCAGTTAAGTGTGGAGCGTGTTTTGTACTTTTTGTTATTTTGATAGTTCCCGAATCCTGCGAGGAACTGAAGTCTTTACTGTCGGGAAAATCGATGGAAGACCAGCTTTTGGTTGTGGAGAGAATTCAGAAATGCAACCACCCAAGCCTCGCAGTGGGAAACAAAGCAAAACTGGAAGTACGTTGGCTGCTCCCCTGTGGCACTGGGAGCGGGTAGGCCTGGTAGCCACTGCGCTGATGGTCACCGAGTGCCTGCCGTGTTCGTGGCCAGCTGATTTCCATGGGGGCGGGCCAGCGAGCCGGGCCTGGATGGGTGTCGGTTCCGGATCCGTGGCAGGACCGGGGGTGTGGGGGGAGCCCCAGCAGTGCCCGCCGTGAGTCCACCCCGCACGAGGGTCCAGGGAGTGGGTGCTGGGCGTGTGCCTGTCCTCTCCCAGTAACACTCTGCGCTGACTGCTGCAGGGCCAGTCACGTTCTCCATCCAGGACTGTGGCGTTGCCTCCCAGTCAAGGGAGCCACACCCAGGCCCTGCGCTCCTTGCCCCGTGGCCGGCCTCACATCGCGCATCCCATCCCTGCAGCCCTTGACATCCCCAGCCGTTCAGGGGTGCAGGGGTGGGCCTCCTGGCTGGGGCTCTCTCCGGGCTCACCCTGAGCGCGGACCCACCCTGTTCCTGCAGAAACTGTTCGGCTTCCTTCTGGAATACATTGGAGACCTGGCTGCAGGTGACCCCCCAGACCTCGGCGTCATCGACAAGCTGGTCATGTGAGTGGAAATTGGGGGTTATCTGGAACCGGGGTTAAGTTGAACAAATTCTGTTGCCGTTTAGTGAAGTCTTGAAGTGGCTTCGGTATCATGGAGGCCGCCTTGGCCCTGCACCCGTGGCGAGCTCTTCCCCTCAGTCATGGTGGCGTGCTCCCCTACCGCCCCGGAGTGGGGGGCATTTTAAATGGTGGACAAATGGACCTATGACAGTTGCGCCCCTTCACATTTGTTCAGAGTACTTGATGGCTCATCTGTTTCGTTCGCTGTCTGCTTCTGCCCCTGTGGGGGCTCAGGCTGGGTCTGCACCCTGTGCAAAAGGGCCCCTGCGGGCAGAGCCACTGGCTCTGGGGCCCTGTTGGCTGGAGGAGGATACAACGGTCAGGGTGCTGAGTCGGGGTGGGGGGTGGTGATAGCAGACACCCCAGGCCGGCCTGGGCTGCACACCCTCCCCCATGCCAGCCTCTGCCCCCAGGAGAGCTCGTGAGGCATCCGTGGGTTCAGGACACACAGAACCTGCTCCCCAGGCTGTGACTCATACAGACAGGGCTCACTCTGCCACCACTGCCGGAAAGTTACAACCAGGATTCTAGGAAAAGGCGAAAATGAGTCCAGATTATCTCAGACACTATTGGAAAAGTTCCTGGATCACCAGGACAGCCTGTCAGGTGTAAGAGTCAGGGCTTCCGGCTCCGACTCAGTCGGCAGCTGACATCACAGGAGAATGGTAAACATGGGGTTTCTCATCTTTGTTCCCTGCAGACATCCTCCCTGATCTGTGTTTCTGATTAACAGGCCGTTATATAGCCTTTGCCAGATGTTTCCTGAGTCTGCAAGTGACGCTGTGAAATTTGTCCTCCGAGACGCCATGCACGAGATGGAAGGGACCGTTGAGACTACAGGCCAGGCAGCTTTCCCGGGCCTGGACATGGTGAGCAGGGGCTTGCGGACATTGGCTGTCCCACGCGGTGTCCTGGCATGGAGGGGTGGGGGCTTCGAGATGGTACCTGCCCAGAGCCTCCAGGCCGTCCGGGGATCGCACGGGGCCAGGCCCAGGAGGAGTGCTGACTGTTAACAGCGAGCTGCCTTGTGCTTGGGGACAGAGTTCCTGGTTTGCTTTCTCTGTGAACAGAGCCGAGTTCACACCGGGGCGTGTTTTCCTGAGGTTGAACCTGTGGGCAGGTTGCTCCTGCCGGCGCCCTTTGGCCACTCTGAGGTTTCTGATGTTTCCCGCGCTCCGGGGCTGTGGTCCTGTCCACCCACTGGAGGGGTCCTGCTCAGTTGTCTCGTTCTTTGCTCTCTGTGTTGAAAATGAGCTAATGGCGACTGGCAGGAACCTGCGAGTCCAGGCTTCATGTTGGTGGTTAACCGGCTCCTCAAGCAGGGGCCTGAGCCGGGGTCCGTGGCTTCAGTCCTGGGAGCCGTGGCCCCTTCCGTGTGGAGCCGTGTCCGAGCGGACCCAGCCAACCTCGCTGCAGTGACCTCCCATGGGATAGGCCGGTTCCGGCTGGCCGCCTGGGCTTCGCCCCAGTCCCTATCTGGGCTCCTGGGCCGGGCCTCCCCCGCTGTGGGCGGGAGTGCTGGCTGCAGTGCTCCGTGACCCATAGGCTGGCGTGAGGGTTCAGGAGTTGATGTTGTCACCGAACCAAACCGGCGTCCACACTTGTCCTACGCTCCTCAGAGCCAGCGAGCAGACGTGGGTCCTGGGGAAGGACGGCACAGCGGACAGGGACGGGCCACTCATGCTCAAAAGACCCAGGCTCCTGATGGGTTTCTGGGGAGGGGTTTAAAGGCACCTTTGGGGTGAGGGTCACGGCTGTGTGACCAGCTTGTGGCTTTTCTGCCCGCTGGTTGGTGGCGAGGTGACAGGATGCTCTTGGGGGCCTCCGTGTCAGCTTATGCTCCCAGCCTGTCTGGGCTCTGGTGTCCTGGCAGCATGGGTCTCTGTCCCCAGCGGGTGGAGCCTGCTGCTGTGGTCAGCGGAGGGGCGCATGGCAGGCCGTCCTGTGCGTCCCTCCTCTGATCCGGGTGGTGGCCTTCCTCTCCAGCTCATTTACTTAAAAATTGCTGGGATGTTGTTCCCAACGTCTGACTTCTGGCACCCGGTCATCACGCCTGCGCTGCTGTGCTTGAGCCAGCTGCTCACCAAGGTACGTCAGACCGTCCCCATCAAAGCCAGCCCCCCTTGGACTGTGCAAGGGCCATGACTGAACAAAACTCAGCTGCAAGGGCCTGTGGATACAGCAGGTCAGCAGTACCCCTCCCAGAGCCCCTCCAGACAGGGTGACAGGGCGTGACCCCAGAAGACAGTGCTGTGGCATCCCATCAAACCCCCGTTGGCTTTAAAAGTCCCAGTTGTTCCTTCTCCTCGATGGGCGTATGGTCGGTGCCCACTTACTGTGGGAGTTATAACTGGTTCCCCACGAGCGGTGGACCTCGTGGTCACAGAGCCCCATCTCCGGGGCCGCTCAGCCGCCTCTGCTTCACTGCGGAGGCCACAGTCCCGGGGAAGCTGGGTGCCTGCCAGTGGGGCGTTCAGAACATTCCTGACCAGCCCTGCGCGCTTCGCCAGTGCCCCGTGCAGTCCCTGCAGGATGTAGTCAAGGGGCTGTTCGTGTGCTGCGTGTTCCTGGACTACGTGTCTCTGTCCCAGAGGTTCATTCCTGAGCTCATCAATTTTCTTGCTGGGATTCTTCACATGGCAACTCCAAACAAGCAAAGCCAAGGTGAGTTGGTGCCAGGAAGCTTTTTCAAGCATGTTGTGCTTCAGAAATTTAAAGGCTTCGGAAGTAATTCATAGTCAAAAAAGTAGAAAGCCCAGAGTGTGGGAAAGTTAGAAGACAAAAGCGCTGTCATCGAGAGCAGCCCTTCGGCTTCTGTGCGCACACCCTCGTTGTGAAGTCAGGATCACACTGGGTGTGCTGTGCACAGCAGTCGCTCTCCACGTGGCACAAGTGCGCGGAGTGCAGGCAAAGGAGCCCCAGGAGGCAGACTTGGCGCCAGAAACGTGGGAGCGCGGTGTTCTGGGCTGATCGTGAGTGGAAGTAGTGTTGGGGGTGGGGATGGAATAATGGTTGACGTTTATCTCTTCTTTTCACTTGTTTTCATGTGGTCAGACTCCATCCTGCCCCCGCCCGGCCCTCTCCTGAGGGGCCCCTCACTCTCCTCTGCTTTTCCTTGGTCTCTTGCTTCTTTCTGATGCACAGTCCCGTGTGCCCACGAGGGCAGGGACTACCATGCTTGGACTTGGCCCAGGTGCCCCTGCCAGAGCTGTCCCTCATCTCTGGTGGTAAACACAGTGCATGCTTGTCCAGTAAATTTCCGAAGGCTTGGCCCTGCAGAGCCTGCCTGCAGCCCACGATCTCAGGCTCTCTCCCTGTCCCACCCGGAACCCAGGTTACACTCTGGTGCACCCTTTCAGAGCACTTGGGAAGAACTCGGAGTTGCTCTTGGTTTCTGATGAGGAAGACTTGGCCACGTGGCAGAGGAGAAGCCTCCCCCTCCAGTGGGCAGGCAGCCTGAAAACTCAGACTGAGACAGAGGCCAACCACACCAGGTACGTGTGGGCCCGGGGCTGTGGGCTATGGCACCAGCCTGGACTTTAGAGGCCAGGCCAGGAGCTGGAGAGCACCCAGCATCGTGAAGATGCCCCACGTTATCACTGCTCACTGGGTTTATCTATAGGAAATCCTCAAGGTTCCCCAGAAAGCTATTAGATCTAACGAATGAGTTCAGCAAAGCGAGGTTTATTTAAGATGAGGGCTTCGGCCATCACAGTGAGTGAGTCAGTTTTCCTGGGTCTCCCCCATGTGTGTGGGTTGTTCAACTTGATTTTCTCCTGTTTAAACAAAAACCAAGGTGGACCCACTCTTCTCAGTCGTTACTGCCTGTCCCGAAGCCTTCTTCCTGCTCGGGGACACAGGACGTCGTCTTCAGCTCCTGCCGTCCCCCGCGGCCACTGCTCAGGGCACACGTCTGATCTGGGGGCCTGTAGCCTGCGTTGGGGAGGCCTCCACCTTCGGGGAGCTGCCGGGCTCTGGGTGACTGGGGTCACTCTCGTCCTGCAGGCTGTCCTGCCTGGCCGTGTGTCTGGCTCTGGTGAGGCGCTGTGTGCTCACCTACGGCCCCCTGCCCTCCTTCCATGACATCGCTTGGCCCCTCCGAGCCCTCCTGACGGAGCACCTGGCCACCCACTGCTGCCCGCCCGCGCTGCAGGTGAGGTCGGGTCTGGGGGCGGGCCATCGTTTCCACTCGGAGGTTCCAGGGGGCCGCCCCTCGCCACGTGCCCCCGACAGCCAGAGCCCCCGGCCAGCAGGGTTCTGCGCCTGCCGCCCCGCGACAGGCAGCTGGGAGAGGCACCCTCCTGGCCCAGGAACGCCCGGGTGTGAGTGGGGTCGGTCCCCGTCGTGCACTCCCCACGGGCCGCCCTGCTCTGTCGGGCTCCTTGGGGGGCGAGGTTCAGTTCTGTTGCTCCATGGGTCTCAGTGGGCCTGGGGTTCCGCCAGGCCGCATGCTGAGGACACTATGGCCCACAGCCCCGAGGGGCCTGGGGCAGGGGCGGCAGGAGGGCGGAGCACCGGCCTGTGGGTGGGCCGCCTCTGTGAGCTTCTCTGCGTCTCAGGAGCTGAGTCGGAGTGTTCTGATGGAGATGGAAAACCAGCCAAGGCACTATCGGCCGCTAGTCTGTGAGAAGAGCAAGCCGGTGCCGCTGAAACTGTTTACCCCCCGGCTCGTCAAAGTGTGAGTACCGAGGGCGCAACACCCCAGCCCGGGGAGGGCTGGGGGCGCCAGGGCTGCTGCCAGGGCTCCGTGACAGCCTCCTGCATTGGGCTCTGCATCCTCAGCCTGGAGTTCGGTAGGAAGCAGGGCAGCACCAAGGAGGAGCAGGAGCGGCGGAGGCTGATCCACAAGCACAAGCGGGAGTTCAAAGGTGCCGTCAGGGAGATCCGCAAGGACAACCAGTTCCTGGCCCGCATGCGGCTCTCGGAGATCGTGGAGCGGTGAGCTGGGTGGGCGGGAGCAGGGCTGGGGCGGGGCGGGGCAGGGCGGGCGCTCTGCTGGGGTGAGGCCAGGCCCTCCCTCGACCCTGATGCCAGGGCCCCATGGCTGGGCCGGGGTGGGGGCAGCCTGGGGTTTTGTCCCGTTCACTTGTCCTCCATGTGTCCTGGACTGAGTCACCGGCCCCACGTGGATCTCACTTGCTGGCTCAGATGTGATAAAGGGCAAGATGTTCCCCAAAAAGTAATCAAAAGATGGGTTTGTTTTTTTTAAAGGGATGCGGAAAGAAAACGAAAAGTGAAGCAACTTTTTAATAGCCTGGCCACACAGGAAGGTGAATGGAAGGCTCTGAAGAGGAAGAAGTTCAAAAAATAAATTATATTTTATAAAAAGACAGGGAGATACTGTATATTGAACACCGAGGGGCTGCTGTCTGTAACGCCAGGGTTTTCTCCTGTACTTCGTTCCTGTTAAAAAGTCTGTCCTGACGAATTGCACTTTTGGAACTAGGACCAGGCCTCCACGGGAGCGACGTGCTGATAAACTGTACGTGACGCCCGTGCGTCGTTTCCAGACAGTCCTCAGTTCATCACAAGGCTTGGGGCCGGTGGGGTCCTGGCCAGCATCTCGGGTCAATCAGGCACACATGCCTCTATGTGCAATTTGCAGTGGTATTTATAATGTTACATTAATTTTTAGTTATCAATGAAACAAGTTTGCACACAGTTTAGAAGTCAAAGAAGAAAGAAGTCACCTGTTTCCCTGGCACCCAGCAGCTGTGATTGGTTTCACCCTAATCCAGCCTTGGGTGGCTGACCGCTGGGGAAGACAGAAGGGGTTGGGCTGAGTGGACCCAGGAGGCTCTGTAAGGACACAGGAGCCACCTGCCCACCCTTGTGGCCCCGGGGCTGCAGCCTTGCTCAGAATGCTGCCTCCCTGCCCTCCCCAGTCCCCCAGGGTCCTGGCTCCCCGGGTGGCCCCAGGGCACGTGGCAGAGGCCTTGGAGCTCTAGATGGCCTTAGAACTCACATCAGGGAGCCCATCTCTGAGGTCATGAGCCACAGAAATGACCACGGGAGATTTGAGGATTGGCCAGACTGGGCGTGTGTAAGATGAGAAAGAGGGTGACCAATTCAGATCTCCCCAGCGGAGGCTGGTGGGAGTCAAGAGTGATTTGGAGAACCATAGGCAGTGTTAGGGCCAAAGCGCCCCCTGGGAGCAGGCGGAGGGGACTGGTGACAGCCTCAGCGGATAAGCCTGCATCCTCTCCGCCGTCCCCCCAGGATTGTTCCCGTAGGTGTCCGCCAGGTAGGAGACTCCACAGATCTCAGGCCCTAGTGGGTGTTGGGGCCACAAATGGGGCTGGCTTCTAGCTGTGTAGCCCGGCCTGCTGTACAGCCTCAAGGTTCCACCTCATGTAACTTGTACTGCAGCCGCTGCTACTTCTCCCGGCGCTGGGCGTGGAGGTATTGCTGCTGAGTTCTCTGTTGGGAGGGAGGACGGCCCCAGCTCCGGGTCCCGTGTCACCCTGCATCCCCACCTCAGCCCGGCCGGGACTTCTGCACCCCATTGCAGGCCTTGTCCTGGAAAAGGTTAGTACCAGGCAGAATGCCCATCTGAGCCCTGCCTCCTCCGGGCCGAGGGGGGCCTATAAAGGATCGGGGAAGAAGGTGGTGGTGACAGCAGCTGTGACCACCTGGCCAGGCGCAGACAGGGCTGCTCTGAGAGCTGAACGCTCGGCCGCTCGCCCGACCGTCACGGCCGAGCAGCGCGTGCTCCTCGCGAAGAGCGGACTGATACTCAAGGGGAACAGCTGTACGCCGGTGAAAGGGGCTGCCGTGAGGTTTATTTGCAGTTCGTGTCGTCTACAGAGGAGTACCTTAGTGTCGAGCGGACAGCAGGGGGTGGCCTGTCCTGGTCGGCTCGACCACAGACGCCTGCATTTCAAGAGACGGCGGGGAAGCGGGAGGTGCAGGCAGGCCCTCCGGCTGCCAGGGGAGCCCAGGCCAGGCCCGCAGGCGCCATGCGAGCAGCTGCCCCTCGCCGGTGGCCCCGGGCAGGCGGGGCCCGGACAGTGCCGCCTCCACGCCCCACCGTCCCCGCCGCGGCCCGAGTGCGGGCGAGGCCGCGCCGACTCCGCGCACCCGCAGCTGTGTTTCGGGCGCAGGCCTCCGGCCGGGGCGGACGGCGCGAGGAGCGTCCGGTCACGATGGAGCCCGCCCTCCGGAGGGAGCACCCAAAACCCCGGGGTCCTCAGCGGGTGGGTGGTCCCTCGGGCGCAGAGTCTGGGGTCAAACAGTCTGCGACTGCCTGGCGCCCCCGACCGGAGCGGTGAGGCCGGGCCCAGTGGCCGGAAGCGGGGGCGCGCGGCCCGCCCACTTCCGGATGAGGCCACGCCCACTTCCGTGCAGGGACCCACGCCGGCTTCCGGGTGGGCGGGGCGGGGTCTGCGTGTCCGTCAGTCCGTCCGTTCGTCCGTCCGTCCATCCATCCAGCCCCTGGTCTGTGCTGCGCACCGCCTCCGCAGGGGCGGGGCGGGCGGGGGTCGTTCTCCGGCTCGCCAGGCTGCCCCTTGCTCCCGCCTGGGCCTGGGTTTCCCCGACCGCTCCGCCCGGGGCCGTGGGGCGGGGGCCGGGAGGTGCCGGGGCCACGATGCCCCGCCCGGCCCTCGCTCGCTCGGCCTCTCGGGCTGGCGGTTTCTTTGCGTAACTCCCCCACAGCCTGCGTTTCCTGCTGCCCAGGGTCGTGGGCAGGGCGCACAGAGCGACAGCCGGTAACGGAGCAGGCAGATCCTTCAGGGGCGCTCTGGGTGTGAGTGGGTTGGGGACACTTCGCGGGCGGAGGGCTCCTCTCCTCCCGAGGTGGGCGGGCGTCGGGGCCGGGTAGCCGGACGTGCCTTCGTGCACCGTGCCCTCGTGCAGACCGGAGCCGCCCCCATCATGGGCTGTGGAGCCGGCGGGAGCTGCACGCCGCGCCCGCCCATCCGCCAGCAGTCGGCACCAGAAACCCGCGTGGTCACTGTGGTCTTCCTCGGCCTCCTGCTGGACCTCCTGGCCTTCACCCTGCTGCTGCCCCTACTGCCTGGGCTGCTGGAGAGCCACGGCCGTGCCCACGTGAGCCCCTCCCCGCCAGCCCCGCTGCCCCTGCAGCCCGCCATGGCTGCTCCTGGCTCCCAACCCCTCCGAGACGCCCCAGCCCGCTACGCCTTCTTGTCCCCCAGGACCCCCTCTACGGCTCCTGGCAGCGCGGGGTGGACTGGTTTGCAGTAGCCATTGGGATGCCAGCGGAGAAGAGGTACAACAGCGTCCTGTTCGGAGGTATGGTCCCGAGCTGGGCTAGGGGCCCTCTCCCTCCCCATCCTTGGTCCTCACCTTTTGGCTCTGGGGCATGGTCTGCCCCCTCTCCCCGTGGAGTGCCCGCTTCCCCTTGGGGCTCCCCGGGCCGTGTGGTGACGGTGAGCTCTGCCTCTTCCAGGTCTGATCGGCTCCGTTTTCTCGCTCCTGCAGTTCCTCTCGGCACCACTCACGGGGGCCGTGTCTGACTGCCTAGGGAGGCGCCTGGGGATGCTGCTGTCCCTGGTACGCGTGTCCGCCTGGCAGCTCTCTGAGAGGCAGCTGTGGGCCCTCCGGGGCCCCCCAGTGGCCCTCACTGCTCCCTGGGGGAGGTGTTTGGGGGGAGCGGGGCTTCTGGAGCTAAGCCAGGTGTGGCAGAGCTGCTTCTGCCAAGGGATCACTGGGCATACAAGTGCCTTCGGCTGCTCCAGAACAGGGCAGGGTCCCAGGAGTAATGCTCCAGCCTGCCAGCCCCACTGTGGGTCCCTCCTGGCCTCAAGTGACAGCACCTGCCCTTGGCCCCTGCCCTGGGGCAGGCAGGTGTGGCCACCTCCTACGCTGTGTGGGCTGCCTCGAAGAGCTTTGCGGCCTTCCTGGCCTCCAGGGTGATAGGCGGCATCAGCAAGGGGAACGTTAGCCTCTGCACCGCCATTGTTGCCGACCTGGGCTCAGCGTCCGCCCGCAGCAAGGGCATGGTGAGTGCGCCCTGGGGTTTAGGGGTGGGGGTCTCCGGGGCTCGGGTCTCCCTGCTCTCTCAGGCACCCTCTTTTCCCCAGGCAGTCATCGGGGTGGCCTTTTCTCTGGGCTTCACCCTGGGCCCCACACTGGGCGCCTTCCTGCCCTCGGAGACGGTGCCCTGGCTGGCCCTGCTCTTCGCGGTCTCCGACCTGCTGTTCATCTGGTGCTTCTTGCCAGAGACGCTGCCCCCAGAGAAGCGGGTAAGGTGGGAGCCAGACAGCACCGGGGTTGGGACAGGCAGGGATGCCCGTCACGTGTCCCAGCCCCAGGTGCTGGGGAGGCCGGGCTGCCCCCTCCTGGTGTCCAGATGCTCCCAGCACCTCCTGGGCCCCGGTGGTTCCCAAACCCCCTGACCTTGCTGGGGCCCTGCAGGGTGCAGGGGCCAAGCGGGTTCCAGGCAAGCCCACCCCCAGGCCCCCTAGCAGGCCCTCAGTGCCGTAACCCACAGGCACCCTCCGTAACCCTGGGGTTTCGGGCTGCCGTGGACCTGCTCAGCCCCCTGGCCCTGCTCCGCTTCTCGGCGGTGGCGCGGGGCCCAGACTCGCCCACTGGAGTCAGTAAGGAGCGGGCCCTGGGGGGTGGGGCCAGGGGTCCCTCGGGCCGCCTTATGGGCGGCTTGCGGGTCAGGGCCACAGCCCCTCCTCGCCGCCCCCCAGGGCTTGGCAGCCTGCGCGGCCTGGGCCTGGTCTACTTCCTCTACCTCTTCCTGTTCTCGGGCCTGGAGTTCACGCTCAGCTTCCTGGTGCACCAGCGCTTCCAGTTCAGCAGGTGGGACGCCCCGCACCCCAGCGGATCCCCACCTCGGCACATGCATCCCCCGGGCCCATCCCATGGTCCTGGGGCGGGCTGCGCGGCGCCCCGAGGACGGGTACCGAGGTCACCCCGGCTGCCTGGCCGTGTGAGGGCAGCACCGGCAGGGCAGGGGTGCTGACGGCTCGCCCCTCGCAGGGTCGAACAGGGGAAGATGTTTTTCTTCATCGGTCTCACCATGGCCACCATCCAGGGCGCCTACGCCCGGCGGATCCGCCCTGGCAGGGAGATCACGGCTGTGAAGCGGGTATGGAGTTCCCCGGGGCTGGGGGCAGGCGGTGCCCGCGCTCTGCGGGGGGCAGTGGGGACTCTGAGACAGACTGTGCCACCCACAGGCCATCCTGCTGCTCATCCCCGCCTCCCTCCTCGTTGGCTGGGGACACACGCTGCCCCTCCTGGGCCTGGGACTGCTCCTCTACTCCTGGGGTGAGTGGGCCGGCGGGGCGGGGGCGGGGCCGGCGGGTGATGGAGGGCGGGGCCTGCGGGCGAGGGAGGGAGGGAGGGGCGGGGCCTGCGGGGCGACTCCCCGCCCCCCAAGCCCGCCTCCGCCGGCCTCTCCTCCCGACTGACGGGCGTCTCCCCGGTGTTCCCCCAGCCGCAGCCGTCGTGGTCCCCTGCCTGTCCTCCGTGGTCGCCGGCTACGGTGAGAGGCCCTGCCCTGGCGCGAGACCAGCCCCCGGGAGGCGGCCTGAGGGCCCCTGACGGTTGTCGCCTCTCGTCCACAGGCTCGCCCCGGCAGAAGGGCACGGTCATGGGCACGCTGCGGAGCCTGGGCGCCCTGGCCAGGGCCGTGGGGCCCGTGGTGGCCGCCGCAGGTGAGGCCGCGGTACGGCCCTCGGGGCACGCTGGAGGCCCGGCCAGGCCGGGGCTGGGGGTGTGGCTGGCCGAGCTGGAGGGTCAGGTGGGCCCGGGGCACCGTCCCCTCCCCGTTGTCTCCACAGCGTACTGGCTGGTCGGCGCCCGCGTCTGCTACACCGTGTGCGCGGCGCTCTTCCTGCTCCCCTTCTCCGTCCTGCGGACCCTGAGTCCCCCAGTGCGGACACTCAAGGCCGAGTAGCTGGGCCGCCCGCCTGCGGTGATGTGAGGGCGAGGGGGCTGCGCGGGAAGGGGGAGCCTGGGCCAGGACAGCTCCCCACTGCCCGCCTGACCCCCTCCAGTCCCCTCACCCCCGCCCCAGGAGCCTGGGGCTTGCAGCTCCAGCGTGCAAGACACTCCAGCATAGACCTGCCTGTCGGGATCAGACTCTAAAACCTTCCAGACTTTCTGCGTTGTCTTCTCTTCTCAGCAACACATGGCCTCAGCCTGGCCTCAGAATGATAAAGCAGCTGTTACATATCAAGTGCCTTCCTGCAGCGCACACCCCATCCCCCCCCCCCCGGAGGCCCCCAGGGGCAGCAGCTGGAGTGACAGCTGTTCCAGCTTCACTGACCACAGGGTGCCAGGCTCTGCCCCGCCGTTTCCCTTCTGCACTGTGGTTGTGGGGAGGCCGTCTGACACCGCTCCCCTCGCCGGGGCCCGAAGCCCCCAGTGCTGCCCTCTGGGAAAGAACAGGCAGACACCTGGGGCAGGGTGATTCTCAAGACAGAGTGTCCCCCACAGTCCAAAGTGACAAACTCTGCTGGATCAAGAGATAAGTGCTCACTTCGGAATCTTTGGAACGTTAAACTTCTGAAGTCCTATTTTAAAGGAGAAAACAAAAGGAATTAAGATGCAAGACCTCTTCCCAAGGTTAGACAAGGAAACTGTGTAAAGAATTTTATTTGTGAGTAAAACATGTTACAATGAAGAAAGGCCGTAGGACCTGTCCTCCCAAGCCTGTGTCTGTATATGCAGCTGAACTTCATGTTGAGATACAAAGAGTTAAAATAAACTACAAAAATGAAATTAAAGTCATTGCATATGTGGGGTGAGAGGAAAGGAGGGCAGGAGGAGCCTGTGATTAACTGAGTGCAGGGCGAGGGTGGGGAGCTCGACCACCACCAGGACAAGACGACACAGCAGCTCGCCAGGAAGCTCGAAGCGGAGGTCAGCGCCATGCAGCTGGCCTCGGGTCCCCCGACCCCAGGGGCCTGTTGGGACAGGCTGGCACTGGAGCTCCTGGAACAGCCCACTGTCGAGAGCCTGGCCACCCCGAGTTCCAGCCAAGCAGCCCCCTGCTCTGCTCTAGGGATGCAGCGCTGGAGGGCGGGAGGGGCCTTGTGGTGACTGCAGGATGTCAGTGGACCTCTGGGGCCGACTCCCACCCCGAGCTGCCCTCTAACCAAGGGAAGGAGCGCCCCAGGCCAAGCTGAGCTCAGGCGCAGACCCGCCTCAGTGCCAGGCCCTCCCCAGGACAGAGCAGAAGCAGAGTGCTGCCCGTGCATGCCGTTGGCGCTGCTGCGGGAGCTGCAGGTCCGCTGAGGAGGTCCACAGGACCGCGCCCCCGGAGGCGGCGTCCCTACGACAGGTCAGGAGGCCCCAGGCGGGAAGCGCGACCCCAGGTCTGGTTCTGGCCGAGGGGACCAGCCGCACCGTAAGCTACTGGGGCACCAGGCTCAGCCCTGACCCTCTCCAAGGCCATCCCGGGGCCTGGGCTGTCGGGGCACTTTCACAGGACCGAGGCTGTGTATCTGAACAAGGATCACCGAGCAGGCAACACCAGCAGGAAGCTACGGGTCTGATTCAGTCACCTGAGACCTGGGGGTGAAGGGGAGCCTAGCAGAGATGGGGCGCAGGTCACTTCACGAGAGAAGGAGAGCAGGAGTGGTCAAGGCCAGAGCGGGCAGGTCTGCCCCCGTCCAGCCAGGACCCTGACTCGGCTCCCAGGGGACAGTGTCCTCAAGGAGCTACAACGGGCCAAGATGCTGACCCCTGCACGGCAGGGCTGGCTTGGAGGTGGACGTGGAGACCGCGTCTCCTCCAGAACCCAAGGCCGCGGGCCGGCGGGCACTGCACGCACACAAGGTTAGCACCGGTCTACATGGGGGCTGGTCACACCGTGAGGGAGGCGCTAGCTACACAAGGGACAGGCCTCTGCATTCCATTACACAGGGAGACGGGACACGCGACGTGATCGGGGACAGTCTGGTGGCACCGGTGTGCAGGAAGGGCCTTCAGGAGTCGCTCTTCTTCTTGCTCTTCTTCAGGAACGAAGGGGTGCGGAATTTCTTCTTCTTTTTGGACGGGGACTTGCCCGGAGACCCATCACTGCCTGGGTCCTCGGCTGCTGGGGAGGCAGCCTCCTCGGCCGCCTGCACTGGGGCTGGCTCGGGGCTGGCCGCCGGGGGGGACCTGGAGGGAGACCCGGGGGGGCTTGAAGGGCCCCCGGCTTCACCCAGCCCTTCCTCCTCCTCCTTCTCCAACGTCGGGAAGTCGAGCGCTTCTGAAGGCTCATCAGGGGACAGGTCGGGCAGAGTCGGCTTGAAGGTGGCGGCGTCACTCTCGTCTCTGGACGGTGGCTCCTGCGGCAGGTCTGGTGGGTGGGGCGGGAGAGATGGGTTACAGAGCGACTGTCCGGGTCTCCCGGCCTCCCAAGGGCCCTGCTAAGATGCTGCCCTGGAAGTGACTCTAGAGCAGAGTAAGGAGCTCTCGGCAAGGTCGACTCTACTCCAAGGCTGGATGCAGCCCACAGTGTAAGCCGTGGGCTCGGTCTCAGGGTGGACTTTAGCTCCTTCTCACGGACAGCGAGCTGACAAAACCAGACTCAGCCCCGGGGCTCAGTCCCCAGTCGCGGACAGAGTGATGACAGCCCGTGGAGACACGCTTGGGACGGCAATGTTCTGCCTTAAACACTTGAACCGTTAGAGGACAAGCATCAGCAGTCCTGAACTTACGCCTGAATCTGTATCCATGACACCTGGTCTCCCCCCAGGGAGAACACTAAACCCTGGCAGTTCATGGAGAACCAGGAGTGAACTCCAGACCCACACCAACATCACCACCAAAGGCCATTGTAGGCTAGAGAATTCAAAAAGAGATGAATTCCAGGGGAAAAAAAACGGAGAAAAGGGGGGAAAAAGAGAGATGAACTCTAAGGTAAAGGACAGGCAAAAAAGTCAAGCCTTTTTAAGAGGCTGAACATGGAAAAATGAAAGTGTTCGTCATGTCGTCTCTTTGCGACCCCATGGGCTGTAGCCCACCAGGCTCCTCCATCGATGGGATTCTCCAGGCAAGAGTACTGGAGTGTGCCATTTCCTCCTGCAGGGGTCTTCCTGACCCAAGGATCGAACCTAGGTCTCCTACACCGCAGGCAGATTCTTTACCAACTGAGCCACCAGGGAAGCCCCTCAACATGGAAACATACACATAAGCCAAATGGCACTGGTGTTAAAGAAACAGTCTGAGGCCTGCTTTCTACACTGGCCCCAGGGGTAACCAGTTTTGTGGATTTTTTAAACATAATCTACAAAGTTACAAGCCACTGGAAGGTCAGGCAACACCGGCAATCAGCCCAACCTTAGGAGGCAACAGGAGCCAGAGCAGCAGGAGGAGTGGGGGCAGGGCAGCTCTGGGAGGTGGCGAGCCCCTCCCCGCCGCCAGGCCCTCCCCCGGGACTCGGGAGAGCGAGATGCCTTGGCTCAGCTGCGCACGAGCCACTGGGGATTCACTCTTCGAAGCATGCAGAGGCTGCCTGTGGGTGCTCGGGGGAACTTTTACCATTGGACCAAATGTCACATTAAACAAACAGTGAATGTTGCTCTCCCACCCCCCTCAGATTTAAGCTTAAGCACCCAGCTTAAGCAAAGACCAAAATACATACGACCCCCATGCAAAATCCCAGCCTGTCTGAGTCTAGTCTAGACTCAAGTCTGGGCTCACAGAGCAGAGCTCTCCACAGAGCAGCACCAGTCTCAAAGGTGAACAGGACAATGTGGTCCTCGGGGGCTTCTGAGGCCCAGAGTGGTCTGAGCGGCCCCACCTGGGATCACAGGACTCCAGGACAGGCTGCCCACCACGCAGCTCAGGTGACCCAGCCCCTCCCAGGAGAGTGACTACCCACAGTGCAAGGACTGGGAATAAGGCGGGGGTGGGTGGGAGGCTCTTTTTATTTTGCATCAACAGAAAACAAAGCTTACTAAGCAACAAAGAAGCAGGATGAGGCAAAGCACAGGGAACCCCGATTCAGCAGAGGGCGGCAGGCGGTACTTACTACGGCAACAGGAACTCTCTAGTACATCCAGCTCCTGCTTGTCACGCAGCCACAGGAAGAGAAAAGCACAGGTAGAGTCTACGCATCAGTCACAGCCACTGGGTTACAGACAGAGGGCGGGGGCCAGTGGGAGCAAGGCCCCCAACAGGCAGGGGAAGCACCACGTACATGACCAAGGACAGACACAGAGGACACGGGCCCGGACACAGCAGGCAGTCTGCAAGACCCCCGGGGTCCGGCACTCTCCATGGACCCTGCATGTGGCCAGAGAGTGCAATCCTGGGGCCTGGACATGACGGAGGACGCTTCCGGGGCAACCCAAGCACAGGAGGGTGGAGGGAATGTGCAAGCAGGGGGCAACAATGACGTCACGGACGCAGGCAGGCTCTGGCCCTGACCACGCGCACCGCGCTCTCGGGCCTGCGCCGCCTGCAGTTCTCAGCGCAGAGCCGGCACGGCACAGAGGCGTGGGCACGCAGAGCCAGCAACGCACTGGCCCCATGCAAACACACGCTGGCCACTAGTGTCAGCTCAGCCGTGCCACACTCAGCTGCTCTTCCTCCACAAAGTCAGGACACTTGCCCCCTCCCAGCGAGGCCATCCCGGGCAACCGTGTACCCTCCCCCAAGGGGCGGCCTCAGGCCCGCCCCCAGCCAGAGCTCACCTTCCTCCAGCTTGACAGGGGTGCTGGGGGGCGTGTGTGGCTCCGGAGGGCTCTTCTCTCTCTCTTCTCTCGTCTGGTCCAGATTCTCTGCAGATGCGCACACCACGGGGCGAGCATGTAAAGAGCTGTGAACCCCAGGGCCTCCCCCCACCCTCCTCCAAGGCAGCCAGGCTGGCCTGCCCTGCCTGTGGGGCCGCCTCCGGGAGGGCACAGGCCAGAGACCGGAAGAGCAGAGCTCGCAGCCACTGTCCTAAGCTTTTCCCGGTCGCCATCTGCAGATGGAGGACGCCCACGAAGACTGGGGTGTGGACCTGCATCCCGGGGCCACCAGGGCTGCCTCTGTGCCATGCTGACCACAGACCCCCAGCTGCTCCCCCAGGGAGGAGCCCCTTCCCACATCCTCAGCACCCCACTGCTGAGGAGAGCCCTGGGTCCCAAGCACCCACACCCTACCTGCCACTTCAAGAGACACTCCATGAGCATAATCTTGGTTTTAATCTTTTATTTAGAGCATTTTCTACCAATACTTTAAACCTGGCAGTTGTAGGAACTGCCCTGATGGTCCAGTGGCTAAGACTCCACACTCTCAATGCAGGGGGCCCAGGTTTGATCCCTAGTCAGGGAACTAGATCCTGCATGCCACAACGAAGACTGGTGAAAAAGAAAGGGTTAAGTCGCTCAGTCATGTCCGACTGAGATCCCATGGACCGTAGCTTGCCAGGTTCTGTCCATGGAATTCTCCAGGCAAGAATACCGGAGTGGCTTGCCAAGCCCTTTCTCCAGGGGATCTTCCAATCCAGGGATCAAGCCCAGGTCTCCCACACTGCAGGCAGACTCTGAGCCACCAGAGAAGCCCCACTAAGACTGGCACAATGAAATAAAATAGATATTAAATAGATAAGAAATACGTAAAACAGACATTAAAACGGAATAAACTTGGCACTTGTAATGCGTATTTTTTTTCCTAAAGTAAAATGCGCTAAGAATCAGAGAAAAAAATTACAGGAACTAGGATCCAGAAAGTTCCAAGTCTACCTCTCGTTTAGGGAAAAGTGTATACCACTGTTACCCCAGTTCCTAGAGTCTCCCGTCTCACTGTCACTTTTTACGTTAATAGCTTAGGGCCAGTAAGTGCCATGTTTTGAAACAATTCACCTCCCTACCCCTCCTAAGCCTGCAGTTCCCTTCCTGAAGCCAGGTGTCTGTGCACAGAGGCTGGCACATCTCCTGCCTGAGGGCACAAATTCCTTCCACCAGGAAAACAGGCCAGAGGCTTTCTTCTCTGAACCTGAAGGGCTGACCTTTGACACACAGCCTGAGTTTTACCTGCAACACACACCACCACCTCCCGCCACGCCAAGAGCTGGCACCAGTGCTGGGCAGGGGTTTCCTGACAGGGCCCCTGGCTGCCACTCCCATGCTGACAGTTCTGTGGGCAGAGCATGCTCACAGCTGTCCCCACACACATCCACCCACTCACTCCCTCTAACATCCCTCCTGATGCAGCCTTCATGGGCAGAGGAAACTCTCATGTCTTGTGGTTAAACTCAAAAAAAAAAAAAAAAAATCCGGGTCTCCCAGACACTGGGAGAGGCCAGAGGGCAGACACGCAGCTCTGTGCACAGGAGCTGGGATCAGGCTACAGGACCAGGAGCTCAGGCCCACACACAAGCTCTTCCTCTAAGTCAGTAATCAGGGCTGAGGCTCACACAGAGCTTCCTGCAGGGCTGCCTGCACTGTCCGGGAGGCAGTCAGAATCAGCGCTGTGGCCCAAAGATCAGGCCCCCCCATGAATCTGCGTGTGCGGAGTCTTGACTTGAACGCACAAAGAACAGAGTTTCAGGCACTGAGGACTTAACACGCTGAAGACAATTCAACAGCAGCCTCTTTTCACAACTCAAACTGCAATAGCAGCCACAGATGCGCTGTGGAGCTGACCTAAAACCAGACTACAAAGAAAAATCAGAGAAAGTGTCTGAAGCAGAAATGGCTCCCAGGATGGTCCCCCATCGACCCTGGAGGGTCACCGTGGGACCCCCCTCCAGGAGGAAGCAGTGTGCACACTACGGCCGGGAACAGCAGCACAAGCCTCCTGGAGGGCACGTCCTGCCCCAGGGTCTGCATGGCAACCTACCCAGGGCACTCCGGGAGAGCGGTTCAGAGCCCCGAGCCTTTGTGTCAGATGCAGTGGAAGGCCCGTTTCTCTCCTGGCCGTCACAATGTCTGAGTCTGCTTTTAAAAACCTGAAGTGTGAAACTAGCTGCTCCGGGAGGCTCTGACTCTCAGAGCCGTTCACTTTCCTCTGTTGCAAAACTGTCCCAACGTGTTTTACAAAACCATGTCCTCCCAGCCTCTGTGAGCTGCCAACAGAAAGACAGCCCCAGCCCAGGCCCCCTCTCCAAGGGTGTGGAAAGGGGTCACGCGAGGCCCTGGGCCTGTGACCACACCCGGCCAGGGAGCCCTCGGGCCTTATGGAGAAAACCCTGTGCCGTGACTGCGGCTGAGATGAAGGTGGGGAGCCTGGGTGCAGGGGTGTGGGTCAGACCCAGGCGGGCCTCTGCCACACGCGGCCTTGTTTTGGGGAACAGGCTTCTCTGCTCTAACCGGTGAGAAAAGGCCCAGCTCTCAGGGTTACTGTGAGCTAAATGAAACACAGGCGCACAGAGCGCTCACAGGGCCTGCCGCAACAGAGCTGCTCAAAACCCACCGCAGCACGAATGAGACCAGGCGCCTCCTCGGGGAACAGTTAACAGTGAAGTACTACGCACATCAACGGCAAAATGTACCTTAAAAGCAATGCTCAGACCGATCTGCCCGCCAGCTATCCCAGGTTAACTGATGCACTCTTCTCTGGCTGTCCTGAGCCCTCAAAATAGACGGCTATCTAGCTAGGAGACTGAGCACTGCCCGGCACAGCCCGGAACCTGGGCGGGGGAGGGCCTGCCAGGGCTCCCGAGGCCGCAGAGGCCCACGGACCCCCGCCCTCCCCTCTCGCCCACAAGAGGCCTCCCAGCAGCTGACAAGCAGGGCTCCTTTCAGGCCCTGCCTCGTGCTGGTGCACTGCTCGGACCAAGGGGTCCACCCCGACCGTGTCTGATCGCAGGCAGGACCTCTCTCATGCGAGGACTCTGGGCCCTCCCAACCAGACCAATAGAGCCGTGATTACCCTCGACGTCCTCTGGGACTAGCCTGGGGGAGGCCAGGACGTGCACCTGCAGTCCCCTCAGGACAAGGCACCCACAGGCCGCAGCGTCTCCTCCGGGACCGCGAGGCTGCTCACCTTCGGGGCCCTTCTGCTTGCGCTCCACCTCCCTGCGGTACTCCTCCAGCTCGCGGTCGGTGAGCGTGTTGAAGGGGTTGGGGCCAGTGGTGCTCACGATGACGTGGGGCTGGTATTCCTTCTCAATGATGGCCTTGGAGGCCGTCACTAGCTCGCCCTGCAGACAGAAAGGGACAAACGGTCTGCAGGGGCCCCTGGGACTCTCCCTGCTCCAAGGCGGGGCGGCGGGGGGCTGACAGACAGACGACAGGGGACACAGCACCCGAGGGGTGCCTGAGGTTCAAGTGGGGCAGCAGCCTGCAGCGTAGAGGACAGAGAAGCAGGACTTTGATGCTACAGACTGGAAGTACCGGGAGAGCAGATCCTAGGGAAGGCCTGCAGATCTCAGGTGCAAAGGCACCACAGTGCAGCTGGAGCGCCGAGGGCACCCCGGGGGGCCAGGTCCTCAGCCAGGGACGCAGAGGGATTTCTCCAGCCCATCACCCTCCTCCCCGCTGGACAACATCCCCCACAGCGCTCGGGCAGGCATGCTCAGAAACGAGCGTCTGCTCTAAGAGCACAGACAAGCTCTGCTCCTTTGTGCATCTGCTGAGTAACTAAAGCCTGGAACTTGTTCCCAGACATGAAGAGATGACAACACGACAGAACACGAGTACTTGTCTGAGGAATCTGGAAAACTGTAAGAACTTACACAAAAGAAGGAAGCCTAAGCACAGCGAAGCAGACGGTGGCCCTGGCCGCAAGCAGAGGGCATGCGAGCACCGGGCACAAGGGACAGAGTCAGGCCAGCCCGCGACATTCAGCTCAGCAGCCAACCGCTGCCCTGGGAACCTGCGCTGAGGGTCACTGCCCAGCGACATGGACCCAGAAGGGGAGAAGGAAAAGGCTGGAGCCCACAGCCTGTGCTCAAAGAGCCTCCAGACTCGAGATCAGCTGCCTAGATGGGGGTGGGGGACCCCTCCTGAGCAGGCCTGACCCCAGGCGTCCTGGCTTTTCACCCAGAAGGCTCCTCGCCTCCCAGAGAGTGATGGGGTCATCGTCTGCCCTGAGTCAGCTCTGTGCCCTGAGACAAGCCCCTTCTTGTCTCCTCTCCCTGAGAGGGGCCTGCGGGCTGACAGAGGCTGAGACGAGCTGAGCTCTGATGTCCTCGGAACTGCGGCAACTAGGGAGTGGCGTCTGCATCCTGGTATCACTGCCAGTAAGATGAGGGGGATTCAAGCTCTCAGAGGAACATTCATATCCATTTAACCTAATGTTCACAATGAGTAAAGGAATGAAATATCAAGAATCGAGCTCGGTTACGCCCTGTGGTCAAGCAAGGCCTTTCCGCCGGGACACCTGGTTCTCCAGGTGCAGCACGGCTGGGTCCTGCTCCACAGGCAGGAAGCTCCCTCTTCCAAACTCCTCAGCTGAGGGCCGAGCTGCCTTCCAGAAACTCTGAACAGACCTGGGGACAGGGGACCCGGGGGGGACGCAGAGGGCCCCAAGCCTGCTGCTGGGTAACAGGGTTGAGGAACTGGGATGTGGAAGGGCTGCTCCCTGCAGCAGCCCCTGGAGGTTCTCACCCTTCCATCCTGGGAGCCACCACCATGGGCTCCACACAAAACAGACGCCCAGCAATGACTTCTACACCTGACCGATGGGGTCTGGGTGGGGTGATAGTTCCAGCTCCAGAACTGTGCAAACCTGGCCCAGTGCCCTGACCTGAGCACAGGTTTTCACCAGTAAAACCTATTCAGATCTGAGTTTACACTCCAGGTGCTGGGCCACGCACATACGTGATGATCAACACCAAGTTCCCGAGCGAGTCCACCAGGTGGGCTGCCCTGAGTCAGCTCTGTGCCCTCCAGCGCCTCACGTCTCCAGCACGCAGCGGGGCTACATGTTGCACATGGGAACAGGGAACCTTGTGCTACACAAGTCAGATGGTTTTCAGCAGACTTACACCCCCTGGTCTCTAACAACTCAACTCACTCATAACAAAATCCAGAAGGGAGGGCTGGACCACCCAGCCACTGGAGTCAAGTGTGCCTGCGGTTGGGCTCAGCGGTCCTCTGGGAACCAGAGTGTCAGGTGTGGCTGGGACCTGCTGCCCTGCTCACCAGGGTGTCAAAGACATTGTCGCCATAAAAATGGAATACGCTGGATGCAAATGTGAGCACCAAGAGAGGACGGTGGAGGGAAAGCAGGAACACAGAGCTGCACACAGGGAGGCCAGCACCTGCCTGCCGGGAGCAGTGTCCTCGGCCACCCGCCCCGAGGCTGCACTCAGGGCGAGCGTGTCCTCCACTGAGGCGGGGCTCCAGAGCAGCCAGGAACCTCCTCCCACAGACTCTCAGCTTCCCAGCCAGGCACCCGACGCTTCACGCGAAGCAGCCACAGGTGACTGTGACGTACTCCCAAGTCTGAGCAACACCAGGCAGGGCAAGAGCCAGACTGGACGAGCAGCTGGCCACGGGCGCCCGCTAACAAGGCTCACAGGCGCACCGTCCAGACAGCACTCCCGAGGCACAAACGGAAGCCACCGGCAACAACACAATGCCGAGAGACAGCACAGCAATGACTACCAGCTGGCTTGAGCCCACGAAGCCAGACGGAGATTTGGGTTTTCGTGGTAAGCGTCCTGGGCTCAGGGACTCAACACACTTTGATGTATCTGAGAGAAAAAATGATGAACTAGTAAGATCACAACAGCTTATGGCCCAGATGAGCAACGTGAAAAGCAAGCTGAGAGGGCTAGAGACACTGTCCTTCCTCGCTGTGAGAAGCTCCTCCAAGAACAGTAACTGGACGTTTGTTCGAAGGACAAGGAAAAATGGGGCCCGTGGAATTAATGTATAAACACGCAAAAGAATTTCATCAGCACACGAATTAGTACAAATCTGATTTCTCTGGCAACTGGAACACTGATAAATATCCACATCTCACTGGAGATGTACTAATTGAACTGAAACTTCCCTTTGAACACAGGGCAGACACAGCTCAGCGGTGTCTGTCCTTGACACCAGCAGCCTTGAGTGCGCACAGAAGTCCCCTCCACCTGGGCAGGCCATACAAGACACACTGCCCACTGACTGTACGTACCACGCACACAGAGAAATTACAATTTGGGATGTCAAATTTTCCTAAGTCCTTTTCCCCCTTGCAACACTCCAAACAATTATCTAGGGTTTTTTGGTTTTGTTTTAGGTAAAAATACTGGTGGCTTAGATGATAAAGGGCCTGCAATGTGGCAGACCCAGGTTTGACCCTTGGGTGGGAAGATCCCCAGAGAAGGAAATGGCAACCCATGCCAGTATTCCTGCCTGGAGAATTTCATGGACCGAGGAGTCTGGTGGGTTACGGTCCATGGGTTCACAAAGAGTCGGACACGACTGAGCGACTAACACTTTCATTTTCACATTTCATCAACAAGGGTTGGCAAAGACTGTCTTGCTTTATTTCCCATTCTCTGAAATGACATTTTTCAATCATACAGACTTCGACTGCCACGGTCATTACTTTCGGATCCCAGCTGAGCAAGCCAAGAGAGGAAGTCTCTCGGGAGAGCCGCCACACTGCTCGTGGTCGACCCATTACCAGCTGGCACCTTGTAATAGGCAAAGCCCTAAAATATGCACCAACCAAAGTCACATGCAGATCTCGAGAAACAGCACTAAGATCAACCATTTCTCAGCACAACGTAAAACAGATGAAAAGTATAAAAATAACCTCATATAAAATGTTTAATTAAAGAACAGAATGGGCAGAACAGAGCCTTCTGTACAATCTCACAAATAGCTCAGAGACCCATTTAAAGCTCCTTGGTACCTAAGACAACACCAAGCGCAGCGACAGGAGAGGGGTAGGGCAGGAAACAAGCGAGGGGTGCTGGCAGGTAGCGGAGGAGGGGCGGTGAGTACCTTTCTAAAAGAGAGAGACTTAGCGGGACTAAAGGTCTGCTCTGCACGCTCGAGCCCTTCGATTCTTTCCGTACAGTCAGAGAGGGGTGCGTCCTGCAACAGTAAACTGAGTGGTCAGAGTCCACCAGGCCCGGCAGAGCACAGCACCCAGAGCGCAGCATGGAGCAGCAGAGAGCATGCAGCGAGACGGCCGTCAGCAGCCGGGGCAGGGGGATGGCGCTGCAACGTGCAAACACGGGCCACAGAGCCGACCGCGCTGGCCCACACCACAGACAGCAACCAGTCACCTACCCTGGCGAGTCAAGTCTAAAGCATCGGGCAGCAACTTAACTGTCAGAGATAACTACTTACACAGTTATCTTCAGGGTGCCCCAAGGGGCAGTCCTCCCACAGAAATGAGTGTACATTTGCATCACACTCACAGAGACCCGCTGCACCTTTCCCAAGCAGCACGCTGGTGTGGACAGCAACGCATACAGGAGCCGCTGTCCACACCCACCCACCTCCCGCGCGTCCCGGCTCCCGCTGGGGCCAGGTGACCCCGGGCCCCAGGCAGGCAGCCCGCGCTGCCCTCACCCAGGCGTACATGACGCGGAGCAGGCTTCGGGGACACAGCCCTGGGCATGCTGATGCTCGGTTCACAACTCAAGGAAAAGGGGCCGATTACTTCTTACCAAGAAGACTTGAAACAAAGGGAACTGGGTGCCTAGGACACTTACCTCATAGTCATCCTCTCCCAACTTAAGAGTAATTTGGAGTGGGCGGTCACAGAGTCACCACCCACTAATGGCAGAACCGTTCTGAGCACTCACCTGGACAAGGCTCCTGTCCATCACCACCCCAGACAACACCTGGGACTGGGGGCCAGCCGTCTTAATGTCCTGCAAGTTCTGCTCGCGAATCTGAAGACGGCAAGGAGAGAGACACATCAACAGTACAGAGACCACTCACTGTGCCTGAAACTGCCGTGTGCGCTCAGGCCCCCAGCCACGCACAAGCTGCTCTTCTGGGCTGTCCTGCTCCCCGGTGGGCCCTGCACGGCTACCCTGCCCGCCTAACGCTGCTGGTCCAGCCTGATTAGTAACTCAAGACTCAGAGCGTTGGACGGACCCTCCAGACTTGCTGCTTTTTCCGGACAAGTTCGCAGGCATGGCTCTCACTGCCCTCGCTAACTTGAGGGGAGACACCCTGTGTGCCCATCTTCTAGGCACCCTGTGATCACTGGTGGGTCTCACGTTCCAGCACATCAAACATTCACAACTCTTCAAATGGACCTTGCAAGGCAGAGGCAAAGGTTACTCTCGCCAGGGACAGGCTCTGACTTCAACTCTGCCCTGCTGAGGGACAAGCATCATTCAAGCATGGGGCCCAGAAGCACCTGCTGCTCACCACCGTGCACAGCACAGCAGGTGAAGGGCAGACCCAGCAGTCACGGGACAGCCGTAGCTGGCCTCCCAGGACTGGCGCTCTCCCGGCAGCCACAAGCGGCCCGCCCCACCCGGCCACCTCCTCCCACACACACATCTCCAGCAAGTGCTGGTGGCGGTCAGTACGCACCTTGTTCCTCATCTCCTGGACCTCTTTTGGGTTAGTGTTCAATGGAACAAACAGGTTAGGGACAGCAGAGGCGGAAGTCCTGTGTCCATCCTCTTTAGTCCACTAAAACACCAAGAACAGTGGAGAAGTCAGAATCGTGACAACAGTAGGTGACGCCACAGCATCCAACTTGTCCAACTCATCTCACATCTGGTCATGCACTGACCCTCACAGAGAATGAACCAATGACCACACCACAGCGTCACTGCAGTGGCTGGAAACCAGTCATGCAGGGAGCCAGAGTTGTGACTGACTGGCAAGGCCCATCAAAAAGCCCAGCTGAAACCCAGGGCACGACACAGGCTGCTGACCGAGCTATACCCCATGTTGGCCTCAGACTAGTCGTGGAGGACCCTTCAGAGCACATTGGTTCACTGCTCTGAGAGACCCCAACACCAAAGCCGGAGGGAAGCATGAGATGACAGGGTTATGAGAAGCGGTATGATGCGGCTGGCCGGTGAGGGAAGATTCTGTGCAGTGAGGCAAGAGTGGGCATCACCAAAGTTGGCATTAAAATAAACTCCGCATCAGAATGCACTGTGTGCGTAGCTATTTCAACCCAAGAACATTATTGTATGAAAACTTACACAGCAGCTACCTGGTGGAAGAGTTTGGTGATGTCAAGTACTTTATATAGTTAATGCTTCTCTGAGTGTTACAACAGTGTCCCACACAAACGTAAAGCGCTCACGAGCCCTCACTGGAAGGCTGTTTTAGATGCCAGTGCATATTATCAGCACACTGCGCCTTTCATGCATACTTTTTTTTGGACCTCCAATCAAATATGAGATTTTTAATCAAATTCTAACCCTCAGGTGTGAGTTGGCACTGAACACTAAAACAAGCCCGTGGTAGACAGCAGATGTTATGCCTTTCAGAGTATTTTCAAGAGGCAATGAAACAGCCATAAACCAAGAGATTCTGAAGAAAGCAGCGAAACTGGCCAATGCGGGGCCGCTGTGCAGGCACGTGGGGTGGGCATGGGCTGCGAGGCACTCACTGCCGTTCTCTCCTCAGACAAGAACAACGCAGCTTCTTACCAAGCACAGTGCTTAGTCAGACATTAAAATAATCAATCACCTCAGAAGCTTGAACACGGTAAAAAACTTAAGAACAAGTATTATAGATTAATATACCAACCTGGGAACACTGCAAGGAACTCGTATTACTCCAGAACAGTTTAAGAAACAAGTTTAAAAGCTGAACAAAGTCTCCCCTTCAACTTACACAGTGACTAGAATACCTAAAGCAAGTCAATATTTTTTCCAGCGAATAGTAAATCAGGCTCAAAGCTGCTGTGACACATCCACTCAGGAAAAATTCCTCACAGCAGTTCAGCACTCGGTATGTATACGGTCAGCAGAAAGTCATTTTTAGGCCCACTCCCTTCAACAAGTAAACTAAGTTAGAAACTAAACAAATAAAATGGAAACAGAAAAAAAGGGACAGAGAGAGAGAGAAGGAAGGTGAGGAGGCAGGATAGGAGACTGGCTCCAGTGCAGAGCCCGGCAGTGTGCACGCAGAGTCTGCCGCAAGGCACGCTCCTCAGGAGCACAGAGGCTGTCTCACCAGCTGTGCCTCAGGAGACACGAGACCCACCTGGGGAGACAGAACGCACTTCTTATAAATAAACCATGAAGCAGGAGCCCTTTCACAAGGGAAGCAGGACGGCCCGCTGGGCTTGCGTGGGGTCCCATCTCAGGACATCTAGACTGGTTTCACCTCTGCTCCTGCGGAACTAACCGCGCAGAGACGCGTGCGCCCCGGCCTGCCTCCCCGCATGAGGCCCCGCCTAGGCCTCGCCTACTGGGATGCAGGGCCCAGTGGACCGTCCAGGGCCAGGGCTGCCCAGAGACGTTTAAGCACCAGGACCGCGGAGTAACCTGTAAGGCAGCGTTCCTCCTGACACGAAGCTCGCCTCCCAACGACTGGTGCTGGCACTGCCAGGTGGCTGCTGCACTTGGTCACGCCACACCCAGCAGGAGTCAGACTCCACTATGGCTGTCTACGCACATGCAACAGTCCATGCAGAAGGGGGCTGGCTGAGAGCGTTCGGAGGCTCTGGGACGACAGCAAGTGGGGAAGGAGGCTAACGAGAGGGTCAGCTGAGAAGATGCCCATGAGCCATGAGGAAAAACTGCTTAAGAAAACACTAGGACTTTAAAGAACACGCCTGAGTTAGCAACTAAATCAAACAGCTGAGCTTACGACATTAAAACAGCAGGCTATGCTCCAACTACGTCTGTGTCACGAAGTATTAAAGATTCTTCAAATACGGTTTGAACTGAATGACAGCTCCCACTTTCAGGTTAATTCAGGAAAGTGATGCGGTATTTCTGCTGTGCACAGAGTTAGGTAATGCTGGAATTACTGCAGAGGCACAATATATCTTAAGCAGTTTCAAGCAGACAGTATTACTTGAATTACAGTTGAAGCAAAAGTGGATTTGAATTCAGGCTGAAGAAGGTTAATGAGGAAGGTTTGCCTACAATCTAGGTCAGAGGGTGAGAGTCCCAGAGCCTCCGAAGCCCCAGCGAGCCGACTTGCTCTACGTCATCTAACTATGAACAGTAAGTAGGCACAGACCAAGCAGTTGGTAATACAGCTTGGCACGCAGACACCGGACGAGAGAGACTGCAGCAAGGGTTTGACGTGATCGTGTGTAATGTTCGTCCACACCTTAGTCTTCGCCTTGGGACTGCTTCCGTTCTGCCCTTCCTCAGAAGCATCGTCGCCCCGGCCAGAGTTCAGCCACCTTGTCTTCTCTCGCTGTTGCTTCTGAAAACTGTGTCTGAGAGGGGAGCAAGTGCCCGAATCACCGTCACTAGCAAAGGAGTAACCTGTGACACTGGCAGGAACCTCCACATCGCTGTATTTTTTAGATTTCTCTCTCAGAGCAGGGTATCGGTAAGGGTAGCCAGTTCTATAACCCTAGGGGCCGAAAAGAGAGAGAGAGTCAATATTCCAGATCTCAGAACAGTGTTTCACTTCAGAAAACTGGAAATGCCTATAAAAGTAGAGAAGATGCACACCCTATGTACGTGGCTGCCCAGGAGAATTGCAAGTATGTTCACAGGTACAAAAACGCTAACAGCAGCAGTATTCCCAAAGCCCCAAAGTAAAAAACCCAGAAGCCCATCAACAGCAGAAGGGATGAACTGCAGCCATTCACACAGCAGAACGGGACACAGCAGGGAGAACTCGCTAATACCAGGGGAGACGTCTGCACGAATCTTCACCAACACGACACTGAACAAGAGAAACCCAGGGTGAGAGAACACGCCGTACGACTCCACTTACAGAAAGAGGAAACCAGTCTGCGCTGCTGGAAGGAGGGACAGGGCTCACCCCTGAGATGCGCTAAGAGCCTCAAAGTGGGGACAGGAGGTGCTGGGTGCTGGCACTGGATATAGGTGCTGGTTACACAGTATGTTCAGTTCTTAAGAATTAGTATAAGTACCCTCTTCTGTTTATATATATACATACATCTCAAGAAAAAGTTAAAATTTAAAAGGCAACCTGGGTTTACCTGCTGCTGGCTACAGAACAAGTTATATTAATCAACGTACTTAACACTTTTTTTTAACCTTTTCAGTCGCAGTTTAAATACTGTGATAATCTTTCAGGAAGACCAAACACCTCAGACAGCTGGTACCTGGCAAAATCACTTCACCTCTAAATGCAGCAGCACTTGAGTGAGCCTTCAACCTGGGTCTCCTGCCCTTCACAGCCCACAGCCCACTAATTCCCGCCTCTGTAACAGCACCGAGCCCGTGTGCCCACCGTGTGCTGACCCCACAGACAGCATCTCCAAGCCAGGATGATGCCTCACTCACCGGTCTCCAGAACTGAGTGTCTGGGAGCCTGACCAACATGACAGTGGCCCCCAGGGCCCCCACCTCCATAAACCCCTTCCCCTGTGCTATCAGCGGGACCAGGGCCTGCTTCAAGACAGAAGCATTTGGCCAAGGTGACAGCATGTGCTGCAGAAGAGTGTAGCATCCACCTTGAGAGGGTTTCCGGGTCCACTGCTGGCGCTGAAGGAGCAAGCTGCCTTGACACCTCAGCAGCAAGAACATGAAGTCTGCCCACCATGGGCAGAGTCTGGAAGTGGATCCTCCACCATGAGAGCCTTCTGCTGAGAACCCAGCCCAGGCCAACACCCTGACTGCAGCCTTGGGAGGCCTGATGCCAAGGACCTGACTCAGCCTGGACTGTGCCTGGAGTCCCGACCCAGCGTCATACCTGAACCAAGTGATTCACGGCACCTTCACTGTAAATGACGAAGGGATTCAGATTTGAAAGGATCACACAGGGCTGGTAGCAAGGATGAGTCAGTGGCTACATTCTACCTGCCAAGCTACTTTAGAAACGTTGCTCTAAATGTGGGAATTTTCCTTCCCCTCTGGGTGATCCTCCTCATTGGAGGCCGCCTTTATTACCAAACATTCCCTTGAAACATTCAAAAAACAGTGGTACTGACCCCTGAGTGGAGCTGGCTGTTGTTTACTTTTGTTTTGTAACTACACTGAGGAAGATAGGTAAACGTCTTCCCTTTTTTTAACAGACTTTCTTCCCATTTACGCATGCTTTGCTGAAGAATAATAAACAGTAACAACTCAGCTACAAAAGGCTGTCTTCTGAGAAATACAGTCTTAATTCATGCAGGTCTCCTCTTGCTGAAAGTCAGGGCTCTTGAGTAATCTTCATGAATTCCAAATAAACCATCCAGGACGCCACAAACTTTTATTCTAAGGGGGTATGGGTTTTTTCTTTATTCTTCCCCTTTAAATGCCAGACCAAAATCAGAACAAAATTCAGACCTCAGACCTACTATATGTTAAAAATTGGCTTTATTCCTTATTTTGAGAAGCTGGAATTATATCTTGATTTTTTTGGTAACAAGTTAGCATTTCTTCTGTGTATGCCAGAAATGTTTATGGACTATCATATGAAATATTTCTTACAGTGTGAGAATCTTCAACTATTCTCTACTGACTGAATTATTAGCAAACATATATAGTTGATCAGAATGCTAAATTAAAACACAAACTACAATCAGTGATTGCTGTCCAAGTTTATTTCTCATAAACCACAGAGCCTTCTAATATTAAGAATAACCTGTGCACATTAAGGGCACTGAATAAAATACCCTTGCTGTAATCTCGCTTATTTTCTTTCATCCTTTATCTACCCGCTCCTCCAAATTAGAGTTACCAACTCTAATTCTCTCTCTCTGCACCTTCCAGAATGTACTGAGTGCAAAAGATGTGGCAGGCTGGTGTTCTCTTGATTTTTATTCCTCCCTCCCATTCCCATTTGGCTTGTAGGTGTAAGAGCAGGGAAAGGTCAAAGTGTCTGCCCAAGGGAGAGAAGAAGGCACGGTGAGACTGGGGCCCCCACGACCCTTGCTTTGCCCAGCTCCTCTGATGCCAGCCTCCGGGTCAGATGCCAGGGTTACCATCTCCACTCTCAGCCTGCTCTGGGTGACTTTCCTGAGACTGCCCTACCCTGGCCTGCCTCTTCCACTGACCGTCTCCATGAGCTCAGTTCCCTTCCTGCCCCCATGCCCAGTCCTGGCTCAAGTCCCATCTCTGCCCCTGCAGCTGCCGTCGTGCTCCGACAGGCACACGTTGAGGTGCTGGGCTGCATCTGGGATCTGTCTGTCCATTTCCCAACAGGGCCATGAACTCCCCGAGGGCAAGACTGTGTTCCCGCTCATGGCGAGAGTAGACAGTCAGTCAGTGCAGCGCCCCTCCCTGAGCAAACGAGCTCAGCAGTCAGGAGAGTCTGCCCTCCATTCGCCACTCTCCTGAGTCACACCCGCGCTGTCATCATCACCGCTGAGCCGTTCGCTCCCAGCTCTCCCTTTACAGCAACATTCTCCTATGTCAAAGAACTTCAGGGAGAAGACCCTTCTGAGGACACTTAGCACACGCGGAACCATTTCCATGAATTCTTCTCTTCAGAAAAGTGAGCCTTCCTCCCTCCTGAAGCCACCCATACCCACCAAGACCTGGTCCAATGGTGGGGACTCATGTGAAGCCGGCCCCAGCCCTTTCAATGGCTTCTCTGCCCCACACGGCCACTTCTTAATGTCCATGTGGCCGGAGGATGGACTCTTGAACCCTATCTAAGAGATGTGACGCTGCAGCAGGAGAAGGGCCCAGCACCGAGCCATTTGTCTTTACTGAGGTTGCTTCGACCCTAACATTTAAACCGACTGGTGAGATCAGAGACGGAGCAGAAAGGCATGGTCCCGGCCCCTCGGCCAGATTGCCCGTTGTGCCCACGGCTGGGTCTCCAGTCATGCCCGTGGCCATGTTACAGTTGCCTCCCTTTTCCCAGCATAAACTGTCATGCTTTGACCTCTTCTTTGAAGTCACTCTCAAGGGCCACCCTCTAGAAAAATTTCCTCTATAACCCTTGCAAAAGGATGACATCCCTCACCGCAACCAGACAGACCACATCCTACCACAGACTACTTTAACGTTCCTATTAAGCTGGAAGCCCCATGGTCATGCCCTGTGCCACGCTGGGCTCCATGTCCCTACAGGAGGCAGCAAAGGGTCTCCCATGCAATAGATCAGCAGCAAAGTGTGTGAAACACAGCAGACAGGCCCCGCGTGGCACGAATTTACTGTTATAACAAACAAGACGCTTGGCTGACTGACTGATGCAGCAAGGCCCCCTGGACAGCTTGCTTTCGGGCTGACGGGTCCTGAGCTGACCCTGCTACTCGAGGACTCAGTTACTCAGCAAAGTACTATTGTCTGTGCTACTAGCCCCACGCAGTCCAAATAATGCTACCTTTAAACACAAAAGGAGACGAGAAACCCTCACCTGTGTATTCAACCACAATTTAGCTTAGAACATAAACTGCCCAGGTACACATTCATAGTTCTGCAGACTGAAAGCATTCTGACACTGCCTGAAAACAGTAATTTCAAAATACCATTTCACTAGCTATAAAAACACCAACATCTGTGCTCTTAGGATGAAAGCAGTATCATCAAGTGGTGACCACATTCTTACCAGATTATCCAGCATCCGCATGAGGGCTTCAAACTCCTGCTCACCAATCTGCCACTTGGGTGGTGATCCGCTGCCTTCCCCTGCCGGGGACCCAGGGGCCCGGGACTTGGCTTTGTACTTCCCAGGATCCAGGAGGACTAAATTGTCTGGCCCTCCCGCACTCGCCAGAGTTCGAACCTTTTCCAAAACAAGCAAACACAACAGTTGGAGTTCCTTACTGATCAAGCAGGTCAGGCAACTATGAGAGATCACTTCAGTAGAAATGGAGGTATCAAAAGAAACCAAATCACTGCAAGAATAAAAAATGCAAGATGGAAGTGACAGATGAATCACAAGACTATTTTCGGAAACTTGTCTTTAGCATGAAAAAATACCGGGCACTCATACTTGAAGAAAACAAATGGGAAAACAAAGCCCCGTCCAAGGTCATATGAAGGAGACTGGTGGCTGCTACTCCACAGACTTAAGTGTGGTAACTACACAGACCTAAGCCGGGGTAACAATGAGGAAAGTGCAAACAGGGAGCTTAGCAGCACCCAGAGCTATGAGGCTGCAGGCAGAGCTCTATTCCCTGCACCTACTTTTTCAGAAGAAGTGCCTGGGTTCAAATGAAACGACCCGTAACAACATCAATAAGCACCTGGTATCAGGGCCTGTATATGCTAGCCCGCCATAAATGGTAGTGACTTATGTATTTGAAAAATTAAGTTAGAAATGACCAGACCACATGGAGAGGCCACCACCTACCTGGATCTCACACGCAACCACAAGGTTGTGGATGTAATAGAAGGCCTCCTCAACACTCTCTCCAACAGACACAAGACCATGATTCCGGAGAATGAGAACCTAAGGCAAGAATCAGGAAAGTTCTAGGGACCAGGCAAGAAGACAGACACGTTTTCTTCTTCCCTCGATAATTTAAATACCAGATTAGATGCTTACTGACCTTGCTTTTAGGCCCCAAATTTTTCTGAATTAAAATTTTTTCTTCCTCATCGACCAGAATCCCATGATAATCGTGATATGCCACTTCTCCAAGGGACAGTGCCTCCGGGGAGATGGGCAAGAGGCCACATTTCATCGCAGAGACCTAGAGAATAAGCAGCAGCGTCAGTGCAGACATGTCAGGAGCGCACACGGACTGACAACTGGCAACCACGTTCCTCAGGCTTGCTGTGTCAGAAATAAAGGAGCCCATGAAATTAAGGTAGGCCTTAATATTTCTTCTGGGTCTTAGCACCAATCCATACTTTTAAAAATCAAAGCCACCACTATCAAGGAAGACTTAAAAAAAATTTTCACATCTTTCTGGATTTCTCCCACACTGTAAACAAGAAGTGAGCTCAGATTTAATAAGACTGGCCCCTAAGCTGCTGCAGGGAGAGACAATGGCCTCCTCTAAATGAGGCACAGTGCTGTAAAGAGAAGCTTCTGAAGAGCTGAAAGGTTTTTGTGTACTTTTCACCTTGGTTCGGAGGGGCGATAGGAACACCTGAAAATCAGATAAAAGGAAATTTACAAAGGGTTAGGATAAGTATGCTGTACAATCTCTCAACATTAATTTAAGTGAAAAATCTAAGTGTCCATATAGCCCTTTAAGTTTCCTTAAATTTTCCAAACTGATCTTAGAATATGCTAATTTTAAATGTCTTCTACCTAGACGAACAGACTCCAGAGATTTAAATTGTAACTGTAATAATTTCTAACAGAGAAGTTAATCCAAAAAGACAATAAGCCCAAAAAAGGCAATATCATTACTTAATTCCTTTCACAGTAACAGTTTTTCTATAAGATATTTCATTACAAAGTAAAATTACTTTGTTAAGTTTTAAAACAAATTACATGCTAGATATTTGTAACTACCATATTCTCAAAGGTACCTCTAACAGTTCCTTTAAAAGCACAGATTATTCCAGGTTGGAATACCTGTATCACTTGGAGAATTATATCTAATAAAACTGATGCCAACATTAAGACCCGTATCTTCAAAGCAAAGCAAACAACCAGATTCTCACGTTCATCCATACAAGCAAAGATCTATGACATTAAAACATCTAGATAGAGTAAAATTCACTATTTCTTAATCAATGAGGTTATCTGTCAAACAAACCCAGAAAGTCAATAAAATACAAAACTGGTGATAAAAAGCCAATTCCAGCTAGCTCTTGAGTGTTTGGCTCTCACAGGGCTATACTAACAACCAGAAAGCCTATTTTCACACTGAGGGGTCTGAGTCTTTATCAGGTGGCCTGTTTGTACCAGAGGGCCCAGACTTGGTCATTAGCATGGGGCAGGTTCCTGGCCAGCTCGGGGCTGGAGCTGAGTCTCCTCAAACGGCCTGGACCAGTTACACCACACAGCTCACAGGATCTCAGCTCCCCAACCAGGGACTGAACCCAGGCGACAGCAGTGAACACATGGCGTTCCATCCAATGGACCACCTAGGACCTCCCTTCCCCCATCGTCTTACTCCTCCCAAGTCACGATCCAACCTAGGTTCCACTGACTCCAGGCAGCTTATCTGTGGATGGCGGGCTGGGTCTGTCTCTAGGCCTCAACCTCTCCACCTATACTGGGCTCCTTCCCACAGTCCATCAAGCAGGCTCAAGTCTCCTATACCCTCCTAGCCCTTCCACAGGGAGGGGCCCACAGCTCCTCCACCCACCCCCCACCTCCCCACTCCTTTCCCCACTCCTCCTCTCAAACAAGGAGTCTCCACTCACTGCCATCACTCTACACTTCCCACAGAGCCTCCCAGGCACCGAAGTCTCACTTCCCTCTTTAATACACTGATTCTCTGTTAAGTCTTATGACATTTCCAGATTTATTATGTTTTTCAAAATTAGAGAGCTGGGCTTCCCTGGTGACTCAGGGGTAAAGTAAATAATCCAACTGCTAATACTGAAGACATGGGTTCTAGCCCTGATCCGGGAAGACCCCACGTGCCTCAGGGCAACTAAGCCTGTGAGCCACAACTCCTGAGCCTGTGCTCGAGGGCCTGGGAGCCACAGCTCCTGAGCCTGTGCTCGAGGGCCTGGGAGCCACAACTCCTGAGCCTGTGCTCGAGGGCCTGTGAGCCACAACTCCTGAGCCTGTGCTCGAGGGCCTGGGAGCCACAACCCCTGAGCCTGTGCTCGAGGGCCTGGGAGCCACAACCCCTGAGCCTGTGCTCGAGGGCCTGGGAGAGCCTGTGCTCGAGGACCTGGGAGCCACAACCCCTGAGCCTGTGCTCGAGGGCCTGGAAGAGCCTGTGCTCGAGGGCCTGGGAGCCACAACCCCTGAGCCTGTGCTCGAGGGCCTGGGAGAGCCTGTGCTCGAGGGCCTGGGAGCCACAACCCCTGAGCCTGTGCTCGAGGGCCTGGGAGCCACAACCTCTGAGCCTGTGCTCGAGGGCCTGGGAGCCACAACCCCTGAGCCTGTGCTCGAGGGCCTGGGAGAGCCTGTGCTCGAGGGCCTGGGAGCCACAACCCCTGAGCCTGTGCTCGAGGGCCTGGGAGAGCCTGTGCTCGAGGGCCTGGGAGCCACAACCCCTGAGCCTGTGCTCGAGGGCCTGGGAGAGCCTGTGCTCGAGGGCCTGGGAGCCACAACCAGGGACGCCCGCAGGCTGCATCTACTGCAGCCCGTGCCCCACACCGAGAGGAGACCCCTCACCGCGCTAGAAAAAAGCCCACGCAGCAACGAAGACCAGCAGAGCCAAAAATAAGATAAATAAAAATAAAATTATAAAAAGTGAAGTTTAAAAAAATTAGTAAATGGACCCCTTAAATACATATATATCTATTCTTTTAAGAAAGTCACACACAGTAGTAAGAGTCTTCTAACCCAACGAGATGAAGGGCACTGACTTGCTGCGACGAGAGGGCAACGCGGAGGGAGGGTGAAGCCCTGCTCCCCGAACACCCTACAACCTCAGGCTCTGCCAGAGCAGCACACACTCACCGCGGCACCGGCTGGTGTGTGAATGTGCACGACACACCTCACGTCCGGGCGCGCAGCATAAATCGCAGAATGCAATGTGAAGCCCGCCTGGTTCACTCCTAGGTTAGTGCTCCCGCGATCCACTACGTCTCCTTGTAGATTGACTTTAACCTGCAATAAGAAAACAAGCTTCAAGTACCATGAGGATTTCAAGTTGTCCTAACTAGAAATTATTTAAAACAAAGTTTAAAGTGTTAATAACTAAAAGATTTCCCCTGACTTAACCAGACAAAACAGACTTTCCCCTCTTTCTTGAGTTTTATATGTCTATGCCCAAGAAGACAAGGGCATTCTTACCAGACTGGATGCAGTCACTTCGCTGTAGAGAAGTCCAAAAGGTACAATGAGGAAATGCTCCTGCTCAGAGCTCACTCTGGTCTGTGGGGAGAATTACCAAATTAGCTCAAAGATCCTACTGAAATCACCTGCATCTCTTTCTGTCCATAGACTTACAAGCTTTCTGTGAACATCAGGTGTGCTACACAGGAATGCACTTAATTACAGGGCCCATCACAAAGCTAAAAGGTGATCTGAAAGCTTCCTATTACTACGCTGTAGTAGCTTATTAGGTACATAAAGCGTGCCTTGATCATATTCATGATAATTAACCTTATGAAGAGAAAAACCTATAGGCTACCAAACCAGTACCATGTGTAAAAAGCTGATCTCCTCAAGGGTGGAATAATGAAAACCAAGAATTACTTTTTAAAAGTCAAAATTTCTTTTTTTTTTTTTAAAGTACTCAAAACCTAGAGGATAGTAAACAATCATAAAAATCACAAATAAGAGAAAGTTGTTCCTCTCTGCTTGATGAAAAGCTTCTACACATTGCACCCTCACTCCTCTGGTCTAATTCTGCCTTCCACAACATAGTTCTCTTTCAACAATTCGTTCAACACAGATCTGTCACATATGATCGATTTGTGCAAGATGCTAGTTATGTAGCTAAGAGAGGAAAAAAAAAAAACACGAGTCCTGTCCTAAGAGAGGAGGAAAAAAAGAGTCCTGTCCTAATGAAATGTAGTCTAATGTTTAATGATTTGGGAATAGACTCAACAGACTTCACAAAGCTACTAGAATGGAATACATTTACTCCTGGGCCAAGAATTCTAACTAGGGTCAGACAGATGGAATTCAGTGGTTGTTGAAAGGCCTTACGGCATTTAGTCAACTTCCTCACCAGCGCGGTGACTTCTGCAGTGGCCCAAACAGAAACACACGTGGGGTCTATGTGGACAGTGGCAGTGATGTCCTCAAGCAGCCTGCCTCACTCCTTCACTCTGCAAATAGTCCCTGGTGGGCTACAGTCCACGGGGTCACAGACAGTCAGGCTGAAGTGACTCAGCACACACGCACACTCTTTTCTTACTGACAGTTCTTTATCTAGTCTGGATACTAATTCTTTGTTGGCTACCCGTAAGGCAGAAGCAGAAGATATTAACAGGTGGCAAGAATACACAGAACTATACAAAAAATATCTTAATGACCCAGATAACCACAGTAGTGTGATCACTCACCTCGAGCCAGACATCCTGGAGTGCAAAGCCAAGTGGGCGTTAGAAACCATCACTATGAACAAAGCCAGTGGAGGTGATGGAATTCTATCTGAGCTACTTCAACTCCAAAAAGCTGATGCTGTTAAAGTGCTGCATTCAACATCCCAGCAAATTTGGAAAACTCAGCAGTGGCCACAGACTGGAAAAGGTCAGTTTTCATTCCAATCCCAAAGAGGCAATGCCAAAGAATGCTCAAACTACTGCACAATCGCACTCATTTCATACGCTAGCAAAGTAATGCTCAAAATTCTCCAAGCCAGGCTTCAACAGTACATAAACTGAGAACTTCCAGGTGTTCAAGCTGTATTCAGAAAAGGCAGAGGAACCAGAGATCAAACTGCCAACATCTGCTGGATCATAGAAAAAGCAAGAGAATTCCAGAAAAACATCTACCTCTGCTTCACTGACTACACTAAAGCCTCTGACTGTGTGGAACACAACAAACTGTGGAAAATTCTTCAAGAGATGGGAATACCAGACCACCTTACTTGCCTCCTGAGAAACCTATATGCAGGTCAAAAATCAACAGTTAGAACTGGACATGGGACAACAGACTGGTTCCAAATTGGGAAAGGAGTACATCATGGCTATATATTGTCACTCTGCTTATTTAAATTATATGCAGAGTACGTCATGAGGAACACTGGGCTGGATGAAGCACAAGCTGAGATCAAGATTGCCAGCAGAAGTATCAATAATTTCAGATACGCAGATGACACCACTGTTATGGCAGAAAGCAAAGAGGAACCAAAGAGCCTCTTGATGAAAGTGAAAGGAGAGAGTGAAAAAGCTGGTTTAAAACTCAACATTTAAAAAACTAAGATCATAGCAACCTGTCCCATCACTTCATGGCAAATAGTTGGGGAGACAATGAAAACAGTGAAAGATTTTAGTTTCTTGAACTCCAAAATCACTGCAGACGAGGACTTGCAGCCATGAAATTAAAAGACGCTTGCTGCTTGGAAGAAAACCTATGAAAAACCTGGGCAGCACATTAAAAAGCAGAGACATTACTTTGCTGACAAAGGTCCGTATGGTTAAAGCTATGGTTTTTCCAGTAGTCATGTATGGATGTGACAGTTGAACCATAAAGAAGGCTGAGCACTGAAGAACTGATGTTTTTGAACTGTGGTATTGGAGAAGACTCTTGAGAGACCCTTGGATTACAAGGAGCCCCAACCAGTCAAGCCTAATGGAAATCAACCCTGAACATTCATGCATTGGAAGGACTGATGCTGAAGCTGAAGCACCAATACTTAGGCCACCTGATGGGAAGAACTGACTCACTGGAAAGACCCTGAGGCTGGGAAAGATCGAAGGCAGACAGAGAAGGGGACGACAGAGGATGAGATGGTTGGATGGCATCACCGACTCAATGGACATGAGTTTGAGCAAGCCCGGGGAAGTGGTGAAGGACAGGGAAGCCTGGCGTGCTGCAGTCCATGGGGTCAGAAAGAGTAGGACACGACCAAGCAACTGACAACCACTAGAATCTGTGAGGCAAAACATTCTAGATTGTAACCTTTTATTTTTACTCTTTTTATGGTGTCTTTTAATGACAAAAAATTTGTTTAACGTAGTCAAATTTATCCATCTTTTCTTTTATGTTAAGTGCTTTGGTGTCATAAGACAACTTTCCTTCGGTCAGAGATTAAAAGTCAATTTTTTTCATTTATATCGATCCTAACCTGGCATGCTGAAATCCATGGGGTCGCAAAAAGTTGGACCCGACTAAGCAACTGAACAACAAAATTATTAAAGTATTATTTTTCACATGTAATCCTTCAATCACTGGAAATGCTTGCTGAGTCTATAATGTATGAGGGAAAATCCAATACAACTTTCCAACTCTGATGTTTCAGTCCAGCTGTGCCAGCACCAATCATAGCCTGGTCTATCATTCCCCTGCCGATCTGCAATGCCAACTCTTGTGTATCCGCTTTCAATAGACGCAGATCCAGTTCTAGGTTCTGTCTCACCGGTTTATCTGTTTCTTCCTTTGCCTAAAGCACACTATTTTAATTATCATCATATTATAAGTTTGACACCTGATAGGAAAAAATACCACGTTACCTAGTTCTCCAGGAGTGCCTTGTCTATTCTAGGCCTTTTCCCTACACATAAGTTTTAGAAGCACGATGTCAGGTCCCACATTAACAAAAATACTACACAACCAGTTGTAATCACTTCTTTTCTCTTTGTATGTGTGTGTACACACACATAATTCATACGGCTATAAACAGTATACATTTTATACTTTCATAATAATTTTCATGTTTTCACATTGTCTTTATAATTGTTTCTCTTAATATGTAATAGTCTCTTATATTGATGTTTAATAACTGAGCCATTTCCCACTGACTGTAGGATATTAAGACTCAAATATACATAATGTCTTTTTTTTTTTAAATTTTGGCTGTGCAGCACACATGCTTCTCTTAATTGCAGTGTGCAGGCTCTCAAGTTGCAGTGTCTGGGCTTAGTTGCCCTGTAGCACATGGGATCTGAGTTCCCCAACGAGGGATCGAACTTGCATCCCCTGCATTGTAAGGAGAATTCTTAACCACTGGACCACCAGTGAATTCCCCATGTTTTCTTCTTTGACTTCATTCCTAACCATATTTTTCCAAGAGTGAGCTCAACAGATCTACACATTTTAATGGAAAAAGCTGAAAACCTACAATTTTCTAAATTGCAAACAAAAAGGAGAAAGTCCTAAACACGAAGCCCCAGAATGAAAAAAGAAAAAAGAGGACATTTCAAAGAAAGTTTTCTAGTCCCCAACAGACTAGCACTGGTCTCACTCCATGTCTTCCCACATTTAATACCCCTTCTATGTGCACAAGGGATGAGTGTTAACGTCTTTCACTCAAAACCAAATATCCCTGACCCTGTTTCCACCCACACCCCTGATGCTCACCGCCTCAGAGGGCTGACGCATCGTGTGGATGCAGGAGGGCGGTGGCCCTAGCACTCCACGGACACCAGGAGGTGTTCAGGGGCAGGAAGGCCTAGCCGTCAGCTGAGTGCCACCGAGAGAGGGAGCCCAGCGGGGCTGTCCTGCTTTTAACACCCTCTACCACCCCACCCAAAGCTTCTCTAAATCCAAAGCAATCTTAAGATAGCACCGTAATGCAGACAAGCATCCCCAGCCCTCTAACACCTGCGAGCACTTTTAAATCCCTTCAGCAGGAAATCTCCAGTGCCCTCTCTCAGGGAAAGGGCAGAATGACCTCTGAGCACGTTTGGTTGTACTGAATACAGTTAGCATGTCTTTTCTCTTAAATCTGTGCATGAAAATACCTAGACTTGGAAATCAAAAAATGGATGCCATAAATAGTTAGAAAAACAAAAACCTTCTTTCTTAAAGATCCTGTAGCTCACAAGCTATAAGAAGTACTTTTTGGTAACTTCAATTTCTTTTTTTTACTCAGTGTTAAGTCCCAAACAGAACACTTATAGAAAAGTTAAACAACGAACTAATGTTTTAATTCTGCCAAGTCCTAAATAATTAAAGGGGGAAAAAGGAGCAATTTAAGCAATTCAAACTTATTGAAATAGCATTCATAACAGGACTACCAGTAAACAGTGTTTAAAGACCCACAGAATGTAAGGCGGCATTAAGCCAAGGAGGGCACTTCCTATCAGTTCTGCAGGGTTTCATGGAACTAGTGTTTAGGCAACCATTTACCATTACATCTCTACACAAAGCATTCTGTCAAATATGATTAGTCACAGAGGCCAGCAATCTCCACGCAGGCACAAGGCAGAGAGCCGGCACTTGTGGGAAGCTAACTGGATCCACTGATCAAACACCAAAAGACACCATGGAGTGCCTGTTTCATAATTTCACTGAAGCGGAATTTCAGTTCAACTGGAGATTTCACTCCATCTTTCCATCCGAGAGTTCACCATGTTCCTTCCTCCTGTGCCCAGCACAGGAACTGGTCCGAGGGGACACAACCAGAGGCTCCCGTCATGGAGTTGAAATAGACGACACAGAGATGGACAACAAGCAAGTGCACAGTAAGCACGACAGTAGCGCTGTCAGGGAAACGAAGCAGGAGTGCCAGGTGGAGGTGACGCTCCACAAGCGAGACAGTGTGGATACAATAGGGCCAGATTCGCAGCAATGCAGAGAACAGACACAGGGCAAGTTAATTCAGTTTATCTGGCAAAGATTTCTATCACGTCCCAGAAGCACAGTGCCCTGCTCACAAAGGTGGGCCTCAGACCACCATCATAAAGGCTACTGATCCCTGGAGTTGAGAGTGGAGCTGAGGGCTTCTCTGATGGTACAGTGGCTGGGGGTGCAGGTGACATGGATTCAATCCTGGGTCTCAGAAGATCCCACATACCACACACTGAGCCCGTGTGCCACAATTATTGAGCCTGCAACCTGAAACTGCTGAAGTCCGCACGCCCTAGAGCCCACGCTCTGCAACGAGAGAGCCCACTGCAGTGAAAAGCCCGCACACTGTACTGTGAGAAGAGCTCCCATTCTCCACAATCAGAGAAAAGCCTTCATAGCAACAAAGACACAGTGAAGTCAAAAATCAATAAATGAATATTGTTTTTAAAAAAAAAAGAAGAAAAAAATTAAACTATTGAAAAAAAAAAAAGAATAGTGCTGAACTAAATACCAGTGTTTAAGACCACAAGTAAAACATACCTACACACGTGTGTTAAGTATTGTTTCCTGAGTGTGTTAAATATGCATAAAAGGGTAATCTAAACAGCTGTTAATGCTGGTTATCTCAAGGGGTTAAAAGTACTCAGAGGACTATAACTTCTTCTTTTGTATCTGTGTGAGGTACATTTGCCACAATAAATATATAATTTAAAATATTCAATGAAAGAAACTGTAAAAACAGACGAGATCAAGAGGTTCAAACAAAGAGATCACCTCCACCAGAGAGACGAGGAACAAAAGAGAAAAGGGGAGGGAAGGGGAGCAGATGGGAGAAAGCCGGAAACCTCAGAGCACACCGCTGTCGTGTTCAGTCGCTCAGTCGTGTCCAACTCTGCGACCCCATGATTGCAGCACGCCAGGCTTCGCTGTCCATCACCAACTCTCAGAGCTTGCTCAAACACATGTCCATTCAGTCAGTGATGCCATCCAACCATCTCATCCTCTGTCGTCCCCTTCTCCTCCTGCCTTCTATCTTTCCCAGTATCAGGGTCTTTTCCAATGAGTCAGGTCTTCACATCAGGTAGCTAAAGTATCGGAGCCACAGCTTCAACTGAATATTCCAATGAATATTCAGGACCGATTTCCTTTAGGATGGACTGGTTGGATCTCCTTGCAGTCCAAGGGACTCTCAAGAGTCTTCTCCAACACCACAGTTCAAAAGCATCAATTCTTCAGCGCTCAGCTTTCTTTATGGTCCAACTCTTACATCCATACATGACCACGGGAAAAACCATAGCTTTGACCATATGGACCTTTGTCGGCAAAGTAATGTCTCTGCTTTTTAATGTGCTGTCTAGGTTTTCCATAACTTTTCTTTCAGGGAGCAAGCGTCTTTTAATTTCATGGTTGCAGTCCCCATGTGCAGTGATTTTGAAGCCCCAGAAAATAAAGTCTGTCACTGTTTCCAATGTTTCCCCATGCCATGGGCAACATTTTTTCTATATGCCATGAAGTGGTGGGACCAGATGCAATGATCTTAGTTTTCTGAATGTTGAGTTTTAAGCCAGCTTTTTCACTCTCCTCTTTCATAATGCATTAGGAATCTAAAAAAGTAGGAAGCAATGGAATCCCAAGCCAGGAAACAAAGTCTGACCTGTAAGTAGGAGTCAGGACACTGCAACAGGTGGTCAGGAGCATAAAATGGGCACAAACATCAGGAAAGAGGTGCCATTTTCTTGGCAACATGACACAGTCATTTGTGGGGAGGAGGGGTCAGGCGTTTTGAACAGGAAAAGACAGTGGAGAAATCTTAGCGAGCTCATAAGAGAAATGTCCAGCAGTTGTCAGATAGCAGTGTGGGTCTACTTGAGCCTGAGGTGGTAAATCTATGGAGAAAGCCAGCAGGCTCTGTTTTGAGGCTCTCAGCACAACCGGATCTGGCTTCTCGGGTACAAGGAGGAATAACACAGTGTTGGCAAAGAGTACTACTGAAATGATGGACCCTGAAAGCCAGGCTGGACATAACAGAGAGAACATGGCTGATGGGCTGAGATACAGAAGGAAAATCCCAGAAAGGCAGGACCTGTCTCCTTTATCGATACAACCCCAGAGTCAGAGTCATGCCCAGTACAGAGCAATAAAGAGTTACAGCAGATGCCCAGTAAAAACTCACTGCAAGAATGAACTGAAGAAAACAAGAGGTCCTAATAATGTTGATAAATGGCTAACTGGAATAGTTGAAGAAATAAGTATGAAAGACAGAAGGCTTTTGTCAAAGTAGGAAAGAAAACATCTTCATTCTTGGCATTTGAGTCATAAGAAGAATTTTTTGTTGTTGCCGTTAAGTCACTAAGTTGTGTCCGGCTCTTTGCAACCCCATGGAATGCAGCACACCAGGCTTCCCTGTCTTTCACTGTCTCCTAGAGCTTGCTCAAACTCATGTCCATTGAGTCGGTGATGCCATCCAACCATCTCCTCCTCTGTCGTCCCCTTCTCCTCCCGCCTTCAATCTTTCCCAGAATCAAGGTCTTTTCCAATGAGTTGGCTCTTCACATCAGGTGGCTGAAGTGTCAGAGCTTTAGTTTCAGCCATCAGTCCTTCCAGTGAGTATTCAGGACTGATTTCCTTTAGGATGGACTGGTTGGATCTCCTTGCTGTCAAAGGGACTCCCAAGAGTCTTCTCCAACACCACAGTTCAAAAGCATCAATTCTTTGGTGCTCAGCCTTCTTTACGGTGCACCTTTAAAGAGAACTTTAGGAACTGCCTATAATTTGGTTAACACTCATTTACTAGGTTATCATCAAGAAAAGAGTTTTAAAGAACTACTGTCCTCATAACTTTTAATTCAAACTGGCTAGATCTCCGATTATTATATGGTGCAGTTAGGAATCAGAAGGAAGGTATCCCAAGACTTACTTTGGCTCAGCCAGATTCCCTCTTCCTCTTGATGAAAAGAAGTGGTGCAGACACATAATACTCCACTTTTCATTCAGTTATGGCCCATTCAGTACTCACTGTGATATGATTGTAGATAAGCTGAGACCATCCAAAGAGATCCGCTAGTCTATAAAACGCTGCCAGTTTACACCGCAGTAACTTCTCCCCTTTGTCATAGGCAATAGAATCAGACCCTCTAAGGTCATTCACAGGAGTCACCATACCAAGACCTGAAATATAAAAGAAAAAAAAAAGATTCAAAGACTTAACATTTCTTGTCAAATGTAACTCAAACAACAGTTGAGATACTAATCCTCCCACAATGGGTCAGGAGGTAAGTTTTGAAAATGTCCAAGACTATTTTATAAAGGCTGTGTTCCTGCAAATTAATACAAAAGTTAGGGTAGAAATCATTAACAAAAAAGTAGCAAATCTGTGGGATGCAGTAAAGCAATACTTAGGAGGAAATTTACACTATTAAATATAGTTTAAATATATTGTAATTATATTTAGTATAAACATATATAAGTATATATAGTGTAAATATAGAGCAATATAGATTAGAAGGGTTTTTTAAAAATGATCTAGGTTTCTACCTCATAAAACTGCAAATTAAGCCCAAAAAGAAAAAAAGAGCAATAACGATCAAGCAGACAGGAATCAAACAAAAGCAGAGTGAAAAGCTGATTTAATCCTGAGAAGGTTAAAAAAGTAAGAAAATGAACAACAAAAGGAGATAAAGTGCATCCCCAGCCCAGACTCATCAACAAAACACAGCAAAGACAGAAGGTACCAACATGAATAAGCAAGGGGAAAAGCACCGCATTTCCTACAGACATTGAAAGGATAATAGGAACATCTATGACAGCAAACTTTTAAACTTAGATGAAACAAATTCCTTGAAATACACAAGTTTTTAAAGTTCACTCTGGAAGAAATAGACATACTGAACAGCCCTATTCATTAAGCTGCATTTGCAGAAAAAAACATTCCCCTAGGGAAAACGCTGGGCCTAGATGACTGTGGTGTCAATTCTATTGCTCATTTAAGGAAGAAACAATATCAATTCCGTACAAATTCTTCCAGAAGATTCTACACAAATTCTTCCAGAACACTTCCCAACTCATTCGCTGGCTCAGCATTACCTTGATATCAAAACCACACAAAAACATTACAGTACATGATATTACAAGAAGAAACAGACCAATATCCCTTATGAACACAGGCCAAAAATACTTAACAAAATTTTAGCAAATAATCCAGCAACATATAAAAAGGATGTGACTTCTCAAAGTGGTGCAGTGGTAAAGAATCTACTGGATAATGCAGGAAGCACAAGAGATGTAGGTTCAATCCCTGGCCTGGGAAGATTCCCCTGGAGCAGGAAACGGCAACCCACTCCAGTATTCTTGCCTGGTAAGTCCCATGGACAAAGGAGTCTGTCGAGCTGCAGTCCACGGGGCCACAAAGAGCCAGACAGAACTGAGCACAAACACACACACACATATATAAAAAGAGTAACGCCTCATAACTTAGGGAGTTTATCCCAGAAAGAAACATTGGCTCAGTATTCACAAACCAATCAATATAATCACCATGTTAAACTAAAACAGAAAAATCATGGAGTCACTTTAACAGATGCAGAAAAAGCATTCTGCAAAATTCAACATTCATTCGGGATAAAATCTCTCAACAATTTAGGCACAGAAGGGAATAACTTTGATCTGATAAGGGACATACACAAAAAAACTACTAAAAATATCAAACAAAATGATGACAATGTTCACTCCTAAGATCAGGACAATGCAAGGATGTATGTATACTCTTGCACTCTTCATAATCCCATACTAGGGATTCTAACCAGAGCAATAAGGCAAGAATGAAGAAAATAAACACACACAGTGGAAAGGCAGAAAAACACAATATCTGACTGAGTGAGATGCCTGGTCACGGCATAAGTATCCTCGTTATACACTGCTGCTAAGTCCATTCAGTCACGTCCAACTCTGTGTGACCCTACAAACTGTAGCCCGCCAGGCTCCTCTGTCCATGGGATTCTCCAGGAAAGAATACTGGAGTGGGTCGCCACGCCTCCTCCAGGGGATCTTCCCTGTTGTACACTGCTGATTTTAACTATGAATTGTCTCAAGCATACAGAAAAGTCCAGAGAAAATAATCTGTGGAAACTGGTAGCACAGGACTCTCAAAAGGGGAGGGGAGAGTGGGAGTGAGGAGAGGAGGAGACAAAAGAAAAGACCCAGGTAAAGAGCGGCAGGGGAGTTGAATAAGCCGCCGCACCTCAGCATGTCACAAAAACAACGGAAGGCTGAGCCCTGCAGTCAGGGCTCCTGAACCAGAGCCCTCCAGGAAAATTAACTTCATGTAAAAATAAACAGAAAAATACCATAATCAAATACCACACAAAGATTATTAAAATAAAAAGGAACAAAATCAATTCCTACACATAATGAAAGCACACAAGAAAGAAATGTCCACAAAACAAATGAAAACCATAACCTATTACTTCATAAAAAATAAAGAAAAGCATTAATAATGAAAGTGAAAGCATTAGTTGCTCAGTTGTGTCTGACTCTTTGCAACCCTTCAACTATAGCCCACCAGGCTCCTCTGTCAAGGGATTTCCCAGGCAAGAATACTGGAGTTGGGTTACCATCCCCTTTTCCAGGGGACCTTTCCAACCCAGGGATCAAATCCAGGTCTCCTGCACTGCAAGCAGATTCTTTACCATCAGAGCCACTAGGGAAGGTATGAAAAAAATTTTAATTAGAAAAATTCAAAAATGAGGGATGGAATGTAAATGTAATTAGATATAAATGAAAAACACTTTAAAAATAAAAGGAGCATAAAAGTGAGAATGAAGAAAAACTTTTTAAATCATAAAGAAATGAAGAAAGTAATTTAAAAAAAAGGACTTGAAAAAAAGTGACAGTTAAAGAAGACAAAGAAAATCCAACAAACAAAATCCAATGGGTATACCAGGAAACAAAAGCAAGTGCACAGAACAAATATTAAAAATTAACTCAAGAAAACACTCTGAAAATAACAAAGATTTGAAAGGGAAGGGTACATTATCTGAGAAAACTCATCTAGAAGGATCAATACCAAGACATATTCTGGCAAAATTTCTGGAAAAAAAAAAAAGGTCAACCATCAAGGAAAGAAACCAAGTAACTTAAATACTGTCTTCAAATTCCAAGAAAATGAATTATGTATTTAAGATACACAAAATAGGAAAATGTGAGCCAATGATTTTATACCAAACTAAATAAAATTAACACTGACACATAAAGGCCACAATGCAAGAACTCAGAAGTCCTTCCCACAAGTGTTCTCTGAGAAATTTACTATAAAAGGAACTTTAGACAACCAAACTGTCTCAGGGAACCCTGATACAAAGACTGGTGGTGAGCGTTAAATATATATTTATTACAGGATTAACTTTCCGAGGTGGCCCTAAGTGGTCAAGAACCCGCCTGCCAATGCAGGAGACGAGGATTCAATTCCTGAATTGGGAGGATCCCCTGGAGTAGGAAATGGCAACCCACTCCAGTACTCCTGCCAGGAAAATCCCATGGACAGAAGAGCCTGGTGGGCTATAGTCCTCTGGGTCTCAGAGAGTTGATGTGATTGATCACACAGACTGATTCACAGGATGAAGTTATCAGCTGTTGACACTAAATGAACCGTAATAAGGGAAGACGGTAACATGCAATGGTTACATGTTCTGACAACACAGAATGTAACTTAAAACATGAAGAGAGAAGATACTGGTATAGGACTGATACTGTATGCGGTATGTGGGAAAAACCCAATGAATTATTATGTAATATTCAACATTTGTTCTCCTCCTGTCCTGGAGAACCAGAATTCTTGGAGAAGAAAGGAAAACAAATGTTAGATAGAAAAGGTTAAATAAAATACCCCTTAGACCTGAATTTCAACTGAAATTATGATTTCTATATACTTATGATTATACTTACAATTCCAATATATCAACATAGTATATAAATCACCAGGTAATATATATTTCCTATCTTTATCCACTAAAAAGGACTAGAAAGAATGACTGATCAGTCAGTAGCAAAAAGCATTCCTAGCACCCAGACTAAAATTTCATTTTTCACAAAAAGAAATCAAGGTTTCTTAGAGAAATGGCTGACTCCAGATGTGGGGCAGGAAATGCACCCAATGAGCCTAGAACACCTCCCACAGGGGCCGGGTGGACACTGTCAGAGACAACCGGCTCAGGATCTCTCCAGTCAAAGGCTGTCATATCAGAAAAGAGAACTGCAATGTTTTGAAACACATTGCACATATTTAAATCCATGCATCCAAAATACAACTAAAGAAACAATAATTAGTTGCTTTAGAAGTATGACAGGAAACCAACCTCTCATTTTGAAAAGGGTTTTTTTCCAGTAGTCATGTACGGATGAGAGAGCTGGACCATAAAGAAAACTGAGCACTGAAGAATAGATGCTTTTGAGCTGTGGTTTTGGAGAAGACTCTTGCGAGTCCCTTGGACTGCAAGGAGATCCAACCAGTCCATTCTAAAGGAGATCAATTGAATTTTCATTGGAAGGACTGATGCTGAAGCTGAAACTCCAATACTCTGGCCACCTGATGCAAAGAATGGACTCATTGGAAAAGACCCTGATGCTGGGCAAGATTGAAGGCAGGAGGAGAAGGGGATGACAGAGGAAGAGATGGTTGGATGGCATCACTGACTCGATAGACATGAGTGTGAGCATGCTCTAGATGATGATGGACAGGGGGGCCTGGTGGGCTGCAGTCCACGGGGTCGCAAAGAGTCAGACACAACTGAGTGGCTGAAATGAACTCTTCCTATATGAACTGTACCAGGGGGTAAGCAAAAGAGCTGAGAGGAAGCTTCATTCTTTGTGCAGACTGAGCGTTGACTCCCACCAGACTGCAGCTAGGAAGCTGGTCTGCTTCGTATGAAACCCTGACAAAGAAGCAGGTCACCCATAAACGGCTTAGCACCAAGTTCCCCGCAATCATGTGCTGAGTGACAGAACGAGGCAGCGCCCTTTCTGGTCACTCACCATTTCCCAGGGAAGTTTCTCTTTACAGAAGTATTCTAACTAGTAAATACAGAAGGAATGACAGAATTAAAATATCACCATTTTGGAACTTTTGTTAAATTGATGGATCCAGGCACTGAGCATGCATGTCTGCTCCAACACAAATGGCAACAAGCAGACATATGCACCTGCTGACAGAACGCAGTGACGTCTATCTGGGGGGCTCACCAAAGAACAGAATCCAAATATACCCAGGCTTCTAGACCCAGCTACCAATTTACTATGAATACAAAAGACAAAAGGGACGTGTTAGCACCATGGAGATGGAATAAAGAATTCAAGACTGCAGTAAACTCTGCAGGTTAATGAATCCCATTTTCTTTAAAGTGTGAGGAGAAAAAGAGAGACAGAGGGGCAATTTGTAGCTTTAAAAATGCTTATGAGACAATAAGTAAAAATGAAAAACACTAAACCATCGAGCCGGAGAAGGCAGTGGCACCCCACTCCAGTACTCTTGCCTGGAAAATCCCATGGACAGAGGAGCCTGGTGGGCTGCAGTCCATGGGGTCGCTGAGAGTCGGACACGACTGAGCGACTTCCCTTTCACTTTTCACTTTCATGCACTGGAGAAGGAAAGGGCAACCCACTCCAGTGTTCTTGCCTGGAGAATCCCAGGGACGGGGGAGCCTGGTGGGCTGCCGTCTATGGGGTTGCACAGAGTTGGACACGACTGAAGCAACTTAGCAGCAGTAGCAAACCATCGAGCTTAAGGATAACCATACGGGTGATAAAACTTTAAAAGCAAAGCAAAGCAGTGGTGCCATTCACGCAAGATGGTGATTCCTCTTAAGAGGGCTAACAGGGCAGGGCAAGCCACCGATCACACTGTCATTCCTAACCAAGGCCCTAGTGATAAAGGAGTCCACCTGAAAACCATTCATAAATTATATATGTGTTTGTCCTACGCCATCTACACATGCTATATTCCACAACAAAGGTTAACATCTGTATAAAAAGTTTATATTTAAGAGGCAAACTATTAGATACAATTAAAACTAACTAGAATTGTTTCTTCCTTCTCTTTTTGGTGTAAGCACTATTAAAATTTCCTTTATCTCTGATTAGGAGACAATATATGCTTTTCTGGTAAGCAGCCTGAGGTAACGTCTAAAAATGGTTCTCTATTCATTTGACCCAGAAAACTCCACAAAATAATGCAAATCAAGAGGTTCAAATCTTCATGTACTTTCAACAGTCATGAAACTGCCCTGGTGATTAAGGGCATGCATATCCGAAAAGTCACAGAGTATCTGAAGGATGTCCCTTTAAAGACGCAGCACGCCATTCCGACGTCGTCACGATGATGGAACTGGTAGGTGCGCACAGGCCAAAGAGTGGGGCTGGACCCAGGGCCAGGTGCCCAGAAAGAGCGCTGAGCTTTTCCTCACATGCTCAGAACTGCAGGGAGTGATGTTGAACTCAAGGGGCTCGACACAGACTCGCTGGTCACTGAGCACATCCGGGTGAACAAAGCCCCCAGGCCTTACAGAGTTCATGGTCGGACCAACCCACGCACAAGTTCTCCCTGCCATACTGACATGATCCTTACTGAAAAAAAAAGTATACCGTTCCTAAGCCAGAAGAGAAGGCTGCACAGAAGAAAAAGACACCCCAGAAGAAACTGAACGAACAAAAACGTAGGGCCTGGGAATAAACGCCACAAAAAATAAATGCAAACAGAAGAAAAAATCAAAAACACAACATGTGAGTAAATATACTAATCGTCCTTTATTATCCAATTCATGTAAATATCACTAGACTCTATTAGAAATCCATGTGAAAACATGAAAACCTAATGACTATCATTCGACCTCAGGACAGAAGTGTGAGTTAGTAAATTACATGTGCTTCTTAACACTCTGTGGATATCAATGATACTATCACTTGGGTGAAAGTCAATCAACTTCTACGAATAGAGAATGGACGGGAAAACAGCAAACGGCACATGATCTGACGGAGACCAAAACCTTAAGCTGATTACCCAGCTCATCAGACTGACCCAGGCACAGCGCACAGCAGACAGCGCTGCGATAAGCTGACCTGCAAGGCGCCCCAGGCTCCACCCTGCCGTGTTCACAGGTTCAACAGCCACAGCAAAGCGCCATCTCTGCACAACTAGCCGTTCTGTGCTCACACTCACCCACCCAACATTTTCCTTCTGACTCGTTTGGAATTTCTCTGTTTCTCGTTCATTTGCAAACAGCAGCAAAGCAAGGTGAATAAGAAAGGCTGGCTTGGCTGAAATAAGTTCAGGCAAAATCAACATGCTTCTCCCCAAGCATTATTTCTGATTAGTTTTTTTCTTTTTAATTCATAAAGGTCTGAGAAGCCACATATTAATAAAAAGTCACCTTCCTAAGAAATAAGAGTCTCACTGGCTTATAACAAAAGGAGCCCTCTACAGTCTGGCTGATGGCTCAGTCGGTAAAGACGGCAACCTACTCCAGTATTCTTGCCTGGAGAATTCCACGGACAGAGGAGTCCGGTGGGCTAAAGTTCACGGGGCTGCAGAAGAGTCAGACACGACTGAGTCAAGGTACTGTTAGGCCTGTCTCTTACTGGAACTCAAGCTCAATTTAAAAGGAGAAGCAAACTCAATTCCACGTGTTACACTACGTGTGCTCATCTCCTTCACACACAAAGAGCTCGGGAATCCAACCTGGAAAACGGCAGGGCTAGACTCTGTGTGCAGAGTCAGGAACTACTCACTCATGTTCAAGGCCGCCATGCCTCCCTGTGGAGCTGCCGGGTAGACATTGGGTATGTTTGTGGTCATGAAGTCTGCAATCTGCTGCAGTGCCAACAGGCCTGTGGGATTCTTCCCCTTCTTGAACTGTTCCTGTATCATTGACTCCAATTCTTCACAGAAAGCCTAATAAAAGGCAAATTAAAACAATGAGACCCCTTGAGACACAAGGCAAGGGTAACAATCGCAGAGACCAACTCTGCCTGTTCTCACCCACTGCTGCAAAGGCAAGTGGGTGCTCTCATTCATCACCACCTGGAGCAGAAACTGGTACATTCTTTTTGAAAAGTAATTTAACAAGGTAAAAGCTAAAAAACCTGAATCAACATTCTATTCCTAGGAATCATTTCTAAAGAACTGATCAGAGACGTGCTCAAAGATTTATTCCTAAGGATGTTCATTCCACTCTTACCAATAAAAGGGAAGAGTCTACATTTTAAAGAGAAGAGAACTGATTACATATACTCAGTCACCGTATAACGGAATTCTATGCACACACTCAACATGAAAGGCCAAACAATTAAATGACACTAGGCACTGAGAACAAAGATACTGGGGGGAGAAACAAAAACTGCTCTGCCATCAAGGAACTTAAAACTTAGTCAGGGAAATGCAAAAAGAAAAAGTCCCTAGTACAAGGGACCGACCCTCTGTCTCAGCAGCACTCTGGATGACCCATATGTGCAATACAGGGCGGAGCTTAGCAATGACCAGTGAGCCTGGAAACACCCAGCTGGATCCCAGATTCTGGTCCCGGCAAGCAGTCACCAGCGGTGACCTCATCTGCTGGCTTGGTCCTAACTCCAGACGGTTCAACAGCCACACTCCCACCTCTCAGCCCTCTGATGGCCTCTCCCCAGTGACCATGTCATTCAGTTTACTGTGGCCTCCTGTTTCCACCCTCACGCCCCAGAGACCTCCTCATTCCTAGCAACTGTGGCCCTCTTTGACCTCAGACCCAAGCACGTGTTCTCCACACACCCACTCCTAGTGTCGAGCTCGCCCTCCCTTCAACCCCATCGTGGCCCTAAGACCTCATGGCAAGCAGGCATCTTCCCCTCCCGCAGCTGAGGCCCTTGGTTTAACGTTCTAAGCATGCCCGTGCTCACAGCTCTGGCTCCCTGCCATTTCACCTGGCAAAACCCCAGCCCCAGCTAAGCTCCACTCCTCACCCTTTCTATCCACGAGCGCTGCCTGAGTGCGCCCTCCTGAGTGCGCCCCCGGCTCCTCGTACCGCCTCCCTCGTCCGCTCCTCTCCGCCATCCCCATGCCCACTCTGAGCGGGTGACTCCCATGGTTACTCCACAGAGAACAGAGAATCCTGAAGGCCACTTCATAGGCTCCCTCTCACAGCTCCCAACTGCCGGCATCCGCACCCAGAGAGAGGGCCTTCCCACCCCTGGCTGCAGCTCCTAACAATCCAAGCTCCTAAAGCCCAAACACCAGCCCTGGGAACCTCGGGACTTCCCAGCCTTTTGTCTAGTGTCCTCCCCTGTCCGGACCCCACAGGGCGCGTGGGTCAGCGGCACTCTGGCCCTGTGCCCTCAACACCCCCAGTGCCCAGCACAGTGCCTGGCACACACCCAATGTTGGCAGTTTGGTTCCTTCACTCTCCCCTCAGTGATTTTCACTGAGTTACTTACTGCTCTCACAGGGAAAACTGCTTCACCAGGCCTAGCTCTTGTCCTGATTCTTTGGTTCCCTCTCTCTGCGGGGAGCCGGCCTGAACAAGGCCCCAAATGTTGGCCCTGGGAATGCCTTGAAAGTGCTGTTCCCTGTCCCGCCACCCCTTAAGAGAATCATAAAACGTTTACCAGGCCTTATTTGTTCTTCCTTGAGAAAAACAGAGCAAATAATCCTTTGCTAGGTTTCTTGTTTATTCCCCCAGATTTATGTAGGTATGTTTTCCTCATCTCTTAAAATAGATTAAGAATGTACTCCCTAATCTTTATAGCCTGCTGACTAGTTTTTCTTATCTCGTGAGCATTAGTCTAAATGCCAAGCTTGTCTTAGAAAGCAAACAAGCGTTTGTAATCTTCTATAGATGCAATAACTAACCTGGTAAATGACTTGGTATTTTTATGTATCCTGTTCCCTGTCTCACTTTGTATAAAAACCCTGGCCCTTTTCAATAAAGTCGCTGATTTGCCTCACGAGCATTCAGTCCTCTAGACCCCATTCTTTACTCCTTAATTCTTTTCTCAGGCTTCTACATCGTTGCGGTCCGGACCTGTTCTCTTTGCCGGCTGGCACCGGCATCTCTCAGCTCTTCCTCCACGTCCATAGCAAGTGATACTTATCCCAGCTTCGAAATAAAACACAAAGGAGCCTATCTCTCCCCACCTCCACCACCCCGGCCAAGCTCCCAGCCCCGCTGTTTGAGGACAGCATCCTCTCTCGTCCTAACGATGCTACCTGTACCAGCCTAGAATGGCTGAGGCTAAAAAGCGCCGTCCCCACCTGCACCCCTCCAGCGACCCTCTGCTGTGCTCAGAGCCCAGACAGACGACTCGTGCGCTGAGCTGACAGGCCCCCGCTGCACCTCGCCCTCCCTCTCGCTCCCCGTGCCCAAACCACGCGGGCTGCCCTTTCACTCCCCAAGCCTGCTCCTGTCCTAGGAGTTTCATCCCTGCTGCTCCCCCATCCCTGCAGGCTGGCTCCGTCCTGTCATTCAGAGTTCAAGCTCCCTCACTCAGAAAGGCCTGTTCTAACCACAGTCACGCGCACTCCAATCATCCAATTGTTCCCTGCACTATGTTATGTCTGTTGTTTCTTGGTCATCTCCTTCAACTAGAAGGTCAAGTCTTAGACTTGCTCTGGGTGCTTACACAGGTGTGACACACGTGTCACAATTCACCAAGGTGTGTACTTAAGACTAGTGAACTTTATTGTTAAGTTATATTACTGAGGAATTATCTCTAAATAACAACAAATACACACATAAGCTTTATATGCCTTGTTTATCGCTAAATGCCCAACTCCTTGCAGATAGAGATGATCAACATATAAAAAAAGACTCAATGAGTTATCTGCCAAATGACACCTCAAATATTAAGGAAATAAAACAATTAAAATGATAAGTGACACACACAAATGCAGCATCATCAACACGAGCAAACTATGAAACTGAAATGGAGCAGGACTGACCGTATGGTCCTTGACCCTCCACCATGCCCTCTGCCTGCCTTTGGCCTGCGGAAAACTTTAGCCAAAGAATAAGTGTAATCAAAGAAGGGAGAAATGCTAAAACAAAGGAAAACAGTCAAAGGAGACCAAATAACAACAATATAGTCATTAAGCACAGTCAAGGACCTTTAGTTGTTTCTCAAGGTCTGTAGATAATATTCTGAGCCATATCCTGTGAGCTGTCTTATAGATACTAATGCCCCAGGGGGAGAAGTTAACTACACGATAACTAGACTGTACCCGGGACATGAGCTGCCAATTTTAAGAAGTGACCACAAAGAAATGGGAACACCCCAGAACTGAAGATTAACTGTACCTAAAACAACCAAGATAATGTTAGTCAGACCACTGATGACCAATTGAAGATGACTGTTAGAGATGACTGCTGTTTCTGTGTATAACCTCCCCCTCACTCTATAAAAGCTCTCATCCCCTGCTTGCAGGGGGCGGTGCGGGGGTGGGGGTGGGGGGTGAGGCAGGTGTCAGCCTTTGGACAGATGTCCACCACTCTCCCCACCAGTTGCTGGCATTTGATATAAAGCAAACTTTCCTTTCCACCAACCTGGCCTGCTTATTGGCTTTTGAATGGCGAGCAGCCTGACCCCCCAACGCATACGTTTTGGTAACGTAAACAGTACTACTTTACCTAGAGATGCAAATAGGAGACATTTAGTTGGGTGTGAATGTGGTTCACAAGCCAACCATAATTAAAGGTAAAATCAATCAACAATCAGATACTGCTGCTACTGCTACTGCTGCTAAGTCACTTCAGTCGTGTCCGACTCTGTGTGACCCCTTAGACGGAAGCCCACCAGGCTCCCCCGTCCCTGGGATTCTCCAGGCTAAGGCCAAAACACCTAGCTTCGTGCTGGGCATTTAGTAGGCCTCAGATACTGCTAAGGCCTACTAAATGCCCAGCAGGAAGCTAGGTGTTTTGGAGGAAAGAGTAATTTTTACATGGTCCAAATATGTATACAGACTTCCTGGAAAAGCAAAGGGTGTATAAAAAGAAGAAATAAACATCTATCTTTTATGATATTGAAACTTTTTCATTTGTTTTGTCTGATGACTTGAACTAAACTTAACTCTTCAACAGCCATACACATACATACATAAGGCACTAATTCCTGGGTTAAGGTAAATGGACTGTAAAAAACACAACTGAGCAGACGAGCTGAAGAAGTGGAAGCAGATAGAGGACCCAGGGTCAAAGAAAAAGCTTCTCTTACGGGACTTTGCAGAATCATGGACACCCTCTTTTTTTGCTCCATCATGTTGAAGTCCTGGCGAAGGTCTGGTGCCATGTTCCTCTCTCGCAAGTATTCTGGATTGTTCTCATCCACTCTGTCGAAATATCTCTCTTTGTGAGGGGCTGTGGTCGGGGGTGGTGAGGTCACCACTGCAGCCTGAGTGTCACCATTCATCGCACAATCCTTCTAGGTTCCTACAGAACCAAAACAAAAGAAAGTACTGTTTTTGCATATGTGCCCAGCAGCATTTCATGACGAGCACATCAGCCTGATAAACACAGTCTCCAGCACGAGGACCCCAACTGATCCACAAGGCACAGTCATGACGGGTGGTACTTCCTCATGGCTTCTCAGGCACATGGCTGGCCACCATCTCCCACCCTTCCAACAACCAAGGGCAGTTTTGCCCTTACCACTGTTCTTCAGCAGACAACAGAACAACCTAACAAACCTACTATATCCTCTGGCAAACTCTTTAGATATTAAAATTTTGTCCCCAAGATAAAGTCACCACATTATCCCAAACAGACAAGATCTTCTAATAGCAGCACAGTTCATTTCCAGAGACATTTGATTCCTGACATTTTCCCCAAAAAGTACTGGTGGCGACTCTGCAAAGGATCCTCCACACAGGTCAGAGGGAAGCTGATTATACATCTGTATTCACACAAATGGGAAATGCCCACCAACATCACCTTCTCAGTTCAAAGAACGTCAGGCTCTGAAAATGTCAATATGCCCTTGAGTTGGTGAGTAATCTGAAAAGATTCCCAAATGGCTCAAATTTAACAGTTTGCTAATATAGCTACTTACTTTACACTCTTTTTATCCCAATCTTTTATTTGAAATGCTGTTCGAATGCATAATTTAATGTTCATCTTTTAACTATTCAATCTCTAAACAGCACCTTTACAAATCATACAGACAGTTCCATTTCTACTCTGCTTCTATAACCCGCTGGCTCAGCGGTACAGAATCTGCCTGCCAATGCAGGAGATACTGGTTCAGTCCCTGTTCCAGGAAGATCCCATGTGCCGTGGAACAACTCAACCCATGAACCACCACTACTGAGCCTGAAAAGTGTGACTGCTGAAGCCCATGCGCCCTAGAGCCTGCGCTCCACAAGAGAGTAGTCCCTGCGAGCCACCAACAGAGAAAGCCCATGCAGTAACGAAGAGCTAGCCCAGCCAAAAATAAACAAATTACAATTAAAAAAGAAGAGGCAGCAGAACCAGCATCCAGCAGAGTTTTCAGCATATAGCAGGTATGTGAATTAAAATTTCTGCATAAATTAAAAGAAGGAAATAATCTCAGAACCCACAGGCAGATTCTTAATGGAGAGTGAGTGAGCAACAGTTCCTCAAGCCACAGAGGCTAAGCAAAGTAGGGATTTAAAAGAGGTGATTAAATCAGCAACTAGAAAAGTGAATAGTGCCCCTTTCTTACACTGTATAGAAAAAATCATTCCAAATGGAACACAGATCTAAATGTAACAGCAAAAACTATAGAATTCTTACAAGAAAGTGAATAAATCTTTGAGACCCTGGCTCAGGCAGTCTTATATGACACCGAAACAATAGCAACAAAAGAAAGAAAGAAAAAAAAGATAAACTGGCCTTCCTAAAAATTTAAACATTTGTGCTTCAAAGGATATATAAAGTCAAAAGACAACCCATAAAATGGGGGAAATTTTACAAATCATATATCTGAGAAAATCTTTACATCCAGAATATACAACTTACTTACTTCAAAAACTTGAAAGTCATCCAGCAACCTCAGTAGATGCCACAATGAACAGAACTGCCCAGCTGAGCCTAAATTCCTGACCCACAAAATCATAAAATATGAATAATAAAGCAGTGATTTTAAGCTGCAAAGTCCTGGAATGGTTTGTTATGCTGCAACAGATATCTAAAATACTGTTTGTGATAAGGGGAAGGAGAATGAAAGCAGCCAGAACCGCAAGCGAGACACTGTTCTTCACTCGTATCTGATCCTCTCGCCTCCCGTCTGTCAATATACTACTGTCGCCCTCACGTCACAGGTCGCTCAGCTACGAGGCCAGCAGGGCTGGGGCTGTAATGCAGGACTCCTGGCTGCAGAGCCTGTGTTTTTAACCTCTAAGCTGTACTGTAATTGATGATGATGACCACAGGGAGGGAAAACAACGTCCCCGAAGGGACGGCAAGGGGTGGAACTGAGGGCACAAATGCCTTAACAGGAGGACCCAACCTTGGGAATCTGGGGCTGGCACTGTTAGCTTTTTAATGTGCATGTGAACTGCCTAAGAATCACGTTAGGATACAAATTCATAGCATGAGACAGAGCCTGAGACCCTGCATGTTTCATGAGCTCCCTAGTGACACCAATGCCAATGAACTTGGACCACAATGTGAATCTCTGTGTTAGTCGCTCAGTCGTGCCCGACTTAAGACCACAATTTGAATAGTAAATCTTTAAAGAATAACCAGTTGAAGAAAACATCTTATTTTAAAGAGAAAGATCAATTTTGATACTGCTCTTCTGAAATCTAAAGATATGACAGCATACTTAAAGTAACACTATTTCGAGGACCTCAAAGTATAAAAACAGTGACTAAAAGACAATAAAACATAATAAGGGAACCAATGACCTAAAAACTTACCCTTCTCTGAACATATCATTTAAAATGTTTGTTTCATCTATTTAACCTAGTTTGTTCTTAAGGACCCAAAAAACAAAATATTATTCATGGTTGTCTGACATTTCTTCATTAGATATAAATGAAGCTGACCATTCTGAGCCAATGATAAAAATGCTCCAAAATGAATATTTCGGGGGAAAAAATACAAAAGATTACACAGTATTAAGAGTTCTCTATTACCAAATGAGTCTCAATTTTAAACCATTTTCATCAGTAAATAAGACAGAGGGGAACATTTTAGTGGCAACTACAGCTGCTTCCTGGTTCCCAGAGCTGACTGAAAGAAATGAATCTTTGTAAAACCAACATGTTAAAGATAAGGCAGAGATTGCTCTCAGTTTATACAAATTGCCATGTGAATGGAGTAAGATAAAAAACTGAAGACCAAATATACACATGATCCATTCCTTCAATAAGGAAGTCTATAAACTTAAGTCAAAATATACATATTCTGAGTCTAAGAAACAAGAATAAACATAATTCCACTTTTAAAGTACAAAACCTGTATTTGGTTGATTTTTTTTTTTTATTAATTATAGCTTCAAGTTTCATTGATGTAGTTTTTAAGCGTGTGTTAAGACAGCAAATTTTTCTAGAAAAATCTCTACGAAGAAATCATTACTTAACCCAAATTTTTAAAAAAGAAATGGAAAATATACAGACTAAAGAAACTTCCTGCAACATTAGAATGATTTTTAAATAGTTTAAAAAGATCAGTGTCCAACAATACATGAATGATTGTAATGTAATCTGTCCAATACAGTACTATGAAACTATGAATATTCTTTAGCGTAACATACCTGAGATTATAGAACATGTTTAAGTGAAAAACTATAATTTCCTATTCTACTACATAAAGTTGTCAATAGCATCACTGTAGTCACACACAGACAAGATGATACAATGGCAAATAAGCTGAATAAACTGATTCAAGAGAAGTGGGGATTAATGCTCCTCTAAGGGTAATGTTCCCAATCGCAATATTACATAGATAAAACTGCTGTAACTTAATCTGTGTAAATATTTTAAGATTTCACCAATCTTAAAATGTTGATACCCCAATCAATGAAATCTGAGGACAATACTTTCAAATAAACAAACGTGCACATCCAACAGAATCCAGAAGCCTGGAAGAACCATGGAGAACAGTGTGGCCTGCCCACAGGATACTGCATACTCACCCACTTCCCTCCATCTCTCCACGTCACTCTAACCTAGGTAATCAGCACTCGCCGCCTGGACACACAGTAGCCTCCTCATTAGCTTCTCTACTGCCCGTCTCTTTAACAACTGCCCCCACCAACCCACCTTTCACAGCTAGTACAGACAGAGTTCAAAATGTAAATCAGAGCATGTTATTCACCCCCCTACTTAAAACCTGACAAGGTCTCAGAAGGACCTTCGCTAGATCTTGCTTCAAATAAAGTGTAAAATAAAAATCTAAAAATGACATTCGAGACGATTAGAAATTTGAACAATAACAGGAATTGGATAGCTTTAAGTAACTGCTGCTAATTTTACGTCTAATATTATGGTTATATTAATACATACAGAAATGTTTACAGACAAAATAATGACATACGGAATCTGCCTAAACCGTGCATGGGATAGAGAGAGAGTGGAAGGACTGATGCTGAAGCTGAAACTGCAATACTTTGGCCACCTCATGAGACGAGTTGACTCACTGGAAAAGACTCTGATGCTGGGAAAGGTTGGGGGCGGGAGAAGGGGACGACAGAGAATGAGATGGCTGGATGGCATCACCGACTCTGTGGACATGAGTTTGAGTGAACTCCGGGAGTTGGTGACGGACAGGGAGGCCTGGCGTGCTGCGATTCATGGGGTCGCGGAGAGTCGGACACGACTGAGCGACTGAACTGAACAGTTACACAAAGTAAACAAGACTGGCCACGTTAGTAACTGCTGAGACCAGGTGAAGGGTCAACAGAGCTCACTACACTGCTCTACTCCGTGTGAGTCTGAGATGCTCCTAGAATAAAGCGCCTCCAGACCTTACACAAGCTGCACTCCGAGTGCCTTCAGATGGGCACATTTCAGCATGCTCTTTCAGACAGATATGACTGATATTGGGATGAAAGGATATTTTAAGATTAACTTTCCTTTTCTACTAACATCCCATCTAACCACTCTGCTGACAATGTTATTCAGGAAATAACACAAAGCGTGCCCTGGAATATTCTTTCCTAGCAAAGGTGTTCTAGCGCCAGTATGATTCACCTGTACTTACGTGTGATCAGATCAGAAACCAAACACATTTTTACATCTCTAAAACATCTAAGGAGCTAATTCTAAAGCTCTGAGGGTAGATTCAATTATTTCTTGGCATCTCCCTTCTGGCACAAACATTTTGAGAACTATTCCAACCATTCACATGATTTACTTTTGAATTCCTAAAAACAGAATACTCAAAGCAAAGGCTGAAACAAGAAGGTGGCCATGAACAAAATTCTCTAGGTAAATCAAATGCTAGAAGACCCAGAGGGTCTTTTCAGTTTCTAACTGTTCTTAAAATGAGCTCAGAAAACGTAAAGACAAGGAAAATAAACCTGGAGGCAGCAAACATGCTCATGTGGTAATAACAGCGGCAGCCTCTGCTGGTGTCCATGGGCCCCTCACCCGCAACTGCAGACAGCCTTTGGGACTGTCAACAGAAAAACAAGGAAAAGAGGCATCTATCTCTGCAGTCTCCTCCTCCATGTCCACCAACTCCTGATGCTTCATACATCTCATCAGAGCTGCTTTCCACATCCGGAGCAAGGCACCAGAGATAGAAAGTTACAAAAGGAGCAGGAGATTATAGACAAATAAATGTAACATAAATACCCTTCAAGCCATGAGAAATCTACTCATGCGTCAGCAGGGCAAAAGTGTCAAGGGAGGTAGAAAAGCAGAGCGAGGGTGTTATGAGTTGAATCATATGCCCCTAAATTCATGTTGAAGCCTTAACTCCCAGCTCCTCAGAATGTAACCTTATCTGGACACAGGTCACTGCAGACAGAATTAGTTAAGACGACGTCATGCTGGAACAGGGTGCGTCGCGAATCCAATACTGATCTCGGGCAGCCTTGGCCAGCAGCGGCCTGAAGCAGTGTTTTGGTTCCCAGCCAGAGATTGAGGTTAGACCACGGCAGTGATAGCACTAAATCCTAACCTCTACAGCACCAGGGACCAGTGGCCAGCGATGAGGCCCTGGCCCATCTGCTGTGTAGAAATGAACTTCCACATAAGAGACAGAGGATAATGAGACAAGTAAAGTGTTTATTAGGAGAAAAAAGAAGTACACACGGATAGACACATGGAAGGTTCAGAGAGACAGTCAGGCCCGCATGAGAGCTTGAATTGTTTTTATGGGGCACTTCTTCTGGGTTTCCTTTGGCCAATCATCTTGCTTTGCCTGGTTCTGAGTCCATACTTGGTTTATCTTGGGGTCCTCCCACGCATGAGAGCATCTCTCAGTCAAGGTAGATTTTAGCAAAGAGGCCTGTGGGTAGGCTGACACTGCTTACTGTAGATGGGAGGACCCCTCCCTTTCTGACCTCCAAGGAGCCTTTCTGGGCTCCTTGTGCAGTCAGGGAGGTCTCCGTGGTCTCTCTTCTGTGGACAGGCCTCAGCTCTCCTCCCTCTCGCTACTTTGGAATGTCTATCCACAGGGGAGGAACTCCAGCCACTCAGCCTGGGGCCCATCCAGCCCCTGCCTCAATCTGACTGGCATCCTTATGCAAGCGGGACCTCGGGACACAGAAACGACTACAGGGGGAAGGCCACATGGAACAGAGGCCCCCTCACCGTCTCAGAAGGAACCTGCCCTGCTGACACCCTGACCAGGCATGTCTGGTCTCCAGAACTGAGACGATAACCTCCTGGTTCAAGTCACCCAGGCTGTGGGGCTATTGATGGCAGCCCTGGGACACTGAGAGAGAGGGCCACGAGGAAAGCTTCACAGGAGAGATGCTTTTAGAGCTAAGTGGTACTTCCAGGTTGGCTTGGGGCAGGAGGCAGTCACTTGGTGAATGAGCATCTCTGGGAGGGCTCCGTAAGGTTTGCACCCAGAATGAAATAAGACACACTCAATTAAACAGAAGTGGGTCTCACAAAAAAAAAAAAGAGAGGGGGTGGACAGCTAGATGAGGTGATGTACTTGTTAAATAACTGGATCGTGGGAATCATTTCACAATGCATATACACATCAAATCATCATGCTGTATACTTTAAACATGTAACAGACAAATATACCTCAATAAAGCCAGAAAAAAAAGCACAAAACAAAACAAAAACAAGTGGCACCTTCGCTAGAAAGAGTGACAAGATTTTAAACAAGTTCGGAGGAGCCAACACTGAAGGCTGAGCCCAGGCAAAGCGCTGAGAACAGACAGCACAGACGGTCCACACCCTGTCCGGCGCCTCGGTGGGGAAGTAGAAGGGACAAAGAAGTCCTCATCAGAAACTCATCCCAAATCCTCAGAAACCTTCCACTGTGGAAGGGGTGCTCAGCCAGGCACTGAAAGGGGAAGTGCTAACGACCCTGACAAAGGGGCCCAGCGCTGCAGCCCCTCCCAGGCAAGGAGCTCAGCACAGTGAGTCACTGCTCTCACTGCCTACGGTCCACGCCCACAGAGGACACACACCTACCTGGTGTTTAAGATTCCTCTTCACACTTCAGGAAGTTCTGCGCCCTGCCTGGGGCCCCGCGGCTCACTGAAAGCCTTTAAGTACTCTGATCAGATCCCTTCTATTCCTGGGTCTCCAGATGTTCCCCTGCAGACGGAACTGCTCCAAAGTTCAAGATAAGCTCTGCTTACTAAGTGGTAATTACTGATCTAAAACTCATTTTTCACGTGTATTAACTCATTTTCCCTACAGACAAGGAAACTGAGAGGCACGAAGCAGTGAAGAGCCGACAGCAGAGTTACTGGGATCTTAACTCTGGCTGCCTGGCGCCAGGGCACCTGCTTTTAACACTGCCACACGTTCTCTCTCACCCTCACATGTCCACAAGCTCAAATCAGAAAAAAATGAAAAGGTAAAACTGAATCAAAACACTGCTCCCTAGCCGAGTTGCGTACTCTCATGATCCTTCCAATGAGGAACTATATGGGTGGGCCCTCTTGCTTCTCTCCTTTAGGATGAATGATTTAACAGGTTCCCAGCTTAAATCTTCCACACTTTATAATATTTTTACAGTTATATAGCTGCTGTTTTTCTTTATTATAGCTGCTGCTGCTGCTGCTAAGTCGCTTCAGTGGTGTCCGACTCTGTGCAACCCCATAGACAGCAGCCCACCAGGCTCCCGTCCCTGGGATTCTCCAGGCAAGAACACTGGAGTGGGTTCCCATTTCCTTCTCCAATGCATGAAAGTGAAAAATGAAAGTGAAGGCGTTCAGTCGTGTCCGGCTCTTAGCAACCCCACGGACTGCAGCCTACCAGGCTCCTCTGTCCATGGGAGTTTCCAGGCAAGAGTACTGGAGTGGGTCGCCAGTGCAACTTAATCAATTTTTTGGTGTATTACAGAGATTCCAATTACTTGCTGAAGGTTACACAGCCATGGTGGAAAAGCAAGACTCTTAAATTAAGACTATGGTTTAGAGACTGCACTCTTATTGCTTCTACTAAACAGCTTTTCTGTGCTGAGGAGAGTATTCTTCCCTCTGTGGACAGTAATGGGCAGAGGACAGACCCCTGGGCTAGGTATCAGTGGTCAGTTCCACTCGTTTCACCGTATAATTTCAACACTTAGGAAGTCCTCACCTATGAAGTAAAAATACCTTCTTAACCTAATGGTTGAATGAAAAAATGTATCTGAAAGCACCTAAGGGAAAAAACAATAAAATTGGATAGAGACTAGTCATCATCTCCATGACTCACAAACTCCATAGCAAATATTCCCCAAATCCAGCTGAGGAAGATGCAACTAGAAAATGCAAGGGATGAGAAGAGTGACCACTGCATGAACTGGATGAGGACAGTGCCACAGGCCACTGCAGAGGACACGCTTCCACACAGATTCGTTCACTCCGACAACCCAGCAAGAGCTCCTGACTTGTGAGTTCCTGAGGCCTCAAGATAAGGAAACGGCCTCAGGACCTAAACCCAAGACCACCGGTTCCAAATGCCACGCTTACCCACAACTGCCACACAGGAAGTCAAAAGGTGGACACTGGCCAAGAGCAGCCAGCACACTGGAGTATAACTCAGCACTACCTCCCCCAACAATGACCACACAATAGGCCTCAAAAAAATCTGCTAAGTGGGTGAATGGTGGACAGGAATATAAAATCATTTTCCATTACTAATTTCACAAAACTCTGCTAAATTCACTAAATTACTAAACTCAAAAAATTCATCCAAACAAACAAACAAACGCTCTTTGAAGTAACACTCATTACTTCCAGACAGCATGTGAGCTAATATTAGGCAGTATACTCTTAAGTGCTTTCAAGAAGTAACTCCACAAAGGAAAGGACAATTCAGAGTTCATGAGAGGACTCCGGGAGAAATAACTTTACGTGTTGCTGTTGTTAAGTCGCTAAGTCACGTATGACTCTATGAGGCCCCACGGGCTGCAGCATGCCAGGCTTCCTGTCCTTCCCTACCTCCCAGGTATCTCACAAATGAGCAAATAACTACCCTCCCCAGGAGGGGCTCCACCACAGTTACTACACTGATGCACGTATCTGAGATGTTCCCGCCCAGAACACATGCAGAAAAAAAGGAGAATTCAATTTTATCCTCTGACCACATCAACCACTTTCTCTATTTTAGTTCCTTCATGATACTGTTAACCGTCCTTCAATTACTTTACTATTTTAATTTTTTTAGCTATATTTTTCCTGAAGCAATGACTTTCAAAATTTACAGTTTAACTGAAACAAAACATTTTCTCAATTTCATTCCATGAGGGCACCTTACTATGTAAGAGTTTAAGTTAGATTTTTGTTTATCTTTCTGGGAAGGAGGCGGAAGGAAGCACCGTTGGCAGGGCTGTAAGTAAGGAAGATTAAAACACCACAAAAACAAGCAAGCAGCTTTTTCAGAATTTAACGGTCAGTAACTAAATGTTCCGATTTGTGAAGTAATTGGTTCTGTGGAAGACAAATGATAAAAGAAAGCTCTGAAGGCGTTACTCAGCCAAGACTAACAAACCGAGAACAAAACTGTTGAGAATGCTAAGATATACAGACTCTGTCCACACAAAGCTGGAATAGGAGCTGCTTCATCAACTCTAGGACTTCTGAAAACAGTGCCAGGTTTCCCACTTCACAGCGAGGCAGGAAGTATTTAAAATCACAAAAGTCAGTCTGAGTAAAAATCTGCCACAGGTTTCAGTTCAGTTCAGTTCAGTCGCTCAGTCGTGTCCGACTCTCCGCGACCCCATGAATCACAGCACGCCAGGCCTCCCTGTCCATCACCAACTCCCGGAGTACACTCAAACTCATGTCCACAGAGTCGGTGATGCCATCCAGCCATCTCATTCTCCGTCGTCCCCTTCTCCTCCCGCCCCCAACCTTTCCCAGCATCAGAGTCTTTTCCAGTGAGTCAACTCGTCTCATGAGGTGGCCAAAGTATTGGAGTTTCAGCTTTAGCATCAGTCCCTCCAATGAACATCCAGGATTGATCTCCTTTAGAATGGACTGGTTGGATCTCCTTGCAGTATAAGGGACTCTCAAGAGTCTTCTCCAACACCACAGTTCAAAAGCATCGATTCTTCGGCGATCAGCTTTCTTCACAGTCCAACTCTCACATCCATACATGACCACGGGAAAAACCATTGCCTTGACTAGACGGACCTTGGTCGGCAAAGTAATGTCTCTGCTTTTTAATATACTATCAAGGTTGGTCATAACTTTCCTTCCAAGGAGCAAGCGTCTTTTAATTTCATGGCTGCAATCAACATCTGCAGTGATTTTGGAGCCCAAAAAAACAAAGTCTGACACTGTTTCCACTGTTTTTCCATCTATTTCCCATGAAGTGATGGGACCAGATGCCATGATCTTTGTTTTCTGAATGTTGAGCTTCAAGCCAACCTTTTCACTCTCCTCTTTCACTTTCATCAAGAGGCTTTTGAGTTCCTCTTCACTTTCTGCCATAAGGGTAGTGTCATCTGCATATCTGAGGTTATTGATATTTCTCCCAGCAATCTTGATTCCAGCTTGTGCTTCTTCCAGCCCAGCGTTCCTCATGATGTACTCTGCATATAAGTTAAATAAGCAAGGTGACAATATACAACCTTGACGCACTCCTTTTCCTATTTGGAACCAGTCTGTTGTTCCATGACCGGTTCTAACTGTTGCTTCCTGACCTGCATACAGGTTTCTCAAGAGGCAGCCACAGGTTTACTCTCTGAAAACTATTACTATCAGCTGATGGAGACTGAAAACCCTTTATGCCATGAAATAATTATGAGCACACAAATTCTTAGTGGTCTCAATTTCACAAAAATAAGGATATACTATTAACTGAAAAAAAGCAAGGCACAGTGCTCACTTCAGCAGCACACATACTTAAAACTAGAGAAGATTAGCATGGCCTCTGGGCAAGGATGACACACAAACTGGTGACACGTTCCATAATTTCAAAAAAAGCAGGATACAGACAACAGCGTATCTAGAGTACCTCTTGCAGCGGGAGGAAAGATAAGAAAAACACTCATGTTTGCTTATATTTGCATAAAGAAATGTAGGAAGAAATGTACCAGAAATTTAACATGGTGGTTTGTACTTTTAAGGAATGGAGGGATCTGGGTAGACAGAGGACAGAGAAGGCCAGTAGAGTCTTTATTGTACAAACTTACATTTTTAAAGTTAAACTCATAAAAAGAAAAAATTTTTAAATAAAACACCATAAAGCACATAAATAAAATCCTAAGCATCACTGAAGGTACAACTCAACAGCATACGCAGTATCTTGTACTTCCAGCAGGATAATGACATGAAACATTTGTCTTAAAGTTTTATAATATACAGTCTGTTGGGCACCTACTGACCTGGGCAGTTCATCTTTCAGAGTCACCTCTGAACAACCATGACCAGGTCATGGCATCAGGAGAAAGATCAATAACCTGATACGCAGATGGCACCACCCTTATGGCAGAAAGCGAAGAGGAACTAAACCTCTAAATGAAAGTGAAAGAGACTGAAAAAGCTGGCTTAAAACTCAACATTCAGAAAACTAAGATCATGTGATCTGGTCCCGTAACTTCATGGTAAATAGATGGGGAAACAATGCAAACAGTGAGAAACTTTACTTTTGGGGACTCCAAAATCACTGCAGATGGTGACTGCAGCCATGAAAATAAAAGACACTTGCTTTTTGGAAGAAAAGCTATGGCAAAACTAGACAGTATATTCAAAAGCTGACAAATCACTTTGCCAACAAAGGTCCATCTAGTCAAGGCTATGGTTTTTCGAGTAGTCATGTATGAATGTGAGAGTTGGACTATAAAGAAAGCTGAGTGCCGAAGAATTGATACTTCTGAGCTGTGGTGCTGGAGAAGACTCTTGAGAGTCCCTTGGACTCCAAGGAGCTCCAACCAGTCCATACTGAAGGAAATCAGTCCTGAATATTCATTGGAAGGGCTGATGCTGAAGTAGAAGCTCCAATACTTAAGTCACCTGATGTGAAGAACTGACTCACTAGAAAAGACCCTGATGCTGGGAAAGGTTGAAGGCAGGAGGAGAAGGGGATGACAGAGGATGAGATGGCTGGATGGCATCACTGACTCAATGGACAGGAGTCTGAGCAAACTCCAGGAGTTGGTGATGGACAGGGAAGTCTGGTGTGCTTCAGTTCATGGGGTAGCAAAGAGTCAGACACAACTGAGCAACTGAACTGAACTTATATATACTGGCCCTATCCTGACTTTCAGGTGATAATATGTAGGTTCTAAAGAGACTGTCTTCTCTCAAGGTAGAAATATTAACCAAACTTTCAAGTGAGTTAAGAAAGTATTCAGTTAATGAGCCCCTCATAGTCAGTCTTCCAAAATGTTTCTGTTCACATCAGAAGTATTTATGATTGAATATTTCTTTAAATCAGTACCGGCTCCACTGTGCAGCCACTGCATATTTCCAACTTACCAAAAGCAATGCAGTTCTTGGCCTCTAAGCACAACAGGGCATTTCATCCCATAAGGAATCAAGGGGATATGAAGTACCTCCCTTCCCAAGTTAGGGAGTAACAGGCAAGGTTTACTGCTGAAGAACAGGGCACTTAGCACCTTGAAGTCTGAAGTTATCAGGGAAATACAGTCGAATTGATGCTTTTGAACTGTGGTGCTGGAGAAGACTTGAGAGTCCCTTGTACCGCAAGGAGATCCAACCAGTCCATTCTAAGGGAGATCGATCCTGGGTGTTCATTGGAGGGACTGATGCTAAAGCTGAAACTGCAATACTTTGGCCACCTCATGCGACGAGTTGACTCACTGGAAAAGACTCTGATGCTGGGAAAGGTTGGGGGCGGGAGGAGAAGGGGACGACGGAGAATGAGACGGCTGGATGGCATCACCGACTCTGTGGACATGAGTTTGAGTGAACTCCGGAAGTTGGTGATGGACAGGGAGGCCTGGCGTGCTGTGATTCATGGGGTCGCGGAGAGTCGGACACGACTGAGCGACTGAACTGAACTGAACTGATTCATTCTGAAAGCCGTCCACAGTCTAAGCATCTTACACTGCTGCCTGGTGCACAGGAGGTGCTCAACAACACAGTGAAAAGCCTAAGAGCTGCAGGCAGTACAGCAGGCCTGAGGACCCTGAGAGCCTTTCTGACACAATGCTATAAAGACCTCCGTAGTAGTTTAAACCTAACCCCTTCATTTCAGAACTAGGAAAACTGAGGCTCAGAAAGGGCAGAAGATGGGCCTGGGCACACTGGGAATCACGGGCAGAGAGCAGCAGCCTGGTGTGTCTGAGGTCAGGCTGAGGGCAAGCCGGAGGTCCACTGCGCTGCTTGCCGCTGGATCCTGAACTTCTAAAGTCGCTTAACTTCTCTCTGAACATCAGTTTCATCACCTATAAATGGATGCTGTCATGGAAACCTCAAAGGCTATTATAAGAATCAGAAATGCTACTTACAGAGTACTTAGCACTGTTTGCCAGTGGACACACATTAAAGGGCAGCTATGATTACTGAACAAAGCTGGGTCCAAAGTGTCCTGGTCAGGTTTTATGGACATTCCACAACACCAAATTCCCTCTCGCTTGCTTGATTTTTATTGTTGGTGAGAAATAACTGAAAATTTCGGATATCTATCACAACTACAACTGGTTTCAAAAACATATTAAAAGATGTTTTCTTGTATGTATAATTTCTCATTGTTATTACCACCACAGGAATTTCCTATCTTAATATCCAAAATACTTCTGAAGGCTTTAATAATTCCAAATGATATCTGAAGGGGAAAATCATGAAGGTCTTAAACTGAATGAAATGGCCCAATTTTCATTTTCTCATAATATGAAAAAATGGTCAAAATGAACTGAAACAAAGGAAAATTATACCTTAAACTGCATATATTTTATTAGTCTTTATTTAATCAAAATGTGCCATTTCACCAAACATGACACTACCGAGGTAGGGGAGATCTCAAACCCTCGAAGGCTCCGTCCACATCTGGGCCACAGAAGCGGCAGGTCCCAGAGCTAACTTTTCAAACGCAATGGAAGTAGGAGCTGAAGGGTATCCTCAATGAACGCCTACTGAGCTCCTTTTGTTGCTGTTCAGTCACTAAGCCGTGTCCGACTCTTTGCGACCCCACGGACTGCAGCATGCCAGGGTCCTCTGTCCTTCACTGTCTTCTGGAGTTTGCTCAAACTCATGTCCACTGAGCTGGCAATGCTATCTAACCATCTCACCCTCTGTCGCCCCCTTCTCCTCCTGCCCTCAATCTTTCCCAGCATCAAGGTCTTTTCCAGTAAGTCGACTCTTCGCATCAAGTGGCCAAAGTACTGGAGCTTCAGCTTCAGCATGAGTCATTCCCATGAATATTCAGGACTGACCTCCTTGAGGACTGACTGGCTGGATCTCCTTGCAGTCCACGGGACTCTCAAGAGTCTTCTCCACCCACAGTTCGAAAGCATCAATTCTTTGGCACTCAGCCTTCTTTACTGTCCAACTCTCATGCCGATACATGACGACTGGAGAAACAATAGCTCTGACCAGAAGGACCTTCGTTTGCAGAGTGCTGGATGCCTCCCTTTGTTTGCAGAGTGCTGGATGCCTCTGCTTTTGACTGTGCTATCTAGGTCTGTTGGGTATATCCTTCCCTTCCTCCTTTGCCTTCTGCTTTTCTTTTCAGCTATCTGTGAGGCCTCCTCAGACCACCACTTTGTCCTCTTGCATTTCTTTTTCTTGGAGATGGTTCTGGTCACTACCTCCTGTACAATGTTACAAACCTCCATCCACAGTTCTTCAGGCACTCTATCAAATCTAATCCCTTGAATCTATTCATCATCTCCACTGTATAATAAGGGATTTGATCCAGGTCATACTTAGTCTAGTGGTTTTCCATACTTTCTTCAATTTAAGTCTGAATTTGGCAATAAGGAGTTCATGATCTAAGCCACAGTCAGCTCCTGGTCTTGTTTTTGCTGACTGTATACAGCATCTCCATCTTTGGCTGCAAAGAATATAATCAAGCTGATTTCGGTATTGACCATCTGGTGATGTCCATGTGTAGAGTGATCTCTTGTGTTGTTGGAGGAAGGTGTTTGATATGACCAGTGGGTTCTCTTGGCAAAGCTGTTAGCCTTTGCCCTGCTTCATTTTGTACTCCAAGGCCAAACTTGCCTGTTACTCCAGGTATCTCTTGATTTTCTACTTTTGCATTCTAGTCCCCTCTGATGAAGAGAACCTCGTTTTCTGGCATTAGTTCTAGAAGGTCCTGTAGGTCTTCACAGAACGGGTCAACTTCAGCTTCTTCAGCATTAGTGGTTGGGGCACAGACTTGGATTACTGTTGAATGGCTGGAATGGTTTGAATGTTGAATGGTCCAGAATCAGTGAACTAAAATGGATGGGAATGGGTGAATTTAATTCAGATGAGCATTACATCTACTACTGTGGGCAAGAATTCCTTAGAAAAAATGGAATAGCCCTCATAGTCAACAAGAGTCTAAAATGCAGTACTTGGATGCAATCTCAAACACAACAGAACGATCTCAGTTAGTTTCCAAGGCAAACCGGCTCTGTAAGCTTGGGTAAATTTCTTAATTTCCCTGATCTCACCTTCCACATCTGAACTAATAAAGCTAACAAAACGTACCCCCTCATAATGTGTGCAAAATGTCTAGCACGAATGTCTGACCAACTAACTACATACTTACACACCAAGTGTCAGTTGTTAGTACTACCTTCAGAAATTCACTGTCTCCCCTATTAGAATGCAAGCTCTCCAGAGAGTAGGAGACTTACCTCTCTCACTCACTACTGTCTGCACAAGGCTAACACCTAGTAGGCCCTCAATAAATATACACTGAGGAGCAAATACACACTCAGGTCTCACATTTTGGACTGGCAATGCTAATCTAAGTCTGGATTCCAGAGGCATCTGACTGTAAGAAAAGTCATCACTTTGCCCCATTCAGTCAAAACTGACGTATGACCAACAGACCCTGGGGACACAAGCAGTTCACTAAACAGACTCCAAATCTCAGTCCACCACTCACAAGGAAGCTCCAGGCTGCAAACCAACAATCTATGTGTCAAACTGGGTGTTATGTTTCAAGTTACCTGGGTATTATGTTTCTAAGAATTACGTCAATTCCCAAAGTTGGTAGACAAAACTAAAGCTGTATCTATCTCTACCTGACTGATTTTGGAGACTTAAATAAGGATAACTCCCAAGGTCAGGAATTAAGAAAAAGGAGAAATCTAGACTTATGGTACCAGAGGCCCAGAAAGACTGCAGAGATCCAGCCAAGCAAGTCAGGAAGCATAGGCTGACCAGACATATGTGAGTATAGAAAATTCTATAGACACTTCATACGGAAGCCACTCTGCAACCTAGCTAAACATATCAGGAAGGACTAACAACACGAGCCTACGGTGAGAATGTTTTTACCATGAAGTGACAATAGGCCCAGCAGTACTATCACTGTTAGCCAGAATGTGACCCAGTTTTGAAATGAACAAATAAACTGTTCTTTCCCAAGTACGATATACTGCGGGTCTAGGAAAATCTAGGCACCTTGGCCTTGCAGTTTGACCTTCCGGGATTAATAAAGGAGAGAAATACTCCATTTAGTCAACTGTTCAATCCTAAGCCTCAAATGAGTAATCATGCTTCATTTACTTAGGGGAGGCAATTCTCCTCAGGGCCCAAAAGTGTGACAATACCTCAAACTGATTTCCACACAACAGTTCAGAACATTCTGAAAACCTACAACATACTTTCGAGTAAACATAGACATTTTAGGATTCAGTGAACTAAAATGGACCAGAATAGGTGAATTTAATTCAGATGACCAGATACATCTACTACTGTGGGCAAGAATACCTTAAAAGAAATGGAGCAGCCCTCACAGTCAACAAGAGAGTCCAAAATGCAGTACTTGGGTGCAAACTCAAAAACGACAGAATGATCTCTGTTCATCTCCAAGGCGAACCATTCACTATCGTAGTAATCCAAGTCTATGCCCCCACCAGCTGAAGAAGCTGAAGTTGAATGGCTCTATGATGATCTACAAGACCTTCTAAAACTAACACCAAAAAAAGATGTCTTTTTCATCATAGGGGACTGGAATGTAAAAGTAGGAAGTCAAGAGATACCTGGAGTAACAAGTTTGGTCTTGGGAGTACAAAATGAAGCAAGGCAAAGGCTAACAGCTTTGCCAAGAGAACCCACTGGTCATAGCAAACACCTTCCTCCAACAACACAAGAGATCACTCTACACATGGACATCACCAGAAATCAGCTTGATTATACTCTTTGCAGCCAAAGATGGAGAAGCACTATGCAGGAAGCAAAAACAAGACCTGGGAGCTGACTGTGGCTCAGATCACGAACTCCTCATTGCCAAATTCAGACTTAAATTGAAGAAAGTGGGGAAAACCACTAGACCGTTCAGGTATGACCTAAATCAAATCCCTTAATGATTATACAATGGAAATGACAAACAGATTTAAGGGATAGAGTTCCTGAAGAACTATGGACGGAGGTTCATGACACTGTGCAGGAGGCAGTGATAAAAACCATCCCCCAAAAAAGAAATACAAAAAGGCAAAACGGTTTTCTGAGGAGGCGTTACAAATAGCTGAGCAAAGAAGAGAAGCTAAAAGCAAAGGAGAAAAAGAAAGATATACCCATTTGAATGCAGAGTTCCAAAGAACAGCAAGGAGAGATAAGAAAGCCTTCCTCAGTGATCAATGCAAAGAAACAGAGGAAAACAACAGAATGGGAAAGACTAGAGATCTCTTCAAGAAAATTAGAGATACCAAAGGAATATTTCATGCAAAGATGAGCACAATAAAGAACAGGAACAGTGTGGACCTAACAGAGCAGAAGATATAAGAACAGGTGGCAAGAATACACAGAACTATACAAAAAAGATCTTCATGACCCAGATAACCACGGTGGTATGACAACCCACCTAGACCCAGACGTCCTGGAATTCGAAGTAAAGTGGGCCTTAAGAAGCATCACTATGAACAAAGCTAGTGGAGGTGATGGAATTCCAGCTGAGCTACTTCAAATCCTAAAAGATGATGCTGTTAAAGTGCGGCATTCAACATGCCAACAAATTTGGAAAAATCAGCAGTGGCCACAGGACTGCAAAAGGTCAGTTTTCATTCCTATACCAAAGAAAGGTAATGCCAAAGAATGCTCAAAGGCTAAAGCCTTTGACTGTGTGGATCACAATAAACTGTGGAAAATTCTTAAAGACATGGGAATACCAACCACCTTACCTGCCTCATGAGAAGAATCTGTATTCAGGTCAAGAACCAACAGTTAGAACCAGACAAGGAACAATGAACTGCTTCCAAACTGGGAAAAGAAAACATCAATGTTGTATACTGTCACCCTGCTTATTTAACTTCTACGCAGAGTACATCATGCGAAATGCCGGGCTGGATGAAGCACAAGCTGGAATCAAGATTACTGGGATAATATGAATAACCTCAGAAATGCAGATGACACCACCATTATGGTAGAAAGCAAAGAGGAACCTAAGAGCCTCTTGATGAAAGTGAAATAGGTGAGTGAAAAAGCTGGCTTAAAACTCAACATTCAGAAAACTAAGATCACAGCATCTGGTCCCATCAATTCATGGCCAACAAATGGGGAAACAGTGGAAACACAAGAGGTTTTATTTTCTTTGGCTCCAAAATCAGTGCAGGTGGTGACCACAGCCATGAAATTAAAGATGCTTGCTCCTAGGAAGAAAAGATATGACCAACCCAGACAGCATATTAAAAAGCAGAGCTATTACTTTGCTGACAAAGGTCCATCCAGTCAAGGCCATGGTTTTTCCAGTAGTCATGTATGGATTTGAGAGTTGGATCATAAAGAAAGCTGGGCAGCAAAGAATTGATGCTTTTAAACTGTGGTGTTGGAGAAGATTCTTGAGGGTCCCTTGGACTGCACGGAGATCAAACCAGTCTACCGTAAAGGAAATCAGTCCTGATTATTCATTGGAAGGACTGATGCTGAAGCTGAATTCCCAATAGCCACCTGATGCGAAGAACTGACTCACTGGAAAAGACCCTGATGCTGGGGAAGATTGAGGGCAGGAGGAGAAGGGGACGACAGAGGATGAGATGTTGGGTGGCACCACGGACTCAATGGACCTGAGTTTGAGTTTCAGTGAGCTCTGGGAGATGGTGATGGACAAAGAAGACTGGTGTGCTTCAGTCCATGGGGTGCAAAGAGTTGGACACAACTGAGTGATTGAGCTGAATAGCATATTTTAACAAGTCAATAAAAATACAAAGCACTCTCAAATAACTGCAACAGCATAAATAAATAACCCCCCAAAAGTTATCCTTTTAAAAAATTCTAGTGTAGGATCTTGCCTAGAGCGAGAGCTCAAAAAACAGTTGCTAAATCAAACAGTGTAAATTGGAAAGGAAAGTTTACAGCTTAAGTAACTCTCCACATGGGTTAGGATGAAATACAAAGTTTCAGTTCCTTTTTAGCTCACAAACTCTGCAAAGGAAGCAGAGGTTATCAGAAAAATTTCCCTTCTTTGATGGATCGGAAGTGGCTGCTTTATTTGGTATTTCTGTGATTAGCAGGAAAGGATGAATGCTTTTTATATTTTTATTTACATCTGAAATTTCCATTGCTAAGTCGCTTCAGTCATGTCCGACTCTGTGCGACCCCACAGACGGGAGCCCACCACGCTCCCTCGTCCCTGGGATTCTCCAGGCAAGAATACTGGAGTGGGTTGCCATTTCCTTCTCCGGAAATTTCCATTAGTATCTATTAATTTCTCTGTCCACCTGCCTGTCTATTGAAATCTTGATGTATTTATTCCTACAAATTTGAATTAAACTGATATATTTACAATGACTTTTTGTCATATTTGACATTTCCAGACTATTATCTTCCATAGCTTTATTTTTCAATGAGCAAACATTTTAATATTTTGGTCTGCAAACCTCTTCCTTCGAATTCTTCTGCTTTTAAATAGAAAGCTATTCCTTCATTGGACATGTATGAGAAACTGTTTTAAGACAGTTTTAGGAATTATCTCTGATAAACACTATTTTGCTTTTTCTCTACAGTCTCTATAATTTTAAACATCTTTCCTGAATCCATTTGGAATTTATTGTGATGACTCTTTTCCAGTTATTTCACGGCCTTCTCCCTGGAGACTGAGGGGTGTGTTTCTCCCTCCCCACCAGGCCCAGTGGTGAACGTTTCAACTACGCTCCAGCAGCACCCACTACTGCCTCATAATCTTCACTGTCACCTTTTTCACCTCAGTTTCCTCATTTTTAATAAAATATACTCAAATCATGCTTCAAGGCTGTTGGGACAATTAAAATAAGTATAAACTAACTAGTACAATGTCTGACACTATGAGTACCCGACAAACAGGAAATCTTTTAATTACCTAATATCTGATGAGATTGTGAAAGTAGTTGCTAAAAAAGTTCATTTCTAAAGCTTCAAGAACATTAAGTTTAACCAACTAAAAGTTAAAATACATCAATTAAAAACATATTAAAACTACTGCGTTCTATCAACACATGGAGCACAAATAGAGAAGAAGTTTCTCACTCTAACTCAATTTCTAAATCAATACTGTAGTGTAGGTCACTGAAAGAGACTTGGGTGTGGTTTTAAAAACAACTCTGGGTGAGGCAGCCAAAGATAAGCCAACCAACCATCTGTTCAACTGAACAAATTTAAGTGAACTGTATTGCACCCTATTCTGTTTATATTTCCAAAATCTGAGAGATAATATTGATACACAAAACATCTGGCTTGGGTCTTCATAAAAATTCCCCTACTCTCAATGCTGATTAATAAATGTGCTCAATTCATATCTAGAGTAGAGACCCTCAAGCCAAGCTTCCTGGGTTCTGATCCCAGTTTACCATTTTCTAGCTGGTAACCTTAGCCACGTTTTTAATGTCTCTATAAACTTCCCAGGTGGCTCAGCGATAAAGAATCCGCCTGCCAATGCAAGAGACAGGAGAGGCGGGTTCAATTCATGGGTGGGGAAGATCTCCTGGGTAAAGAAATGGTAACCCACTGCAGTATTCTTGCCTGGAAAATCTCATGGACAGAGGAGCCTGCAGGCTACAGTCCACGGGGTCACAAAGGGTCCAACACAACTGAGCAACTGAGCACACACACACGCACGCTATGCTTCAGTTTCTTCACCTGCCAGTGGGAATGATATTATTATCTACGTCCTTAAGATTAAATGAGTTAATTTATGTCAATGTTTCATACAGTGCTTGGTTCACAGTAAACAGAATCGGTGGTTGCTGTTGTTGCTCATTATTATTATTACAAGCAGCATTAGCATCTTTAAAGACTGACTGAGGGCTTCCTTGGTAGCTCAGTGATAGAGTCCACTTGCCAATTCAAGAGACAGCGGCTTGACGCCTAGTCCAGGAGGATCCCACACCTGTGGAGCAGCCAAGCCCACGCACCACAAACACTGAGCCTGCACCCCAGAGTGTGGGGACCACAGCCACTGAGCCCCTGTGCTACGACGACTGCGGCCTGTGCGGAGGGGGCTCCAGGAGGGGCCACTGCAATGAGAAGCCTGCCCGCCACAGTCAGAGGAAGCCTCACAGCAGTGACCCAGCACAGCCAAAATAAATAAGTAAAAAGAACGCTAGAACAACATTCTACGACGGACACTGTCCTTCTCAATACAAGCACAGGGAACACACAGCAGTGCCATTTTTGAGTTCCGTATTACAGATATATCACTGCTCTGTACTGTTAATTTTTAATACAATTCCTAGACTTCAAGCTTACTGAAGCAGGGAGCTATTAAATGCTTTACCTTCCAAAATTCCCAACACAATTCTCTGAACACAGATTTTTAATAATGCTGATTAAATTAACATAACAGAAATAAAGAGCAGTGAGACAAAACCTCATAAGTACACATTTTTTAGCACCAGAAAGAACTTGAGAAACCACGTGATCATTTTATAGATGAAAAAACTGCACACATGACTTTACCCAAGTCTCATATGCTGGTCAAGCTGTAACTCGCTCTTTCCTGTACCAAAAACATCAACTCCACTGACTTTCAAACTGTGCATTTGAGAATCACCTCATACTAAACATCCATTTCCTAAGTTTTATACCAATATACAACCACTATTCCCATTACTAACAAATACCATTTGGAGAGCTCAAGTAAGAAATAAAATTTTAGAGTCCCCACCACTCAAAAAGATGTTCCATACTGTTTTTTTTCTAAATATTATTTGCATGTAAGAAATACATAAAACCTCCAAGGGCAAAACAACAACTACAGCAGTAACAGCCAAAACCTTAAGACTGAAACCAGAACTCTGAACTGGAATCACTCACAGAAAGTGACATGACCAGAGGTCAAATGACAAAAATCTCAGTTCAGTTCAGTCGCTCAGTCATGTCCAACTCTCTGCGACCCCATGAATCGCAGCACACCAGGCCTCCCTGTCCATCACCAACTCCTGGAGTTCACTCAAACTCACGTCCATCGAGTCAGTGATGCCATCCAGCCATCTCATTCTCTGTCCCCTTCTCCTCCTGCCCCCAATCCTCCCAGCATCAGGTTCCTTTCCTGATGAAAAGTGAGTCAACGCTTTGCATGAGGTGGCCAAAGTATTGAAGTTTCAGCTTCAGCATCAGTCCTTCCAATGAACACCCAGGACTGATATCCTTTAGGATGGACTGGTTGGACCTCCTTGCAGTCCACGGGACTCTCAAGAGTCTTCTCCAGCACCACAGTTCAAAAGCATCAATTCTTTGGCCATCAGCTTTCTTCACAGTCCAACTCTCACATCCATACATGATCACTGGAAAAACCATAGCCTTGATTAGATGGACCTTTGTTGGCAAAGTAATGTCTCTGCTTTTTAATATGCTATCTAGGTTGGTCATAACTTTCCTTCCAAGGAGTGTTTTTAATTTCATGGCTACAATCACCATCTGCAGTGATTTTGGAGACCAAAAAAAATAAAGTCTGACACTGTTTCCACTATTTCCCCATCTATTTCCCATGAAATAATGGGACCAGATGCCATGATCTTAGTTTTCTGAATGTTGGGCTTTAAGCCAACTTTTTCACTCTCCTCTTTCACTTTCATCAAGAGGCTTTTTAATTCCTCTTCACATTCTGCTATAAGGGTGGTGTCATCTGCATATCTGAGGTTACTGATATTTCTCCCGGCAATCTTGATTCCAGCTTGTGCTTCTTCCAGCCCAGCGTTTCTCATGATATACTCGGCATATAAGTTAAATAAGCAGGGTGACAATATACAGCCTTGACGGACTCCTTTTCCTATTTGGAACCAGTCTGTTGTTCCACGTCCAGTTCTAACTGTTGCTTCCTGACCTGCATACAGGTTTCTCAAGAGGCAGGTAAAGTGGTCTGGTATTCCCATTTCTTTCAGAATTTTCCACAGTTTATTGTGATCGACACAGTCAAAGGCTTTGGCATAGTCAATAAAGCAGAATTAGATGTTTTTCTGTAACTCTCTTGCTTTTTACATGATCCAGCGATGTTGGCAATTTGATCTCTGGTTCCTCTGCCTTTTCTAAATCCAGCGTGAACATCTGGAAGTTCACGGTTCAAGTATTGCTGAAGCCTGGTTTGGAGAATTTTGAGCATGACTTTACTAGCGTGTGAGATGAGTGCAATTGTGCGGTAGTTTGAGCATTCTTTGGCATTGCCTTTCTTTGGGATTGGAATGAAAACTGACCTTTTCAGTCCTGTGGCCACTGCTGAGTTTTCCACATTTGCTGGCATATTGAGTGCAGCACTTTCACAGCATCATCTTTCAGGATTTGAAATAGCTCAACTGGAATTCCATCACCTCCACAGGCTTTGTTCGTAGTGATGCTTCCTAAAGCCCACTTGACTTCACATTCCAGGATGTCTGTCTCTAGGTGAGTGATCTCACCATCGTGATTATCTGGGTCATGAAGCTCTTTTTGTACAGTTCTCCCATGTATTCTTACCACCTCTTCTTAATATCTTCTGCTTCTGTGAGATCCGTACCATTTCTGTCCTTTATCGAGCCCATCTTTGCATGAAATGTTCCCTTAGTATCTCTAATTTTCTTGAAGAGATCTCCAGTCTTTCCCATTCTGTTGTTTTCCTCTATTTCTTTGCATTGATCACTAAGGAGGGCTTTCTTATCTCTCCTTGCTATTGTTTGGAACTCTGCATTCAGATGGGTATATCTTTACTTTTCTCTTTTGCTTTTCGCTTTTCTTCTTTTTTCAGCTATTTGTAAGCCCTCCTCAGACAACCATTTTGCCTTGTTGCATTTCTTTTTCTTGGGGATGGTCTTGATCCCTGCCTCCCATACAATGTCACGAACGTCCGTCCATAGTTCATCAGGCACTCTGTCTATCAGATCTAGTCCCTTGAATATATTTCTCACTTCCACTGTATAATCATAAGGGATTTGATTTAGGTCATACCTGAATGGTCTAGTGGTTTTCCCTACTTTCTTCAATTTAAGTCTGAACTTGGCAATAAGGAGTTCATAATCTGCGCCACAGTCAGCTCCTGGTCTTGTTTTTGCTGACTGTATAGAGCTTCTCCATCTTTGGCTGTAAAGAATATAATGGACTGGAATGGGTGAATTTAACTCAGATGACCATTATATGCTACTACTGTGGGCAGGAATCCCTTAGAAGAAATGGAGTAGCCATCATGGTCAAGGAAAGAGTCCGAAATGCAGTACTTGGATGCAGTCCCAAAAATGACAGAATGATCTCTGTTTGTTTCCAAGGCAAACCATTCAATATCATGGTCATCCAAGCCTATGCCCCAACCAGTAACTATGAAGAAGCTGAAGTTGAACGGTTCTATGAACACCTACAAGACCTTTTAGACCTAACACCCAAAAAAAATGTCCTTTTGTCCTTTTCATTACAGGGGACTGGAATGCAAAAGTATGAAGTCAAGAAACACCTGGAGTAACAGGCAAATTTGGCCTTGGAGTACGGAATGAAGCAGGGCAAAGGCTAATAGAGCTTTGCCAAGAGAACGCACTGGTCATAGCAAACACCCTCTTGCAACAATACAAGGGAAGACTCTACACCTGGACATCATCAGATGGTCAACACCGAAATCAGATTGATTATATTCTTTGCAGCCAAAATGTCAGTTGGTAGAGGCAAAAAAAGGAGTAGGTGATGAGCTGAACTCTATCAGGGGTGGAAATGGTCTCAGGCTGAATAATCTTGGGTCACAGTAGAAGAAAACAAAATCATCTCAGGAAAAAACATCCTCAGGTTATCCCACAGGTTAAGAACAACCAAATATGGGTTCCAAGTTAAAAACTGAATAAACCCAAAAACAATCTCCATAACTGACAGTCACTGAAGAAATAAATATAGGTCAGGGCCCTCAAAGACTTCAGATATTAGCATTATCAAACAAGACACAGAATAACTATGTATGAAGTGCTTAAAAACCAATTAATCATAAATGTGACAATGCCCAGGGACTATCTAAAATAAGCAAGAAGAGCTGAAAAAGAAACCAAACAACTTTTAGAAATGAAATAATTTAGAAACAAACATGTTTAATCAACAACGAATTAATAGCAGATTTCGTAGAAACAGGAATCAGTGCATTAAAAGACGGATGTGAGAAGACGTTAACCAGGGAACAAGCACAGAGAGAGACAAAGAGACGCAGAGCATGACAGAAGGCAGAGCAATATATGCAGGGACCGGCTGACAAGGCTACACAACGCAAAGACAGGAATCCACAAACGTCAAGCAAAGGAAACACCTGCCTCACGAACACTGCAATCACACTGCAGCATAGCTGAGGCAGAACTTTCTAGTTCTTTCTAAAAGCAGACAAAGGAAAAAACAGACAGCACCTGCCTAGGAATAACAATCTGACTATCGGCAAACTTGGAACAGAAACAACAAAAGTAGAGAACCTACTGCAAGGGAAACAACCGTCAATCTAGATTTCTATACCAAGCAAAACTGTTTTTGGAGAATGCCTATGAGATAATGTCATTCCAGATAAACAGAAACAGAGCTGCTACCTACAAACATACAGGAAAGGAGTTTCTAATGAAGAAAAGGGATTCCCTGGAGGCTCAGACGGTAAAGAGTTCACCTGCAATGCAAGAGACCTGGGTTCAATCCCTGGGTCAGCAAGATCCCCTGAAGGCAATGTCAACCCACTCCAGTATTCTTGACTGGAGAATGAAGAAAAAATGATCCCAAGGTAAAAATCAGAAAAGCAGTACACATCGTGAGTAAAGAAACTGCTAAATGTGAAAGCGAATCTAAAAATGGTTTTGAAAAATATAATGATGATGCTGTCCAATCTGGGAGTTTAAAAAATAAAAGGCTAGACTAAAATACTGGACAAAGTAGCAAGTAACTTGATCACTGGAGCAAGTAACTTGATCACTGGATTTAACTGGAATTAAAGTATTTTAATGTCTGTTTTGTCTGATAGTGGAATATGAAACGAATATCACTTTGTTAAATATGCATGGCAAAATTTCAAGGACAACCATGAAAAGAACATAATAGATTATGTAACTTCCAAACCACCAAGGAGAATACATGATAAAAAACAAGCCAAACAACATGGTTCTCCAAAAAAGGCAAGAATGGAGGGGGCGAAATTACAAATAGAAGACAAATTGTAAGATGACAGAAAAAGTACAAATCTATCAGAATCACAATAAATGGAAATGTTATTTTACACCAGTTAAAAGACAGATAGAATACCCACTGTGGTAGGTTTGGTGACGATCCCCAGAGAAATCAGTCCTAATCCCTGTTACCAACAACCTTACTTTATGTTGCAAAGATTCTGGAAATGTAATTAAGGTACTGAGAATGGTGAGCTTATCCTGGATTACCAGGATGGACCCTAAACGCAATCGCCAGCATCCTTACAAAAAGGAGGCAGACGGAGATGCTGGCTACAAAAACAAGAGAAGAGGGCAATCTGACCAGGACCTCAGAGAATGGAGTGATGCCGCTACAGCCAAAGAACGCTGACAGCCATTAGAGTCAAGAACAAACTCTCTCCTCTACAACTCAAGAGGAAGGACGTTCCCATCAACACAGAGATTTTGGCTTGGTGATACTGGTTTTGGATTTCTGGCCTCCAGAATGGTGAGAGACAATTTCTCTTGTTTTAAAGCACCAAGTTTGTGGTAATCTGTTAAAGCAGCCACAGGAAAAAAAAAAAAAAATATATATATATATATAATCATAAGACATAAGAAAAGAACATAAAAAGTTTGAAAGTAAATGGATGAAAATATGCATACCAAGCAAACAACCAAAGGAAAGCTGGAATATCTATATTAATGTTGAGATAATAAAGACCATGGAAAAGAAAATCATTTCTTTAGAATGGTTGCGCCATTCTAAAAAGTGATAAAAAAAATTTCAACTAACAATATTCATTTATATATGCCTAACAAAATGGTGTCAACACATATAAAGCAAAAACAGTAAAAACTCAGAAAATGAAAATCTACCATCATAATGGTGGGCTTCCCAGGTGGCTCAGTGGGAAAAGAATCTGCCTGTAATGCAGAAGACATGGGTTCGATCCTTGGGTTGGGAAGATCCCCTGGAGGAGGGAATGGCAACCCACTCTAGTATTCTTGCCTGGAGAATCTTACGGACGGGCTATAGTCCACAGCCTGGAGGGCTATAGTCCACAGGGTCACAAAGAGTTGGACATGACTGAACTGAGTGAGCACGCATGCATGCACCATCATAATGGGTAGTTTAACCCATAATGCAGAGATTAACACCAAATCATTAGCTAATTATTAACAGGCACTGAACTGAACAGGCAAAACAGTAAAAAAAAAAAAAAATCAGCAAGCAGTAAACAGAAAAAAAGAACAATGTAATCAAAACATCATCAGAAGTATACAGAACTTTGCAGCTCCCTGCTTTCCAAAACAAAACATGCGAGTCCCCTGGCAGCCCAGGGGCTAGGATTCAGCACTTTCACTGCTGTCCCAAACTGAGTGGGGGAACTGAGACTCACGAGCCTTGCAGCAGAGTCAAAATAAATAAACAAATATTTTGAAAATGACATCCTTAAAAAAATTCTTCTCTAAAATACTATGAATCTTTATTAAACATGCACCTCACGTCTGGATGGAACTAAAAATCTCAACAAATTCCAGAGAATTGGTACATACAAAACATCACTCTGATCACAATGTAATTAAAACAAGTCGGTACCAATCTTTTAAAACATATATTTGGAAATTTAAAAGCACACTTTTAAACAATGTCAGGCCAAAGAAGGAATCATAATGAAAATTTGAACACACATAATAAAAATATTATACTTTGAAACTGCTGGGTTTACTAAAGACCTACTTCTAGAGAAATGCATAGCCTTCAACGTTTCTACAGAAATGGATAGCCCTCAACACTTCTATTAAAAATAAGTATGCGATCAACTTCTAAGAAGTCAGAAAAAGAATAAACTCCAAACCACTCAGCAATCAAACTATGCTTTATATAATTTCTAATCCTTGAAACTACTCTGAAAGTTAGATTATAGCTTAGACTATATAGCTACAAATGTTCTGCTTATCTGAATTTAAAAGCACTAACCAAATTCGCTGACCATCCAGTGGTTAGGACTCGACGCTTTCACTGCTGGGGCCCAGGTTCAATCCCTGGCCAGGGAACTAAGATACTGCAAGCCATCAGATGTGGCCAAAAAATGAAAAAACAATCCATATGCTCCTTCAGGGGGAAAAAAACATACATCACATACGATGTGACTCATGTATCCTCGCAACTCTCACTCAGTCTTCATTTTTACTGAGAATAAAGATGACATCATGGCTGTTTTCACAGCACAATAAAATATGGGGTCAAGAGCTGAAATAACATACAAATAATTAATTTTAAAAAGGTTCTGGCAACCTTCCATAGCTGTAGTCAGCAAACTGTGCACTATTTTCCTGAGGATTCTACTTCACCCCAGTGCATTACGAAGACATCAAAATGGAAATTATCCACCAAGAAAAAGTAAAAAACATACTTTAAAATTGCTAGCTTGATTTTTATGAAGTAGAAATAATAAAAATAACTGTGAGTGAGTGATAGGAAACATTTCAATGATCTGGAGAGTGCGCCTGTCCCTACAGAGAAGCCTCTAGCAGAAGTCTCTGTGTCCTCACCCTCAGAGGCTTCCACGCTCTCTGATCTGATGAGCCGTGAGCCCTTGAAGTGGGACCTCTGTTCCTGTTGAGTTTGATGCCCAATGCCCACCCAGGGCAATGCCTGGCACACTGAAGACCTTTTTAAAAGTTCCATGAATTAATGTCTCCTAAGTGTGACTACTATTATTACAAACTAGAGACAAACAAAATTCATACTATTACTGCCTGACAAAAAGCCGGAAATGTTTCCCTGAAGAAATTCCCTATTTTCCAAAATAAACAAACAACCCAGGCAGAAAGCAGAGCACATTCAGTATTTCAGACATTCTAGGTAAGGGACATTCCTCGTGGTGATGCTGTCAAAGTACGCAGTGTTTCAGTTCCCGGGGACAACATTCAGAATAAACTTAGCATGTGGATGACGGGGTCACCCAGCCCCCCCCAACAATGGGCAACTATCTTCACATCTCTCCTATGGAAGTAGACAGTCCTAAAGGGAGTTCATTCCATGAGACTCAGCATTATTTCTACCCTCCCTTCTTGACTGAAGTTCTGTGCAATAACCTATCACCTGGGAACAAGGCTGGCCTCTTAACTGAAATATTCTTAAATCTTGGAAAGGATGGTTCAACCACAAAGTTCGTGCTAAGCTGCAAAAGCGTACAGCTGTAACAATTATCTCTGCACACAAATTTACTTAAAAAAGAAAAAGTTGGAGTAGCTAGTAACCAGGGCTCTTTACGGCTTTCCTGTGCCTTTCCCTCCTAACACCTGCTTCTCCCTGGTGTGTACACTGGAAGAGGAAAGGAAAGGAAATGCACACTGACAGGACACCTACATCCCACACGCACTCAAAAGCCCCACTGTGGCCCCACAGCAACTCCAGGCAGACAAGACTGTTATGATCACTACTTCTGTTTCAACAGGATAAAACAATGAGTTCAGAGAATTTCATCAACTTGATCAGGGCTGTAAAGTTTAAGTGGCAAGATGCATCCAGATGCCATACCCCGACTACCCAGCAGCATACTAACAGTTGACAATTTAGTTACTTCAGTGAGAATAAAAATGCCTAATGAAGTATTCACATTTTTACAGCTTTACTGGTCTGTATTCAGATATCATACAATTCACCAACTTCTGATTGCAGCCAGGAAATTAAAAGACGCTTACTTCTTGGAAGGAAAGTTATGACCAACCTAGATAGCATATTAAAAAGCAGAGACATTACTTTGCCAACAAAGGTCCGTCTAGTCAAGGCTATGGTTTTTCCCGTGGTCATGTATGGATGTGAGAGTTGGACTGTGAAGAAAGCTGAGCGCCGAAGAATTGATGCTTTTGAACTGTGGTGCTGGAGAAGACTCTTGAGAGTCCCGTGTACTGCACGGAGATCCAACCAGTCCATTCTAAAGGAGATCAATCCTGGGTGTTCATTGGAGGGACTGATGCTAAAGCTGAAACTCCAATACTTTGGCCACCTCATGTGACGAGTTGACTCACTGGAAAAGAGTCTGATGCTGGGAGGGATTGGGGGTGGGAGGAGAAGGGGACGACAGAGAATGAGACGGCTGGATGGCATCACCGACTCGATGGACATGAGTTTGAGTGAACTCCGGGAGTTGGTGATGGACAGGGAAGCCTGGCGTGCTGTGATTCATGGGGTCGCGGAGAGTCGGACACGACTGAACTGACTGAACCGCAAGTGTACAGTTCAGTGGGTTTTAGTATATTCACAGACACAAACAACCGTCATCACAATCTAATTTTATGACATTTTCAACACTGAAGAAGCCCCCCACACACTGGCAGTCACTCCCCATTCCTATTCCTCCCCCCCCACCGCCTCTTTCCCTGGCTCCCTTCATTTAGCATAGCGTTTCTAAGCTCAGCCACACTTAGCATGCATCAGTATTTCACTCTCTATTACTGGGTTTGTTCCCATGTTTCAGCTATTAATAATAATACTGCTATAAACATTCATGTACCAATTTTTGTGGAAATGCTTTTTCATTCAGCATTTGCATTTTCAAAGAGTTTTCACAAGATGTGACAGAAAAAACTGAGGCTAGGCGCAGTTACGTGACTTCCTCGTGCAGTGCTGGGTAACGCTCAGGGACCCTGCAGTAAACTCACACCTCCTGACTGAAGAGCTGCTCCCTCCTTAGCACCACACTGCTGCTCTCCTCCATAAAACGCCAAGCAACAGCATGCAGATGAGAAAACCTGCTTCTCAGGTGAGGTGACCCCTGAGTCATTCCCAATAAGTCAAACCATAAGGCAAATTTAAATTAAGCCTTACCAGATTGAGAGAAGGGGAGAACAAGTGTCAGAGGCAGGATACTGTAAAGGGCCCTCCCAGAGGACAGCTTCCTCCTCCTGTGCATACACAGAGAGTTGCCAGCTGCAGAGACACACAGGGAGCCAGCATCCACTGCACCTGGCCCCTGAGGGCACCCTGGCTGTTATCTGCCTGTGCCTGTGGGATTGATCCCAACCTCAGCCTGAGGCCCACAGGTCCCCGGAGCTCCCAAGGCCTCGGTGCAGAGCTGAAAAGGGGACAGCATTTGGGGGCATACACTTTTGTGGTTAATTGTATAAACCCCTTTACCAACCTCCTGAAATAGTTTATAGGCTTATAACACTTTTGGTAATAAGGTTCAGAAATATGGTTAATAATTATATCAGTAATATAGTAATAGCCACTTACTAGGTAGCATTTAATTCATTTAAACCTCTTCAGTTCAGTTTAGTCACTCAGTCATGTCCAGCTCTTTGTGACCCCACGGACTGCAGCACGCCAGTCTTCCCTGTCCCTCACCAGCTCCTGGAGTATCCTCACATTCATGTCCATAGAGTCAGTGATGCCATCCAACCATCTCATCCTCTGTCGACCCCTTCTCCTCCTGCCCTCAATCTTTCCCACCATCAGGGACTTTTCCAATGAGTCAGTTCTTCACATCAGGTGGCCAAAGTATTGGAGTTTCAGCTTCAGCATCAGTCCTTCCAATGAACACCCAGGACTGATCTTTAGGATGGACTGGTTGGACCTCCCTGCAGTCCAACGGACTCTCAAGAGTCTTCTCCACCAGAATTTAAAAGCATCAATTCTTCGGCACTCAGCTTTCTTTACAGTCCAACTCTCACACCCCTCCATGACCACTGGAAAAACCACAGCCTTGACTAGATGGACCTTTGTTCGTCTCTGCTTTTTAATATGCTGTCTAGGTTGGTCATGGAGAAGGCAATGGCAAGCCACTCCAGTACTCTTGCCTGGAAAATCCCATGGATGGAGGAGCCTGGTAGGCTGCAGTCCGTGGGGTCGCTAAGGGTCGGACACGACTGAGCGACTTCACTTTCACTTTTCACTTTCCACTTTCACACATTGGAGAAGGAAATGGCAACCCACTCCAGTGTTCTTGCCTGGAGAATCCCAGGGACGGGGGAGCCTGGTGGGCTTCCATGTATGGGGTCACACAGAGTCGGACACGACTGAAGTGACTTAGCAGCAGCAGCAGCAGGTTGGTCATATCTTTCCTTCCAAGGAGTCAGTGTCTTTTAATTTCATGCCTGCAATCACCATCTGCAGTGATTCTGGAGCCCAGAAAAATGAAGTCATCCACTGTTTCCCCATCTATTTGCCATGAAGTAATGGGACCGGATGCCATGATCTTAGTTTTCTGCATGTTGAGCTTTAAGCCAACTTTTTCACTCTCCTCTTTCACTTTTGTCAAGAGGCTCTTTAGTTCTTCTTCACTTTCTGCCATAAGGGTGGTGTCACCTGCATATCTGAGGTTATTGGTATTTCTCCCTGCAATCTTGATTCCAACTTGTACTTCACCCACTCCAGCATTTTGAATGATGTACTCTGCACATAAGTTAAATAAGCAGGGTGACAATATACAGCCTTGACATACTCCTTTCCCAATTTTGAACCAATCTGTTGTTCCATGTTCGGTTCTAAATGTTGCTTCTTGACCTGCATACAGATTTCTCAGGAGGCAGGTAAGGTGGTCTGGTATTCCAATCTCTTTAGGAACTTTTCACAGTTTGTTGTGATCTACACAGTCAAAGGCTTTGATGTAATCAATAAAGCAGATGTTTTTCTGGAATCCTCTTGCTTTTTCTATGATCCAGCAGATGTTGGCAATTTGATCTCTGGTTCCACTGCCTTTTCTAAATCCAGTTTAAACGTCATAATAACTGTAAGACAGGTACCATGATCACCTATATGTTACACATACACACTTTCTTATGTGGGGAATACATGCAGTTGGTGGCTGTACAAACTGGTACAGCTCCTTAGAAGGGTAATTTGGAGACAGCTATGCCAATTAAAGGGAGTCTCTTGGACAGCAAAGAGATCAAACCAGTCAATCCTAAGGGAAATCAACCCTGAATACTTGTTGGAAGGACTGATGCCGAAGATGAAGCTCCAATATTTTGGTCATCTGATGAGAACAGCTGACTCATTGCAAAAGTGCCTAATGCTGGGAAAGAGTGAGAGCAGAAGAGGACATCAAGAGAATGAGATGGCTGAATGGCATCATCAATGCAATGCACATGAACCTGGGCAAACTTCAGGAGATGGTGAGGGACAGAGGACTCACATGCTATAGTTCATGGGGTGGCAAAGAGTCAGACACGACTGGGTGACTGAACAACAACACGCAAACTATCCTTGGACCAAGCAATTTCATTTCTGAATCGATATGTACAGATATTTTCACAGTGCCCAGAGACAAGGAATGCTAACCTTAAAAAGCTTATAACGGCAAAAATCTGGAAACAAATACCTATCAATATAGCAGTGATTAAATAAATTATATAGGTAAAAGAAAAAACCTGAGGCTATTAAAGAGAATCAGATAGATCTGTGTGCTGCTATTGCACATTTGCCAAGATGTATTAAAGAGAACAAAATCAGTATCGCTATGTATAACAATTTTAACAATTTATTTTTTAAAGGAGGTATGTACACACCACCACTCCAGCTCTGTGCTCCTGGGCAAGTTTCTTAACTTGCCTCATGGCTTCCTTGTCTGCAAAATGGTACAATAATACTCCCCACAGAGTGCACAATAAAAATTACCTCTGGCTATTACTATAACTTAATAATTATTTAATAATGATACTAAAAGATGCTTACTCCTTGGAAGCAAAGTTATGACCAACCTAGACAGCACATTAAAAAGCAGATGTTACTTTGCCAACAAAGGTCCGTCTAGTCAAGGCTATGGTTTTTCCCGTGGTCATGTATGGATGTGAGAGTTGGACTGTGAAAAAAGCTGATCGCCTAAGAATTGATGCTTTTGAACTGTGGTGCTGGAGAAGACTCTCGAGAGTCCCTTGGACTGCAAGGAGATCCAACCAGTCCATTCTAAAGGAGATCGATCCTGGGTGTTCATTGGAAGGACTGATGCTGAAGCTGAAACTTCAATACTTTGGCCACCTCATGTGATGAGCTGACTCAATGGAAAAGACTCTGATGCTGGGAGGGATTGGGGGTGGGAAAAGGGGACGACAGAGGATGAGATGGCTGGATGGCATCACCGACTCGATGGACATGAGTTTGAGTGAACTCCAGGAGTTGGTGATGGACAGGGAGGCCTGGCGTGCTGCAATTTATGGGATCGCAAAGTCGGACACGACTAAGTGACTGAACTGAACTACTACTAACTTTGTCATTATTAGATAGGCTCCACCAAAAAAAATTCATTTCATATCTGCACTACCCAGTGCCAGGCACCAGGCAGGTTTAAGGGACACTGGCAAACAGCACCTGCTCTGCTTCCTCATCTAATTCACAGCCCATAAGGGCTTTCTTTTCCCAGATGTCTAGCCTTCATTACCTGCCCCCACCAACAGGCAAGAAGGTCTCCACTGCCCAAACGCTCTCCCCCAGATGCACACAGATTCCATCTCTAATGAAACGTCAGCTCCTCAGAGAAGCCTCCTTCACTCTCCCATCTGCAACAGACCCTGCTGCCGTCATTCTCCAACCGTTACTCTGCTTCTGTGCTCTTCACAGCAGTTATTACTGCGACAGGCTGGCTTTATCACCTCATCTCACTCTAGAACGGACACTCCCAAGAAAGGGACACGCATCTTACCCCAGCTCTGTTCATCGTGCCTAGAGGAGTCCCCAGCACAAAACAGGTGCTCAGTAACTGTATGTGAAGAAACGGGACTCCAAGTTAGTGAAAGCTACAGAATGGAAAATATCCTTGCAGAATAACATTTTAAAAATTACTGTTGTCACTTTATCCTGGCAGAATAGGTTTTCAAGATACTGTTCAGTTAAAATTTAAGTGTCCTCCAGACTCCACTCCTGCTGCATTTAAAAATACTATTTTTTCCCATGTAGGAAAAATGCTATTTTTTCTTATGTATATTTTAAATTAATATAAAATCATATCCAGATATGCTCAACAAGTTTAAGCTAACAGATATCAAAAATAATGTTATACATTAGGCACAACAGTTGTTTAAAAAGGTACTTCTGGAATAAAGCTCAAAGGGCAAACGAAATTAAACCTGCTTATTTTCACTCCTTCCAACTGAAGCCTGCTGTATGTAGAAGGTCAGAACAAGCATGAACTATTAAACAGCTCTGTTAAACTTTAATATTATGCTATGTCAAAGTTCTTAAATATTTTAAATATTTGAAAGAGCCATGTGACAGCTAGTAAGCACTGAACAAACTGAGCAAGTATCAGCATATTTAATCTGCTACTTAACCAACTCTCATATTCAGCTTTTAAAACCTCAGACTAAAAGAAATTCAAAAAAGGACAGCCCTATACTTACCGAAATAACTTGCCAAAGCATAGGGGAAAATAAAAACAAAATGATACATCAGATTCACAAGTAAAGCAGGTAAAATGTTGCTGTTATTGTTGTTTCAGTGACTTTATATTCTCAAGGAGGCTAAGTGAAGTCGCTCAGTCACGCCAGACTCCCTGCGACCCCACGGACTGTAGCCTGTCAGGGTACTCCATCCATGGGATTTTCCAAGCAAGAACACTGGAGTGAGCAGCCATTTCCTTCTCCAAAAGGAGGCTAGGAGTTTATGTAAAAGAAAATGTTGCCATTCACCATCTACAGCATAGTAAAAATTCCACCATCTACAACATAGTAAAAATTTTAAAGTCCTACTGCTAACAAAACAGAGCAAACAAGGCTTAAGAATGTTTATAGGAAGAAATAATGATTCAGAACCCAACAATGTAAAATTTACAATGTCTGGAATCCAATAAATAATTACCCAACAAGCAAAGAAGCAGAAAAACAAGATCCATATTGGAAATATAAATCAATCAAACCAACCGAGAACTGAAAGTCAGGTTAAAAATTAGTGGACAAGGTCACTAAAACAGTACAACTATACTGCTGCTAAGTCGCTTCAGTCGTCTCCGAGTCTGTGCGACCCCATAGACAGCAGCCCACCAGGCTCCCCCATCCTTGGGATTCTCCAGACAAGAATACTAGAGTGGGTTGCCATTTCCTCCTCCAATGCATGAAAGGGAAAAGGGAAAGTGAACTCGCTCGGTCGTGTCTGACTCTTCACAACCGCATGGACTGCAGCCCACCAGGCTTCTCCGTCCATGGGATTTTCCTACATACATTCAAAACCTCAAGTAGAGAGATGGAAGATATAAAAATGACACAAATTGAAATTCTAAAGATGAAAACTACACCATGTAAGATGAAAATTTACACTGAACAAGATTAATGGTAGATTAAACACTGTAAAGAGTAGTGAATTTGAAGACAAAGCAATTAAAAAAAAAAATCAAAGGAAAAAGACAATCAAACAAATGAACAAAGCATCCCTGAGCTGTTGGTCAACTTTAAACAGTCCAGCATGAATGGAACTGGAGTTCTCAAAGATAACATTGAGAAGAAAATATACACGAAAAGATAATGACCAAAATTTTCTCCAGATTGATGAGCAAACCCACATATCTATAAATCTGGATCTATAAATTTGGTTTTATAAACCCAGAGATCCAAGAAAGCTGCTCAATGAACCCCAAACACAAGAAACATGAAAAAAAAAAATCCACTGAATTCAAAAGCACATCAAGGGACTTCCCTGGTAGTCCAGTGGCTAAGGTTCCTTGCTCCCAATGCAGGAGGCCCCAGTTCAATTCCTAGTCAGGGAACTAGATCCCACATGCCACAACCAAAGATCCTGCGTGCCACAAGTAAGAACTGGTATGTCAAAGAAAGAAAAGCACATCAAAATAAAACTGCAAAACCAGTGACAGGAAAATCTTAAAAGCAGTCAAAGAACAAGGACACGCCACGTAGGAGAACAAAGACAAGTGCGACAGCAGACCACCTGCAGGAAATGATGCAGCAAGAAGACAGTGAGGCAACATCTTTAAAGTAAAATGAGAAGATTTCAGCCCCGAGGAGTTGAGTTTCAAGACTCTGGCTCAAATTTACAATTCTGCATAGTAAGCTGCTATGGCAATGGCACCTCTGCATTATAAGCATTACATTTTCTCAAAAACTGATCTCTTATTTGGCAAGATGAGCTCCAGTATGTATAGCATAGCTTTTTCAGTACAATCTTTCACACCCAAAAGGCATGAGATAAGTAATAGTTGGGGGTGCATTTAAGAGAAGTTAATGCACCATTAGTAATGGTTCCTCTCTCATTTTTGCCCTCAAGTATATTCTAAATATGTGATAGTAACTCAACACACTTAAGCAACACCTATAGCTTACAAAGTACTTTTTAATTTAATCATCATACCAATTCTCTTTTTTTTAATATTTATTTTTATTCATTGGCTGCATTGGGTTGTGGCACACAGGCTCTCCACTTGCACCTCCAGAGCATGCAGGCTTAGTTATTATGCGGCATGTGGGATCTCAGTTCCCTGACCAGGAACTGAACTCACGTCCCCTGAACTGCAAGGTGGACTCTTAACCCCTGGACTACCAGGGAAGTCCCAAATCATCATACCAATTCTTTGAAGTACTTATGGAGGGCATTATCATACCCACTGTACAAATGGGGAAACTAAAGGTCAAAAAAGGAAAGTGATGTGTCCAAGGATGTGAGGTGGAGAAAGTGATGGAGGTGAGGGTAGAAAAGGAGTTTTGCCATTTCCTGGGTTCTCCCTCTGGGCCAGGTATAATGCTAGCTTAAGATTAATCTAGCAAAATTTGCAGCAACAGGGAGGGACCTAGAAATGATCATACTAAATGAAGTAAGACTGAAAGACAAATACCATATATCACTTATATGCAAAATCTAAAAAGATAATAATAATGAACTTATTTACAAAAAAGAAACAGATTCACAGACTTCAAAGACAAACTATGGTTACCAAAAGGGAAAGGGGGGAGGTAAGTTTGGAGTTTGGGATTAACATACACACACTACCATATACAACATTATCAGCAAGGACCTACAGCATGACACAGAGAACTCTACTGAGAGAAAAAGGATATATGTAAAACTATCACTTTCCTGCACACCTGACACTAACACAACACTGTAAACCAACCATACTCCAAGATAAAATGAAAAGTAAACTCAATAAAAGATCTATTTAGTGAAGAAAGTTAAACAGCGAGGCATAACCAGGTCTTCCTAACTCCACGTAGTGCTCACCATTAAGCCACAGCTGAAATATGTTATCTAAAGGACAGACACTCATTCTGGGCTAGAACTAGAATAATGAAGCTGAAACTGCTACTCAAAGAAAAGCAAAGCAGATTTCCTGAACAAAGGAGAGTCTTTATTTCATTTCAGTTCAGTTCAGTCGCTCAGTCATGTCCGACTCTCTGCGACCCCATGAATCACAGCACGCCAGGCCTCCCTGTCCATCACCAACTCCCGGAGTTCCCTCAAACTCATGTCCACAGAGTCGGTGATGCCATCCAGCCATCTCATTCTCCGTCGTCCCCTTCTCCTCCCGCCCCCAACCTTTCCCAGCATCAGAGTCTTTTCCAGTGAGTCAACTCGTCGCATGAGGTGGCCAAAGTATTGCAGTTTCAGCTTTAGCATCAGTCCTTCCAATGAACACCCAGGATTGATCTCCTTTAGAATGGACTGGTTGGATCTCCTTGCAGTACAAGGGACTCTCAAAGAGTCTTCTCCAACACCACAGTTCAAAAGCATCAATTCTTCGGCGATCAGCTTTATTTCATTTACTATAATGGATAAAGCTCACGATGACAGCCCTGCAGCCAATATCACGTGGCATCTCAGGACAGTGCTTCTCCTCCATAGGACCTCACTGCAGACCAAAGCAGGAAGCAACAAAAGAAACTCCACTGGCAAACAAAACAAATAAGGGGAGAAGGCAGATGTCTAACTTGGTCTAATGAAAAAATTTAAACTCCGGGCAGAAATCAGCAAATGATGCCCCACCTGAAGCCAAGTCCAGCCCACTGCCTATTTTTATAAGGGCCACAAGCCTTGATTGATTTTTAAAGGCTAGAAAAAATAATATATGCAACATAAATATATGATGGACATGAAAATCAATTCAAATTTCAGAATCCATAAATAAGGTTTTATTGGACAGTCGCTGTCACGTACGATCACCTATGGCTGCTTTCATGCAGCAGCAAAGCTGAATAGTTCAGCTGCAACAGAGATCACATAGCTTTCAAGAATTTGCCTGCAATGCAAGAGACCTGGGTTCGATCCTTCGATCAGGAAGATCCCCTGGAGAAGGGAATGGCAACCCACTCCAGTATTCTTGCCTGAAGAATCTCATGGACAGAGGGGACTGGTGGGAGCTCCAGTCCATGGGGTCGAAGAGAGTCGGACATGGCTGAGAGACTAACACTCACTCAAAGCCTAAAATATTTATTATCTGGCCCTTTACAAAATGTCTGTCAACTTCTGCTTTGAGGAAACAGATGAGCCTTTAATAATTTGCCATGAACTTTATTTCTCACAGCTAAGCTTTTAAAAATTAACTGAAGATCACTAATGCAACAAATATTTCTTAAGGACCTGCTCTATTCCAAGCACGTGCTAGCCTCAGGAAACAGTAATAAACAAAGCACAGCTTCTGCCCTCACCGGGAGACCAGGGCCAACAGTTATCATCAGGTGGCTGAAGTGACAGGACTAACAAAGCGTGCAGAAGGCAGGCAGTGCAGCCTGGTGTTGCAGAGCATCATCTCCAGCCAGACATCCTTGATTTGAATCCCAGCTCCACCACCTCCTATGCAACCCTGGCAATCAAAACTTTCTTAGCTTTTCCATCTTATGAGATGAAAATAGTATCCACTCAACAGGATTGTTTTAAGGATTAAATTAGATAATACTGGGCTAGCAAAAAAAAAAAAAAATCATACAGTTTTTTCCGTAACATCTTACGGAAACACCTGAATGAACTTTTTGGCTCCCACTCATAAAAAGTACAATGCCTAGCACACAGTAAGTTTTTAAAAAGACAAAAATTTAAGCTTATAAACTGGATTTAGAAAGCCTGTGTTGCCACTTACAAGCATATCCCTATTTTCAATAGTCATTTAAACAGAGACAGTGAAAGGCAAGTCCAAAGGCATTTAACCACAATGTATGCACTCAATGTGAACAGTAAACCCACCTTCACAGCTCAGTCTAAAAAAAAAAAAAAATTAAGAGCTAGACAGGTTCTAGGAAGGCCATGTAAATGCAGCATAAATGGGCAAGTGGAAGAATGGAAGAGAGTGAGCTGGGAGATCATCGTAAGAAATCTGGGGGAATTCTCTGACTTGGTGGTTAGGACTCAAGTGCTTTCCCTGCCAGGGGTCGGGGTTCAATCCTTCGTCAGGATCATTCCCACAAGTCATAGGGCACAGACAGAAAAGAAAGAAGAAATTTTGATTTCTGTCCTAAGTACAAAGGGAAGTCATTGGATTGATTTGTTTGTAAAATTACTTAATTTATTCTGAGTACATAATCCAATTACATGAGTCAAAACTCCAAAGGTTTATTTATGAGGTTATCCAGTAAAATGTAAGGCTTCTTCCCACCCCTATCCAACAGCCACATTGTTACCTAAAGGCAACTATTAATACTTTATGGGTCTTTGAGCAGTTTTAGCAAGGCAGACCATGATCTAATTTCTATTGTATGTAAATCACTCTGGCTGCCAGGTGGACAGTAAGTAGAAAGTAAGGACCCGCAGGGACCAGCTGCACAATGCTATGGTAGTCCAAGAGATACGACAGCCACTGGGACCCAGGGTGGTTTAACAGTGGCAATGGGACAGAAGGACTGATCCAGGATGTATTCTGAAGGTAGAACAGACAAAACTGATGTTACCAGACAGCATTAATGACTAAAGCTATAAGCACTGGTTTTCACACACTAAAGTCTACAGGTCTAGCATTTTAGATTTTAATGGCTAAATACTCAAGAGTTCAGTGATTATGAAGACAGGTAATAAATGAGAGAATAGATAACAGAAAAAAAGAGATTACTACAATGTGACATTTACAAGTGGATTAATACTGTGTCAATATGAGTTGGATGATTTTATGTCAGAAATGACATTTTTGAAGCCAACTTCAAACTGCATTATTGCAGTTGAGGGGCTGAAGTAACAGCTATTAAAAAGCAAAAAAAAAAGTGAAAGTGAAAGTGAGCTCTTCTAGCATCACCACTGGCTGACTACCACGTAAGAGAAGGCTGAAGTCCCAACAGAGCAGAGCTCAGGAGCGCGACATCACACTTACGTGAGGTGCTTCTCACCATTCTGGTCTCTTTAAATGCACCAGAACAATTTCAACACTCTACAGACAAGAACATTCATTAGAAGCAGTCACATCTTCCTGAATGAAGCATGGCACAACCATATACAGGAGCACGGTGCAACGGAAAGGAATGGGAAACACGTCTACAACTACAGTCTGGCACAGATGCCACATGTCAAGTGGTGAAAAAAGTCTGATGGCATTAGGGAAGCACAAATCAAAACTACAAGATACCCCCTCATACCCATTAGGATGACCATTGTGGCTACTATCAAAATAAAGGAAACAAATGTTCCCAAGGATGTGAAAAAATTGGAGTCCTTTTGCTCTACTGGTGGGAATATATCAATAAAATGGTACCGCCACTGTGGAAAACAGTACAATGGTTACTCAAAATTTTTTAAACAGAATTACTATCTGATCCAGCAATTCCACTCCTGTGTACGTAACGCAAAGAACTGAAAGTAGGGTCTCAAGGAGGTATCTGTACATTCCTGTTCATAGCAGCAATTTTCACAATTGCTGAAATGTGGAAGCAAATCAAATATTTGCAGAAGGATGAATGAATAAACAAAGTGTGGTATTTACATACTCTTGAAAGATGATGCTGTGAAAATGCTGCACTCAATATGCCAGCAGATTTGGAAAACTCAGCAGTGGCCACAGGACTGGAAGAGGTCAGTCTTCATTCCAATCCCAAAGAAAGGCAATGCCAAAGAATGCTCAAACTACCGCACAATCGCACTCATCTCACACGCTAGTAAAGTCATGCTCAAAATTCTCCAAGCCAGGCTTCAGCAGTATGTAAACCGTGAACTCCCAGATGTTCAAGCAGGTTTTAGAAAAGGCAGAGGCACCAGAGATCAAATTGCCAACATCCGCTGGATCATGGAGAAAGCAAGAGAGTTCCAGAAAAACATCTATTTCTGCTTCATTGACTATGCCAAAGCCTTTGACTGTGTCGATCACAATAAACTGTGGAACATTCTGAAAGAGATGGGAATCCCAGACCACCTGACCTGCCTCTTGAGAAACCTGTATGCAGGTCAGGAAGCAACAGTTAGAACTGGACATGGAACCACAGACTGGTTCCAAATAGGAAAAGGTGTATGTCAAGGTTGTATATTGTCACCTTGCTTATTTAACTTATATGCAGAGTACATCATGAGGAACGCTGGGCTGGAAGAAGCACAAGCTGGAATCAAGACTGCTGGGAGAAATATCAATAACCTCAGATATGCAGATGACACTACCCTTATGGCAGAAAGTGAAGAGGAACTCAAAAGCCTCTTGATGAAAGTGAAAGAGGAGAGTGAAAAGGTTGGCTTGAAGCTCAACATTGAGAAAACAAAGATCATGGCATCTGGTCCCATCAATTCATGGGAAATAGATGGGCAAACAGTGTCAGATTTTATTTTTTTGGGCTCCAAAATCACTGCAGATGCTGATTGCAGCCATGAAATTAAAAGACGCTTGCTCCTTGGAAGGAAAGTTATGACCAACCTTGATAGTATATTAAAAAGCAGAGACATTACTTTGCCAACCAAGGTCCGTCTAGTCAAGGCAATGGTTTTTCCCGTGGTCATGTATGGATGTGAGAGTTGGACTGTGAAGAAAGCTGGTCGCCGAAGAATTGATGCTTATGAACTGTGGTGTTGGAGAAGACTCTTGAGAGTCCCTTATACTGCAAGGAGATCCAACCAGTCTACTCTAAAGGAGATCAATCCTGGATGTTCATTGGAGGGACTGATGCTGAAGCTGAAACTGCAATACTTTGGCCACCTCATGCGACGAGTTGACTCACTGGAAAAGACTCTGATGCTGGGAAAGGTTGGGGGCGGGAGGAGAAGGGGACGACGGAGAATGAGATGGCTGGATGGCATCACCGACTCTGTGGACATGAGTTTGAGTGTACTCCGGGAGTTGGTGATGGACAGGGAGGCCTGGCGTGCTGTGATTCATGGGGTCGCGGAGAGTCGGACACGACTGAGCGACTGAACTGAACTGAACTGAGAATGTTATTCAGACTTTAAAAGGAAGAAAATTCTGATACTTTCTATAGCATGCATGAACCCTGAGAACACTATAAGTGCAATTAGGTCAGACAGAAAGACAAATAACCACATGATCCCACTTATACATGGACCCTCAAAACAAGACAAAAAGCAATTCCTTAGCCAGTATTTTATAATAACTATAAACGGAGTATAATCTTTAAAAATTATTTATCACCACACTGTATACCTGTAACTTACATGATATTCCTTCAATTTGAAAACAAAAAACAATTCCTAAACATTGAAAACAAAAAACAAAAGAACATTACACATCCAGTCATAGCAAAATCATGCAGTAACTACTCTGCTGCTGCTGCTAAGTCGCTTCAGTCGTGTCTGACTCTGTGCGACCCCATAGACAGCAGCCCACCAGGCTCCCCCATCCCTGGGATTCTCCAGGCAAGAACACTGGAGTGGTTGCCGTTTCCTTCTCCAAAGCATGAAAGTGAAAAGTGAAAGTGAAGTCGCTCAGTCGTGTCCGACTCTCAGCGAACCCATGGACTGCAGCCTATCAAGTAACTACCCTAAGCAACTTTAAAACACCGTAATTTGACTACGTATTCCAAATAACGATACAAAAAAACCTCTTAAACACCTTTTATTAGTTGGTGGTAGTGTTCATATTGTTCTTCTGATATACAGTGTAGGGTAAAACAATGAGTGATCAGAATCAAGACGTCTGTCTCAGAAGGAAACAGAGACACATGCAGATTGAAAAAGTTGAGCAGGATTCTGTCCTCTTGCTCTACAACTAAAGGTGTCAGCAATTGCCATGTGTGCAATGAAAAGACCTAGAAACAATGATCAACTGAGCAGCAATCAACAACTCCAGGACACAGACTGTAATTACAAAATATTATTTTTTCATTAAAAAAAAGCAAGGCCCCTTGGAGAAATGATGATTCCAAGGCTGGGACAAAAAATGTACAACATGAGCCTGGTGTGGTTTGTCATACCAGAAAAAAGAGCAATCAAAGACTTGTGTCTAAAGGATTTAGGAGCCAATTTGAACAGATTTCTATTACACAATGATGGAACAATTCGAGTCTCAATAAGGATCTACAATGAACTGAACCATATAAATATGTTTAAATCCATGAATTCACAATGACACAAATACATACACACAACTCACTGGCTACTTTTGGAGGATGCCAACTCATTATTTTGAAAACTAATATAAAATGTAGGATTGAAAACTAATATAAAATGTAGCAGGATTAAGCATTTATCCTGCCTTTCCTAAGAGTTACAATTCAAGGTAACCAAATAATGAAGGAAGGGAAATTGCTCTTTACAGAAATATTCCAGCTAATAAATGATGAAGTTATATAATTAATATATCAACATTTTTAATACCTAATCAAAGAATGACTCTAAACATTGAGCATTAAGGGATCCAAACAGGAAGAAAGACTACTTGCAGCAACATCGATTGACCTAAAGATTATCATACTAAATGCAGCAAGACAAGGAAAGACATCATATGATATCACTTCAGTGAAATTAAAAAAGTATGCAAATGAACTTATTCAGGAAACAGAAACAGACTCACAGACTAAGTAAACAAATTTATGGCTACCACAGGGGAAAGAGGGAGCAGAATAAACTGGGGATTTGGGATTAACAGATACACACTACTATATAAAAAATAGATTGAAAAGTACCTACTGTTAGCACAAGGAACTATACTCAACATCTTTTACTAACCCATGATGGACACAAGCTGAAGAGAATATGCATCTGATATACACACGATACATACACCAGAAACACTATAAATCATCTATCCGTTCCGTTCGGTTCCGTCGCTCAGTCGTGTCCAACTCTATGCGACCCCGTGGACTGTAGCCTACCAGGCTTCTCCGTCCATGCGATTCTCCAGGCAAGAATACTGGAGTGGGTTACCGTTTCCTTCTCCAGGGGATCTTCCCGACCCAGGGATCGAACCCAGGTCTCCCACATTGGAGGCAGACGCTTTAACCTCTGAGCCACCAGGGAAGTCCCTTATAAATCATCTATACTGCAATTTAATTCCTGTGGTCATGTATGGATGTGAGAGTTGGACTGTGAAGAAAGCTGATCGCCGAAGAATTGATGCTTTTGAACTGTGGTGTTGGAGAAGACTCTTGAGAGTCCCTTGTCCAACCAGTCCATTCTAAAGGAGATCAATTCTGGGTGTTCATTGGAAGGACTGATGCGAAAGCTGAAACTGCAATACTTTGGCCACCTCATGCGACAAGTTGACTCACTGGAAAAGACTCTGATGCTGGGAAAGGCTGAGGGCGGGAGGAGAAGGGGACGACAGAGAATGAGATGGCTGGATGGCATCACCGACTCTGTGGACATGAGTTTGAGTGAACTCTGGGAGTTGGTTATGGACAGGGAGGCCTGGCATGCTGTAATTCGTGGGGTCGCGGAGAGTCGGACACGACTGAGCAACTGAACTGAACTGAACTGAACCCTTATGTGCCTGCTAACCTATAAAGTCTTCTTGCCAAAAATAAACCAAACCTGAATCTGGTGACGCCAAGCTCTAACTAAATTACATTACGTTTACAGCAAATACTATGTAGATAAACTACAAAACAGAATAAAATCCAGACTAAGTAATTCGACAGGACAAACCAACAATTTCAGCAACAAATAAATTACAAGCAACAACAAAAGATGGAGGAGGAGCCTATAGATTAAAACATGTCACAATGTACGCATTTGTATCCTCATTCAAACTGTTAAAATCAAGAAAATATACATACAGAAATATTTAACAGCTAAAATCACATGACATGTTGGGTATGAGGATACAGGTAAAGCAAAACTAGCCATGAGTAAAATAACTACTGAAGCTAGATGAGGGTAAAGAGAGGTTTATTATACTAGTCCCTCTACACGTGGTGGGAAGAATTAAACATGTAAAAATAAATAAATCCAATTTAATCTCTAAGTTTCACATAATAAAAATGTCTTTTTGATATTAGCTGTCAAACTGTTAAAAATTATGACAATCAAGAAAATTTTAAACTGGTCGGATATTTGATTATTTTTTTAATGTTTTTTAAGGTATCGTTTAAAGCACTTCAGTATTTACTGATTCAATACAAGGACAACTTGAAAGAACTAACTAAAAACTAATAATCATCTAAAGAAACACCTTTTACAGCAAAATCAATAACTGAATACCAAACAAAACCTTAGCAATATCAGACATCAAAGAGTTAAAGGAGAAAATGGCTAGCTGTACAAATTATATTTTAGAGAGGAAACTATCCCACCTTTTTTAAGACTGGGTAGAACTTAGATTCACGTCTTTGGGTGAACCTCTGTAAATGAAACCACACAAGCAGTAAAACAAATCATACCATTTGTCCTGCTGTAAACCACATCAAAACTCTTGAAAAACAGTTGGGACTGCCAAAACCATTCACTTCCTTAAAAAACAACTTTACCATTCTAGTGTAACCCACAATCAAAATACCAAGATTCCGGATTTAAATAACTAATTTACACGTGGGCTGGCACTTGCCCGTTAACTAAAGACCCCAGGTGTACAATCCAACCCTCACACAATTCATCTTTGCCGGGGGTGCCGTCCCCTCTCCGGCGCTCATCGACTCTGACTGGTTTTTACTGGGCGCCTTCACTGATGTGTTTAAGCAAAGACGACAGTGGACCTTTCAACAGCTTATTCCCTGTCCTCATTAAGATGTAACCAATTTTTCACCCGCAAAAAAAAAATCCTTCTGTAACAACTTACAAGCAGCACTGCATACAACGTTCAGCTATGTTTTTGGCCCGTGCGGATATGACAAACTGCTTTCTATCATTTAGGCATAAAATCATATGGTCACACCACTGCTGGCAGTTCCAGGTTAACCCCCCCCAAAAAAAAACACTTTTTAGGGTAAGAATGCATGAAGTGAACGCAAAAGCTTACGAAATCTCCCGACCATGAATTACTCGAGCAAAAATAAAACGGTTAAAAGGCAAGAGACCCGCTGACACTCCCCGAGACGAAAAAGAAAGGAAAGAGAGGGCGAAGAGCAACAGCCCCTTCCCTCATCAAGGTGCAGGACAGCCCTATTACCGTCCGCAGGCAGATGTGGCTTCTCTCTTTCGGCAGAAGCTGTCGTTTTCTTAAAAAAAAAAAAAACACACAGAGCAGACGGCGGGCAGGATCCGGATGCCCGCGTCTGTCTGCGTCTGTGCACGGACGCCGGAGCCGCTGGCACCGCGGGGCCCGCGCCCGCCGCGCCGGCCCACCGGCCAGCCCGCGCCCTCCGTCTCCACAGGGACCCCCGAAGCCCACCGACAAGCTGCCCAGCCGTCTCCACGGACCAGCCCCGGGCGCCACGGTCTGCAGGAAGCAGGCGCCCCCCGCCCCCGCCCCCCAAGGCCAGGGGCCGAAAGGCCGGGACCCCTCCCACGGCGGCCCCCGCCCTCCGCGCCGCCGCCGAAGGCTCGCCGCTCGGCCTGCGGCCCCGGCCCGCCGCCGCGCTGCGCACCAGCCTCACCTCAGAGGCGAATGGCGGGCAGCGCGAAGGCTCCCAGGTCCCGGCGCGACAGCCGCCCGTCCGCTCCGGCGACTCCGGCTCCGCCCCCCGTCCGCCGCGCGAACCCCGGCCCGCAACCCGGCCCGCCCGGCCTCCCGCCCCCTCAGCCCTCACAGCCCCAGCCGCCCGAGCTGGGTGCGGCCTGCGGCGCCGCAGCCCACCAACGCGCCGCCCCATAGGCCCAGCGCTTGCCGCACCGCCCAGCAACCCGTGCTGCTATTGGCTGGGCGCGCGGGCGCCGCGGGGCGGCGGGGGGCGGGCCCTGAGCGGGCGGGGCTGCCGCCTGCTGGCAGAGTCGGACTCCGGCGCCCCGGGTCCTGCGGGCCGGGCGGGGTCCAGCGCGCTGGGACGGCAGCTCGCAGGCCCACGCGCCTCGTCGCTGAAGCAGGTCGGCCGGCGTGCGGGCGGCGCCCGCTCACCCGAAGCCGCTCGGCCACTTGTTCATTGTCGATGGTCAGGGTCTTGGAAGCCTCATTCATTTGTCGTTGATCAGGCTCTTGGAGGGCAGGTTCGCAGGACGCGCAGGAGCTCGCTCCAAAAGATCCGCTCCAGGCCCTTCTCGGCCTGAGGCTCCAGGCCTCTCCCTGCCCGACTCGCCCACTCTTCCAGCGGACGGACTCTGCCCCTGTGCCCAGTCTGTGCCCTGTGCCCAGAGTTTGGGGCCGGGCTGGCAGCCAGGGTGGGGCCAAGACAGCGAGGCCTGTGGATCCTGATAAGGCTCCGTCGATGCGGCCGCTGCCTGGTGCCCGGAGCCTGGCGTGCTGATGCTGGATGAGCGAGAGCACCAGAGACCTTCGCAGAACCAGGGCATCGGTGAGACCAGGCCATCTGCCAGCGACCTGGAGGCGCCTCCCCAAACTGCCCGTCCTGTTGGTCTCATCTGAGTCCCCAAAAGACAAAGGAGCCATATGGACCAGCTCCCTTTATACCCATAGAAAGTTGAGGCCCAGAGCTGGGCAGTGAAGGAATAGTGTGGAATCCAGGCCTGCCCTCCCAGCAGGGTCCTCCTTGGCCTGGTCTGCAGAAGGGTCAGGGACACTCTCTGTGGTTAAGAGACAGCGACCTCTGATCTCCTGGATGCGGACTTGTCTCAAGACAAGACTCCCACTTCTGCATCACTCACTGTTTCCCTTTCACCCAACAAAAAGGCCTGGCCGACAGGAGATGTCAGTGGGGGCTTGCTGAAGGGAGGAGGGGAGTAGACCATTGAGCATGTTAAGAAGTGACAGGGAAGATACGAGAAAGACCCAGGTCAAACAAAGGTGAAAAATACAACGTCAGACCCAGCAACAAGGCCTGATAAGCACAGGGACTCAGACTCCCAGAGCCAGAGGGCGAGTTGAGAAGAGCAGTCTGGAATGTGTGGTGGAAAAGGGAGGTGCTGGGTATCAGTGTGGCTTTGAGGCCAACTGCAGCAGTGGGGGCCACACAGTTTATCCCTCTGTCCATCTTCCAGAAGTTCTCCATGGTACTTGGACAAGTGGAAACACTGAAGAGCCCATGTCTCAATGGACTGAACTTAATGTGAGAAACATTAAGTGGATCTGAGCCCTTCAAGGGGTGGACTTAGTAGTCGCCATTGGTGCCCAGCCCAAATCCCTATTCTGGGTGGGTGCTACAAGTGGTCCACTCTCCACGTGCTGTGAGTGTGAGCTGCTAATTCCCACAGACCCCCTTTCTCCAGAGTGCTGCCTAGCCCAGGAGATTATCTCCCTACCTGGACAATAACTGGCTGACTTGGGGTACAAAAGGCTGGTCCCTTCAAAGCAAAACCAACTATGTAGAACAGTCATACTCCAGAGATCCCCTCAGGGCCAGGTTAAAGCTAGTCTCCAGCTGAGCCACCTCTTTCCCTTGTTTTTTCCTCTGCACTATCCTAATTTCCCCATTCAGCTTATCCTGAGAACATTCCCTCAATAAATCACTTGCACAAGATTCCTCTTCAAAGTTTTGCTTCTGAAGAACCCAATCTTAAGAAAACTGCATGTAAGAAACACTACACTTTAACGCCAAAAAAGTATACACCCCAATTAAGGAATGGGCAAAGGACTTGAACAGGCATTTCTCCAAAGACATATAGATGGCCAATAAGCACATGGAAAGATGCTCAACATCACTAAGCATTAAAAAATTGCAAATCAAAACCACCATGAGATACCATTTAATATCCATTAGGATTGCCATTTTATTTTTTAAAAAAAAGAAGTACTGACAAGGAGTAGATAAATTGGAACGCTTGTGCATTGCTGGTGGAAATGTGAAATGGTGCAATCAGTGGGGAAAATGGTGTGGTGGGTCTTCAAAAAGTTAAGGAATTACCATATACCATAGCAATTCCACTTCATGGTATATATGAGACTAATATTTGTACATGCATGTTCATAGCAGCATTATTAACCATAAACGGAGGAAGCAACTCGAGTGTCTTTTATAAACTGATAAACAAAATGTGGTCTGTCCATACAGTGGAATAATATTCAGCCTTTAAAAGGAAATTCTGCCTTAGGCTACAATATGGATGAATCTTAAAAGACATAATGCTAAGTGAAACAAGTCAGTCACAAAAACACAAATTATGATTCCACTTGTATGACGGCCCTGCCCGTGGCCAGTTAAAGTCAGTCATGTCCAACTCTGCGACCTCAAGGAGTATACAGTCCATGGAATTCTCTAGGCCAGAATACTGGCGTGCAGGACTTGAGTAGTCAAATTCATGAGACAGAAAGCAGACGGTGTTGCCAGGGGCTGGGGGAGGGGAAATCGGGAGTTCCTATTTAATAGATAGAGAGTCTCTGTCTTACAAGATGAAGAGTTCAGTGGACGGACGGTGGTGACGGTTCACAGCCACGTGAATGCACTGAATGCCACGGAACCGTGCGCTTTAAAAATGGCAAACTTACGTGCAGTTATCATCATAAAACGTTTGAATGCTATTAAAGTACACTTTCCTTTCCCCAAAAAAAAAGAATAAGAGATGTTGTACATCTTGTGAGTGATACTGTCTTGCGGGTGAAAGTCGCTCAGTCGTGTCCAACTCTTTGCAAACCCATGGACTATATAGCCCACGAAATTCTCCAGGCCAGAATACTGGAATGGGTAGTCTTTCCCTTCTCCAGGGGATCTTTCCAACCCAGGGATCGAACCCCGGTCTCCTGCATTGCAGGCGGATTCTTTACCAACTGAGCTACAAGGGAAGCTCGAGAATACTGGAGTGGGTAGCCTATCCCTTCTCCAGCGGTTCTTCCTGACCCAAGAATCGAACCAGGGTCTCCTGCGTTGTAGGTGGATTCTTTACCAACTGAGCTATCAGGGAAGCCTCTATGTAGGAGCTTAAAAAAAAAAAACCAACAATATAAAATTAGACACAAACAACAATGAATATCAATATCAAACAATGAGGTCAATGAAATTAAGCCACCTGAAGGCAGTTCTCTGGCAGTCCAGTGGTTAGTACTCCATGCTTCCACTGTAGGCGGCATGAGTTTGGGAACTAACATCTTGCATGCCACAGAGTACAACCAAAAAAGTCACCTGAACTCCTTGTGTTGTGCAGGACAGTAAAAGTACTGACTGCTCTAAACTTAGTTAAGAACAGAAATAGACTGTATAAAACTTTCAAACTAGAAGAGGGAAAGTGGCATGCTTGAAAAGAAAAAAAGGTAGCTCAATCCAAAAGCAAGAAAAAACAAGAGAAAAAGAAAAACTCCAGCACAGATGGAACAATACAACAGATTTAATCACATTAAACACAAATGGACAAATGGCTGCAGTTAAAAGACAAAGTATGTCCTATATGCTACCTTTCCATGACAAAGACTTAAAACCACATACGATAAAGGGAATATGAAATACCTATGAATCAAACCTAGCAAAAGCTGAGCAAGACCATAAAGGACAAAATTACAAAAATCCTATCGGTAAACCTGACAGACCCAAATGAAGAGAGAGAGACCCATGTTCATGAATCAGAAGAATCAATGATTTCAAATCTCCACCAGTTGATTGACAGCTGTAATGAACTCCCAGTCAGAATGCCAACTGAGTTGTGATTAATGGAACTGACTAGATTTTAAAATTTCAGTTCAGTTCAGTTCAGTCGCTCAGTTGTGTCCAACTCTCCGCGACCCCATGAATCACAGCATGCCAGGCCTCGCTGTCCATCACCATGGGAGGGAAAAACTTACATGGAAAGACTAAGAGCCAGAACAGCCAAGACACAGTCAAAGAAAAATGTGGACTTACTTTATCAGACATGAGGACTAATTGTTGTTGTTGTTTAGTCGATGAGTTGTGCCTGACTCTTGTGATCCCATAAACTCCAGCCCACTAGTCTCTTCTGTCAATGGGATTTTCCAGGCAAGAATAATGGAGTGAGTCACCATTTTCTTCTCCAGGGGATCTTCTGGACCCAGGGATCAAACCCACGTCCCCCGCATTGGCAGACAGCTTCTTTACCACTGAGCCACCAGGGGAGCCCATCAGAACTAACTAAGCAATAGTCATTAAGATAGCCTGGTATTGGCACAGAAACAGACAAACAGAACAGAACAGAAGCCAGTCACAGACCTACACGTGGCAAGGGGTTTGCAGACGCCTAGGGAAGGGGCAGATTATACATAAACAATGCAGGGCCAGGTGGGGTAACCCTCTGTGGGGAGGTATGAAAGTGAATCCTTACCCCGTACTACGTCCAAGAAACAATGACAGAGTTGAAAAGATATACATGACACGTGTTACTGACAGTATCAAGGCTAAATAAAGAATTCTTATAGATTAACAGAAGAAGACAAACACAGGAAAATGGGCAGAAGAGTTGAACAGACACTTCACAGGAGACAAAATCAAAATGGCTAATAAATATGTGAAACTGTGCTCAGCCTCATTAGTAACTGTTTAGTCACTAAGTCATATCAGATTCTTTGCAACCCCATGAACTGTAGCACGCCAGGCTTCCCTGTCCTTCACTATCTCCCACAGTTTGCTCAAGCTCACATCCAATGAGTGAGTGAAGTCACTCAGTCGTGTCCGGCTCTTTGCGACCCCATGGACTGTAGCCCACCAGGCTCCTCTGTCCATGGGATTTTCCAGGCAAGAATACTGGAGTGGGTTGCCATTTCCTTCTCCAGGAGATCTTCCCGACCCAGGGATTGAACCTGGGTCTCTCACATTGTAGGCAGATGCTTTACCATCCAAGCCAGCAAGGAAGTCTGGTAGTAATTAGCTAAATGCAAATTAAAGCCATAATTATACACCCACCAGATTGGCAAAGATAGAGGAAAGTTTGACAATTTCAAATGCTGACAAGGATGTGGAAACACAGGAGATCTTTTACTGCAGAATTCTTGGGAAACGATGGAAGGCCCTGATGCCCTAGAGCCCGAGTCCTGAGTACACACCCCAGAGAAACGCGTGCACTCTTGGATCAGAAACAGTTAAGACTGTTGCTAGCAGCACTATCTGTGATTGTCCCAAACTGCAAACTAAACGTCCATCCACAGTAAAATGGATCCATGAACTACGGTACCATCAACAGAACAGTTTTCTGCAAGAAACTACAGCTACACACAGCAACCTGGATAAACCTGGAAGACACGACACGCAGAAGCCAGATGCCAAAGCTTGCGTGGTATGACTCCACTCACATAGGCGCACAAACAGGAAAGCACGGAGACAGATGAAGGCTTCATAGTAAAGCAGGAGCCCCCCACAGCCAGGGGAGGCAGGGGAGGGGTGGGCTGAACTGTGGAGGGCACAGGGGGCCTGGTCCGCTTCAGAGCAATGCTACGCTGCGCATCTGTGTGTGCTTCTCTTTTCTGAATGCGTTTTATTCCACAGGAAACGAAAGGGGAAAGGAGGTGCCTCAGCTCTGAGTAGCTCAGGGTGTGGCCAGATGGAGGGTGCAGCTGGAGGGTGATGCAGGGGCAGCCATCAGGCAGCCTCTGAGGTTTCTGAGGGCGGCAGAGGGGTCAGGGCTGCTCTATGCCCCGTGACTCTCCCTCCCCAGAGTGCTAGTAGCCTGGCCACCAGCAACCACCTCTGGGGCTCTGACAGGGAGCCTAACGTGTGTGCAGGCTGCACGGCCAGGGGCTCCCTGCTGCCATGTCACAGCCAGAGGCAGGCTTCCATCCTCCCCTCACTGCCCCTCCTCTAGGGATGCAGGTTTGTCCATCGTCAGCTCCCTCTCCTGATGTTCCCTGGGTGGCCCTGCCATCCCCTCCAGAGGCCATCCCAATGCCGCCCAGCTGGACATGAAGTCCCTTGGCCCCAGGCCGAGGCCCCTGGTGTTCAGCAGGGCTGCTGGAAGCCCACCCCCCAGCCCAGGCCAGCAGGGGGCGTGCATGCCATATGAGTTGGAGTGGGGGCAGGAAGCAATCCCGATGGGTTTTGTCAGAGCTCATCTGGTTCTGAAAGCACGTTTTTGCAGTTAAAAATCACTGTTAACAGAAGTTACAGGGGCTCTCTGCGCTGTTTCTGATCAACTGCAGGAAGAGTAAAACTAGGCTCAGTGCTTGGCTTGGAGGAGCTCTCAAAGCAGCTGGGGCCTCTTCCCAAGGGCAGGAACTGAACCACCTCTGTACTCAACTGACGGGCTGGGGAGGTCGGAGGAACTTCTCAGAGCCTCAGCTTCCCTGTCTGTAAGGTGAGGGGCAGCACAGCCCATCGGGTGGGCCTCCCAGTGAGCCCACCGACAGACTGGGGCTGGGAGGGTGGAGAAGCAAGGTGGGTAGGTCTTGTCCTCCTCCACCCACCCCAGCTGTGGCCTCCTCGCTGGGTGAAGGCAGGTTCAGAACCCTGGGGGCTGCAGATTAACCAGACACCCCATAAAGCCTATCCGAGGCCACTGGGCAGACGCCAGGGTCTGGGCTCAGCGGCAAAGGACAGATCACATGGCTGGGACGCAAACCCAGACTGCTCTGCACCTCGGTTTTCTCACCTGTGAAACGGTCTGCCTGGAGCTGGAGGAGCAGTGGCTTAAGTCAGGCGCGCAGCTTAGCGCTTCGACTACAGAAGTGCTTGGTGCTAACCACCCTCCAGCCAACATAACCTTCTGGCAGGTCTGGAAGCCCCCCCCCAACCTCCACATCAGAGGACCACATCTGGTACCCCATCCACTGCCCCCAACCTACACACTCTAGCAACTGAGGCCCTGAGCTTTCATGGTCCACAGAGCTGGGCAGCTATTCTGGCAGGCCCTGTGCTGGGCCTCCGGCAGCAACAGGCCCCATCTGTCCAGGCGGCCAGAAGGACCTGTCACCTGGCCCTGGACGCCAGAACCCCCACACCTTCCAGCTCGGGGTCTTCAAACACGAGCTGGCTCCCAAGTGGCTGCACGCCAGCTAAAAGCAGTAGGGTCCTGTGGCGGTCCCCAGCATGGCAGACCCCAACCCCCGCTGAAAACTGCGTCTCTGACCCCAGGCCCCACTTGAAACGGCGGCCATGCGGAACGGTGTGCCTCCGGGCGTTCAGGGCAGAGCGGGTGACGGAGGGCAAACTGCTCATTCCCCGCAGAGGCTGCGGGAGGAATACCAGGACCCCCGAGCCCCAGACCCCCCGAGTGGGGGTGACCCCGGGTGACCCCAAGGTCACCCAGAGGCCGTGACCTCCTCCCCACCCCCATCCCCAGGGGCTGAAGTGGGAAACATCTGCAGAGCTGGTACTGGATACCCAGTTTCTGGAAGCAGACAGCCGCTGTCTTTCCCACCAGAGAGCCGACGTCTCTGCCTGGCCCCTCTCTCCTCCGACCACCACCTCACCCAGGACGTGCCCCAGGCCTGAGGAGGGGACGCGTGAATGGCTTTCTCCTGGGGCCTTTAATCAGTGCTAGTGGGCGCAAGTGCTCTTGTGGCCTGGGTTTTACACCTCAAATTCCTCTTTCCTAGCAAAAGAGGGCAGTGCGGAGGATTAAATGGCCCTGGGTTCCCTGGCAGCCCTGACATCAGCTGAGCTTGTTTTTATGGAAGAAAAAAAAAAAAAAATCCACCCCGATGGCCACACCAGCCTGCTGGAATCCGTGGCAGGAAGCACGGAGGTACTCAGGGCTGTGCCTCGGCATCTGGTTCCATTGTCCCCACCCATCCCTGCCCTACACAGGGCCCACTCTTCCCACAGCACTGTAGCCATCACTTCCTCCAGGAGGCCTTCCTGGAACCCCCAGCTGGGTTCCAAGCTCCCAGCCCCTGCAGACCCTACTGCCACCGACAGTGGACGCTGGAGAGCCTCCCGCCCAGCTGTCTCCCAATTGCTGGTTAATCCAGCGAATGACCCAACTAAAGACGCGTGGGGCCTTCAGCTCTGCAGCCTCACTGCCCCAGGGATGCGCGGCAGGGGACTCTGGCCCTTCACATACAGGCTCTGAACCCAGACTGTCCGACTTTGGGGTCCTGTCCTGTGACCAGCTGTGCACCCAAGAGCAAACCATTTAGTCACCTGTGCCCAGAAGACAAGACCACCGTTTAGGGCGAGCTGGCCTGCCGAGGTCACTGCTTGGACCCTGGAGTGGGTACTCAGCCCTGGAAACGGTGCAGGTTCTGGTCATGTGGAATGAGGTGCAAAGGTCATCTATACTTTATTGCTCAGCACTGGCCCCACACGGAGCCTCTGTTGTAACATTCCTGGGGGGTCCAGCCCCTGCCCCCCCACCCCAAATATGCCAGCCCTGCCGAGCTCCCAGCCCAGTGCAGGGAAGGTGCGCTGGGCGACCTCCATTCCTGTCCATGAAGTCCAACCCGGACTCGGTCCTGGGCCCCTGGGCCCCTGGGCAGTGGGCAGGGTGAGATGGAAGAGCCCCACCCCATCCTCTGGGGCCCAGGGTCTGGCCTGGCCCCGGGACTCAGCCTGCTGGGCACGGCCTGGCCTTGAGATTCCTCTGAGATGTCCACTGGGGAGACCCCCGGTCAGAGCTCGCCGCTGGCTCCACTCAACCTCCCGTGCGGGCCAGCCTCCTCCTGTGCAGCCTGGGGCCGGGGCCCCCTGGGTCGCCTCTGCCCAGTGGCGAGTAGCACAGGTGTCACCTGGGCCTGGCATAGCCGTAGGGGTGCTGCAGCAGCAGGCTCTGGTGGCCGGGCAGCACGTGGGTGTGGTAGTGTTCCACCAGGCTGCCCACGCTCACAAACAGGACCTCGCCCTCCAGGTAGAACTTCGAGTCCTGGCGGGGGAGGGGGGCAGGGTCAGGGGGTGCTGGCAAGGTCTGCAGATAAGCCTAGGGTCGGGGCAGGTCACTCCATCTCCTCTGGGGTCGGTGGGGGGACACAGCTGGGCTGGGAGGGGGGGAGGGGAGGGCAGGGAGGAGGGGTGTTTGGAGGCGCGGGCCTCTGAGTGCCCATGGCGTGTGCTCCAGCAGGGAGACGCCCGGGGCCCCAGCCAGGCCCCAGGGCAGGCTTCCCCTCCCACCCGGGGCCCTCCGCGAGGCCGCCTGCTCACCTTCTCAAAGATGCGGTAATTCCTCGCTTTGCTGGAGGCCTCATCCCACACGACCAGAACCTGCGGGGGGAGGATCACACAGCACAGGACTCACTCATCTTGGGAAGATGATGACCCTCAGACCCCCAGTGGGCCCCTTAGAGACTGAGTGTGCCCCTCAGAGACCGAGCTGGTGGGCAGTAGAGTCAAGGCTGGGTCCGTGGGGGAGGGCGGCCCTGCACACGGAGAGCAGGGTCACGACGGGCAACCTTGCCCCAGGGGTCCTGCCCTCAGAGTCAGGTGAGACGTAATAGTGGCACATGTCTGGTCCACACTGGGACTGCCCCTGATAGTAATGGGGCAGCTGAGGCTCAGTGAGGTCACACAAGTCACCCTTGGAGGGGCCTGGGCAGAGCCAGCGGACATCCTACCAGGCTCACCGCCCCCAAGAAGCCCCGCTTCAAGGTGCAGGAACAGGAACCCCACCCTTTCCTTCCTGACTCGTGCCCATGCTAGGGGGTGGGCGTCACGGACGATGCTGACGTGACCCCTGGGCCCGCCTCCCTGGGTACCTACCTTCCCCGACTTGGTGGAGGAGTTCCGGATGCAGTAGAGACCGTCCTGGGGCAGCCCCCGGGGGCTCGTGGCCTTAAAGAGCCTACGACAACATGGCTGCGTGGAGGGGCGCCGCCCGCGGGCAGCTCTCGGGGACCCTCCAGGCCACCCAGCACCCCCATTCCGGGTACCCAGGGCCACAGGGGCAGATGCACAGAGCCTGGGACAGGAGGGCAGGAAGACCTGAGGCGGGTGGGGCAGGGGACCTCAGCTCTGCCAGAAGAGGCAGACTGCACACCGACCTCTCCACCTCGCAGGACTCCGTGGTGTTGATGAAGACTGAGCTGGGCAGCGGCACCTGAGTGGTCAGGGTCAAGGGTCAGGGTCATGTCCCGGGACCGGCGGTGGGGGCCCCCTCCTCCCCAATGGCTGCCAGCCTGTGCTGGGAGCCAGGTGTTTGCACCGGGTTCGACCCTCAGCAACCCACACCCCCGACGACTGAGATGTGGGCACTCCCCCACCCAGCCTTGCCTTCTCATAGTCATCGTCAGAGCCCTCCCCGCCAGCGTCCGCCTGCGACACGTCAGCCTGCATAGGTTTCCGGGGCTTTTCAAAGGAGAAGCTCCTGAAACTCTGCCCGTCGGGGGGTGATCGCCTGGGAGCAGGACAAGAAGAGGGAGGCCTCGGCTCTGTCAGACGCGGGACACCGCCCTGCTCCCCTCGGTGACCACCCACCCCGCCCTCCGAGCGACCACACCGAGCCTCGGAACCCAGGGGTCTGGCGCCTGAAGCCCCGGCGGATGTCAAAAGCTCGTGATGGTGGAACTCCAGGGCAGGGGGCCAGGGGTGGGGTGGGGGGGAGTCCCGGCTGACCGCCCTGGGGCGGCAGGAATCGCCTGAGGCCCGGAAGCCTGAGCTGGGATTGCTGGCCTGGGGCATCCTGGGCTCTGAACACTGTGGGAAAAGGCCCTGGTCTGAGGGCGGTCTCCCTGTGGCCTCAGCCAAGCCACGCTCCCGACAGCCACCCAGGACAGACGCCAACAGCCCGAGCCAAAGGGACACGCCCTCACACGTGGCCACATGCTCCTAAGCCTCCAGGGCTCCAGGGCAGATTCAGGGAGGCCACCCTGGACGCGCCGCCAGGCTGTGCGTGAGGCTGTGCCGTGGGCGATCAGCTGTGGCCCAGGCGGCCCTGTGGCGCTCGGGGCCAGGTCCAGAGCCTGACACAGGGACCCAGCCTGAGACTCTGCGGCCCCTCACAAGACAGAGAACCACCAGGGACGTCCTGATGGGCGCGGCGCTGACAGAGCGCTGGGAAGGAGCGAGACATGGTCAAGGGAGCCCAGGGAGCACCGGGTGGAAGTATCCAGTCGGGCTCGCCCCGTGGGCCTAGAGCCTTCACCTCCGAGGGTCCCACGGGCTCAGGCTGCCATGACACGCGTCTCCCGGCATTGCCCGGCAGTGAAGCCCACGGGGTCTGGAGCAGGCCTCAGGGGGAATAGGGCGGTCCCGCGTTCCAGCGGCTTTCCAGGTGGGAAGGTCTCAAGGCAGCCTTGATGGCTTCAGAGCCAGCACTGGGAAGGACGCTTGTGGCCCAGGAGGGCCCACTGAGGCATGCTGGCATGCCTTCCCGCACCCCTGTCCCCAGAAGGCCAGCCACCCTGCAGCCACTCCCCTGATCCTGGGGGGCCCTTCCCACCGACAGGGGCTCCACAAGGCCAGTGTCTCCAAAGGCCCCCTCGCCCACTGCTCCCCACAGCAGCCACAGACTCCAGGCTCACCACCCACTGGGTAAGGCGGGATGCCCCCCTGAGCCCCAGGGTCAGGTGTCAGGGGCAGCTGGTCAGTCCAGGCAGGTGGGCGATCGAGGAGCCTTGCACCCCCCGTGCCAGGGCCGCCTGGCACCCACATGGGCTGAGAGCCAGGGGCAGGTAGATGGGGTCACCGGAGGGTAAACGGGCCGGGGAGGAGTGTCCCAGGCTGCACAGACTCACTGGAGGTGCGGGAGCGCTGGCTTCTCTGGCCGGGGCAGGACGGGGGGCCGGTCTGCAGCCTCGGGCACGGGCAGCTTCAGTGGAGGCGGCCGAGGGGCCACGGGGGGCACACAGGGTCCAGGCCTGGCCGCCTCCCTCAGGGGCCCCTCTTCCACCATCTTCAGGAACTTGGGCTTGTTGGCCGGCACGGGCGGGGGCTCGGGGGCGGGCGGCCCCCGGGGGGACAGGTGGAAGGACTTGAGCTTGTCACAGTTCTGGGAGGCAGCAGCAGCTGTGCTGGAGGGGCTGACCCCGTGCGCGGGAATCCGGGGTTCCGGGCTGGGGCTGCTGTTCTCAGGGAAGCAAGGGGCTTTCCGGAGGCCAGGCCCAGGGGGCAGGATGTTGGGCGGGGGATCGCTCATCCTCCGGGAGACGGCGGGCACCCTGGGGCCAGGATCCACCCGCCGCAGGGCCAGTGGCTCCCGCCTGGAGTCCTCGGGGGCCGGGCCAGCATCCGGGAGGCCGCGCTTTGGGGGCGGGGGTGGTAGTAGGGGGCCTGGACCCTTAGAGGTGAAGGAGTGGGCGCGGGGCACCTCAGAGAAGACTGGTTTCCTGGACGTGGGCACGGGGGGTGGGGGGTATGCCGGCGGGTGGATCAGGGCGTCTGCAGAGCAAAGAGAGCCATGTGGTGAGCGGGCGTCCCCCGCTGGAGGCTGCAGCTGCACCCCCTTGGCAGGAGGCAAACAGCCAGGGCCCCTGCCCCACAGCCTGGCCACCCCACAGCCCCCCACGCCAGGCAATCCTGGTGCGGCCTTCCTTCTGGGTCTGGTCCGCCTCACGCCACTGGGCCCACCCCGGCCACCCTCCAAAGCCTGGGCAAAACTTCCCAAAGCCCAGGTGCCACATCAAGTTCCCAGAGGGGTAAGCAAGAGAGGAGGGGGGGAAGCCTCCGAGGACTGGGCTCAGAGGGCGGCTGGGACTCCCAATAACAGGCAAGGAGGAAGGGCAGGAACTGGCTGGGGGATGACAGGTTGGGTCTGCTCATGATATGTTCAAGCTGCTACAAAAGAAATAGAGGAAAACAACAGAATAGGAAAAACAAGAGATCTTTTCAAGAAAACTAGAGATATCAAGGGAACATTTCATGCAAAGATGGGCACCATAAAGGACAGAAGTGGTATGGACCTAACAGAAGCAGAAGATATTAAGAAGAGGTGGCAAGAATACACAGAAGAACTGTACAAAAAAGATCTTCACGACGAAGATAATCACGATGGTGTGATCACTCACCTGGAACCAGACATCTTGGAATGTGAAGTCAAGTGGGCCTTAGAGAGCATCACTACGAACAAAGCTAGTGGAGGTGATGGAATTCCAATCAAGCTATTTCAAATCCTGAAAGATGATGCTGTGAAAATGCTGCACTCAATATGCCAGTAAATTTGGAAAACTCAGCAATGGCCACAGGACTGGAAAAGGTCAGTCTTCATTCCAATCCCAAAGAAAGGCAATGCCAAAGAATGCTCAAACTACCACAAAATTACACTCATCTCACACGCTAGTAAAGTCATGCTCAAAATTCTCCAAGCCAGGCTTCAGCAGTATGTGAACCGTGAACTTCCAGATGTTCAAGCAGGTTTTAGAAAAGGCAGAGGCACCAGAGATCAAATTGCCAACATCCGCTGGATCATGGAGAAAGCAAGAGAGTTCCAGAAAAACATCTATTTCTGCTTCATTGACTATGCCAAAGCCTTTGACTGTGTGGATCACAATAAACTGTGGAACATTCTGAAAGAGATGGGACTATCAGACCCCCTGACCTGCCTCTTGAGAAACCTGTATGCAGGTCAGGAAGCAACAGTTAGAACTGGACATGGAACCACAGACTGGTTGCAAATAGGAAAAGGAGTACGTCAAGGTTGTATATTGTCACCCCGCTTATTTAACTTATATGCAGAGTACATCATGAGGAACGCTGGGCTGGAAGAAGCACAAGCTGGAATCAAGATTGCCAGGAGAAATATCAATAACCTCAGATATGCAGATGACACCCCCTTATGGCAGAAAGTGAAGAGGAACTCAAAGGCCTCTTGATGAAAGTGAAAGAGGAGAGTGAAAAGGTTGGCTTGAAGCTCAACATTGAGAAAACGAAGATCATGGCATCTGGTCCCATCACTTCATGGGAAATAGATGGGGAAACAGTGGAAACAGTGTCAGACTTTATTTTGGGGGGCTCCAAAATCACTGCGGATGCTAATTGCAGCCAAGAAATTAAAAAATGCTTACTCCTTGGAAGGAAAATTATGACCAACCTAGATAGCATACTAAAAAGCAGAGACATTACTTTGCCAACAAAGGTCCGTCTAGTCAAGCCTATGGTTTTTCCCGTGGTCATGTATGGATGTGAGAGTTGGACTGTGAAGGAAGCTGATCGCCGAAGAATTGATGCTTTTGAACTGTGGTGCTGGAGAAGACTCTCGAGAGCCCCTTGGACTGCAAGGAGATCCAACCAGTCCATCCTAAAGGAAATCAGTCCTGAATATTCCTTGGAAGGACTGATGCTGAAGCTGAAGCTCCAATAGTTTGGCCACCTGATGCGAAGAGCTGACTCACTGGAAAAGACCCTGATGCTGGGAAAGACTGAAGGCAGGAGAAGGGGACGACAGGGATGAGATGGTTGGATGGTATCACCAACTTGATGGACAGGAGTTTGAGCAGGCTCGGGAGTTAGTGATGGGCAGGGAGGCCTGGCGCGCTGCCGTCCGTGGGGTCGCAAAGAGTCAGACACGACTTAAGAGACTTAACAACAACGAGAGCTAAGAGGAGGTCATGAGGGCAGAGGTCAAGGTCACTGGAGAAGAGGTCAAGAATCAGGCAGGCGGGAATGGAAGAATTGGGCCAAGTCCCTAAGGATAATGAAAGCGACAAGGACAAAAAGAGCTGGGGGAGGAGCATGGGGTGGGGAAGGACTAGTGAGCAATGAGACAGACGGCAGGGGCGGGGAGCGACAAGACAGAGGGCAGGACAGGGGCGTGGCCCTCCCACACCCCTCCCTGTGTTCCCGGTGATGCGGGTACAAGCTCATCGCCCTGGTTCTGGGAGGCGGGGCTGGGTGGGGTGGTGAGTGACCACATGGCCAGCAGAGGTGCTCACAGAGGGCTAGCCTTCCTGTCCCTGGCTCAGTCAGGGCCTGGCTAAGTGTAGGGCCCCCCCAACTTATCTCTGAACCGCCCCTCTCCCACTCCAGGCTAACTGGAAGAGATCAGAGACCAGAGCCAACTCCTCCTGGTCTGATCCTCCAAATCCTTGAGCTGAAGGAGGAAAACTGAGGCCTGAGCCGTACCTGGATGACCACTCCCAGCTGCGATGGCTCTGTCCAGCCCCCAGGCCCCGTTCCCCACCCCAAGCGCTGCCCAGGCCACAGGCTCACCCCACCTACCCTCAGGCCTCCCGGGCTCGGGGCAGTCGGGCTCCAAGTATGAGTCGTCCTCATCGTCATGCTCGTAGTCTGAGGGCAGATGGGGCGTCAGGCCTGGGTCAGCCCAGGAAGGAGTGGCCGGGAAGGGTCCTCCGAATCCCACCCCCTCCAGGAGGCAGAGGCCAGGATGGGGACCCTGGACCCAGGACACCCAGGCTGCCTGGGAAAACCCAAGCGGCAGAGCAGGCAGGCCAGTCAGCTACGCCTCCCTCCTGGGCAACAGCCAGCTGTGCAGGAATGCAGGCCGGGCACAGGGCACACGCGTCTTACCTTCGCTGTCCGTGGGGTGCGGAGACAGGCTGATGTCCACCGGCCGCTCGATGGCGCCGTAGAAGCTGTCCGTGTCCGAGCTGGAGTCACTGAGAGTGGGGAAGGCAGGTGGGCGGGCAGTGAGGACCGGGCAGGGGCCTCCTGCACTCACACACGCGGACACGTGCACTCTCGGGCACGCAGACAGACACAGAAGCAAGCACGGGCACGCAGACACAGGAGAGCACACGAAGAATACACGCAGAGACGTGTGGACACAGAAAAGAGCTGGACACGCAGACACACACAGAACAGGAGACCAGAGCGGGGGCGACTGCCTTCTCAGCCCCACTGCAGTTCTTGCCCCAGGCGCACCCCCAGACTGCCCAGCCCGGTGCCAGGCCTCAGGGCTGGGCCCAGGTCCCCACCTGCTCCTGCCCTGGGGACTCAGGCAGGGGCCCGCTGGAATCCTCATCTCTGAAAGGACCAGGTAGATGCTGTTCCCACCCAGAGAGCCCCTCTGTCTGCTGAGCCAGCCTCCCCATGCAGTCAGCAAGACCCAGATGGGCTGGACCACTGCCATGAGGACTCACTCACCCGTGAAGGGGGCTGGGAACCCAAAGGACTAAGCCGCTACAAAACTGTGCCTCCTGGCTGGACAGGTAAAACCACATGTCACCTCCCACACAGCACGCACACACAGGCTTACACACTCGGGGGCACACCCCCCCCACACACACGGCCCAGATGGCACCTAGAGAAGAGCCTTCAAGGAGACCTGGGCCCAGCCCCCAGGGGTTGGCGGGCCGGCTCACGGGTCCCAGCAGGGTGGAGGGGTGGGGTGGGGGGTGGGGGAGGGACACCCCGCCCACCCCCAGGCCCCGCCCACCTGGCATCCAGAGGCAGCTCCTTCTTCTCCTGGAAGTGGCCGATCTCCTTGCGCAGCAAGGCCATCCAGCTCTGCGGGTGAGCCAGGGCCTCAGCAGGCAGGACCCACCCTCACCTGCCCTGCCCTCCCCACATGGGCAGGTCTTCATCGACCCCCAAGGCCAGCTCTTCTGGTGCTGCAGCCTTCTGCTGGCCCACCCAGGGTTCCTCCTGAGACCATCACCCTGAGTGCAAGGGCTGCAGGCACCAGGCTCTGGGCATGAGGACAGGAGACCGAGGAGCAGCACCCACCCAGCTGCCGGAATCCCAGAAGGGCCCCACAGGGCCTGCATGGGGGCCACGACCGTTCCTCGCCCCCCAGGCACCTTGCGCTCGTCCTCAGAGGAGGCGGAAAAGAACCACGTGCGGTGCTTCTTGCTGATGTGGATGATCTTGAAGGGGAAGACATTGTTGGACGTTGTCTCCTCAGCCGCCCGCATCACCCTGAGGGCAGTACCAGTGGTCAACGTCTGCTCCCCGCCCACAGGGACCACCTGAGCACAGACCGGCCCCTGGACAGGCCGTGGCCCCCAGCACCACGTCCCAAGGGACACGGTCATCCTCCCTTCCCCGCCACGCTGTGGCCTTCAGGCCTTCAGGCCTGGGTGCTTGCAGCAGAGGGAAGCGTTGTGCGCAAGGGCGGGCAGTGACGGATGGTGCCGATCCAAGAGGGCTTCCAGGAAGCAGTGGTGCAGGGCTCCGAGTCAAGGACACGCCAACCTCGCTGCCCCCACAGCAAGACTTTACTTGGATACCTGGGGTCCCACCTAACCCCTGGCCTGCCTGCTGGGGACCCTCACAGGGCTCGGGTCAGCCTCGGCCCCACCCCTGCTCCCAGGCAACGTGCCCCAGAGCACTTCAGAGAAGTGACAGTGGCTGTTCCCACAGCCGGGACATGGGGTTCAGGGAACGATCACGTCTGCCAGGGGCATGCGGGAAGGCTGGGCACCCACGCAGGTGCCATCAGGGGGCCTGGACCATGCCCTGGGGCAAGGCGGCACCCCCACCAGGCTGCAGGCAGTGTGTCTAGGTAAAAGAAATGTCCCTTTAGCTCCTTTCATTATGGCACAGAGAGACAAATAGAGTTTCTGGCTATTTCCTGGCTAACCTGGGTGTGCCCCCTAACCTTCTGCAGTTTCAGTTACTCCATCTGTAAAATGGGGACAGCAACGTCATCCCTGATCATACAGAACTGTTGTGAGAACTAAATATCAGAACGTGCAAAAAATGTATTTAAATACATGACGTGATTATTAGTCTTCCCATGCTATAGGTTTGTACTTTATGAAACATAGTTGTATAGAAAAAAAAAAAGATTCATACCATAAAAAATATTCCAGGTGCAGGAAAAAAAAATGTCCCTCTTCAGAGGACCCCAGAGCTCCACGCCCCCCATGCCCGCTGGCAGCCACAGGGCCCTGGAGCCTCCCTTGTCCTCCGCCTGCAGACCTGGCACTGGGCTGGAAGCCAGGATGTGTGCAAAGGCCCAAAATCAACTCCCCAAGGGTCCCCGTCCTGCCACTGACATCATGGGACCTGCGCGTTCTCCCAGGCAGGAAGGGCCAGGCCCTCCTCAGGGGACGGGAATGGTGTGACCTCAAGGCCTGGGTGGTGTGACCCCAAGACCCAGAGCCAGGAATCACACCCTGCAACGCAGGTCTCCAAGGCCGAGGGCAGGCCCGCACACGCAAACACGCCCCATCCCATCCGGGCGCCTGGTCCTCAGCCCAGCGGACCATTAGTCACAAAGCCCCTGGGGGGCAGGCTTGTGGCCGATTAAAGCCCCGGCACACAGCCTGGGCCAGCAGGCTGGGCTCCCGGCCAGGAGGCAGCAGTGGGGGAGAGGGCGAGGGGTGGGGAGGAAGGAGGGCTTGAGGGAGACTCTGGAAAGTTCCAACCCTGGAGGAGGCCCTCGCGTCGCCCCCAGGCCCTTGGCCAAGCCTGAGGGCTGGCTTTCAGAAGAGGGACTTGCGGAGGTGGGGCTGGTCCAAAGGGCTGGGGTCGCAAACAGGACGGCCTGGACCCGCCTTAGTGGGAGCCAGGGGGAGCCACTGGCCCTGGCGGCCAGCAGCGCAGTCAGCAGGGCACTTACCGGTTGTAGCCACTCAGCGAGAAGGCACCCTGCGGCGAGGCGGATGTGCTGCTCTTGAAGTAGTAGATGCAGCGTTTGTGGATGACCACAAAGCGCAGGGGCCCTGCGGGCGGGGCGGGGCGGGTAAGCCTCAGCCCCGGACAGGCCCACTCTGGGGACCATGCCCAGAGGCCCAGGATGGCTCAAGGCCAGAGTCTAAACGGGCAGCAGGCTGATGGGCATGCAGGCCTCCCCGGGGCAGGGGGAGATTCAGGGGACTGTGTGGAGCCTAGGAACAAGGACTAAAGCTGGCTCAAGGAAGGGCAGAGATGGGGCCAGCAGCCAGGGAGGTCAGAGCCACCTTGCTGGTGCTGCCCAGCTGCTGGGAGGTGCCCTCCACCCAGCGTGGTGGAATGAGGGTGGGGCAAAAAGGCCAGAGATGCTGCCAACAAGAGCGCCCCCCCGCCCAACATGGAGCCGACCCCAGGTAGTGATGGTGAGAGCCCCATCCCTGAGCAGCTCCTCCTAGGCCCAGGAACAGCTCAGTTGCAGGCCCTTGTTGGAGCCTCCAGTTCAGAAGAGAAAGGAGACATCAAACCAGTCAGCCTGGGGCACCTCAACCAGGCAGCACAGGGTCAGGGAGTTCCTGGCAGAGGGCACCGCTCGAGCAACCCCATGGGACCTTGCAGCTGGTCAGAGGGATGGACAAGGTCCTGATACTCTTGGGCCTTCAGTGTCTCGAAGCCTGGCACCTTCCAGGCCTGGGGGCTCCCCCTCGACCAGTCTGCTGTCCTAGGGACCAGAGCCCTGGTCTCATGAAGCTCTCCAGAGACCCAGCACCCAGATGGGTGTTGGCTCGGCACATGGGCTCACTACGGACGGAGTGACTGTCTGGCTCAGTGAACAGTGAACTGAGGCAGTGAGGGCACCATCCGGGAGCCAGACCTTCCAGACCGACAAGGGCCCGCAGCTCCTGGCCACGGGCTGAAGCTCCCTGGTCAGCTGGTCAGTGCTGTGTGCCCGAGGCCCACCAGTCTCCCCCAGCGGCACCACCCCAGGTCCTCCCACAGCCCTGGGGGCTAGAAAGGCTAAACTCAGGGCCCAAGGGAGCTTGAGCAGAGACAGAGGGAAACTCCAGAGGGCCCAGGGCAAGGAAGGAAGCAGAGGCTCAGGAAGGTGGGTCACCTGGCCACAGAGGCCCAGGGGGGCTCAGCCCTATCCCGGGGGCCCACATTCATGCCCCCCACCCCCACCCAGGGGACTTACATTTGAGTAGCTGCAGCTGGGTACCGCCCTTCTTGTGCAAGTAGCCAGCCTTGGCCACACCCCCAGGCATGGTGAGCAAGTTCTGCGCACCAATGGCCTTCATGGGGACAGGCCAGTGCATCTCTTCAGCCGCCATGAAGCTACAATACAAAGCGAAGGGGACGTGTCTTAGCCGGGGATGGGAACACACTATTGCCCACCGTGACCACAACAACGGTATGGTGGCTTGGCTGGGATCCACCCCGTCAGCCTGGGGCATCATCACTCAGGCAGGAACCACACAGTGCAGTCACCAGCGACAGGCTGCCTGCCTGAGGGTTAACACAGGACCCTCCGTTCCAGGACCCCACTCCACAGCCTCGTCCTCCTGTTCCAGCTGCTCTCCCAGGAACCTAGCAGGCTTTTCCAGTCTCACACTTCCAGCCTGCGCCTGGAATGACTGCTACCCCTCCTCACGTGGAGAACTCCTACTTGTCCCTCAAATCCCAGATTCAGAGTGCCTTCCTCTGTGAGGCACCTCAATCCGCAGTCACATTCCAGCCCACCCTCTACTCCTCGTCCCTCTGAACTGCACCCCCCGACCCTGCGCTGTTTTCTCCAGTGCCTGCCCCCATCCCACCTGCGCCTGGTCCCTCCTGGTCCACAGCGAAGCTGGAGGAGTCAGGGTCAGACCCAGAAGCCCAGTCTCGCTGGAACAGCTACCCCATCCCCAGACACACACACACAGAGAGAAAACCACTGCTCTTGGCAAACCAGCGTGCTCCACCAAATGTTCGCTGCCTTCCCTCTGCCAGGACGCCTACTCCTCCCTGGGGCCCCCGCCTCGGCCTCTGACCAGGTCCCGAGGGCTGCCCCCTCCAGCTTCCCCTGCACACAAAGCGAGCCCTCTGGCCTGCGTCCCCCAACAGCGGAGGCTATGACAAAGGCGCGCCACCCCGGTGCCCGCCCGGCCGGCACAGGACAGAGCACCGCGGGCGTCGGGAGAAAAGGGTCCCGCGCTGGCGCCTGCCCCAGGAGGTGCCGGCAGACAGACGGGCCCCCGCCCCGCCCGGGGCCTCCAGACCCGCGGGGGGCCGGCCCCCGCCCGCCAGCCCGCCTTTGTTCTCGCCGGAAGCGCCGGCTCGGTCCCGCTCGGTACTCACGATGTCCACGCGGCGGGCCCGGCTGGCATCGGGGGGGCAGCCCGCACCCGCTTCCCCTGTGCGCACCGACACGGCCCCGGGCCGCGCGCCCCGGCCGCCGCCTCGGCCCCGGAGCCAGCCTCCCGGCCTCCCCAGGCCCGCGGCCGCAGCCCGGCGCCCGCCATGCCGCCGCGCCCCCGGCCCGGCGCCCAAGCTGGCCGCCCCGCCAGGCCCCGCCCTCGCCCCGGCACAGTCCGGGTCGCTCCGCCCCCGGCTCCTCCCCTCGCCCCGCCCCCAGCCCGGCCGCCCCGCCAGGCCCCGCCCTCGCCCCGGCACAGTCCGGGTCGCTCCGCCCCCGGCCCCGCCCCCCACCCTGCTCCCAGCCCGGCCGCCCCGCCAGGCCCCGCCCTCGCCCCGCCCCCCAGCCCGGCCGCCCCCGCCCCGACTCCTCCCCTCGCGCGGCCCCGGGTAGGGGAGGCGCCGCCCCTCCCGCGTCTCCGTTTCTCCCCCGGCCGCCCCGAGCGAGGAGGTGCGCGGGCGCGAAGAGGACGCCCGAGGCGGCCGCCCGCAGTCAGGAAGCCTCAGAGGCTGACGGGCCCCGGCTTCACGGCTCCGCAGCTAGAAGGCGGCGGAGCCCTTGGGAAAATGCCGTCTTCTCCCCGGACCCCACCCTGAGGGGCTCTGGTCCCTCGGGGCGAGGGCCGCCCTGCCTCTCGGCTCAAGCGGGGCTGGTGGGCTAGAGTGCCCCCTCCGGGGAAGGCTGCGGCGCCGATCTGACCCGGTATTCCCCGCAGGAGTCAGGGGTCTGGTCCTGGGCAGCTCCCACCTCCTTAGAAGGCGGTGGGCACTCTCCCAGGAGACCCCCTAGGCTGGCGGAGGCCCTTGGTGGCCTCCCCACCATTCTGCCTCCTCTACTGCTGCTCAACTTGGGCCACGGGCAGCAGAGGGCAGGTCTAGCTTCAGCCCTGCTCCCACCTGTATATCTGGCCCTGGTTACCAGCTACCCTCTCCCGCCAGCGCTCAGACCCCTCCACACTGCAGTCAGCCCTGGCCTCTCCCAGCAGACTCCCTTCACTCCCTGCCCATTCACAGTGCCCTTGCCAACCCCTCCCACCTGCACTCCCAGCCCCCCAGGCTGCCTCCACCCCAGCCCCCCTGCCTGTGCCCCTCTCCACCACCTGTGGGTGTCACCACTTCCCCTCCTCAGTTCCCTCTGGGCCTCCAGTCTCTTTCCTCCGTCACCCTCCCCTTGGCACATTCTCTAACACACACCCAGTGCCCATCACTGCTCCATTCTAAAACGTCAGGACCTGCTCACATCCCACCAGCCCTTGCGGATCCGGCCCTCGTGGACCTCTCATGGGCTCTCCTCCTGCCCTCCACCTCCCGTGTGCCTGCACCAGCCAGGTCCAGGGCCGGCGTTACTCAAATCCACCACGGTCCCACCTTCAGGCCTCTGTCCACTGTGTTTCCACCACCTCCTCTTACAACTGAGCTAACTCAACCCTCAAGAGTTGGTCCAAACGAACACCAGTCCTTCATAAATTCTGCCGAAAACCAGAGGGAGGCACTAATTCTAAAAGATCTTCGCGACAAAGATAATCATGATGGCATGATCACTCACCTGGAGCCAGACATCTTGGAATGTGAAGTCAAGTGGGCCTTAGAGAGCATCACTACAAACAAAGCTAGTGGAGGTGATGGAATTCCAAATGAGCTATTTCAAATCCTGAAAAATGATGTTGTGAACGTGCTGCACTCAATATGCCAGCAAATTTGGAAAACTCAGCAGTGGCCACAGGACTGGAAAAGGTCAGTCTTCATTCCAATCCCAAAGAAAGGCAATGCCAAAGAATGCTTAAACTACCGCACAATTGCACTCATCTCACACGCTAGTAAAGTCATGCTCAAAATTCTCCAAGCCAGGCTTCAGCAGTATGTGAACAGTGAACTTCCAGATGTTCAAGCAGGTTTCAGAAAAGGCAGAGGCACCAGAGATCAAATTGCCAACATCCGCTGGATCATGGAGAAAGCAAGAGAGTTCCAGAAAAACATCTATTTCTGCTTCATTGACTATGCCAAAGCCTTTGACTGTGTGGATCACAATAAACTGTGGAACATTCTGAAAGAGATGGGACTACCAGACCCCCTGACCTGCCTCTTGAGAAACCTGTATGCAGGTCAGGAAGCAACAGTTAGAACTGGACATGGAACCACAGACTGGTTCCAAATAGGAAAAGGAGTACGTCAAGGTTGTATATTGTCACCCCGCTTATTTAACTTATATGCAGAGTACATCATGAGGAACGCTGGGCTGGAAGAAGCACAAGCTGGAATCAAGATTGCCGGGAGAAATATCAATAACCTCAGATATGCAGATGACACCACCCTTATGGCAGAAAGTGAAGAGGAACTCAAAGGCCTCTTGATGAAAGTGAAAGAGGAGAGTGAAAAGGTTGGCTTGAAGCTCAACATTCAGAAAACAAAGATCATGGCATCTGGTCCCATCACTTCATGGCAAATAGATGGGGAAACAGTGGAAACAGTGTCAGACTTTATTTTTGGGGGCTCCAAAATCACTGCAGATGCTGACTGCAGCCATGAAATTAAAAGACGCTTGCTCCTTGGAAGGAAAGTTATGACCAACCTAGATAGCATATTAAAAAGCAGAGACATTACTTTGCCAACAAAGGTTTGTCTAGTCAAGGCTATGGTTTTTCCAGTGGTCATGTATGGATGTGAGAGTTGGACTGTGAAGAAAGCTGATAGCCAAAGAGTTGATGCTTTTGAACTGTGGTGCTGGAGAAGACTCTTGAGAGTCCCTTGGACTGCAAGGAGATCCAACCAGTCCATTCTAAAGGAGATCAATCCTGGGTGTTCATTGGAAGGACTGATGCTGAAGCTGAAATTCCAATACTTTGGCCACCTCATGCATCGAGTTGACTCACTGGAAAAGAGTCTGATGCTAGGAAGGATTGGGGGTGGGAGGAGACAGGGACGACAGAGAATGAGATGGCTGGATGGCATCACCGACTCGATGTACATGAGTTTGAGTGAACTCCGGGAGGTGGTGATGGACAGAGAGGCCTGGCGTGCTGTGATTCATGGGGTTGCAAAGAGTCGGACACGACTGAGCGACTGAACTGAACTGAACTGAACCTTGATACCAAAACCAAAGACCTCACAAGAAAACTACAGACCAGTATCCCTTATGAGTGAAGACATAAATAAAGTTCCTCACCAAAACACTAGCAAGCTGAATCCAGCACCACACACAACGAATTCTAGACCACGTCTAGTGGGATTTAACCTAGGAATGCAAGCTTGACTTAACAGTCAAAATTCAAAGAATGTAGAAAATTCCTTGGTGGTCCAATTCTTAAGACTGTGCTTTCATTGCCAGAGCCTGGGTTCAACCCCTCATGGCGGAATTAAGATCTCCCAAGCTGGTGTTGAGGCCAAAATACCCTCAAAAAGCAAAATTCAAAGCATGTAATACATTATATCACCCTGCTTATTTAACTTCTATGCAGAGTACATCATGTAAAATGCCAGGCTGGATAAAGCACAAGCTGGAATCAAGATTGCTGGGGAAAACATCAATAACCTCAGATATGCAGATCACACCACCCTTAGGGCACAAAGCAAAGGAACAAAGAGCCTCTTGAGGAAGGTGAAAGAGGAGAGTGAAAAAGCTGGCTTAAAACTCAACATTCAAAAAACGAAGATCATGGCATTCGGTCCCATCACTTCATGGCAAATAGATGGGGAAACAATGGAAACAGTGCGAGATTTTATTTTCTTGCGCTCCAAAATCATTGCAGGTGGTGACTGTGACCATAAAATTAAAAGACACTTGCTCCTTGGAAGAAAAGCTATAACAAACCTGCTGCTGATAAGTCACTTCAGTCATGTCCGACTCTGCGTGACCCCATAGACAGAAACCCACCAGGGTCCCCCGTCTCTGGGATTCTCCAGGCAAGAACACTGGAGTGGGTTGCCATTTCCTTCTCCAATGTGTGAAAGTGAAAAGTGAAAGTGAAGTTGCTCAGTCGTGTCCTACCCTTAGCAACCCCACGGACTGCAGCCTACCAGGCTCCTCCATCCATGGGATTTTCCAGGCAAGAGTACTGGAGTGGCTTGCCATTGCCTTCTCCGATAACAAACCTAGACAGCATATTAAAAAGCAGAGACATTACTTTGCCGACAAGATCCTTCTAGTCAAAGCTATGGTTTTTTCAGTGGTCATGTATAGATGTGAGAGCTGGACCATTAAGAAGGCTGAGCGTCAAAAAATTGATGCTTTTAAATTGTGGTGTTGGAGGAGACTCTTGAGAGTTCCTTGGACTGCAAGGAGATCAAACCAATCCATCCTAAAGGAAATCGTTCCTGGATATTCATTGGAAGGACTGATGCTCAAGATGAAACTCCAATACTTTGGCCACCTGATGCGAAGAACCAACTCATTGGAATAGACCCTGATGGTGGGAAAGATTGAAGGCAGGAGAAGGGGACGACAGAGTATGAGGTGATTGGATGGCATCACTGACTCGATGGACATGTGTTTGAGCAAGCTCTGGGAGATGGTGAAGGACAGGGAAGCCTGGCATGTCCATGGGGTTGCACAGAGTTGGACACAACGGAGTGACCAAACAACAATACAATGTATCAATCTGCTGCTGCTGCTAAGTCGCTGCAGTCGTGTCCGACTCTGTGCGACCCCATAGACGGCAGCCCACCAGGCTCCCCCGTCCCTGGGATCCTCCAGGCAAGAACACTGGAGTGGGTTGCCATTTCCTTCTCCAATGCATGAAGGTGAAAAGTGAAAGGGAAGTCACTCAGTCACGTTCGACTCTTTGCAACCCCATGGACTGCAGCCCACCAGGCTCCTCCACCTATGGGATTTTCCAGGCAAGAGTACTGGAGTGGGGTGCCATTGCCTTCTCCGATATATCAATCTAATAAAGTACAAAAACCACACAACTGTTTCAGCTTGCTGTGTTTAGTCGCTCAGTCATGTCTGACTCTTCGTGACCCCTTGGACTGTAGCCCGCCAGGCTCTTCTGTCCATGGGGATTCTCCAGGCAAGAATACTGGAGTGGGTTGCCATGCCCTCCTCCAGGAGATCTTCCCAATGCAGGGATCAAACCCAGGTCTCTTGCACTGCAGGCAGATTCTTTACCATCTGAGCCACCAGGGAGGCCCAAGAATACTGGAGTGGGTAGGGTAGCCTATCCCTTCTCCAGGGGATCTTCTGACCCAGGAATCGATAGGGGTGTCCTGCATTGCAGGCTCATTCTTTACCAGCTGAGCTACCAGGGAAGCCCCAACTATCTCAATAGATGCAGAAAAAGCATTTAACAAAATCTGGCAATTCTTCATGATAAAAACACTCAATAGGGATTTCCCTGGTGGTCCAGTGGCTGATCCTCCACACTCCCAATGCAAAGTGTTCAGGTTCGATCCCTGGTCAGGGAACTAGATCCCACATGCCACAACTGAGAGTTTGCAGGCCGCAAGGAAGCATCCCGCATTCAGCAACAAAGACTAAACCTGCCTTGTGCCGCACCTAAGACCCGGCGCAGACAAGTAAACTTTTTTTTTAAGAACATTCAACTAACTAGGAGTAGGATGAAACTTCCTCAACCTGGTGAAGAACATCTATGAAAAACCCTGAGCTAACATCACGATCAGTGGTGAGTGACCGAAAGCTTCCTCTCCAGTGAGGAACAAGGGAAGGACATTTTTATTCACCATTGAGCCAGAATTTCCAGGACAGTTATGCAGAAAGAAGAAATAAGAGCTATGCAGATTGGAAAAGAAAAAGTAAAACTGTTCAGAGATTAGGTGGTCAGGAAAACCCCCAGGGATCCACTAAACAATGTTTAGAAATAGTAAACAAGCTCAGCAAGGCGGCAGGACAGCAGATGGACACACAGAACTCCGTCGTGTTTCTCTCTGCCAGCAACAATCCGAAAATGAAACAGGAGCTAGCTCAGCTTTCCCTTCTTCAGGTGGTCCTCCCCGGGCACAGAGGGGGGCACCCGGGCATAGAAGGGGCACTGGGCTGCCCCACGGGAGGAGCAGAATACTGCTGCCCTGGGTAGTGGGTTCTGCAGGTGGCCTGGAAGCCGCAGCAAGCGGACACGGAGCCCCCAGCCCACTCGGGCGCCTCCTCCCGAGTCTGTAAGGAGACCTGGCATCTTTGTGGGGGCGGCGCTGGAGGCAGAGCTGAGGACTGATGGAGCCCACCCCTCCTTCTGGCTACGCACCTGGAGGGGAAGGAGCTCGGCGGCCCCGCAGCCCCACCCTGGTCGGCTCGGCGGCCAGGCGGGCACAGGCCTGTGAAGGGCTCAGTCTCACCCGGCCGCGGCCCCGTCTGCGGCCCAGAGGCGCGCTCCTGGTGTCCACTGGCTGACCCGGTAGCAGGCCTGGCTGTGCTCTGCCGTCACCTCCCCTGGGCGCGTCCCTGCTTCAGATTCAGACACCGACATTCAGTCGACCCCCTCCAGAGGGTGGACCGTGGCAGGGCCGGCTTGTCCTGACACCCCTACATCTTCTGGGCCCCTGGCCCTGCCCCGCCATGCTGGGACCTGCCCAGGAGCCCAGCGCCAGGCAGCTCTCTGGTCTCTGCTCTGCGCTCACCCCCACCTTCTCTGAAAGCTGAGACTGGTCTGTGGGACCGAGGCCGGAGGCTGCAGCACCCGGGGCAGAGCAGGCAGGTGAAAACCGCTCCTCCTTGCAGAGGTGGCCCCACTGGGCTCCAGGAAGTGCAGGCTCCGTGGCTCCCCTCCCCCTGGGGCATGAGTCTCCAGGGCGTGTGGTCATCCCCTGCAGAGGCCCCCACTCCCAGCCACTGTCATGGACTGCGCGCCCAGGCAAGACGTGTGTGTGAGCCGCGTGGCGCGGGCAAGAAGGCCCTGCGCGTGCTCCCCGGCGTGTGTACACACACGTGTGCACCATGCGAGCCTGTGCACAAGTGCAGAGCGCCCTCGGCTCCCCTTCCCGACACCTGCAGACCTGCGGCCCTGGCTGTGGCGAGGGAGCCGGCGCCTCGTGCAACCACAGCGCTAGGGGTTCCTGTCAGTGGTCACCGGCTGCCCGGCTGCGAGTGCCGCAGGGAGGGGAGGCCGGGGCTCCCAGGGTCCCAGTGGGGAAGAGCCCGGGTCCCCAGGGCAGTCATGCGCACACTCACAACTACGCACACACTTACTCGTCACAGGCACACATGCGTGCTTAGACATGCACGCCTGAAGATGCACACACACACACACCTACCTGCACACGCTCACACATGCCACGTCCACACACGCCCTCAAATGCACACACAGACTCGCTCAGCTGCTCACACTCACACACAGGCACACACTCATCCACACATGTGCATGCTCACGTTCATTTACATGTGTGTTCACCCTCACACACACCAGTTTGCACTCAAACACACTCACAGACACGCACTGACTCCCACGTGGTGCACTCACACACACAGCCTCCAGGGGCTGAGAGAACCCTCTGCGGGGGACCCTGTGCCCTGGGCAAGGCAGCTTGAGCACAAGAGTCATCAGCACTGCCCCACAGCCCTGCACCCGTCCAGCGCCGGGCCTGACCCTAACCGCACAGCGCTGCTCCACCCCCAGGTCACGGGCTCACACGGGGCACCCCGGGCACGCACTGTATACCAGGCTCCGTGCTTCTCAGGGATCACCCACGTCACCACCCCACCCCCGGACATGTGAACCGGCATCGTGCTCACTGGTGAAGACAGAGAGGGTCAGAGATGCTGAGTAACTCCCAAGCCACACGGCCCTGCCACCCCCACCCGGGCACACAGCAGGCGCTAGGTGGCGCCTGAGGGGCAGGGCCCAGCCCCTCTGGGTTCGGTCTCCCCTTTCAATTGCTCCTCCCCCTTCCTCTTCCCTGAATCTTTCTCCATAAAAGAATGGAAACCAAAAAAAAACCCATCTCCCACGAAGGCCAGTGAGCAGCCGCGCCAGGGGAAGGGAGGGAGCACAACCCGGGGTGGGGTCCCTGAGACCCCGAGCCTCTTGAGCCCCCTGCCAGGCGCCCCTGCATGGGGCACGGCACTCCAGGACGGCAGGCAGGCAGGCGATGGGGCTCACACGGCTCTGCCTTCCCCCACTGCCGGCACACTCACACACACTCACAGCATGTGCACCCAGGACCCAGTGCCCACACCTCCCCGGGCAGGGCAGGGTGGACGGTGGAAGGCCCACGCCAACCCGGGGCCTTCTGCAGGCTGCTGGCCGAGCGGCGCAGGCCCTGGGCTCCCACCAGCTGCCCCGTCCACCCGTGGCCTCGCCTCTCCTCCCGGGGCTCGGGGCCAGGGTCCGCCCCGAAGAGGGTGGGTCCGGGCTCCCACAGGGGCCCCCTGGAGTGACTCTACAGGCGCTGGGCCGGCACAAGCTCCAAGCCCCTGGCCCGGGGCCACCCCACTGACCTGGTGGTGCTGACCCAGCACATGGCTCTCTTCCTGCCTGCCGATGGCCTGGAGGCAGGTGTCCTGGGGTCCAGGAAGGCCATGCGGCTCAGGGGCCATGGGGCGGAGCTTCGGCTAGCATCCCCTGGCAGGTGAGGCGCCCGCTCCCTCCTGCTGACAGCCGCCCGCCGCTGCCTGCGTCTGGGGCCTGTGGCCGCCTGCCGGGGCTCCTCCCCACCCAGGACTTCCTGTTGCCGGGACCCTGGGCAGCCCCGGGTAGCCAGCACTTCCTGTGAGGCCCAGTGCTGCCTGGCCTGCTGGCTTTCAGCAGTGCCCACTGTGGCCAAAGACTACACTCGCCAGGCCCCAGGATGAGGCCAGTTGTGACCACCCCCATCCCCTCCCCGCCTTGGGGAGGAAGCCCCTTGCCAGGGTCCCGCCCCCACCCCACAGCCACCTCTGCAGATTGGGCTTCTTCCCAGCGAATCACGAATCACGAGAGCCCCGAATTCCAGGCGTCAGACCCAGCTTCCCTGGCCCCAAAGACAGCCGCACATGAAGTCATGACCTCCCCAGGGCGCCCCACGGGCCAGAACATGGACTCTGCCATGCAGGTCCACCTCTGTAGGCCACTGTGACACAGGGGCCCATGCCTCTCACACCAGGAGAACTTCACGTGTCGAGGTGGCCGCCTCTCTACCCTTTGACCCCAAGGGACAAAGGATGGATGGGATGCCAGCCTTCCCTCTGTGTCCCCCAGGCCTCTCTGCCCCTCCCGCGCCCATGCCAGGCGCAGCCTCTCTGACACATCTGGGCTCACACACCCCCACGGAGCGTACTCGCGGCTGCCCAGCAAACACCTGGCTTGCTAGAAGGCACTTACACCCTGAGTGGCCGAGTGCGCTCCGTCACTGCCTGGTCCCCGCCCGGGGCCGACTAACAACGAAGCCCACCCACCCCACCAGGCCTGCTCTGCCCCTCCAAGCTGGGCTCCCTCCCCAACCCAGGAAGCTGGGAGCGGGGAGTCCAGCCCAAGCTGGTGGGCACTGAGCCCCATGCCCACTGCCTCCCCTCCCCTGAGCTCCAGTCTCAAGGTCCGGCCCCTGCCCCCGCTCCCAGCACCAGCTGGGGGATGGAGCACTTTGGGGCCACACGGCTGCAGGATCTGAGGGTGCCGGCAGGTCCTCGGATGCTGCAGAGGCTCGTCCTGTCCTGCCCAGCAGCTGCCCCAGGGCGAGCACCCACAGCCGGCCTGCCGGCACCTGGTAGCACACACATCTGGGTGTCCGGCCCGGGCCTCAGACACAAACCCTCGCGCAGCCCTGCCGTCTCCTGGATGGGGAACATGGGTTTGTGAGTCCTCACTCTCCTCAGGGGGCACGCTCGCCTCCCCGGCCAGCGTCGGCCTCCGTGCCCGCCGGGGGCTGTGGGCAGACGACGCCTATGGCAGACAGCTGACCACAGCCCATGGGCAGGGGGTGGCAGGGAGGTTAAGGGGGGGCCTCCTCCCGTCCACCCTTGCAGCCTGCCCAGAGTGGGGAGGGGGCCCAAGCCAGCCTCTGTTCCGTGCAGGCAGAGGTGGGAGCAGGCAGAGGACCACACCTGCAGGAGCCGCGGGGTCTCCATGGAGGCCAGACCGCGCTGGTCCCTTCCCCTACCCCATTCCATCCCAGAGGCCGAGGCCAGGATTCCTGAGGCCCCCGCTCCAGGCCTCCCAGTCTCTCCCAGTGGCCTCCCATCTCCCCAGGCAGCAATTCATCCTTGCAGCAAATAACGCTGCTTTCATTTGGTGGCTCAGCCGGTGAAGAATCCGCCAGCAATGCGGGAGGCCTGGGTTCGATCCCCGGGTTGGGAAGATCCCCTGGAGAAGGCAATGGCTACCCACTCCAGTATTCTGGCCTGGAGAATTCCGTGGACCATATGGTCCATGGGGTCGCAAAGTCAGACACAACTGAGCGACTTTCACTTCATGTTGCTGAAACAGAGGGCGTTCAGGGCCCCTCCTCCAGTAGTGGGAACCGCCCCCGCTGCCCCACTAGACTAGGAATAACCATCATTCAAGCAGTAAGATGGGTGGGGCTGGGGTCCCAGCTCTGGAGTGGCAGCTCTTCCCCAGCCTCTCAGGGCAGCTGCCTCTAAATTCCAAGCTTGGGGACCACCCAACAAGCCAGACACTTACCAGGGTGGGTGGGACTAGCCAGCTGCTGGGCAGGGGCCTGTGAAAGAGGGAGGAGAGAGAGCCTTCTGGGTGCCAGGGTCCTCGGCCTGCTCTGGAGCGAGGTACAGGCTGGCGCAGCACCGCCCCTGCCGCAGACCTCAGAGCCTGTCCCGCCCCCACTCACCCGCACTGACCACGGGGACGCAGGGCTTCACAGAGCAGGGCACTGGCCGAGCCGACGGCCAGGGAACAGAGGCGTGGCTACTGGAACCACAGCCCTGGCAACCCAGTCTCCCAGGGCCCCTGCGCCCAGCCCGGTGCCCGCCTGCCACCTTTGTGCCAAGGAGAGCCTGCAGGCTCAGGGAGGGCCCTGTGCCCAGGGCAGGGTGACTGGCAACCCCACTGGTGAAAACCTCAAGCTCTCAAAATAAGACGCTTTGCATCAGTCCCGGCGAAGGGCTCGGGGCCACCCACGGCCAGCCAAGGGCCCACCTATGTGATCCCCAGCCTCCAGGACCAGGGCCCCCGAGCCCTTCCCTGCCTCTCTGAGCCCGTTCTTCCCTCCGCCTGGCACTGTACCCTGCCTTCCAGTGCAGGGATGGGAGGAGTCCCGGGAACTCGGGCCAGGGTGCCACCCAGTTGGGCAGAGGGAGTGGGTGGCGTAGGGGCAGGGTCCTGCCCAGGGACGCCCCATGTCGTGGGCTGAATGGAGGCCCCCAGAGACATATGTCCAAGTCCTAGTCCCTGGGAACTGTGATTGACCTTACCAGGGGAAGGATCTTCGCATACCTGACCCAGGATCTCACCCTGGTGTAGCCTGATGGGCCCTAAATGAAACAGCAAGCATGCTTGTAACAGACAAAAGAGGAAGAACTCGAGGAAGAAGTCAGGTTTGTGTCACCAGAGGCAGAGAGTGGAAAGAGAGGGAATTGGAGGAAGGCGGCCAAAAGGTACAAACTTCCGGTTATAAGGTGGATAAATCCTAGGGAAGCGATGGGCGACATGGCGACCCGCTGACACTGCAGTGTGGTACGCAGGGAAGCTGGAAACAGAACACATCCTGCAAGCTCTCATCACAAGAAAACAATTTTTTCTTCTTTTTCTTTTCATTGTATCCGTATAAGAAGGCGGATGCTGGCTGGATCTGTTGTGGCACTCCTCTCACAATATATGCAAGTCAACCATCATGTTGTGTGCCTTCAATTTTAAAATAAAGAGAGAGAGAGACAGAAGACAGAGGAGAAGGGGAAGGCAGAGGCAGAGGCTGGGGTGATGTGTCCCTAAACCAAGGAAGCCCAGGCCCACAGGCAGCCCCCGGGGAAGCTGGAAGACAGAGGAGGAAGGAAGGATCCGCCCTGGAGTCCCTCGAGGGAGCAGGGTGCTGCTGACACCTTGACTTTGGAGTGTGGCCTCCAGGACCCTGACAACACATTTTCTGTGTTTCTCAGCCCCCAGCCTGCGGCGCTCGTTAGGGCGGCCGTGAGAAACTATTTCACACGGGGACAAGCCCAGGTCCTTCCCTGGATGAAGTCACAGTTGGTTAGAAGCCCGGCGCATGCCCTGCAGGGTGAGGCTGGCTCTGCGAGGGCCCCCTGGGCATGAGGCCGGACGGGGTACATCTGAGCGGCCTCCCTGGACGTCCACGGCCTCCTGCGGGCCTGGCTCACCACCTCCCACGCCCGCCACGCACTGGCTCAGAGGCCGGGCCCGGCCCACACTCCCTGGACCTGCGGGGCCCACCTGCCGGCCAGCCCCTCCTTAGCTCTGTCTAGCCATCTCCACCACGGAGCAGAGGTCAGGCTGGCCCCTGGCTGAGCGTGCGGGGTCTGGGCCCTGCTCGCTGCCCTGAGCCCTCGGCTGTGGGCCTGCCACAAGGACCACCGCACCCCACTCTCAGACTGCAATCTCCTCCGCTGGAAACCATTTCCTCTCCAAAGGCCCTCGCGTCCTTTGCGAGGAGGACCTTCTAGAGCCTCAGCCCCTTCTCTGCAGTCTCCAAGTCAGTGGCCCAGCCTTGCGCATCAGGGTGTCACATGTGTGGCCCCAGCATTCCCCACGGGCCTGGGTCCCCCTCAATCCCCCGAGCCCAGGGCCTGGCCCACCAAAGGGACCAAGAGACCGAAGGATGTGTGGTCAGGTGGGCTCACTGTTGCGTCTACACACATGGCCCCACCCTCATGTGGCTACACCAGTGTATGCCTGGCTGTCCCCCAGAGCCAGAGTGAGGGACTGAGCTGACTCCCAGCAAGAACTGAGGCCCAGGGGCTGCCACAAAGCCCCGGGGCTCCAGGACCTCTGCCTGGCGAGTGAGCCGTTGGCCAGCATGGGTGAGCCCTGGGGTCTGCTCACTGTGAAACAGAGACTAGGCCAGCACCCCCCAGAAGGCCATACGTGCTGGGGTCTAGGAGGCCCCTCGGGGCTTGTCAGGGCTGCCCAGGGTGGGGTCGCAAGGCAGTCCAGCCGCTGCTATGGGTGGGGACAGAGGGAATTGGGGAAGTGCAGAAAGAGGCTGGCACGCACAGCTGCCCACACGAAGCCGGGGCTTCCGAGGGCGGTGGCCAAAAGGGGTCAGGAGTGTGGTTTCGGGACCCTCGCCATGAGCTCTGTCCCCACAGACGACTCAAGGGAGCCCACGTGCCCCTGTGTGCCCCCCACCCCACAGCCAGCCAGGGCTGCCTCTTCAGGCCTGGCCTCTGCCTCTAGCAAATATTCCCAGATCAGGCAGCATCTCCCAAGGGCCAGGGTCGAGGGCTGGGTGAGCCTGCAGGGGCAGAGCCGGGGCCTCTCAGAAAAGAGCCGGGGCCACCCGTGGGCCCCGCATCAGGTGCAGGGCACCCTCATCGGAGCCCCGGAGAGGGCAGGGCTCCCCAGGAAGGAGCGGCACGTGGACGTGTGGGGAGACGGCTGGGCAGGGGTGCCAGGCCCAGGGCCCCCGACTTCTGGACCAAGTCCGCACAATAGGCTGTGGTGGGGGGCCGGGGGCTGGGGGAAGTGCAGCTTGGCACCATCTCTCTCATCTCAAACCACAAGCCAGCAGAGGCGTTCCAGGATTCACACTTCAGTTCATCATGACACTGACAAGTTTCCACTTTTTAATTGCTTGATAAAAAAAACTCTCCAAAGTGCTGACGTGTGGCCGGGTCCACCCCCATGTTCCTGGCCCATCGCCCACGGATGTTCACTGCTGCGCACACAGCCGGCGTGGGTACCCCAGGTCCCCCCCACTCCCAGCAGGGCAGGGCTGCTCCACCACGGGACCCTGGGAGGCAGGACAGTGGTGGTGACACACAGGCTTCCTTGGGGACAGGCCGGGCTCCACCCTAACCTTGCGGCGCACCCTCGGCCTTCTTCCTCGTGAGAACAGCGGGCCATTGGCGCCTGCGAGAGGCTGTTCCGAGGATCACCAGGCATGGCTGGGGCACAGGGGGGCTCCAGGGGTTCAGCCGGCCACCCTGTTGTCACAGGCACCTCGGGAAGGGAGAACGTCCTCCTGAACCGCCCTGCTCAGAGCTGGACCATACCCTCCCAGGCTGCCCCCGCTGGTCTGCAACCCCCCCCAGTACTCCCTGCCCACTGCTGCTGGCCCTATTCTGAGCCACGGCCCCAGGCGTGGAAACGCCACCTTTGTCAAGCGCATGGCTCGGCCTGGAGCAACATCTCCCGTCTCCCCAGGCACCACGCCTTCCTCCGCAGCCCTGAGTCCCAGACCCACTGCCCACACACACAACCCCTGCCCACCTACACACGCTCTGTGCACGAGCAGGGCTCCTAGGAGAGGCTCCGTGCCCCCCGGCTGCACCGACTGCAGCGTTGCCAGTCTGTCTGTTGACTGCCTCCCCCTCGACACAGCTCGGGACTGACGGCGGGGGATGTGGACGGCGGTCATTCCGTGCAGCTGTCCCCTGCAGCGTCCCCAGCAGACACCAGGAACCTCTTGCAGCATGAAGAGATCTCACCCACTGGCCAGACACTCCGGACTCCACGTGGGGTCCAACCGTGGAGGTCATTTACTGAATTAAACCACTCGCCTCGCCCCAGACATCCCCATTTCTTCATCCCTGGGTGGGGGTGGGGGTTCTGGCTTCAAGGATGGACGCCTAGTACAGGGGGTCTGCCACCCACTGAGCAAGGCCTGGACACCCCCAGAGTGACCTCAGCCAGGCTCTTGACCGCTCCCAGGCTGCAAGGCCAGCAGCCCCCATTGGCAGAGCAGGTGTGGGGCCTGGACAAGGCACCGTCCCCCTCCCCAACCCGGCCGCGAGTACCCGGTGGGCCGAGCCCCAGGCAGACCAGGCTGCCCGACACTGCCGCTGACCCTCCAGGGTTGGGGCTAGAACCTTCGGAGCCCCTCTGTCGGGTCACCCGGAAGGGGACAGACCTTCTGCTCTGAGGTCAGAGTGAGGCCGACCTCCAGTGAATGAGGAACCCATGGACGTCCCCAAACCTAGCCTACCCCACCCTCTTCCCAGAAAACACAAGCACGCTCTTGGGTCACCCCTTGGCACCAGACAGAGCTTGGCCCTGCCCTCGGTGGAGGGCCTGGTCCCGGTTACCGGAGCACAGGCAGCCACCAGCCAGACCCTCTGGGGTCACACGCGCCTCCTATGGGGACACATCCCGACTCGCTGGAGCCAAGGCTGGGTGGGGGGGTCTCAAAGGCTGGGGGCGCTTTCTTGCCTACAGTCAACCTTTTGTGACACAGGGCCAAGCCAGTGGGTCGGGGCAGGGGGCAGCCTCCAGGAATGTCTCCCCAGCGCCAAGGTGTCAGCCCCCAGGGCCCACTCATTCCCCACCGCCTGTCTCCAGCTCCCGATGAGGAAGCTGAGGCTGAGTGGGCTGCAGCAGAGGCTGCCACGCCAGCACCGCCCTCACAGGCCACCTCACCCACCCCACACTTCCTGCCAAGCCTGGCTCCAAGGGGTGTGAGGAGGGCAAGGGGCCTGGGCCCTGCTCTCCAGACGGACGGACAGACGGACAGAGCTCCCACAGCCCGGAGCGCAGCTGGAGGAGGCCCCCAGGCTCCGGGGAAGGCTGGGGCACACGCTGCGGGGGTGCAGGCACATGCCAGCCTGCCCTCCTGATTTCAGGGCCTGCTTCTGTTTTACACGCCTCTGCAGAGCCCAGGGGAGCCGGTCAGGAGACCGCCCCAGAGTACAAGCCCCACCCTGAGGCCTGCTCGCCACTGCCCCTGCTAAGGGGGCAGGAGGAGACAGTCAGGGCACTGGCACCCGCGAGCAAACACCACACTCTTCACCCGGGGCCCACGCTGGCCTTGCCCTCCGTCTGGGGTGCCCAACTGCTGGGGAGATGGCCACTGCTAATTCACACCCTTGTGACAGCCCTTCCACCCATAGTGACACATCAGCCAGCATCCACACACCGCAGCCAAGCAAGGTCACATGGGAAGTGTCCCAGATAGGACAGAGCTTGTGCAAAGGGCCTGGGACTGGGGCGAGAGGAGGCACATGCTATTGGAGGAGGCCGGTCCAGTCCAGAACATGCACAAGGGCCACGTCCCCAGCTGGGCGTGGAGACGGTCTCAGACCTGCCCCAGGGTGGGCACCCAGGCCAGGGCACCACCTCCAGCTTTGCTTCTCTGTACCAGCGACCCGGTGCAAGTCTCTTCACTCCTCCCCCAAATGGACTTGCTGATAAGAGCACCCTGAGGACCAGTGGCGCCAAAGATGCTCGAACCACCGCAGTAGCACTCCTCTCACACTAGCAAAGTGATGCTCAAAATTCTTCAAGCCAGGCTTCAACAATACGTGAACTGTGAACTTCCAGATGTTCAAGCTGGTTTTAGACAAGGCAGAGGAACCAGAGATCATATTGCCAACATCTGCTGGATCATCAAAAAAGCAAGAGAGTTCTAGAAAAACATGTATTTCTGCTTTATTGACTGTGCCAAAGCCTCTGACTGTGTGGATCACAATAAACCGTGGAGAATTCTGCAAGAGATGGGAATACCAGACCACCTGACCTGCCTCTTGAGAAATCTGTATGCAGGTCAGGAAGCAACAGTTAGAACAGGGCATGGAACAACAGCCTGGTTCCAAATAGAAAAAGGAGTACGTCAAGACCGTATACTGTCACTCTGCTTATTTAACTTATATGCAGAGTACATCATGAGAAACGCTGGGCTGGAAGAAACACAAGCTGGAATCAAGATTTCCGGGAGAAATATCAAAAACCTCAGATATGCAGATGACACCACCCTTACGGCAGAAAAGGAAGAAGAACTAAAGAGCCTCTTGATGAAAATGAAAGAGGAGAGTGAAAAAGTTGGCTTAAAGCTCAACATTCAGAAAACTAAGATCATGGCATCCGGTCCCATCATTTCATGGCAAACAGATGGATAAACAGTGCAAACAGTGGCTGACTTTATTTTGGGGGGGCTCCAAAATCACTGCAGATGGTGACTGCAGGCATGAAATTAAAAGACACTTACTCCTTGGAAGAAAAGTTATGATCAACCTAAACAGCACGTTAAAAAGCAAAGACTTTACTTAGCCAACAAATGTCCGTCTAAGTCAAGGCTATGGCTTTTCCAGTGGTCATATATGGATGTCAGAGTTGGACTATAAAGAAAGCTGACCGCTGAAGAATTGAGGCTTTTGAACTGTGGTGTTGGAGAAGACTCTTGAGAGTCCCTTGGACTGCAAGGAAATCCAACCAGTCCATCCTAAAGGAAATCAGTCCTGAATGTTCACTGGAAGGACTGATGCTGAAGCTGAAACTCCAATACTTTGGCCACCTGATGCGAAGAGCTGACTCACTGGAAAAGACTCTGATGCTGGGAAAGACTGAAGGCAGGGGGAGAAGGGGACGACAGAGGATGAGATGGTTGGATGGCATCCCTGACTCGATAGACATGAGTGAGCAAACTCTGGAAGTTGGCGATGGACAGGGAGGCCTGGCAAGCTGCAGCCCATGGGGTTGCAAAGAGTCGGACATGACTGAGCAACTGAACTGAACTGAACTGGGGACCAAAGGAGGCAGCTCTCCCTGGCTCCTCCAGAGCCACCTGGCCCAGCACTGGGACCATAGCCTTGGGGCGGAGGGCACCCCACTCAGCCCAGACCCCAACACCAGGGCGAGATGATAACAGGGGAACTCAGTGTGGATACAGAGGCCAGGAAGCGCAGAGATGGCCCCCACTGCTCCTTGCAGGAGCCAAGGCCGGAGGCTTCAGACTGGCCATAAACAGGCTCGTCGCAGGGACACTTGCTATCTGCCAGTGCCAGGCCAGGGCAGCTGCATGAGTCCTCCATGCTGGAAACCACCCGCTGGGGCATCCCATGGTAGACCAAGGGGCACACTGGCCTTGACCCCAGTGGCATCCGTTGCTTCCTCATCGTTTTAGGCTCCCTCGGGCCACAGGACCCACACAGCTCCTGGGTACCTCGCAGCATTGCCACAGGTCAGGGTGTCAGGGTCCAGGGGCGTGAGGTGTGGCCTTCATCTCGGCTCCTCCTCCAACTCCTCTGGGGGGGTGTCTCTGGACCACTCTCCCACCCAGGAACCTGGCTCACCATCCATCCAGCAAGGTTTTGGCTTTCCGCCCACCCTGCCACAGGCCGGAACCATCAAGGCCAAGTCCATACCACAGGGCCCTTCCCGCCTCCTTCTCACTTCAGCATTTCAGGGTCTGGTCTCTCTCAGCTTTAGCCCATTTACTTTTATCCTGTTATCCCTAACGCTAATATTTTTCATGTCTTTTTTTTTCTTCCGTTCTTGATGTTGTCGATTAACCCTCCCTCTCTCGAAGAGTGTTTTATTTTGTTGCCTTGCTTCGTTCTTGGGGTCCACCTTGTATTCCTTGGCCAATTTTTAGGTTGGGCCCTCTCACTGGCTTCTTCCCAGGGTCCCTCACAGGCTGGGAGAGGGGAGCAGCCCACGATGGGGCTGGCGACAGACACTGCCAGGCAGAGAGACAGCCAACATGTCCAGAAGGGAGGGAGACAGAGAGGAAAGGGAGAGGCTCAAGAGGGAAGGGGGAGCTGGCCGGGACCCCGGGGTGGAGGCTGGGGAACCGAGAGTGCTGGTCCCCCCCGCCCCCCGGCCTGGGAACCCCGGGCTGGGCGAGGGGCAGATGACTCACCGCTGGCCTCCCTCCGAGCCCCTCGGCCTGGGCCCACGGGGGACCTAGATGGCCCGACGGTTCCCAGGAGCGCTGACACTGCCCCATTGTTCGGAGGCCCAGCGCGCGGACAGTCTGGCCGGGGGCCCAGGTTGGCGGGAAAGGGGCCCGGTCCCTGCCCCTCCCTCTCCAGCAACCTTGACAGACAGGACAGGGTGGGGGCAGGGGCGAGGAGGGGGTTCTCCCTCCTGCACACTGCCCCTCCCCAATCCAGGGGTCCTGCGGGATCCTGGACGCCAGCCCCTCACCCCGAGCGCGGTCCCAGCCACAGCCGGCAGGCGAGTCCCAGGTTCAAGGCCCTCACTCCGTTGGTGCTCCAGCAGGACGGCCTGCCCCGCCGCCGCCCGCTGTCCCCACCCTGCCATCAGGTCACCCCAGGACACCCCAGTCAGGCCAGGGAGCTGCGCCCTCAGGGGACCTCAGGGCTGGAGGAGCAGGCCTCTGCTCCCTGGGGACTCCAGACCCCGCCCTGCCTCGCGGGGTGGGCAGCTCCACGCAAGGCCCCCAGCCTCGGGCAACGTGGCCTGAGCTCTCTGTCCAACGTCCCCCTCCCCCGACCCCCACCACGGGTCCAGCAGCCCTGGACAGCCTCCTCAGACCCACACAGGCCAAGTGCCCGTCCAGCCCTGTCGTCCGCTGCGGGGCCACCATGCACGAGGCACTCTCCCCCAACCCTTGGCCTAACTGAGGCTCCCAGAGGTGAGGTGGCTCCTGATGGTCAGCAGAGCTCCCTAGGGCCGGCCCCGAACCTCCTCCTAGCTGGGGACCTGCCACCGCCTGGGGCAGCCAGTCCTGGGTGCGGGAGAGGCATGGCTCCGTGGGGCCACAGGGACACCCTCTCCCTCACTAGGGAGACGACCATGGGGGTCACTCCTCTGTGGCCAGAAAAGCCAGCAGATAGGACTGGGCAGTGGGGTGGGGGGTGTTCCCCCAGGCCCAGGCCCACCACGTCTGGCTCCCCTGGCCCCGGGGGCCTCTCAGAGCAGGCCACCGACTCACCCTGGTCCGCGAAACCTCCGTCCCCAGCGCACACAGAGCTCTCCTGTGTCTCCCGCTTTTGCCCAGGCCTCCTTATGGCCACTGCCGCAGCGGGGGTACTTGTGCATGCGTGGGAGGGAGGTCTCAAGACCCAGAGTGAGCTCTGCAAACACGGAGCAGCCCTGGGCCTGGCTCCTCCTGCCTGCGTCCTCCCGCTCCCACCCGTAAGGGCCCTACCTCAGGTGCCCCAGTGGCACCTCCCATGTGGTTCTCAGGGACTGCCCACTGCGAGGACGGTGCCTGCGCGCTCCCCACAGGCAGCCCCGAGCCCGGCCTGGGGAGGAGCCCCAGGGGTCCTCCAGGCAGCGGGTACATCAGTGGAGAGACCGCCAGTGTGCGGCTGCCCCGCCTGCTTCCCGAGGCCTTGGCCTGGCACGCCTGCCCGTGGGTGTCCGGCTGCTTGGGGAACCTCAGGCCTGGGGCAGGGCCTGCTAGGGTGGCGGGGTGAGCGGGTGTCTCTTTCTCAATCCTCTTCCTTCCCCAGAGCGGGCCCAGCCACCGCTGACCACAGCACTTCACCCTCCTGCTCACATTCTCAAGACGACAGAAGGCTGGTCTCAGAGAGCTCGCGTCCCTGCTGGCAAAACTCCCCAGGCCCTTGCCAGAAACCCCAGGATAGCCAGGGAACTCAGGGAGGGACTCCGTCCCTTGCTCCAATGTATACAAGTGGACACCAGGGCCAGTGGAACTGAGGCCTCAGGAGGGCCAGAACCGGGCCTGCAGCCAGCCTGGGGCTCTCCCTCACTCTGCCCCCAGGTCGGGGACGCCTCCTCTGTAGCTGCAGCTCAGGGTCTGGAGCCAGATGAGATGGGGTCCAGGGTCTCCCGCCCCCGTCCCCGAGCAGCTCCCCTGTGAGGCCAGGAGCCGGTAGGGGGTGCCCCAGTCCTGGTGCACACCAGGCAGCAAAGTGTTGGGCCGGGGTCCCCCAGAATGGGGGGAATCCAGAGAAGTCAGGAGGCAGGGGTTAGGGGAGGACTTGTGGGACAAGGGGCCCATGGGGTGCAGTGCAGCACCCACAAGCTTCCGAGACAGGGCGGGGACATGGTGGTGACCCCACCCACTGGAGACTGAGTCTCTCCACGCAGGCGCCGTGGGCTCCGACAACAGCTGGCTGGGCCAGCAGGGAGGCCGTGGGGGCCAGGCATGGACCGCGGGGGCCCGGGGCCCCTCTACCGCATCCAGCTCACAGCACGGATTCCGCCCAGCCTCCGACGGGACGGCTGCCCTGCACTCCTAGCAGCTTCAAGTCTCTGGTCCTATGCGGAGGGGCAGGGGCATGGCCACTCCATCTCTGCCCACTGGGGTCAAACCGGCTAGGCAATCACGGGCCTGCGGGCCGGGGCCTCACCCCCAGCCCGGCGGCTGCCTGGCCATCAGGGGACCCAGCGGCTCAGAGCCAGCTGCTTGCACCCCTGGGAAAAAGGCCTTCCTTTTCTGACCTCAAACAGGAGGAGAGGAAGCAGCTGGAGTGAGGGAGGAGGGGGCAGGTGAGTCTCCCGGCTCGCCTGCCTCCCCTGGCTCCCTGGCCTGGTGATCTGGATCCTTCTCCACCACTCTCCTACAGGACCCCGTCTGTGGGGGCTGGCTCTCTGGGACACAAAGACCAGGTGGCCTGTGGTTGGTGGCTCAGGGGGGCTCAGCCTGACCCCAACCTTGGTCCCAATGTGTGTCTCTAGGGAGGAACAGCCACAGAAAAAGGAGTGCCTTCCACTTAGGCGGGGGCCCCAGATCCTCACCTCAGTCTCCCCGTGTGCATCCAGGCGACTGGACTGGTGACGGTGGAGGGCACCGGAGCTGGAGCCCAGAGCCGGGGGCTGTGGTGGAAACGCAGAGGGGCCCCAGCAAGACCCCCGCACTGCCGCCCACTGTGATCCGATAGGGAGCTTCACCGCCGGGCAGCACAGGCCTCTCTGGGTGACCGGGCACCCATGTCTCTGACGCACAGCAAGAGCTAGACACGTCCAGGCTGCAGCTGGCCAAGCTGCAGGCCTGCTCTACCGGGGACTTCCCTCCTCTGCACCAGTTCCACGGGGGCACTGCTGGGCACGGGCACTCAGGTGGGGCCCTGTCCTTCACCAGGAATGGACTGAGCAGGGAAAAGCAGACAGGGAAACATGGTGAGCAGCGTACGGGCTGCGGGCCTGCACCCAGCTCTGGGAGGTGGGGTGGGGACCAGGGAGGGTCCTTGAGCACCAGGCAGGACAGACACTTAGGCCTTTTATTTAACTGCTTCTGAGGGAGGCAGCAGTGGGGGGGTCCCAAACGGGCCGAGCTGCTCCCAGTCCACGCCTGGCCCAGGGCCGGGTACACAGGGCGCCCAACACTAACGGGAGGCCCAGGGGGCAGCAGCTTTCCGAGGGGGGCCCACCCCTGCCCAGCTGCCCCAGGGACAGGACTCGGAGTGGGGTGGCATACCTTCCCAGCCAGGGCCCTTGCTGCCCTGGCTCCTAAGGCTTCGGGGTCAAGCCAGGGTCTACCCTGGCATCCCAGGCCCTGAGGTCACCCCCGACCTCCTGTCACCTTGCTGGGGGGCAGGCAGCCAGCAGTGAGGGGCGGGGGTTAGACTGGCTCCTCCCCGGCTGGGGGCAGTGGGTAGGGGCCGCGGAGGTCTCTAAAGCCACAGAAGAGCAAGACTGGATTACAACATGGGAGCAGGGAGTCTGGGAGGGGGTGGGGAGGGCCCCCCAGATGGAGCTGCAGCGTCTACACAGGGTCAGGGGTAGGGGGGAGAGGCCCCACCCTGGGTCTCCCAGTGCAGGCTCCTCTGCAGCGTCTCACTTAACTTCCCCGAGGACTCTCAGAGTTAGATCTGCTTTCCCTCCGTTTCCCAAGGAAGGAGCTCAAGTCCAGAAAGGCACTCAGACATGATGAGCACACGCTGCTGCTCCACGCTGGGAACGCCGCCCTCCTCATCTGTCTCCAGGGAGGAGCCGTGCTGGCTCGGAGAAGCCGCCCCGGGGAGGTCTTCCCCGGGACTGGCTCAGTCCCTGGCCAAGGGGGAAGCCCACCCTGGTCCCAGCACTCAGGGCCGTCACCCGTCAGCCTGGAGACTCGGGGCTGGGCCCGCCCTCCCTCTGCAGGCTCCAGCAGGCAAGACACCCACACCCCACCCGGTGGCCTGGGATGGGCATGCTTGGCAGTGGGCCGCCCCAACCCTGGGCTCAGCCAGCACACAATAAACATCTGATTCACAAGGAAGCAGATTCTTGGAATCGGAACGCAGCCGCAGCGGAAGGGGTATGGACACCACGAGGGTGCCCGGCCAACCCCTCAGGCCATCGCCTTGGTGACGGGGCCCACACCTTTCTAGGGCAAGGGGCGCTGGGTCCCACTGTGGCTAGCCCATGGGGGCCGAGGATCAGTGAGGCCCGGGGCCAGGAGTGATCTAAGTGCCAGGTCTCAGTGTGGTTGCTGACCTGGGGGGCTGGGCAGGGGTCAACCTCAGGTGGCCCCAGAGCTGGAAGCTCAGAATCTCTGCTGTCCAGGGAGAAGGGGGGAGGTGGGGAGACTCAAGTCCCATGGAGCTCCCTCCCCACACCTGAGCACTTCATTCCCATGGCGCCTGGAGTTGGCACGCAGCTCAGGAACCTGGCCCCCGAGCCCTAGTCCATCCGTGTGGCCCAGAGCTGGGGCCTTCTGGCACCCGAGCAGGGAGGTGTTATTCACGAAGGAGGCACGGGTCCCCCGGCTGCGGCTGGGAGGCAGCCCCATTTCTCCTGGCCTCGTCCTGACTACCCTCTGGTGCCCGGTCCCAGCGTGGTGAGCAGCACTGCTAGGCATACCTGTCTGAAGCTACAGTCAGAATGCTCCCCGCCCCTCAGCCCCCACCTCTGGGACTTAGGACTGTCACAACCCTTGGGTGACCGGTCAGGACCACTGGGAGAGGGTCAGAGGCCTCTGACGACAGGCCACCTGCCTGTGGGCAGGATTTCAGCATCCTGACCACCCCTCTCCCTGGCTCCCAGGCCCCTCTGCATGGTCATCCACTCCCTCATCCATACTCTTACCACATCCAATGCACACCAGGCACTCCGGTCAAACTGGTCTGCCACCCCCTGCACTACCAGCCTCTGGCTCCGTCTGTTCCTACCTTCATGGCTGCCCTCGTGGCTCAGACAGTCCTCCTCCTGATGGCAAATTCTTCCTTCACCGGCCACCTGCCACTCACCTCCCTTAGCCAGGCTGCCTGGTACTGCCTAGAGAACCATGTGTGTGCATGCCCAGGCCTTAATGAGGTCACCTAGCAAGCCAGCTAATGAGGGGAGAGCGGGGCCTGCCAGTCACTGGCCCTTGGAGTCTCCGATACAGCATCAAGGACGGAAACCAGGAGGACCCACATGGCTCCCTGATCCTGGCCACTCCTGAGAGACTTGGGCCTTTGCCACGAGATCTAAGCAGCAGGGACCTGGAGCCTGCCCTTTGCCCTCGGCCTCTCCAGGCCCTGCTCCTTCCAAGCAGCTGCTGCCCGCCCGGTTATCCTTGCTCTCTAACCCCAAGGGCTGCAGACAGCACCCCCACCGGCCCACAGTTGCTGGACACCAATCATGTGCCACCACCAGCCCCTGGACTTTCACAGCCACCTGTCCGGTAGAAAGCGGTTCACTACCCCCTTTTACAGATGAGGAAACCGAGGCTCAGCAGGGTGAAGCCTCCTGGCCAAGACCACACAGCTGGTAAAGAGTGGCAGCCAGATTGGAAGCCAGGACCCAGCCCCTCTGTGTGTCTCTCTGTGCCCCTCAGGCCTCCCACATGCAGGCCTGCAAGCTTGTGGGTCTCCATGTTGGGGGAGGGACACTGGGGGCTGACTCAACACCTCACTTCTTGCTGTCCACGTGAACAGAGAGGGCCAAGGGAGGTTTGGAGTCGCCTACCCTCCTATCTATCCCAAGCTGGCCTCCTTGGTGGGCTCCTCCCTGACTCTGCAGGCCTGAGGGGCTCCCCAAAAAGGGCAGACCCTCTGTCAGTGCCCCTCTCTCCAGACGGCTAACAGGGATCAGAACGGGCCATCTACTCCTCTGTCCTGCCTACTCCTCTGGCCTGGGTGCGCCCCAACACAGGGCACAGAGCCAACTAATAGAGTGGAAGGGAGGGGAATTTGACAGAGCTTTCATCCTGGATCCCCCATGCTGGCCCGCCTGCAGTGTTGGACACAGTGGGATGAGGGCCAGGAGGTAACGGATCCCAGCCCTCTCCTCGAGTCTCAGGAGCCTGGGCCAGAGAGGGCAGGGGGCCAATCCAGGGTCACAGTCATTCACTGTGGGGCTAAACGTAATCCTAGAGACCTACCCTGACTCCAGGACTTGCCCTGCTCAGTTGGCTGTCAGACTATCCTGAAAAAATTCTACACATTTTATCATCTTCATCACAGCAGATAACATTTCCTGAGCCCCCTTTTTGCTGGGGCCTGGTTACAGCCTCATTAGCAAGATCACATGCCCCTCGTTCATACAGAGCTCTTGTCTGAGGCCAGGGCCATTTAGGAGTGGCTCTTTACTCAACATGGCCACCTGGCCAGCTGGCACGGAAGTCACGGGTGTTGACAGATGGGCAAACTGAGGCAGAGAGAAAGAGGATGTGAGGCACTGGGGCTCCAGCAAGGTGGCAGAGGGAGTGGACCCCGGGCCTGCACGCTGCTGCATGGCTCAGGCCCAAGCAATACCCGCAGTGGGAGCCACTGTCAACACTTCACCAGGGGCAGGAGAGGCCCAGAGCAGCAGGAAGGAGCTGGGCTGCTGGGAGGGGCGCGGCCCACATGTGGAAGGAAGGCTGTCCTCAACCCCCAGCTCTCTGACACTCGCTGTTCCCCAGAATAGGACTCGCAGACACCCCCAGAGCCACGGGGCTATCAGTCACTCACACTTCAGTGTGAGTCAGCTCCAGCGGGCAGCTTTTCTCCACCCTTCGCTGCGCGGGCCAAGGGAAAGAAGTTTGCAAACTCGCCACCCGGGGCCTTTGGGGGCCGGGTCTGGCGGGTCCTGTAATAGGGACCTGCGGTGGTCCGCGAACCCCAGGGGTCTGGGGAAGCGGGGGCCAGAGGAACGACGGGGACGTGGAGCAGACGCGACGCCCCGGCCCCCGCTCCTAGGCCTCCAGGGTGCACCCTGCGCACCCCGAACTCGCGCGCTTCCTCGGGCAGCGTGGCGCCGGCCGCCGGGCCTGGCGCGCGCTGGAGCTGACCGGCCCCCGCCCGCCCTCTGGCGAGAACCCCGGTCCCGGAGACTCCAGCCAGCCCGGGAGAAGCGATCGCGCCCCGCCCGCCCGCCTGCGCCCTGCCGCCGTGCCTTACCTGCGGAGGCTCTGCTCCCAGCCCGCGGGCCCTGCGTGCCTGCGGCGGCTCCCGGCTCGACCGCCAGGCGCTCCCGCCCGCAGGGCGGGTAGCCACGAGCCGGGTCCAGCCAGGAGCTCTGCCCGCCCCTTCCGTCTGGCCCCGCCCCCAGATGGTGCCCGCCCCTTTGGTCTGGCCCCGCCCCGGCGCCCCGCCCCGCCCCCTCAGGCTCCTCGCCAGGTCCCTGTCCTCCCGGCCCCGCCCCTTCTGCCTGGCCCCGCCCCGGCTTGTGCCCGCCCCTTTGACCTGGTCCCGCCCCCTCCGGCTGTCTGGCTCCGCCCCTTCTGTCTGGCCCCGCCCCGTCCACCCAGGCGCTTCGCCCGGTCCCAGTCCTCCAGGCCCCGCCCCTTCAGCCTCACCCCGCCCCTTACTAGTGCCCGTTTGACCTGGCCCCGCCCCGTCCCTGTACTCCCGGCCCCGCCCCTCTACCTGGCCCTACCCTCACCCTGCGCCACCTCCCCAGACTCCGGGCCAGTCGACGGCTCGCCTTCACTCCCCTCCCCGCGATCTCGGCCCAGCCTCCGCTGGCTCTCTGGGCCCACCCCACCGACTCCTTTTGCCATCTGGAGGTCTCCGGGCGCAGCTAGCGGGTCTCAGGGTTCAAGGTTGGGTGCAGGGTGGCGGTCAGGACCTTAAACCCCGGGAAACCCCCATCTTTCCCCACTCCTGGTCCCGAGGCGAGAAGGCTGCGGGGTTGGCTGCGGCTGTGGACGCCATCCCCGCACCTCACACAACAGATGCTCAGTAGATGCGCGTGTGTGTCCTGCCCACGGGCCCCTCATGGCTCCACTGGGGGCGGCGCTGCCCCCTCCCCCCAACCCACAGATCCTGATCCTGCAGGAGGAGGGGCGGTCGACTTAGGTCAGGAGGTCAGGGGCAGGGCCCCGTCATGATCCCCTAACCCCCCACCCCCCTCACCCACCGGGCAGAAGAGAGCTTGCTGGGAACCGAACCTCTGGAATCTTGCCCTTGTTCCAGAACAGTCTCGAAGGGCAGTTTTCAGCCACTTCCAAGCCGGGACACAGAACTTGTAGCGGGTCTGGACTCCCAGGATCCAGGGGTCTTGTTCCAGGATTGGGAGGCCCAGCAAACAGTAAATGTACTTAACATTTTACCTCCTGGGAGGCTCCCAACCAAGGCCCTTCCCCACAACCATGGGGGTACAGGAAAAACAAACCCGCTTTTAGACCAAGATTACCCTGTTTAAGGGGAGAGGGCCTAGGTGAAAGGGGGTTTGTCAGATCTTGTAGGGAAAGGGGTTTTCTGGGAGGAGATGACTTCCTGAGAGGAGCCCCAAGGGGCGGTATAGGGAGTAGAGAGAGAGTGAATGTGTTCTTGGGAGAGGGAGCAAGGCCAGCAGGCTTATGGGGACTAGAGCCTTCCCAGGCAGGGCAGGGGTTCATGGCTCAGACACAATGAGGTGGAGGGGGTGGGGTCCCTGGTCCCAGAGCTTAGGAAACTGTGAGCAGGGGAAGGACAGGGTCCAGCTAAGGGCTAAAGGGACTGGAGGGGAGAACAGAAGGTCAGCCCGCAGAGGCTGAACCCTGTCCATGGGGGAGGCCCGGGCCTGCCCCTCTGTGCCGTGCTGGGCACCAAGGGCCAGTGTCCAGCAGGGCAGCCATGGCAAGGGCTGGGCCAGATACTCCGAACCAGGCAGGGCAGGGGACAGCCAGGCACTGAATATAGTCATGCTGAGGCCGGGGTCCCTTGGAGCCCGGAGGAGGCATATCCAGGCTGTGAGGGTGCTCAGAGCTGGCAGCTGGACATAACGTGGGCCCTGTCACTGCCCACTTTTCCCAGAGCGGCGAACCGGTCCCGGGCCCCAGGAAGACCGCCCTTGGCTGCAGAGCACGCTCGGAGTCAGAGGAGATAACTGAGTGGCGGGAAGCGGGAAAGGCTGGAACCAGGAGGCTTGCCCACTGGGGAAAGACCAGGACTGATGGGGAGCACTGGGGAGGGACACACCACCAAGAGGAGCAGCTGGAGGCGGGGAGGTGGGGTCTCCAGTCCGCAGGGCCTCAGTGTCTTCTGTGAGACCAGGAGGGGCCCATCAGCTGGAGAGGTGGCCAGGGAGTTCTGGTGGAAGATGGGAGCAAGCAGACCTTCCCACACCCCAGCCCTTCAGGCCCCAGGGTTGACAGACACTCGCTCAGCCTGGCCAGCCTCAGGGCTGGACTCGGACCCCAAAGACCCTGCTTGCCTGTCCCTCCTGGCCCACAGAGGCTGTCATGGAAGTGGCCGGGCTCACCACTAGCACCCTGCATGGTCCCCTCACTCCTGGAACAGAGCTTTCGGTGGAAGAGGCCGGGGAGTCCCTGACAGAGTGCTCACTGCCTCAAGGCTGGACACACGCGCTCCCTGGTGTCTGGTCCAGCAGACCCTGTGCGGGCGACACTGGGTACCCGAGATGCTGCTGGCAATTCCGCAGCCTGTGGCCTACGGGAGGGAACAGAGACACAGATGAGCAGACTCCACCGCGCCACCGTGTCCTGGGGTGGGTGGCCGGGGAGGGGGACAGAGCCTGGGACAGTGGAGTGAAGCCGGACGTCAGTGCCTCCAGCCAGAGCCCGGTCACAGCGCAGGGCAGGCGGGGGCTGGCTTCAGATGCCAAGCTCCAGGGAGACGGGGCAGACCAGGACGAAGAGGCCTCACTGTCAGCGTCATTGCAGACAGTGTGGACGGACCAGGTGCCCCAGAGGGTTAGCACCCGACGATGCAAGTCCACCTCCAAATGGGAATGCAAGTCCGGCCGCCTCTTGGAGAGAACCCACCAAGTCACATCGCGTGGTTCCCCGCCTCCCCAGCCCAGCCCCAGCCCCGGTTGGGGGAGGGGACCCTGGTGAGGACCCCGGGGCAGCTTGGTGCAGTCTGTCAAGCCAGGAACTGCAGACTATGGCGGGCAGAGGCAGGGGGAGCTAGGCACCCAGGGGTTCCCACTGGAGCTGGCAGGCTCGGTGTGGGTGAGGAGGAGGGTCTCATCTCTGGGGGAGGGCGTGCCCGCAGGTGAGCAGAGGTGAGGCAAGGATCCCTGGCTGAGGGATGGAGGGTCTCTGCAGAGCAGGTCCAGCCTAAAGGCACACAACTGACACTTGAACCAGATTCTCGGGACAATGGCCCAAGAGCTGGACCTGCCGCTTGCCACGCCCACCACTAGGGTACTGAGTTGGTGGGCGGTGCCAGAGCCTAGCACATCAGAGGCGGCTGGGGGTGGGAAGACAGGAAGATCCTGACGGGAAGGGCAAGGACTGTTGACAGTCTAGGGCTCATCGCCTCCCCAAAAGCCCCGGGTTGTACGTAGCACCTGGTGAGCCCTGACCAGGCCCAGAGTCTCCACTGGCCTCTGTGCCGACTGAACACTCAGTCTCACTGCCCACGGCCCACCCACCGGCTCTCCCTGGTGTCTCTAAACATCATAGGTGTAACAGATCCGTAGGCACCGCATTTCCCCAGCTTCTTCTCAGTGACCACTGAGCCATCCTGGCCAGTCGTCTGTCTGGCAGTCCTGGCGGCTCTATCAGCAAAGTGCACCCCGAATCCTGCCCCTTGCCCGCCCCCCATCTCTCCGGCTCCTAGCCTGGCCTGGCAGTGTCTATGGTCACACCAGCAGCGTGTGACCCCATGTCCGCTCATGTCATCTCTCCACGCTGGGCCCTGAGCCCTCCCCAGGAGACACGCCCACACAGTTCTGCCCTTCCCTCGCTGTTTCCCACGCGAGGCTCGGCCCGCCTCGGGGCCTCCAGGTTTCCTGCTCCTGAATTGCTGCGACCCCAGACTCCTGTGTTTCGCTATCATGCCGTTAGACACCCCTCACTTCAGTGAGGCTCTCCACCGCCCTCCTGTCCCTCCCCCCACTGCTTTGTACCCACGCATCTTTGGACTTGCTGTGGCTGCACCCCCAGGGCACCGGTGCCTTCTGGGCACGGAATAGAGGCTCACTAAGAGGCTGGTGAATGAACAGACCAAAGCCTCAAGGGGCAGCCCCAAGGAAATGGCAGGTTTAGGCAGAGGTGCCCAGCTGGCCCCCATGTCCAGAGGACCCTGGAAGCCTCAGCCTTCTGGCCCATCCCAGCCCCAGGGCCCACACTCAGGGTGTTCCCAGCTGCTCCTCTCCAGGCTGGCTCTGGGGGGCGGGGGCTCTGAACCCCTCGGCGGGCCGCTCTGGGCCAGGGCCAGGGCCGTGGATGTTCCGCTGGACCTCTGTTGGCTCCCTCTGAACCCCAGGCCCAGTCCCGGTACTCTGTGGCACTGCCCTGTACACGAGGTGGGGGTCCTGTGCCTTTGCTGGAACCAAGGGGGGAGCGGCAGAGTGGGTGCCAGGGCGAGAGAGGGGGGCAGTGGTGGGTGGCTCCCGGGATGCTGGAGAGCTGGGCTAGAGATGAGTGAGAGCTCCTGAGCTGGCCTCCCCTCTGCGCCCCCTGCCCCGCCCTGCATCACTCCTGAGACTCAGCTGAGGTTCCCCGCCCCAGGAGGCCTCTAGGTCTCCCAGCACTCCTGCCTGCCCAGGTGCCCACCCACCACACTGCACAGAACTCCTGTACTTTTTCACAGTGGCCCTGTGTCCCCCTAGACTGGGCCCTCTCGGTCAGTGCTGGACCCCAGCACAGAGTCCTGCTCGGGGGATGCCCTCAGTGGGTGGGGGCCAGGCTGTGGGCTTCCGTCCGGGTGGCCCACTGTGAGCCCTGAGAGGGCAGGGCCTGCACCCCCTTGCACACCGCCCTGCCCTCCTGCCCAGTACAGGCCTGGCCTGAGACTGTGGGGTCAGAGTCCGCTGCCCACTGTCAGGGCGGTCCTGAGCTGGGCCTGATGACCTGGGAGGGATCTTCCGGGCCAGGGCACAACCTGCACACAGCCTGGGATACGAGAAAAATGAGTTATGGCTGTGACGCCAGCTCCAGGGCCGGCCAGTGCCGCCTGCCCCGCAGCCCCCATCAGTACCCCCTGCCCGGGTCAGCGGCAGCCTCTGCTCTCCAAGAGGTCTGTTTGAGTAAATTTTCTCCTGAACGGGGTCAGACAGTCCCATTAGCAAGATCTATTTCAGAACACCAGCATCTCCCCTCCCCCCTGCCCCACCGTGGAGGAGGCCGGCCCACGCAGACACGGGTGTTTCTATTTTTACATCCAAACAGTCCTGCCCGCAGCCCCCGGCACCTGATTTGGAACTTGAAAGCGACCTGTTCTATTCTGGGTCTGCTTCCGTCCTCGAGGTGGGGAGGAGGCGGGTGTTTGTACACAGAAGCCTTCTCCCTCCCTCCCAAAGCCTCCGGTCCTGGCAGCCCTTGCCTGGCCTCCACCCCCACCCCTGGGCCACATGACCTCCAGGAAGGCGCTCGGGTCGGGGAGGGGAAGCCCGCGTGAGGTTTGGGAAGGGGAAGCTGTGGCCCTCAGGATGCGAAGGCCTCACGTCACCCCCACCCCACCCCAAGGGCCCCAGTGACCAGCCCAGGGTGGGGGCTAGCTGGCCCTACCCCAGCCAGCAGTGGACGCTGGGCTGAGGGGCTGAATGAGAAGCGGTGAGGTGGCTGCTGTGGATGTGAAGCCCCCTGGACCAGAGGTGGGAGGAGGGAGGGAAAGCCCGGGCAGATCCCAGGAGGGGGCACCCCTGGGAGGACTCAGCCCTCCCAGGCCTGCCCTCCAGGCGAGACCAGGCTGCCTGGGCAGGAGCCAGGGAGGGATTTGCCCCAGGCTCCCAGAACCTGTACCTGGCTGGGCCTCTCTCAGGGTTCCAGGGGGATCTCCTGAGACCTGCAGCCCCCTGCCCAGCCCAGCACCCCAGGGGACCACTCTCGCCCCACGTCCACTTGTCCATCCTCAGGAGTGGACTTTGGCCTCGACTGCCACTCCTGCAGGTCCCCCAAGCTACGTTAGGCCACTTGAAGCCCCCCAGCTGCTGCCTCCGTCTGGCCCATCAGCCCATTTTGTGAAATGCATGCTGACACCGCGATGCCCTCCTGTGCTCCTGTCCCATCCCCCGCTCCCCTGGGCTGAGTGGGAGCCCCGGTGCAGGAACCCAGACCGGCACCACCGCCGAAGCTGAGGATGGCTCCGTCCAGCCTGCTTCTGAGCCCTGCCTGCAGCACCCCACCTCCGACCGCTGACCTTGGGATGAACAGGGTCCAGCCACAGCGAGCTTGTGAGCAGTACCCAGCCAGGGTGGCCTGGGGTCGGAGGAGGAGGTACAGCCCAAGGGGGTCCGGGAGGTGTCTGCCTCACCGGGCAGCTAGGATCGGCCTGTGAGGATGGAGCTGGGGGAGTGCGGCCGGGCTGCACCGGACCCAGTTTTGGGGGCGCATCCTTGGCCTTTCCAGGGACTCTGTTGTGTGCGGGGGGACTCTTGCCAAGCAATCTGGCTGCAGAGCCCGTGAGCCGCTCCCATGGAATCACTCAGAAACACACAGTTTGCCTTTTTTTTCCTTCTGTTTCCTGTTTCAAAAAATTAAGGGCAAACTTGTGCCTGCTTATCTCAACTCGTTTGTCAACAGTGCTGGAATGCCTGGCTAATCATTAGAGGGAGGAAGGAGACCCTACTGCACGTCTTATGCCAACATAAGTTTCAGTGAGACTACAGGCTTGAAATGCAAAGGGAAAAAAAACCCAAAAGCATATTAAAATGAAAACATAGATGGTTATATACTTTGGAGATGGTACAGGATTTCTAGGTACAGTACCAAAGGTAAAATAATCAGCTTTTGAATATATAAAGGCAAGAACAAGTAGATATGGTGACATACCCCAGAAGGTGACTATTAAAAACATCATAAACAAAATTGAAAGGAAAACTGCAGACTGGGAAGGAGTAGGTGGAAAATGCGTGCGTTAACAAGGGCTATTTACAAGTTTCTACCATTAGTTGAAAACGGGCATGAGTAGCAGTTCGTAAAAAAATAACTATACGTGATCAATAAGAACATGTTTAAACATGTTCTGCTTCACTAGAGGTGTTGGAGAAGATGCTTGAGAGTCCCTTGGACTGCAAGGAGATACAACCAGTCCATCCTAAAGGAGATCAGTCCTGAATATTCGTTGAAAGGATTGATGCTGAAGCTCCAATACTTTGGCCACCTGATGGGAAAAACTGACTCCTTAGAAAAGACCCTGATGCAGGGAAAGATTGAAGGCGGGAGAAGGGGATGACAGAGGATGAGGTGCTTGGATGGCATCACCGACTCTATGGACATGAGTTTGAGCAAGCTCTGGGAGATGGTGACGGATAGGGAAGCCTGGTGTGCTGCAGTCCATGGGGTCGCAAAGAGTCAGACATGACTGAGTGACTGAACAACAACTTCACTAGTAAATAAATACAAATGGGGAAAGATACCATTTTTTTTTGCTTTTTGAAGATAAAACTCATGGCACCTCAATGTTCAAAACCAAGCAGTGTTTTTTTCCTATACATTCATGTATTTGATTCTCTGGTGGCTCAGTGGTAAAGAATCTGTCTGCTGATGAGTCCACACTGAGCACAAGTTCACATCCTGCTGATTTACAACAAGATAAAATCAGCATGTAATTCATTTGTGTGCAGTCGTTGTTCTTGCTGTTTGAGGCCACCTGGTTTATAGGGTTTCATTCCCCACCAGGAGATGGAACCTGGGTCCCCGAGCAATGGAAGCATGGAATGCTAACCTCTGGATCACCAGGGAATTCCCTAGGGTGTGTGTTTTAATTTCAATTCTGTTCATTATCAGATTTATACTGACATGCATGTAATTTAAAGAGTCAGCTTGACAAACCTTCCTACAAAACACAGCAGTCCATCTCCCTTTGTTTTCCGTCACAAGTTTTAACTCAGTTTTTGGGTCTCACCTCTGTATCCCCAACCCCGCACTTCCATTAGGACTTCCTGACCTCCAGTGTCATTTTGTTCAGATTGGCGGCCATGGTTGGCTTCATGACAATGATGCATGAACAGTGCTTTTGTCTGAGCCACACAACGTATCAAGATAACTTTTCCTTTCTTGCTCCACTTCTCCTTTCCCCTGGAGTTAATGTCATCTTTTCTTTGTTTTTCGTTTTTGCTTAATTCTCAATACTAATTCAACTCCCAATTCAACCAAATGTCCATGTCTCCCCCAAGACATCTGTTTATCAGGTAGATAGAGTGACAGAATATCTATCACCTTGAAACAGACTCTGTTTTCTCGGCTGGGGCTCAGCCGACCCCTGGGACGGCCTGACCAGCGCCCCGAGGTCCCCCTCTGCTGTCCTCAGCCACAGGATCCCCTGTTTCCTGCTTCCCACGCCTTCCTCTTTGTTGCCTTCCTCCCCCTGCTCGGTGGAGCTTGTCAAGTAACTTCCTCAGAAAGGGTTATTTAGTCGCTAAGTTGTGTCCGACTCTTCTGCGATCCCATGGACTGTAGCCCACCAGGTTCCTCTGTCCATGGATTTCTCAGACAAGAACACTGGAGTGGGTTGTCATTTCCTTCTCCAGGGGATCTTCCCGGGTCGAGGCTGGAATCCGTGTCTCCCGGGTCTTCTGTGTTGGCAGGCAGATTGTTTACCGCTGAGCCACCTGGGCAGCCCCCAGAAAGGGTGCAGGACTGTGAATCAGTTGAGGCCTTATCGTTCTGAAAGTATGTCTCTTCTCCCCTCACTCTTCTTTTTCCCCTGAAACCTTAAATCTCACAACATTTTTCATTATAAAAGTGTCCTGTCATCGGGATTTCTGGTAGCGAGCACAAGCACCAGGACCCCCAGAGTCTTTGGATTCACAGCAGCGGGGATCAGCCCCCAGCAGGGTCCGGTCGTACTGGATGACGATTCGGTGATCCCCTTCTCGGAAGCCTCATCCACACGTTTCTGATGATAGGCTGCCGAGGCTTTGGAGATGGCAGGGTGCCTAAATCTGGGCTACGTGGATACCACCCTTCACTCAGACATGGGTGTCCACACCAGCAGATGCCCAGAAACAGAAGCGGCTCCAGTAGCCCGTACTGCAGCGTGCATGGTTGAATCATCTCCAGGCCCGATCACCTTGCCAAGGCTGTTACCTCGTTTGTAGTATGCTGTGGCCATGGCTGTCTTCTTGTGTCCAAAGAAGATGGGCTCTCACTGCAGAAGCGGCATGACTGCAGGTGTAGGCAAAGGCTCCTCACCGTGTGGCACTGCAACTGGAAAAGCTCCCCTCACTCTGGATGCATATAGAATTCTAGCTGTACGGAATCCACCAGTCCATCTCCAAAGCCCTCTATTATCAGGGCTTCCCTGGTGGCTCAGCTGGTAAAGAATCCGCCTGCAATATAGGAGGCCCTGTTCAATTCCTGGGTCAGGAAGATCCACTGGAGAAGGGATAGGCTACCCACTCCAGTATTCTTGGGCTTCCCTTGTGGCTCAGCTGGTAAAAAAAAAATCCATTTGCAATGTGGGAGACCTGAGTTTGATCCCTGGGTTGGGAAGATCCCCTGGAGGAGGGCATAGCCACCCACTCCAGTATTCTTGCTGGGAGAATAGGGTTGCAAAGAGTCTGCATCTGAGCACAGCACACTGAGAGGCTTTCTCCACCATCTTCCAGCTGTGAGAATTCTGAAGTTATTCTGACCCTGGTCACTTGTACGTCACCTGTTGTTTCTCTCTGGGCCCTTGTTTGGTGGTTTTTTGTTTTTTACTATTTATTTATTTGACCGCACTAGTTCTTAGCGGCAGCATACAGGATCTTTCTCCTTCACTGTGGTGTGAGGGTCTTTAGTCGTGGTGTGAGGGATCTGGTTCCCTGACCGGGGATGGAAACTCAGCCCTCTGAATTGGGAGCATGGAGTCTTAGCCACTCGACTGCCAGGGGAGTCTTTCCTCTTTGTGTCCGGGGTTCTGAAACTCCTCTTAGCTGTCTTTACTATGCATCTACTTTCGTGTTTGGATTCAGTAGCTCCTCTCAATCTGGAGACTCAGGTTTAATTTCTGTGAAAACACTTCACTTTTTTTTTTTCTTTCTTTTGACCTCACAACCTGTGGGATCTTAGTTTCCCCACCAGCGATTGAATCCAGGCCCTCAGCAGTGAAAACATGGAATCTTACCCCTGGACTGCCAGGGAATTCCCAAGTTTCTGTAAACTCTTTCCCACTGTTTCTTTGGTTATTTTCCTCCTTCCAGTTCTCTGTCTAAAACTCCTTAAAGTAGATGTCAGGTCTCCTAGCTGTGCTGCGCTTAGCTGCTCAGTCGTGTCCGACGCTTTGTGACCCCATGGACTGTAGCCCAACAGGCTCCTCCATCCATGGGATTCTCCAGGCAAGAATACTGGAGTGGGTTGCCACGCCCTCCTCCAGGGGATCTTCCCAACCCAAGAATTGAACCCAGGTCTCAGCATTGCACACGGATTCTTTACCAGCTGAGCCACCAGGGAAGCCTCAGGTCTGCTAAACAAGTTCTCTAATATGATACTTTCTTCTCTTGTTTTTTTTCTTATTTTTAACCCCCCCCCAACTCTTTGCTCTACTTTATCCAAGATTTCCTCAACTTTATCTTCCAACTCTTCTACTGAATTTTCGATTTCTATGATGGTCTTTTTAATTGGAGCTCTTTATATTCTGTAACATTCCTTCTTCGAAGCATCTGGTTTTTGCTTCATGAATACATAATTTTCTCTTTCCTTCCTGAGGATATTAATGAAGGTTTTTTAACAGGAGGGAAAGGGGCAGGGCACAGTTTTTGAAAGAATGACATAACCCAAGGACACAACATAAACTGATTATAATCAAATGAGTCCAAGATGGTGGAGAAGTCAACTTGGATTAGACCTTGAACCTCGATCAGCAAGCTAACTGACACACAGAGAGGCGCCATGACAGTCCCAAGGCGCTGTCATAAGACCACAGAGTGGGCAGGGGCCCGATTCCTGGAAATCTCCACACCTTCCCCAAAACAACTGAAATAATCTCCCACTCATTAGCATATGAAATTACCCAGTCTATAAAAACTAAAAACTATGCCAAAGCCTTTGACTGTATGGATCACAAAAACTGGAAAATTCTTGAAGAGATGGGGATACCAGACCACCTGACCTGCCTCCTGAGAAATCTGTACTTAGGTCAAGGAGCAACAGTTAGAACTGGACAGAGGACAACAGACTGGTTCCAAATTGGGAAAGGAGTGTGTCAAGGCCATATACTGTCACCCTGCTTATTTAACTTATATGCTGAGTACATCATTTGAAATGCCCAGATGGATGAAGTGCAAGCTGTAATCAAGATTGCTGGGAGAAATATCAATAACCTCAGATATGCAGATGACACCACCCTTATGGCAAAAAGCAAAGAGGAACTAAAGAGCCGCTTGATGAAGGTGAAAGAGGAGAGTGAAAAATTGGCTTAAAGCTCAACATTCAGAAAACTAAGGTCATGGCATCTGGTCCCATCATTTAATGGCAAATAGATGGGGAAGTAATGGAAACAGTGACAGACTTTACTTTCTTGGGCTTCAAAATCACTGCAGATGGTGACTGCTGCCAGGAAATTAAAAGATGTTTGCTCCTTGGAAGAAGAGCTATGACCAACCTAGATAGCATATTAAAAAGCAGATATATTATTTTGCTGACAAAGGTCAGTATGGTCAAAGCTATGGTTTTTTCCAGTAGTCGTGTATGGATGTGAGAGTTGGATCATAAAGAAAGCTGAGCACCAAAGAATTGATGCTTTTGAATTGTGGTGTTGGAGAAGACTCTTGAGAGTCCCTTGGACTGCAAGGAGATCAAACCAGTCCATCCTAAGGGAAATCAGTCCTGAATATTCATTGAAAGGACTGATGTTGAAGCTGAAACTCCAATACTTTGGTCACCTGATGCGAAGAACTGACTCCTTGGAAAAGACCCTAATGCTGGGAGTGATTGGGGGCAGGAGGAGAAGGGGACAACAGAGGATGAGATGGTTGGATGGCATCACCGACTCAATGGACATGAGTTTGAGTAAGCTCCAGGAGATGGTTACAGGGAAGCCTGGCATGCTGCAGTCATGGGTTCGCAAAGAGTAAGACACGACTGAGTGACTGAACTGAACTGATAAAAACTAACCAGGCCACATTTCACGGCCTCCCTCACCCTCAACAATGGCTCACACTCTGTCTGTGGAGTGTGCTTCTTTCTGAATCTGAATAAATCCACTTCTTACCTATCATTTTGTCTCTCACTGAATTCTTTCTGCGATGAGGCATCAAGAACCTGAGCTTCATTAGGTTTTGAAAGCAGGTTCTGTGGGTTTCATTCGGGTTCAAGTCCCCGCCACATGGGTTCAATTCACAATCTGAGGTAAACAGTTTCAGATTTTCTAGGCTGTCATCTCCCAGTGGCCTGTTTCCTCCCAGTTCCCCTTTTCCTATGTTTGTGCTGATCTTCATGTTCCAAGGGTCCCTCAGACGTCTGGGTTGGGTTGAACTGGCCTAGTGCTCAGGCAGGAGGGTGGGGATCCTGCACTGAGAGCTTTAGGACGCGATGACCTGGCAGGATCTCTAGATGATCAGATTCCCTCAAGAAACCCCTCTGACATCCTGCCTGGAAGGGAGACCCGGTTTCCAGTGTTCTGGGCTCTTAGGGTGGGTGGGTGGCACACAGCTGGGGTCTCAGCGTCCTGTAAATGGACACTGGGCCCCGCTGCTCCTGAGGGTCTCCCAGTCCAGAGACCCTCTGTGAACCCACCCCAGGGAGGGAGCCTGAGGTGTGGGGACACCTCCTTAGGGCCATGGCAGACTCTGGATTGGACCTCACTTTAGAAGGACAGGACGGAAGTGGAATTCTACCCCAGCACACCTGTGCCCAGGAGGAGGAAGCAGGGAGATGTCTCTGCCTCTGAGATGACCTTGGAGATGAACGAGGTAGCCAGCGATGTAAGGAGGGGTTGCGGGCCAGCAGGGGTGGATTCCCAGTGCCCAGGAGCGGGGAGCGGCCAGGACGTGGGGAGGGCTCTTCCCAGCCCTCTGGGTTCTGCCCCAGGCTGGTCGGCTGCCTGGGGCCCTGGAAGCGCTAGCCCGCACCGCCCCCTTGCGGACACTCGCGGGAGGGCCCCTGCCTGCGCCTGGCCCTGGGCCGGGGAGAGCGTCGCGGGAAGCAGGCCCGGTGCTCAGAGTCTCCTCTGCTGTGCCGGGACCCCTGCCTTGCTGTCAGATGCCCCTGAGCTCTGCCCTGGGGCGCCCGTGCTCACCTGGAACTGAATAGGAATCCCAGAGAATTTGCGAGAATTTGATCACTCAAGTCAAGAAACGAATTGCGAGAATTTGATCACTCAAGTCAAGAAACGAATTTGCAGGCCCCCGGTCAGAGGCTGTTCCTCCAGGCGGGCCATCGGTGGGCCGGGCCTGGTGGCGGTGCATTCAGAGGTCGGGCGGCCTGAGGGCCCTCCCAGGGCCTGTACCCACCGCGAGGGCCTGGCGCTCCCGGGGTCCGGCTCTCCCTGCGGAAGGAAGGGAGGCGAGGTCAAAGAGGGCATGTTGGCGAAAAGGCGGCCTCCAGCTACCACCGCCCCTCACCCAGGGCATAGGGGCCTGGGCCCTTCCGCAGCCCGCATCTCCTCTCTTGCCTGCCTCTCAGGGGGCACCCAGCTGCTCAGACACAGCTTTGGGGCGATCTCCGCGTCCTCCCTTCCCCTGCTTACATGGACAAGCAGAAGGTGGCCTCCTCAGACCCCCTGCTCTGGAGCTGACGGCAGGCGCCAGGAGCAAACCGTTTACCTCAGACTGGGACGCGAACCCAGCCACCACCCAGGGAACCTGGTGTCAGGACCCAGTGAAGCTCAGGTTCTTGATGCCTCATCGCAGAAAGAATTCAGTGAGAGACAAAGTGATGGGTAAGAAGCGGCTTTATTCAGAGTCAGGGAGAAGCACTCCACAGACGAGTGTGGGCCACTGCAGAGGGTGAGTGGGGCCGTGAGATGAGGCCAGGTTAGTTTCTATGGGCTGGGTAATTTCATATGCTAATGAGCAGCCAACAGAGTTCTGCCAAGAGAACACACTGGTCGCAGCAAACACCCTCTTCCGACAACACAAGAGACGACTCTACACATGGACATCACCAGATGGTCAATACAGAAATCAGCTTGATTACATTCTTTGCAGCCAAAGATGGAGAAGCTCTATGCTGCTGCTGCTGCTGCTAAGTCACTTCAGTCGTGTCCGACTGTGTGTGACCCCATAGATGGAAGCCCACCAGGCTCCCCCGTCCCTGGGATTCTCCAGGCAAGAACACTGGAGTGGGTTGCCGTTTCCTTCTCCAATGTGTGTGAAAGTGAAAAGTGAAAGTGAAATCGCTCAGTCGTGTCCGACCCTCAGCGACCCCACGGACTGCAGCCTACCAGGCTCCTCCATCCATGGGATTTTCTAAGCAAGAGTACTGGAGTGGCTTGCCATTGCCTTCTCCGGGAGAATCTCTATACAGTCAGCAAAAACAAGACTGGGAGCTGCCTGTGGCTCAGAGCATGAACTCCTTATTGCTAAATTCAGACTTAAATTGAAGAAAGTAGGGAAAACCACTAGACCATTCAGGAATGACTTAAATCAAATCCCTTACGATTATACAGTGGAAGTGACAAACAGATTCAAGGAATTAGACCTGATAGGGTGCCTGAAGAACCATGGACAGAGTTTTGTGACATTGTACAGGAGGCAGGGATCAAGACCACCCCCAAGAAAAAGAAATGCCAGAAGGCAAAATGGTTGTCTGAGGAGGCCTTACAAACAGCTGAAAAAAGAAGAAAAGCGAAAAGCAAAGGAGAAAAGGAAAGATATACCCATCTGAATGCAGACTTCCAAAGAATAGCAAGGAGAGATAAGAAAGCCCTCCTCAGTGATCAATGCAAAGAAATAGAGGAAAACAACAGAATGGGAAAGACTAGAGATCTCTTCAAGAAAATTAGAGATACTAAGGGAACATTTCATGCAAAGATGGGCTCGATAAAGGGGGACAGAAATGGTATGGACTTAACAGGAGCAGAAGATATTAAGAAGAGGTGACAAGAATACACAGAAGAACTGTACAAAAAAGATCTTCATGACCAAGATAACCACGATGATCTAGGTATTCACTCACCTAGAGCCAGACATCCTGGAGTCCAAAGTCAAGTGGGCCTTAGGAAGCATCACTGTGAACAAAGCTAGTGGAGGTGATGGAATTCCAGCTGAACTACTTCAAATCCTAAAAGATGATGCTGTTAAAGTGCTGCATTCAATATGCCAGCAAATTTGGAATACTCAGCAGTGGCCACAGGACTGGAAAGATCAGTTTCCATTCAATCCCAAAGAAAGGCAATGCCAAAGAATGTTCAAGCTACTGCACAATTGCACTCATCTCACACACTAGCAAAGTAATGCTCAAAATTCTCCATGCTAGGCTTCAATAGTACATGACCTGAGAACTTCCAGATGTTCAAGCAGGATTTAGAAAAGGCAGAGGAATCAGAGATCAAATTGCCAACATCTGCTGGATCATCAAAAAAGCAAGAGAGTTCCAGAAAAACATCTACTTCTGCTTTATTGACTATGCCAAAGCCTTTGTGAAGATCACAACAAACTGGAAAATTCTTCGAGGCGGGAATACCAGACCACCTTAGCTGCCTCCTGAGAAATCTGTATGCAGGTCAAGAAGCAACAGTTAGAACCGGACGTGGAACAATGGACTGGTTCCAAATTGGGAAATGAGTACATTAAGGCTGTATATTGTCACCCTGCTTATTTAACTTATATGCAGAGTATATCATGTGAAATGCTAGGTTGGAAGAAGCACAAGCTAGAATCAAGGCTGCCAGGAGAAATATAACTAACCTCAGATATGTAGATGACACCACCCTTATGGCAGAAAGCGAAGAGGAACTAAAGAGCCTCTTGATGAAAGTGAAAGAGGAGAGTGAAAAAGCTGGCTTAAAACTCAGCATTCAGAAAACGAAGAACATAGCATCCGGTCCCAACACTTCACGGAAAACAGATGGAGAAGCAATGGAAACAGGGACAGACCTCAGTTTCTTGGGCTCTAAAATCACCATCGTTGGTGGCTGCAGCCATGGAATTAAAAGATGCTTTCTCCTTGGAAGGAAAGCTATGACAAACCTAGATAGCATATTAAACAGCGGAGACATTCCTCTAATCAAAGCTATGGTTTTTTCATTGATCATGTATGGATGTGCGAGTTGGCCCATAAAGAAAGCTGAACGCTGAAGAATTGATGCTTTTGAACTGTGGTGTAGGAGAAGACTCTTGAGAGTTCCTTGGACTGCAAGGAGATCAAACCAGTCAATCCTAAGGGAAATCAATCCTGAATATTCATTGGAGGAACTGATGCTGAAGCTGAAACTCCAATACTTTGGCCACCTGATGTGAAGAACTGATTCATTGGAAAAACCCTGATGCTGGGGAAAATCGAAGGCAGGAGAAGGGTGGTGAGATGGTTGGATGGCATCACGGACTCAATGGACATGAGTTTGAGCAAGCTCCGGGAAGAGTTGGTGATGGACAGGGAGGCCTGGCGTGCTGCAGTCCATGGGGTCACAAAGAGTCGGACATGACTGAGCGACTGAACTGAACTGAACTGCTGTTCAGTTGCTCAGTCAATTCTGTCTGACTCTTTTCCAGCTCGCCAGGCTTCCCTGTCCATCACCAACTCCTGGAGCTTGCTCAAACTCATGTCCATCGAGTTGGTGATGCCATCCATCGAGGATCTCTGGAGTGCAAACCACTGGACGTGCACACAGATCCCAAGGGAAGAGATTCATCCTGAGGGAAGTGACAATACTTCACAGCAGGAGGAAGACGACGAGGAGAGGCTGCAAAACCCAGCCGCGCATGTGCGAGCTTATTCGCTCAGTCATGTCCAACTCTTTTCGACCCCATGGACTGTAGCCTGCCTGGTTCCTCTGTCCATGGAATTCTCCAGGCAAGATACTGGAGTGGGTTGCCATTTCCTTCTCCAGGGGATTGTCCAGACCCAGGGGTCGAACCTGGGTCTCCTGTACTGCAGGCGGATTCTCCACTCTCTGTGGAGAAGGAAATGGCAACTCACTCCAGTACTCTTGCCTGGAAAATCCCATGGACGGAGGAGCTCCGTAGGGTACAGTCCATGGGGTCCCAAAGAGTCGGACACAGCTGAACAACTTCACTTTCACTTTCTTCACTGTCTGAGTCACCAGGGAAGCCCCAGAGTTGTGGTGCCTGGCCTTAGTTGCTCCGAGGCATGTAGGATCTTCCTGGACTAGGGATTGAACTGGTGTCTCCTGCATTGGCAGGGGGATTCTTTACCACTGAACACCAGGGAAGCCCTTGAGGAAGATTTTAACATGCTTATTCAAACCTATCAACCTGGTTTCTCATATCTGTATCAGATAGTCTACCTGCTTTTTGGTGAAGGTCAAACATCAGGTGAAATTAGCCCAAAGGAAACACCCTAGAGGGGATTTAAAAGAGCAAATCCCTAACTTCTGACAAGAGGCTGGAACCTTTGCTGGGAGATTCCACCAGCAATCACAGTAACTATTCCTAAACCCATTGATCAGAACAAAACTAACGCACATGCTATCTTATCACACAGGAAATCCTTCACCCCACATAAGATGATTGACACGGAGGTATGAACCTTAGTGCTATTTTAAAAGTCGTGAAATTCTTCAATCAGTAATAAGTTCGGAAGAAGATTTTTGAAGACTGAGGGAGGCAGGTTGTGGGGTGTGTCATCAGCTGGTGGACATGGTTCTGATTGGTTGGTGGTGAGGTCATCGAGGATCAACATCATCCGCCTTCTGGTTCCTGCCGCTCTGGGCCCTGTGTTCGTGGGCAGCATGCAGGTTACTTCTTCCACCGGCTGGGGGTTTCAGTATCTGCAAAACCGCCCAGAGGACACGGCTCAGGATGGTGCCTATAGTGTTTGAGAAGGAACTAAAGGTCTTTGACTTTAATGGCTAAACTATTACTAGTTTGTTTTGCTTGACTGTTTTTCTTTCTCTCTACATTTTCCCACTTCTGTGATTAAATCTATTCTTTGGGATGGGGGTGGGGGAAGGCCTAGGAGACTGAAGTTCTTTCTTCTACAAACAGGAGGCGGGTGGAGAACTGGAGCGGGGTGTGTCCCTGGAAGGCCTGGTGTGATGTGCTCAGCTACACATCAATGCTGTTATGAAGAACTTTCCAGCTCCCCAAACTTAACCCTCTTAAAACCGTGTCAGATTGTCATGGTTCGGAAAGAGTCTACACAGAATTAGATGCCTAACTTGACTGGTATTTTGAGGTTTCCGAGCATTCTCAAGAATTTAAAATGGATTTTCTATAAAATGCCACAATTAAATGACCTGTGAATCAAAAAAAGACAAGATGGCTTTTCACATTCCTCTGCCTCAGACTCCACTCTAGCGTATCTTCCTCCTCTGAACCTGTCAGGATCTGCCTTAAACACCAGATTACATATGTCCTCTGGCCTAAGGCTGAATTGCAAGTCATAGTTAGGAATTTCTGAAAGTAACTGAGAAAGATTGAAGGCAAAAGTATAGGGAGGCAGAGGATAAGATGGTTAGATAGCATCACTGACTCACTGAGCAAACTCCGGGAGATACCGAAGGACAGGGTAGCCTGATGTGCTGCAGTCCATGGAATCGCAAAGAAGAATCGGACACGACTGAGCGACTAAACAACAACAGAGTAACTGAGGACCCTTGGGTTTGCTGCAGATTTTTTTTTTTTGCCACTTTACAGAATGTTGTTATTTTCCATCAAACATCAACAAGACTCAGCCGTAGGTCCAACCATGTCCCCTCCCTCCTGAACCTCCCTCCCATCGGCCTCCCCACCCCACCCTTCTAGACTGTCACAGAGCCCTGAGTCATACGGCAAGTTCCCATCAGCTGTCTAGTTCACGTGTGGTCTTGTAAATTTCCATGTTACTCTCTCCATACATCTCGTCCACTCCCTCCTCCCGCGCTGAAGATTTTTAAAAATATTTACTTTAGGCTGTGCTGGTCTTCCTTGCTGTGCTCGGAGCTACTTTTCTAGGTGTGGTCCATGGGTTTCTCGTTGAGATGGCTTCTCTTGTTGGGGAGCACTGGCTCCAGGTGAGCAGGCTTCAGTAGTGGCAGCTCCCAGGCTCTAGAGCACAGGCTTAACAATTGTGGAAAGTCTTAGTTGCTCTGTGCTGTCCGACTCTTTGCGACCCCATGGACTGCAGCCCGCCAGGCTCCTCTGTCCATGGAATTCTCCAGGCGAGAACACTGGAGTGAGTTGCCATTTCCTTCTCCAGGGGATCTTCCTGACCCAGGGATCAAACTGGTGTCTCCTGCATTGGCAGGCAGATTCTTTACCACTGAGCCACCAGGGAAGCCCTTGAGGAAGATTTTAACATGTTTATTCAAACCTGTCGACTTGGTTTCTCAGATCTGTATCAGGTAGCCTACATGCTTTTTGGTGAAGCTCAAACATCAGATGAAATTAGCTGAAAGGAAATACCCCTCTAGGGGATTTAAAAGAGCAAACCCCTAACTTCTGACAAGAGGCTGGAACCTTTGCTGGGAGATTCCACCAGCAATCACAGTAACTATTCCTAAGTCAGAACAAAACTCAGGCTTGAACACAATAAACCTGCTGAACCTGTCCATGACTATTATAATTGACTTCAGATTACTTTTAAAGAAGATTCTGGTCTTCCTTCAGATGTCAAGTCCACTAAGGTCACCTTTAACTAACTCCATAAACTGGGATTTGTAGTAAAAAAGACCAGGATAGGGAATTCTCTGGTGGTCCAGTGGTTAGGACTCTGCCCTTCCACTGCTGGGGCATGGGTTCAACCCTGCTCTGAAATCAAGGTCCCAAAAGCTGCAGGGCACGGTAAGGAAGAAAAGGATGGGGTGTGAAACTAAGCCCACTCCACACTTAGTTAATTTGGCAAATCAGCTCTCTCAAACCCTAGTGTGTGTGCGCGAAGTCGCTTCAGTCATGTCCGACTATTTGCGGCCCCAAGGACTGTAATCCACCAGGCTCCTCTGTCTATGGGATTCTCCATGCAAGAATACTGGAGTGGTTGCCATTTCCTCCTCCAAGGGATCTTTGCGACCCACGGATGGAACCCGAATCTTTTATTTCTGCATTGGCAGGCGGGTTCTTTACCATTAGCACCACCCAGGAAGCCCTTCGAACCCTAGACAAGAAACCAAAAGGAAAGAGTGCTATAATTCTTGGTCTTCAAAGCCAGCAAATGAAGGCTGCTAAACAGAACCAAAATTTAAGTTTCTGTTGTAATTGCAAAGAACCAGGACACTGAAAAAAGACTCTTATAAGTTTAAGCATTTCTGGCATCTTCAGCTCTTTCACCAGTCTTTCCAACGTCCTCCTAGGGATGGGGGCTCTGAGGAACTCCAAGGGCTCGTCTCACCCTCCCTGGTAACCAGCTCAGGAAAGCCACTCTTCCGATCTGGGAGCAATGCCTCTGTGAGCCAAGTGACACCAGAGCTACTCTCCAAGTGCGAAGGCCGATGCTGAAAAACAGCCCCTGCCCGGAAGTACTAAAGGGCCCAATGTGGGGTCTCTCTAGGCATCAGTAGGTCCCTGCATCTGCCCTCTTCCCTTTCTCTCAGGCCCTTTGAGAGGGACACACCCCTCTCTCCTCAGCTCCTCTGCCCTATTAATTTATTTGGCCGAGGTGTTTTTTTTTTTCTGGCTGAGTGGGGTCTTAGCTGTGACACACAGGATCTAACTTCCCTGACCAGGGATCGAACCTGCACCCCTTGTGTTGGAAGGCAGAGTCTCAACCACTGGACCTCCAAGAAAGTCCCTTGGCTGAGACCTGGAAAAGTATCATGCTGGAATTTCTTTCCCCTGAAAGGGGAAAACAATTCTAGAAATTGACAATAGCCATCCAAACAGCCAACCAGGTGAATTAAATGACCCTTTGACATCTTTTATCCGGAGCTAATTCTGGAAATACTGATCACTGATCCCTATTGAATCATCTACCAACCTCCTCATGGGCAAAATCTCCAACTGATATTGGCAAAATCCACAGTGCACCTCTCATTAAGATTTGAATACATCCCCCCCAACCAGAATTAATCATTACCCTGTAAGAATAGAAGTCCTTCAAGGTATAAAGCCCATAACAGAAGATTCCAAGGCTCAAGGTCTCATGACTCATGCACTAGCCGCTGTAATATTTCTATTTTAAGAGAAAATACAAGGGCAGGGATGAAGGTTTGTCCAGGAACTCCAATCAGTAGCAACATTATTTGCCCTCCATACCCCCCAGACTACTGACGCCTATTTCCACTGGAAGCAAATTTTTCACTCCAATTGATCTATGCAGTGATTTTTCAGCATTTCAGTTGATAAGGTTAGCCAGTATCTTTTTGCTTTCAGGTGGAAAAGATGACAGTACACATGGACAGTAATGCCCTAGGGTTTTACAGAAAGACCTTACTTTTCCTAAGTCTTGAAAAGTTGCTTTGAATGATAATAAAGTTTTCTGCAGGTTCTACTTTGTTACAATATACAATTTGCTTCTATGTTCACCTTTTCAAACCTCCTTGTAGGAAGATGGCTTCCACGTGCTAAAACTTTTGGCTTTAAAGTGACATAAAGTAAAAGCTATGACCAACCTATACAGCATATTAAAAACCAGAGACATTACTTTGCTGACAAAGGTTTGTCTGGTCAAAGCTATGGTTTTTCCAGTGGTCATGTATGGATGTGAGAGTTGGACCATAAAGAAAGCTGAGCGTGAAGCACTGATGCTTTCGGAGATGACTCTTGAAAGACTCCCCTGGACAGCAAGGAGGTCAAACCAGTCCATCCTAAAGAAAATCAGTCCTGAATGTCCATTGGAAGGACTGATGCTGAAGCTCCAATACTTTGGCCACCTGATGCGAAGAGCTGACTCATTGGAAAAGATCCTGATGGTGGGAAAAACTGAGGGCAGGAGGAGAAGGGGACGACAGAGGATTAGATGGTTGGATGGTATCACTGACTTGATGGACATGAGTTTGAGCAAACTCTGGGAGTTGGTGATGGACAGGGAGGCCTGGTGTGCTGCGTGGTCCACGGGATCGCAAAGAGCGACTGAGTGACTGAACTGAACTGAAAGTCTCCAAAAAGAATTGCGGTTTGCTTGAACCCAGGATGGATTTTTAGGGCACCTGATCTCAGAAAAAGGATGACATTTAGATCTGGAGAGGCTTCCTGGCATCCTTAACTCCCCCAAACCTAAAACTAAGTGCCAGTTACAAGGTTTTCTTGGGCAAGCTGGCTCCAACTGAAACTGGGTTCCAAATTTCTCTCTGATGGCTTTGCCTTTGTATGCTTTATTAAGACAAAGCAAACCTAATTAAGGGATCAAGAGGACACAGCTTTTGACACCTTAAAGGAAAGCGCATTGAGACCACCTTCCCCAAGCATCCGAATTACCAGCTTGGTTTGTCCTTTTTGTATGTGGGAGAGACGGGAATGTCTGTGGGGTCCTCACCCCAAAACATGGCAACTGTCATCAGCCCATCAGGTATTACAGCTGACAGCTGGACCCTGTGGCGCAGGGACACCCCCTTGCCTCAGAGTCATTCTTGCCACTGCCTTTCTGATCTAAGCCATCCTATACATAATCATGGGATCCTTTTTAACCTTCCACATACCCATGCAATAGAAGCCCTCCAGAATCCTCATCACACTGACAAAATGCATGCCTACCTCCTCTATCTCACCTCCCAAAATACAACCCAGGGAAACCTGCTCAGACTTCTCCCCTCTTGAATTGCCTAACGGCCTACTGGAGACTCGGCAGATGGGATTCGCTTCAATATTGTAAAGGCCCAATTGCTTCTACTAAAAATAACCAGGCTCTAGTACAGCAATTTTTGCAGTTTCAGGAGATGAAGGCCTTAAACATAACACAGTGCAACCTGGAAGCTTCTTCTATTGGAAAAGATACCTCCAGAAGGACACTTTTTGGGTTCACTGGAAAAGCCCTTATCAGGTGCTGCTAACCCACCCTTGTGCCACCAAGCTCCAGGGAATAGACTCTGGGATAAAAGAAAGCATCAGTTCTGACTGGACCTGCACACTATTGGGTGATCTGAAGGTAAAGATTTCCTGGAACTGCAGCTGATGGTATCTGATTCCACAGCTTTCACAATATGTCTAGATAAGGCCTCTTAGAGGGTTCAGAATTCACAGAAGTCTGTTTCATCCAGATTATAAACTGACTCAGGACTTTCATCCAAATTCATAGTCTTTGAATTTGTAACCTATAGGCTGTATTATTTGATAAAACATTTAGCTCCAGTTTTTTGAGGTAAAGATACTGTTTAATCACTTCATGTTTCTTCCCCAGCAGTCTTCCCAAAGTGCTTGTTTAATTCCTGCAGTTTTGAGTGTGCCCTTGCTGAACTCACTACTTTAATAAACAGCTTTTAGATGAGAAATACCCGAAAGAGCTCCTTCCCACCTATCTTTGTCACTAAAATGTAACCACAATAGGTTTCTAATCTGTGCACTTTCCCTCTGACATGGGACACAACACCCAGGAAAGGTCCTTCCTGGTATCGAGGGACAAAAGACAAACAACAGCCCTGACTCTTGATCAGCCATGCTGTCAGAGAAAGATGTTGATCAGAGGGCGAAGTGGCAAAAATTAATAAAATGAAAGCTTCTAAAATGGAGTCAGGAAGATAGAAGGGGAAGCTCACACACACCTAACAGTTAACATCAGTGCAAGCAGACCTTGGAGATGGCCTGGGTCTGGTCATAAAGCACCTCAATAAAGCAAATGTCATAATAAAATGAGCAACATGAACATATAAAAGCTGTGTTTACACTGTGCTACAGTGAGATAGGAATACCAGACCACCTGACCTGCCTCTTGAGAAACCCGTATGCAGGTCATGAAGCAACAGTCAGAACTGGACATGGAGCAACAGACTGGTTCCAAATAGGAAAAGGAGTGCGTCAAGGCTGTATATTGTCACCCTACTTATTTAGCTTATACGCAGAGTACATCATGAGAAACGCTGGGCTGGAAGAAGCACAAGCTGGAATCAAGATTGCCGGGAGAAATATCAATAACCTCAGATATGCAGATGACACCACCCTTATGGCAGAAAGTGAAGAAGAACTAAAGAGCCTCTTGATGAAAGTGAAAGAGGAGAGTGAAAAAGCAGCTTAAAGCTCAACATTCAGAAAACTAAGATCATGGCATCTGGTCCCATCACTCATGGGCAATAGATGGGGAAACAGTGGAAACAGTGTCAGGCTTTATTTTGGGGGCTCCAAAATCACTGCAGATGCTGATTGCATCCGTGACATTAAAAGACACTTATTCCTTGGAAGAAAAGTTATGACCAACCTAAACAGCACGTTAAAAAACAGAGAAATTACTTTGCCAACAAAGGTCCGTCTAGTCAAGGCTATGATTTTTCTAGTAGTCATGTATGGATGTCAGAATTGGACTATAAAGAGAGCTGAGCACCGAAGAATTGATGCTTTTGAACTGTGGTGCTGGGGAAGACTCTTGAGAGTCCCTTGGACTGCAAGGAGGTCCAATCAGTTTATCCTAAAGAAGATCAGTCCTAGGTGTTCATTGGAAGGACTGATGCTGATGCTGAAGCTGAAACTCCAACACTTTGGCTGGGAGGGATTGGGGGCAGGAGGAGAAGGGGACAACAGAGGATGAGATGGCTGGATGGCATCACTGACTCGATGGACATGAGTTTGGGTAAACTCCGGGAGTTGGTGATGGACAGGGAGGCCTGGAATGCTGTGGTTCATGGGGTCAAAAAGAATCAGACACAACTGAGCAGCTGAACTGAACTGAACTGACTGATAGTGACTCAGAAGGTAAAGCATCTGACGGCAACGTGGGAGATCCAGGTTCAATCCCTGCGCTGGGAAGATCCCCTGGAGAAGGAAATGGCAACCCACTCCAGCATTCTTGCCTGGAGAATCCCATGGGCAGAAGAGTCTGGTGGGCCACAGTCCGTGGGGTCGTAAAGAGTTGGACACGACTGAGCGACTAACACTTTTTTTCAGTTTCATAGTCTATTAAGTGTGCCACAGACAAGAATGTGTCTCTGAGTCCTAACCACGTGGCCTGCGGGCATGCGGGCACAGGCACCCTGCACTCCACCCCCCAGTCCCCACAACACACCTGTGGGGTGGGGGCAGCCAGCCTTGACCTTCTCTCTGCAGCGGAGGAGGTGTGAGCTGGCTACGCTTATAATTCTGATTCTACCAGCCTGTGAGTGTCTTCCCTGGGCTCAGCCCAAGCTCGGGTACGGATTACGTAGAGGGGAAAAAAATGCCACACTGCTTTCAGGGGACCCGGGGACGAGGGCAGTGCAGGGCAGGGCTGGCAGAGGAGGGTGTGCCAGGGAACCTTCGAAAGACCACAGGTGTGCCTGGGTATCACTGTGGAGGACACTCAGAGTCTGTCTGAAAAAGAAAACAGCCGTGGAGCCATGGGAAACCCCTCGGAGTTGGCCTGGGAGCCGGCAGATGGAGGGGATGGAGAAACAGGGAGGGAAGGGGCCAGCTCTCGCCTGCCTTCTGCCCTAAGGGCAGTTCTTGCACCTCGGAGAGGGAGTGCGGGCTCTGGAATCTCGCTGGTGGGTCGGGTACCTCGCCGGGCTCAGTTCCTGGAAGGTCGCCCTTTTCCCGGTGCTCGGCGTGGCAGCCGGCCTGCAGCCCGGGGGTCCAGGCCCACGCTCGGGGCTAATACTCGGGGTCGTCTCTGGCCACTTCTTTCCCTTCCGTCAGTAGCGACACAGAGGCCGTTTGACCCCTCTCCTTGTCCGGGCCCGACTCTCTGAAAGCTCCCGCGACACGAGGCGATGAGGCTGCTGGGACAGGTCAGGAACCCGCGGGTGGAGCGGCCGCAGGGCCCGGGCGGGTGGGCACCCCGGCGGGTGGGGACCCTGCGTGGCCAAGGTCCGCACGGCAGGCGGGGCCAGGCTCTCCGCGGGGCGGGGCCTGGCGGCTCGGCGGGAGGCGGGGTCAGACTCACCGTGTGGGCGGGGCCTGGCGGCTCGGCGAGGGCGGGACCAGGCTCTCCGTGGGGGCGGGGTCTGCCTCTCGGCGGGGGCGGGACCACGCCGTCCGCGGGGGGCGGGGCCTGCCTCTCGGCGCGGGGCGGGCTCGGGAGCTCCGCGGAGGGCGGGGCGCGCGGGGAAAAGTTCCGGGAAGGTGGGCCGCCCCCCGCGCCTCCCCCGGCCCAGACCCGGCGCGGAAGTAGCCGGCGGTCCGCGCCTGCCGGCCAGGCCCGCAGCCATGTCGTCCGGGGATGCGGAGTCCGGGGGGCGGGAGGGCGCCCCGCGCGCGGCTGCCGCGCTCTGCGGCCTGTACCACGAGGCGGGGCAGCGGCTGAGGCGCCTGCAGGACCAGCTGGCGGCCCGGGACGCCCTCATCGCGCGCCTCCGCGCCCGGCTCGCCGCGCTCGAGGGGGACACGGCGCCGTCGCTCGTGGACGCGCTGCTGGAGCAGGTGGCGCGCTTCCGGGAGCAGCTGCGGCAGCGGGACGGCGGCGCCGCGGAGGCCGCGCTGCGCCAGGTGCGGGGCGGCGGGGCGCGCTTCCCGGGGGCTGCCTGGCGGCGCCCCGCGCCGGCTTGTGTTCTGAGGGCTCCGCACCCGCGCTGGGTCTGAGGGCTGCGCCTGCCGGTTTGAATTCTGAGGGGATGTGTGTGCCTGCGTTGGGTTTTGAGGGCTCTGACCCTTGTTGCGCTTGAAGGAGTGTGTCTTGCTCCCTCAGGTTCTGAGAGGTGTGTGTGCCAGGGATCGGTCTGAGGGTTGTGTGTCCCTGTTGGCTGTGAGCGGTGTTTGTCCTTTCTGATTATATGGGATGTGTGTCGAGTTGATTCTGAGGGGTGTTAGCATGTGGGGCCTGAGGGCTGCCTGTCCATACTGGTTATGAAGGGTGTGTTCCAACGTCGGGTCTGAGGGGTGGTTGCGTTCTCAGTGTTGTGTGTGTCTGTGTTATTTCTGAGGTGAGTGTGTGTTGGCTTCTGGGGGATGTGTGTGGCTTTGTTGAGTCTGACGGTTGTGTGTCCTGAAGGTTCTGAGGAGTGTGTGCCCATGGTGAGGTCCCGTATGCTTGCGCCTCTCTTGGGTTCTAAGGGATCTGTGCTCCTGTGTTAGTTAAGGGTTGCGTGGTTCTGAGGGGTGTTTGCCCGCACTGGGTTCTGAGGGTTTGTACGTTTAGTTGTGCTGGGTGGCCTGCTCCCTGGTTGGCTTCTGAGGGATGTGTGTGCCTGTGTGGCTCTGAGGCTTGTCATTGTTGGGCCTAAGGGGTGGATCCACCCACTTTGGTCCTGAAGGGTATTTGTGTCTGTGTTGGTTTTGAGGAATGTGTGTTTCTGTGTTGGGTTCTGGAGGGTGTGTGTGTCGGTTTCTGTTCTGAGAGGTTGTGTGCCTGTGTTAGATCTAAGGGTTGTTGTGTCCCTGTTCTTGGGTTTGTGTCATACTAGTTTGAGTCATCTGCTCCCATGTTGGGTCTGAGGACTGTGTCTGCCCGGGCTCAGTTCTGAGAGGAGTTTGTACTTCTATGGATTCTGAAGGATGTGTGCCTGTATCAGGTGTGAGTGGTGTGTGTGTGTGTTGACTTTGGGTGTTGGGTGTGTTTTCTCCTACTGGGTCTGAGATGTGTGTGCGTTTGTGCAGAATCTGGGGGTGTGTCTGCTCCCGTGGTGGGTTCTGAAGGGTAATGCTCCCTGGCTGTGTTGAGGGCTGTGTGCCTGTGTTGTGTCTGAGGGTCGTGTGCGCCCGTATTAACTCGGGAGTATGTGGCTGTGTTGTTTTAATTAACTTACATCAAATGTACTTTTAATCGGGGGGTGATTGCTTTACACTGCTGTGTCGGTTTCTGCCGTGGGTCAGCGTGCGTCAGCTGTGGGGATACACATGCCCCCTCCTCCAGAGCCTTCCTCCTGCCCCCACCCAGCCCCCTCCAGGTTGGCCCAGAGCACTGAAGTTGAGCTGTGTTGTGAAATAGTGGCTGTCTGCTTTACACACGGTAATGTCTGTGCTACTCTGAATCCATCCCACTCTCCTTCCCCCTTTGTGTTGGTTTTGAGGTGTGTTTGTACATGTTGGTGTCTGAGTGGTGTGTGTGTGTGACTAGGGTCTGTGGGCTGTGAGTCTGCGTTCTGAAGGGTTTGTTCTTATGTTGGGTTTTGATGGTTGTGTGTCTGCATTGGTTCCGAAGGGGTGTGTGTGTCCACATTGTTTCTGATGGGTGTGTGTTCACGGTGGGTCTGAGGATTATGTGTCCTTGTTGGCACTGAGGGCTGCAATTCCCAGTTGTGTTCTAAGCAGTGTGTGACCGTTTTTGGTGTAGAGTATTTGTCCGTGTTGGTTCTGAGGCATGTGTGGGCTCCCATGTTGGATCTGAGGAGTGTGTTTCTATGTTGGGTTGATGATGAGTGTGTGTTTGTGTTGTGTCTGAGGGTGTGTTGCACGTATAGGATCTCAAGTTTTTGCTCCCATGTTCAGTTGAGGAAGGTGTGCCGTGTTGGCTCTGAGGACTGGAGTCCTTGTTTCTCAGGGATGTGTGTGCCCGTGTTGTGTCTGTGGGCAGTGTCTGAGGAATTCTCAGTAGTGTGTCTGTCTGTGTTGGGTGTGAGGGTTGTGTGTTGGCTCTGAAGGGCATCTACACTTGTTGGTTCTGAGTGGAGTATTCCCATATGGGTCTGAGGAGTGTGTTTGTCTCTGCTGGTTTCTGCAGCATGTATGTTCTGAGTGGTGTGTGTCTGTGTGTGTGTTTTGAGTTCTGAGGGGTATGGGTGCTCATCTGGGCTCTGAGAGGTATGTATGTGTGTTGGATTCTGTAGGCTGTCTGGTCTGTGATGGTTTTGAGGGTTGTGCGTGTGTTGGTATTGAATCTGATGGTTGTGTACCGGCTGAATTCAGAGGGGTCTGCTCCCATGTTGGGTCTGAGGGGTGTGTATCTGAGTTGGGTCTGAGGGATGAGTATGGGTGTTACTTGTGTCTGGAGTGTGTGTGCCCATGAGAGCCTCTCTGTGTGTGTGTTCATGTTGAGTCCTGTGTTGTGTGCACAGGCACTGGGCTGGGTGTGGGTGTAGTGAATGACTCTAGGCTCCTGGTGCGCGTTTGGGTCGTGTTAGGTTCAGGGCCATGTGAACCCTAACATCCTGGATCTCTTTCAGCCCTAGTTGTGAATGTATCTTTCAGTAGTGACACCTCTGCTCTGCAGGAAGCGATGACAGAGTGGGAAGCTGCCAGAGTGTCTGAAAACAGACTTAAATCCTTACTTTCCCACTTTCTTATCCTTGTCATTGATATTATGTCTGTCTGCATGAAATATCGTTAAATACTCAAGTCAGGAGCAAGAGTAATAGTATTTTCCTACAACAGCTGTTTGGAACTGCCCCAGGCCTTTTGGTGAACTCTGATCCCTTTTGGCGCATCACTGTTATCCAGGTTTTCCCAGGAAAGAATCTAGCCCTGCAAAAGAGAATTTTTATTGCCAGACTTGGCCCTGCAGCCAAGAGTGAAAGACAGACGTGCTTTTTTTTTTTTTTTAATAAAAGTCATTTTGAATATCTGAGCAATTGAGGAAAGAATAAAGAATAAGATATGGAGAAGGAAATGGCAACCCACTCCAGTATTCTTGCCTAGAGAACCCCATGGACAAAACAGCCTGGGGGTCTATGATCCATGGGGTCACAACTTAGCGACTATACCACAACAACCATAACAACAAACACACAATCAGGCAGATTATGATTCAGAGAAATACCTTTTCATGAAAGTGTGGAATAAAATAGAGAATGAAGAGACCTAGAAAAAAAAAAAGAATAAGATAGCCGCCGTAATGGCACTGCAGGGAGATCAGTTCAGTTCAGTTCAGTCGCTCAGTCGTGTCCGACTCTTTGCGACCCCATGAATCGCAGCACACCAAACCTCCCTGTCCATCACCAACTCCCAGAGTTCACTCAAACTCATGTCCATTGAGTCGGTGATGCCATCCAGCCATCTCATCCTCTGTCATCCCCTTCTCCTCCTGCCCTCAATCTTTCCCAGCATCAGGGTCTTTTCCAATGAGTCAGCTCTTTGCATGAGGTGGCCAAAGTATTGGAGTTTCAGCTTTATCATCAGTCCTTCCAATGAACACGCAGGACTGATCTCCTTTAGGATGGACTGGTTGGACCTCCTTGCACTCCACGGGACTCTCAAGAGTCTTCTCCAGCACCACAGTTCAAAAGCATCAATTCTTCAGCGATCAGCTTTCTTCACAGTCCAACTCTCACATCCATACATGACCACGGGAAAAACCATAGCCTTGACTAACCAGTGTTAATCTCTTGGCATGCCTCTTCCCTGTTTTTCTTTTAACTATAGGGTTTGTATACGTTTGGCATGGTTGAATTCATGCTGTCTTCTACAGTTTTACTTAATATCATGTGTTTTGCTGAAAGTTTTACTTTTGTTTCGGGTTTTGGGATTTGTTAACAAAATAAACCAGTCGCTACACACACAATGCACGTGCTCAGTCGCTTTAGACACTGCTGTTTGTTTTACTTTGTGAATCATAAGGAAGACTTCTTGAATCCCGGGGCCTAGCGAGATCTCCAGGGTCTCGAGAAATTCCAAGACCCTCTCCCTGTCGTATCTGAAGTGCCACTTAACTTGCTGGAAACAACTGGTGTGCTGGTGGGTAGCCAGGTAATCCAGGCAGTGACCAGGCAGGTCAGAAGCAGATCAGAGGCTTGCTGTTCTGCATCTGAAGCCTGGACAAGCCTACTTCTATTTTAATTCCCTTACATCATGCTGTCAATATTTTCCTGTCTGCATCGTTTTAAATGCCTTTGGGAAATAGATGTCTTCCTCAGTCCAGCTCTCTCCCTCTTCCTGGGGAAGGCGGGTTGTAACTCACCAGGGTAGCAGGAAGTCACGTGGTCTGCACTGCTGACCTAATGTTGTGGACACCAGGAGCTATAGATGGGGATAGAGTGGGGACCGGAGCACATCACTCCCAGAGCAGGATTCTGGTGGCCGCTGGTGCTCAGTTGCCATGTCTTCCCAACATCCCGTGGCCCCACAGCCTATAACCAAAGCTCAGATAGAATCAGGTCTGTAGTCTGGTCCTTTGACCTCTGACATGTGCCTTTTGTTTTAGGGTTTTAAATTATTTAAGGAGCAATTAAATGATCTGGTGTCTTATGGAGCTGTACATTTGTTGCTTACCCCTACATATATCTGGGGTTGGTCACAGAGCCTGTGGAAGAATGGAGAGGTTGACGCCTCCCAGAGGCCCTGGGTTCACTGAAGTGACTGTGCAGAGGGAGGGTGATGAGAAGGATTGGTTGACTCGCTTGTCTCTTCAGTGGCCATGTCACAGGTGCTTTGGAACGGGGTTGGACCTTGTGAGCCAGGTCGGTGAGGACCGAGGGCTCCCGGGGAAGACGCTGAGGCTCATAAGTGGGGAAGGATGGCCAGGTGATCAGCGCATCTGTGGCCAGGCTGCAGTCCGTGTGTGGTGGGGCCAGATCAGTCTTGAGAATTCTGATCTTTTTTGCCGCCACAGTGGGGCTCAGACCATAGCTTATTTGTCACACGAGGCCTAGACGGATGACTTTGTGTAGCTCTTCCAGTTAAGGCTTTCTGTAATCATGGTGCTGATTCACTGTGCGGCCTGTAATTACTCAGCCCGTCTCATCACTGCCCTGGGTGCTAGCCTCATGGACCCTGCTTGGTCCTGGTATATCACCTTGTGCCTTTCCTTCTGCCGTGCTGTTTATGAGCGCAGTAGCATACACTCTTTAAAATAGGTTATAGTAGGTTTTGTGTGTCTGTATTGGGTATGTATTTGTTTCTTTCTTTTTTTTTTTACCATCTGTCTCCATACCTCTTTTAATCTTGTGTAACAAACTCTGTGTCCATCAAACAATAATTTCCCATCTCCCTACCTTGTCCCCTCCACCCCACTGGCAGCCACCATTTTACTTTGTCTCTATGATTTTGACTACTCTGGATACCTCCTATAAATGGAATAATACACTATTTATCTTTTGTGACTAGTTTCTTTCACTTAGCATGATGTCCTCAGGGTTCATCCATGTTGTAACATGTGTCAGAATTTCCTTCCTTTTTAAGGCTGAATAGTACTCCACATTTTGCTTTTGTCTATTCCTCTGTTTTTTCCATGTTTCAGCTCTTACAAATATCACTGCTGTTATGAACATGTGTGTAAATATCTCTTTGAGATCCTACTTTCAGTTCTTTTGGGTCTTTATCCAGAAGTGAAATTGCTAAATTGCTGGACTGTGTGATATTTCTATTTTTAATTTCTTGAGTTACTTCCATACTGTTTTTCCACAGTGGCTGTACCATTTTACGTTCCCATAGACAGGGCAGAAGGGTTCCAATTTCTCCACATCCTAACCAACATTGCTATTTTCTGTATTTTTGTTAGTAGGCAGCCTAATAGGTGTGTGGTAATTTAGTACAAGGGCTTCGCTGGTGTCTCAGTGGAAAAGAATCCACCTGCCAATGCAGGATGTGGGTTTGATCCCTGGGTAGGGCAGATCCCCTGGAGAAGGAAACGGCAAACTCTGGTATTCTTGCCTGGGACATGCCGTGGACAGACGAGCCTGGTGGGCTGCAGTCTGTGGGTTCACAAAGAGTTGGACGTGACTTAGCAACTAAACAACAAGAACAATTTAGGACAAAATTATTGTAGTTTTGATTTGCAATGCCTTATAATGATAAGTGATGTTGAGCATCATTGCGTGTGCTTATTGGCCGTTTTTATATTTTCTTTGAAGAAACGTCGTCTTCTGCCCAGTTTTAAAGGTACTTACTTAATTGTTGTGTCAGGTCTTAGTTGCGGCCTCCGGGACCTTTGGTTCTGGTGCGTGGGCTCTCGTTGCGGCGAGCAGGCTCTCTGGGTGTGGCTTGTAGGCTTAGTTGCTCTGCTGTGGGGTCTTAGTTCCCCGACCAGGGATTGTACCTGCGTCCCCTGCATTACAAGGTGGATTCTTAACCACTGGGCCACCAGGAAAGTCCTTGCCCATTTTGAACTGGGTTATTTTGTTGAATTTCAGGATATTCTATATATGCTGGATACTAATCCCTTATCAGGTATATAATTTGCAAGTATTTCATCTCATTCTGTGGGGAAACAGTGGAAACAGTGGCTGACTTTATTTTTCTGGGCTCCAAAATCACTGCAGATGCTGATTGCAGCCATGAAATTAAAGGACGCTTACTCCTTGGAAGGAAAGTTATGACCAACCTAGACAGCATATTAAAAAGCAGAGACATTACTTTGCCAACAAAGGTCCGTCTAGTCAAGGCTATTGTTTTTCCAGTGGTCATGTATGGATGTGAGAGTTGGACTGTGAAGAAAGCTGAGCACCAAAGAATTGATGCTTTTGTTTTTTTTTAATTTTTATTTACTTAATGATACAAAGCACAATGCCAAAAACATTAACAGTTAAAATTTCACCAAATGAAAAAAATACTATAGAATACACAGTTGCAAAAAGCTACATTAACTTATTTTACAACTGCCTCAAGCTGCAAAAAGAAAAAAAACCCAATGCCATACCTAAGTTATCCCTCTCTCAAAATAATGCCATTTATATTATAAACCACGAGCTCCCCATCAAAAGATGGGAACTGCTTTTGTTAATTCATATATATATATATATGTATAACTATATCACTTTGCTATACACCTAAAACAAACACAGCACTGTAAATAAAATATAGTACAATATAAAATAAAAATAAGTAACAGACCTTTGGGGCTTTATACTGAGTTAGAGTTCCTATCAGAGGGACAACAGCACCGCAGCCGCACTGGATCCTCATGAAGGAGGCACACGAATAACTGGGTTACAAGTTACAGATATGAGAGCTGCTCATCTCCCAGAAACTACAGCTCACAGAAAACCAGCAAAGGCACGAGATACAGACCATTCACTTATGAATGTGTAAAACTCAAGACAGTCCACATCACTCCTGCAACATGTCGAAAGTGCCTCAGAATTCACACAATACCAACTTTCTCATGGTTCTGGTTAAATTACATATACCAGTTTATAACAAACGGCAAAATCTGTAACTCTGTTCAAAGTTTTAAAAGATTACTTAAGAATAGTTTCTTGTATTTCTATGCCACCTTTATAGTTCTGGTTTCTCATTTCTTAATTAGTAAATTCAGCATGTAGGTTCTGTCCCAGGCTAATTTATACACTGATGCTTTTGAACTGTGGTGTTGGAGAAGACTCTTGAGAGTCCCTTGGACTGCAAGGAGATCCAACCAGTCCATCCTAAAGGAGATCAGTCCTGGGTGTTCATTGGAAGGACTGATGCTGATGCTGAAATTCCAGTACTTTGGCCACCACATGCGAAGAATTGACTCACTGGAAAAGACCCTGATCCTGGAAAAGATTGAGGGCAAGAGGAGAAGGAGATGACAGAGGATGAGATGGCTGGATGGCATCACCAACTCGATGGACATGTTTGGGTGGACTCCGGGAGTTGGTGATGGACAGGGAGGCCTGGCATGCTGCAATTCATGGGGTCGCAAAGTCGGACTGAGCGGCTGAACTGAACATCTCATTCTGTAGGTTGTCTTTTTGCTCCACGGATAGTGTCTTTTCGTGTGCAAAATGTTAAACTTTCATTTTAAAAATTGCCAATTTGTCTTTTTCTTTTGCTACCTGTGTGTTGGATGCCATAACCAAGAAATCACTGTCAAATGCAAGGTTAGGCAGTTTTTGCCCTATGTTTCTTCTAAGAGTTTTATAGTTTAAGGTGTTACATTTAAGTCTTTGGTCCATTTTGAGGTAATTTTCATATATTTAAAAAAATTGTTTCTATATTTTTGGCAGCAACAGTTCTTTGCTGCTGTCACTGCTCTAGTTGTGGTGAGTGGACTTCTCATTGCAGTGGCCTCTTGTTGTGGAACAAGGACTCTAGGGTGTGTAGGCTTCAGTAGTTGTGGCACGTGGGCTCAGTTGCTCTGCATTATGTGGGTTCTTCCCAAACCAGGGATCGAACCTGTGCCCTCTGCATTGGCAGGTGGATTCTTAACCACTGGACCACCATGGAAGTCCTCGTGTATGGTTTTAGATAAAGGTCCAATTTCATTCTTTGGCAAGTGGATATCCAGTTTTCCTAGCACCAGTTTTGGAAAAGACTGTCTTTTCCCCATTGAAAGGTCTTAGTACCCTTCTTGAAACCATTTGTCTAGGCAGGGGCTTATTTCTGGGCTCTGTATTGTTTTCACTGGTCTATATGTTTGTCTTTAGGTCAGTGCTACACTCTTTTGATTACTGTTATTTTGTAGTAAGTTTTGAAATGAAGTGTTCTTTTCTTTTTTTTTTAATATTGCTTTGGCTATTTGGGATCCTTTCAGATTGCATATGAATTTTAGGATCAGTTATTCTATTTCTGCAAAAAAAAAAAATCATTGAGATTTTTCAGTTTTTGTCTGGGCTGCTCAGCTTGCAGGTTCCAAAGCTCCAAAGAATATCAGGGAGAGATAAGAAAGCCTTCCTCAGTGATCAGTGCAAGGAAATAGAGGAAAACAATAGAATGGGAAAGACTAGAGATCTGTTCAAGAAAATTAGAGATCCCAAGGGAACATTTCATGCAAAGATGGGCACAATAAAGGACAGAAACGGTATGGGCCTAACAGAAGAAGATATTAAGAAGAGGTGGCAAGAATACACAGAAGAACTATACAAAAAATATCTTCATGACCCAGATAACCACAGTGGTGTGATCACTGACCTGGAGCCAGACATTCTGGAGTGCGAAGTCAAGTGAGCCTTAGGAAGCATCACTATCAACAAAGCTAGTAGAGGTTATGGAATTCCAGGTGAGCTATTTCAAGTCCTAAAAGATGATGCTGTGAAAGTGTTGCACTCAGTATGCCAGCAAATTTGGAAAACTCAGCAGTGACCACAGGACTGGAAAAGGTCAGTTTTCATTCCAATCTCAAAGAAAGGCAATGCCAAAGAATGTTCAAATTACTGCACAATTGCACTTATCTCACATGCTAGCGAAGTAATGCTCAAAATTCTCCACACCAGGCTTCAACAGCACATGAACTGAATTTCTAGATGTTCAAGCTGGATTTAGAAAAGACAGTGAAAGTGAAAGTCACTCAGTCGTGTCCAACCCTTTGCAACCCCATGAACTATACAGTCCATGGAATTCTCCAGGCTAGAATACTGGAGTGGGTAGCCGTTCCCTTCTCCAGGGGATCTTCCCAACCTAGGGATTGAACCCAGGTCTCCTGCATTGTGACTGGATTCTTTGCCAGCTGAGCCACAGGGAAGCCCAGGAATATTGGAGTGGGTAGTCTGTCCCTTCTCCAGTGGCTCTTCCCGAGCCAGAAATTGAACTGGGGTCTCCTGCATTGCAGGAGGAATCTTTAACAGCTGAACTATCAGGGAAGCCACAGTAGTAGATAAAATGGTCATCTGAGTTACATCCAGTCCATCTTAGTTACAGCCAGTCCATCTTAGTTCACTGATTCCTAGAATGTCTGCGTTCACTCTTGCCATCTCCTGTTTGACCACTTCCAATTTGCCTTGATTCATGGACCTAACATTCCAGGTTAGGATGGTGTGATCACTCACTTGGAGCCAGACATCTTGGAATGTGAAGTCAAGTGGGCCTTAGAGAGCATCACTACAAACAAAGCTAGTGGAGGTGATGGAATTCCAGTTGAGCTATTTCAAATCCTGAAAGATGATGCTGTGAAAGTGCTGCACTCAATATGCCAGCAAATGTGGAAAACTCAGCAGTGGCCATAGGACTGAAAAGGTCAGTTTTCGTTCCAATCCCAAAGAAAGGCAATACCAAAGAATGCTCAAACTACCACACAATTGCACTCATCTCACACGCTAGTAAAGTCATGCTCAAAATTCTCCAAGCCAGGCTTCAGCAATATGTGAACCGTGAACTTCCAGATGTTCAAGCACGTTTTAGAAAAGGTAGAGGCACCAGAGATCAAATTGCCAACATCCGCTGGATCATGGAGAAAGCAAGAGAGTTCCAGAAAAACGTCTATTTCTGCTTCATTGACTATGCCAAAGCCTTTGACTGTGTGGATCACAATAAACTGTGGAAAATTCTGAAAGAGATGGGAATACCAGACCACCTGACCTGTCTCTTGAGAAACCTATATGCAGGTCAGGAAGCAACAGTTAGAAATGGACATGGAACAACAGACTGGTTCCAAATAGGAAAAGGAGTACATCAAGGTTGTATATTGTCACCCTGTTTATTTAACTTCTATGCAGAGTACATCATGAGGAACACTGGGCTGGAAGAAGCACAAGCTGGAATCAAGATTGCCAGGAGAAATATCAATAACCTCAGATATGCAGATGACACTACCCTTATGGCAGAAAGTGAAGAGGAACTAAAAAGCCTCTTGATGAAAGTGAAAGAGGAGAGTGAAAAAGTTGGCTTGAAGCTCAACATTCAGAAAACAAAGATCATGGCATCTGGTCCCATCCCTTCATGGGAAATAGATGGGAAAACAGTGGAAACATTGTCAGACTTTTTTTGGGGCTCCAAAATCACTGCGGATGCTGATTGCAGCCATGAAATTAAAAGACACTTACTCCTTGGAAGGAAAGTTATGACCAACCTAGATAGCATATTAAAAAGCAGAGACATTACTTTGCCAACAAAGGTCCGTCTAGTCAAGCCTATGGTTTTTCCCGTGGTCATGTATGGATGTGAGAGTCGGACTGTGAAGAAAGCTGATCGCTGAAGAATTGATGCTTTTGAACTGTGGTGCTGGAGAAGACTCTTGAGAGTCTCTTGGACTGCAGGGAGATCCAACAAGTCCATCCTAAAGGAGATCAGCCCTGGGTGTTCATTGGAAGGATTGATGCTAAAGCTGAAACTCCGATACTTTGGCCACCTCATGCGACGAGTTGACTCACTGGAAAAGACTCTGATGCTGGGAGGGATTGGGGGCGGGAGGAGAAGGGGACAATAGGGAATGAGATGGCTGGATGGCATCACTGACTCAATGCACATGAGTTTGAGTGAACTCCGGGAGTTGGTGATGGACAGGGAGGCCTGGCATGCTGTGATTCATGGGGTCGCAAAGAGTCAGACACGACTGAGCGACTGAACTGAACTGAACTCATCAGGGAAGCCAGAAAATGCAGAAGAACCAGAGATCAAATTGCCAACATCCTTTGGATCATAGAAAAAGCAAGAGAATTCCAGAAAAACATCTGCTTTATTGACTATGCCAAAGGCTTTGACTGTGTGGATCACAACAAACTCTGGAAAATTCTTAGAGATGGAAATATCAGACCACCTTCCCTGCCTCCTGAGAAATCTGTATGCAGTTCAAGAAGCAACAGTTAGAATCAGACATGGAACAACAGAGTGATTCCAGATTGGGAAAGGAGTTTGTCAAGGCTGTATATTGTCACCCTGCTTATTTAACTTATATGCAGAGTACATCATGTGAAATGCTGGTCTGGGTGAAGCAGAAACTGGAATTAAGATTTCCGGGGGAAATATCAATAACCTCAGATATGCAGATCACACCACCCTTATGGCAGAAAGCAAAGAGGAACTAAAGAGCCGCTTGATGAAAGTGAAAGAGGGGAATGTAAAAGCTGTCTTAAAACTCAACATTCAAAAAGCAAAGATTATGGCATCCGGTCCCATCACTTCATGGCAAACAAATGGGGAAACAATGGAAATAGTGACAGACTTTATTTTCTTGGGCTCCAAAATCACTGCAGGTGGTGACTGCAGCCATGAAATTAAAAGACACCTGCTCCCTTGAAAGAAAAGCCGTGACAAACCTAGACAGCTTATTAAAAAGCAGAGACATCACTTTGCCAACAAAGGTCTGGATAGTCATAGCTATGGTTTTTCTGGTAGTCATGTATGGATGTGAGAGTTGGACCATGAAGAAGGCTGAATGCCAAACAATTGATGCTTTTGAACTGTGATGCTGGAGAAAACCTTTGAGAGTCCCTTGGATAGCAAGGAGATCCAACTAGTCCATCCTAAAGGAAATCAGTCCTGAATATTCGTTGGAAGGACTGATGCTGAAGCTGAAGCTCCAATACTTTTGGCCACCTGATGCAGAGAACCGACTCATTTGAAAAGACCCTGATGCTAGGAAAGATTGAAGGCAGGAAGAGAAGGGGACGACAGAGGATGAGATGGTTGGATGACATCACCTACTCTATGGTCATGAGTTTGAACAAGCTCCAAGTGTTGGTGATGGACAGGGAAGCCTGGTGTGCTGCAGTGCATGGGGTCGCAGAGTTGGACACAACCACACGACTGAGCTGAACTGTACAGCTTGTGGGATCTTAGTTCCCTGACCAGGGATTGAACCCAGTCCACAGCAGTGAGAACACTGAGTCCTAACTACTGGATTGCCAGGGGATTCCTGGGATTTTGATAGAGATCACATTGACTTTGTAGATCACGTTGAATAATATTGACATCTTAACAAGATTAAATTTTCTTACCCTTGAACATTGGATATATTTCCATTTATTTATGTCATCTTTATTTTTTGGGGGGGGACATACTGTGTGCCATGTGGGATCTTAGTTTCCGATCAAACCTATAGCCCCTGCACTGGGAGAGGGAGTCTTAACCACTGGACCACCCTGGAAGTTCTTTAATTTCTTTCAGTAATATTTTATAGTTTTCATCATACAAGTCTTTCACCTCCTTGATTAAATTAATTCCTAAGCATTTTATTCTTTTTGATGCTGTTTTAAATGGAATTGGCTTTGTATCCCCCACCAGATTCTTCATTGTTAGTGTGTAGCAATACAACAGCATGTGGTTTTCCATGTGTTCATTTGTATCCTGCTCAATTGCTGGATTCGTTTATTCTCTCCAACAGGTATGTGGGTGTATGTGTGTGTGTGATCTTAAGAGTTTTCTATATATAATCTGCCAGCAAATCATCTGCCAGCAGGTGTCATTTTACTTCCTTTCCAGTTGGATATGTTTTGTTTCTTTTTCTTGCCTAATTGCTCTGGCTAGAACTTCCAGGACTATGTTGAATAGTAGGAATGAAAGCCAGTATCCTTGTCTTGTTTTTGATCTTAGAGGAAAAACTTTCAGTCTTGTACCATTGAGTATGGTATTTGCAGATTGGAAGCAAAGCTATGACAAACCTAGACAGTGTATTAAAAAGAGACGTTACTTTGCTGATAAAGGTCTGTATAGTCAAAGCTGTGGTTTTTCCGGTAGTCATGTATGGATGTGAGAGCTGGACCATACAGAAGGCTGAGCACTGAAGAATTGATGCTTTTGAACTGTGGTGTTGGAGAAGACTCTTGAGAGTCTCTTGGACTGCAAGGAGGTCCAACCAATGAAACCCAAAGGAAATCAACCCTGAATGTTCACTGGAAGGACAGATGCTGAAGCTGAAGCTCCAGTACTTTGGTCCCCTGATGTGAAGAGCCGACTCATCAGAAAAGACCCTGACGGTGGGAAAGATGGAGGGCAGGAGGAGGAGAAGGGAGTGACAGAGGATGAGGCGGTTGGATGGCATCGTGGACTCAGCAGACATCTGTTGAGCAGACTCTGGGAGATGGGTTGCAAAGGGTTGGACATGACTTTGCCACTGAACAACAAGAACATGGTATTTGCTGTGGGTTTTTCATATGGTTTTTTTATGCGGAGGTAGTTTCCTTTTGTTCCTATTTGTTGTGTGTTTTTATTATGAAAGTGTTGAATTTTGTCAGATGCCTTTCTGCATCACTTAATACAATCATATGTTTTCTTCCCCTTATTTCTGGTAATGTAGTATGTTACATTGATCAATCCCTTCCTCCCTCCCTTCCTTTTTTTGATGAAATATGTTTGTGAACGTAACCACAGCGGAGTAGGCTATTACCTAAATCTACATGTAACAAATGTGGTGAAAATGTTGTGATTAGAAAAGATTAGTAATAGCACTTTCATTTCATTGCACGGGATTGATGCTGTCATAGATAGAAAACAAGCATCAAACACATAATTCTGCTTTATGTTCCTCGGAAGACCTCACTGTCATATTGTTATTGTTTATTAGATGTTAATCAACAGTTATCTAATTGTCTTCAGATATGGTGTGTGAGCTTGGAGGAGGGCATGGCGTCCCACTCCATGTTCTCGCCTGGAGAAGCCCATGGACAGAGGAGCCTAGTGGGCTACAGTCCAAGGGGTCACACATAATGAGACACGACTGAGTGAGCACGCATGCACTTACTTTATTGAGAACTTTCAAGGGATATTAGTTTCTTTCTTGTGACTTTGTCTGGCTGCTGACCTCACAGAATACGTTAGGAAATGTTCCCTCCTCTTCAGTTTTTTGGAAGAATTTGGGAGGAATTGGTATTATTAATATTTCTTATTTAAATACTGGATAGAATTCACTGATAAAATCTTCAATTTCAAGCCTTTTTTCTTTTTTTGTAGGGAGCTATTTTTTAAAAATAATTTATTTTTGGCTGGCTGGGCCTTCGTTGCTGTGTGGGCTTTTCCCTAGCTGGGGGGAGCAGGGGCCACTCTATCGCGGTGCACAGGCTTCTCAGCACGGTGACTTCTCTCGAGGAGCACGGGCTTCTACCTTTGGTCTTAGGCGCATGGGCTTCAGTAGTTGGTGTCCCCGGGCTCTGGAGCGTAGGCCAGTAGCTGTGGTGCACAGGCTGAGCTGCTCTGCAGCGTCTTGAATCTTCCCTGATCAGGGCTCAAACCCGTGTCTCCTCCACTGTCAGGTGGATGTACCACGGAGCCACCAGGGAAGCCCTGTGGGCAGGTCTTTGATTACTGATTCAGTCTCCTTACTATTGGTAGTCTGTTCAGTTTTTGTTTCTCTGTGATTTGGTCTTGGTAGAAATTGTGTTTTTAAGAATTTGTTTCATCTAGGTTATCTAATTTGCAAATTACTCATTTGTAATCATTTTTATTTTCATAGAATTTGTAGTAACATCTCTACTTATATTGCTGATTTTAGTAATTAGTGTCTTCTTTCTTTTTGTAATCTGTCTAGCTAAAGTTTTATCCATTTTGCTGATCTTTCTGAAGAACTAACTTTTGGTTTCATTGATTTCTCTTATAGTTTTTCTGTTCTCTATTTCATTTATCTCCGCCCTAATCTTTATTTTTCCTTCCTTTTGCTAGGGCTTCCCCTGGTGGCTCAGAGGTTAAAGCGTCTGCCCGCAATGTGGGAGACTCAGGTTCGATCCCTGGGTCAGGAAGATCCCCTAGAGAAGGAAATGGCAACCCACTCCAGTATTATTGCCTGGAGAATCCCAGGGAGGGAGGAGCCTGGTAGGCTACAGTCCACGGGGTCGCAAAGAGTCAGACACGACTGAGTGACTTTACTTTTGCTAGCCTGGGATTTAGTTTGTTCTTTCTTTTCTGGTTCCTTAACTTGTAAAGTTACATTGCTGATTGGAGATCTTTCTAAGTTTATTGTTGTCCACTCACTAAGTCATGTCCAACTCTTTGTGACCCCATAGACTGCAGCACACCAAGCTTCCCTGTCCTTTACCATCTCCTGGAGCTTGCTCAAACTCATGTCCATTGAGTCGGTGATGCCATCCAATCATCTCATCCTCTGTTGTCCCCTTCTCCTCCTGCCCTCAATCTTTCCCAGCATCAGGGTCTTTTTCCAGCAAGTTGGCTCTTCGCATCAGTTGGCGAAAGTATTGGAGCGTCAGCATCAGTCCTTTCAATTAATATTGAGGGTTGATTTCCTTTAGGATTGACTGGTTTTATCTCTTTGCTGTCCAGAGGACTCTTAAGAGTCTTCTCCAGCACCACCGTTTAAAAACATCAATTCTTCAGCACTCAGCCTTCTTTATGGTCCAACTCTCACACTTGTACATGACCACTGGAGAAACCATAGCTTTGACTATATGCCCACCACAGAGCTGCCTGGTGGGTGACCCACAAACTGGAGAACAGTTATATCAAAGAGGTTCTCACACTGCTGCAAAAGTTCTAGGGGCCACAACAGACTTCCCAACCTGGCGATCTGGCAAAGGATCTGGCATTCCAGGGAATCTGATCTTGAAGTCAGCGGGATGTGATTCAGTTCAGTTCAGTCAGTTCAGTTCAGTCACTCAGTTGTGTCCGACTCTTCGCGACCCCATGAATCGCAGCACGCCAGGCCTCCCTGTCCATCACCAACTCCTGGAGTTCACTCAAACTCATGTCCATCGAGTCGGTGATGCCATCCAGCCATCTCATTCTCTGTCGTCCCTGTCTCCTCCCACCCCCAATCCCTCCTAGCATCAGAGTCTTTTCCAGTGAGTCAACTCGTCGCATGAGGTGGCCAAAGTATTGGAGTTTCAGCTTCAGCATGAGTCCTTCCAATGAATACCCAGGATTGAGCTCCTTTAGAATGGACTGGTTGGATCTCCTTGCAGTCCAAGGGACAGAACTTCAAAGGACTGGGGAAACAGACAAAACCTTGTGTGCACACCAGGACCCAGGAGAAAGGGGCAGTGACCCCACAAGAGCCTGAGCCAGACTTGCCTGGGAGTGTGTGAGAGTCTCTGGCAGAGGCGTCGGTCGGCAGTGGCCAGCTGTGTGCTCAGGGGCACTGACAGCGGCAGTCCTGGGAGGTGCGGCCTGCTGGCCTCAGTACAGCCTGCAATAAAGATTGCAGGACTCTAGGACTGGACCGCCTCAGGTCAAACTACAGGGAAGAAGCACAGCCCCGCCCATCAGCAGAAAATTGGATTAAAGATTCACTGAGCATGACCCTGCCCACCAGAGCAAGACCGTTTTCCCTACAGCTGGTCCCTCCCATCAGGAAGCTTCCACAAGCCTCTTATCTTTCTCCATCAGAAGGCAGACAGAATGAAAACCACAATCACAGAAAACTAACCAAACTGATCACATGGACCACAGCCTTGTCTAACTCAATGAAACTGTGAGCCATGCCGTGTGGAGCCACGCAAGATGGACGGGTCATGGTAGAGTTTTGACAAAGTGTGGTCCTTTGGAGAAGAGAAGGCAAACCACTTTAGCATTCTTGCCTGGAAAACCCCATGAACAGTATGAAAAGGCAAAAATAAACAACACTGAAAGATGAACTCCCCAGGTTGGTAGGTGCCTAGTATATTACTGGAGAAGAGCAGAGAAATAGCTCCAGAAGGAATGAAAAGGCTGAGCCAAAGTGGAAACAACGCCCAGATGTGGATGTGTCTGGTGGTGAAACTAAAGTCCAGTGCTATAAAGAAAAAGATTGCATAGGAACCAGGGAGATTAGGTCCATGAATCAAGGTAAATTGATTTACCTTGGTCAAACAAGAGTTGGCAAGAGTGAAATCAACATTTTAAGAATTAGTACATTAAAATGGATGACAATGGGTGAATTTAACTCAGGTGACCATTACTGTGGGCAAGAATCCCATAGAAGAAATGGAGTATCCCTCACAGTCAACAAAAGAGTCTGAAATGCAGTACTTGGGTGCAATCTCGAAAACAACAGAATGATCTTGGTTTGTTTCCAAGGCAAACCATTCAATATCACGGTCATCCAGGTCTATTCCCCAGCCACTAGTGCAGAAGAAGCTGAAGTTGAATGGTTCTATGAAGACCTATTAAGACCTTCTAGAACTAACACCAAAAAACATGTCCTTTTTATCATAGGGGACTGGAATGCAAAAGTAGGAAGTCAAGAGATACCTGGAGTAACAGGCAAGTTTGGCCTTGGAGTATAAAATGAAGCAGGGCAAAGGCTACCAGAGAACGCACTGGTCATAGCAAACACCCTCTTCCAACAACACAAGAGACGACTCTACACATGGATATCACCGGATGGTCAACACTGAAATCAGATTGATTATATTCTTTGCAGTCAAAGATGGAGAAGCCCCACACAGTCAGCAAAAATAAGACCAGGAGCTGACTGTGGCTCACATAACAAGTTCCTTATTGTAAAATTCAGACTTAAATTGAAGAAAGTAGAGAAAACCACTGGCTCATTCAGGTATGACCTAAATCAAATCTCTTATGATTATACAATGGAAATTTGACAAATAGATTCAAGAGATTGGATCTGATAGAGTGCCTGAAGAACTATGGACGGAGGTTCGTGACATTGTACAGGAGGCAGTGATCAAGACCATCCCCGAGAAGAAGAAATTCTACAAGGCAAAATGGTTGTCTGAGGAGGCCTTACAAATAGCTGAGAAAAGAAGAGAGACGAAAGGCAAAGAAGAAAAGGAAAGCCATCTGAATGCTGAGTTCTGTAGACTCGCAAAGAGAGATAAGAAAGCCCTAAGTGAACAATGCAAAGAAATAGGGGGAACAATAGAATGGGAAAGACTAGAGATGTCTCCAAGGAAAGCAGAAATAGCAAGGGAACATTTCATGCAAACATGGGCATGATAAAGGACAGAAACCGTGTGAAGCTAACAGAACTAGAAGAGCTGGCAAGCACACACAGCAGAACGACACAAAGAAGGTCTTCACGACCCAGATCACCACGATGGCGTGGCCACTCACCTAGAGCCAGACGTCCTGGAATGTGAAGTCACGTGGGCCTTAGGAAGCATCACTACGAACAAAGCTAGTAGACAGAGGTGATTGATTTCCAGCTGAGCTATTACAGATCCTAAAAGATTATGTGAAAGTGCTGCACTCAATATGTCTGTAAATTTGGAAGACAGCGTTGGCCACAGGACTGGAAAAGGTCAGTTTTCATTCCAATCCCAAAGAAGGGCAATACCAAAGAATGTTCAAACTGCCACACAACTGCAATCATTTCACATGCTAGCAAGATAATGCTCAAAATCCTTCAAGCTAGGCTTCATTCAACAGTACGTGAACCAAGAACTTCCAGGTGTACAAGATGGACTTAGAAAAGGCAGAGGAACCAGAAGTCAAATTGCCAACATCAATTGGATCATAGAAAAAAGCAAAGGAATTCCAGAAAAACATCTGCTTCATTGACTATGCAAAAGCCTTTGACTGTGTGGATCATTCTTCAAGAGATGGGAATACCAGACCACCTGACCTGCTTCCTCAGAAAGCTGTATGCAGGTGAAGAAGCAACAGTTAGAACTGGACATAGAACAACAGACTGGTTCCAAATTGGGAAAAGAGTATATCGAGGCTGTATATTGTCACCCTGCTTATTTAACTTATACGCAGAGTACATCATGTGAAAGCTGGGCTGGATGAAGCACAAGCTGGAATCAAGATTGCTGGGAGAAATATCAATAATCTCAGATATGCAGATGACACCACCCTAATAGCAGAAAGCAAAGAGGAACTAATGAGCCTCTTGATGAAAGTGAAAGAAGAGAGTGAAAAAGCTGGCTTAAAGCTCAACATTCAAAAAACTAAGATCATGGCATCTGGGTCCCATCACTTCATTCATGGCAAATAGATGGGGAAACAATGAAAGACTTTATTTTTGGGGGCTTCAAAATCACTGGAGATGGTGATTGCAGTCATGAAATTTTTTAAAAGGCGCTTGCTCCTTGGAAGAAAAGCTATAACCAACCTAGACAGCACATTAAAAAGCAGAGACATTGCTTTGCTGACAAAGGTTCCTGTAGTCAGAGCTATGGTTGTACCAGTGGTCATATATGGATGTCAGAGTTGGACCATAAAGAAGGCTTGAGCGCTGAAGTATTGATGCTTTTGAACTGTGATGCTGGAGAAGACTCTGGAGAGTCCCTTGGACTGCAGGGAGAACCCACCAGTAAATCCTAAAGGAAATCAGTCCTAAATATTCATTGGAAGGGCTGATCCTGAAGCCGAAGCTCCAATACTTTGGCTGTCTGATGTGAAGAACTGACTCACTGGAAAAGACCCTGATGCTGGGAAAGTTTGAAGGTGGGAGAAGAGGGTGGCAGAGGATGACCTACCTGGTTGCGTGGCCTCACCGACTCAGTGGCCATGTGTTTGCGCAAGCTCCGGGAGTTGGTGAAAGACAGGGAGGCCTGGCGTGCTGCTGTCCATGGGGTTGCAAAGAGTTGGTGATGACTGAGCGACTGAGCCCTTCTTTGGAAGTAGGGCTTTTGCAGGTGTGATAAAGTGAGGTCCTCCTGGACTAGGGTGGGCCCTGATCCAGTGACTGGTATCCTTATAGGACAGCCCCGTGAAGATGGAGGCGGAGATGGTGTGATGTGTAGTTTCTAACAGTGGTTACGAACTGGACTAGGACACGTAGCCAGATGGGCCAGTGTGTCTCCCACTTCAGAGCAACAAGTGCTGAAAACCTGGGGGCTGCAGGGGTCTGGGGGCTGCATGCGGCTGTGGGGCGGTAGGTCAGGCAGCCCTTGGTGGGCGGGCAGCAGCCTGCAGTGGCCTGCCTCGTTCCTCCAGCGCTGGCTGGTTCCTGGTGGTGAGGTTGTCAATGCGGCAAGTCTGCACACCCGCCAGGTCATTTCTTCTTTCCGGGTCTTCGTTGCTCCGGGCCTTTCCCCGTGTGGCGGTGTGAGGGCCTCTCACTGCAGTGGCTTCTCTGGCCGTGGAGCTCAGGTTTGGAGTGGGTGGGCTTCAGTTGTTGCAGCCCGTGGGCTTAGCTGGTCCATGGCATGTGGGGGCCTTTTCCACAGGTCGGACCTGTGTCCCCTGCACTGACAGACAGATTCTTAACCCGTGGACCACCAGGGATGCCAGGTTCAGGTCATTTCTAAACTGATGCTTGAAAGAAGATTTTTAAGACACAACATAAAGCCAGTGCGTCCTTCAGATCCAAACAGTCCTCCCCCTAGTCGGCCAGGCGCAGTCGTTCTGGGTCTGTGTTATCAACAGGTGGAGAAGGGGCCCCAGTCCTGGTGGTGGCACCCCCGGTCTTCTTCGCAGACACCTCGTGGCCGCCTCCTGGGGTGGGTGCGGCGATGAGAGTCTTTGGGAAGCCCCACGAGCCCCTGAAGCCAGGGGACCTCCTGCTGCGCTGTTGTTCAGCCTGTCTCCATCTGAGCAGCTCAGAAGGACGCTTGCAGATGAGGTGCTACCTGAAGTCCTCCGGCCTCACAGAGGACGTGAGGGGGCGGCGGGAGGTGGAGGCACTGCGGCCGGGGTTGCCGGTGCCGCTGCCTCATTACTGGTCGCTGACTTCCCGGTCACTCACCCCCGTGAGCCTTAGAAGCTGGCCCCACAGGGACTGGCCTGCACTGGTGTCGCTTACAGGCTTCCGTCTGCATTCACAGCATGCATATTTGTATATGTATACTGATGTCTTTCCCATAAAGAACACGTTTACCCTGAATACTCTTCCATATTAGATAGAGACGAGGACAGAGGCGCTCCTGCTGAAATCACAGCTTCTGACCTGAGCAGCTTCTCAGGGAGGTGACCGTCCCCGCAGGACAGGGCACGGTGCGCTTTCAGTGATTCCTCCAGATTCAGTTTTGAGCCACTGGGAGGGTCACTCGGCGCAACTTGGGTAAGTGTGGTCAGTGTCCTCGGGTACGTCCGTCCCCCGGCAGCGACAGGGTCCCCAGAGGGCTGTGATGCTGGACAGGGAGGCTGGGCCGTGCTGGCCCGGGTCTGTATCCCCTTGGAGGGAGGCCTCCTGCCATATTTCTCACAGGAAAAGCACAGGACGGGGCCTTGATTGGCTGGTAGGCCTTCAAAAGTGGCCAGTTTTTAAGGAACACAAATAAGTCCAAGGCCAGGAACCAGGTCTGGGTTTGTGTTTTTAGATTCAGTGCTGCTGGAACAGTTTGCTGAGAGAGCCTGACCTCCCATCAGGGTTCATAGTATTTTATGCTAAGAAGGCTGTGGTTGGTTCTCATCGCAGTGTCTGGAAGTGGCCTCACCTTGGCACCAGCCGGCGGCCCCAGCTGTGTGGACAGGCTTGGAAGGTCCTGGACAGGGCTTGCAGGGCCGGCCAGGTGCTGGAGGGCAGGAGGAGGTACTGATGCCCGCTGGCCAGGTCCAGAGAGAGGCCTCTTCTTCTCCTTCAGCCCAGCGGTGAGGTCATCAGGGCCCAAAGAAAGGACGAAGTAGTGGCCTTCCAAGAAAGGGCCTCGCCTGGCTTGGCTGTAATACCTGTGCGGTCAGAGGGCAGTGAGGCACGATGGGCTGATGGCATGCCAGCGCTGGATTCCTTTCGGGCAGGATCCCCACTGGACGTTGATCTGTTGATGCTTGTCACACCCGTTGTCGCCAGTCCTGATTTCTTGTGCATCTGGTGCTGGACGCGGCCCATCTGCCAGGGCCTCGTCCCACTGCCCTCACGGTCACCTGCTGTCCCCTTGCCACCTTTGTGAGTAAGTCCCTGTCACGGAACAAGGACCCAGGGAAGCACCTTCCCTGAGGCCTTTCCCAAGAGAGCCAGGCCGACTGATTCTTCTAATGGAGTTTCCCTTCCTTCCTGTCTTTCTGTTCACTTCTGGAGCAAAGTCCAAGGAAAACGGGGAAAAGAGTACTCTTAAAATTCAGAGGGAACTCTGGTGGTCCAGTGGTTAGGACCCTGCGCTTTCACTGCCAAGGGCCTGGGTTTGATCCCTGGTTGGGAAACAGATCCTGTAAGCTGCGTGCAAAAATTTCCCTGAAAGAAAGAGGACGAGGCTTTTGGAGTATTTTCTGGTCACCCGGTTAGCGCGCTGCGGTCACGTGCTGGGCTTATCTGTGGAAGGGGCATCACTGATGCCCGGGCAGCAACTCTCGCCTCATGGATGTGGGTTTGGGCTCAGGGAGGGACCCAGAGCCTGGCCGTGCTCCTGAGTCCCCCAGTTGTTTAATTTTATTGAGGTATAGCTGATTTACAGTATTTCATTAATTCCTATTATACAGCAAAGCAAGTCAGTTATACGTATATAAAACTGTGTATGTATACATGCATGTGTGTGTGTTAGTCGCTCAGTTGTGTCCAGCTCTTGACAACTCCATGGACTGTAGCCCACCAGGCTCCTCTGTGCATGGGATTTCCCAGGCAACAATACCAGAGTGGGTTGCCATGCCCTCCTCCAGGGGATCTTCCTGGCCCAGGGATGGAACCCAGGTCTCCTGCACTGCAGGTGGATTCTCTATCGTCTGAGCTGCCAGGGAAGCCCATGCATGCATATGTGTGTATACAGTATATGCTCTGTCGTATTCTTTCCCGTGTGGTTCATCACCGGCTGTTGAATGCGGTTCCCTGAGCTGTACAGTAGGGCCTTGTTCGCTGTCTGTATAATAGTTCGCATCTCCTAATCCCAGACTTCCAGCCCAGCCCTCCCCCACTCGCCTAAACCCCTTGGCAGCCACCAGAGTGTCGTCCGTGTCTGTCTGTTTCTGTGTAGTGGGTATATTTGTCTCATATTTTAGATTCCACATCTAAGTGATATATGTCTTTCTCTTTCTGACTTGACTTTAGTATGATAACCTCTAGGTCCATCCCAGCAATTCTTTTTTTGTAAATATTTTATTTATTTAGCTGTGGGATCTAGTTCCCTGATGAGGTATGGAACTCAGGCCCCCTGCATTGGGAGCTTGGAGTCCCAGCTACTGGACCAGCAGGGAAATCCCCACACTTACTTCCTAACCCCAGGCTTGGGTAGACCCAGCCATGAGACTTGTAGGGATGTATCCCGTGCCTGTGTTTGCATGAGGGCACGCCAGCTGGAGGTGTGTGCTTGGTCAGTCTGCACTCTGGTGTGAAGCTCCAGGCTGTGGTTGAAAGGCACGGGCAGGTTCTGTGCTGCTGTGGGACACGGTATCTTACCAAGGAGTCGAAAAGCAGGCACTCGAGCAGTCCTATCAGGCCCACTAGTGGAAAAAGACATGTGCCGCAGACGCGCGCCACCACCCTGGCAAGACCCCTGGCCAGATCGTGCGCAGTGGTTGCCTCTGGAGAGTAGCAGGCTGCTGGGGGAAAAGTTTCCATTTATTTACTTCTGTGTGTTTCAAGTTTTTAGAACCATGCATGTTTGTGCTTTGTTCCAAAGCACTTAGAAGAGTACTCATTGAGGGCTGTCCATGGTGGGGAGGTTCTGGGTCCAGTGCTCCCTGCCACCCTCCCCATGTGCGCTCAGGCTCCACCCTGGCTTTCCAGAAGCTGTTTTCTCCCATGTAAGATGGACTGGCTCCTCCTGCTTCACCTCCCTTACGCACTTGTTATGGTGGAGGTTACTTTGAAAGTGGGACAGCGCAGAACCGAGTGCAGAACCCAACTGGGGGTGCTTAAAGCCAGTGGTAATCTGAAGGACTTTGGTCCGGGATATTAGTTTCCCAGAGCTGCTCTAACATAAGCTGGGTGGCCTAAGGCAATAATAGACAGGCTTCCTGGTGGCGCTGGTGGTAAAGAACCCACCTGCCAATGCAGGAGACGCAAGAGACTTGGGCTCGATCCCTGGGTCAGGAAGATCCCTTGGAGAAGGGCATAGCAGCCCACCGCAGTACTCTTGCCTGGAGAATCCCATGGACAGAGGAGCCTGGTGGGCTACAGTCCACAGCGTCACAGAGTCGGACACGACCGAGCACGCCCAGCACAAAGGCAGTAGATAACGTGGTCTACCGCTGCTCCAGAGGCCAGAAGCCCCACATCGGGCTGTGGGGGGCGGGTCCTTCTCTTCAGCTCCCAGTGGCTGCTGGCACTGAACAGCTCTTTGGAAACAGCTAAATGAAGTCACATTCCCAGGTGTCGGGGTGAGAATGTGGGCATGGCTTTGGGGGCTGCCCACCGCGGGGGACTTTCTTTCTCTCAAGAGGTTTGGGATTGCCACAGTTAGTAATTTGATGATGTAAAATGTAACATTATGAGTTTGCTTTTGAAAACAGAATTTTAGATGACGTTTCAGATAGAACTTTTGGGGCTGAAAACTCCTGAGTTAATCATCCATCCAGAAGCCAGCCTCTGAATGAACATGCTTTTTACCTACGGATGGGTGTCTGTGCCTGACTGTCTTCTGCTTTGTGATCATTTATTTCTGATGTTGATTCTTTCAGTCCGATTAGTTTAGTCGCTCAGTCGGTGTCCGACTCCTTGCAACCCCATGGACTGTAGCACGTCAGGCGTCCCTGTCCATCACCAACTCCTGGAGCTTGCTCAAACTCATGTCCATCAAGTTGGTGATGCCATCCAACCATCTCATCCTCTGTCGTCCCCTTCTCCACCTTCAATCTCTCCCAGCATCATGGTCTTTTCCAAGACCCTGAGTCAGTTCTTCACATCAGGTGGCCAAAGTAATGGAGTTTCAGCTTCAGCATCAGTCTTTCCAAAGAATATTCAGGAATGATTTCCTTTAGGGTGGACTGGTTGGATCTCCCTGCTGTCCAAGGGACTCTCAAGAGTCTTCTCCAGCACCACAGTCAGATCAGTTGTACTTTTACACCTTCTCTTTAGGAAATTGAGAGACTCTCGGAGCAGCTGGAGGAGAAGGAGCGGGAGGCGCAGCAGCTCCTGAGCCAGCCAGGGCTCGAGCGGGAGAAGGAGGTGGCCCTGTTGCGGAGGAGCGTGGCGGAGAAGGAACGGGCCCAGGCCGCCAGCCACGTCCTATGTCGCTCCCTGGCCGACGAGACCCACCAGCTGCGGCGGACCCTGGCTGCCACGGCCCACATGTGCCAGCATCTGGCCAAGTGTCTGGATGAACGCCAGGGGGCACAGGGGGCCGAGGGGGAGCAGAGCCCCGAGGTAGGCCCTGGGGTCAGCAGGCCTTGCCTTGCGCCTTGGGGAGGGTCTCGGCTGCCCGCCCTTCTGGGCATTTCCTCTAGGACGGTGGGGCCTGCAGAGTGTCACAGGAACGCAGACCTGCAGCTGCCCCCGGGGCCAGTGGGGAGGTGGCCCTGTGGTCTCTCCAGCCTCCATGAAGCACAGAGCCGGGGCAGGAGGGGTGTCCTGAGCGAGTGCTGGCGTGTGCAGTGCCTGGGCCCCCACACTCTGAGCAAGGTCGGGGGGGCCTCTGTGAGCAGCACTGGCCCAGGGGGGCCTCCAGTCTGGCTGGGCTGTCAGCTCCAGCACGGCCTGGCCCCGCTGGGGCCTTGGGCCTGGGCAGGGAGGACACGGGGCCCCGCTTGGTGCTGTGCCCCCTGCCTGGTGCTACTCGGGATGGGGCCCGCAGGCAGATAGGAGTGTGGGTGCAGGGGAGCGGGTGGGTTTCAGCATCAGGAAACCCCACCCAAGAAGTCAGGGGGCTCCTCCGGGGGCTGTCGGGAGCGGGGCTTTCGGGGTCGTGGTGGTGCCGGGGGCTGTGACAGGTTGGCTGAGAACCACGCCCTGTAATGTAGGGCGGTTGGGACGAGCCCTGCAGCCCCCTAGCAGCAGCTCTGCAGGGCACAGGGGAGGGCCTCGGTCTGAGAATCCCCGACTCCTGGTGGTGGATCCCACAAAAAGGGAACCTCAGAAAGAACAGGGCACATTTGAGAAACCGGAGTGCTCTCCGGGCAGGCAGTGCACACGTATGGTTCTGAGTCACGGGGGCCTTTCTCTTTGGGGATCTGAAAGACGGTCGTGGTTGGCCTGGGCCGAGGTTCTAAGCCGGTGTCATTTCTCAGTGCTGGTCTTGGCTGAGTCAGCGGGGTTTCCCGAGCCCGCCGGGTTAGCACACGCAGTTCCTTTGTCATTCGAGGGGAATTCTCAAAATAATGTCACCACCATCCATCCGCTTTGTTAAATGACTGAATTTCTGATGGCCTTTCAGTTACCCCGTCCACCCTGCTGGGACTGGGTCAGCACGTGGGCTTCTAGGCGTGAATCCCGCTAGCCTCGCGAGGCCCGGGGAGGTTATGTGGACAGTCAGCCCCTCAAGCTGACCGTGGTCATCTCGGACATGACACACCCGACCGGAGGAGCTGTGGGCCCGAGGAGGGGCGCCTGCTCCTGGCGGCCGTGGGCCCTGGTCCGGGAAGTTCTCTGGGCACAGCGAGCTCGGCTTCCTGCCCCCGCTCTACCCCGGCCCCGGCCCTGTGACGCTTGGCCCCCGCGTGGGGTGGGCTTGGGCGGGGCCAGGACCACCCTCCCCTCGGGAAGCGCCTGTCCTTTCCTGTCCCCGGCGCACCTGCCGCAGGGTGGCTGCGGGGCTGTCTGCGACTTGGTGCCCGCGCGGAAGGTGAGGTCACTCGGGGTCTGGTCCCTTTCTCATGCAGCCCGAGTGCGCGGACGGGGACGCCTCAGTGCACGCGGTGGTTGAGAAGTTACGGGAGGAGAACCGGGTGCTGAGGCAGAAGGTGACTCACGTGAGTGTCTGATATCGCACTCGGGCCGAGCGCCCCGCGCGGGCTGCGGGTGAGGGGCCTCCCCTCGCTGTGCCCAGGGGTCGCCCCTGCCGTGAGGTCGCTTCGGCTGATACACAGGGTCCCCAAAGGCCCGACACGTTTGCCCAAAAGGACGTGTTGGGGGTTAATTCGCGTGTTGCCGAAGGAGGTGCAGGGATCACTGTCAATCCAGTGTTCAGGCAGTGACTCCGCATCCCGGTGCTCCCCCACCCCAGGCTGGGCGGAGCCGGCCTCCACTGCGGACGGGCCTCGTATTCCGGGCAGGCTCGAGAGCGCTTTCCGGCCCCCAGGTGGAGGACCTCAACGCCAGGTGGCAGCGCTACGACGCCAGCAGGGACGAGTACGTGAGGGGGCTCCACGCGCAGCTAAAGGGCCTGCAGGTCGCCCCGGAGCCCGAGCTGATGCGGAGGGAGGTCTCCCGGCTCAACGCGCAGTTGGAGGAGAAGATGGGTGACTGCGCGGAGGCGCGGCGGGAGCTGGCTGCGGCGAGGAGCGCACGGGACGCGGCGCTGGAGCGCGTGCAGATGCTGGAGCAGCAGGTGCGGCCGGCCGTGGGCGCCGGGGGGCGGGGCCTCCTCCTCCTGACGTCATAGGGGCGGGGCCTCTTCCTAGGGGCATCAGGGGACCGGCTTCCTCCTCCTCCTCCTCCTGAAGGGGTGGGGGGCCAGGCCTCTTCCCGACGCGGGCATCCCCTCCGGCAGATCCTCGCCTACAAAGATGACTTCACGTCGGAGAGGGCCGACAGGGAGCGGGCGCAGAGCCGCATCCACGAGCTGGAGGAGCAGGTGGCCTCGCTGCAGCGCCAGGCGTCCTGGAGACAGGTACGGCCGGGGTCTCCTCTGGCGCGTTGCTCTTTCACGCATTTCGAGCCTTCCTGCGGCTGCCAAGACCTCGGTTCCGTTCCAGGCACGGCCGCTGTGCCCAGTGCCTGGAAACCTCCGGGTGGCACCTGTGTGTGTGTGTGTGTGGAGGGTGGCGTCTGCCGGCCTGTCCTGGCATCGCGCCCCAACTGGGAGCTCCTGCACGCGGCCCCTCCGTGCTGCGTGGTGGGGGTGGCCCCCACGTGGGCCTCTTCCCTCGTGGGCACAGGCGGGAGGTTCGGACCCCTCAGTTGTCCTCGGCACGTCCTCGTTCGGGCCTCGGCACCAGGCAGAGTGAAGGTGCGGGTCCTGCACGGTGACGGACGTGGCTGCAGACGCTGGAGCCGAGACCAGCCTCGGGAGCGGACTCCTGCCTTTTCCTAGGATTCTCGTGAGCCAGTCTCCTGCCGGATCCACACGGGGAGCAGATCTCCCAGGTACTTAGAGACCGACGCTTTGGAGCCTGTGGCGGCCGGTGGCCGGAGGCCTGGGACGGGATCCCAGTGGCTGGACCTCCCCACAGAGGGCGGGTGCTCGGGAGTGCCCCAGAGAGGCCAGGGGGACCTGCAGTGCCCCCACTGCCTGCAGTGCTTCGGCGACGAGCAGGGTGAGGAGCTCTTCAGGCACGTGGCCGAGTGCTGCCAGTGAGCCCGGCGGCCCAAGGCGGGGGCCCTGCATCAGGGTTGCGGGGGCCCCGCAGCAGGATCGCGGCACCAGCACAGGCTGGGGGTGCTTCTGAGCCTCCGTCTCGGCTGCTCTTGGTTCAGCAGGAACTTGTGGTGGGGCTGGTAGCAGAGGTAGGGGTTGGAGCTTCTAGTGTGGAGCTGGTCTTCCAAGCGGCCAGGCCAAGGCCACAAGTGGACTTGTGGGCATGCTCTCTGGCCAGCATGTGGCTTTGCCCCCCGGGAGGCGTGGAGCCGAGCACTGAGCTGCACTGAGACACGCTGCGCTGCACTAGTGTTTGCCACACCCCCAGAAGTTGAACATGATCATGTGACGATTTTGTAATAAACGGACTTGCTAAGCGGCTGCCCCGAGTGTGTGTGGAGGACTGGGGCGCAGGGGCCTGGCCACACTTCCACCTGGGCCTGAATTAGCTGCCGAGGAGACACAGCCTCCGGAGCCCTGTCGTCCAGCTCAGGCAGGAGTCGGGGACAGGCTGAGGGCAGAGGAGAGCCCTGTAGGGCGGTGCAGGGCCATGGGGCCTGTCGCCCTGCCAACCCACAGGAGAGCCAGCAAGTAGGGGCTCCTCTTGCCCTCGGTGCGGGTGGGGAGGCGTCACAGCAGCGGGGACACAGCTGGGGTCTGAACCCCCGCCGCTGGCCCCCGGCCCGCTGCGCGGTCTGCGCTCCCCTCTGCCTGGAGCAGCAGCTGCCACGCGGGTGCCAGTGCTGGCCCTCCCACCTGGGTGCACATGCACCCTCTCTCTTTGGTTCTGCCCTCCTCCGGGAGTAGTTGAGGTGTTGACCCCTCTGTGGGAGTCCCCACGACCCCCAGCGTCAGGAGCCTGACTGGAAGCCATCGGTCTCCAGCGTCTCGGGGAGCCTCCATCCTCAGGAGCTGGGGACTTGGCAGACACCCAAGCACTGCTTAGAGAGAAAGGAGCCACAGGAGGGGAGCCCTCAAATTCTTGGCTGACCCTGAACCGGGCAGGCTGAGAATAAGACTCCACGAATCCTGCGGCAGGAACAAGGCTGGAAGGCAGGACGGGCGGAGCAGAGGCCCCAGCGGGTGTCCCTCAGGGTTAGAGGGGGCGGCTTCATCCTCGGTTTTCCTTTGAAACCCTGAAGGGGTCACATTTTAGGAGTAAAGTTGACACCTTAGGGCAAATCCAAAACATCCCTCTCTTCCAGGTAGCCAACCAGTAATCCACAGGCCTGCTGGACAAAACCCATTTTTCTTCAGACACAAGTAACAGAATCCACAGTCCAATACACAGTAACAAGTTCTAGACGTGTGGGGGAAGAGGCGCAGTGAAGGCAGAGCCACACAAACACAAGCTAGCACATGTCTCGCAGCAGACGGTGCAGCAAGAAAAAAGGGTGCTATGGAGATTGCCGAGGCTGGTCAGGAGTAATTCTGGATGGAAACACAGAGAGGAGGGCAGAGCGTGGGGATGAGTGGGCGTGGATGAGTACTGATGGTTTAAAACAATGATGTCTTGAAGGTTTCAGACATGCAGACAACCGTGAAAGCTTCCTAGGCGGGGGAGCAGAGCGCTTAAGCAACTCACACAGTTAGAGGGTATAAGGATTTTGCGTTGATTTACGGTAGACCAATGAATTACAGGAGCAGACTACCATCAGGGCAACACTGACGCAGTGCTGGAAATGCTTCATGAGAAGTTACAGCGGGGTCTCCCGGGCCGTCCGGTGGTGGAGACTCGACTCTCTTCACTCGGCTGCCCCGGGTCCTAGTCACAGCACTGCAGGGCCTTCAGCCTTGGGCGCAGCGTTCAGGGCCTTCAGTTGCGACATGTGGACTCTCAGTTGTGGCAAGTGGAAATCTAGTTCCCTGATCAGGGATGGAATCTGGGCCCCCAGCACTGGAAGCGTGGAATTTTAGCCACTGGACCATCAGGGAAGTCCCCAGACTCTACTTCTAATGCAGGGACCTGGGGTTTGATCCCTGGTTGGGGATAAAAATCCCAACATATGCGGCAATAAATAAACTTACCAAATCCTCTGAGTAACAACGATTGTCACAGTGGATGAAAATAAGTCTTGCCTGTGTGCCCATCAGAAAAGACGAAGACTCACCACACCAACATTAACCAGGAAAATCAGACAGTGCACTTTAAGACAAAAAACACTACCAGAAACAAAGATCAACGTCACACAGTCATAAAAGTGTAAATTTATCAGGGGTATATAATATACCCAGATTTGCGTAGAGCTAATAATACCAATATAAAGCATAAGAGCTAGATAAATACATAATCATAGTTGGAAATTTTAACATACCTCTCTCAGTAACTGAAAAAAGTGGGGGGGAAAATCGGTAGGGATATAGAAGATTTAACCAAAAAATCTACCTGGCCTAATTCATGTGTAGAATGTAAGTTACACCTGACAAGCACTAACTAATTCTCTTCAGGTGTACATGGAATGCTTCCAAGAGAGACAAATTAGTCACGACAATATTCCAGAGATCCTAATCACGGAATTTGTGATTGCTGACCACTAAGATTAAACCACAGTCCAGCAAAAGAATGATAACTAATAAACTCCTAGCGTATTTCTAAATGATCCATGGGAAAAATATATACAGTGGAAACTGAAAATATTTTGAACTGAGTATAAATGACAATACAAGTTGCTAAAAATTATGGAATACAGCGAAAGCAGGGGAAAGGTAACAGCTCCGAAGGCGTGTGTGAGGATGAAGGGATGTGAGACTTCAGTGATCCAAGTGCTCGTCTCAAGACGCAGGGAAAGAGCCGCAAATTTAGCCCAGAGAAAATGGAAGGACATAATAAAAGAGCAGAACCAATGAAATGGAAGACAGACAGAAACCATCAATGCCAAGGGTTAGCTCTTTTACATAGTTACGAGACGGATAAACCCACAGCATGACTCATGAAGAAAGAAAACGTAAATTGCTAAAATCCAGAGTCAAAGATGAGCATCACTGCAGATCTCTAGGGCGTTAAAAAGATGAGGCACATGACAGCGTAGATGAAATGGATCGAGTCCTTCAAACACACAGCTCCCTAAAACTGAAGGAACAGAAAACCTCAACAGCCTTATATCACGTAAACAGATTGAATCTGTAATTAAAGGTCTTTTCACAAAGGAAATTACAGTCTCAGATGACTCACTGCTGAATTCTTCCTAACGTCTAAGAAAGACATAGCAGTATCCTACAGACTCAGGGAACAAAATAGGAATGGTCCCTAACTCATGAGAGCAAAACGCAAGAAAAACAAGGCACGAAGGAAAGTGACAGATTACCCTCGAATGTAGAGGCAAAAGTCCTAAATAAAAAGTATAACCAAGTGCCATTTTTATTATAGGAATATAAGATTGCTTGACATTAAAAAAATAATGCACCATAACAACAGACCAAACAAAAACAACCACCCCATATAATCATCTCAACAGAAGCAAAAAAAGCATATGATAAAATTCAATACCCACTCACGACACCACCAGCCGGCAAACTAGGAGTAGGGCAGTTTCCTCAGTGTGACCGAGGTGTGTCCGGAAGAACCTGCAGCCGACTCCCCGCGTGACGAAGCCTCCTCTCCCCGAGGAGGGCCCATCAGGCAAGGTGCTCACTGTTCTTCCTGCAGTTCCACCTGGTACAGGAGGTGCCCAGTGCAATCGGGCAATAAAATGAAGACTAGAAAAACTGGAAAAGAAGAGATAAAACTGGCCCTACTCACAGATGACAGATGGTGTATGTAGAAAACCCTCAGGGGCCTTCAGAAAACAGTTTAATCAGGAAGTCGACAATCTCAAGAGACAAAGATGTCTGAATGTATGAAACATCTGTGGTATTCCTGTATGTTTTCAACCGACAGAAAAGCCAGTTAAGAAGACCTGCTGTGAGTTGAATTGTGTCTCCCCCCAAAAATTAGTTCACCAAAAAATGTTGAAGTCCTAATCCCCAAAATCAGAAAGAGGGTCTTTGCAGGTGTAACCTAAGGTGATGTCCTGCTGCACTGGGGTGGACCCCAAATCCAGAGAACTGCGTCCTTTTAAGAAAAGGGCAAGAGGCAGACATGAGAGAGAACACCATGTGGAGACAGAGGCCAGGACTGGACTGATGTGTGGACAAGCCAAGGACACCAGTGACCACAGGAAGCTGGGAGAGCAGCACGGAGGAGCTTTCTCCTCACAACCCGTAGAAGAGACCAGGTCTGCTGACACCCGAATTCTAGATTTAAATCTTCCAGAACATGGAGAATACATTTCTAAGCCATGTAGTTTATGGCACTTTGTTATGGGAGCCTCAGAAAACTAATGCATCACTTTACTTCAGTTCAGTCGCTCAGTCGTGTCCGACTCTTTGCGACCCCATGGACTGCAGCACGCCAGGCCTTCCTGTCCATCACCAACTCCCGGAGTTCACTCAGACTCATGTCCATTGAGTCAGTGATGCCATCCAACCATCTCTTCCTGTCGTCCTCTTCTCCTCCTGCCTTCAGTCTCTCCCAGCATCAGGGTCTTTTCCAGTGAGTCAGTTCTTCACATCAGGTGGCCAAAGTAGTGGAGCTTTAGCTTCAGCATCAGTCCTTCCAATGAGTATTCAGGACTGATTTCCTTTAGGATGGACTGGTTGGATCTCATTGCTGTCCAAGGGACTCTCAAGAGTCTTCTCCAACACCACAGTTCAGAAGCATCAATTCTTCGGCGCTCAGCCTTCTTTATGGTACAACTCTCACATCCAGACATGACCACTGGAAAAAGCATGACTCTGACTAGACGGACCTTTGTCGGCAAAGTAATGTCTCTGCTTTTTAATATATTGTCTAGGTTTGTCATAACTTTTCTTCCAAGGGGCAAGTATCTTTTAATTTCATGGCTGCAGTCACCATCTGCAGTGATTTTGGAGTGCAAGAAAATAAAGTCAGCCACTGTTTCCATTGTTTCCCCATCTGTTTGCCATGAAGTGATGGGACCAGATGCCATGATCTTAGTTTTTTGAATGTTGAGTTTTAAGCCAGCTTTTTCACTCTCCTCTTTCACTTTCATCAAGAAGCTCTTTAGTTCTTTGCTTTCTGCCATAAGGGTGGTGTCATCTGCATATCTGAGGTTACCGATATTTCTCCCGGCAATCTTGATTCCAGCTTGTGCTTCATCCAGTCTGGCATTTCTCATGACGTACTCTGCAGGTAAGTTAAATAAGCTGGGTGACAATATACAGCTCTGACGTACTCTTTTCCCAATTTGGAACCAGTCTGTTGTTCCATGTCTGGTTCTAACTGTTGCTTTTTGACCTGCATACAGCTTTCTGAGGAAGCAGGTCAGGTGGTCTTGTATTCCCATCTCTTGAAGAATGATCCACACAGTCAAAGGCTTTTGCATAGTCAATGAAGCAGATGTTTTTCTGGAACTCTCTTGCTTTTTCAATGATCCAGTGGATGTTGGCAATTTGATCTCTGGTCCCTCTGCCTTTTCTAAATCCAGCTTGTACATCTGGAAGTTCCTGATTCATGTCTTGCTGAAGGCTAGCTTGGATTTTGAGCATTACCTTGCTAGCGTGTGAGATGAGCACAATTGTGAGGTAGTTTGAACATTCTTTGGCACTGCCTTTCTGTGGGATTAGGATGAAAACCTAGAAAACCACTAGGCCATTCAGATATGACCTTAAATCCCTTATTACAGCGGAGGTGACAAATAGATTCAAGGGAACAGATCTGGTAGACAAGAGTGCGGAGACAGACCTGTGGACGGAGCTTGGTAACGCTGACCAAGAGCATCCCCGAGAGAAAGATGCAGAAAAGCGAGACGGCGAGGCAGGAGCCTTACAGACAGCTGAGCGAGAGACGCCAAAGGCCAAGGAGAAAAGGAGAGACACGCCCGTCCGAATGCAGAGCTCCAGGGAACAGTGCGGAGGTAAGAAAGCCCTCCTCAGCAATCGATGCAAATAGAGGAAAGCAACAGAATGGGAAAGACTAGAGATCTCTAAGAAAATCAGAGATAAAAAGGGAACATTTCATGCAAAGATGGGTTCAATAAAGGAACGAAACTGTATGGACCTAACAGACGCAGAAGAGATTGAGAACAGGTGGTAATAATATACAGAAGAACTATTCAAAAAAGAGCTTCACGACCCAGATAACCACGCTGGGGTGATCACTCACCTAGAGCCAGACATCCTGGAGTCCGAAGTCAAGTGGCTTAAGAAGTATCAGTAGAAACAAAGCTGGTGGTGATGGAATTCCAGTTGAGCTCTTTCAGATCCTGAAAGATGATGCTGTGAAAGTGCTGCACTCAAATGCCAGCAAATTTGGAGAACTCAACAGTGGCCCCAGGACTGGAAAACGCTGGTTTTCATTTCTGGTCGTTTCTATGTTTTGTCATTGAGTCCACAGGTATTCCCTTCCAGACTTCCTAATCGACTGTCACTTGTATCTCGGGTGATTTTCATTTTAGACACTGTATTTTTCTCCCTTCGGATCTGGATCTTTTTTTATAGCTTCCGCTTCTTCATCTTGTTTACATTTTCCTTTATATGCTTGAGCACAGTTGTAAGATTTTAACAGTCATCCTAAGGTTCTTGTCCGCAGATTCACCGTCTTTGGTTCTGTTTCTGTTGCTTGTTTGATGTTCCTTCTGCTTATGGCTTATAGTTTCATCCTTGGCATGGCCTGGATCCTAACACTTTGAACTGTACTTTGTCGTGCGGGACAGTTTTGTTTAAGTACTGTCGGGCTTTGTTCCGGCAGGCAGAGAAGTGAATACTTAGGACCGGTTTGCTCCTTCTGAGGCTCGTGTTTGGCCTTAGATTCCACCCAGGGGTAGCTGAACCCCAGTGCTGAGGTCAGACCCCACGGAGGACTCCACGCCAGTGCCCGCATGTCCCCGGTCTCTGCGCCCTGGGTGGTGGAAGCTCCCCCTGGGCTTATGGAATTTCTGCCACATGCGCACAGATCGGTAGATCCCTGTGTGCAGCGCCCCCCTGTCTGGAAGCTCCAGGCCCCCCAGGATGCTGGTCTGCTGGGCTCCTCCCAGTGCTGGGCCTGGAAGTGGCCTCCAGGCAGGAAGTGGGGACCCTTCCCTCAGGAAACACTGCTCCAGCACCAGAAGCAGCGCGTAAGACCTTGCCCTGGTTTCACAACTGCTGACGGCCCGAGCTCAGCTCTGCGGCTGCTCTTCTGCCCAGACAGCGTCCGGAGTCGCAGCCCCAGCTCAGTGCGCTCAGCCCGTGGCTGACACTGCGCAGTGCCTGCCTGCCCGCCCACCTCTGCCAGGCGTCCTGTTTGGGGAGCAAGTCCTGCCGAGCTCAGACTGTTCCGAATTTCCTCCCCCCGGCACGGCTGTTTCCCCTAACGCTGAATGGTGGATCCCAAAGGAACAGTGACTGCCTGATCGTGAAGACGAAGCAGGAAGTCACTGCCATTCTGTCGTTCTCTGCGATGACTTAGAGGTTTCGTGGTGAAGACAGTAAAACAGTATAAACTGTGCAATGTTTTTTCTTCTTAAAAAAAAAAAGAATGTGTTAGTAAAATTGAGCAGTGCCACGTTTTGGTCTCTTGATGGGATGAGGATGTAGGTGGCAGGTTTCAATAAAAGCCCACTTTGCTGTTTCTCCTCCAGCCGCAGTCACTTTACTCTGCCTACAGCTCGCTCACCCCTGCAACCAGACGAGGCTCTCCAAGGCTGGGCCCAGGCTGAGCAGTGACCTCGCTGGGCACACGTGGGGCTCCCTCCACAGGCCTGGCCCCCGTGCCCCCAGCGGTAACTGCAGTGACCGGGAGAGGACCCGGCCTCACCTCGGGGCCTGAATCCACCCTCTTTCTTGTTCCCGAGACGCCCCCCCACTGGGGGACCAGGAATGCCAGAGGTGGTCCTGTGGGTCAGCTGGCTTCCAGGAGAAGGCATGCAGGGCTCAGGAGGCCGAGAGGCGGCAGGCCTGTCAGGTGGAGTGGGTGTGGAAGGTGGGGGGCACCCAGGGAACAGGGGCACGGCTGGTCTGAGTTCAGCCGGGAAGGGAGGCACCTGGCCCTGGTGGGGTCCAGAGAGGTAGCAGGGTCTGTGCCTCTCTGAGGACCCCCTGCCATGGTCACGGCCCGGCGTCAGTCTCTCCCTTTGTCGGACCATCCGACGCCCCGGAAAGACCAGCCCGCCACACAACCAAACCGCCCCTGCCTGCTGCCTTCACCTGCTCCCTGCAACTGCCGCCCCCCGCCGGACCCCGGTCAGGGCCGCCCCAGCAGCAGAGCCACGCGAGCCCCTCCCTGCCCCCGGCCACCCTCATCCGCCCCTGGGCCTGGTCTGGGACTCAGACCGCGGTCCCGTCTGCATGGCCCGTGAGGGGAGGCCTCCCGTGGTGACCACCGTGGCCCCGTGCCCACGCTCCGAGCTACTCGCCACCTCTCAGCCCGCTCCTGGCAGCCTGCTCCCTGGACGCCCCGGGGAACGTCAGATGCCGCCGGGGCCGGGCCCCCCACCTCGCCAGCGAAGAGCCAGACCGAGCTGTTTCCACACAGAGGTGGGCTCTCACCGCATCCCCTCCGTCAGGGACGTGCGTGGAAGCCGCTTCACCTGGGGGCCGGGAGCAGCGGGAGCTGCAGAGTGTTCTAGGGGGTGAGGGAAGCCAGGCCGCGAGCAGACAGCAGCTCCTGCAGCTCCTGCTGACGGAGTGCAAGAGCCGCCTCTCACTGCGCCCCGTTAGGCGTTCACGGTTCACCACGTCGCTGTCAGAGCCCCAACCCCCAGGCCGCGGGGAAGCCCACGTCCGTCTGCTGTTCCCCCCGCCCTCCTCCACTGCCCCCGACGGTGCCGAGTGCCCGGCTGGGCGGTGCTGGCCCGTGGATGGAGGGCGGGGAGGATGCCAGGGCTGTGAGACGGCACGGGCGGGACCCGCTCACCCCCCGACCCCTGACCCCGGCACAAAGCAACCAGACCAGGCCTCCTGCTGTACTAATGTATTCCATCTTTCAAAAAGAAAGACATGATTTTAATATTACTTAACAATATGTTAAAAAAGTAGCCAGGCAGGCTCCGTGTTAATACAGTTGTACACTCTACAGACTTCATGGTGTGAGTACTGGTGGGCGCTTGCTCGGAACGGTCTCGTTCTGCGGGGTCTTACACAAGCTGGCTACAAGTCGGGGGTCAGACACGGACGCGCGACGTGTACACTCTGGACAGTGGGCTGTGGAGGACGGCAGGCCCGCCCGCCCGGGCCCTCGGGTGGCCGTGGGCGGAGCTAAGCGGAGCCCCCCAGGGGCAGGTGGCGGGGCGGGGCGAGACGCACACGAGCTCACAGCGTGGCCGAGCAGCAGGCTCACGCACAGACAACACGCACACGAGCTCACAGCGTGGCCGAGCAGCAGGCTCTCGTCGGGGGGGCTGGGCCGGCCACGGCGCCGCCCTCTCCAGCATCCTCGTTCAGTGGGCAGCAAAGGTGGCTTTTTTCAAGCTGAAGTTGGACCAGTTGATGGACAGTCTCTGTCGGGTCTGCCTGGCAGAATCCAAACAGAACCTAGAAAACAACAAGCCGCACAGTCATGGGGGCGCGGCCCAGCCTGGCCGGAGCTGAGACCCCCCAGCACCCCCGACCCCCCTGGCTCCCGGCGGGGACCCGACGCCACCGCCGCTAGGGAGGACGGTTCCTCTCGGTCTTCAGGCAAAGGGCCTGGCCTGGCCCTGCCGCGGCCCGCAGCCTGCCCTCCCTCACCCACGAGCCACAAGGGTGTGACGTGAAACGCGAGTCTGCCCCGGGACACACAACACTTGTCCCCCCCAGCCCTCGGGGCAGCTCAGCGCAGCCCGCGCCCCCAGGCCCCCAGCCCATCTGCTCTGCAGCTGGTTCCCCGGCAGTGACGGCCAAGTTCTGCACTCAAAGAGGGAAAGGATGTTTTCTTTCAAAAGCTTTTGCAACATTTCTGAAATCCTCACCCTTTCCACACTGATGAGTTACCAAGAATTTGAATTAAACCAGAAAATGGTACAGCTGTCCCTCGTCCAGCAGGGGGCGGCGTTCCTGCCTCATCCAGGGTTAATCTCAGAGCTGCAGCCCAGAGGACTCTGTCCAGGGAGGGGACGCCCCTGGTCAGCCTGCCCCCCCGGCGAAGGGCTGCACCGTCTCCCAGAACCCAAACCCCGAGTCCAGTGAGGCTGCCTTTTAGAGCTTCCAGAAGCTTCCACTCTGCTGCCTCACCCAGCACGCGTGAGCCCCACCTTCACACGCAGCCAGGGCACTCAGCGGCTCCAGGCCTGAACCTGAGCAAGGCTCAGGGGCGCTGGCAGCAGCAGGCCCGCCTCCTCTCCCGACACCACCTCCTCCGGGCGTGCTCCACGCTGCCACGCAGACACATCCTCGTGTGTGTGCAACACCCGTGTGTGGCGGACTCTCACGTAAAAGCCTGGGCACCGAGCCCCGGGCAAGAAACCCTGCATGGCCAACCCCGGGCGTGGGGCGGAGCCCCGGACGCAGCCAGCCTAGCCTGGTCACCACAGGCCCTCAGGTTCTCTGCAGGGTCGGGACCTTGCAGGCATCCACAGGGGCTGGGGCTGACCTGCACACGCAGAGGCAGGCGGCACCTCTCCACTCGGCTGCGTGCTTCGCCACTGTGGGCGTGCAGTCCTGCCGCGAGGCTGCACAGCGCTGAGCGGACAGGACCCTGGAGGGCGCTCCCAGCGCGGACACGGCGGGGCTGGGCGCGGGATCCCGGGGGCACAGGATTGGCCTTACAAGCTCAGTGGATCCACCAAGCTCTTTCCCCCAGGGGCACCTGACGCTCCACTCCTTGCCTGGGGCGGGCCCCAGATCCACCACTCACAGTGCCAGCTGGCTGAGGCCCCCATGGGGACCCGTCACAAGCTTTCTGGGACACTGACTGCTTCGTCTGCCCACCTGTCAAGAGGTCTGTCTTTCTGTAACACGCTACAATGCTTACACATCTTGATATGAATCCTGTGATATGCTTACTGCAATACTGTTTTCTCAGTTTTTTGTTAAAAAGCAAGTTGTCGATTTTAGTGTGAGAGTTGGACTGTGAAGAAAGCTGATCGCCGAAGAATCGATGCTTTTGAACTGTGGTGCTGGAGAAGACTCTTGAGAGTCCCTTGGACTGCAAGGAGATCCAACCAGTCCATTCTAAAGGAGATCAATCCTGGGTGTTCATTGGAAGGACTGATGCTGAAGCTGAAACTGCAATACTTTGGCCACCTCATGCGACGAGTTGACTCACTGGAAAAGACTCTGATGCTGGGAAAGGTTGGGGGCGGGAGGAGAAGGGGACGACAGAGAATGAGATGGCTGGATGGCATCACTGACTCTGTGGACATGAGTCTGAGTGAACTCCGGGAGTTGGTGATGGACAGGGAGGCCTGGCGTGCTGTGATTCATGGGGTCGTGGAGAGTCGGACACGACTGAGTGACTGAACTGAACTGACTGAACTTATCAATCTTTTATCTTATGGTTAGTGTGTCTAAGAAGGGCTTTCCCTGGTAACTCAGATGGTGAAGAATCTGCCTGCAATGCAGGAGACCTGGGTTCAATCCCTGTGTCGGGAAGATCCCCTGGAGAAGGAAATGGCTACTACAGTGTTCTGGCCTGGAGAATCCCGTGGACAGAGGAGCCTGGAGGGCTACAGTCCATGGGGTCACACAGACACAACTGAGCAAGTGAGCCCAGCACATTATATGGAGAATAAATGCAGAACGAATACCATGGGTCAGCAGCTGGCCAGGGCCCCTGCCAGCACCAGATGCTCCTGCCCCAAGGCCGCCTCGGCCCCTGCCCTGTTCGCCTCGGAAGTGATCACCCATCTGGCTTTCAATGCTGGTCACCTCCCTGCCTTTCTTTACAGTCCTGACACCTGTGTACACATCCCTGAACAAGACACCTCATTTCTAAAACAGACCTTGCCGAGGTATAACTGACGTACAACAAACCGCAGGCAATGTCTGGGGAACGATCCCATCAGGCAGGACACAGCGCGTGTCCATGACGCCCCAAGTCTCCTGGCCGCCCTGGCCCCAGGCCAACCACCTGCCATCTGTCCCCCTACATCGCCCCTGTTCCTTGGACCTCACTCCAGTGGGGCCTCGGCGCCCACCCTGGGTCTGGCCTCCGCGGACCGTCCACATGCCCTGCAGCAGCCCCTGGGTGGAGGGAGCACCACCTGTGTATCCCCTCGTCTGCGTGGACCTCGGTGTCGCTGCCAGGTTGGGGCTACAAGTAAGACATGCAGGAACATCCAGGAACAAGTCTCGGCGCGAGCATCCACTCTTTTCCTGTGAGCTTTAGGGGAGACTCCTGGAGAGGAGCTGCTGGACTGAATGGCAGGCACACTAAACAGTGAACTTCAGTTTGCCTGATTTTACGCTCCCGTGAACGGCAGCATCGTGTACGTTCCTGCGTGCTCAGTCTGACATGCCGCGTGTAAGGTGTGTCCATGGTGCACACGGCTCGGCTCCGTCAGTCTGCGGCTGTGACATTCCTCCCTGGGCAGGCCGGTCCCCACATGCTCCAGAAGCACTGCGCTGAATTTCGCAGAACCCTTCCTGGGTTTTAAATCTACAGATAAACTTGGGGAAGCCAACAGCTTAAGGTGCCAACTCTCCTACGAATGTGCACACGGAGCCTCTGAGACCTGGGTCTTCAACGCTCTTCTGTGGCCTCCACGGCTCCTGATTCGTGACACGGCACAGGCTTTGGCGCTACAATGCCTGCAGTCTTTACTCAAACCTCGTTTCTGTATTACTGACGTGGAGAGAAAAACAACTAACTTCGGCGCACTTACCCTACAGCCGGCTCCTGCAACACTGTGCTGCGTGCTCTGTAACTGCCTATACACACAATCAGCTCGCTGTAAGGGAAACCCTGCTTCCTCCCTGCAGGCCTCCGGGCCTGTCCCTCTGCCTGTCCCCACCCGCGGTGCCCGCAGGACAGTGCCCAGGGCTGAGCAGCGGTGGCGACAGCAGCTTCGCTCCGCACGTGCTCCCACACTCCCACTTGGGAAGATGCTCCGCCTACACTTCTCTCTGCTGGTGAATTCCTTTTTTCAGGCGAAGATAGGCCCTTCCACTGCTTACTGTTTTTTTTTTTAATTAATTATAAATGGGTGCTAAGATCTTAGCAAAGGTTTTGTCTGAACCCACAGAAATGATCGCATGCCTCTTCTTTCATATGTTAATGTAGCAAAAACCACTTCCTAATAGTAATTCAATCCTGGAATAAGCCAGTCTGGTCACATGCTGCTTTTTAAAAACATACTGTTATTAGAAATGTGAGTATTTTCTTGATGATTTTCACATCTAACATTCATGAGAGAAACAAACCTGCAAGTGTTCATTTTCCCTGGTGTCAGTGCTGCGTTTCTTTGGTAACATGAAGCGGGGGGACCTCCCTGGACGTCAGTGCCTAAGACTGTGCCTCCATTGCTGGGCCTGCAGGTCTGACCCCTGTGGGGAACTCGGAGCCCACATGCTGTGGGGCACAGCTAAACAAAGAAAAATGTAAAAACAAAAAAACCCAAGCATGCTCCTTGCTGCCTCTCTGCAGCTCTCTGGTAGACTCTGTGGGACTGAACCGTCTTTCTTTGAAAGTCCCGGAGAAATCACGGTGAAACATTCAGAATGTGGTTTTCTCACGGGGAAGACGTGGAACTGCTGCTTTGGTCTAATAGTTACCGGACTACTCCGGCTCTTTTCTTATTGGGTTAACTTGTGGTGTTTCATTTAAAGTTTAACATGAATTGTTGTACACTGACCCCGCCTCTGGTGTTGTGGCCTCCTGTTCACTGACATGTCCCAAAATCAGAGAAGCTGCTCACATTACACAGGACTTCAAACACGAAGAGTGGAGCAGCGTAAAACGAAAAGAGCCATCACCCAGCCTGCATGACCACCAACACTCTGCTTCTTTCATCTGATGAGGACATTCTGGGGTGTCTTTTGGCTATATTTCTTGACTAGTCTCAGAGGTTTATTTAATGTTTTCAAAGAATCCAATTTTGGCTTTGCTGATCTCTGGTTCCTTATTTCATTACTTCTCTTACGTATCATCTCTTTTGTTTCACTTTCTTTGAGTTTATTCTATTGTTGCTTTTCTAATTTCTCAAATGAGATCCGTAACTAATTTTCAGGTTTTTACTACCCAACTCCAGCATTTAAGGCTTCAGTGGAAGTGCTCTCAAGAGCAAACCTTTTCTTTACTTTTCTTGAAGCACAGTTGATTTACAACGTTTGTTATTCTGCTGTCCATTGAAGTGGCTCAGTTACACCCATGGATCTTTCCAGCTTCCTTTCCATACGGTTGATCACAGGACACTGCGTACAGTTCCCTGTGCTCTGAGGGAGGACCTTGTTGTTCACAGATTCTGCATGAAGGAGTCTGCTCACCGGTTCTCCGTGGAGGAGTCTGCATCTCCTAATCCCGAACTCCCACCCCACCCTCTCCAACCTTCCTCCCCCGTGGCGACCACCAGTTTGCTCTCTAGGCTGAGATTGTTTTTGTCTCAGATAGGTTCACTTGTGTTGTACGTTAGATTCTACACGACTGATATCATAATGATGTTTGTCTTTTTCTTACTTCACTTACTATGATAATCTCTAGGTCCAAACATGTTGCTGCAAATAGCATTACTGCATTATTTTTATGGCTGATTAATATTTCATCATGTCTGACTTTTTGCAACCGCATGGACTGTAGCATGCCAGGCCTCCCTGCCCATCACCAACTCCTGGAGTTTGCTCAAACTCCTGTCCATCGAGTTGGTGATGCCATCCAACCATCTCATCCTCTGTCGTCCCCTTCTCCACCTGCCTTCAATCTTTTAAAGCATCAGGGTCTTTTCCAATGAGTCAGGTCTTCGCATCAGGTGGCCAAAGTACTGGAGTTTCAGCTTCAGGATCAGTTCGTCCAATGAACACCCAGGGCTGATCTCCTTTATGATGGACTGGTTGGATCTCATTGCTGTCCAAGGGACTCTCAAGAGTCTTCTCCAACACCACAGTTCAAAAGCATGAATTCTTTGGCGCTCAGCTTTCTTTATAGTCCAACTCTCACATCCATACATGACTACTGGAAAAATCATAGCTTTGACTAGATGAACCTTTGTCAGCAAAGTAATGTCTCTGCTTTTTAATACGCTGTCTAGGTTGGTCCTAACTTTTCTTCCAAGGAACAAGTGCCTTTTAATTTCATGGCTGCAGTCACCATGTGCAGTGATTTTGGAGCCAAGAAAATAAAATCTCTCACTGTTTCCACTGTTTCCCCATCTATTTGCTATGAAGTGATGGGACCAGATGCCATGATCTTGGTTTTCTGAATGTTGAGTTTTAAGCCAATTTTTTCACTCTCCTCTTTCACTAAGAGGCTCTTTAGTTGTTCGCTTTCTGCCATAAGTGTGGTGTCATCTGCATATCTGAGGTTATTGATATTTCTCCTGGCAATCTTGATTCCAGCTTGCGCTTCCTCCAGCCCAGCGTTTCTCATGATGTACTCTGCAAATAAGTTAAATACGCAGGGTGACAATATACAGCCTTGACGGACTCCTTTCCTGATTTGGAACCAGTCTGTTGTTCCATGCCCAGTTCTAACTGTTGCTTCCTGACTTGCATACAGGCTTCTCAAGAGGCAGGTCAGGTGGTCTGGTATTCCCATCTCTTTAAGAATATTCCACAGTTTATTGTGATCCACACAGTCAAAGGCTTTGGCATAGTCAATAAAGCAGAAGCAGATGTTTTTCTGGAACTCTCTTGCTTTCTCCATGATCCAACAGATGTTGGCAATTTGATCTCTGGTTCCTCTGACTTTTCTTAAACCAGCTTGAACATCCCAAAGTTCACGGTTCACATCCTGTCGAAGCCTGGCTTGGAGAATTTTGAGCATTACTTTGTTAGCGTGTGAGATGACTGTAATTGTGCGGGAGTTTGAGCATTCTTTGGCATTCCCTTTCTTTGGGACTGGAATGAAGACTGACCTTTTCCAGCGCTGTGGCCACTGCTGAGTTTTCCAAATTTGCTGGCATACTGAGTGCAATACTTTCAGAGCATCATCTTTAGGGACATGAAATAGTTCAGCTGGAATTCCATCACCTCCACTGGCTTTGTTCGTAGTGATGCTTCCTAAGGCCCCCTTGGCTTCGCACTGCAGGACGTCTGGCTCTGGTGAGTGACCGCGCCAGCGTGGTCGTCTGGGTCGTGAAGCTCTTCTTTGTACAGTTCCTCCGTGTGTTTCTGCCACCTCTTCTCAGTGTCTTCTGCGTCCATGAGGTCCCCACCATTTCTGTCCTTTACCGAGCCCATCCACTGTGCCTAATTCTCTGTAAAGCCCAAATTGCTTTTCGTATCTTGAGGCTGTTTCATTAAATGCGTAGTTTTAAAATTCTTATTTCTTTCTAACAAATGGAACATTTCTTCATTAGGCAGCAAACCTCAACTACCACTTGTGTTAAAATACATTTCATCCCAGAATAAAATAACTGGAACAGCTGTCTTTCTCTGTATTTTCACCTCTCTTTGCTAAGAAAGCGGTTTTTATTTCCTTTTGGCCACACCGGCTCTCGTGGCAGTGCCGGCTGCAGTGAGCGGGGCTGCTCTCCGTTGCAGGGCCAGGCTGTTCCTTGCGGCGACGTCTCCTGTTGGGGAGCCCGGGCTCAGGCAGCTGCGGGGCCTGAGCTGAGCGGCCCTCTGCAGGCAGGACCTCCCCAGACCAGGGCGAACGCGCGTCTCCCGCACTGGCAGGAGGGTTCTCCACCACTGAGCCCCCAGGGCAGCCCCCCGCCCCTTTCCATTACAGTCCAGGCTATTTTCTTGTAAACAGCACATATACGTGTTTATGTGTGTATACATTAAAAACATGTAACACAATCTGACAAACTGTATCCTTTCTGCTTACTGCCTGTAATGGGCGTTGAGACAACTGGACTCCCATCATCTTTTAAAAATCTGTCTGTTGTCCTTTCTCTACACTTGTTCTTCGAGGTTTGTTTTTTTTTCTCCTACTGATTAACAGTTTATACATTTTATTTCTATTATTTTAATGTTTGCTCTTAAAATCGTGTCCTGCCCGTTTAGGTTCAGTCTCAAGGGTAACTACCCTAACCGTTAAAAAAGGGGTTGCGGATACTCAGCTCTGATTGCATCACACCAAACAGACACATTGCTGATGCTCAGTACTGGGGGTCCTTTAAGTATAATGTCAATTAGACATTTACCGAGATTTGCCAGGAAGTTTTTTCACCCCTTCCTGTGTGTATCAGACTGATCTCCTGAGCACAATTTCCTGTTTCTTTGTGCCATGCTGTATGGCTCGCAAGATCTTAGTTCCCTGATGGGCATGGAACCATGCCCCCTGCAGCGCAAGCAGAGTTCTAACCACTGGACTGCCAAGGAGTTCCCAATTTCCTTTGTTTAAAGTAGAATTTTACAGTTTCCGTTTCCACAGCTCTCTCTGCAGCATGCTCCTGCAGCTTTTCTTTATTATGGGAAAGAAGAAGTTTGTGGGATTCATAATTACAGACTGACAATCTTTTCTGAACACTGAATACTGCTCCACGGTCTCGGATTTCAAATGCCATGTGGAGGAATGGACTTTTGCTTGCTTATCCTGTTGGTGTGAGCTGTGTTTCTGATTTCCGTGGACTCGTGTTTCTCGTTAGTTCTGCACAACCCTCGTCTCTTTCGACCCTGCTTCTCCGCGGTCTCTCTGCTTCCTCTCAGCGGGGCGTCAGGCAGACGCGTGCTAGGCTGAGCCTCCTCTGTCTCCTGACCCCTCTGCACGGGCCCCGCTTTCCTCACCTCTCGGTGCCTCCCACTGCACCTTCCAGGTCATTCACTCCCTCTTCAGCAGTGCTGAGTCTGTCACCTATCTACGGAGACCTTGACTTTAACAATTCTGTTTTTCGCTTCTAGATTTTTATTGTTTCTCCTAAGTCCTGGGTGCTTGACAATCTTTGTTTGTAATAAGTCATGTGTGATTGTAAGCTGCATGAATCCTGCAGGTCCGCCTTGTGGAAACTTTCCTCTGAAGTGTCACCAATATCCAAGAAATGCCCTATTATTCTACTGCCCTCCCCCAGTACCCAGCTTCAGGGCAAACTGTGGAAGAATTCAATAATTTACCTATACCTTCCTTTGGACTTTGTACAAACATATTCATATCATCTGAGAATGACAATTCCACTTCTTCATTTGAATCCTTATCCTTTGTTTCTCTTTATGTCTTTAGAAATGAAAGTTGTGATAAGAGGCATCCTTATTAAAATTATTAATCTCAAAGAATAGCTTTTAATGATTCACCATTAAGCATAACATTCACTGTATTTTATGGATACCCTGTATCATGTTAAGGATGTGCCCTTCTATCCTGGTTAAGAGTTTTTACTGTGAATGCTTAACTTTAGCAAATGCTTTATCATCTCCTAAGAGTTAAAACACACACACGCGCATTATACATAAACACAGTTTTGAGAAACGTTTAGAATTGTGTGTCTCAAATATGAATGAACGACTTTGGAAACCACTTCTTTTTTGAGTTGTGTGTGTGTGTGTGTTTTCTGAAACAAAGAATTAAAGTACTGCTAGATAAAGAACAAAGCACTTTAAAGAAAAAACTTCTTGCTGTAACTCAGACAAGATATTACTGAATTTATGACAAACAATATGAAAGATGTCTGCATACCAGAAAAATGGAATAAATTATCCAAAATGTTACTTTTCACCTTAAGAGCATGCCCTATCCCTGCTCCAGCACCAGCACAGATAAAGATCAGTGGGCAGACCTGTGAGAACAGAGACGCGGGCCCACGGTCCCCGGGGACGCTGAGGGTGGGACTGCTGAGATGCACTGTGATGCCATAAACCCATCTGCACACACGGGGAAGGGAGCAGCAGCCGTGAGGGCGAGGCGGCTCGTGCGCGTGCCCGGGGTGTGGGTGGGACATGCGCAGAAGGCCTTCACAAGCTGGGAAACGGCCCAGTGGCCAGGCTGCGGGGCCAGCTGACACGACTTCTGCCGCAAACCGACAGCAGTGCTCTGGGCGGGCGTGCGTGGCGCCGCGGAGCCCCTGCTGCTTTGGCTGCCGGCCTGAGTTACCTTTTGAAAGACTCCACCTCCCTCTCCGTCTCATCCATATCCACACTGTCCAGGTCTATATCTTTCGGTAGAAAGACGTCATCTGCAAAGTGAATGAAGAGAGGCACGTCAACTATAGCAGGCCATCTTATCAGAACCGAACAAAGCATCTGGTTTTACTTCAACCACTTCAGAAACTAACAACCTTTTCCAAGATGAGATTGTGCAAAGGGCTAGAGGTGGACAGACACTGCCTGGGCGCCTGGGAACACCTGACCGTGGGATGAGCCAACTTGTGTGGAGCGAAGGCCCCGCAGAGGTGGCGCAGGGGCTGCCCGGGGAGAGTCCTTGAGAGGCCCACACTCCCGGTCCCGGGTCCCTGCTGGAGGGACAGGGGCAGGGCTGCCAGCAGACACGCGGCACGTCTGGGCCCTGGACCCAGCCTCTGGAGGAACCGGCTCTCCCGGGCCTTTGGTTCATTCAAGCACTCTCCAGAGACTTTATCATCAGCCTGAGGCTGTCTTTCAGTCTGCAGGTGAGGAGCCCTCTTTGGAGACAGGTCACAGCAGGCAGCCTCAGCACCTCTGGGGGGCCTTAACTCTCTCCTCTGCTTCGCCCCCTGTCCGGGGCCTGCAGGATGCAGTGCGTGTCCTGCCTGAGCTCCAGTGCCAGAGGCTCAATGCGTGCACATCTGCATGCGGGGGGCCGTGGTGCCCGTGCACCAGCAGGCTCCACCCAAGGAGCGTGCAGACCACCGCTGCTGCTCTGTGAAAGGCCACTCTCTACCCTGTCCCACTTTAGCATGGAGCAACTTTTGGAATCTTCCATAAAGACTCTCTTTCCTCCTCTCACTGGGCATTTGCACAGGAGTGTAATAGAGTACACCCCATAATGGAGTTACAGTAGCGGGGCCACGGCCGAGGTGCACACCAGCTGCCCACAGTTCTGAAGAGTCCCAGCGGCAGGTGGGGGCTGTCACACCTGCCCGCCACAGCAACGCCATCCCCAGGACCAGCAGGACCATAGCCCCCCGCACAGAGCTCGCTGCCTGGGTCCTTCCCTGAAGGACCATCCACAGCTGGATACCAATAGCAACCACCCCGCCCCCACCCCGACCTCTGCTGGGCAGCACGTACACAGAGCCACCTCCTCCATGCAGCCACCCCACTGGGGCACAGCCGCACCCCTCCACTTCCGCTCCTCACACTCACCACCCTGGTCAGCAGGCTGGGCACACTCCTCGTCAACAGCCAGGGACGCCTGTGCCCCGTCCCTGCTGCTGCTGCACGCTGTGCCCCCCACCCCGCCCTCCCAGCCACACAGGGTCGCCGTCACATCGTGCTCCTCCCCGCGCAGAGACTGTGCTTCAGGACTCCAGCGAATACCTACCAGCAGCCCCGCCGGGGGCCCATCTGCTCAGGGGACACTGTACACAAGGAGACGCAGCGAGCCAGGAGGGTTTACAGGATCAAAAAATGACGTCTTGGAAAGCCCAATCGCAAGCTGTTCCACAAATATGATAGTTCCAGAAAAGCAGCTTCAACCACAAAAAAACCACAACAGGAGGCGCGTCTGCTGGGGATGCTGCCTCTATAAAGTGATTTCTGATACTCTTTTTCGGATTAGAACTGATAACCAGGGTCAAAAATCGTGGTGTAAGGAAAAAGTAGGATGGAACTATAGCCAGATTCAGTATCGGACTGATAGTTTTTGCACAAATAAACTGTATTAACCAGAGTGGAGAGAAAGGTGACCTGAGACTCACTCCAGGCCTGGTTGGCTGCTCACTGTGCAGACCACAGCAACTGCGTGCTTCTTCGGAGCTCAGAGGACTCGCCCTGGCCCTGATGGGAGGACACGCGCCCAGAATCTCTGCAGGAGGCAGGCATGTGCTGTGCTCACTCAGGTGCAGGCCTGCGAACACCACGCGCTCTGACAACAAAGCACATACAATGCAGCTGAAAAACGGGAGGAGAAGGGATGGCAAAGTGGGGAGTGGAGAGAAGGGGCTCAGCGTGCGGCAGTGCTTACCACGCAGACCACGGCCCCACCAGGGGCAGAGAGGGGTCTGGAGGGGTGGGGCGGGGGCACCAGCTCCCCTGTGCTGGCGTTCTGAAGCAGCGACATTCAGGGGGAAAAGCAGCAGAGCGAACACGTCGCCCAGAGAGAGAACACAAACAGAGAACTGGTCTAACAATCACAGTCACGTCAGGGCTGTCCTATCAGAGCACGGAAAGGGGCTCACCCCACCTGCGGCAGGTAAGACTGTCAATCGGCCCACACAGCAGGACTCAGGGGTCTGAGCTCTATACGAGGGAATGACCTAAAACCAAGCGACTCAGAAAGGCCAGAAACGAAAGGAGGATGGCAAAGGAGCCCGCCATGCAAACAGAAGCAGAGGGACAAAGGAGAAGTCAGGCCAAGAGCAAGAAGCACAACAAAAAGGAGAGCTTTAATAATAAAAGCCACAGTTCAGTAAGAAATGATTGGGATGTGCACCAAGTAACACAGAAGCGACCTCAGTAAAACAACACTACAGGGAAAAACCTCAGTAATACAGAACAGGATGCGGATTATGAGCACAAAAGCCAAGAAAAGTACGGAGGACTCGAGCATAATTCAAAAACATGTCATGGGTATAAACACGTATTTACATACAGTTCTGTACCATGAAAACAGAGAAAACATACTTTTATCTCAAATGCACACAGAGCAATCACAAAAACTAGTCACGAATACCACTAATTTAAAATTACCAGTAATTAAAAGCAGAAACATAAACAATACTCTTGAATCACAGAGTCCAAAACCTAGAAATTATTAATATAAGAGAGCTTCTCCCATCTGGAAATCTAAAAGTCACCTATTAAACTAATGGGTCAAAGTAGGGGAAAGCTACGTGGAAATTACTGAATTTCTAAAAAGGAAACCAAGTGGAAACATTATCAGATATTATGAGATACACTTAAAGGGAAAGTTCAGAGAAAAATTCAAAGTGCTGCTTGGATTAATAAAATTGAAAGAATGAAAAGAAATGAACTCAATTCCCAAGTGGAAAAGTTGTAAAGAACAATGAAGTGAAACAAAAAACAGCATAGGAAAAAAAGAAATAAATGGAAAGCAGTGCAGCAGAGGAAAAAATAAAAACATACCTAATTACTAAATCAAGAGCCTTTTTTTAAAAAAACATTATATAGATACACTATTTTACAGTCAAACAGAACAGGGAGAAAGGAAGCACAAATACACAACATAGGAAATGATGAGAGGACACGCACCACTAAAAGAACTTTTTTAAGAAGAATGTCCTTTGGGGACGCCCACGGTGGTCCACTGGTAAAGAATCCACCTTCCAAAGCAGGGGATGCAGGTTCAAACCCTGGTTGGGAACTAAGGTCCCACATGCCTCGGGGCAACTTACACCCGGGTGCTGCAGCACAGACCCAGCACAGCTGAAAACAAACCAAACAAACAAAAAGGTGTGTGCTCTGCAGGTGCCTATGTAACTAAGCTGGAAAACTAGCTGAGCCGACTGCTTAGCACAGAAACGTAGTTTACAAAAATTAACCCCATAAAAGAGACGAACACCTTAACAAACCAATCACCACAGAGGACAGAGAGAACGTTATCAGGAAGTTACCCCGCAAAAAAGGCGCCAAGCCCAGGGGGCTGCACGGGAAATCTCCTCTCAAATCATTAAAGCCTGAACAGTCCCAGTGGAGGGTGAACTTCTCAGGAATACTGAAAATGAAACACAAAATCTTCCTAATCACTATGAAGTGCAACAGGGCTAAGATTGAAAATGTTTAATCTAGACAGATGCTAGAAAACCTGACAAAAATCAGCTCACTCTTGATAAAACATTTCTAAAAAGTAGGAATTATTGGATATTTTCTTAACGTGATAAAATACATGAACCTTAAGGGCAAAATCTTAATACAGAAACATCAGACGTTTCCATTAAGTTTATGAATGATGCAATTAAGTAAGAAAATGGGGCACAAGAACTGGAAAAGGCGAAGTAAAGCTTTCTCTGCAAACGGACAACAGAAAACCTGAGAGAACCGACAAGACTGAAGGAACTCACTGGGGTGGAAGGCGGGAAGCTAAGGTGCAGAAGCAGCGGTTTTCACACATGACCAAAGACCAGGCAGAGGGCACGGGCCACAGACACAGCGCCAGGTCCTCCAGGGGCCACGTTAAAAGAAGTAAAAAGAAACAAGTAAAATTCGCTGTAGTAATACATATTTAACTGAACATATCCCAAAGGTCATTTCAGTATGTAATCAGCGTAAAAATTATACTGAGGTGTTTTACACGTGTTTTCCATGTTAGGTTTCAATGGTGTATACTTCCCCCTCACAATCCCCTCAGCTTGCACTCTGAACGTCTCGGTGCTCCGGGATGACAGGTGCCTGGCTGCTGCACTGCATGGTCCAGAGTCAGGATGTAAGAATGCAGAAAATATCTCACTAAAATAGGAAGACTAAATACTCAGGAATAAGCTCAATAAGAAATATGAAAAACCTATGAAAGAAAAGTTAAAACATTCCAAAAAGAGATAAAGTGGATTTGAACACATGGAAAAGCTCCCCTTTTCTTGGTAAGGACAAACAACATCACATAAATCAATTCTCCCTAATTTATAAATTTAACACAGTACCAATAAAGATACCAACAAGGTTTTTTCTTTTTTAAGGGAGTTAGGCACATTTACACCAAAGTTCCTGTGGGAATACAAACCTGAAAGAACAGCCAAGGAAACACTCAAAAGACTCTGAGGAGAGAGGAGCCGTTGCAGCAGCTCACCCCACGCACCCAGGGCAGGCGGACAACCAAGGGGAAGAGGAATCCCAGACAGGCCTGAGGACACGGCCCCGCATGGCCCACGGCAGCGCCCGGGACCCCTGGAGAGGAGCTTTCCAGCAACTGGTATTGGCGCATCCGGGTGAGGACGAAACTGGATTCATGCATCACCCGACACCAGAGAATAAACTCCAAATAAACCCATCTGGGAGATTAGTGAAAACAGTGGAACCATCAAATACTAGAAAAACACGGGGCACTCCTCCGCCACCTCAGCGCTAGTGCAACAGTCACGCCGAGTAACTGTTCGAAGTCCTGAGACCACAAGAGAGCAGTGAGCTGACCACTCAGGGGACCAGGGAAACGGGGCGGAGCCACACACAGCCAGAGCCAGCACCCATGAGAGCCCGGAGAAGCGCCTGCAGCAGATGGTGCGGCCACAGACCAACACCCCGTTCTCACGGAACTCTTAAACAAGGACGGAGAAGACCACGACTCAGCTGAAAGGCGAGAAGACGACGAGCAGAAAATTCACGAAAAGATGTAGAATCAGCCCTTAAAACCAGGACCTCACTGCAGTCAGAGAAAAGGCACACGAGAGCCCCTAACAGACGGGCCGCGTCCGGGAGCCTGATGACAGGACGCTCTCAGGAGGGTGGCACGAGCCGCGCCCTGCCTGGACGGCGCCCGAGCCAGTGTGCCAGACGAGGCCCGCTGCACATGTGGGCAGCTCCGAGCCCACCCGCACAGACCCCCAGGTCCAGGGCAGGGAAACACCCTGTGTAAACCGGCAGGGGGCGCAGCGCCAGCGCAGGCGGCCGCAGCGGCCGGGGTAAGCGCGACACAGAGACACACAGAGGCTCCTCATGTGGACACGCGCACGCACTCCCTCCTCAGTCCTGCCAGCAACACGCCAGCATCCCCCGGGGTGGGTCTCAGAGCTGGGACAGAGAGGAACGCTGAGCTGGACGTCTGACTGAGCAGGACACACGGGTGCCCACAGCGCGACGGGGCACAGGGGGTCCTCCTCCAGGGGCCCCCGCACGGAATCTGGGGCATCGAAATAGACAGTGCTGGGAAAGGGGTGCCACCGACAGCACCAGGGGAGGACTCCTACAACAGCCCCGACAGAGACACGGAAGAAAGGCAGAAGATGCCTGGGGGAGGACAACGGCCCTTCCTCAGGATGCCGTGGAAGAAATGCAGAGGGAAGAAACAGCGCCGCCTGCAAACAGCGCCGGAACAAGCTGCCTGGCGAACGAGGGCTGCTGGCCATGGACGCTCAAATGAGCGGGCGAGTGCCTGATGCACCACACAAGGCTCGTCTGCCCCCGAGGCACTGGGTGTGAGCAAAGGCCGGGAGGCGTGGTCCTCATAGAGAGACTCCCCGCCCAGCGGCCCGGGAGGACCAGGGTCACCGCCAGGCAGGCATGGTGCCCTCCTGACCACACTTCGCCCGCAAACACAGTGCCTCTGCCAACAATGCACAACCTCAGCCTCACTGTGAGGGAATAGCACCCAACTGAAATGACTAAAAAGGAATTCATCCTGAACATGGATGGACCGCACTCCTTAGGAACACGAGGTTGTGAGAAAGGGAGGGCCCTGCGCCAGGAGAAACTAGTTTTTCCCATAAAGGACGCTACGGGACAAACAGCGACAGGAACGAGGCTCCAGTCTCCAAGGCAGAGGACGGCCGTGCAGTGTTGATCCCCTGCCTCTAACAACTGTCCCATAGCCTGGAGGAGAGAGCCCTCACTGGAGGAAACACACAGGAGGATCTAAAGGGAAAATGGCAGAACAACCCTTCTCTGGTTCAGAAGCGCGGCCCACAGGCCAGGAGGATGGAGCGGTGTGACCACGGGCCTGGGGGTGCACGGGGTCCTCGTGCTCTTCCCGCGGGCGGGGGGCTCAGGGGCTCCCTCACGACAACCAGACGTGGCGACGGTGCCCACGTGGCCCTGTGCTGGTGGAGAGGTCCCCTGAGGCAGAAGCCAGCACGAGTCTGCGGGCTGCATGGCTGGGGGCGATGGTGGGGGAACCCCGCACTCACCGATGGAGCTGCTGGCGCGCTCCCCCTTCTTCTTCTTGCTCTTCCTGCTCCGGCCCTTGGGCTGCGGGGACTCCGCGGGCGCCGGCTTGCCGCTCTGCAGGGGCTCGCTGGGCGTGGGGGGCTCCGTGGGGCCCGGGCTCGGCTTCTCCTCGCGGACATGGTTCAACGGTTTCCTGTTGTTGTTGTTGGCCTTTGTTTCTTCCCTCCGGGTGCCCGCCAGGGCCGGGAGCTCTGGCACTCTGGCTTTGGGCTCGGGCTGCGGCCGGGGCCGGGCCAGGCCCTCTGCGGCCCGGGGGTGCTCCGCGGGCTTCCTGGCGGGCTCACCAGGAGCCTTGCTGCCCGGCCGCGGCTTCTGTGGGCCAGTGCTCCCTTTGTGGTGATGCACCATGTCCAGCAGGAAGGACAATGGCTCCTGCTGCTCCCCGCTGACCCCTTTGGGCAGGAGCCGCTTGGCCTCCCTGGCGTCCACAGGCTCGGTGGGGTCCGCGTGTCTGGAGGAGTCAGTCCCCGGCCCCGGACCTGCATGGTCTGCGTGTCTGGAGGGGCAGGGGGATGAGGTCTCGGGGTCTTCGGTCGGCTCCAGTGAGCCGTTGTGGATGGTCTCGGTGCCAGGTGCTGACTCTGCGGCCACCCGGAAGCTGCCGGCGAGCATGTCCAACTTGGGGCAGTCCTTCCCGGGCCGGTCCTTTTTCTTCTTTTTCACGGCTCGCAGCGTCTGGAGCTCCTGCAGCCGCTGCAGCTCCTCCGTCAGCCGCTCATCCTCGGCCCGCCGCCGCTGCTCCTCGCGCAGATGCAGGTGCCCCCGGGCCCGGGCCTCCGCCTCCAGGCGCGCCTTCTCCTCCAGCTGCAATGGGAGGAAAGGCAGCGTGAGACACAGAGAAGCGGGGTGACTGGGAAGGTGACCCATGTGGTAAGACGATGAATTCTGAAAGGGGCTATAACAGGCCAAAAACTTAGGAGCATGCCCACGTCAACACAGCGGTGACGGGGAACAAGCCCCCACACAGCCTGAGCTGCCGGGGGGTCGGGGTCGGGGAGCAGAGGCCAAGGTGAGAGCGGCTGTGCGCCCCTGCCCCCACGGGCCTGGCGTCTGGGAGCGGGTGGAGGACGCAGCTGCCAGCACAGGACTGACTGGGCACCTTGCAGGTGCTGCCAAGCCCAACCAGCAGTGCCCCTGCTGATGCACCCAGGCGGGTCACAAGGACACACAAGAAAATGTGTGCTAAGGAACTAGAAATTCCTTTTTGCCACCCTAGCAGGTAAAATTTCCAACCTGTGTTCACTAGTGTGATAGACCAAATGACCTTCTGAAATATTCAACATGACGTGACAGACAATGCTTATCTCTGCTGCCCAACTGGCAGGAGATTAATTTTCATCTCAGGTGAAGACTGTGTTATTAGTGACACACATTCCAAGAGCATGAGTGGAAAAGGCCCTGCTGTCTGGCAAACGAACACCCAGGAAGAGAGCAGCTTCTCCATCACGGGCTCCAGTCAGACCTGTGCTGGCAAACACAGAGGTCCTTCCAAACTTCCACACGCCTCACAATACTTCAGAAGGCAATATTTGTTAACAACCAACCTGTCTTTCTACAAAACTTAAATATAAAATTAGGCTGAAATGACAGATTTTCAAAAAAATCTCAAGTAAAGATCATTCAAAACCCTTGCTCCCTCTGTCAGGGAGGCGGCGTTCTGGAGGCGGCACCGACAGTGCCCCCAAGTGGCCCCACCGCCCCCGCAACATGGCAGCCACAGCGCACCCGATCTGGTCACCCTGAAAAGCAAGGTGCTGGGCGGAGAGCACACACATGAGTGGGCGCCGGGGGCGGCCTGTGCCCAGTCTGGAGGGCCTGCAGCGCCATCTGGAGTCAGGCCTCCCACAGGGACAGAGGACTGAGGACAGGGGCAGGGGGACAGCCCAGAAAGCACCGGCCCGAGTCGAGGCTTTGGGGAACCCAGTGGGAAGTGGATCCCTGGGACGCCAACACGGTAGCGCCGCTGGGCAGAGGACACGCCTCCCTCACCAGGTTTGCGGCAGGAGCAGGCCTGTCCCTCCAAGGCCCTCATCAGACCTGGGGTCAACCTAGGCCTGTCTCAGGACCGGGAGGTACACCACCAGCAGCAAACCCACACCGTGCAATCACGACCCCCTCAGAGTCGCTGCAAGTAAAACTGGAAGCAAACACCATACAAGCAGCCCAACCCGGGGTGGGCAGGTCTCCTCAGCCCTCACAGGGGCGTCAGCTCCTCCCAAAGCAACTCAGCCCACGGTCAGATCTGCGGCCTGATGAGCCCACTGTGAGCACAGCCCACCTGCCTGCTGAGGGGCTCAGGGAGCTGGGCACCGGGAAGGCCCTTGAGAGAAGTGGGCAGGCGGGGCAACTACAGGTAGGACCACTCCCTTCACGCACAGTGCTGGTGTGCCAGCTCAGAGCAAAGGCGACTCCTCACCCGCCGTCTCCACAAGCCCACAGCGACCGAGGGCTCCCCCTCGACTTTGCTGGGCAAGATGCGCCTTCAGCAGACCGCGGGGCGGGCCCACCGCCGCCTGCCGCAGCACAAGGACCGGGGCTGGTGTGAGGCCATGGCTGGGGGCGCGCAGGTGCGTTCAGGCCGGCGGAGGCCCCGGGGCGGCCCCGTTTACCTTCCTCTGCTTGTGCCGCGCACGCTTGGCGGCCCGCGTACTGCTCGCGGGCTTGATCTCCGAGCTGTTTATGAACTGCAGCAAGTCCTCCACCCTGCGGTGGTCGACCACACTCTCCCGCTCCGAGAGCTGGTCCGGCTTCTTAGGCTGCTCCTCCTTCCTCTTGGTCAGCCGTAAACGGAGCTTCTCCCTCATTTCTGCGTAATTTCTACTTGTGGGTGCGGCTGGAGGCTAAGACAAATGAAAACATGACTAAACTCAAGTTTTAATGACTGTGAACGTGACAGATTTCAGACCACAGCATTAAAAAACAATTGTTTCTTATTACTCAAGTACACCATGTATGTCAGGAAAAATAAATAAATCAAATGGCAAGAAAAAGAGAAGCCTTTCATCACCAGTCACCCAAAGGTAGTGCCCTGGCACTGACCTGTCGAGCTCCACAGGCTCAGGGAAGGTCTGGCAGGGGACACACGACTACGCACACAAGTGGCCCTTTTCAAACTAAACAAGAAACGACCGTCCACACCACCTGACCCGCGCTGGCACAGTGGAGCTCAGCCTCCTTCTCGCGGCGATAAACGGGCTTACCGCCTTCCCACGGCCACTCACACACTTCCTTCCCAGTGGTGACAGGACTCCTTACCGACCCTCAAACCGAGTGCATGTGTTTAGGAAGCGCAGACAGAACTGGAGAAGACAGCAGACAGCTCCCGTGCTCTGCTCCTCCACCGCCCGCCCCAGGCGGCGCGCCCGACACCTGCTCCTCAGGGCGGAACGGTCGTCCTGGGGCACCGCGTAGCGTGTCCGCGCCGTCGGGCCCCATGCGTGTACGACACGGAGCCCCGCGGGGCTGCCGTCCAGGTGCACACACTCAACAGGGCCCACGCCTGGGTCGGCAGTAGGCCTGATTTCATCAACGATTCTAAACACCACAATCGATCACAAAAACACGGAGATAAAATACTCATAACTAACTCTGGGCAAGTATTTTCATTACTTCTGCAGGACAAGTACAACCTAGAAGTGGAACTGCTATTTTAGACAGTCTGCTGATTTTATCAATAACTGTGCCGCAAACAAAGCTTCACGAAACACAACACAACCATACCCTGAATTCAACCTGGTGTGTTATTCTTGCAGAGGGGTTGGTGTACTTTACCATTCTTATTGAAATGGGCAGTTCGCAAACAGCCATCGCTCAACACCAAGCTGACGCGCGGCAGGGTCCTGCACAGCCCCAGCCCCTCCCGAGGCAGCCTCGGGCAGCACAGACGCAGGTACTCACCCCGCCGTGGCCGAAGAACTCGCAGTAGCAGCAGTCGCAGTACTTGCCCTCCTTCTGGTTGGTGGAGGTGGAGGTGCTGGAGCTGTGCTCGGAGCAGCTGTCCTCGTCCGCACTCTCGTCCCCATCGTCCTGCTGCGGGTCGTACACGCCGTTCTCGCAGCGATGCCCTTCGCAGTCAGGGTCACTGCAAAACCGCGCAGGGCCCGTCAGCAAGTGGCCTGCCCCAGAGGGGCACGGGCAAGGTGTGGGCCTGCCCGGCCAGGGGCTCACACAGGTGGTACAGCATGAGGGGGTCACTTAAGGGGCTCATCAGGTCCACACGTCCCTTCCCCTCACCCCCGCTTCGTCCTGGAGGGAGGGGGTGTGGTGTGTGTGTGTGTGTGTGTGTGTGTGTGTGTGTGTGTGTGTGTGTGTGTGTGTGTGTGTGTGTGTGTGTGTGTGTGTGTGTGTGTGTGTGTGTGTGTGTGTGTGTGTGTGTGTGTGTGTGTTGGGGTGTGTGTGTGTGTGGAGTGGGGGTGGCAAGTTCAAAGGGAACAAAAGCTATCTTTCGTTAAAGCTGTGTGTGTGTGTGTGTGTGTGTGTGTGTGTGTGTGTGTGTTGGGGTGTGTCTGTGTGTGGAGTGGGGGTGGCAAGTTCAAAGGGAACAAAAGCTATCTTTCGTTAAAGCCTATCAAGCATCGTGTATCGTTCTGTGTTCCTGCCTGTGTGCTAAGTCACTCAATCGTGTCTGACTCTCCCCGATCCTGTGCACTGCAGCCTACCAGGCTCCTCTGTCCATGGGCTTCTCCAGGCCAGAATACTGGCGTGGATTGCCATGCCCTTCTCCAGGGGACCTTCCCGACACAGGGATCGAACCCAGGTCTCCTGAGTTGGCAGACAGGTTCTTTACCACTAGTTCCACTTAGGAATCCTAATGTGTACCAAATACCACTCCGAAACACCCAAGGCACTCGCTCTTGCGTCCTGGGGGGGTCAGGGAGCACTGCTCCCCAGCCTCCCTGCCAGGTGGGGCTCACCTGCAGACACTGGGGGGCGCGCTGACAGAGCCATCGGTGGTGGGGGGCGGGGGGGCCACGGGAGCAGGACAGAAGCTCTTGAGCGATTCCACGAAGCCGGGGGAGGCGGCTGTTTTGGGGAAGGACACAGCTGCGATGTTGGCCAGGTGAGGCGTGGAGGCTGGCGAGAGGGCAGAGGGGGTGAGTCCGGGCAGCGGGGCCAGGCCTGTGGGGCTGCTCCTCGGGGCTGCCGGCACCCCATGCCGGTGATCTTCCTTGTTGATGCCGTGAAAGACGTCACCTGCGTCAGAGATGCTGGAGTCACTGCCTGCGGCCTTTCTCTTAACTCCCAGCGTTTTTCTTTGAAAACAAACGTTTGGTCCGAAAACGTTCAACTCTACAGAAACCTCGCCCTTCACCTGGATGGGAGACTCATCACTGTTTTGCTACATTTACTCCCTCCCACACACACTTGCCTGGTGGCTTGATGTGGGGGCAGCAGATGCTCGCCCCTGGGCACGTGGCCCAGGCTCCTGAGAACACGTGTCTCGGCGGTGAAGCCAGCATGGCAGCCCAGCTGCGGATGCAGAGCCCCCGGAAGGATCGTCTCAGGCACAGCCCACCCAGACCGTCGGCCTCGCCCACAGCCTCTGGCGGCTTTTCCCCCAGCCCAGCATCTTTTAAACTTCCTTTCTTCCTTCCACAACACTGACCTCTCCCGAGCTGAGGCCAGCTGTCCACAATTCTGGACTCATAGAAATGCTGGGGGCATGAGTCCTGGGAAGGTGGCGCGGGGTCCTCCCCCTGACCCCACAGGGGCACCTAAGGCGTCTGCTCCCGGTGGCCCAGCGACCTCGGTCCACGTGCAGGCAACATTGGAACCAACCTGTGGGCGCTGTGCCCAGATGGTGGGACTGTTGCTGTCTCCAAACGGAGACCCCCACGTCTGAAACCCGTGAGAATGCCTACCTGGTGCTGTCTCTGGCTGGGCAGAGAGCGGCCTCTGCATGTATGGGCCGTGCCTCCGAGGCAGTAGTGAGCTTTGACCCTAACAGCCCCGGACCCCCAGCTCCCTTTCCTGAGGACCCTGAAGAACCTGCGACGTTGGCTGGGTGCTGCCATCCACTCCTTTACTCTTCTCGATGCCCACAGAGCCCTAACTCCAGCTCACGAGGCCTCTCGGTCCTGCTCCCGTGTGCCTCTGACATCGCCTTCAAGCCTGCTCTGCCCTGGGCTCAGATCAGAGCGGTGGCGACACCACCTCCGCACCCGGGGCCCGCATGGCGGTGGGGCTGCATGTCGGGCGGGCTGGCACTCTGTTGGCTCGCTCCGCACAAGGCCCCTGCTTCAGGGTGACTGCAAGCCCCTCTGCAGGTGGGCGGGCCTTACCCAGGGAGGGTGGCCTCTTGGAGGCCACGCGGAGCTGGCTGCTGCTGGACTGCACCGTGGTGGCCGTGCAGGACACGGAGGATGTGGCTGCCGACGTGGCCATCGCCACTGTGTTCGCCTCCAGGAAAGCGTCTTGGAAGTTGTACAGACATTTCTTTTTTGCAGCACTCTTTTTCTCTTTACTATCGGAAACTGCAGCCGTTTCACTGCTAGATGGAGGCGGAAGAGCTTCAGGTCTTGCTTCTGAGAGTGTTGGCCCTAATAAGTCATTCCCTTCAGAGAAGAACGGGAAAATTAAGGCTTCCAAAAGACACAGCATTAGGTCAAACCTAAAGAGCAGCTACTGACTGAACTACGAACACGGGGCACTGCTCGGGCGGCACCCACGGCGCCGGCGCCCGTCACTCATCTGGGCCTGAGGAAGACTGACTGAGCACTGCCAGGTGCTGGCGCCCGTCAGCTCGTCTGGACCTGAGAACTGCTCGGGCGGCACCCACGGCGCCGGCGCCCATCACTCGTCTGGGCCTGAGGAAGACTGAGCACTGCCAGGCGCCGGCTCCTACGCTCGGGGCTTTCCACAGGCACTCAGCGTCTGTGCACTCCTCTCCAAGCTTAGCACTCTCACCCCCGACCTGAGGATGAAGAAACCGAGGCCAGAGAGGCTAAGTAACTCGCCCAAGGTCACACAGCTAGAGACCCGTCCCAAGCACAGACCAGACATCATGTCTAGCTTGCTGTTCGAGCACGTGCAGGACTTGGGGTGGGGCCCCCAGGGCCATCCTCACACGGGTGATAGAGACGAGGCAGACGGGCAGCCCTCATCCGCGCGCCCTATCCCGCCAGGAAGGCGCCGGCGCCTCGGCAGCTGAGGCAGCCGTGGGGAGGTGCTTGTTAGCAGAGATAGGGCCCACGTAGGGGCAGAGCAGGAGGAGGAAGGAACGGAAGTCACAGCGTTCAAGCCCAGCACCCCGCTGCCCGGGCCAAGCTCTGGTGGTCACCACTGCTCGAGAACCAAAGCCGACCACTGTGCCCTGGAGCCCAGATGCTCTGCAGCCCGGGGGCAGGGAGACCCAGCATCTGAGGCCGTGGGCTCCCAGCCTCCAAGCCTGGGGCCTGCATGGCTGTCGGTGCAGTGGGACTCGACCAGCAGCCTGATGGGGTGGGGACCTGCCGCCCTCGGCAGAAGCCAGGGGAAGGAGCGGCCTGGGACCTGCTGGGGAGCTGCGGCCACAGGTGGCATCCGCTCAGCGCGGGTCTCTGTAAACTCCAACCAAGGTTTAACGAGTTCCTTACCAGAAATTGTATCTGGCAAGTAAGTGCCAGGGTTCCAGTTCTTATCATTCATCACTTCTGATCCCCAAAGACTTATAAACTTAGAACTAGTCCACTCTGGAGTGCTCCCAAAACAGCTCGGGTAAATATGGTCTTGAAGAGACGCACTGAATACCTGATGTTTATTTGTGTGATTCTGAACAGGTGCTGGTGGTAAAGCCTACAAAAAAAAATGTTCTAATCACATATCAAAATTAATATTCTGTTTACCTAAGGATTTAAACTACATACAGACATGTCATTATTGAAACCTGGGGGGCACGCGTGCTGCGAACAGGCGTGCGGGGAACACACCTCATGGGAGGCGCACTTGGTCACACGCTGGGCCGCACGTGACGGGGCAGCAGCGGCAGACGCAGACTTGAGGAGCAGCTGACCACTCACACTCAGGCAGCTCAGGGACTGCCAGTGTCGCTCCCAAGTCACGTTTTAAACGAGGCCATCTGCATGAGATCTGCTCTGATGGCTCACTCTCATCTGACGCTTTAAACCACTGGTCAGAAGTCCTTGTGGAGCCACTGATAAGAGGTCAGCTCTGGCCCTGTTCCCTCACACCTGGGCAGAGTGCAGAAGTATGAGGACAGACAGGTTCGACGCTGAGCTGAGCCCACCCTCCCAGGGTGTGGAAGGAGACCCCTGCCCGAGCGTTTCCGGGTTGACTGGCCATCAGCTGCCCCCTGCATGCCTGGGCATCCCCTTCGGCCCCGGCCCACAGCCGTGCCCCAGCCCAACGCCCCTCCCTCGGCACGGCTGGAGCGGGTTCATGGAACCTGAGAGCGAGCGTGTCAATCTGTGCTCAGGCTGGGCTGGTGGCTCCCAACCCCCTGACGTAGAACCAAGTCCCGAGTGTAGTGTGGCCTGTCCTGTCCTTCTGCTCACCTGGCCTCTGGACACACGGTCTTCCCTTGGTCCCCAGACTTCAAGCTACTGCTCAGCCCACAGTGTGGCTCACAGCGTCCACCTCCTAAGAACGTCCTAACTGGAGCTCATGACCCTGCTGGCTTGGGTGATCCTCCCGCCACAGCCAGGCTGCCCTGCCCTGGAGAGGCCGTCACTGCCTCCCCTCTCACCCCCCGGCGCCCAGGCTGCAGTGACCTGCCCCAGCGAGCCCACGAGTCCAGGATTCTCCCTGTCAGCACTCAAGACTCACGTCCAACCTACTGGTGGCGCATCTGCCTCGCCTCGAACTACGGAAGGTGTCTGAGGGGCGGGGCCACCTAGAGCCTGGCCCTGCTGCCCCCTGACACCAGCACATGCCATCCACCGCCCCCCGAGGTATGCGTGGGAATACCGCCGGGGACACGGATGTGAGCAGTGAGTGTGCTCAGCTCCAGGGCGGGGGGGAAGGGGAGCACTGGGGAGGACCACCAGGAGCAGAACCCCAAGGGCCGGGCTGGGCAGAGGCGGGGAAGGGACGGGCCAGAGCACAGGGCCAGAGGCGTCCAGGCACAAGGGAGTCAACCCAACAGGCTAAGGGGCCATGGAGAGACACGCCCGTGTGCCTTCTATCCCGGGGGACTGGCGGGGACAGAGGGTTCTAGGCAGCAGGGTGAGGTGTTCTGGTCAGCTGAGCGCAGAAGTGGGCCTGCAGTACCCTGGGGGAGGAGCAGGGACAAGGATGACACGGGGTGGGGGGCAGTTAGTATGGGCGGGGGGCGCTGGCAGGCAGGGAGGAGGGGCGGGTCTGCGGCCTCACCCCTGGGGTGCCGCACCAGGGACGGAGCTGGGCTGAACTGTCCTCCTGTCCCAGCCTCTGGACTGCACGGGCTAAGGGGTTCACGGGCCAGCTCACCCTCTCCTAGCTGTGTGATCTCAGGCAGATCACTCAATCTTTTTGAACTTTAGTTTTCTCATCTGTAATTTGGAAACACCGACCTCCAGGGGACGCGGTAAGAAGTACACGAGACAGTGCCCATCAAGCATTCCACGCTGCCTGGCCCAAAGGAAGCATTTCCTGAGCGCTGAGGGGGTCTCCTGAGACTCAAGCCAGCCCCCCAGCCCAGTTCAAGCTGCTGCTGCTGCCTTCTCACGGGGCCAGGGCCAGGGGTGGGGTCCGTCCGCTCGGGCAGCTGAGCAGCTTAGCACACCACCGACCCTCAACGGGCTCGGGCAGACGAAGGTGGAGGGTAAGGCGGGAGCAGATTCGGGACTTGACAGTGGGAGGAAACAGGGCAGACAGGACCCACAGCACTGCAGGGGAGCCTGAACAGCTGACCTGGCAGAAGTCTCGGGGGCAAAGGCCAAGGACAAGGGAACTCTCTACAGGTGTCAGTCTCCATGGAGCAGGGACGGAGCACGAGTCACGATCAAATGGGACATCTCAGTCCTGAAGGCCCCAGGATGCGCAGAGCCCACCGGCAGGTGGGAGCAGCCTGTCCCCACGGTTGAGCGGCCAGCTCAGGACGCAGACTCATGCTGCGCGCTGGCAAGCCCCTCGAGAGCCTGGGGACAGCAAGCACTGCTGACTTCTCCCTGAGAGCGTCTGGCTGACGGCCTGGACCACGCCATCCACGCCTCTCTGGTTTCTGCTCAGCCATCAGCGCTCTGCCCTGCATCACCTCTCTGCAGTCCCCACCACGGGCTCCGGGGCGGGGGTATCCCCTCAGGGCCATTTGTCTATACTGTGTCTACAATTTCTATCAAGGTACGCCATAGCATTTTGAGTTTTCAAGTTTGCTCAGGTTTTTGTCTTCTCTTTAGACAATGAGATCTCTGAAAGCAAGAGCTGGGAGCACTGCTTTCCTTTATCAGCAGGCCGCACAGGGCCTGGCACAGCCTGGTGTTCAACAAATGCTCTGTGCAGTAAGGACTGAACCATGGAGCTGCTGAGCTGAGATGTAAGCTGGTGACGCTGTATATCTGGTTGGGAAGGCCACCTGTGCAAGACAGGAGGGCTGGTGGTGGGGACTAAGGGCAGCGGGACCCGTACCAGCCGCGCCTGGGTGAGGGCGTCCACACGAGAGGCCTGCCCACCTCCAGAGCGAAGGGCCCACCTAGACCCAGACCATCTGGGGGCCACACCTCCATAAAACACCAATGATTTACGCACGTGTGCATGACACTATTAAATTACAACACTGAGTTCAATCTTTATACAAACCCATACAGCTTCAACTCAGAAATTCTGTGTGTTCTTTACTTTGAAACAAAACTGATTCCCAGGAAAGCACAATTTTGCTCTAACTGGAAGCCCAGACACACTAACTGATGACTTCAGCCAAGCACACTTCTAAATTAACCCAGCCTGTCCTGCACAGAGCCCAGAGCCCGGGGAGCAGCGGACGGAGCTCCACACGGGTGGCAGCTGCTGCCAACGCCCAGCGTCCAAACAGAAGGGCCGCCAAGCGCCCGGCGAGCAGGGGCGACAGTCACTCTCCACTGGGCTTCCTCTCAAAGGCTCCTCAGTGCTCCTGCCAGAGAGGAAGACGCAAAGGCACCACCTTCCTTCTGCTATTTCTCAGCTCAGGAGAACTGAGCTCTGAAATACATACGGGTCACAGGTCAAGCCACGACCTGCAAATGGCAATCAATTTATGTCCCTCTTCCCCACACAGTCTTTTCCTTCCTCAGACTCCAACTGAACTCACACTTGCTCCACGTGTAACTCTGCAAGCCATGTCCACGGCGGCTGCACACAAGGGGCCCGTGAGGGTGAGGGATGTGCACGCCCACAGCCGTGTGGGAGCCATGTCTCCAGGTTCCCTCAGTGCACTGAACTCACCAACCGTTTCCAGATCACCCCTGTGCTTCTGTGGAGAGCCTGAGACCATGCTCCACCTGTGCTCCAGCCCCGTCCTAATGGGGCAACTGCTTCTTGACACATTTTCCAGACAGGAAGGACACAGCACTTAAAGCTGGGGGCCTCGAGCATGGTCCCGGGCCAGCGGCGGGGGAGGAGCAAGCGCCGTGGCCGCTTCTCTCTCAGGTAGTGAGTCCTCCCCCGCTCTCCTCGGGTTTGTCCGTAGAGGGGAGACATGTCACTCCACATCCCAGATAAATGGCACAGGACACCTTTGTAACCAGGTGCTGAGCTACACAGAAAGCAAGGAAAACCGTTCACAGGGAACTGGTAAGAACACGGCAAGAAAAACAGGCCCCATTGGAGGTGCAGGGAGGGATGGCTGCCCTGGGGCGCGTGCGCCACGGTCACAGGGGTGAGCGGACGGCCCTGTGGCCCCACAGGAGGAAGGAGATCCAGAGACGGGAGCTGGGGGTCCGGGGTTCAGCGCACCAGCAGCACCTGCACACAAGCAAGTGGGATCCCTTTCCGAGGAAGCGCCCCTATTCAGGGTCTGCTGAGCAAGCACGACCTCACGGTAAAAAGGGTTAGAGCCTCACAGCTTCATCCAAACACAGAGTAACTGTGTGTGAAACACTCACAGAAAGGAAAGAAGAAAGAAAAGGTGATCGAGGAACAGAGAATAAAAAGTTTCTAACACGTTTGAAAAATAAAGCTTAGAAATAAGAATTACAAGTAGGATTAAAAATTCAAACTTAAAGAGGAGGTTAGACACAACTACAAACCACCAAACTGGAAGAGTGATCCAGAAAGTTCTCAGAATAGAAGACGATCAGGCTGGGCGGGACCACGGGTATGAAACGCAGGATGAGAAGGTCTGGTCAGAGGTTCGGGAAAAGACAGCAGAGTGGTGGACAGGGAGAACCGTGAGGCAGACAGGCCACCCGAAACGTCTCATGTGCCACGGGTTCTGACAGGAAACGCAGTCAGCATGCAAGAACAAATTGGTAACGTGAGCAGACAGACTCTAAGAAAGAATCAAAAAGAAATGCTAGAAATAATAAATGCGGAGAGAAAAACCAAGACTCGGCAGACTGAACACAGCCAAGAAGGGAATCGATGAGCCTCAAGCTACGACAAGAGAAACTTTGCAAACTGAAATGAGAAGAGAAATGAGAATTCAAACAAACAAACTCCTCCAAAAAACAGCACCAACAATGACAAAAAAAGAGAACAGAATGTCCAAGAATTTGGGGCCCTCTCAAAACATGATCCACACGGGGACTGGAGTCTGGAGGAGCAGAGCAGGCAGGAGCAGACCTGGAGGAGTGACGGCCCAGAGTCCTAACTCGGGACCGACACCAGAGCAGGCCAGGAGGCTCAGAGGACACCAACAAGACCCCACAAGGCCCCAGCCGGGCGCACCACACTCCAGCTGCAGGAGATCAAAGCCAGGGTCCTGGAAGCAGCCAGGGGCTGGGCTGAGGGGAGGAAACCCTGCCCTACAAAGCGAGGGACACGGGACCAGATGACACCGCACTGAAACCACCCAAGCAGGGAGGGAGCGGGGTGAAAAAAAGGAAAACCACCAACCGAGAATTCTGTATCCAGTGAAACCATCCTTCAAAAGTGAAGGAGAAATAAAGACTTCCTCAGACAAACAAACACTGAGGGAACGCACCTCCAGCAGACCTGCCCTGCAAGAAATGTTGAAAGATTTTCTTCAGGAAGAAGGAACATATGTCAGAAACGTGGATCTACATAAAGGAAGAGAGAGTGATGGAAAAGGAATAAACACAAGGAAAATAAAATCTCTTATTTTTCTGTTAATTGATCTTAAAAAAAAAACAAAACTTTGCAGTAATAGTAGTAACAATGTACCAGGTGATTAGTATTGGATAAATGAAAATGATGACTGCAGCGTCACAAGGGACAGGAAGGAGGAACTGGGCACAATGTGCTACAAGCAGTTCAACTGCATACAGAGTGGAAGAGCGGCGTCGGAAGGCGCCCTAGACTGGTCAGAAGGTGCTTTCTGATACAACTGTTAAAATGGAAAGAGAGGTGTAACTGATATGCCAAGAGGAAATAAAATGAATCAGAAAACGTTCAAGTGAAAGCAGAGAAAGCAGGAAAAGAAGCCTTTGGCAACAAACAGAGAATAGTTACAAACATGGGTGTTCATCCAAACACATAAAAAAATCAAAGTGAATGGAACACAGCAATGAAAACAGAGACTATCAGAATATATTAAACAACAAGAAGCTTCCCCCAGCCCCCAAAGCCCCAAGATCCAATGGTGCCTGTTGACAAGATACCTGCTGTGAGCAGCAGTGGGAAATTACCCCACAGCACTCAGCGACGTTGAAGGAACTACGCTACCTGCAGACAGATCAGACCTCAGAGCGAGGAGCGATACTAGGGATGCAGAGGGCCATTCCCTAGTAACTGAAGGGCCAACCCTCCAAGAACACCTGAGAACCCCAAACACACAAGCATCTAACAGAAGAGCATCAAACTACGTGAGGCAAAGCCAGCCAGGCCTGCAGGAGAGCAGGCAGATCCACTGTGAGCTGCACAGCTCCCCCGTCCTCATCAGCAAGGGCCGCAGGGGCCAGTAAGAACACACCTGGACTCCACACCGCCAGCCAGCCGCTACCGACTGCACCCGAAACGGCAGACTCCCATTCGTCTGAAGGAACACAGCGTTTGCCCCACCAGACCACACCCTGGGCCACAAAGCAAACCTGAAAGACCAGCAACACAGAGTGCTCTCACACCAGAGTGGAGCTGCAGCAGAAACCAGTGACAGAAAGACAGCCGGAGAGCTCCGGACATCTGGAGACCAACCTTCCTGTCACTCAGTTTTAATTCTTTTCTTCAGTATTTCATCACTGTATCTACCTCCTGCAACTACTTTTAATTTCTAAGTAACATTACTCAACATACAAATTATAAACCTATCAGCGGTAGTGACGACTTCTGAAAATGGAAATAGTCTTCAACTCTTTCTAACCTCAAGAAAACAAACTTTTAACAGTACCCATTCCACGTGCTGTAAGTACTATTTACCTGCAATGGCAAAAGTATGAATCAAAAGCATTACAGCTAGATAGAGTGACACAGTCTTAAAGGCGACAGCTAAGCAGAGCAGCGACTCCTAACGGCCTGACGACACAGGGACAGAAGCTGGTCAGAGAGCCGCCCCCTGCCTGCACGGGGCCCTCATCGCGCTGACAAAGCTGCTGTGACGGAGCTGAGGACAAGCATGCCCGTCCACCACAGCTCAGTCCTCCTCCACCAACTCCTGCAGGGCTGGGAACACTCTGTGCATCTAGGTGCGGATGCAGCCACGGCACTCAGCAGAGTCAAACTAACTCAAAGAACACACACCAACTCTGCAAAACCTGGTAAGTGACAACGTAAGCCTTCGCAGAAAAACGTTCTTACACCAGGTACAAACGAAGGGTTCTGTCAAACACATCTCACCCTCCAAATGAAAAGGGCACCCAGCTAGTACACCTGAACTCTATCAGTGAATCATCTTGACTCTAACAGTAAGCAGCTAAGATATAGCTTAAGAGTCGCTCCTCTGCATTTTCTTCGACCTGTGAATCTTTCTCGCCTGTCTGCCGGGTTACAGGTCAACGGTAAGAGACCCAGACTATAACGCAGATGGTGCCTCCTCTCCCCACCCTCCCACACACTGCTGGCAGCACCCTGAGAAAAGGCCAAAATCCAGGGGAAAACTCAGTTTCACCTACAGTGGGAATAATACATTTCACTACTTTACTTGAAGACTTTTAGGAACTAATTCTTGAATAATTTATACCAGCACGAACGTATAAGAGAACATTCTACACCCTCTTCTCCAGGTGGTTCCCTAGGGACTAGGAAACGGAGCTCTATTTAGGTAAGAACAGGGAGCAAACAGCTCCTAAACTCATATGCTCACCTGAGGAAAACGATTAAGGATTGGGCAGACCATACGAACAGTCTGGCCTTGAATATAAACATGAATATGCTACTTAAGCGGAGAAGGCAATGGCAGGCCACTCCAGCACTCTGGCCTAGAAAATCCCATGGGTGGAGGAGCCTGGTGGGCTGCAGTCCGTGGGGTCGCTAAGGGTCGGACACGACTGAGCGACTTCCCTTTCACTTTTCACTTTCACACATTGGAGAAGGAAATGGCAACCCACTCCAGTGTTCTTGCCTGGAGAGTCCCAGGGACGGGGAAGCCTGGTGGGCTTCCGTCTATGGGGTCACACAGAGTCGGACACGACTGAGGTGACTTAGCAGCAGCAGCATGCTACTTAAGATCACTCGATTAACAAAGGTGTCATCAAGTGTTTGAACTGAGCAATGAGTCAGAGAGTGAAAATCGCTCTGTCGTGTCTGACTCTTTGCGACCCCATGAACTATAGAGTCCATGGAATTCTCCAGGCCAGTATACTACAATGGGTAGCCTTTCCCTTTGCCAGGGGATCTTTCCAACCCAGGGACTGAGCCCAGGTCTCCCACACTGCAGGTGGATTCTTTACCAGCTGAGCCACGAGGGAAGCCCAAGAATACTGGACTGGGTAGCCTATCCCCTCTCGAGGGGATCTTCCCAACCCAGGCATCGAACTGGGGTCTCCTGCATTGCAGGCAGATTCTTTACTAACTGAGCTATCGGGGAAGCAATAGTCAACCTAATAAAATTTAAGCATCAATTTGAGTGGTTACCAAGCACTTATTATCACAGAACATAACAAACTGAGGATACTCTATAATAAACCAGCAATTATCACCTGGTGCCCTCCCCAGCAGACAAACAGCAAACCGCAGTGAAAGGTGACCCTCCCCAGCAGACAAACAGCAAACTGCAGTGAGGGGTGACCCTCCCCAGCAGACAAACAGCAAACCGCAGTGAGGGGTGATGTGTGGTCTGAGAAAGCCCCTCTCACGCCACACGCTCCCTTCCTACCACAGCAGAGAATCACTGTCTGTGAGTAGAGTTTGGGGAGAGTTCTATTTTTGACTGATTAGAGCTAATAACATTAGCCAGAATAACTGATAAAAAAATTAAAATTTATGACACAAATCAATAGAAGTAAGTTCAAAACAGCTAGCGAGGCAAAGCTATCTAAGGTACGAAGGATGAAACAAAACTAACGATCTCACTGCAATGTCTAAGGCGCTCAGCACAAGCCTCAGGCTCCCGGACAGGTTCCCAGCCATCACCCCTCCGTCCTGCCAGGCCCGCCCGGCTGGCCCCAGCCCCTCACTCACCTGCCGGCACAGGAACCTCCGCTGCACGGCACCCAGGGTCCCTCCTTGAAGCGTGTGCCTTTCTATACAACAGCGCTTTAAGAGGACTGTCATTTAAGACCCTGTGGAGCCTGGCAATGTTAGAGGGCTCATGCTGTGTTCAAGCTATGTTACTCGCCACCACCCGGTCCCGAAAAGCTGGAGAACTGGGCTACTCTCTGGGTGGGCAGAGGCTCTGTGGTCCCCAGCTCAACCCGTTATGCCAGTACTACATGAAAACCTCTTCACATCCTGGTCAATTCCGAAGGAATGAACCATGACGTTCACGATTGTTTTACAAGTGTAAAGGTTCAAAACTCCGGGAGGTTACGATATTATGGTAAAAGGAAACATCTGCAGACCCTCCCATGAGCATGGCTGCTGCCCCACGTGAGCCGTCACTGTACAGGTCTGTCTGTTTAAATGTGCTTTCCTCGAGGTCTGAGAGGCATGTGAGCGCCCCGGCCCCTGTTGCCCACTCACCTTACTGTGTGTGAACGGGGGCGCTGTGTACAAGGTAGGGTGGATGAGAGGGCGAGGCAGGTGTGGGACGGCGTGCAAGGGCACGTGTCCATGGATGTGGGGGTACAGGTGCAGAGCAGGGTGCGCGGGTTTCTCGGGGCTCAGAAACTGGTGGCCGGGAGGCAGGGCGCCAGCGGTCATTGCTGACGGCGTTAATCCAGACACCTCTTGCTTACAAACATGACACTCACAAGTGTTTGGAGCTTGTTCTGCCTGAAGGGAAAGAAAAAAGAGTATTTAGAAAGTGAGGACTGAGTATTTAGGGAAACAAAGAGCGATAGGGACTGAATGAGAGTCAGCCACACAGCAAACACAAAGGCAGCGGGCCTGTCCTGACACCCCCAGCAGACGGGTCCCTCCTTGCGAGGTGAACGAGGGCCCCCAGGACTGGGGCTGAAGAGGCCTGGAGAGACAAGGCGTGCGCACCTCACCCCAGCTGGGTGTCTGCGGGGCGGCAGCCTCAGCCGTCTGCATCCCGCGCCTGTCTGAGCAGGGCCGCGGGAACTGCAAGATGGCAGAGTGGAGAGCGGGAGCTGGGACCAAGGACAACGAGACCACTGGTGCCGTGCTCCGCCGGGCTCACACTGCTTAACGGATGGCTACACAGAGGCTCTTCAAGGTGCACCAGAGACGGGACTTCGGCTAAGGTGGAAGGAGGCAGTCGGTGACTCTTCTCCCTCAAAACAAGTGCAAAACTGAACACAATTGTCAAAGGCAATCGTTTTGAGGCTCTGGAAATCAACCAAATGAAAATAACATATTGAGAAGCATTTATTCATGCAAACCTGCCAGAATTTCTACTTAAGAACAGAAGGAGTCTATCTTTCTTGCCCAGGGCTCTTCCTATCCCCAACTCCCCACACCTTTTAAAAACGAACTAAAAACAAAAATAATACAAGTCAAGAATCAACAGAATTTACAACGGTACACTAAAGTCTTGTTTGGTACAAGAAAAGGAGGTGGAGACAGAGGTACAGAAACATGGGACAGAGAACGAGCAGCAAAACGGCAGACGTGAATACCACCATCAATCAGATCAAATGTAACAATACCAGCACCAATCCGATCAAATGCAAACAATACCACCACCAATCAGATTAAATGTAACAAAGCACTCCAAACAAAAGGCAGGGACTGACAGACAGGATAAAAATACAAGATCAAGCTATAAGGCTGGAAGAAAAAGACACAAAGCAGCTAAAATTAAAAGGATAAAAATTTATAAAACATACACACAGTATCCTGAAGACATCTGGAATGGCTATATTAATATTAGAGAAAACAGTCTAAGATAAGAAATATCAGCAGGGAGATATTTCACAGTGACAAAAGGGCCAATATATTAGGGAGGCAGAACAATAATTACATAGATACACATTCAACAACACTGTCCCAAAATGCATGAATCAAAAACTGGCAGATTTGAAAAAGGAAATAGATAATCCAAAAGTTATAACAGAAGACTTCAATATGTCTGTCTCAGTAATTTTTAGAATTAGATAGAAAAGCAGTAAGGATACAGAAGACTTGAATAATGCTATCAATTTGACCGAACTTTCATTTATAGGACATTCCACCTAAGAGGGGCAGAAGACAGTTTTCAAGCGCACATCTAGGTTAGACCACATGTTAGGCCATAAAACAAGTCTTAATAAATTTGGAAGCTCTACAATCAGTAATTTCAGCTTTAGATTTAAGAAGCTAGAAAAAGAAAAAGTAACCCCAAGAATATATAAAAAAATAATGGAGATCAGAACAGAAATCAATGAAACAAAGAGAAAAATAGAAAAAAAAATTCATTTACAAAAATATAGCCAGAGTGACTGAGGGAGTTAAAAAGGAGTAAACAAAATTACCCAGATCAGGAACTTACACTACCACAGACTCCTCAGAACTAAACAGAGACAAGAAACAACCAGGAGCCATCCAACCAGACAGCTCAGGTGAAATGGATAAATTCCTGACAAGACACAAACCATTACACTCAATCCAAGAAGAAATAAAAAATCTCAACAGACCTGTATCAAGTAAACAAAATTTGAATTGGTAACTTTCCCACAAAAAAAGATCAGGTCCATGGGATTTCACTGGTAAGTACCAGCGAATATTTAAGAAATATCAATCTCAGACAAACTCCTTCAGAAAATATAGGCAGAACAAACACTTCCCAGCTCACTCTCTGAGGCAAAAACATCACTGTTGCTGCTGTTGTTCAGTAGCTAAGTCAAGTCTGACTCTTTGCATCTTTTAATTTCATGGCTGCAGTCACCATCCGCAGTGATTCTGGAGCCCACCAAAATTAAAATCTGTCACTGTTTTCACTTTTTCCCCTTCTATTTGCCACGAAGTGACGGGACTGGATGCCATGATCTTAAGTTTTTTTAACGCTGAGTTTCAAAGACATCATAAAGATAGACAATAGACCAATACCTTTCATTAACGTAGACACAGAAATCCTAACAAGACATTAGCAAACCAGTCAAGCAACATATATTTTTTAAAAAGACTATAGGCCATGACCAGGTGCGATTTATCCCAGGAACACAAGACTGGCTCAAAATCCCTTGATGAGATACAACTTGGTAAAAGAACAAAGGATGAAAACCACAAGGACATCTCAAGAGATGCAGAAAAGGTATCTTAAAAACCCAATGAATATTCACGATAAAATTCTCAAAAAACCCAAAACAAACCTAGGGGTAGGACAGAATTTCCTTAGCTGGACAAAGGACATCAAAGAAAAACCGACAGCCATCATCATAATTTACTGATCAAAGATTCAACGCTGTCCCCCTACGACTGGGAATAGGCAAAGATGTCTGCTTGCACCACTTCTATTCAATGCTGTACTAGAGCTTCTAGCTAGCTTGATAAAGCAAGAGTAAGAAATTAAAAGAATCCAGACTGTAAAGAAGCAAAACTGTTCACTGACAGACAACACAATTTTGTGTGTATAAAACCCAAAGTAATCTACCAAAAAACCCCAAAAACAAACCCACAAAACCTCAACCACTCTAGAACAAACCAGTTTATTAGCAAAGCTGCAGAATTCAAAATCAATACATAAGAATTGACTGTATTTCTATATATTACCAACAATCAATTGAAAATCGAAACCAGGGACTTCCCTGGTGGTCTGGTGGCTAAGACTGTGTGCTCCCAATGCAGGGGGCCCCCTGAGTTCCAACCCTGGTCAGGGGACTAGATCCCACATGCTGCAAATAAGAGTTCTCACGCTGCAACTAAAGAATTTATTTAAAAAAAGAGAAAGAAAACCAAACTCAGAAAATACCTTTACTAAAACATCTAAAAACTTAAGAATAAACTTAACAAACACAGACTAGACATTTTTAAAAATTGCAGAAATTAAAAACGACCTGAACAAATGGAAAGAAGCAGCATGTGCGATTTTCATAAGACTGTTTTCCCAAAACTGATCCGCATCATCCCACAGATAAAAGATTAGGCCCAGGGAGTTTTGGTGATGAATTCTATCAAATATTCAAGAATTCAATGCAGCCTCTATTAAAATCCAAGCAGGTCTTTTGTAGAAGGTAACAAGTTGTCCCTAAAATGCATATGGGGGGAGGTCCTTGGCGGTCCAGTGGTTAGAGCTCAGCACTTTCACTGCCATGGCCCAGGCTCAATACTGGTCAGGGAACTAAGATCCTATAAGCCATGAGGTGTGGCCCCAACTCAAAATAGTAAAATAAAATGTATATGAAGCAAAGACAACATTACAAAACAACTATACTCTAATAAAAATTAATTCTAAAAAACTTAACATTCCAACCCAGGGTTCCCTGGTGGCTCAGCTGGTAAAGAATCTGCCTGCAACGCAGGAGACCTGGGTTCCATCCCTGGATTGGGAAGATCCCCTGGAGAAGGGAACAGCTACCCACTCCACTATTCTGGACTGTATAGTCCATGAGGTCACAAAGAGTCGGACACAACTGAACCACTTTCACACCTGGAAAAAAACATATATGGAAATGCAAAGGAGTTTGAACAGCTTCAACAATTCTGAAAAAGGCCCCACAAGAGTGAGGCAGATCCCGCCTGATTTCTAAACTTACAATAAAGCAACAGTCAAGCAGAATATGGGTTTATGGACACAGAGACCAAAGGAGCAAGGAGGCACTGAGCACGGACATGCCTCCTCACGTCCACAGTCAACTGATTTCAACAAGAGGCCAATGCAGTTCAGCAGGGGAGAGGATGGTCTTCCAGACAAAGGGCACTGTGCCGGTTGGGTATCAAACACGACCCTCGCCTCAGACCATTAGCAAAATTGAGCTGAGTGGACCACAGACCTAAGCAAGAGCTAAAATTACAAACCTCTGAGAGCAAAACGGTTTTATATCAGGTAACAGTTTTTTGGATATGCCACCAAAAGCATGATTCATAAAAGAAAAAGCTGATAAACTGGAATGCATCAAAATCAGTTAACTTTTGCTTTTCAAAAACACTGTAAAAAAAAAACAACTAACAGATGTATCAGAGACCAAAAGAAAATATTTGTGGATCACATACTTGATAAAGGACTTGTTTAAAGAACTCTTAAACCCAAAGACTAGATAGAAAAGGAAACAGCCCACACAGCCCTTAAATATATATGACAGAAAGCTTAACTCTACCCATAAAAAATAAAATAAAACCTAAGCCTCACAGGGTCACCATGTCTCATCTATCAGATTGGCAAGGGTTCACACCTCTCCCCGGTGAAAGCAGGGGAGGCCTCCACACTCCGACCGGGGGAAGCCGCTGCTGGTGAGCCTCCTGGGGAGAAAACCGCCCACGTGTGAGACGCCAGACACGTGAGACCACCCGCTGGAGAGTTTATGATGGGCGAGTAAAGGGAGGCAAGTACAAGTAGCCATCAGCAGACTAAACACAACACAACGCAATGCAACTAGGACCCGTCTCCACAGCGGGGCACAGAGCGGCCAGCAGCAGAGCGTGAGGGAGTGCGCGCCAACCGAGCGGGCCAGCACGCGCCGTGGGCACAGAGGGGGCAGCGTGCGCCAGGGTGGGCCTTTCTCCTCAGCAGAGAGGAAGGGGGCATCTGTGTAAACCGATACTGGGAGGGCACACAGTGAGGAAACCTGGTTCTGGGGGTGAGTGGGGGCGGGGGGAGCAGGGGCCGGGTGCACAGGGGGCTGGGGTGATCACGGGCTGGGGGCGCCGGGGGCTGGGTGAGCGGGTCCTGGCCCAGGCCGAGGGGAAGTGGCGGCAGGCGTCCCAGGGCGCACCGTCCAGCGTCTCCCCTCTTGCAGATCAGACCACGTATTACAGTGGTTTAATCAGCCTCGGCCTTCACGTGTTCTTCCTTTAAGAACTGCTCAAGCATCTATTATAAAACCAGAGTCTCTGAGAAAAAAAATGACAGTCTGGCAAAATATCCTCACCTTTTGTTAACAGAAGATTCCTACCAGAAAAAAAAGCTCCCTTACAAAACCAAGATTTTTTGGATATTTTAACATTCCACTCTCATTTTATTAAAACAACACCAACAATGACCCTCTTCTGCTTCCACACAAACAAAAACCTCCACGACGCCTGACCACCTGGACCCCACACTGTGGTGCAGAATCACGACGAGATGACAGGCCCCGGAGCAGATTCCGGAGCAAGAAGCGCGAGTCAGTCGAGGGGACAGCCGCGCGCGCTTACTGGCCAGTGGCCTCGCTTCTCGCCAGTCTAAGCTTCCCAAGTCTTTCACAGAAACAGAATTCTGCGTTCAGTGCACTCACACGAGGGAAACCAAGAGAGAGAAGACAGCCCGGGCAAAACCAAGTTCGAGGAAATAAAGCCGTACCTGCTGCGCGGGGTAAGACGGGGGTGGGCTGTCCACTTTCCTTTCCTCTTTCCTGGGGCTCCCACTCCCTAGAGCCGTGTCCTCCTTCGGGGCTCCCGGGGGCTCCCCACTACTCTCGCCGTCTGCCTCCTCATCGTCAGCTTCTGAGGAACTGCTGCTGGTACTGCTTACCTGAGGGGACTTTAAAGACAGTCACTCGCAATTTACGCTTTGTCAACCAGAGTAACGCAGGACGCTCAAAGCCCGGACGCCGTCTGGGGGGCTCTTCGTCGCGATGTGGAGGCTGGGCGCATACCTCGTCCTTCAGGGCCAGGTTCTCCCCGCCGCCGTTCAGCTCCCCGTGGACGCCGTTCATGCTGGCCACCGCCTCGGCGTCCTCGTAGTTACCCAGGGGGTAAATGTCGGCAAACTTGGCCGACAGCGGGGCGACGTCCTCATCGTCACTGCAACTGAGGCGCGCAGAGACGTCACCGTGGGGCTTGGCCCGCTGAGGACCGCGCACCGCCCGCCCAGGAGCGCGGCACCGCGCCCCACGCACGCGTCTCAGTGGCTCCCAGTGACCTGGACCGGGAGGAAAACGCCCGAAGACACTGCTGTCCAGAAGAGCGGAAAACAACACTTCGAACGGAGAAATATTCAGGAAACCACAAAATTTCAATAGATCAACTTGAAGCGCCCTGGTGTACAACTGTTCTCTGTGCCATTTCCAAGCAGACGCTATTTTTTATCATAATTGAAGGGGAACAAAAACCAACCTTACGTCTTCAGTGTTTTTCATAACCACCAAAATTTCAGAGACAGCCAGCTGAACAAAACATTAAAGGCACTTATGTGACAAAACTCTGATTTTTCACCACAAGGCCAGCTAGTCAAGTCCATTCAAAATCATAGTTATCAACTTTAGCAAGACATCCAAGTGATAAGCAAATGGAATATCTATTAAAATAAAAGTAACATGACTTCAAGGCTGTGAAGACCACTTACAAATGTAAGGCTTCCTGGTACCCAAGAAGAGCTGGCATGGAGTTCCCAGCTCGGCGTACGTGGCTCAAGGCCTGACAGTAAGCGACGCCCCATGGGCCTACACCACCATGCCTCTGTATCCACTGTGAGCCTCAATCTTCCGAAAGGAGAAAACCTAAGAACTGGAGCCCTTTGGGCTTCAGGTCAGAGAGTCCAGAACAGCCAGACTCAGCTTCATCCCACTTCTGGGAGAACCGAGTCCAAGGACCATCGTGCGCGGCCACCTGGAGCTGCCACAGCAAGCACAGGCAGGCCAGCTGCCAGGAACGCCTGGCTCCAGGGCCCCCCGCACCTGCGGACATGGGTGCTGCCCTGGGCGGCACCCACACCGCCCCGGGGGAGCCAAGTGAAGTAACAGACCCACGCGCTGCCTGCGGCGCAGCGACTCCAGACTCGGGAGTCCACCATGGAAATGCCACGCGTTCGTCTCATGCTCAGAAGCGGCAGCAGGAAAAGGACATACACGGCCAGGAGCCACAAAGGTGCTGGGATGGCGGGGTCTGCTGGGAAGACACAGACCCCACAGTGCGGAGGCCAGATGCCCGCAGTGCCTCAGGTGGTCCTGGCTCCACCCCGCCCACAGCGTGGGCGCCCACGGCTGGCATCAGCCATAAAGACCCAGGAGCAGGCGGCACTCTGCCAACCTGGGTTCTGCCCAGATGACCGGCACTTGGTCGCGGCCGCTCCATCCTGAGCTGGCTCATGTCTGGCTGTGACGGCCCTCCACCCTGCACAAGCTCCGAGAGAGCACAGGGCTCATGAGAGCAGCCATGGAGCTCAGCGTCTGAGACCAAAGCCACACTGAGAACTGAGGGACTCCAAAGGAGAGCCTCGGGGCCGCCACACGAAATCCAGGTCAGGAGGCTAGCATCCCGAGGAACACGGGCAGCAAGGTCAGGGCGACTGTCCCTCCCCCGGGCTCCTGACCCCCACCCCCAGGCGCCACAACACATGGGAGGGTATGCTTAATCTCTTAAATAAACGCCCAGCAGGGGATGGCCCACCTAGGAGTCGGATGGGGCCTGTGTCCCCCGTGTGAAAGGGTGACCCCTCACTCGCACAGAGCACCTTGTGGTCGATGTAGGAGCACGGACGAAACCTCTCAGTCGCTTGTCGAAGTGACCACCGGAGCTCCCAGCAGGACATGGGGCAAGCGTGGACAAGGCAGTCAGGTGCGGGCCAGGCCAGCATGGGAGACGCTCCCTGCAGGCCGACACGCGCCTACCTCACTGCATCTGGCAGCTCCCGAAATAGCACCCATGCTTGGGCTTATTGAGTTCATGTGTTAAAAGCGATTTTAAAAATGAAGGGTCCTTTTTCTTGAAAAGCACCCTTAACACTACCCATACTCCTGCAGACATTACTATGTCTACATCCTGGAATAGGATGAGTTAAGTTTCTGAAACCTCATGACAAAGTCACGACTTACAACGTCGGTGCAGAGCCATTGTCTGTGAGGATGAGTCTGGGATGCTGCTGAATGGTGATGGGAGAGCTGGACGCCGACCCTGAGCTGGCTGACGACACGCCGGGTGGTTGCATCTCGGACAGGCAGTCGGGAGTCGTGTCCACCGGGAGGGGCAGCTGGTGAATGTGGACGTCACCTGTGACCGGGGGGTCCATGATGCCGCAGGTGAGGATGTGGGAGAGGCTGCAGTCGTCACAAGCACACCTGCGGGGAGTGAGGGAATCAGCGCAGGGCCAGCGGGCAGAGCAGTGCCCAGGGGTCCCGCACGCGCTCACCTCCGCCGGTAGTTGCAGTTGGGGCAGTCGGGCACGCTCAGCCGTGACGACAGCACGTGACGCATGGTGTCCGTGAAGCTGTTCTCGCCAGCGACGGCTTTCTTTTTCGTGAACTGGAGAAAATCATGAGACAACAGGTTAATTTTGCAAGACCTGCCCCATGACATGGCTGTATTTTTCGGTGATTCTGATGCTGTGCATGTCCCACTCAGAGACCAACTGCCCGCAGCTTCCTCAGGAGGGCCAGGGCCAGGAAGGGGGGCAGACGTGTGGTGTGCAGCATGGTCAGGGAGAGGCCCGGACAGAGGTCAGGGGTAGTGAGCCCACCAGGCTCCTCAACAGTACACACCCCGTGACGCCCTCACGGGGGACGCCCAGTCCTTGCCCTGGCCCTCCCGTGGGCTGGGGACTCGCTGGGAACCAGGGCACAGAGATAATCACTGCCCCCAGGAGCTTAGATTCTGGACAAAGAGACAGGTGAGAAACCAAACTTCTGGGGCACCCACAAGGTAAGGGAGCCCAGCAGACCTGCTGGAGAGGCAGGGAGGCCCTGGGGCACGCCAGGCCTGAGCACGGTGTGGGAGGCAGTGTGGACGCCGCCATTCGGGCACGGGGTGTCCAGGCCAGCAGGAGCACTGAGTGCCACCCCGAGCCCCCAGGCTGTGCACACAGAGCGGCCGCAGCCCAAGCCCCCAGGCGGTGCAGACACGGTCAGCACGGGCAGGACGGCAGCTGGACGGGCAGCACATGTGGCACTCGCAGGTGGGAGCAAGGCCACCGCAGGGCACGCCGGCCATGCCGGGAGGGCAGGGCTCTGGGGGCCGCTGAGGAGGCAGTGCCTCAACCCCCGCTGGAGCGGGTGTGCCTCTGCGTGTCAGAAAAGGAGCCTGTGGACCAGCTCAGGCACAGGCATGGGCGGTGCCCATCTGACACAGGTCACATGCCGAGTGTGTGGAGTGCAGGTGCCCTGTCCACCTGCGCTGCCCACAGCGGACCACGGGAGGGAGGGGAGCAGAGGCCAAGGGCTGTCACTGTGAGAGCAGCCAGGAGACACCGGCGCAGGCACCGGGCCAAGCAGGCAAGGCACCGGGCCAAGCAGGCAAGTCTCCCGGCGAGGCGACGCCCCAAGACCAGCATGCCAGGCCTGGGAGCGCGGCCGAGGTGGCGGGTGGGGCAGGGAGAGCCTGTGGCACGAAGGGGTGAGCCAGGCGGGCAGCAGCCACGAGACAGCACAGCCCCAGCACACGAGGAACGGACCCAGCCCAGCCCTGGGGCCTCACTGTGTGTCGCCCCTGGAAGGGAATCCGGAGAGACAGCACCCACCCAGGAGCCCGTGGGGACGCGGGGAGGCTGTGGGCCGGGAAAGCCACTCCATAAACGCGGGTGTTCCTGGAGGAGTACAGAAGACGAAGCAGTGGAAAGGAGAACCAGCCTGCAAACAGGTCTGCCGAGCGAGACATGCAACGTGGGCTCCGCAGCCCTCCGCTCTGCGGCGAACAGCTTCACTCCAACAGCGTCCTCCCACCCACACGCACCTGCTCTTCGATGAACCGCCTCTGCTTAAAGAGCTCCCAATCCTCCGTCAGCATGCGCTGCTTGGTCTTCATTGTCATCTACGTGAGATGCAGAGGGGACGCAGAAACAAACAGTCTTAGTGCCAGCAAGAGCTACCAGGACACTTTCGAGGGGAGACTTTTCACAAGACGCGAGACCGCGTGTGGGGACAGGAGGCTCCAACGACAGAAAGGTCACAGGACACCACCTCAGCAGCCCACTGACTCATTCAAAACCATCAGTTTTCATGCACGAAAAACACAGATGAATTCACACCAAAAAGAGAAACTGAGATATCAAAGATGGGCCTGCCAACACGGGGAGGAGACGGTCCCCGTTCGCTGAGTGCCAGGGGGGGCACCAGGGCCGCTGTCTGGCCACGAGCCTTAGCCCGAGACGAACACGTCCCGGAGCCGGACGACGGTGACCATCACAAGACTGAGTGCGGCTGGCACGGCTGCACTGCAGACTCGGAAACGGTGAGGGTGGCCAGGTCTGAGGAGGGCAGACTTGACCACAACAAGTAAGAAACTGAGGGGAGCAGGAATCAGGAAGAGGCTCAAGGCACTGACTTATGTGAAGACGACACGAAATGACTAAGTGATAATTACATAGATGTATTCTTACAAATTATTAAAACTGAAGCACCACCACGGAGAGGACAGAATGGGATACGTAGCTTCCAAATGATTAGAACACTGCGGGGGGGGGGGCATGTCCTATAAGGAAGGAAGCACCCCCCACAGGGGCTGCCCCCCAGCGGGGCTCCCCTCCAGCCAACACAAGGCAGCTGCCCAACTGCCTGCTAACAGCCGATCACATCTTCAAGTCAGACAAAAACGACCAATACACCCTCCAAATGAAACAAGCGTAACTTAACGCAAAACTTCAACTAGTAAGGAAGTAAAGGTAAAAGCAGAAATTACTGGAAAAACTAAGAAGTAAATGTGATCAGTAAACCCAAAAGTTGATTCTCTGAACTTCCTGCCAGGCTGAACAAGGGAAGAAATGAACCACAAAAATGGCGGGATGAGAAAGGACATGGACACATACAAAGGAGATTTTCTACAACAGGAGAAAACGCAAGCAAGTTACGCCTCTTTTAATTAAGAAGAGCTGCAAACAGGTGGCTCATCAGTATCTTGTTGGCCCTGCACAGTGCGCTTTAGAAGATGAGTCAACGAGGTGTCTGACATTCCAAACAATACAGACTTCCAGCAGCTGGGGCATGGGCAGAACTGAGGGGGGGAGGCCGTGGGCACAGCTGGGGGGAGGCGTGGGCACAGCTGGGGGGAGGCCGTGGACACAGCTGGGGAGAGGCCGTGGGCACAGCTGGGGAGAGGCCGTGGGCACAGCTGGGGGGAGGCGTGGGCACAACTGGGGGGAGGCCGTGGGCACAGCTGGGGAGAGGCCATGGGCACAGCTGGGAAGGGAGGCGTGGGCACAGCTGGGAAGGGAGGCGTGGGCACAGCTGGGGGGAGGCCGTGGGCACAGCTGGGGAGAGGCCGTGGGCACAGCTGGGAGGGGAGGTGTGGGCACAGCTGGGGGGAGGCCGTGGGCACAGCTGGGAAGGGAGGCGTGGGCACAGCTGGGGGGAGGCCGTGGGCACAGCTGGGGAGAGGCGTGGGCACAGCTGGGAAGGGAGGCGTGGGCACAGCTAGGAAGGGAGGCCATGGGCACAGCTGGGGGGAGGCCGTGGGCACAGCTGGGGAGAGGCATGGGCACAGCTGGGAAGGGAGCCGTGGGCACAGCTGTGGGGAGGCCATGGGCACAGCTGTGGGGAGGCCGTGGGCACAGCTGTGGGGAGGCCGTGGTCACAGCTGGGGGGAGGCCGTGGGCAGAGCTGGCGCGCCGGGAGCACTGCCTGCTGCCTCCCTGGCCTCCTAAGTGCTCTCTCTGCGGCCTGAAGCCAGAGGGAGGGAACAAACCATCCTGTGGCTGTCAAGGCCCCATTGCTGTCAACTGCCCTGTGAGCATAGCTTACACCCACCCGTGTATCTGAAGGATGTGGATAATTTCCTAGGCAAGTATCAATTTGTAAAACTCACTTAAGAAGCAGAAATCCCCAAACAGGCTCATAAACACAGTGTTTATTGAAAAGGCAGTAAAAAATATTGAGTCCCTGTTCCTCCCCCTGCAACAATGAACCAGGTCCCAAAGCTTTAAGGCGTGATCTATCAGTCTATCCTTTTCCTTCACAGAACAGGAAAGTTGAACTATTCCTGAAAAAAAAAAAAACAAACAGAAAGTTTCTCCATTCATTCTATGAGATTAGCATAACCTTCATACAAAACAAACAGGACCTGAAAGATGAAAACTCAGCAATACCTCAGAATAAAGATACAGTAATAAAGATCCTAAACAAAATATGCAATAATGGGTTAAACAAAAATATATACTCTTGTAGGGTTTAATTCCAGGAATGCAAGAATATTTCAAAATTAGGAAGCCTGTCGCGGAGAGTAGGACACGACTGAGCGACTGAACTGAACTGAACTGAATGTAATTCAACACTAGAACTGGACATGGAAAGCTGAATGGTTCAAAACTGGGAAAGGAGTACGTCAAAGCTGTATATTGTTACCCTGATTATTTAACTTATATGCAGAGTACAACATGTGAAACGCCGGGCTGGATGAAGCACAAGCTGGAATCAAAAATGCCTGGAGAAACATCAATAACCTCAGATACACAGATGACATCACTTTAATGGCAGAAAGCAAAGAGGAACGAAAGAACTTCTTGATGAAGGTGAAAGAGGAGAGTGAAAACGCTGGCTTAACACTCAGCATTCAAAAAACGAAGATCATGGCATCCGGTTCCATCACTTCATAGCAAATAAATGGGGTAAAAGTGGAAACAGTGACAGATTTCATTTTTTGGGGGGGTTGAAAATCACTGCGGACAGTGACTGAAGCCATGAAATTAAAAGACACTTGCTCCTTGGAAGAAAACCTGTGGCCAACCTAGACACCATATTAAAAAGCAGAGACATTACTTTGCCAACAAAGGTCCATCTAGTCACAGCGATGGTTTTTCCAGTGGTCATGTCTGGATGTGAGAGTTGGACCATAAGGAAGGCTGAGCACCAAAGAATTGATGCTTTTGAACTGTGGCGCTGGAGAAGACTCTTCAGAGTCCCTTGGACTACAAGGAGAACCAACCAGTCCATCCTAAAGGAAATCAGTCCTGGGTGTTCATTGGAAGGACTGATGCTGAAGCTGAAACTCCAATACTTTGGCCACCTGATGTGAAGAGCTGACTCATTTGAAAAGACCCTGATGCTGGGAAAGACTGAAGGCAGGAGGAGAAGGGGACGACAGAGGATGAGATGGTTGGATGGTATCTATTTGGAACTGGTCTGCTGTTCCATGTCCAGTTCTAACTGTTGCTTCCTAACTTACATACAGGTTTCTCAAGAAACAGGTGGTCTGGTGGTCTGGTATTCCCATCTCTTTCAGAATTTTCCATAGTTTATTGTGATCCACACAGTCAAAGGCTTTGGCATAATCAATAAAGCAGAAATAGATGGTTTTCTGGAACTCTCTTGCTTTTTCGATGATCCAGGGGATGTTGGCAATTTGATCTCTGGTTCCTCTGCCTTGTCTAAAACCAGCTTGAACATCTGGAAGTTCGCGGTTCACATCCTGTTGAAGCCTGGCTTGGAGAATTTTGAGCATTACTTTGCTAGCGTGTAAGTAGATGAGTGCAATTGTGTGGCAGTTTGAACATTCTTTGGCACTGCCTCTCTTTGGGACTGGAATGACAACTAACCTTTTCCAGTCCTGTGGCCACTGCTGAGTTTTCCAAATTTGCTGGCATATTGAGTGCAGCACTTTCACAGCATCATCTTTCAGGATTTGAAATTGCTCAACTGGAATTCCATCACCTCCGCTAGCTTTGTTCATAGTGATGCTTTCTAAGGCCCACTTGACTTCACATTCCAGGATGTCTGGCTCTAGGTGAGTGATCACACCATCGTGATGATCTGGGTCATGAAGATCTTTTTTGTACAGTTTTCCTGTGTATTGTTGCCACCTCTTCTTAATATCTTCTGCTTCTGTTAGGTCCATACCATTTCTGTCCTTTATTGGGCTTATCTTTGTATGAAATGTTCCCTTGGTATGTCTAATTTTCTTGAAGAGATCTCTTGTCTTTCCCATTCTATTGTTTTCCTCTTATTTCTTTGCACTGATCGCTGAGGAAGGCTTTCTTATCTCTCCTTGCTATTCTTTGGAACTCCGCATTCAAATGGGTGTATCCTTCCTTTTCTCCTTTGCTTTTCACTTCTCTTCTTTTCACAGCTGTTTGTAAGGCCTCCTCAGACAGCCATTTTATTCACAGCAAACACCCTCTTCCAATAACACAAGAGAAGACTCTACACATGGACATCACCAGATGGTCAACACCAAAATCAGAGTGATTATATTCTTTGCAGCCAAAGATGGAGAAGCCCTATACAGTCAGCAAAAACAAGACTGGGAGCTGACTATAGTTCACTCAAATCATGAACTCCTTATTGGCAAATTCAGACTTAAATTGAAGAAAGCAGGGAAAACCATTCAGGTATGACCTAAATCACATTCCTTATGATTATACAGTGGAAGTGAGAAATAGATTTAAGGGACTAGATCTGATACAGTGTCTGATCAACTCTGGATGGAGGTTCGTGACACTGTACAGGAGACACGGATCAAGACCATCCCCAAGAGAAAGAAATGCAGAAAAGCAAAATGGTGTCTGAGGAGGCCTTACAAATAGCTGTGAAAAGAAGAGAAGTGAAAAGCAAAGGAGAAAAGGGAAGACATACCCATAGAGACCTTTAAATATGCTTAATTCTGCTTGTGCGTATCCTGTTAAGGATTTCTACATCGATATTCATTACAGAAATATAGCTTTGGTCTGTAGTTTTCTTGTAGTGTCTTTGGCTTTGGTATCAGACTTATGCTGGCCTCAGAATGAGTTAAGAAGTGTTTCCTCCGTTTTAGTTTTACTCTGGAAAACTCTGAGAAGGGTGGGTATGAATTTTTTAAACGTTTGCTAGAATTCACCTGTGAAGCCACTGGGTCCTGAAATTTTCTTTGTTGGGAAATTTCGATTTCTGACTCAATATCCTTACTGGCTATAGGTTTATTGAGATTCCCCACTTTCTCATGATTTGGGTCTCGCTGGTCCCGCGTTTCTGGAGTTTGTCGATTTCATCCAGGTCACGCACCCTGTTGGCTTGCAGGGTCCTCAGGCTGCCCTGCATCTCCTGCGGGGGTCCGGCCTGGTCAGAGTTGCCCTGGGGATCCTGTAGCCCTCACACCGGACTCCGGGAGTCTGACTACAACCATCCTCAGCACAGGCTTCCCAGTGACGGCCTGTGGACTTCTGCTGCCAGTCTTTCAGCCCCTGGCCCTCCTGCAGATTCGCCAGGAAGCAGCGTCTCTGCCTGCAGGTGTTACAACTGCAGATTCTCACAGGACCAAGAGGGAATCCAAGGCAGAGCCGCCAACATCACCGCCTGGAACCACAGCACACGCTGCTGGGGTGCCGTCGGAACGGACAGGGTGCTGCTGTCCCTGCGCCAGTCTATCGCTCACATGGACCCAGAAGGTTCTCAGGGAACATGCCATGGGGCTTGTGGGGCTCCAGAGCATCCAAATGGAGCTCTGGAGTCCAGAGCACCCTGAGGAGGGGCCCCACCTGAGGGGGGGAGCCTGGCCTCAGACAGCTCAGCCCTGCACTCACTCGCAGCACTGGTGCTGAGAGGCACGGCGGGTCCCCAGACCCCACGCTCCCCCAGCCCAGAGGGCAGGCTCCTCAGAGCAGGTGGCCAGCGTGCCAGGGGCAGGATGTGCTCCTCTCCTCGGCCTGAATCAGCTGCTGTAAGTCTGGATGAGGCTGCCCAGGGAGAGCAGGGGAAGGGCAGCAGCATCTGCGGAAGGCACATCAGTCGAGCGACGTAGGCCAGCCCCGCCCCCACAGAGGCTGAAGCTGAGGGGTCAGGGGTCAGCGGCAAGCACAGCTGGAGAACAAGTGTCACATGAAGAAACCCCAAACCACCAGTGCCCTCAGCGAGAAGCACAGGCCAGTGGGCAGCGCATCGCCAGCACAGAGCAACTCCTGAGGCCACTCCCTAGATGTGCGGGGGCAAGAGGCCAGGCGCCACCGCACAAAATGAGCTGCCCCAGCCGAGCGCGGCTCAGCGGCGCCGAGCTCCCGAAGGCTGCCGGCACCGGCGGGCGGAGCGCCCGACCACGCCGGGGAGGATGGAGAGAACTCTCCCACGTCCTGAAGGAGACAGCCCCTGTGAACAGGACGGTCCCTGAGGCCGCAAGACTCCTGGGACTCGGCGAAACACGGAGAGAGGCTGGAACAAATGGCGACCCGGGAACGCGCCCGTCCCTTTCCGTGTCCCAGCCCCTCGCCTGGCTCAGGCGGCAGCGCTGGGACCGAGGACCACAGCAGACGCCGGGCGGCACTCACGGTCCGAGGCGGACACTGGCCCAGCACACACCTTCAGCAAGAACCAAGGGCGCATCTCCCCCACGGCCTCGGAGGTGCGCCCGGAGCTCCGTCACGGCCTCCCTCAGCCCTCACCCCGTCCCCTCGGGAGAGCTCCGTGTCGAGCGCCCCCCGCGCCCCCCGCCCAGGGGAGGCAGGCAGGCCACTCGGGCCGCCAGCGGCAGCCGGCTCGTGCTGCTGGACAGGCTGGGGCACGGGGGCCCGTGCTCCCGTTCAGACGCGGCAGCGTGGGTGGACAAGGGGCGCTGCGGGTCCGGGCCGTGTGCCCACAGGCTCTGGACGGGAAGTGTCCGTCAACAGCTCCCGAGGGCGGGCGGAGCCTGGGCGGTGGCCGGGCACCCCTCTCGCCCCGCCCCCAGCGTCCGCGGGCACGTGCCCCGGCATGCCCTCGGGGCACCCTCGCGGGCACCCACCTGCTCGTCCACGTAGGCGTCGATCCTCTTCTGGCACTGCAGCCACTCGGCGGCGACGGCGCGCAGCTCCTCCTCGGAGCGCTGGAACCGCTGCAGCAGCGCGCTGTACGTGTCCTCGCAGCAGCCATCGAGCGTCGTGGTCCCCAGCCTGCAGACAGAGGCTTGTGACCGCCCTGCCGGCACCTCTCCCCATGAGGCGGCGGTGCCCCCACCGCACCGCCCCAAGCCTGCTGCCGGTCACACGCAAGACATAGGCAGGCGCCCAGAGCCGAGCCTGGCCGAAAGCAGCAGCTCAGACAAGGAACAGATCCTGAGTGGTGAGGGACGCTGCTCTAAAAAGACTAAACACAACATTTTATAAGAAATACAAATTGTGGGCCAGGCTTTCACATTAAGTACGATTTTTCACATTAAGTATGTTTTTCACATTAAGTATGTTTTTTCAATTCAAAAAAACACAATTACAGTTTCATTTACTATATATCTTGTTAAGAAAGATAGTAAGACAACAAATGAGAGAATTAACAGAAAACAAAAGACAGCCAGGTAAATAGCTGGATTTCTGAAGAGGGCGTGTGGGAGTGCGGGGAAGGGGGCAGGTCATCTCATAAGGCAGGTTATCTTCAGAAACCGTTTGTTTTCCTCATCTCTGAACATGTCAACATCTGAGCCAAAATAATGGTAATAAAGGCCTCCCAACAAGGAATTTCTAAATTCAAACCAACACTTATAACTGCTCAGGAGCACAGGCTGGTGTGCAGGGTTAATAATCAGTGCTGTTTACACAGAAGAACCAGAAGCTGCCCACTAGGGTCAGAGCCGCTACTCCACACAGGGCTTCCCAGACAGACTCTGAGAGACGCCCACCCGCTTACACCCAGATGCACACACACGCACTCACACACTCGTCTGAAATGGAAATGCTCCCATTTAAACATATGTCATGTTTAAAATGCGTGTGTGTGTTGGGGGGGGTGAGGTGTGGACGCTGGAAAAAAGTCTGGAAGCAACACCAAACTGTATACGGTACTACCTCTCCTCATGATTTCCTGTTTTCAGAAGTCTATTTCTGAATTTCAGATTGCAATGACAACCTAATGATTTTATAACTAAAACAAACAATGTGACTGAAAAACGAGCAGGGTTCCACGGGTGCAGAGCCCTCTCCCTGCTGGCGATCACTGTGTGGAGACGCACACTGCGCGGACAGGGTCCTGTGTGCTGCAGCGTCTGTATGGGTCCCGTGCGCCAGAGGGAGACGCAGAAGCCCATGTCACTGACAAGCTGTGCAACAAACGGCGGGGCTGGGAGCCCGCCGGGGCCACTGCGGCCCTGTGACTCCAGGGCTCACCCCCAGGACTGCCCCCCTAGGGCTGTGCCTGGCCCCAGGACACACCGCTCTTCAGCACCCTGACCCCCAGGCCTCGCTGAGGCGGTTCCGGGCTCTGCAGAGCACACGAGCACACGGGCACCCAGGGGAGAGCATGGCAGCCCACAAGACAGGCCTCTGCAGCCAGGCCGTCACCGACCTGCCTCCCACGTGGGGCTGCCCTGCCTCTCCTGCACCGCCTGAGGCCCAAGGCGCTCTCCTGCACTCCGCTGCAGACTTGCTCAGAGCCAGGGGAGGGCACAGCAGCTGCGGGGTTAGGGGGTGGTCCTGGACTTCTTGAGGGCGCGGGGGGCACTCAGAGCACGACCGGTAGGCACAGGCTGGAGTGCAGACAGGAACAGGAAGCCCCCCGACGGCAGAGAGTGTCCTCAGGGTCAAACAGCATCGATGGTCCAGCAAACAGGTCATCTCAACATTCACTCTGCAAACACAACCACCCCACACAATGGGCGGCGGCATCTGTGAACACTGTCTACGTGAGACAGTACGTGGTGGTGAGTGAGAAGGAAAATGACATAAATCACTGTGGGTAAGTTTATTTACTTATAAGCCTAATTAAACATTCCCTTAATGATTAAAATAAACACCAAGTCGGGCCACAGCTACAGAAATCACCACAAGCTAAGAAGCTGCAGCAGGTTCCTGGCCCCCTGAGGGACAGCAAAGTCTGGCGGAGTGGCTGCTCCACCGCCAACTGTGGCCACACAGACGGGCCAGCTGGGCCCTGAGGGCGTGCGCGCGCAGCACCCAGCCTGGCGGCCCTGCGGGACCCACAGTGCCGGCTCCTCAACAGGCCGACTGCAAGGGGAAGCGGGCAGGGTAGGGCCTGCAGATGAGAGCACCTCAAAAGGAACGGAGGTCAGCATGTAATGGTGACAGAGTCTATCTGGGGCAACAAGGAAGTTTTGGAAATACTGGTGGTGGTGGTCCAGTGATTATTAAAAATGTAATTATTGTTGCTGAATCACACACTTTAAACCAGTGAATTAATATGGTTTGTGAATTAGACCTCAATAAATCTGTGAAAGTGCTGCACTCAGTATGCCAGCAGATTTGGAAAACTCAGCAGTGGCCACAGGACTGGAAGAGGTCAGTCTTCATTCCAATCCCAAAGAAAGGCAATGCCAAAGAATGCTCAAACTACCGGACAATTGCACTCATCTCACACGCTAGTAAAGTCATGCTCAAAATTCTCCAAGCCAGGCTTCAGCAGTATGTAAACCGTGAACTCCCAGATGTTCAAGCAGGTTTTAGAAAAGGCAGAGGCACCAGAGATCAAATTGCCAACATCCGCTGGATCATGGAGAAAGCAAGAGAGTTTCAGAAAAACATCTATTTCTGCTTCATTGACTATGCCAAAGCCTTTGACTGTGTCGATCACAATAAACTGTGGAACATTCTGAAAGAGATGGGAATCCCAGACCACCTGACCTGCCTCTTGAGAAGCCTGTATGCAGGTCAGGAAGCAACTGTTAGAACTGGACATGGAACAACAGACTGGTTCCAAATAGGAAAAGGTGTACGTCAAGGTTGTATATTGTCACCTTGCTTATTTAACTTCTATGCAGAGTACATCATGAGGAACGCTGGGCTGGAAGAAGCACAAGCTGGAATCAAGATTGCTGGGAGAAATATCAATAACCTCAGATATGCAGATGACACTACCCTTATGGCAGAAAGTGAAGAGGAACTCAAAAGCCTCTTGATGAAAGTGAAAGAGGAGAGTGAAAAGGTTGGCTTGAAGCTCAACATTCAGAACACGAAGATCATGGCATCTGGTCCCATCCCTTCATGGGAAATAGATGGAAAAACAGTGGAAACAGTGTCAGACTTTGTTTTTTTGGGCTCCAAAATCACTGCAGATGCTGACTGCAGCCATGAAATTAAAAGACGCTTGCTCCTTGGAAGGAAAGTTATGACCAACCTTGATAGTATATTAAAAAGCAGAGACATTACTTTGCCAACCAAGGTCCATCTAGTCAAGGCAATGGTTTTTCCCGAGGTCATGTATGGATGTGAGAGTTGGACTGTGAAGAAGGCTGATCGCCGAAGAATCGATGCTTTTGAACTGTGGTGTTGGAGAAGACTCTTGAGAGTCCCTTATACTGCAAGGAGATCCAACCAGTCCATTCTAAAGGAGATCAATCCTGGATGTTCATTGGAGGGACTGATGCTAAAGCTGAAACTGCAATACTTTGGCCACCTCATGCGACGAGTTGACTCACTGGAAAAGACTCTGATGCTGGGAAAGGTTGGGGGCGGGAGGAGAAGGGGACGACGGAGAATGAGATGGCTGGATGGCATCACCGACTCTGTGGACATGAGTTTGAGTGTACTCTGGGAGTTGGTGATGGACAGGGAGGCCTGGCGTGCTGTGATTCATGGGGTCGCGGAGAGTCGGACACAACTGAGCGACTGAACTGAACTGAACTGAAAGCTCTTAAAAAACACAGACACAAGGACTTCCCTGATGGCAGAGTGGTCAAGAGTCCACCTGCCGACGCAAGTGGCATGGGCTCGGTGCCGAGCCCGGGAAGATCCCACACGCTGCGGAGCAACTGAGCCCGCGCACCAACACTCCTGGGCCTGTGCTGGGCAACGAGACGCCCTCTCAACAGGAAGCCTGCATGCTGCAGCGAAGAGCTGTCCCTGCTCACCCCAGCCAGAGAAAAGCCCGAGTGGCAAGAAGACCCAGTGCAGTCAGAAATAAATGAATAAATTAGAAAAGCAAACCAAACCACGGAGACACAGAACCTTCCTAAGCCAGTTTCTTTAAATGAGTGAACTTGTTCAAAATCATTTGTATTAAAAAAAAAAAAAACAGAGCAAATCAAAAAGCCGGCAAGACTATGGAAATGCACGAGTAGTGAGGAATAAACACGGGGGCTTCTCTCCTCCCCATCGTCAGAGTGAGGGATCCTGAGTGTGGTGCGGGGACTCCACGCTCAGCACACCTGATGGAGCTCCAAGTCGCGCTGCAGCAGGAAGCCCGAGGCAGAGGGCATGCCTGAGAGACCTGCCAGGCAACCAGTCCCCTCCTGCGCCCCTGGCCCCATCAGCCCGCCTCCCTCCCCATGCAAGTGCCAGAGGGGACCACCCCACGGCCACCTAGCAGAACCCGAGTCCTGTCAAGTAATACAGCTTGTACTGCAGCTTTCCTTTATTCAGGAGAAATCTGTGATGTTAACTCTTGGTCGCATTAATCCTGGGTTTGTTACACTAAGTTTAACTGTATTGCTCATCGGGTTTTGAGCTTTCTCCCCAAGCTGCATTCTCCTCTGAGCCCTGCAGTGTCCTGGCAGGAACTGCCGCAGCCGAGGTGTCCAGGCGCACTGCTGCTGCGCCCCAGGGACAGGACGTGCGCGGGGGGGGGGGGGGGCACCTACCTGATCTGTGCCAGCAGGGCGGGCAGGCTGCCCTGGAGCAGCGGCTCTGAGAAGACCAGGTCTGCAAAGAGGTGCTTGTTGTGCAGCTCCCACGTCACCCGGAACCTCTTCAGGTGCTCGTTTTCCTAGTCAGTGAAACAGACACGAGAAGACACGCCGAATGAAAGACTGGAAAACTGGCGGAGCGCGCTCTCCCTGACCCCCCACAAGCCACGCCCTCTACGCAGGCCCAGAACACCGTGCTCCGAGGGGCGGCGAGTCCCTGGACCTGCAGCCTCCTCCTGACTGACTCAGCAAGACATACACAGCTGAGGGCGCAGGAGACAGAGCTCAGCGCACAGCCAATGGCCTCTCTCACAACGGGGCCTTCAAGCGGGGAGAAACGAGAGAGCCCCCCCGGTCAAACGACTTAACTGCGTACCCACCCTCTGGCACCCAGGGACGATCACGTCGAGCCTGTCCAAAAGCCTGAGGTGAGTCTGACAGACCGAGAACTCCGCGCTGGCAACCTCATGGGGAGGTCAGCTCTTCCTCTCCCTGATGAACGTGGCCACCTCCTCCATTACTCTCCACAACCACTTTACACACTCAACACCCTTCCAGCCATCAGAGCGAGTGACCTCTAGAGAGAACAGGGGCCTGGGGCTCCGTTCATGCGCACCCACTCTGGCTGCAACCACACGTGTGTGAACTCACATGTCAGCCACACACACACTCCCTGCAGCGTGTCACCTCGCACCTGGGGAAACAGTCCTCCTCTGAGAGACCGACAGCCTCCACAGACTTCAGGGAGCATGGCACTCCCGTCCCCGCTGGAGCAGTGCCTCACTTCACCCGCACTGGTCTGTTCCCACTCAACTGTTTAGCGCAGCCGAGAGGAAAGGCTGACACCGGGGGACATTGGGACACAATCTACCTGTGGACACCCCAGTGCTCTGTGCCCTCACCAGCAGGGGACGGAGGGGCTGAGAGAGCAAGTGAAGGGGAACCGCGCCCGTTCCTGAACCCACACACACCTGCAGAGTGATGCTGAGCGCACGAGGGCCTGCTCCACTCGCGCACACAGGCAAGCACACACGCTCTGCGAGTCGGGGCCTGCGTGTGCACTCTGGAGCCACAAAGAGCCTCGGCAGGGGCCCTGGAACCCTCCCCTCTGCCCGCGTCTCTGCTGCCAGCTCTCATGGCAGGTTTTACCAAAACACTGCACACCAGCTTCTCGTGCAGTGCCTCTCAGGGCCGTTCCCGCGCTGGAGAGCTGGGCGGGGCGAAGACCAGGACCTGGGAACCGAGACGCTGGGCCCATGGCCGGGCCTGAGCCGGAATCAGGCCCACTGCGTGAAAACGTGCTCGTCGTGAGCACAGAGCCACAGATGACGTGTGGACAGCACGCACACACTCCACAGAGGCCCCTCCGCACAGAACTGCGCCAGTTCGGACACAGAGACAACGCAGGGGGCTGCAGCTGGCCAGGGCTCCCAGGGGGCAGAGCAGTGGCCCATGCCCAGGTTACAACCTGTCCCCGTAACAGAGAACACAGAGCGAAGGCAGAAGCCGGACGAGCGAGGGTCCCAGGAAGGGGTCCCAGAGCCGCGGGCGAGCCTGGCCTGCTGCACGTCTTTGGGAAGAGGGGACGGTCCCTGCCTGCTGGGCTAAGCGCAGCCCTGAGTCACGCTGGCAGGGACGGGACCAGAGCTCTGGGTTGGGCACGTCAGCTAAAGGTGACCAAAGGTGAGGACTGCTGTAGGAAGATGCTGGCATTTTTTGAGATCTGAAATTACACTTCCAGACGAGGCATGTGAGAGAACAGCAGAGCCCACACTCATTTCACAACCTCAGATCAACCTGCAGCAACACACACCAGTGAGCAGCACATCCCGCAGCCCCACAGGAACCCTGACCTCGGGGCGGCGGCGCCCCATTCCCATGCCAGGCAAGCTGCCCGGGCCCGGGGGCAGGGCCTGCGGGGGTGCGCCGTCACAGCTGCTGCAGAGGCTGCGCGTGGCACGGGGGCGGCAGCAGAGGCTCAGCGCGGCTGCTCCCAGAGGCTGCAGGAAAGCTCCCGGCCGACCTGGGCCTGGCCCCCCCACCCAAACACTCCCAGCTGTCACTTCCCGCAGAGAGTGTGGGGTTGGGGAGGGCAAGTGTGTGCGAGAGCCGGAGAAACGGCAGGCTGCGCAAGACCCCGCTGTCCTTGGGAAGGAGACAGGGCTCCCGCCCGTTCCAGCTCTGGGAGGAACAGAGGCCTCGTTTCAGTCCCAGTTTTGCTTCAACATTCACAATAATGAGAAAGCCCGTGACCTGTCCCAGAAAAGTCACACTGCAGATGCCCTCTGCCTCCTGACGCGGTCCACGTGCTATGCAGCTCCGGGCCCGCAGAGGGCGCTGCCCCTGGAGAGGCAGGGCGGCGAGCAGAGAAGGAGCAGGCAGGGTGCACGGCCAGGGGACTCAGGGAGGAGGACCCTCTTGCGGCCAACCACAAAACCTGAGCTTTCAAGCAAAACTTAGAACTCTGGAAAACTGACACTTGGCACTGCTCGAAGCTTCTCCACATTGAAAGGCCCTTCTGAAGAGGATCACAATGACGGCAGCAGAGATGATTTTCTATACTGAGGACCGTGCTGCTTAACTTGACATTGAAGATCACCAGGCGGATCGGTGCAACTCACTCAGTGAAGCAAGGATCCCCAAACGATCAAGATCTGATGTTCAAAATGCACCTGAAGGGTGAGCAACCCCAACAGACTATGATGAGCAGAGTCCACTCGGTTTGGTGACAGGTTCAGGCCCACCTTGCAGCCAACCGCCAAGAAGTACTTGGGCTCTGGCAGACTGCCTCAAAGAAGAATGCCCACAATGGACTGAGAAGCCTAAGAAAATATTCCTCCCCTCCCCGAGCCAATACCTGTGTGAGGGCCCATTTGCTTGAAAACTTCAACCAAAACAAGCTGACAGGCTGAGCACAGAGGCGCGTGCTCCATTAAGCCAGACACCGAGGAGCTCCACACAGCCCGCACCCGCAGCACCGGATGTGGCGCCTGCTCCTCTCACAGCAGCGCGGCCCTCGAGGCTCTCAGGACTCACTCCCCTGCAGGAGTGGCAGCGCTCTACTGGAACGAGGCTCGAGGCGGCCCCTGAACCCCGGAAACCACCCGCAGGACTGGCTCATTATCTGTCGAGGCCCATCAACTTTAGAGTCACACAAAGACCCTTACGGTGAAAATCTTCGGAGCCACCCGTTTTGAAACTAACTGTATTTGTTTCAAAATACAGTTTTACCACTAAGAAAGCAGCGTCACTTAATAACAAAACGTGAGCGATGAGGACCACCTCCAGAGACCGTTAGCAAATCAAGAAAGCAAAGAGGGCCTGTTTCTCCTTCCCAGCCGGCAGGCGTGCCAAGGCCATCACGGCCAGGTCCTGAGAGGTGCGTCTCCACCTCCTCCTCCTGCAGTCCCTGAGGTCACGGCCTTGCTGAGGCGGTCAGAGGCCCAGGGGGAGCAGGCCTGTCTGTCTCCTTCACCAGAACTGGAAGACGCCCACTGGGGCAGCATCCCCCAATCACGAACCCCCGGCCCGCCCCGGCACGGCCTCCAGTGCACAGTACAGCACCCCGCCCCAGGGAGGCGCGCCCGTCATCGCGGACGGTCTCCCCCCCTCACACTGGGCCCACGCTGCCCCCGGGCCCAACGCACCCACACGGTGCTCCTGCTTCTGGGCAGCAGCCAAGTCCCAAGGGACAGGAAGAGGGGAGCAGCCCCTGTGCCCCACACGCCGCCCAAGGAGGGGGAAGCAGCCCCCCGTGCCCCGCACGTTGCCCGAGGAAGGGAAGCAGCCCCTGTACCCCACATGTCGCCCAAGCAGGGGATGGCTTGATGGGCTGCAGCCCCCCGCGGACGTGGCGCCTCACCAGCGTGCCGAGGAAGCTGCTGATGGTGCGTGCCGCCTGGCACAGGGCGCCGTACTCCTCCAGGAGGAGGGAGATGAACTGGTGCGCCTGCGGCGGGCCCTGCAGGCTGGACGGCGGCTTCACTCTGGACGCGGCCGACAGCTGCCGCAGAAGCCGGACCTTCATCTCCAGCACGTACTCCCGCGCCTGCTGCTCCAGCCGCTGGTACAGCTGGTAGGGGTCCCGCTCGCAGAGCCTGCATGGGAGAGAGGCACACTCACTGCAGGGCCTGCTCAGTCACCCCCTGACGGGCGGGGCGCCCCGAGCTCATCGGGCAGGCGACAGTGAGACTGGCCTCCGCTGAGCACCCCTGCCAACCTGAGGTGACCCCGTTCAGATGGGAGAGGGGTGGGGGTCGCTGCCTGCAAACCGCCAGCAGGGGGCGGACTGTGCACAGGGGAGCTGGGCTGGGACACCAGGAGACCCAAGCGCCGTCTGCCAACAGTCTGGGCTGCCAGGTGAGGGGGAGCAACCCCAGAGGAGCTGCTGGGCCGGGCGGCTCATCCTTCTTCCTTCCTAGAGGCTCAGTCGACAGTCCAAACGGGCTGGTGCTGTTCTCACCATCAGAGGAGTCTTAAGAGACAGGGCGTCTCTTTCAAGTTATCCCACCAAAAACTAAGTGATGAGACAAAGCGTGTCAGCTGAAGACCAGGGACGACAAATCAGCACACGCTCCCCATCAGGCCACAACAGCGAGTACCCGCTTCACAAGTTTCCTTCCTAGCGTGGAGACTGCCAACTTCTATAAACTTGTTCTACACTAACTGGCAGGACTGTGCTTAAAGAAACCACTGGCTTTCACTGTGCACTTCTCAGGAGCCTCCAGATGGAAACCGATGATGCCAAAGCAGCAACCACGGGCTCCACGTACAGCCCGTCACCAGGAGGACCACGGGAGCTCAGCACACAAGAGTGAAACCGAGAGAAACACGGCTCCTGGATTTGGACCATGGCTCCTCTCCCCTCTGGGCACCATGCTGGGCAAGAGAGAGAAGTTGTCACCTGCTTCACTTGTGCTACCAGGCAGCTCAGTGGGTAAAGAATCTGCCTGCAGTGAAGGAGACACAAGAGACGCAGGTTCGATCCCGATGTCAGGGAGATCCCGTGGAGAAGGGAACGGCAACCCACTTCAGGATTCCCGCCTGGAAAACTACATGGTCAGAGGAGCCTGACAGGCTACAGCGCATGGAGTTGCAAAGAGCTGGACACGACTGAGTGACTGAGCACCTTTCATGTTTAAATCACATCACACCACCTCGGTTGTAAACGACAAGAGCCAAGTAAAAACAGAACCCTGTAGCCTTATTAAAACCGTGGCCAGAGAAACAAGAAGAACTGAGGAATTCCCACTGTGGTTAGTTCAATTCAGATCGACGCATTAGTTTTCAAATGTAGCATAACAAGCATAATTTTAATTACCAGTACAGAGACTGCTTTCTGAAACAATGCATTTCATCTCTTAAAGGAGGATCACAGAAAACTCAAATGACACAGGGACAACAGACCTCAGAAGGGGACCGAATGCCTCCTCCTTGGCTCCCTTTGCCTGGTGGAAGTGGACATGTGCTGTATTTCATTTCTTTGTCCATTTCTGTATCTTACAAATTCAACCTTGACCACGTGGTCCTCTGGTGAACAGACTCTGTCAAAGGCCTCTGACCAAGGCAGGAGGACGGACGCTCTGGCAGCTCTCCCAGCCGCACACCCGACAAACACTGGCCCCGGCAGCGGGGCCGCAGGCACAGCACGACCCCAGGGAGCGGTTAACACGACACAAAGGAGGGAGGCCAAGGGGAGAGGGGAGGCCCCGGAGGTCGGGTCTGATGGTCTCTCTGAGGCAGTGACTCTGAAGTCTCACTGGAGGGCTGCTGCTAAGTCACTAAGTCGTGTCTGACTCTCTGTGACCCAGTGGACTGTAGCCTGCCAGACTCCTCTGCCCGTGGCATTCTCCAGGCACGAATACTGGAGTGGGTTGCCATTCCCTTCTCCAGGGGCTCTTCTTGACCCAGGGATCAAACCCGCATTTCCTGCACTGGCAGGCAGACTCTTTACTACCGAGCCTCCAGGGAAGCCCAACGGGAAGGAAAGAAGGGAGAAAAGAAATCTGAGTGAGGAAAACACTCCAGACAGAGTGAAAAGCAGAAAGCAGCACCATCCGTGGCAGCAGCATGAGAACCGGTGTGGCTGGAGCGTGCTGGTGGGGTGTGAGCACAGGGCTGGGGAGCCAGGGCGGCGTGCTGGATGCGGAGGGCCACGGGAGGGGCAGGGGGAGTCACTGTCAGCTGCACGAGCCCCAGAAATGGGCTCTGCAGACACCCACCCTGGCGTTTGTACTGTTGTTTGAAACAACAAAAAAGCGTCCTCTAGACATGGAGACCACAAAAAACACAGTGTATACAAAACATGTGAAAACCGTGAGACACACACAGACCTCAAACAGGCTGGGACTTCTGCGTTCTCCACACCATGACCCATCACCAGGCCACTGCTGTTTCCCAGATCCCAGCCACTCCCACAGCACCTTCACAGCCTCTGCCACGACGCCCCGCCTGCACTATTATCTGCTGAGCGTTTCGACTGTCTTCTGTTTCACTTAGGTCTCTTCCCAAGCATCCATAGCTGTGAGGTTATGAACCTGACATGCAGGTTACACATATTTTCCTAATATTCACCAGGAAACCTAACTGCTAAATAAGGCACATACTGCCTAGAACCATCTCAGGTACAACAAATCACTAACTAGTTACTACTGCCCACGGCCAGTCACCACTCGTACCTCCAGAATGCACAGTTAGCAGGAGGTTACAGAACCTCAGACACTGCAATCAAACCAGGAGAAAAAGACAAAAATAAGCATCACTTAATTCACTGCTTTTATTTGGAATGCCTCTAAAAAAGAAAAAAGATGGTACAAACTATGGTGGCAGCTCAGTCGCTAAAATAGGTCATCTCTGATTCTTTGTGACCCCATGGACTGTAGCTTACCAGGCTCCTCTGTCTGTGGCAAGAACTTCCCAGGCCAGAACACGCGAGTGGGTTGCCATTTCCTCCTCCCGGGGACCTTCCTCACCCAGAGATCGAAACTACGTCTCCTGCACTGGCAGGGGGATTCTTTACCATCTGAGTCAGGGCTTCCCTGGTGGCTCAGCTGGTAAAGAATCTGCCTGCAAAGCAGCAGACCAAGGTTCAACCCCTGGGTGGGGAAGATCCCCTGGAGAAGGGAACCCACTCCAGTATTCTGGCCTGGAGAATTCCTTGGACTGTATGGTCCATGGGGTCGCAAAGAGTTAGACACGACTGGGCGACTTTCACTTCACTTCACCCAGAAGTGTAAAAACTAATAAGAATAAATTCTGCACCGTCACTGCACGAGGTCCCAGCCACACCCTGAGCTCCTCGCAGCGAGAAACCCCATACCAACAGGCCAGCAGCTGGCTCCCCAGGCACCACGTGACCCCTCAGAGCCTAGAGTCCCTCACCTCCTCAGGGGCGTGACTGCCTCTCCTCCATGAGGCAACAAAGCAGCAGGGCCCAGAAACACCCCCCGCCACCCCGGGGCCAGCCAGGGCACCCAAACGGACGGCTACTGTCGACCTCAACGCCGAGGACTGACGGGAACACGTCCGTTCACCTTCAGCCCTTAGGCAATCAGTGTCCAGCAGGATCGGAACCGGAGCCTTGACCCGGCCTGTCTGCTGCCGCCGCGCGCCTGAAACCAACCCAGAGGGCCCACCGAGCATCAGGGAATCCAGCGGGGCTGGGCTGGGCGAGGCGTACCTGTCCACCAGCTCCTTCACCCCCGCCCTGTCGGGCACCAGGGACTGGTCCTGGTCGTCCGCGAGCGGGGTGCCCGCCTGCCGGTAGATGCAGCGGACGGTGTAGCGCACCTCCGACCAGTAGTTCTGCAGCTGCTGGGGCTCCCGCTCCGCCTCCACCGAAATCTCCCTGGGGACGCAGGCACCGGAGCAGAGTCAGTGGGCCGAGGGGCCGGCCGGCCCGAGACAGCCCCCGGCCTGCTCTCTTCCCTGTCCTCCAGCAGCGGCAGCCCCCCTAGACCCCATGTGTGTGGAGCCCCGGGCCCGAACCCTTGCTGATCCGGGGGCCCCGCCCTCCCAGCAGTCCTCAGGGGGGAGCAGGGGGGGCCCGGGCGGTACCTGCGCTCGCTGCAGGCCTCGCAGGCGCATGTGGGGTCCGCGGGGGCAGCCACGGGCATCGGCTGAGCGCCCAGGGGGAGCCGCCCGCCACTGCCAGCCTCCGTCTGCGAGCCGAGTGGGGTGTGGAGAAGGAAGTCTTGACCCTGCTTCAGAGAGAGCGGAACAGACGCATCACGTTAAATATTTGTGGCCCAATTAGCCACGAACTGTTCAGGAAAATGCCTTTTAGAAAAAATGTAAAACCTGCACGTTAAAAAGAAAACATTTCAGCTGACAACGCGTAGGAAACTTTTCTCTCTTGACATTCGAGAATTTCACCCGGGACCAATTACATTTTTAACCTTCTGACAGTCACATCATAACCACGCAAGGACAGTCTTTTAAAAAGAGCAAGCAATTCCCAAACCAGGGCTCTCTGAGGACCTAAAGGAGTAGGATGCGGAGACAGGTGGGAGGAGAGTCAAGAGTGAGGGGCGTGTGTATACCGACGGCTGAGCCAAGTTGACGCAGGGCAGAAACCAACACAATACTGGAAAGTTATTACCCTTCCACAAAAAAGAAAAAGGAGAGCAGCTCCACCCCAGCGCCCTGAATGCCACCACCATCCTGGGGGACGCCGCCCCCAACTGATACCCCCGTCACCTGAGACGGTGCTCAGTAGACCCCCAGCGGCTACTCTCTGAGTCTGCCCCATGGAACCGAGCGGGAAGCAGGCTCCAACCTGAACCCCCAGCCTGGCCAGCACAGAGACCACAGCCCCGGGCCTGCCGCACAGACCCCCCACCCCACACCTCATTCTGCCTCAGAACGCGGTCCCAGGACCCAAGCAGCTGCCACCCTGTCCCTCCAGGATGGGGCCTGGACTCCAGTCTGAGGGCTGTGGGCACCCACATGTGGCAGGAAAAGTGCATGCACGCTCTCCCCCAGGGCCGGCCGGCCGGTGGCCAGCTCCACCCAGCACCCCGGCCGCAATCAGGGCCCCCACGGGAGGGGCTGCGGACCGGAGGACCGCATTGTCCTGCCCCTGCCCCCGCGGGCCGAGTGGAGTCTCCAGACGAGCCCTGCTGGCACCCAGTGCAAGAAAACCCCCCACGTGTGGGGGCGGGAGCAGGGAGCCACCCCCGAGCTGAGGCAGGGCTTGCAGTCACGAAGGAACCCCCGAGAAAGCTCTTGCTGCGTGAGAGACCCTGGGATGACTCTAGAGGCAGAGTGGGGACAGGGCGTCACATTCCCCAGCAGGCAGGCCAGTGCCAGATCTCAACTCAGTCCAGGAAAACCGCAACCTCCTACGAGCAAGAGCCGTCTGCTGCGGGCCCATGAGGACACCGCGGCCCCAGAGAACACAGTGAGACTGCGAGCAACAGGAACAGCAGGGGCGACAAGGACGCGGGACAGGCAGCCCTGCCCCGCCCCCCGACCTGCCCTGGTGACCCTGGCGACCCAGGGGAGAAGCCCTGAGCCAGATGAGGCACGTGGGACCTTTTGTGGATGGGACCCGAATACCTGAAGACAAGACAATCCCGCCCTGAAGAAGCCAGGAAGGGCGATGGGCTGGGCCGGGCGGGCAGCCACAGCAGGTGGGCGGCCATGATGGGGGTGGCAGCCATGCCCGCGCACACACCCACATCCACTACGGGGCCCACCCGGCTGAGCCCACTGCCGCCACCTGGGCCTCAACACTGCGGTGCCACGACCAAGCTCACACACCAGGGACTCGTCCTCTGAGCCGCAGCAGGTGGTGTTTAAGACTCGGGTGAGGTCGGGCGGATCCCCTGCAGAGTGCCCCGCCACTACCAGCACAGGCGAACATTCTGCAGTCCGCCCAGCCTTCAAGGGTTCCCCGGACAGAGGTCTGCTTCTGCGTGACTGCACTGGTCCCTGCACACAGAGCGTGACCTGCCGAGCCTGTGACGGCTATGACAGAACAAGTCCATCAGCCACGCCTCAGCAGAGATGCCTACTTGGGGGCGGCAGTGGGGGTTAAACCAGCTCTCAGCTCCAAACCCGATGCTCTCTGCCCTGCGACCACCGCTCCTCTGCCATGCCCCTCTCCTGGGCCCGGCGAGCCCGCCAGCCGCAGCCCCCAGCGGCCCCCACTCCAGGTGTGCCCTTGGGCCCACCACCCACCTGCAGGGCTGCCCCCGCGCACCAGGCGGCACCCCCGCAGCGCCCTCTCGGGGTCTGCGCATCAGCCTCCTGTCGCTGGCTCCTCACGTTCAAGTGGGCCTGTCCACACCAGCGGAGCGCTGCCCGCCCTAATCCCGGTCACTGTGGCTAACCGCTGACCTGGCAAACTGCTACCTGTCTTCCCTGCTGGCCACTGCACACGAGCACCAGTGACACTGCTGGGTACCTGGGGCAGACTCGGCCAAGATCCTGGGAAGTAACACTTCCCGCTGACGAGGGAGGAATCGAGGGCTCGGGGACCACACAGTGAGCCCGTAAATGCGCCGCCACAGCGTGTGCATCTCAGAGTACCTTCAGTCACTATGCTCGGCCCAAGTCCCAAGCAGCTTAAAAGACCCAGCACTTCAACCACATAAGACGTACAACGTCCACAACCAGCAACAGTCACAAGGCAGGAAAATATGACCCGTGACCAGGAGGGTCTGAACCGCGGGGTCAGCAGGACAGGCCCCCTGTGCATTTTCCACCTGGGTCGTTTGGCTTCTTGCTGAGTTATACAGAGCGCTTGATGTATTTTGGGTATTATCCCCTTATCAGATGTGTGGCTTGTTATTCCACTCTGCAGATTTTTTCACTTTCTTGATGGTTTCTTTTGCTATGCAGAAGCTCTTTATGTGGCCCCAGCTGTTTACTTTTTATTTTGTTGCTTATGCTTTAGATGTCAAATCCAAATCCTCTTCTGAGACCACATCAAGGAGGCTTATTTCCTAGGAGTTTCAAACTTTCGGATCTTCTACTAAAGTCTGCGACCCATTCTGAGTTGATGTTTCTGAGTGGTGTCAGACATGGGCCAAGTTTCATACTTTCTCGTGTGAATATCCAACTGTCCCAGAACAATGTATTGAAAAGACTGTCTTTTGTCCACAGTCCAGCAAAATTACTGATGAACAAATCACAGTAGCACACTAACTCATATGTGAACTGCAGTGTGTGGAGCGTGAAAGAATCATCAGCGTGAAGGGAGACTGCAGCCGCCCAGACGGCACGAGGGTGCATGTAAACGAGGGCAGCACACACACACGCCACTGTCACACGGGCCAAACACAGGTGAGAACAAGGGGGTGATGAATGCGAGAGGACCGCGGCTACGTCAGAAGGGGAGGGGAAAAAAGACGGGCAGGGAGGCGCACGACGGTCTGATTTCCAGTGCTGACCGGGGCTTATTATCCCTCACGACCTGTATACTGTATACACAGTCACACATACATCAAATATTACACAGCAACAAAAAGGCTGTCAATGAAAGGCAAACCCTCACCAACTCCCAGCTCCTCTCTTCACTGCTTCATGTCCCTCCCGAGGCCCCCCCTCAGCCTCACCTCCCTTCCGGGTCCGCCCTCTCCGCCCCGCACAGTGAAGCACCTGAAGCATCAGCCCCCTCACCCCTTTTCAAATCGGACTCATTCCTGGCGGCGCTGGGTCTTCTCTAGTCTGCTGGGAGGGGCTACTTTCTCTGTGGTGCACAGGCTTCCCATTTCCGGGGGCTTCTCTTGTTGGGAGCACAGGCTCAGCAGCTGTGGCGCACGGGCTTAGCTGCTCCATGGCATGTGGGATCTTCCCGAATGAGGGACTGAACCTGTGTTTCCTGCACGTGAAGGCAGATTCTTTACCACTGAGCCACCAGGGAAGCCCCTGAAATTGCAAATCTTGAAAATAAAATCAGGGATTCCACTTGACAGAAGTGAAGTCAAAAGATCTGTCTGACCTACAGGCAGATGGTTGGGGCAGGTCTAACAATGTCCAGTTAACAACTTAAAAATATATGTCAGTTACATCTATACCAATAAAGTTAAAGAAAACTGTAAAAAAAAAAAAAATCACTGAAATAGCATAAATAAAAGCCAAGTAACTCTGAGTAAATTTTTTTTAAAGCTACAAAGGCAAAAAAAAAAAAAAAGCAAGCTACAAAGGCATAACACAGAGAAACATGAAACATTTATAAGCGACGAAAGAGTTCATACTTATGGGATCAGAAAACTTAATATTAGAAAAAAGTTAATTCTCCTCCTCCCAACGTACAGTCAGTACCATCCTGGTCAAATCTCAACAGGGTTCTCCTCCTGTCTGCATGTGTGTGTGTGGCAATGACAAGATAATCTTCAATTACACAGAAATGGAAAGAACCAAGAATGACCAAGGCAGATTTGACGAGCAAAAGGTAGGAGGCCATTCTTTGTGAACACACGCATTGCAGAGCCACGGTCACCACAACACCCACAGCACAGCGGACTCAGGGGCCTGCTCTTCACCACGATGCACATACTTAGAAAGGCCAGCGCCACTTACAAGTGTCCGTGACACTGCCAAGTCAGTAACTGAATTAAATCTCAACCCTTAAGCACGTCTTCTGAATATTCAATGTGATGAAACAGGAGGTCTGCATAGAGCGCTTCTGCAATGCTCCGAAGGACATAGCCGTACACCAAATGAGCCTCTGTCCCAGAAACATCAACCTGACCTGACAGAGTGCCTGACTGACCCATCTGTGCATATTCAGACTTGGATACCATAAGACAGTTTCTCAAAAATCAATGAAATAAGCCTGTCTCTTCAAGGGAAACAGCTGATGCTACTTGTAGCCAGTCACAAAAACGGAAGCTTTCCAGCAAAAATCAGAAGTTTGGAAAACATGTGTCCATTACTGAGGGCTTGAAAGCTCATCCACATTTGGACCCTTTCTGAAGGTATCGGTGGTGACAGTAACTAATGTGACTTGTAAAACAAACCAATCAACCTGGCTGTTGAAGGGCGCCCCTGCCTGGCAGCGCTGCCTCCCTGGGTAACCCGTCACTGTGCAGATGACCAGCGTGTGGCGCTGCACGCTCACGCGAGGGCCAGCGCTGCGCTCAGAGCGCTGCAGCTGGCGAGAGAGGCTGCTGCCTGTCCCAGCGCGGTGCGGCGCCAGAGAAGAGCCACAGGCACCAGAAGCAGCGATTACACGTAGCTTTAACCAAACCACCAAACACACAAGCAGACAGGAGGTGCCAAGCCGTCTTCTATCATCCAAATGCGAAGAAGATCTGACAAGAGTGGAACTCTACTATTTTTTGTTTTGGAAATAATTTTCATCAAAAAATAGGCTATTAATCTTAACCCTGTGCTGTGTTCAGTCGCTGAGTCATGTCCGACTCTCTGTAACCCCGGGACTGTAACCCACCAGGCTCCTCTGTCCACGGAGCTCTCCAGGCCAGAATAATGGAGCGGATGGCTATGTCCTCCTCCAGGGGAGCTGCCCAGCCCAGGTCTCCCGCACTGCAGGCCGATTACCATCTGAGCCACCAGGGAAGCCCAAGAACACTGGAGTGGGCAGCCTATCCGTTCTCCAGGAGATCTTCCCGACCCAGGAATCGAACCGGGTTTCCTGCGTTGCAGGCGGACTCTTTCCCAGCTGAGCTGACCCTATGACTCAGCAATTCCTTTGCTACATGCACGTACAGCAGGATGTGTAAACCTGTGCTCCAGGAGCATCAGTCGAAACAGCAAAATCTGGAAAACAAACACAAGGCAGTACAAACTCACAAAGGTGGACAGTATAAAACTAACCAACTGACTACATGGACCACAGCCGTGTCTAACTCAGTGAAACTGTGAGCCGTGCCTGTGGGGCCACCCGAGACGGGCGGGTCACGGTGGAGAGTTCTGACAAACGTGGTCCACTGGGGAACGGAATGCCAAACCACTTCAGTATTCTTGCCTTGAGAACCCCATGAACAGTATGAAAAGGCAAAAAGACAGGACACAGTGAAAGATGAACTCCCCAGGTCGGTAGGTGCCCAGTACGCTCCTGGAGATCAGTGGAGAAACAGCTCCAGAAAGAATGGAGAGACAGAGCCAAGTGAAAACAACGCCCAGCCGTGGACGTGACCGGTGATGGAAGCAAGGTCCGGTGCTGTAAGGATCAATATTTCATAGGAACCTAGAACGTTAGGTCCCTGAATCAAGGCAAATCGAAAGTGGTCAACAGGAGATGGCAAGAGGAAACGTCAACATCTTAGGAATCAGTGAACAAAAATGGACTGGAACGGGCGAATTTAATTCAAGTGACCATTATATCTACTACTGTGGGCAGGCATCCCTTAGAAGAAATGGAGTAGCCCTCATACTCAACAAAAGAGTCCAAAATGCAGTACTTGGATGCAGTCTCAAAAATGACAGAATGATCCTGGCTCGTTTCCAAGGCAAACCATTCAATATCACAGTAATCCAAGTCTACGCCTCAATCACTAATGCCAAAGAAGCTGAACAGTTCTATGCAGACCTACAAGACCTCTGAGAACTAACACCAAAAAAAGATACCCTTTTCATCATAGGGGACTGGAACACAAAAGTAGGAAGTGAAAGGATACCTGGAGTAACAGGCAAGTCTGGCCTTGGAGCACAGAATGAAGCAGGGCAAAGGCTAACAGAGTTTTGCCAAAAGAACGCACTGGTCATAGCAAACACCCTCTTCCAACAACACAAGAGAAGACTCTACACATGGACATCACCAGATGGTCAATACCAAAATTAGACTGATTATATTCTTTGCAGCCAAAGATGGAAAAGCTCTATACAGTCAGCAAAAACAAGACCGGGAGCCGACTGTGGCTCAGATCATGAACTCCTTATTGCAAAATTCAAATTTAAACTGAAGAAAGTAGGGAAAACCACTAGACCATTCAGGTATGACCTAAATCAAATCCCTTATGATTATACAGTGGAAGTGAGAAATAGATTCAAGGGACTAGATCTGGTAGACAGAGTGCCTGATGAACTCTGGACGGAGGTTCGTGACATTGTACAGGAGACAGGGATCAAGACCACCCCCAAGAAAAAGAAATGCAAAAAAGCCAAACGGCTGTCTGAGGAGGCCTTACAAACAGCTGTGAAAAGAAGAGACGTGAAAGGCGAAGGAGAAAAGGAAAGAAATATTCACCTGAATGCAGAGCTCCAAAGAACAGCAGGAAGAGATAAGAAAGTCTTCCTAAGTGAACAATGCAAAGAAACAGAGGAAAATAAAGGAATGGGAAAAACCAGAGATCCCTTGAAGAAAATCAGAGATACCAGGGGAACATTTCATGCAGAAATGGGCACAATAAAGGACAGAAACAGAATGGACCTAACAGAAGCAGAAGAGATTAAGAAGAGGTGGCAAGAATACACAGAAGAACTGTACAAAAAAATCTTAATGACCCAGATAATCACGATGGTGTGATCACTCACCCAGAGCCAGACATCTTGGAATGCAAATCAGGTGCACCTTAGGAAGCATCACTATGAACAAAACGAGTGGAGATGATGGAGTTCCAGCTGAGCTGTTTCAAATCCTAAAAGACGATGCTGTTAGAGTGCGGCTCTCAATATGCCAACAATTTTGGAAAATTTGGAAAGCCCAGCAGTGGTCACAGGACTGGAAAACTCACACGGCCCAAAGAAGGGCAATGCCAAAGAGCGTTCAGACTGCCACACAAGTGTGCTCATCTCACATGCCAGCAAGGCCACGCGCAAAAGCCTCCAGGCTAGGCTTCAACAGAAACTTCCCAGAACCAACAACTTCCAGATGTACAGGCTGGAGTCACAGAAAAAGCAAGAGAGTTCCAGAAAAACATCTGCTTCACGGACTACACTAAAACCTTTGACTGTGTGGATCACAACAAACTCTGGAAATTTCTTAAAGAGGTGAGAATACCAGATCACCTTACCTTACCTGCCTCCTGAGAAATCTCTATGCAGATCAAGAAGCAACAGTTAGAACCAGGCATGGAACAATGGAGTGGTTCCAAATTGGGAAGGGAGTACTTCAAGGCTGTATATGTCACCTTTAACTTATGTGCAGAGTACATCATGAGAAACGCGAGGCTGGAAGTAGCACAAGCTGGAATCAAGATTGCTGGGGGAAATATCAGTAACCTCAGATAATGCAGATGACACCACCCTTATGGCCAGAAGTGTATAGGAACTAAGAGCCTCTTGATGTAGGTCAAAGAGGAGAGTGAAAAAGCTGGCTTAAAACAACATTCAGAAAACTAAGATGATGGCATCCAGTCCCATCACTTCATGGCAAACAGATGGGGGAAAAAGGAAATACTGACAGACTTTATTTTCTTGAGCTCCAAAAAAATCACTGTAGACAGTGACTGAAGCCATGAAATTAATTAAAAGACACTTGCTCCTTGGAAGAAAAGCTACGATAAGCCTAGACAGTGCATTAACAAACAAGAGACATTGCTTTCCTGAGAAAGGTCCATATAGTCAATGCTATGGTTTCCCAGTGGTCAAGTATGGATGTGAGTGTTGAACCATAAAGAAGGCTGAGCACAGAAGAACTGATGCTTTTCAACTGTGGTGCTGGAGAAGACTCTTGCGAGTCCCTTGGACTGCAAGGAGATCCAACCAGTCCATCCTAAAGGAAATCAACCCTGAATATTCATTGGAAGGACGGATGCTGAAGCTGAAGCTCCAATACTCTGTCTACCTGATGTGTAGAGGCAACTTGTTGGAAAAGGTCCTGATGCTGGGAAAGATTGAAGGTGGGAGGACAAGAGGACAACAGAGGATGAGTTGGTCAGATGGCATCACTGACTCAATGGACACGAGTCTGAGCAAACTCTGGCAGATGGTGAAGGGCAGGGAAGCCTGGCGTGCTGCAGTCCATGCATTCACTAAGAGTAGAACACTGAGCAACTGAACAGCAACAATATAGTGTGATGAAAATGAAAACACTAAAACATCTGAGAATCACAAACATAACGCTGAACAAAAGTACTCAGACACAAAGCAGTGTGCACCGTATGACGCCTGTCTGTAAAGAGCAGGACAGCACCGCAGAGGGCGGAGGTGAGGCCATGTGACTGAGGAAGAGGAGCGGCGGGGTCGGGGGTGGGGGGGTGCGGACGAAGGGCGAAGCCTGACCGGCAGCCACGCTGCAGCAGAAATCAGCCCAAAGAGATCGGCGGTCACTGGAGGTGACAAAGGGTCATTCCGCCATCAAGAAAGAGCTTCTCAGGACTTCCCTGGTGGTCCGGCAGCTGAGACTCTGTGTTCCCAATGTAGAGGGCCTGGGTTTGATCCCTGATCAGGGAACTAGATAGATCCCACAGGCTGCAACTGAAAGATCCAGCATGAAGCAACTAAGACTCGGCTCAGCCAAAGAAATAATTTTTTTTTTTTTTTTTAAAGAAATAGCTTCTCAAATGCACATAAAAACCGCAATAAGATTAACAAAAAGACCACAAATCACCACCACTGGTGAGGATGTGGAGACAAGAGAAGCCTTGTATGCTGCCGGCGGGAAGGCACACTGGTGCAGTCGCTGTGTGAGACAACGTGGAGCCTCCGCAAAACACGAGTAGCAGAGCTAACACAGTCTGGCAACTCCACTGCGGGGCAGACACCTGAAGAAAGGGAAAGCACTAATTTGAAAAGACACATGCACGCCAATGTGCGCTGCGGCACCGCTGACAGCAGCCAGGACACGGAAGCCACCTGGACGTCCCTCGGCGGATGACCGGGCCAACAGGCAGCGCACACACACACGTGCGTGCAACGGAACACTGCTCAGCCACCGGAAAGAGGGGAAGGTTCCGCTGACAACCACGTGGCTGGACTGGAAGGGTATCACGCTGAGTGAAATAAGTCAGAGAAAGACAAACACCATATGACGTGACTTACGTATGTGGAAGCTAAACATGAAAGGAACCACTGAGTACCACAAAACAGAGAAGCAGACTCGCGGACACAGACAGTGAACTCCCGGGGATCAACAGGCAGAGGGAGGCGGGAGAGGCAGGGCAGCGGCTGGGGCCCAAAGATACAAACCACTAGGTATAAATCAGACAAGCAACGGACATACAAGCACACACTGTACCGGACAGGGAGACACAGGCAATGGTTCACACTAACTACTGTCCAGTCACTAAGCTGCGTCTGACTCTTTGGGACCCCATGGACTGCAGCACGCCCAGCCCTTCTGTCCTCCACTATCTCCCGGAGTTTGCGCAAACTCATCTATGGAGTCAGGGAAGCTATCTAGCCATCCCATCCTCTGCCACCTGCTGCTTCTCTTGCCTTCAATCTTTCCCAGCATCGGAATCTTTTCCAATGAGTTAGCTCTTTGCATCAGGTGGCCAAAGTACTGGAGCTTCAGCTTCAGAATCAGTCCTTCCAATGAATATTCAGGGTTGACTTTCTTTAGGATTGACTGGTTGGATCTCCGTGCTGTCCAAGAAACTCTCAAGACTTTTCTCCAGCACTATATTTCAAAAGCATCAATTCTTTGGCGCTCAGCCTTACTGACTATAAATGGAGCATAACTTAAAAAATTGTGAATCACTGCTGTACACCTGAAACTTACTGTGTATCAACTTTATCTCAATAAAAAATATGAAATCGCTTCTCAAGAGACCAAATGAGACGCACTTTTGTGCTGATTGCACAAGACCGCTTCCAAGACACAGCGCGGAACCACGGCGGATACGGGGCTGTTGGGGGGGGAGGGAGGGAGCGCGCTCGTGTGCCCCAACAGTGAACAAAAGCCCTGAGGAGAGGGGCCGCCCCAACAGTGAACAAAAGCCCTGAGGAGAGGGGCCGCCACACCAACGAGCAACGACTGGGTCTAACCAACAGCCGCGTCCACCCAGCAGAGTCCGCAAACCTAGAGAGCAAAACCGGAAACACTGTGAGAACAAAGGACACACACGCATGGCAGGAGATGCTAACTGACCTAACTCAGAACTTCAGACTGAGCACACACAAACTGCAGAAACAGCACAGCTAACAAGGGGCTGAGCGAATGCGGGCAGAGTCCTCCACCTGAAGGCTGCGAAGACATCATCAAGCACACAGGAAACACTTAGAAAAGCCAACCACACGTTATGAGACTGAGGCGAGGGGCCATAACGGAGAGTCCCGACAAAACGTGACCCCACGGGAGGAGGGAATGGCAAGCCGTCCCAGTAAACTTGCCATGAGAACCTCATGAACTGTAAAAGGACAGAAAGACATGCGGCACTGAAAGCCGAGGCCCCCAGGTCGGAAGGTGTCCAACGTGCCAATGGGGAGAGCGAGGAGAACCACTAATGGCCCCAGAAAGATCAAGCTGGGCCACAGCGGGAAGGACGCTCGGCGGCGGATGGGTCTGGCGGTGAGAGCAAGAGCCGACACTGCACACAGTACCGCATAGAAGCCTGGAACGTTAGGTCCATGAATCAAGGTCAACCGCACACGGTCAAGCAGGAGATGGTAAGAACAAACATTAATATCTTAGGAATCCAAAATGGACGGGAATGGGCAAATTTAATTCAGATGACCATTATATCTACTACTGTGGCAAGAATCCCACAGAAGAAATGGAGATGCCCTCAAAGTCAACAAGAGTCCAAAATGCAGTAGTTGGGCGCAACCTCAAAAATGACAGAATGATCTCAGTTCATTTTCAAGGTAAGCTATTCAACATGTAATTCAAGTCTATGCCCCTACACTTTCATACTGTGACTGACTCATTGGAAAAGACCCTGATGCTGGAAAAGACTGAAGGCAGGAGGAGAAGGGGACGACAGGATGAGATGTTTGTATGGCATCACCAACTCAGACATGGGTTTCAGCAAGCTCCGGGAGTCGATGATGGACAGGGAAGCCTGGTGTGCTGCAGTCCATGGGGTCGCAAAGAGCCAGACAGGACAGAGCGACTGAACCGACGCCCCTGCCACTAGTGCCAAAGAAGCTGAAGTTGAACAGCTCTGTGAAGACCTAGAAGACCTCCTAGAACTAACAGCAAAAAAAGATATGTTCTGTTCATCACTGGGGACTGGGATGCAAAAGTAGGAAGTCAGAGATACCTGAAGTAACTGGCAAGTTTGGCGTAAAGAACAAAATAAAACAGGGTAAAGGCTAACTGAATTCTGCCAAGAGAACACACTGGTCACAGCAAATACCTTTTTTCAATAACACAAGAGATGACTTTACGCATGGACATCACCAAATGGTCAATACTGAAATCAAACTGACTACATTCTTTGTAGCCAAAGATGGAGAAGCTGTATACAGTCAGCAAAAACAAGACCTGGAGCTGACTGTGGCTCAGAACATCAGCTTATAGCAAAATTCAGGTTAAAACTAAACAGAGCAGGGAAAACCACTAGACCAGCCAGGTACAAATTAAATCAAATCCCCTATGAATATGCAGGGGAGACAGTGAATAGATTCAAGGGATTAGATCTGGTTAACAGTGTTCCTTGGAAGAAGCCTATCTCCTCATGGCCGCTCCTCCTGACCTTGAACGTGGAGTAGCTCCTCTTGGCCCTCCTGCGCCCACGCAGCATCAAATCCTGAAAGATGATGCTGTGAAAGTGCTGCACTCAATATGCCAGCAAATGTGGAAAACTCAGCAGTGGCCACAGGACTGGAAAAGGTCAGTTTTCATTCCAATCCCAAAGAAAGGCAATGCCAAAGAATGCTCAAACCACCGCACAATTGCACTCATCTCACACGCAAGTAAAGTCATGCTCAAAATTCTCCAAGCCAGGCTTCAGCAAAACATGAACCGTGAACTTCCAGATGTTCAAGTTGGTTTTAGAAGAAGCAAAGGAACCAGAGATCAAATTGCCAACATCCGCTGGATCATCAAAAAGAGCAAGAGAGTTCCAGAAAACATCTATTTCTGCTTTATTGACTATACCATAAGCCTCTGACTGTGTGGATCACAATAAACTGTGGAAAATTCGGAAAGAGATGGGAATACCAGACCACCTGACCCGCCTCTTAAGACACCTATATGCAGGTCAGGAAGCAACAGTTAGAACTGGACATGGAACAACGGACTGGTTCCAAGTAGGAAAAGGAGTATGTCAAGGCTGTATATTGTCACCCTGCTTATCTAACTTATACGCCGAGTACATCATTAGAAACGCTGGGCTAGAAGAAGCACAAGCTGGAATCAAGATTTCCGGGAGAAATATCAATAACCTCAGATAGGCAGATGACACCACCCTTATGGCAGAAAGTGAAGAAGAACTAAAGAGCCTCTTGATGAAAATGAAAGAGGAGAGTGAAAAAGTTGGCTTGAAGCTCAACATTCAGAAAAGTAAGATCATGGCATCTGGTCCCATCACTTCATGGGAAATAGATGGGGAAATAGTGACAGACTTTTATTTTTTGGGGGCTCCAAAATCACTGCAGATGCTGACTGTAGCCATGAACTTAGAAGACGTTTACTCCTTGGAAGGAAAGTTATGACCAACCTAGATAGCATATTAAAAAGCAGAGGCATTTACTTTAACAAAGGTCCGTCTAGTCAAGGCTATGGTTTTTCCAGTAGTCATGTATGGATGTGAGAGTCAGACTGTGAAGAAAGCTGATCGCCGAAGAATTGATGCTTTTGAACTGTGGTGCTGCAGAAGACTTTTGAGAGTCCCTTGGACTGTCCAACCAGTCCATCTAAAGGAGATCGGTCCCGGGTGTTCATTGGAAGGACTGATGCTAAAGCTGAAACTCCAATACTTTGGCCACCGCATGTGAAGAGCTGACTCATTGGAAAAGACTCTGAAGAAGGGAGGGATTGAGGGCAGGAGGAAAAGGGGACGACAGAGGATGAGATGGCTGGATGGCATCACCGACTTGATGCATATGAGTTTGGGTCAACTCCGGGAGTTGGTGATGGACAGGGAGGCCTGGTGTGCTACGATTCATGGGGTCACAAAGAGTTGGACATGACTGAGCGACTGAACTGAACTGAACAGCGTTCCTGAAGAACTATGAATGGAGGTCTCTAATACTGTACAGGAAGGCAAGCAAACAAAACCATCCCAAAGAGAAGGAAAAACCAGAAGGCAAAGTGGGTATCTGAGGAGGTTTTACAAGCAGCTAACAAAGGAGAGAAGTGAAAAGCAAGGCAGACAGTGAAAGGTACATCCAGTTGAATGCAGAGTTCCAAAGAACAGCATGAAGAGACAAGAGGGCCTTCTTCAATGAACAGTGCATAAAACTGGAAGAAAATAACAAAAGGAGAAAGACCAGAGATTTCTTCAGGAAAAATGGAAAGGGAACATTTGGCCAAGGATGGGCACAATAAAGGACAGAAATGGCAGAGATCTAGCGGACGCTGAAGAGATCAGGAAGAGGTGGAAAGAACACACACAACTATACACCAAAGATGCTAATGAACCAGACTGCTACGGTTGTGTGATCAGCCAGCCAGAGCCAGACGTTCTGGAGAGCGAAGTCAAGCGGGCCCTAGGAAGCACTGCTGGTAATAAAGCTAGTGGAGGTGATGGAATTCCAGTAGAGTTATTCAAAACCTGAAAACGATGATGTCATCAAGGTGTTGTATTCAATATGTCAGCAAATCTGGAAGACCCAGCAGTGGCCACAGGACTGCAAAAGGTCAATCCTCATCCCAATTCCCAAGCAGGGTAGTACTAAAGAATGTGTTAACCATTGGATAGTCGCACTCATCTCCCATGCTAGTATGGTCATGCTTAAGTTTTGCATGCTAGGCTTCAGCATTGTGCTAACCAAGAGCTTCCAGATGTCAAAGCTGGCTTAGAAAGGGAAGAGGAACCAGAAATCAAATTGCCAACATTCCCTGGATCATAGAGAAAGCAAGGGAATTCCAGAAAAAAAATCTACTTCTGTTTCACTGACTATGCTAAAGCCTTTGACTGTGTGGATCAAAATAATCTGTGGAAAGCTCTTAAAGAGATGGGAATACCAGACACCTTACTTGTCTCCTGTGAAACTTGTGTGCGGGTCGGGAAGCAACAGTCAGAACCCTGTATGGGACAACTGATTGTTCAAGACTGAAAACGCAGTGCGACAGGGCTGTGGTCGCCCGTCTGTCTAACCTGTACGCTGAGCACATCACGAGAGATGCCCGGGTGGATGAGACGCAAGCTGCAATCAGGACAGGCGGGAGAAACGGCCGCCTCAGAGACGGGGAAGGTGCCACTCTGACGGAGGAAGCCAAGAGGGGCGAAAGCGCCTCTTGATGAGGGCGGCAGAGGAGAGTGACAGAGCTGGCTGAAAACTAAATGCTAAAGGAACTACAATCATGGCATCCGGCCCACTGTTTCATGGCAAACAGAAGGGGAAACTGTGGAAGCAGTGACAGATTTCCTCTTCCTGGGCTCTAAAATCACTGCGGATAGTGACCGCAGCCACGAAACCAGAAGATGACTGCTTCCTGGCAGGAACGCAATGACAAACCTAGACAGTGTGTTGAAAAGCAGAGACATTACCCTGCTGACAAAGGTCGGTCCAGTCAAGGTTACGGTCTCCCCAGTGGTCACGTACGGCTGTGAGAGCTGGACTGTGAAGAAGGCAGGGTGCCAAAGAATTGATGTCTTTGACCTGTGGCGCTGGAGAAGACTCCTGAAAGTCCCCTGGACAGCAAGTAGATCAAACCGGTCAATCTTAAGGGAAATCAACCGAGAATCCTCGTTGAAAGGACTAACGTTGAAGCTCCAGTATTTTGATCATCTGATGTGAACAGCCGACTCACTGGAAAAGCCCCTAGTGCTGGGAGAGACTGAGGGCAGAAGGAGAAGAGGGTGTCAGAGGCTGAGATGGAGAACAGGGTATGAGGATGAGAAGGCTGGATGGCATCACCAAGGCAACGAACATGAACCAGGGAAAACTTCGGGAGATGCTGAGGGACAGCAAGGCCTGGCAAGCTGCAGTCTTTGGGGTGGCAAAGAGTCAGGTGTGAATGGGTGACCGAACCACCACCAGCAGCACATATTAGTGTATCTGACTGATAAGGAATCACTCTAAGGCAAGCCACGAGCTTCAACAGTAACAGCTTTAAATTAAAAGTCAGTATGATTACAAGTAATCCAAGAGATAGGTTTGGATATTTACAAATACTTCTAAAAACAATTCACTGTTGAAAACAGAAATAACCACGATTGGATAACACTTAAAACTGAGCCAATACTACTAGCAATTCAAACTACAGAGCAGTGATCAGGTCTCCAGCACACGTGACAGCAGAACCGCAAACAGAGATGGGGAAGAACCCCACGCAGAAAGGCAGGAGAGCAGCCACCGAGGAGGACGCCGCCAGATCTGCGGGCGCCTCGGCAGGGCCGCTGGTGTGCAGGCCGGGCCGCCCGTGCCTGGTGCCGTCTCCACCCTCCTGTGCGGGCACGGGCAGGCAGAGCGGGCAGATGCCCCCCGGTCTCCGGGTGAGGCGAGCATAGGAGGGCCGCACCCCTAAAGCAGCTGGCACCCACCTCCAGCTCCCCGGCCCTCGGAAGAGACCCAGAAGACGGGGCGTCCCCACTGTCACGCACCCCGCCTTTCCATGGCGTCTGTGCCCTGCTCCCGAGAACAAGGAGCCGGGAGAAGCAGGTCCACGATGGACAGGTGTCTGTCGGTAACTCAGGGCCTGGCAGCGTCTGCCATCACCACCTCCCAACACCCTGACAGAGCAGGGCACCTGGGGAGGAACGGAGTGGGGTTTGCCTTCCAGCAGGGGAGTCTCTGTGGAGGCGGAGAGGACGCTGGGGGGACACGGAGGGGCCGTGAGCATCTGTCACACGCGCCACAGCGTCCGACACTCAGACACCCCCGACCCCGCATGCACAACAGCAGTCATGAATGGATCAGAGTGGAAGGACAGAGGGTTTTAAAAATTCTCAAGCTCCTCTTTGGAGACACGACTGACAGACTTCTAGCGAGACTGGCTGAGAAAAGAAAGAAAAAGCACAAACATGAGGAACAAAAAGCTGTACCTATAGGTATGCTAGCAACTAAAACAGACCCCCGCACACAAGCTGGCAACTCCAATAATATTATTTACCACAGCTAACTTGAAAAGGGGCTTCCCTGGTGGTTCAGATGGTAGAGTCCACCTGCAATGCAGGAGACCCGGGCTCGATCCCTGGGTGGGGAAATCCCCCTGAGAAGGAAACGGTAACCCACCCCAGTGTTCCTGCCTGGAGATTCCCATGGACGGAGGAGTCTGGTGGGCTACAGTCCATGGCGTCACAGAGAGTCAGGCACGACTGACTAAACAAGCAAACGACTTGAAAAGAAATGGAAAACGTCTTATCTGTTCAAGAAACTGAAGCTAAAGTTCAAAATGCACCCCCAGCCCTGCACCGCTGTGGAGAAGGCAGGAGGCTGTGACTCGGGGACTGGGGGGTGAGGTTGGAGGCAGATGGGCAGGCGGCGCCTGGGCCGGAGGAGGAGAGGACGAGAACCACAGGCCACCCGGGCCCCAGGGGGCGCACTCGGGAGGCAGGCTCCTCGGCCGCAGGGAGACTGTGGAGCATCAGTGGGGCCTGGGCAGTCCCGGGCACAGCAAGGCAGCCAGGGCGGCACTCCAGGCCGGGCCCCTCCCGTCAGGCAGGACCCAGCGGGCTGGTGGGGCAGCGGGAAGCAGGCCCAGGTGGAGGGGCCAGGGGACCCAGCGGGCCGGTGGGGCAGCAGGGAGCAGGCCCAGGCTGAGGGTCCAGGGGAGCAGGCCCAGGTGGAGGGGCTGGGGCCAGGGGAGGGCTGGGGAGGGCGGAGACCCCCGGGACAGACATGCTCAGGCTCGTGACCGGAGAGCCAGGATCCAGGCGGACGTCCGAAACCGAGGCTTCTCGGTGTCTGCGAAGGACGCGGTCTCAGCGCCTGGCTCTGAGTGAGGCCCACGGGGCGGGCAGGCATGGAGCGGGGAGGCCGGCATGACCTCTGGAGACAGAGCGCGTTCAGTGCCGGGTCCGTGGGCCTCGCTCAACGCGTCCCTGACCACGGGGACACTGGCATGGACCCCACGCCCGTGGCCTGTGCCCGCCCAACAGCACCAGGACCAGGGGTGCCGGCCAAGGGGTCAGCACAGAGGGTCAGAGGGGAGCTCAACTCGCAGCAGGTGCCTGAGGCCAAGGGTGGCCAGCCCTTCTCCCCAAGCAAGCGCAGGCCTTCCCCGCTGGGGTTGGGCGGTGCTCCCCTGGGGCCCGAGGTCACACGGACACTGGCCCCAGCCCAGACCCTTAGACACCCTGTGGCAGGGCAGGGTCACCAGGCAAGCGCATCTGGTCCCAGACACAGGGCGGAGGAAGGAGAAGGTGCCACAGAAGAGGCCCCCGGGTGTGGGGAGAGCCCCCGGCCCGGTCCACACCAGCACAGGGGGCAGCCACCAGAGACACGGGTCTGTGCCAGCTCCAGGTCCAACCTCGCCCACCACCTCTGCAGGTGTGGCCTGGCACTGCCCCCACAGGAGAAGGACCACCAGCACCACCGCCGCACACACGACCCATCACCACCACTACACACACACCACCGCTGGTATGTAGCGGCACGTGCCATGTACAGTATACACATCACCACTGCACGGGAGACGGCGATGGCACCCACTCCAGTGTTCTTCCCTTGAAAATCCCATGGACGGAGGAGCCTGGGGGCTGCAGTCCATGGGGTCACAAAGAGTCGGACACGGCTGTGCAACTTAGCAGCAGCAGCACCATTATACACGCTCACACACACACCCCCCCACGACACAGGCCACCACTAAACCAACTCTCCAGAGAAGACCAGCAACAGCAACACATCTCAACTCACTTTACGAGGCTCCGAAAGACATACAAGACCAGACCCCTTCCGTGAGCCTCCACGAGGTGGCTCCCTTCAGAGGCAGACGCCAAGTTCTCAAGCAGACATGAGCACACCAGGCCAGGGATGCGTACAAAGGCTGTCTGCAGAAAGACCTGCACAAGGACGCTCACAGCAGCTCGACTCAGAACAGTAAGTCTGGAGATGACGGAAACACACATCAGCGATAAGCAGATCCACAAACTGCAGCGTATCTCCACAGTTCATGCGGTGAAAACAAGGAGCATGCTGGTGGTGCACAACTCTCAGAGCATCGCAGCAGGTCAGAGTGCACGCCACCCTCTGCAGACAGCAGATCCATGGGGATAAACCCACGTCGGTGGTTACAGGGGCGGTGGGGTGGGGGGGCGGCGCTACCAAGATGAACAAGGGAGCATCTGGGGGTTCTGTGTCTTAACTGTGCTAACAGTGCTTACACAACTGTATAAATCTGTCAAAACTCAGGAAACTATATATGCACTTTAAATGGGTGAATTTTACTAGATGTAAATTACATCTCATTGAAAAAAAAAATTCAACAGTTTTAAGCAGCTTGAACAAAGAAGCCAACCATACAAAAGCAACAGAAGGTTTAAATCTACAAACATTGGTTAACATTACACCTCTGCGGTCCCTGTGAGCCCTTTTTTGATGAGGAAGAGAAGCCTCATTTGTGGATGCATCGTCCAGGCAAAATGAGAGTCAGAAAATGACTCTCCTCCTGGAAAGACTGATTACGGGCCATGACAGGCATTTCCACTTGCCTCCAAACCAGGAAGGACATAGCAGCTATTCTCCCAAAGCAGTCAGGCCACTGCAGAGGAGCTGGACTGGGAACAGGAGCCGAAGACAGTAAAGCTTAGGGAGCAAAGAGAGTGCGTGAGCTGGGGGAGACTCAAGAATGCCTACTGGAAGTGAGCAAAGAACCAAGTATCGGAAACGCTAAGCAGTCTTCCATTAAAAAACCTAGACAGCACATTAAAAAGCAGAGACATCACTTTGCTAACAAAGGTCCGTCTAGTCAAAGCTATGGTTTTTCCAGTGTTCATGTATGGATGTGAGAGCTAGAGCAAAAAGACGGCTGAGCACCAAACTTTTCAACTGTGGTGTTGGAGAAGTTGGACTTGGCCCTTGGACTGCAAGGAGATCAAACCAGTCAATCCTAAAGGAAATCAATCCTGAATATTCATTGGAAGGACTGATGTTGAAGCTGAAGCTCCAATACTTTGGCCACCTGATGCAAAGAGCTGACTTGTTAGAAAAGACCCTTGTGCTGGGAAAGACTGAGGGCAAGAAGAGATGGGATGACAGAGGATGAGGTGGTTGGATGGCATCACCGACTCTGTGGACATGAGTTTGTGCAAGCTCCGGGAGATGGTGATGGACAGGGAAGCCTGGTGTGCTGTAGTCCATGGGGTCGCACAGAGTCGGACATGACTGAGTGACTGAACAACAAAAAAACTGAAAAGAGACCAAATACTTTAAGTGGACAAGAAAGGAAACAAAAGTGAAATAAAATGATAAAAGCACAAAGATCCGCAGGTGAAAACGCGTAAGATCGACCGTGCCATCTTTTTAATCTCTTACTCTATTCATTTCTGCGTTCATTCATTTCTTCATTAATTCAAATATTCTGGGTTCCTAAGCTATGCCAGAGCTGGTGATGGCCAGGGAAGCCTGGCGTGCTGCAGTCCCTGGGACACGCTGGGCAACTGAACTGACCGAGCGGGTTTCTGGTAAGAAAAGACACAAACAGAGCTGCCCTGGAGGGCGTACCCCAGTTGACACACACAGCACGTCAGAGAGGCGTGCTGGGGAGAGAACAGGGCAGCAGAGAGCGCTGTGCGGGAGTCACACCAGTGAGAAGCCAACTTCCGTTTGGATAAACGACGGGATTCTGAGCTGCAGCTGTCCCAGCACTACTCCAGAAGCTGGCACGTGAGCTCAGTGCTGCCTTCTGGGAAACCCTGAAACCGAAGTCACGGCTCAGCGGAGGGCGCAGGGAGGAGGCTTCCGCCACACGGCAGCAGGCCTGAGGCGGGGCTCAGGTGGACAGCAGCCTCAGGTCGAGAAGCAGAAAGTGCCGGTGGGGGCTGTCACAGCCGCACGCAGAGGTGGGAGCACGGAGGCCACAGCTCAGAAAGAGCAGGGATCAAAGGCACAGACGAGCCTGAGGACGCGGGGCTTCACACGGCTGCAAGGCAGCTCCCTCCCGAAACCAAAGGTCAGGGCTGAAAGCCCTTTCGAGACTCCATGGTGGCCCAGCGTCTAGGGCTCTGCCTGCCACTGCAGGCGACATGGGTTTAATCCCTGGTCTGGGAAGATCCCACATGCTGTGGGGCAACTAAGCCCGAGCACTGCGCTCCAGAGCCCGCGCGCCCACGAGCTCGTGCTCCGCAACAGGAAGAACCGCAGCGAGAGCCTGCAGCCCACAGCCAAGAATCCCCCTGCGCTTTACATCGGAGGAGCCCAAGGGCAGCTGTCAAGACCCAGCACAGCCATGAGTTGATTAAAGAAGAAAAACCAAAGCGCTTTCAGAACCAGGGCCCACGAAGACGCTGTCTGGGCTAAAGATGCTGATGTTCTCAAGAAGGCTTCATTGGGCTGAAGCATGAAAACAGAGGGAGCCTGACCTGAGAACTGCATCTCGGAGAGAAGTTCAGGCAAGTTACCAGCACATGGAATCATCTAGAACTGAGCGCACACTAAAGCCGCCTAGTTTTTCAACAAATTGTACCGCCAAAGAAATCCTGCGACCGGACAAAACGCTGAAACCCGCCCTGCGGGCCGCCAAGCTCACTGACGGGGCTAGCCTGCTGACCCAGGTGGGCGGAGCCCGGCTGGCGGGGCAGCGTGGGAGCAGCCCCGCAGGCACTCACCGCCGGCTGCTCGAGGCCGCCGTGGCGCTCGTCCTTCTCCACGGTGCGCCGGCAGTCGGGGCACACCCAAAGCGGCAGGTGCAGCACACTGTTGCCCTTGGGCGCCATGGACAGGGCCAGCTTGCTTGCGGTCTTCACTCCACTCTCTAAGAACGAAGAGTCTTTCCGCTCGCTTCTGCACAGAAGACAGTAATCCCCAGCAGGGTAGGGTGGTGTTCTATGATTCATGCCAAAATTAAAAGGAGTCTGGAACAGAAAAAAGAAAACAAAGTTTTTTCAAAACATGAGCCACAAAGCCAGGACCATGCAACCTTTATAGTCCCCAAACTGTAATGCACATGGATGTGCACACTGAGAAACATCACACAGGGAATCTGTGGAATAAAACTGTGCTGAGCATTCCAGAAACTCACCATACACACCGCAAATAAAAGAGCGATACCATAAAGAACATCTGAGGAGGAGGCAGAAAGCTGCCGTCACCCCTTCAACTAGCCTTCTGTGTCCCCCCACACGCTCGGAAGCATCAGCCTCAATTCAGACTGAGAAAGCACCAGGGCATTTTCTTTTTTCTTTTAACCATCAACAAAGTTCAGGGAATTCCCTGGAGGTCTAGTGGTTAGGACCCCTAGGTTTCAGTGCCGAGGGCTTGGGTTGAGGACCTAAGATCCCACAGGCTGCACAGTGCAGTCAGAAACAGCAACAGAGTTCGAAGCCACGGTTCCAGAGTGTCTGTCTGCACTCAGGGCTCAGGGCTGGGGCGGCGATCTGGCTGGAGTGCACCTGCAGAGCCAAGCCTCCTCTGAGGAGGGCTGTCCAAGTGCGAGTCAAGATAAACGTCTAGCAGCCTGATGGCAGGCTCCCTCCACACACATCAGCAGTCACGAATCCAACTCCAGCCTCACTGTCTACCTCTACTTTTCAAACAGTTCCTGAACCCAAGGGTGAGGGCAGGCAGGAGGAAGAGCAAAGATCTTGACTCCAGATCCTCTCTAGTATCCACCTTGCTATCAGAAAACTATAATTAGCCTTAAAAACACACAAACAGGCACCCAGATTTAAAACAGGCCTAAAGTCACCAGGTGAGCAAGCAGCAGCCAAGATTTTAATCCAAATCAGCATGAGCCCAGAGGCGTCACGTGCAGCTGAGCGGAACCACCCTGCAAATCCTAGAGAGTGGTTCAAGAGAAGCCCACCTGGCCACAGGCGAGCAGGGAGGCCAGGCACAGCCTCCACGGGCCAAGGTTCCCGAGCAGAGTGCACGGGAGATGGTGGCCTCTGGCACCGGGCAGAGAGCCCCGTGCTGTGCACCCAGCAGGCAGGCAGGCAGACCAGGGCCGTGTTGGGGCCTTTCTGGCCGGGGCGTGGCCCACGCACTCCCCTGCTCCATCCGGCCGGCAGCCCGGCTCTGCGTTCAGCCCCGGTGCTCCCCGTGCTGTCCTCACTGGGGCGCGCACCGTCGCTGGCCAGCCTGACCCTGCACTGATGTGACTGCCGCCACCACGGCCAGAGCGCTCCCAAAGGGCTTCAGGTGCTGTCAGTGAGGCCTGGAGGGGCCAGGTTATCGGTGCTCAAACAAGGAGGCGGATGGGATGAATGAAATCACGAGTGATTCCAAGGATGAGACAGCACCGCTAAGACGCAGACGCGTACATGACTGTCCTCCCCTGCCGACGAGAACCAGCGACCAAGCCTGCTCACGCCCATCACACTCACAGGTGCGCCCTGCGTTTCACCAACCCAGCTCGGCAGCCCCTGCATGTCTGAGGGCGCTCTCCTCAATGGCTGAGCACGGCTGCCCCCGGGAGCAGCTGTCCTTCTCTGTCCCAACAGGTTCCAAGCCCATCGCTGGCGGCAGAGCCCCAGGCCTCAGACCTCTGCAGGCTGCCTTTCTACCCAGAGCAGGAGATGCTGGGCCCAAGGTGACAAAGGTCCCCAGCAGAACCAGAATGTTAAGAGGCAGAAGTGACTTGAGAGCACCCGTCCCCGAAGGGCTCAGGGTCCGTCCCCGAAGGGCTTCCTGGGAGCCCACTGTGTGCAAGACGCTGGCCGCAGCACGGAGACACACGCTGAGCAAACCAAGATCCCTGACAGGAGGGAGTGCAATTCTCCTCAAACACAAGGACAAGGTAAAACATCTGTGCCCTCAAGTCACAGAACGTGAGACAGCGGTGACTGAGTGTCTGGGGGAGGACGATGCCCTTCCTGACTGCAGCCATCGAGGGCCTCCCTGAGGACACGCCTCAAGTCGGGAGCTGTGGCCAGAGGTCTTGGGGTGCAGACAGAGGAGAAGGGGGCAGGGAGCCGTGGGGCCTGGCCTCACACGCATCTGGACGTGGAGACAGGACGTGTGAGGAGAAGGGACGAGAGAAGGAAGGGGCAAAGAGGCCAGGGTGAAACCGCCGCGAAGGCGGAGCCCCTGGGACGGGGGTCAGACAAGAGGCTGGACTGCGCGTGGAGCAGCCTCAGTGGGGAAGGCTCGGGCACAGGGGTCTGACACAGCCCGTCCACGGGTCAGACGCCCAGGTCCTGCCGGTCCAAGAGTGACGTCGGACAAGGAGACACGGACAGAACCCCGACGGCCCGCCGCGCTCGGTGCTGCTCCGCCAGGATGCAGACACGGAGCTGGCAAGGGCACGGAGCGGACGAGGAGGGCAGCGTGGCTTTAACGAGAGCAGAGGTAAGCGAGACCCGAGGGCTAAGGCCACCGCGGGAGAAGCTGGCAGAGGGGCGCTGGCGCGGGGGGCAGCTGTGGACACGGGTCCTTCCGGCACAGGACACAGGCTGGAGGGGAGGCTCAGGACCGAGGACAAGGGGCCAGGACTGCTTAGCCAGCCTGGCAGCCCCGTGAGGAGGCTGCTCAGAGGAGGAGTGCGAGACCCAGGCTCCTCCTCACAGAGGAACCCCGGCGTGCGAACAACGAACTCTGGGGTGGTCATCACATGTGAGGTGAGCGCAGGGGAGCACAGCGGTCAGACTTTGGGAGCTCGCCCACCCGGGCAGGGGGCCCCTGGCAGCGGAGGACGGGCTGCAGAGGTGAAGAGCAAGACTTAACGGTGGCGTGTTACCCACCCAGACAACGCGGGGCTAGACACCGGGAGAGCAGGCACAATCCCTTGGGTGGTTCGGAATCGGCAGGGCCACGGTCTGTAAAGCCAGACGGGGTGACGGGGGAGTGCAGACGTGTCCCGAACGGAGTTCAAACCTTCTGACGCCCGGAGACTCCGCTGAGCACGGCAGCCGGTCCTCGGGCGGCGAGTGCGCCCTGACCCTGTCTCCTCACCACCTCGACCTCCCGCCCCGCCCCAGGCCACCGCGCAGAGTTCCCACTCCCCAGATTCACGGGGCAACTCCTGGGATTATCTGCAACGAACGGCATCACACGGCATGCCCTCTTTTGTCGGGCTTCTCTCACAGTACCGTCACTTGGAGATGACGCCTTGTGTGGCTCATGAGACTGTCCCTTTCACTCCCGAGCAGTGTCCCTTGGAGATAAGCCACAACTCGCTTACCGTCTGCTGTCTGGACACAGGCAGCTTGTCTCCCGGTTTCAGCTTCATAAACAGTAGTTGTATGAACACTCATGTATAAATATTGCTGGGAACACATGTTTTAGCTTCTCTTGCATAGGTACCAAGGAACAGAATAACTGGGGTGTCTAACTTCTAAGAAACTGCCGGGACTTCCTGGCAGTCCAGTGGTTAGGACTCTGTGCTTCCACTGCAGGGGGCACAGGAGCCCTGGTCAGGGAACCAAGATCCCACACGCCATGTGGCTTCACCAGAAAAACAAACAAACTCCAAACTGCCAAACTTCTCCCAAAGACCACTGATGAGGACTTCCAGTTACCCGACACCCTCATCAACGAGGTTTTCACTGCAACCACCATGATGACTGTGTAGCACTGTCTCAACATGGTTTTCTTAATAATACATTAAATATCTGTTCAAATTTTTGGCCTGCCTTAAGGTTAATCAATTTTATTATTCTTAAGACAGTTAGCTTTTGGTTTCATGGATTTTTCCATATTAAAAAAAAATTTGTTTTACTGCATTTTGCTTTTCTGTTATGATTTCATTACTTTGAGTATCTCTGGGTATAACTGGCTCTTTGTCCTTCTACTTCTTAAGGTGGAGGCACAGGACAGTGAACCCTCTCCCCTGCAGACGGCTGACGCTGTGCACGCCCCCGTTAGGCACGGCTTTGGCTGGCGTTCAGTCGTTTACGAAGTTTGATATGCTGCGTTTTCATTCTCATTCAGTTCAAAACATGCAGTCAAGAGATTAAAACACGCCTGCTCCTTGGAAGAAAGCTGGGACCAACCTAGACAGCGCATTACAAAGCAGACGTGTTAATGCCACTTTGTCAATCAAGGTCCACATAGTCAGAGTTATGGTTCTTCCAGCAGTCACGGATGGATGTGAAAGTTGGACCATATAGAAAGCTGAGCACCAAAGAGCTGATGCTTTTGAACTGTGGTTACTAAAGACAACTCTTGAGAGTCCCTTGGACTGCAAGGAGATCCAACCAGTCCGTCCTAAAGGAAATCAGTCTTGAATATTCACTGGAAGGACTGATGTTGAAGCTGAAGCTCCAATACTTTGGCCACCTGACGCGAAGAACTGACTTATTGGAAAAGACCCTGATGCTGGGAAAGATTTTGACCGTGGGACGTGAGGGGGACGACAGAGGATGAGATGACTGGATGGCATCACAGACTCAATGGACTTGAGTTTGAGCAAACTCCTGCAGACAGTGAAGGACAGAGAGGCCTGGTGTGCTGCAGTCCATGGGGTCGTGAAGAGTTGGACACGACTCGGTGACGGAACAATAATAACCTATTAAGGGCAAATGAAAAACTGCTGTCAGAGTACCTCTAACTTGTCAGACTGCGGTTTGCATCCCTTTACAAATCTGAAGGTACCTGATATCACGGTAACTAGTCATTTTGTAAAGCACGTTAACAGCCTTCATAGCAATATCCAGAAATCACCAGAAGCAAGAGAAAAATCACATAAATAGAACAGAGCCTCAGAAAGGCTTTTAGTCAGTCCCTAAAAGGGTCAGCCACATTTGAAAATTGAGTGACCTGAAGAAATTCCAAAAGTAGCCATTCACATAGCCGGTGAGCCCAAGCCATCAAACAGGGCCCTGTCCCTGAGCAGAGAGGCAGCGCCAGCCCCTTCACCTGCCCTCCCACCACCACCATGCCCTTGGCCACAGGGGGGCAAGCTGCCTCACGGAGAACCACAGCAGAAGCTAGCCAGGGACCTGCCCACACAAGACTGATCCCCACAGACCGTGCCTGCTTTCTGCAGGACCCTTCACCTCCCATGACAGAGTTGATGATGCAGTCAGTCTCCAGGGTTGTTACTAAAACTGTTACAGTCGAAAACCTCACAAGGCAGGACAGGAGTTAGGGCCACGGGCACAGGGACTGCGTGGGATGGTTAAGAGTGTTAGGGGACAGGGAGGTGTGTTTGCCCAGCAGCTGGAGAGCAAGGGGAGTGGAGACGCAGACCCCCAGCTCAGGGCAGGCGGAGCAGAGGCCTGCACAGGAAGCACGGAGGGCACGCACGTGGGCAGCACAGCAGGTGGGCCGGGCTCAGGGCCCCACAGACTGTGGCGTCGGCTTCAGAGGTCCTGGCCAGGTACACAGGGGCCACCAAAGCCTCTGCTCCCCTATGGTCTCTCAACAAGGGAAGCTGAAACCAATTATTAAAGACGAGAAGAACTTGACGCTACAGAGAGGAAAGGAAGGTGGGTGTATGACACGCTGCTGACGGGGCACAACGGTGCCACCACCTTTGTGGGAAGCATGTGGCAGGGTTTCCACCGTCGGCCTGCACAGTGCCCTCAGGCACCTCACCCCATGGGGCCTCCTCACCTTCGGGCACGCACCGGGCCCAGCCCCCTGCCTGAGGCCTCTCCCACCGACCGACCTGTTTCGTTCTCAGGCCGCCCGTTTTCCCTTGTTTCCTGCGTCATCATCTCCATTAGGGTACACACATGCTGTTGCTCCCCCGGGCTGAAGGGAAAGTGCTCTCCCTGAGCCTCACTTTCGCCTCCTGGTACTATCTGCCAGTCTCTTTACCTTCCCTTTCGGCAACACCTTCCGAGCTGCCCACCCCAATTCTAAGAGAAATGTAATGCAAGTTCAAACACGAACCGTGTAAGAAGTTAAAACCGAAAACACAGGTAAAAACAAGGAGATAACCACCCAGCAGAAGGGCCAGAACAGGGGCACTGGCCCCACGTGCTGGCGAGGCTGTGAGGCAGCAGAGCTCTCAGCACTGCTGGTGGGAACGCAGCGGCGCAGCCACTTCAGAGGACAGGCTGGTGGCTTCTTGCAGAATTAAACATCCTCTCGGCCTACAACCCACAATCATGCTCCTCAGAATCCACCCAAATGAAAACTTACATCCACACGAACATCTGCACACAGATGTTTGCAACAGTTTTACTCATAGTTGCCAGAACTTGGAAGCAACCAAAATCTCCTTCAGAAGGTGAACGGATAAATAAAGTGTGGCACCTTCAGACAACAGATTATTATTCAGCGCTAAAAGAGAAATGACTTACCAAGCCGTGAAAAAGACATGGAGGAACCTTCAGTTCAGTTGCTCGGTCGTGTCCGACTCTTTGAGACCCCACGAACCGCAGCAACCTTAAATGTATATTATTCAATGAAAGGAGCCAATCTGAAAAGGCTATAAACTGTGTGATCCCTACATGACATCCTGGGAAACTAAGCAGACAGTAAAAGGTAAGCGGCTGTCAGGGACGGGGGGCGGGGGGGGAGGGTGGGCACAGGCAGGACACAAAGGGTCTCCTAATCAGTGCGACAACCGTGTGTGATTCTACAGCGGTGCACACGCCATTCGACCTCTGTCCGACCCACAGAGTGCACAGCACCCAGAGGGACCTGACAGGATCACGGACTCTGGGCGATGGCGTGTCAGTTGAGTTCCCTGGCTCCGACAGACCACGGTGAGGTGCTGACAGTGGGGGCTGTGCATGTGTAAGGATGCATGGGAACCTGCTGCACCTTCTGCTCAGCTTTTCTGTGAGACTGACACCGCTCTAAGAAAAAAGCCTATTAACACCTGCCCCACAAAAGACAGGTGAGCTCTAGTAAGATTTGATTTAACCCAATGTTGTTGTTCAGTCGCCAAGTCACGTGCAACCCTCTGCGACCTGACGGACGGCAGCCTGCCAGGCTACTCTGTCCTCCACTATCTTCCAGAGCTTTCTCAGGTTCACAGCCATTCAGGTGGTGGTGCTACCTAACCATTTCATCCTCTGCCACCCTCTTCTCCTTTGGCCTCCAACCTTTCCCAGCATTAGGGTCTTTTCCAACGAGTCATGGTACTGGAGAAGACTCTTCAAAGTCCTGTGGACTGCAACGAGATCAAACCACGCAATCCTAAAGGAAACTAACCCTGAAACGATGCTGAAGTTCCAATATACTGGCCACCTGATGCAGAGAGCCAACACACTGGAATCGATTCATTGACCTCAATATATGCACAATACTCTCACATCAAAGGTAACCAATATAGAGTGAGATATTTTACATTCTTTCTTCATACTAGGTCTTCAGTATGAGGATGTGTTCACGCAAAGCACACCAGGGGCTGGAGCCCCACGAGGCCAGGTGACACGAGCTGGCCGGCGCATGTCACGGTCACTGGGGCCCCAGCGGCCCTGCGGCCCACACTGACGCTGCCAGCACGAGGCGCAGGGCTTGCCACCTCCCGCCTGACACTGTCCTCACCTGGCCGCCTGCTGTGTGCACCCTCTGGGTCTTCTCTGAGAACAGACTCCAATCCCTGAGGCTGTGAACCAAACCGTGTCTAATTCAATGAAACTATGAGCCATGCCGTGGAGGGCCACCCAAGACGGACGGGTCATGGTGGAGAGTTCTGACAAAACATGGTCCACTGGAGAAAGGAACAGCAAACCACTTCAGCATTCTTGCCTAGAAAACCCCATGAACCGTATGAAAAGGCAAAAAGACAGGACACACGAAAGATGAACTCCCCAGGTTGGTAGGTGCCCAGTATGCTACTGGAGATCAGTGGAGAAGTAAATCCAGAAAGAATGAAGGGACAGAGCCAAAGCAAAAACAACACCCAGTTGCAGATGTGAATGGTGATGGAAGTAAAGTCCAATGCAGTAAACAGCATATTGCATAGGAACCTGGAATGTTAGGTCCATGAATCAAGGCAAATTGGAAGTGGTCAAACAGGAGATGGCAAGAGTGAACGTCGACATTCTAGGAATCAGCGAACTAAGATGCACTGGAATGGGTGAATTGAACTCGGATGACCATTACATCTACTACTGTGGGCAGGAATCCCTTAGAAGAAATGGAGTAGCCATCATGGTCAACAAAAGAGTCCGAAATGCAGTACTTGGATACAGTCTCAAAAATGACAGAACGATCTCTGTTCGTTTCCAAGGCAAACCATTCAATATCACAGTAATCCAAGTCTATGCCCAACCAGTAATGCTGAAGAAGCTGAAGTTGAATGGTTCTATGAAGACCTACAAGACCTTCTAGAACTAACACCCAAAAAAGATGTTCTTTTCACTATAGGGCACTGGAATGCAAAAGTAGGAAGTCAAGAGATACCTAGAGTAACAGGCAAGTGTGGCCTTGGAGCACAAAAAGAAGCAGGGCAAAGGCTAACAGAGTTTTGCCAACAGAACGCACTGCTCATAGCAAACACCCTCTTCCAACAACACAAGAGACAACTCCACACACAGACATCACCAGATGGTCAACACAGAAATCAGGCTGATTATATTCTTTGCAGCCAAAGATGGAGAAGCTCTATACAGTCAGCAAAAACAAGACTGGGAGCTGACTGTGGCTCAGATCATGAACTCCTTATTACAAAGTTTAAATTTAAATTGAAGAAAGTAGGGAAAAACATTGGGCCATTCAGGTATGAACTAAATTAAATCCCTTACAATTATACAGTGGAAGTGACAAATAGATTTAAGGGATTCGGCCTGTTTTAAATAGAGTTCCTGAAGAACCACAGACAGAGGATCCTGACATTGTACAGGAGGTGGTGATCAAAACCATCCCTAAGAAAAAGAAATGCAAAAAAGCAAAATGGTTGCCTGAACAGGCCTTATACATTGAGAAAAGAAGTGAAAGGCAAAGGAGAAAAGGACAGATATATTCATCCGAATGCAGCATTCCGAAGAAAAAAAAGGAGAGATAAGAAAGCCTTCCTCAGTGCAAAGAAACAGAGGGAAACAATAGAATGTGAAAGACTAGATATCTCTTCAAGAAAATTAGAGATGCCAAGGGAGCATTTCATGCAAGTTTCAAAACACAAAATGCTGGGCTGAATGCAGCACAAGCTGGAATCAAGACTGCCAGAAGAAATATCAGTAACCTTAGATATGCGGAAGACACCACCCTTATGGCAGAAAGTGAAGAACTAAAGAGCCTCTTGATGAACATGGAAGAGGAGAGTGAAAAAGCTGGCTTAAAAGTCAACATTCAGAAAATGAAGTTTATGGCATCCGGTCCCATCACTTCATGGCAAACAGATGGGGAAACAATGGAAACAGTGACAGACTTTATTTTCCTGGGCTCCAAAATCACTGCACATGGTGACTGCAGCCGTGAAATTAAAAGACACTTACTGCTTAGAAGAAAAGCTATTACCAACCTAGACAGAATATTAAAAAGCAGAGACATTACTTTGCCAACAAAGGTCTGTCTAGTCAGAGCGATGGTTTTCCAGCAGTCAAGTATGGATGTGAGAGCTGGACTATAAAGAAAGCTGAGTGCTGAAGAATTGATACTTTTGAACCATGATGTTGCAAAAGACTCCTGAAAGTCCCCTGGACTGCAAGGAGATCCAACCAGTCCATCCTAAAGGGAATCAGTCCTGAATATTCATTGGAAGGGCTGATGCTGAAGCTGAAGCTCCAATTACTTCGGCAACCTGATGTGAAGAGCTGACTCACTGGAAAAGACCCTGATGCTGGGGAAAACTGAAGGCAGGAGGAGAAGGGACAACAGAGGATGAGATGGTTGGATGGCATCACCGACTCAATGGACATGAGTTTGAGCAAGCTCCGGGAGTTGGTGATGGACAGGGAAGCCTGGTGTGCTACAGTCCATGGGGTCAAGGGTCAAAGAGTCAGACACGACTGAGCGACTGAACTAAACTGATGAGTGCTCTCTGTGCTGTGCTAAGTCGCTTCAGTCTCATCTGACTCTTTGTGACCCAATAAGTAGCCCGCCAGGCTCCTCTGTCCATGGGGTTCTCCAGACAAGAATACTGGGTGGGCTGCCATGCCCTCCTCCAGGGATCTTCCTGACCCAGGGATCAAATCCTTGTCTTTTACATCTCCTGCACTGGCAAGGGGGTTCTTTACTCCTATCACCGCCTGAGAAGCCTTCTATGAGCACTAGTAAAGAATAAAATTTCCAACACGGGGCATAGAAGGGCAGGCACAAGGAATAATTACTTTAGAAACAGGAAAAAGAACAGCTAGAAAATCAAAGTCGACCTCAGTGAACAATAGCTTTATATGCCACGTTTATTTTAAACCCCGAAGTCTTCTCACATAGAAGTGTAAAACTTCTATAAAACATAGACAGTTTTTAAAAAATACAAAGTTAGACAAAGATCACTGATTGTTTCCAAGTCAAACCATTCAATATCAAAGTAATTCAAGTCTATGCCCTGACCAGTAATGCTGAAGCTGAAGCTGAACGGTTCTATGAAGACCTACAAGACCTTCTAGAACTAACACCCAAAAAAGATGTCCTCTTCATTATAGGGGACTGGAATGCAAAAGTAGGAAGTCAAGAGATACCTGGAGTAACAGGCAAGCCTGGCCTTGGAGTACAAAAAGAAGCAGGGCAAAGGAGAACAGAGTTTTGCCAAGAGAACCCACTGGTCACGGCAAATACCCTCTCCCAACAACACGAGAGACAACGCTACACAGGGACATCACCAGATTTTGTATTTTTGCAGTCAAAGATGGAGTAGCTCTATACAGTCAGCAAAACAAGACCGGGAGCTGACTTTGGCTTAGATCATGAACTCCTTATTGCCAAATACAGAATGAAATTGAAGAAAGTAGGGAAAATCACTAGACCATTCAGGTATGATCTAAATCAAATCCCTTACGATTATACAGAGGAAGTGACAAATAGATTCAAGGTATTAGATCTGATAGAGTGCCTGAAGAACTACGGACGGAGGTTTGTGACATTGTACAGGAGGCAGTGATCAAGATCATCCCCAAGAAAAACAAATGCAAAAAGGCAAAATGGTTGTCTGAGGCGGCCTTACAAATAGCTGAGAAAAGAAGAAAAACTAAAGGCAAAGGAAAAAAGGAAAGATACACCCATTTGAATGCAGATTTCCAAAGAATAGCAAGGAGAGATAAGAAAGTCTTTCTCAGGGATCAATGCAAAGAAATTGAAGAAAACAACAGAATGGGAAAGACTAGAGATCTCTTCAAGAAAATTAGAGATACCAAGGGAACATTTCATGCGAAGATAGGCACAATAAAGGACAGAAATGGTACGGACCTAACAGGAGCAGAAGATGTTAAAAAGAGGCGACAACAATTCACAGCAGAACTATACAAAAAAGATCTTCACGACCCAGATCATCACGATGGTGTGATCACTCACCTAGAGCCAGACATCCTGGAATGTGAAGTCAAGTGGGCCTTAGAAAGCCTCACTACGAACAAAGCTAGTGGAGATGATGGAATTCCAGTTGAGCTATTTCAAATCCTAGATTATGATGCTGTGAAAGTGCTGCACTCAATATGCCAGCAAATTTGGAAAACTCAGTAGTGGCCACAGGACTGGAAAAGGTCAGTTTTCATTCAATCCTAAAGAAAGGCAATGCCAAAGAATGTTCAAACTACCTCACAATTGCACTCATCTCAGACACTAGCAAAGTAACGCTCAAAATTCTCCAAGCTAGGCTTCAAACAGTACGTGAACCCTGAACTTTCAGATGTTCAAGCTAGATTTAGAAAAGGCAGAGGAACCAGAGATCAAATAGCCAACATCCGACAGGTCATTGAAAAAGCAAGAGAATTTCAGAAAAACATCTATTTCTGCTTTATTGACTACGCCAAAGCCTTTGACTATGTGGATCATGATAAATTGTGGAAAATTCTTAAAGAGATGAGAATACCAGACCACCTGAACTGCCTCCTGAGAATTCTGTATGCAGGTCAAGAAGCAACAGTTAGAACTGGACATGGAACAACAGACTGGTTCCAAATTGGGAAAGGAGTATGTCCAGGCTGTATATTGTCACCCTGCTTAGTTAACTTATATGCAGGGTACATCATGAGAAATGCTGGGTTGGATGAAGCACAAGCTGGAAACAACATTGCCAGGATAAATGTCAATAACCTCAGATATGCAGATGACACCACCCTTATGGCAGAAAGCAAAGAGGAACTAAAGAGCCTCTTGATGAAGTGAAAGAGGAGAGAGAAAAAGCTGGCTTAAAACTCAACATTCAGAAAACAAAGATCATGGCATCTGGTCCCATCACTTCATGGCACACAGATGGGGAAACAGTGCAAACAGTGACAGACTTTATTTTTTGGTCTCCACAATCACTGCAGACGGTGACTGCAGCCATGAAATTAAAAGACACTTGTGGCTTGGAAGAGAAGGTATGACCAACCTAGACAGCATATTAAAAAGCAGAGACATTACTTTGCTGACAAAGGTCCGTCTAGTCAAAGCTACGGTTTTTCCAGTGGTCATGTATGGATGTGAGAGTTGTGCTATAAAGAAAGCTGAGCACTGAAGAATCGATGCTTTTGAACTGTGGTGTTGGAGAAGATACTTGAGAGTCCTTTGAACTGCAAGGAGATCCAACCAGTCCATCCTAAAGGAACTCAGTCCTGAATATTCATTGGAAGGACTGATGCTGAAGCTGAAGCTCCAGTACTTTTGGCCACCTGATGCAAAGAACCGACTCACTGGAAAAGACCCTGACGATGGGAAAGACGGAAGGCGGGAGGAGAAGGAGACGACAGGGGATGAGATGGTTGGAAGGCATCGCCGACGCGATGGACATGAGTGAGTAGGCTCCAGGAGCTGGTGGTGGACGGGGAGGCCTGGCGTGCTGCAGTCCACGGGGTCGCAGAGTCAGACAGGACTAAGCGACTGAACCGAACTGAGACAAAGCATCTGCAACACAGATGCAACAGGCCCACTCCCTAAGACATACAGCAGCTTCCAATATTTCCAACACCACTACACTGTCAGCGTGAGTGTCATCCTCATTTCAGTAAAGAGGGGACTGAGGCATGTACTTTACAGACGTGTTCAAGTTTGTATCAGAGCAAGGATTCACACCCAGGCAAGCTGGCTCCAGACCACTGCAGGGTGTGCTGGGTTCACTTCCTGGGCGAGAAGGCCTCTTGGATAAAGGCCCGTCCCAGAGAGGCTGAGTCTAAAAGGGCACCAGTCAGACACTTGCAGATTAGAGACTATCAGCAAAGCCAAAAGCTACTTCTTTGAAAAGACCCATAAAATAGACAAATACTGATAAGACTCATTAAGGGAGAAAGTACAATAAATCAATGTCAAAAATGAAAAAGACATCATTACAGATCAAGGAATCACTTAAAATAATAAGGATGTTAGCAACACGTTTAGGTCAAACTTTAGATGAGAGTTTGATGAAGAGCTCAAACAATTTCTAGAAAATACAACTCTTCAAAAGAGACAAATAGAAACTGGAGCAATACTATAATTACTACACCAAAACATGACAGAGAGAAAGGAAAACCGAAGTTACTCTCAGTCATGAAAACAGACGAAAACGTCCTAATTGGACTTATGAGCAAACCCAATCCAGTAACACAGAAAAAAGGATATTCCCATGACCAAATGGGTTTATCAGGAAAGCAAAGTTGGTTTAACACTGAGCTGATTTTCTAATTACTCCATCACATTAAAGAGTAAGAGACAAGTATCATGCAACAATACTGGAGTGGGCTGCCATCTCCTCCTCCAAGGGATCTTCCCGACCCAGGCAATGGATCCACGTCTGTGTCTCCTGCATTGCAGACAGATTCTTTACCTACTGAGCCATCGGGGAAGGTCATAATACTGAATGTCCATTCATTAGTAAACAGCACTCACAGTATATGAAGAACATAAGGTAACTTGAGTGATGAAGGCCATCCTGAGAAAAGAACCCGATTATCACTAAACACAAAGAGGAGACATGACGGCTCCCCTCCTCAGATCTGGAAGGACCTCCGACATCTGCACGGCAGGGGCTACAGCCGGCACGGCAAAGCAAGCAAGTAAAAGGGCTAATAACTGGAAAAGGGGGAAGGAAGGGCCATTATTTGCAGATGATACGATTGTTCAGTTCAGTTGGTCAGTCGTATCCGACTCTCCGCGACCCCATGACCGACCCCATGAATCACAGCACGCCAGGCCTCCCTGTCCATCACCAACTCCCGGAGTTCACTCAAACTCATGTCCATCGAGTCGGTGATGCCACCCAGCCATCTCATTCTCTGTCGCCCCCGTCTCCTCCCGCCCCCAATCCCTCCCAGCATCAGAGTCTTTTCCAGTGAGTCAACTCGTCGCATGAGGTGGCCAAAGTATTGGAGTTTCAGCTTCAGCATCAGTCCTTCCAATGAACACCCAGGACTGACATCCTTTAGGATGGACTGGTTGGATTTCCTTGCAGTCCAAGGGACTCTCAAGAGTCTTCTCCAGCAACACAGTTCAAAAGCATCGATTCTTCGGCGATCAGCTTTCTTCACAGTCCAACTCTCACACCCATACATGACCACGGGAAAAACCATTGCCTTGACTAGACGGACCTTTGTTGGCAAAGTAATGTCTCTGCTTTTTAATATGCTATCTAGGTTGGTCATAACTTTCCTTCCAAGGAGTAAGCGTCTTTTAATTTCATGGCTGCAATCAGTATCTGCAGTGATTTTGGAGCCCAAAAAAATAAAGTCTGTCACTGTTTCCACTGTTTCCCCATCTATTTCCCATGAAGTGATGGGACCAGATGCCATGATCTTACTTTTCTGAATGTTGAGCTTTAAGCCAACCTTTTCACTCTCCTCTTTCACTTTCAGCAAGAGGCTTTTCAGTTCCTCTTCACTTTCTGCCATAAGGGTGGTGTCATCTGCATATCTGAGGTTAGTGATATTTCTCCCGGCAATCTTGATTCCAGCTTGTGGTTCTTCCAGCCCAGGGTTCCTCATGATGTACTCTGCACAGAAGTTAAATAAGCAGGGTGACAATATACAACCTTGACGTACTCCTTTTCCTATTTAGAACCAGTCTGTTGTTCCATGTCTATTTCTAACTGTTGCTTCCTGACCTGCATACAGGTTTCTCAAGAGGCAGGTCAGGTGGTCTGGTATTCCCATCCCTTTCAGAATTGTCCAGTTCGTTGTGATCCACACAGTCAAAGGCTTTGGCATTGTCAATGAAACAGAAATAGATGTTTTTCTGGAACTCTCTTGCTTTCTCCATGATGCAGCACACACAAAATCCAAAAGGATGTAAAGATAAAGAAGGAGAATTAAGTTTATAAAGGTCGATTTTTTAAAATTTTAGATGCCACTGAATGACAAACTCTGAAAAAGAGAACGCAAGCACGGCCCTCACGGCCGTGGAAGTGCCAGCGGTCGGGGTCGGTGCGCAGCGCGGTGCTGAGAAGCGGTGCGGTCTGCTGGAGGGGCGCCAGGGCTGGGAGGGCGGCTGGTGGGTGGAGGCCCGCACACAGCAGAACCGAGCCAAGAAGCAAACGTGGTGAAGACAGCGCAGCCAGCTTTCCACTGCACAGGAGACACACAAATACAGAAAGAAGGCAAGCTGATAACAAACTCCAAATGCTGGACTGGAGCTGAAGATGCAGTGTGAACTCCTGGTTTCAGGAGATCCACATTTTTGCTTGTACATACTGCTATCCATTAATGCAGGGCTTCTTGGATGGATGGCTGATTGCAGGACTATGGCAGAGAAACTCCAGGTGAGAATGAACGCCCTGTAGGATAAAGCAAGGAAATCCTCAAAGGATGAAAGGATTCAGCAGCCAGCCGGAAGGGGTTCCCACTGCTCAATTTGATATACTGTATAAAACAGGAAACCACACCAAAAACCAAACAGGAAACTATAAGTCCATAATTACACAAGGATATACAAACAACAAGGGAGAAAAGAAAGTCCTAGTTTGCTGCAGAATGTCATAAATACAGAAGGGATGGTGGAATTAGAAGATCACCATTTTGCTACCACTGAATTAATGGATTCAACCAAGAAGTACTGCTGGATGCCAAATGAGACGGAGAAAGTTGATGAGAATTACGACACTTATGACGATAAAGTATTTCTCTACAAAAGACATATTAATTAACACAAAATATTATTAACTTTACAGTGAAGACACTAGTCAGACACCACCTTAACTGCGTGTTAAGAGGTACCAACACCTGTCATGGAACATACCAATGTCACAAACTCGTAAGATGATGTGCTGCAAAAATACAACATGATTTGTGCGTAATTCCTGTCGAAATGCAAAATTTTAGTCCAGTCTGGAGCTGGATAAACTGTAGCAAAGTTCTAAACAAACCTTAAAAACACTGAGTAATAGGAGCGATACACCAACAAGTACACGCTGCAAACTTCCAAGTATATAAAGTTCAGAAAACAGAACTGCAGTGCTTAGGAATATATGTTTCGTGGTTACCCACGAAAGGAAAGAAAGGGAACTGTAACCAAGGTGTAGCCTTCGTGGGCTTCTGGCGTCCTCCAAATGTCCTATTTCTCTATCGGAACAGTGCTGATGCCAGGGACCATCCTAGGACAATTTGCAAAGCTGAACACTTATTGTAAGCTTCCCAGGTCGTGCAGTGGCAAAGAATCAACCTGCTAAAGTAGGAGACGCAGGTTCGATCCCTGGGTCAGGGTCATCCCCTAGAGAAGGAAATGGCAACCACTTCAGTATTTTTACCTGGGAAATCTCAAGGACAGAGAAAACTCTGGCACGCTACAGTCCACGGGGTCACAAGAGAGTCGGAAACGACTCAGCATATGAGGACACAGGCAGAATACATACAATTACTGCATGCGTGCTTACGAAAGTTACCAATGAGAAGATTTGAAAAAAACACGTTTGACAAAGGAACAAGGTAATCCCACGGGGAAAGGAGAGGCTTCCCAATAACGTAGCTGGACGTCCATACTGTGGGGCAAGCTCCAACCTTGGGCTTCTCCGGTGGCGCTAGTGGTAAAGAGCCCGCCTGTCAATGCAGGAGACGTAAGACATGCGGATGTGATCCCTGAGTTGGAAGATCGCATGGCAACCCAGTCCAGTGTTCTTACCTGCAGAATCCCACGACAGAGGAGCCAGAGAGTCAGACACAACTAAAGCAACTGGGCAGGCACGCACGCATGCACCTCCAATCGTACCACAGACCATACATAAAAACTTGAAAAAAAAAAACCCAACTTGAAATGGGTAACAGACCTACACATGAAAGGTAAAATTATGGCACTTTAATAAGAAAACAAAGAAGAAAATCTTTCCAACCTCAGAGAAGACAAAATATTAGAAGATTTTTCTACTTAGACAAGATTTCAACCTTGATATAGAGACATTTGAGAGGACCCCAAGAGCACTAACCACACTTAAGAAGCTGGACTTCATGAAACTTAAATCGCTGTTGACATGGTTCCTCCTGGCTTCGGCTCGCAGATGGAGGCAGCTGGGAGGAACACTGCTTCCTCCTGCACGATAAACCCAACCAAACTAACTCCAAGCCATGACTTTTTGGAGAACCCATGAAGAAACTGATGTAACAGAGCAAACTGGCCCAAAATCTAACTGCCTGCAAGAAAACAGAGCACACGCACTCACCTGAGGCCGATGTGCCCGGCACTGGTGAGAAGGGCTCACGGAGGACAGATGGTGCCGGGCAGGGCTGAGTGCAGCGGGCAGGACGACGTCTGGGGCCACAGAGGCTGGGGGACCTGTGCCCCTTTGCTACGTCCCTAGGAAACTCACTGAGCGGTCTTTGGAAAGATCTGCAAGAGCCCTAAGAAGCATTGGGGGTGGTGCAGAACTGGGGAGGGGAGCGGCAGCCAAGTCTGAGAGGCAAGAAATTCCACCCTGATCCTTCTCCACGTCCACTATGGAGAAAAGGCCCAAAGGAAACAGGCCTTCCCTGTCCATGCTGCCCAGGGAAAGGCTCTGCTGAACACTCACCACGACAGGAGGAAGGAAAGGGGGTCGGAGGAGCTACTCCTTGAGAAAGGGCAAGATTATACAGGGAGCCCCCAACCACAGCCAAGGACGAGGCAGGGGAGCTGAGAGGACCGCACTGCAAGACTCAGGGTCAGCACATACAGAAAACTCAGCCTCTCAGGATGAGGAGACAGCACCACACCACTCCCGCTCACGCCCAAGCCAGAAAGCTTCAAGCTAGGACTCTCTGGACTCTCTGGGGGTCCAGTGGTTAGGCCTCTGCACTTCCACTGCTGGGTGTAGGTTCAATCCCTGGCTGGGGAGCTAAGATCCCCCATCACATGGTGTGGCCAAAAAAACAAAGCACCTTACAAAAAGTAACAGCCAGAGGGGAATGCTGCTGGGAGAGGAGGAGCGAGGGCCTGCAGAGACTCGGGGTGAGCAGGCCGGGGCAGGGAGACTCGCAGCACAGAGACACAGCTCTGGGAGCCGCCCCCACACTCAACACAGGCCATCATAGGGAAATCTGAAGGCGCGGAGCTCTGGTAACAAGCATGGCAGCCACAAATTCTAAACGGAGCCCAGCTCCTAACAAAAGGAATTCAAACTATGGCAGTGAAAGCCTATCTGCACCTGTGTCCAGGCAAACAAACGAATGTCCTATACAACATGTGTGGTTCTGAAAAATAATTATAAAGCAAACAAAAGCATTAAAATAAACAAAAACACCACACTCTCAAAACAAGACTCAGAAGGACTTCACCAGAGGTCCAGGGGTTAAGATTCAATATTCAAGCTGCAGGAGGCGGAGGTTCGAACCCTGTTCAGGGCACTAAGACCCTGTTTTTGCCACACAGCATGGAAAAACAACAAGAAGACTCAGATATGAATCGGTTTTGGGACGATCTGACAGGGAATTTAAAGTAACTATCATTACTATATTAACAACTATAAAAAAAAAGACAAACAGCATGGAAAATCAGATGAGTAATTTCAGCAGAAAAACAAAAACATTTCTCTTCAGTGAAGCTAAACATAGGTCAATGGAAATCACCTACTGACTGAAACACAAAGAGAAACATGAGTGGCAGTGGGAGCCTGGACAGAATATCCACTAAGTGAGACAACATAAAACACTCACACACGAAACATTCTAACACACCGGTAATCAGTGGAGGTGAACAAAGAGAAGAAGAAACAGTGGTTGAGAAGGTTCCAAAATTAATGACAGACACCAAACCTCAAATCCAAGAAGTACAGAAAAAACAGCAAACAGGATAAACAAAAAACAATGTAAAAAACCTGGTCATACCACTTCCAAACTGCTGGAAACTAAAAAGTGAAAATCTTAAAGGCAGCCAGGGATAAAAGGTTAAACACTACACATGGTATAACAAAGATAAGAATTAGAACTGGCCTCTCGTGAAAATCCATGTTAGCCAAAGACAGACAAAAAAATTTAAACCTGTTCACCAAAAATTCTATACCTAGCAAAGATATCTTGAAAGAAGTAATGGAGAAATAAAGACTTCTTCAGAAAGAAACACTGAAGAAATGCATTGCTAGGAGACTTAACCTACAAGAAATGTTAAAATATTTTGAGCAGAAAGAACACAGCTTAAGACGGAAACCTGGACCTATTCAAAGAAATGAAGAGTCCTCAGAATGGAATACAATCAAAGTAAAATAAAATCAGTTTTCCTCCTTTAAAAAACTGCACTGAAGTGTGGCTGACTTTCAGAAGCAAAAGTAGCAATGTGTTCTGTGTTTGCAGCATCTGTAACAGTAACATGAATGGCGCTGCCAGAACAGAGAGGGCCTGGGAACGCCCGTGAAAGGCCCTCCCTCACCAAGCACGCTGAAGCAACTGCGCACCATGCGAAGGCAAACTCTGCATTAACTTAAAACGTGCTTCGTAAATGCAAAGACAACCATACTTTAAAAGTCTGGTGCAAAAGTCATTGCAGTTTTGCACTGTTGAACTTTGTTGTCTGATATTGGAATATTTTCTTAAATAAATAGTTACGTTATGTATAATAAGACTCTTTGAGAGTCCCTTGGACTGCAAGGAGATCCAACCAGTCCATCCTAAAGGAGATCAGTCCTAGATGTTCATTGGAAGGACTGATACTGAAGCTGAAACTCCAATACTCTGGCCACCTCATGCGAAGAGCTGACTCATTTGAAAAGACCCTGATGCTGGGAAAGAAGCATCACCAACTCGATGGACACGAGTTTGAGTGAACTCTGGGAGTTGGTGATGGACAGGGAGGCCTGGCGTGCCGCGGTCCACAGGGTCGCAAAGACTCGGACACGACTGAGCGACCGAGCTGATGTTATCTATCATTTTAGTACATGTGCTGCTGAAGCAAGCACTGTTGACACATCATTTTAATGTGCATTTCTCGCTTTATGTTTTTTCGCTAATGACTTATTACTTGCAGTTTCTTTTATATTTTACACTAGGGAAATGATGTTAGACAAAAAGCAAATTCGAGTAATTTCTTACACAAGTTCAAAACGGGTTGTAGAACAGCAGAGACAACTCATAATATCAACAGTGCATTGTGCATTGGCCCAGGAACTGCTTATGAACGTACAGTGCAGTGGTGGTTCAAGAAATTTTGCAAAGGATATAGGAGCCTTAAAGATGAGGGGCTCAGGGGCTGGCCATCGGAGGTGACTATTATCAACGGAGAGGGCCACTGAAGCTGATCCTCTTACAACTATACAAGAAGCTGCAAAGAACGCAACCTCAACCATTCTACAGTAATGCAGCATTTGAACCAAACTAGAAAGCTGAAAAAGCTTGATAAGCAGGTGCTTCACAAGCTGACGGGAAATTTAAAAAAAAAAAAAATCATCATTTTGAAGTGCTCGGTTCAGTTCAGTCGCTCAGTCGTGTCCAACTTTTTGCAACCGCATGGACTGCAGCACACCAGGCCTCCCTGACCATCACCGACTCCCAGAGTCCACCCAAACCCATGTCCATCGAGCCGGTGATGCCACCCAACCATCTCATCCTCTGTCGGCCCCTTCTCCTCCTGCCCTCCATCTTTCCCAGCATCAGAGTCTTTTCCAATGAGTCAGCTCTTCGCATGAGGTGGCCAAAGTATTGGAGTTTCTTTCAGCTTCAGCATCAGTCCTATAATGATGGGTAGTCTTCTCTTATTCTATCCTCTGTCCATGGGGTTCTCCAGGCAAGAATACTAGAATGGGTTGCCATTTTCCTCTCCAAGGGATTTTCCCAACCCAGGAATCAACCCGGGGTCTCTTGTATTGCAGACAGATTCTTCATTGACTGGGTTATGAGGGAAACCTATTCCATCCAACAACAATGATCTATTTCTTGATTGGCCTGTGACGTGTGATGAAAAGTGGTCTATATATGACAACCAGCTATGACCAGCTCAGTGGCTGGACTGAGAAGAAGCTCCAAAGCACAAGCCAAACTTGCACCACAAAGGTCATGATCACTATTTGGTGTCTGCTGCCCGTCTGATCCATTACAGCTTTCTGAATCCTGGCAAAACCGTTACATCTGAGAGATACACTCGGCAAGTCGATGAGATGCACACGACTGCAACACTTGCAGCCGGCACCAACCAGAATGCGCCCAACTCTCCTTCACAATAATGCCCGACTGCGCATCACACAATCAATGCTTCGAAAGTTAACTACCAAGTTTTGCCTCATCCACTCACCATATTCACCTGACCTCTCAACAACCAACTACCACTTCTTTAAGCACTTTGACAACTTTTTTTGCAGGGAAAATGCTCCCACAACCAGCAGGAGGCAAAAAATGCTTTCCAAAAGTTTGATGAATCCTGAAGCATGGATTTTTAGACTACAGGAATAAACAAACTTTCTCATTGGCAAAATGAAGTAGTGGTTCCTATTTTGATTAATAAAGATGTGTTTGAGTCTAGTTATAATGATTTATAATTCAGTCCAAAACCACAATTACTTTTTCACTAACCTAATGATAAGCCAATAGAAGAGATACAATGGAATTACAAAACATGCTAAATTAAACCCAAAAAGGGCAGAAGCAGAGGGAAAAGAAAAGGAAGGGCAAACGGAACAAACACGGACAAGGACTAGCAAGATGGTCAATGTTAATCACGTCCCATCCATGACCCACACTGGCTGCCTCGGACAGGGCAGGGCGGAGGGGCTGGCAAAGGTGCACGAGGAGCTCTGGATGATGGACATCTGCTAAACCTTGACTGGGGTGGTGGTCACTTGCCAATACTCAGAGAATTGTATTCTTAAAGTGCTTGCCTCTTATAGTGTGCAAATTATACCTCGATAAAGTTTATTTTTCAGAGTAAAAAAAGAAAAAGTCTACTCATGATAGCAAGGCATGCTTAAGAATGCCAGCTCCAAGGCCACACTGCCCAGTTTCACTTGCTAGCATGGCACCGTGGGCTTCACCTTCTGCCTCGGCATCCTCGGCTTCAAACAGCTGCCTCGCAGGCCTGCGTGAGGACAGAGGTGCCCAGAGCCCCTCCCCGGTGCTGAGTGAGCCCAAGTCATGCGGGAGCACAGGGGCCGGCCCTCGAGGCGGGGGTCCCTGTCGTCTGACCGAAGACAGTCAGACAGACCGAAGACAGTCAGACAGAAGTGGTCAGTCACTGTAAGCCAGGCAGCTCCCTGCCGGTCTAGCAGTTAGACTCTGTGCTGTGACTGCCAGGGGCCAGGGTCCAAGCCCTGGTCAAGGAACTAAGATCCCACAAGCCATGTGGCACAGTCAGGGGAAAAAAATCACTATGAACATTCCACCCAGGCGCTGCCTTCATATTCCCTCAAGACACACGTATTTTTAATTATTGTTTTGGGAGTTGATACAATTAGCTTTTAGAAACTATTCACTGTGTTTATGCCTCTCTAAGTGAGAGGAAACTGCCACCCCTGCCCCCTCCTGCCCCAGAGAGGCTGGCTCTTCTGGAAGCACGTGGTAAGGGGCTGGGGGCCCGCACTGAGCACAACCCCCAGGCCTGACTGGGCCACGGCCTGCTGAGCAGCACTCACACCGGCGCACAAGCTGCTGCCGAGTGACCACGCTGTCAGGAGCGCCCATTCTGCTCTCCCCTGGGGCTTCACGGTGAGTGCAGACAAAGCTTCGCCAGAAACACACCTCACTGTCGCAAGAGAGCCCCGGGCTCTCCCGTGCACAGAGGCAGCAGCTACTGGGGACCTGCAGGGTGCTGGACACGGCTCCAAGACCAGCTCTGCACTCTGGCCCTGGGAAGACGGCAGGAGTGGCCTGTTTCAGGGTCATGAACATCAGGAGGGGAGACGGCGTGTCCGGCCTCACAGCTGACACGGTGCCCGGCACGGTGCCAGACGCACAGCCCACTTCCTCCCGTAACTGCAATGAGGCACTGTGAAGAGAGCCACGAAGCAACCTCAGCTAACAGGCGAGGACGCAGACCCAGGCCACGGGCTCACAGCACCGCGGTCACCGCCTCTGCGTTAACCCACCCCCTGCGGGTCTGGGAGGGAAACCTCCTCTCACGACCCTCATCTTTCAGCATGACCCCCGCAGCACCCCGCATTTAAAACCTGGCTCACTCTGAGCCGGCGCTCTCCCAGGCTCACAGTTAACAACACGCTCTTCTGCTCACACAGCGCTTCTCACACGACCTTCCCGCTGGCGGCTCTTGTCTCCACCTCCCCCCAGTGAACTGACTGCAGACTCCGAGACCAGAGACTTCGTCTCAATCACAGTCCTCCCCTAACACCTTCCATGACATCGCTCCTAGGGCAGGCAAGGCCCACGCAATGAACGAGAAGACCCTCCAGTCTTCCTAGGCTGAACACCATCACACATAGTGGTTTTCAAAGTGAAGGCAGCAGACAGGAAAAGGCTGAGCACCTGACACAGGAAGTACCCGAGCTTCACAGGAGGGTAACTTGTGTGAGAAGATCCTGACACCACACATATATCGCACTGCTGCGTCTTCAAAAACTGTACCGACGGCCTCATGGCGAGTTCCTTACGATCAGTAACTAAGGAAAAGAACTGGCATCTGTGGACAGCCAGCCGTAATGACGTGCTGGCTCAGCCCGGGATGGCTGCAGCACGCCCTGGCACTCAGTGGTCCCCAGGGCTCTGCGTGGGGGGAACCCCTCCAGGGAGCTGACCTTCGGGAAGCGGCTCAGCCGCACCCTTGGTCAGAGGTGTAAATCTACACTGACTCCCTGGCAGGGACAGTCAGGAGTCTGGAAAGAACAGGGAGGGCTCATCGGTAGCAGAGAGATCTAGAGAAGGCATGTGAGGCTGGTGGGCACGGAGCACGAGGGGGTCTGCGTCCTGTGAGCGCCCCATGGTGACACCCACTGCAGAAGTGGGGGACAAGACGGCCTGCCCTGTGCATGACCCGTGGCCTCTTTCACCACCCCGCAGCAAGCTCGCCAACAAAGAGCTATGGCAGCAAGGGCAGACTGACACATCCGCTCAAGGACGCGAAGGCACACCAAGGCCGACCTGGTTTCCCGTCCAGGATCTGTCTGCAGGGCAGAGCTTCTCCAGCATCCGACAGCACGTTCTTCCTCCAGCTCCGGACCTGGGAAGGAGCAGCGCAGCTGGGAGCCCCAGAGCACCGGACCAGTGCCCTGGCCTTGGCTACCACATTCTGGGCCCTTTCCTCGGTCCCTGCCCTGACACCAGGTCCCGCAGGGCTGGCCGGCCAGTGACCCACGTGAGGGCAGGAGCGGCTGCAGCGGGGGCACCTGACTCTCTCTGTGCCCCCTTCACCCACCTGGCTCGCCCAAAGCCCAGAGGGGCACTTCCTGCGGCCCTCCCAGCACAGGCAGCACACACCCCAGGACTCAGGCCTGCAGAGGGGCTCTGACTGTCTCTGCAGCCCCAGCTCGCCTGCGCCCCAGACTGCTTCTGCATGCCCGGGAACTGTGAGCCAGCTCCGGCCCAGGCAATCCAGCTGCAACCATATCTGCTCCAACACGCTGTGAACTCCAGCCCTGGCAAGTGGTCCCCTTCCAGTGTGTCCTTTGGGTAACAGCCCTGAGCCCTAGAGTATAGAGCTCTCCTTCCAGTTTACAGTTTTTCTCCTATCACAGCTAAAGAATTCCTTAATACACTAAGCCTCTCTGGTTTAAGTGACAAGTGCACAGTTTTGTCTCCTCATTGGACCCAGCCTAATCCAGTGTGCCTGCTCCCCAACGTCACCACCTGGGGACCCTGAGTGTATCATCCACTGTTAGGATACGAGATGGAACCAAGGAGCTCGATTTAGGGTAAAAGTGAGGTGAGGGGCCCGTGGTCGGTGGAGCCGCTCGTCTATCACACACGTGGTCCCTCGGCAGCACCGGCTCTAGAGCACGCTGCGACAGCTTCCTGAGAACTCACTGCAACAGACAGGAGGCTCTGAGGTTAAAGAGCTGCCCTGCAAACCCAAGCTTTACACACGCTGCGCAGATGACCAACAGACACCGCTGTGTCTCCTAACATCCGGGAAAGAAGGGCCCAAATGAGAGAAGCATCTCGCCGACACCTAGTGACCGATCCCGAAAGTGCCTCCTTCCCGCCTCCACAACTCAGGCTCTGAGAGGTTAGAAGCCCGAGCACTCAGGAGTTGAATGCTTGCACTGGTGACACATTTGCAGAATATCAGAAGCTCGCCCGACCAGCTGGACTCCTCATGTCTTTGAAGCAACAGGTTAAAAAACAAACAAACAAAAATGATGGAGAAGGAAATGGCAACTCACTCCAATATTCTTGCTTGGAAAATTGCATAGAGGAGCCTGGCAGGCAACATCTCATGAGGTCACAAAGAGTCGGACACGATTGAGCACGCACGCATGCAATGTATAATGCATAACTTTTACCGCTGCGTAAAGCAAATAAAGATCTTTCTCAAAATAGTCTAGCTTTAAAAAAATGAAACAAACAACAACCAGTGACTAGATAAGGTGGTGGATCTAAGTTTCCTTCTAAAATGTTGACAGGTCTTCCAAGAATAGTAACATTAACGCTGATAATTTTTTCCCAACCATCTGAATTTATGTCATGAAAAAGAATGAAGAAAAAATAAAACATTATGCCAGAACTATATTCCCTCCCCAAACAAAATATAGTTTGCTATGATTTTGTTTTTATACATAAACATGCTTCTAAATAAAATGTTGAAAAACACATGAAGGATACAATGGAATAAGTCAGTGGGGGCAGACTAACAGAACGCCCTCAATCAGCACCATTCACTATCAAAGGCAGCCCAACACACATAGATGGAACATCAGTGGAAATGAAATGAGAAAAGCTGCAGAAAGACAGTACTTTCATATGAAGAGCCCGGGACTCTGAAGCCAGAATGCCTAGATTTGAATTCCAAGTCCATCTCCTAATAAGCTACATAACTTTGAGAAGTCACTCAACCCTCATAGAACTCATTTTTTTTCTTCTGAGAAATACACACCCTATAAAGTGTTAAAAAAAACACTCTTTGTTTATTTTTTAAAACAACACTGAATCCTATAGCTGCTTAGAAAATATACACTCAAGATAAAATATAGTACAGCAGAGGCTGAAGGCTACCACTGGATTTATAAAAAAAAAAAAAAAACCCTCAGAGGGCTGCCCCAGAGCCAAGTGAGAGACCATGAGTGCAGTAAACGGGGGCCCTAACAGAGATCATTAAGTCAGACGGCAGCTGCTTATTATCACAGGATGACAGATATTTTAAACGGGCAAAAATAAAGCAGGTAGATGCAAATAAAATAAATGCATGGGTAGCAATATTAAAATCAGAAAAATACAATACATAATGCAAAAAGCATTAGTGTCTCCAAATAAAATTTAACAGAATTTACCAGAGGTCATACAGGGTACCTAGCAGTCTGTAACAAATCCAGTAAACAAAAACATAAATGACAAATTTAAATAAGGCTTAATTGCTGGATTTATATCAAGATTTAAATCCCACGCATCCTTCTTTTGTTAAAGCTCCAGAAACAAAAATCAATCAAACAATATGTTACCAAAACAAAAACCAAAAACTTACATTTCAAAAGGCACAGGTTGTACAGGACATATTCACTTAAAAAAAAAGAAATACAAACTTTATTAAAGTTGAAACCATATACTTCAAAACCCAATTCACTTCAATAGTCAAAGCTCTCTCATATAAATATTGTAACAAAGAAGTAATAAATTCAAAATTACAGTCCCATCAATAATTAATACTAGCATACAGAGACCATCATTAAATTCTCAGTAACAACTATAGTAACTAGCAAACGATATGCATTAAATGGTATTTGGTGAACAGATTTAGAACAACAACAAAACTGAGATGCTGTTTGGCCAAAGCTGTACTTAAAATTAAGTTCACAGCTTTAACAAAGAATATTATTTTGAAGGGAAAAAATCTGGCTCAAAATTATAAATTATAAATCAATTCAGAATGGCCCAAAAGAAAATAGAACCAAGTTACTTTAAAATATGAAAAGTTCAATGACATATAAAAGAGAATTGTTAAACAATAAAGAGTACTTAAAACTCGGTAGATCTCACTGAATTCTATGCTGAAAACGGTTAAAACGGCAAATGTATGTTATATATTTTACCACAATTTAGAAAATAATTTTTACACCTGAAACTAACACAACATTGTAAATCAACATTATTTCAATAAAACTTACAAATTAAAAAAGAGAGAAGAATTCCCTGTGGTCCATTAGTTAGAACTCTGCACTTCCACTTCCAAGGGCATGCATGGGTTCAGTCCCCGGTCAGAGAACCAAGATCATGTAAGCACAATGCAGCCAAACAATTAAAGAAAAACAAAAAACAAACTCATGATAAAATGAGAACAAATAATTTTTTTAATTATTAAAAATATTTAAAAATAATTATTAAAAGGGCAAATATAAAGGGAGGCTACTAAAAATATTTTAAAATAAGACAATATTAAAAAAAACAAAGAGCACACACATTAACTACATATCAAGTCCAGGAATGTGTGCCAGTGTATCAGGTCAGCATATTTTACAGAATGATGAATAAACATTTTTTAATCTTAATTAAATGAATGATTAAAACTGATTCAGGCAGAAACATCAAACCTAAACCAATGACCATGAAGAAACTGAAGACATTAGCAGAGAATTCCGTTCCGTTCCGTTCCGTTCGGTCGCTCAGTCGTGTCCGACTCTATGCGACCCCGTGGACTGTGGCCTACCAGGCTTCTCCGTCCACGGGATTCTCCAGGCAAGAATACTGGAGTGGGTTACTGTTTCCTTCTCCAGGGGATCTTCCCGACCCAGGGATCGAACCCGAGTCTCCCGCATTGGAGGCAGACGCTTTAACCTCTGAGCCACCAGGGAAGCCCCTCCCTTAAAAGTTCCAGACCTAGGACTTCCTGGGTGGCTCCGCGGTAAGGAGTCCTCCTGCCAATGCAGGAGAGGTGGGTTCCATCCCTGATCCGGGAAGATCCCACGTGCCGCAGAGCAACTAAGTCTGTGCCACAACTACTGAGCCTGCACACCACAGCAGGAAAGCCACCAAGATGAGGTGCCCACGCGCCACAGCCAGCACGGAGTCCCTGCTCGCCACAGGCAGAAAGCCCACGCACAGCACAAGACCCAGGGCAGCCAAAAACGAGTGAAAAACAGACAATGCTTTCAAAAGAGAACACCTGCTATGAGAAACAACTAAAACATTCACATGGCCTCATCAGGCCTTTAAGAGATACATAAGAGTAAAGCAAGCTCTGCCGCTAACCGCACACTGCACTGGTTGACTTTACTATATTAACCTCCTAAGATGACCACTGTTCACAGGGCAGAAAAACCACAGAAAAAAAGTTTAAATGAAATGAGCGCAGGGAGATGGGCAGGCCCCAGCTAAGTGACTTCCAGGAAAACCGAGCAACTTCAAGGCTTCCTCCATTCAAATCCATGTCTTCGTAAAATTAAGAATAGAATGACACCAATTAGTTACAACCAAAATAATGAACATCTGTAATAAATATTACACAGACTCCATAATACTCTCAAAGTTTTGAGGTATTTTAGTCTTCATAGCAACTGAAAACCTTAGGTAATGTAACTTTGAGATCAAACCCAACACAAAGACAGCTAAAAAAACTCGAGTGATCACATCAAAAAAGCACCGTGTGTATGCATGGAATCCACCCTCCAAACTACAAAGACTGGCCCAAGAACAGCGGCCTGCCATCCCAGGTGCCCACACCTCACCTTCCCAGTGCTGTGCCTACAGGCACAGCAAGTCAACATCGCTCAGCATGTCTGACTCTGTGACCCCATGGGCTAAGTCCACGGAATTCTCCGAGCCAGAAACTGGAGTGGGCAGCTGTTCCCTTCCCCAGCAGGCAGAGGTGCCATCAGAGCCCGGGTGCTGTCTGGGCCACCCCTCTCTCAGGGCCACACAGCTGGCCCTGCACAGACCCGGAGCCTTTCCACACCCGATTCCTCAACATAGAACGGGGGTGACAGCGCCTCCACTGCAGACTGTACTGAGGACAGCAACACGCAACCTACGTGGTTAGAACAACGCCGAGCGCAGAGCAGGCGCTGTATCAACGCTGCACAGGACCGGCTCATGTCTTTGTTGCTGCTGGTTTTTGGTTTTGGCAGTGCTGGTGGCATGTAGGATCTTAATCACCCGACCAGGGATTGAACCCTCGCCCCCTGCAGTGGAAGCAGGAGTCTTAACCACTGGACCACCAGCGAAGTCCCTAATTGCCAGCTAAGGTTAGTATATACTAATAATCGGGTTTGTGGCAGAGCTACTCAGTAATTACTGGATACACTGCCAATTAATGCCAAGAGATCATATAAACTAACTTGTGATCTGCCTTCTATTACAGACCTGGACTGCTGCTCCTTCTAGACACTGCTGTCCCAACTCACCCAATATATGAGCCAACCAGGAATTCCACTTTCGCTACTGAGAGCCTGGGTTCAATCCCTGCTGAGGGAACTAAGATTCTGCAAGTTGAGCAGCTGGCGGGGGCGGCCCGCGGGGCAGAGGGAAAAAGCTTCCTGAAAGTAGAAACCACTCCACATGACACTTCCTTGAAACCTGACCGTCCCCAGCAATATGCAAGATTTATGTATGTTCCTCTGATGTTACAATCCCAGTATCTAGGGAGTGTACCGAACACATCAAAAAGCCTCAACAAATGTTTGCTCAATGAGTAAACTTGCATTCTTTACACCATGCCAACTTGCAGTCCAAGCTCCTGACACCCCTGGCAAGTCTGGCCCTGGGAGCCACTGAGCAGATTCTACTCCTATGCTGGGCGTCGACCCCGACTCGGCTCACTCGGGACCCAGATGGCACTGCGGCTCTGACCCCTATGGCCGTGCGCCCTCCTTGCTGCGCACCCCCGCGGGTCAGCCAGCGCCGTGCAGCCCAGGGCCTGAGCAAGACGCCATGCCACAGACGGGGTGAGTGGGTCACGAAGCCTCCTCTTCCACAGGTGGGCCATGAACCCATGAGTCCTTTTATTTCCCATGTATTTTTAAAAATTTAGTTCAGCTTTTCAATGCTTTCAATAGGGCAAAAGGCCTCGTTCCTACCCAAGTAACTGTTCAATAGCCAGAATTAAATGATGAAATAATGCTGCTTCAATTTTAATGTTTGCTTTTAAATGTGTGCAGAATGAATTTACTCATATAATAAGCAATGCCGCGCACGTAGCATTTAGAACTCCTCTGTTTGAATGCATCGGGCAGTTCAGATGTAAGCATCAATACTAGGAAGGAGGCTGCAGCTTCCAAATGTCAGAGAACCCTGAGGCCCTGGAGTCAGCTTCAGCTCAGGCTACATAGTCCCTCCACCAGCCACGTCCACTACCACCCCCACACACAACTCCTAGAAGCTGGTTCAGGGGCTCAGGTGTCTATGCTACAATCATCTAACCTGCACCTCCCCTTGGATGTCTCAAGGCACTTTGAGCTTAACGTGTCCAAACCCAAATTCACGCGCCTGGGCCTCTGTGGGAACGGTCAGTCAGAGCCTCTGGCAGCGTCCACTGTGAAGAAAATGGCAGCTGGGCAGAGGGACAGTCCCGCCCGACAGGAGGAAGATCTGGAACCTGATAAGATGCCCACAGCCCGTTCTCCACACCCCTCGCCCACCCCGAGTCCATAAGCAAACTCAAGGAGGCACACAATACGCCTGTCAACTGTCCACACGGGCCTGACACCAGGCCACCAACTGGCCTTCCTGTTTCAGCCTCTGCCCCTTACATTCAGGACGCATCTGGAATCACTCTTTTAGAACCTAAAGTGAAAGTCGTTCAGTCATATGCGTCTCTCTTCGACCCCATGACTATATAGTCCATAGAATTCTCCAGGCCAGAATACTGGAGTGGGTAGCCTTCCCTTCTTCAGGGGATCTTCCCAACCCAGGGATCGAACCCAGGTCTCCTGCACTGCAGGCAGATTCTTTACCAGCTGAGCCACAAGGGTTGCCCAAGAATACCGGAGTGGGTAGCCTACCCCTTCTCCAGCAGGTCTTCCCGACCCAGGAATAGAACCAGGGACTCCCACATTGCAGGCGGATTCTTTACCAACTGAGCCACCAGGGAAGCCCTTTAGAACCGAAGTCCCCACCTGTCACTTCTCTGCTCAAAACTTCCCTACGCTCCCATCTCAGCAAGATAAAAACTGATGCTGTCAGAGGGGCACACAAGACCCTCTGTCCACAACAGACCAGACAAGCAGGCACCCAGCAGACACCAGCGGGACGGAGGTACGCTGGTGATGTGCGAACGGCAACGTGCCATCTCCACAGGAAGCTGCAGGCAGGAGCAGGACGGGCCAGTAGTAAACGCACAGATGCACGCGGGGAGCGCCGCCCACTGCAGCCTTCCTGCAGCCTTTCCTACCGCAGGGAACTCGCTTGTGAAGCCAGACTTCGCCCCGACGTGCACTCCGCCCACTCTCCACCCCCACGGTCAACGCTCCCTGCGTCACTGAGGCACCTTCGTATCCACCGTCACCCAGCAAACCACAATCCTCACTGTAGCCAGAGAGATCTCCGCTTTTCAAAGCCGCCAAGGGTCTCCAGGTGCTCTTAACCAAAAGAGCAAAACCCTCTGGCCCAGGCCCGCAGGCCCCACCCAGCACATCCCGGTCCCCCCAGCAAGCTTCCCTCCTTTCTGGCCTCATGAAAGACAGTTCTAACCCACAGGCAGCCGTGAGGCCCAATTCATAACCTGCTCATTTTGCAAATCAGAGGAGCACAAGAGCCTCTCTGGGTCCCACAGCAAATTCCTGCTGCTGCTGCTGCTGCTAAGTCGCTTCAGTCGTGTCCGACTCTGTGCGACCCCATAGACGGCAGCCCACCAGGCTCCTCTGTCCATGGGATTTTCCAGGCAAGAGTACTGGAGTGGGGTGCCATTGCCTTCTCCAGGCAAACTCCTGACAAGGCCAGAAAAACGCCCAGGCCCCCAGCCCAGCCAGGGCTGATGGCCACAGCCTCAGGCAATCTGACTTCCAGGAGGGACCCCTCAGGACCTCACTCGGAGGAAAAGCTCTTTAAAAGAAGGCTTTCAGCTGAACTCTTAGTTGACACTCGGTCCTCATGACCTGTTTCGATGTTCTGACAACAATTGTAGAAAAGGGTAAATACTCAGTTCTGCTCTAGGATTTTACTTGACACACATCCCTCAAAACTCTCCTCCGCCAACAATCTTTACATAAAACTAGGTTTTCTGCCTCAATACCACTAAGACCAAACTCCAAATGCACACATGAATTTCTTACACCTAAGTGAACACCAGTGCACTATCCTGACAGATGTTCATCTCTGAGCTTGCCTGCAAGGTGGCCCTCCTCAGGGGATGTGTCCCCACGGGCCCCCTGTCTTGCACCCCCGGCCCCACCCTCTCCTCCATGCCTCAGAAGGATAACAAATCCACGGGGGAACCAGAAGCCCTTCACAGCACAGCTGGGTCACAGTGAAGCCAAGCAGAAAGTATGATCCGGTCCACTTCAGAGACGTGTGAACTAAAGCACCAGCAGCCAGCATTCATCAGAGGCGACGAGGAGGAGCTGGGGTCACGGCAGGTGGAATGGGGGGGTGGGCCCCTGAGGAGCGGCTCAGGGAGGTGCCCACGGCAAGGAGGACCTCCAGGCCCGACCAGGTGCCTGTGCGCAGCAGGCCTCACACTGAGCTGAGAGGAGCGACCTTGACTCATGCAACCTCAAGGAGCCTGAGCACAGCAGAGCGTGGCAGCAGGCAGGCCGGCTCAGGAGGAGAGGAGCTCCACCCGGCCCACGGCTCCTCACAGGGCGGGCTCCTCGGCCAACCCCCGCTCCAGGCAGGAACCCCCAAGTCCCCCACCCATGGGGGAGCCCGCACACAGCCTGACATCCAGGCAGCAGCAGGTTTACTCCTTGGGTCACCACGGGACTTCATCAATGAAGGAGAGGGGAAAAAAAGGAGTTTCAATTAAGTCGACAGAGAAGGCTGGAGGGTCCTTCGGGGCTGTGTGATAGACCGCATGACTCTGTGGCGACCCCCGCAAGGAGGAGCAACAGGAGATGACCAAGAGCATCACTATTCTTCCCCAGCACAATGAAATATTTAGAAAAAGTTTAAAATACACTGAAAAACATGGAGATTTGGTTTATTTTGATACCTTCGGAGCACATCATCAAAGCTTTTTAAGAGAGATTTACAGTTAATTCTTCAGCTCAGAAGGACCATCTCAATTTAAAATGCTGTGAGCAATCCAGGTTACGAAGTCCACAATGGCTCACAGAACGCACTACATTCTTAGAAATGGAGACCTGAACACACTGAATTCAACCTTGCATGCAGAAATAAGACTATGGTTCTCTCTCCAAGGAAGCGCAGATCCAAACTGGCCCCAGACTGAGCAGTTGGCAACCTGAAACTCCAAACATTTACTACTGCCCAACTGCCGACAGCCAGGAATTCTGAAGAACTCCTGGACTATTTGGTGGGAGAGGGTCAAAGGGCCACAAGTGCAGAAGACACTGAAAAGAGGAGATCACAAGCCATGCTTTATGCTTCTGTTCCACACATATACACATATACTAGGTGAAAACCCTACAGATATCTGCGAATTACCCAGCATCTGACCCTAAGAGGATGAAGCGAAGTGAAAGGCACTCAGTCATGTCCGACTCTCTGTGACCCCACGGACTACACAGTCCATGGAACTCTACAGGCCAGAGTACTGGAGTGGGTAGCCTTTCCCTTCTCCAGGGGATCTTCCCCACCCAGGGAGCGAACCCAGGTCTCCCGCACTGCAGGCGGGTCCTCTACCAGCTGAGCCCCCGGGGTGCGGCTCCTTAAGAGTTAAGGAGCACCTAAACGACGTCAAGTCAAGTTACGACAATACGCCGGTCCTAAAACTTCAGGGACGAACATACGGACCCTGTGACTATCCAGTAATCTGTGTCATCTTCGATTGCCTTCGTCAGCATCTTATAGATTTCAGAGCATGGGTCTGCCTCGTTAGGAAGGTTTATTCCTAGGTATTTTAGGATGCTCTTTTGATGAAACGATAAACACAACTGTTTCCTTAATTTCTCCTTCTGAACTTTTGTCATTAGTGTATGGAAATGCAACAGATTTCTGTTTTAACTTGTATCCCGTGACTTTACTGAACTCCTTAATAAGCTCCAGCAGTCTTCTGGTGAGAGTCTTTAGAATTTTCCATGTATAGCATCATGTCACCTGCAAACAGTAATAGTCTTACTCCTTTTCCAATTTGGATTCCTTTTAATTCTTTTAGAATAATTTTCTCTGATTGCTGTAGCTGGGATTTCCAAAGCTATGTTGAATAAAAGTGGTGAGAGTGGACCTCCTCGTCTTGTTCTTGATCTTAGAGGAAAGGCTCTCAGCTTTTTACCACTGAGTATAACGTGAGCTGTGAATTTGTCATATGTGGCTTTTATTATGTTGAGGTAGGTTCCCTTTATATCAACTTTCTGGAGACTTATTTTTAATCATAAATGAATAAAATGCCTAGGAATAAATCGTCCTAAGAGGCAAAAGACCTGTACTCTGAAAACTATGAAGATGACATAAACAGATATAAAGATATACTGTGTTCTTGGATTGGAAAAATCAATATTGTCAAAATTATAATACTACCCAAGGCAGTCTATAGATTCAAGCAATCCCTATCAAATTACCAGGGCTCCCCAGATGCACAGTGGTAAAGAACCTGCCTACCAATGCAGGAGACACAAGAGACGTGAGTTTGATCCCTGGGTTGGGAAGATCTCCTAGAGTAGGAAACGGCAACCAGCTCCCGTATTCTTGCCTGCAAAACTCCATGGACAGATGAGCCTGGCGGGCAACATCCCATGGGGTTGCAAAGAGTTGGACACAATGGGTGGCTGAGCACAAATCAAGTGGCACTCTTCACAGAACTAGAACAAAAAAATGTAAAACTTGTATTTTTATGGAAACACAAAAGACCCCAATAGCCAAAGCAATCCTGAGAAAGAAAAAACAGAGCTGAAGGAATCAAACTCCTTTATTCTACAAAGCTACAGCAATCACAACAGTATGGTACTGGCACAAAGACAGAAATGTAGATCACAGGAGGAGGACAGAAAGTCCAGAGATAAACCTGGGCAACTGTGATGACCTGACGCATGGCAAAGGAGGCCAGCGGAACCGCAGAAAAGACAGTCTCTTCAGAGTGCTGCTGGGAAAGTGAAGAGCTACCGGACAAAGAATGGACTACAACATTCCCCACGCCACACACAAACAGAAATCTACAACGGACTACAGACCTGACTGTAAGATACGGAAAACCCCTAGAGGAAAACGCAGGCAGAGCGCTCTGACACACACTGCAGCAGCCATCTCCCAGAGCAGCGGGGAGAAAACGAAAGGAAACAAAGGGAACCTAAGGAAACGGAAAAGCTTTCACAGAGCAAAGAAACCACATGAAAAACGAAAAGGCAGCCGACAGAATGAGAGAGAATATCTGCAAATGATGTGACTGAAAAGAGACTGATTTCCAAAATGTATAAATAGCTTCAGTTCAGTTCAGTCTCTCAGTCGTGTCCGACTCTTTGCGACCCCATGGACTGCAGCACGCCAGGCCTCCCTGTCCATCACCAACTCCCAGAGTTTGCTCACTCATGTCCACTGAGTCAGTGATGCCGTCCAGCCATCTCATCCTCTGTCGTCCCCTTCTCCTTCCCAGCATCAGGGTCTTTTCCAATGAGTTGGCTCTTCACATCAGGTGAAGAACATCAAGTTTCAGCTTCAACATTAGTCGTTCCAGTGAACACCCAGGACTGATCTCCTTTAGAATGGACTGGTTGGATCTCCTTGCAGTCCAAGGGACTCTCAAGAGTCTTCTCCAACACCACAGTTCAAAAGCATCAATGCTTCGGTGCTCAGCTTTCTTTATGGCCCAATTCTCACATCCATACGTGACTACTGGAAAAACCACAGCCTTGACTAGACAGACCTTTATTGGCAAAGTTAATGTCTCTGCTTTTTAATATGCGTCTAGGTTTGTCATAGCTTTTCCTTCAAGGAGCAAGTGTCTTTTAATTTCATGGCTGCAGTCACCGTCCACACCGATTTTGAGTGAGTGAGTGAAAGTTGCTCAGTCATGGGACTCTTTGCGACCCCATGGACTGTACAGTCCATGGAATTTTCCAAACCAGAATACTGGAGGGGGGTAGCCTTTCCCTTCTCCAGGGGCTCTTCCCAACCCAGGAATCGAACCAGGATCTCCTGCACTGCAGGCAGATTCTTTACCAACTGAGCTATCAGGGAAGCCCAAGCACGATTCTCTCTGCCAGAATGTTAAGAAACCACCAAGCCATCTAATAGTGATTTTGGAGCCTCCCAGAATGAAATCCATCATGGTTTCCACTTCTTCCCCATCTATTTGCCATGAAATGATGAGACCAGATGCCATGAACTTCGTTTTTTGAATGCTGAGTTTTTTAAGTCAGCTTTTTCACTCTCCTCTTTCACCTTCATCAAGAGCCTCTTTAGTGCCTCTTCACTTTCTGCCATTAAAGTGGTGTCATCTGCACATCTGAGGTTATCTATATTTCTCCTGGAAATATTGATTCTACCTTGTGAGTCACCAAATTCAGACTTAAATAAAAGAAAGTGGGGAAAACCACTAGACCATTCAGGTATGACCTAAGTCAAATCCCTTATGATTATACAGTGGAAGTGAGAAATAGATTTAAGGGACTAGATCTGATAGAGTGCCTGATGAACTCTGGACGGAGGTTCGTGACACTGTACAGGAGACAGGGATCAAGACCATCTCCAAGAAAAAGAAATGCAAAAAAGCAAAATGGCTGACTGAGGAGGCCTTACAAACAGCTGAGAAAAGAAGAGAAGCGAAAAGCAAAGGAGAAAAGGAAAGATATACCCATCTGAATGCAGAGCTCCAAAATAAAGCAAGAAAAGATAAGAAAGTTTTCCTCAGTGATCTATGCAAACAAATAGAGGAAAATAATAGAATGAGAAAGACTAGAGATCTCTTCAAGAACATCAGGGATACCAAGGGAACATTTCATGCAAAGTTGTGCACAATAAAGGACAGAAATGATACGGACCTAACAGAAGCAGAAGATATTAAGAAGAGGTGGCAAGAATACACGAGAAAACTGTACAAAAAATATCTTCAAAACCCAGATAATCACGATCGTGTGATCACTCATCTAGAGCCAGACACCCTAGAATGCAAAGTCAAGTAGGCCTTAGAAAGCATCACTACAAACAAAGCTAGTGGAGGTGATGGAATTCCAGCTGAGCTATTTCAAATCCTAGATGATGATGCTGTGAAAGTGCTGCACTCAATATGCCAAGAAATCTGGAAAACTCAGCAGTGGCCACGGGACTGGAAAAGGTCAGTTTTCATTTCAATCCCAGAGAAAGGCAATGCCAAAGAATGCTCAGACTACCGCACAATTGCACTCATCTCACAAGCTTAAAATTCTCCAAGCCAGGCTTCAGCAATACGTGAACCGTGAACTTCCAGATGTTCAAGCTGGTTTTAGAAAAGGCAGAGGAACCCAAGATCAAATTGCCAACATCCGCTGGATGATCGAAAAAGCAAGAGAGTTCCAGAAAAATATCTATTTCTACTTTACTGACTATGCCAAAGCCTTTGATTGTGTGGATCACAATAAACTGTGGAAAATTCTGAAAGAGGTGGGAATACCAGACCACCTGACCTGCCTCCTGAGAAATCTGTATGCAAGTCAAGAGGCAACAGTTAGAACTGGACATGGAACAACAGCCTGGTTCCAAATAGGAAAATGAGTCCGTCAAGGCTGTATATTGTCACCCTGCTTATTTAACTTCTATGCAGAGTACATCATGAGGAACGCTGGGCTGGATGAAGCACAAGCTGGAATCAAGATTGCCAGGAGAAATATCAATAACCTCAGACATGCAGATGGCACCACCCTCATGGCAGAAAGTGAAGAGGAACTCAAAGGCCTCTTGATGAAAGTGAAAGAGGAGAGTGAAAAGGTTGGCTTAAAACTCAACATTCAGAAAACTAAGATCATGGCATCCGGTCCCATCACTTCATGGGAAATAGATGCGGAAGCAGTGGAAACAGTGTCAGACTTTATTTTTTGGGGCTCCAAATTCACTACAGACAGTGACTGCAGCCATGAAATTAAAAGACGCTTACTCCTTTGGAAAGAAAGTTATGACCAACCTAGACAGCACATTAAAAAGCAGAGATGTTACTTCGTCAACAAAGGTTCGTCTAGTCAAGACTATGTTTTTTCCACTAGTCATGAATGAGAGTTGGACTATAAAGAAAGCTGAACACAGAAGAACTGATGCTTCTGAACTGTGGTGTTGGAGAAGACTCTTGAGAGTCCCTTGGACTGCAAGGAGATCCAACCAGTCCATCCTAAAGGAGATCAGTCTTGGGTGTTCATTGGAAGGGCTGATGTTGAGGTGAAACTCCAATCCTTTGGCCACCTGATGCGAAGAGCTGACTCATTTGAAAAGACCCTGATGCTGGGAAGGACTGAGGGCAGACGGAGGAGGGGACGACAGAGGATGAGATGGTTGGATGGTATCACCAACTGAATGGACATGAGTTTGAGTAAACTCCGGTAGTTGGTGATGGACAGGGAGGCCTGGCGTGCTTGCAGTCCATGGGGTCGAAAAGAGTTGGACACGACTGAGGGACTGAACTGAACTGTGAGTCACCCAGCCTGGCATTTCACATGATGGTGGCTCAGCAATGCGGAGACCTGGGTTCGATCCCTGGGTTGGGAAGATCACCTGGAGAAGGGAACAGTATTCTGGTCTGGAGAATTCCATGGACTATACAGTCCATGGGGTGGCAAAGAGTTGGACACGACTGGGTCGCTTGCACTTTCACTCTGCGTGTGAGTTAAGTAAGTAGGGTGCGTGCTCCTCCCCAATGCTGAGCCAGTCCGCTGTCTGCTAAATAAAATCTAGTTTTTAGAAAGTTAAGTTCCATCACTCTTAGCAACAGAATTTCCACCACAATTTCTCAAGCCCACACGTGCATTTCTGACCAGCTGGCTCTTTACCAGAGTCTGGATGAGTAAGCCCATGAGCTTTTCAATAAACAACTAGGACAATACTGAAACAAGTTGTGTTTAACTTCCAGAACAAGCCAAAGACTGAATTCCCAACATGAGCCTCCACAGCGCAGGGAAGCAAAGTCTATGATCTGAAGGTCTCTCTATATTCCAGAACCAAAACTAACTGACCCTGGAAAGGACTCACCCACAAAGACACGTTCAGGGCGTTATCTCCTAGGATCTAACTCTTTCCGAATAACACCCACTCCCTGTTCACAGCACTCTCTTGGTTTTGTCCCTTATCCTGTAGTCATATAATGACTGGCAGTAACACACACTCCTTATCGCAGCAAAGCTGGCCTAGAACACTTTCTTGTATCCTTTAGTTTAGCAGGATTGAACATCTGAACTAAACTGGCTAGACTCTCTAAATTCACATCGTGGAAAATTTCCACAGTTCAGAAGTGATACTGAAATTTTCAAGTAACTTAAAAAAATTCCTAATTCCACATTTCATTTGTTCCATTCAGCAAATATTTATTGGGCTAAGACAAGGTTCAGTTCAGTTCAGTTCAGTCGTGTCCGACTCGTTGCGACCCCATGAATCACAGCACGCCAGGCCTCCCTGTCCATCACCAACTCCCGGAGTTCACTCAAACTCATGTCCATCGGGTCAGTGATGCCATCCAGCCATCTCATCCTCTGTCATCCCCTTCTCCTCCTGCCCCCATTCCCCCCCAGCATCAGGGTATTTTCCGGTGAGTCAACTCGTCGCATGAGGTGGCCAAAGTATTGGAGTTTCAGCTTTAGCATCAGTCCTTCCAATGAACACCCAGGATTGATCTCCTTTAGAATGGACTGGTTGGATCTCCTTGCAGTCCAAGGGACTCTCAAGAGTCTTCTCCAGCAGTTACCATGCCCTTAACATTTTTCTGAATTCAATAAACCTCCAATCTAGTAAAAGACAATAAATGTGCAGGAACACACGAATGTGTCAAGTGTCACAGAGCTCACGGCTGAGGCTGAGAGATCAGGGTGGGGAATGGAGAAGGAAGCATCCGTTCAGGCCCTGCAAGGCTGCCGGGTTCTTAGGAGGCGGAACTGGAAGGAAGGGGTTGGGGCGGGAGGAGAGAGGCAGTGGAAGAGGAGCTTCCCTGGGGCGCAGAAGTGGGACGCCAGGACCAAACTGGGGGGTGTGAGAAAGCACTGGGTGCCGGGCAGGAGGCGGCCGGGGCAGCGGAGGAAGGGTCAGGCGGCGCCCAGCGCGCGGGTCTGGCGAGGAGTCTGCCCCGAAGGCGGGGCCGCCGCGCTGACCGCGAACAGTGCAGAGGAGGGCTACGAAGGCTGCCGGCGGACACACGCAGGAAACTCACAAAACACACGGGCGAACAGGGCCATAAACACAGAACTGCATTTTTGCAAACCTTTTTCATTAACACCCAAAACATTTTATATCACAAAAACTCAGGAGAAAAAAATTTAAGGAAACCAGTGTGACAGAATGCACTTCATTAGTTTTCTAAATCTTCATATCCTTTTTTTTTAGGATTCCAAAGAGAACAAGGTATTATCATAGTATTAGTCGCTAACACGGCTCTGATTGTGCAACCCCATGGACTGTAGCCTGCCAGGCTCCTTTGTTCACTGGGTTTTCCAGGCAAGAACAATGGAGTGGGGTGCCATGTAAAGCCAGACTGCTGGAGCACTATGAACTTAATTATTTAGAAAACTGGCTTTACTGCCAGTCTTCAATGAAAATGGTCCTTCTACGTGATAGACACAGAGCTCTAAAAAGAAATACACCGCTGGCTACATTTATTAAATCATGCTAATTGATTTTTGAAAGTGAAAGAGGAGAGTGAAAAGGTCGGCTTGAAGCTCAACATTCAGAAAACAAAGATCATGGCATCTGGTCCCATCACTTCATGGGAAATAGATGGGGAAACAGTGGAAACAGTGTCAGACTTTATTTTTGGGGGCTCCTAAATCACTGCGGATTCTGACTGCAGCCATGAAATTAAAAGACGCTTACTCCTTGGAAGGAAAGTTATGACCAACTTAGATAGTATATTAAAAAGCAGAGACATTACTTTGCCAACAGAGGTCCGTCTAGTCAAGGCTATGGTTTTTCCCGTGGTCATGTATGGAAGTGAGAGTTGGACTGTGAAGAAAGCTGAGTGCCGAAGAATTGATGCTTTTGAACTGTGATGCTGGAGAAGACTCTTGAGAGTCCCTTGGACTGCAAGGAGATCCAACCAGTCCATTCTAAAGGAGATCAATCCTGGGTGTTCATTGGAAGGACTGATGCTGAAGCTGAAACTCCAATACTTTGGCCACCTCAGGAGAAGAGTTGACTCACTGGAAAAGACTCTGATGCTGGGAGGGAATGGAGGGCAGGAGGAGAAGGGGATGACAGAGAGTGAAATGGCTGGATGGCATCACCCACTCGCTGGACGTTGAGTCTGAGTGAGCTCCGGGAGTTGGTGATGGACAGGGAGGCCTGGCGTGCTGTGATTCGTGGGGTCGCAAAGAGTCGGACACGAATGAGCTGAACTGAACTGAAGCAAAACAAAAACAAATTACGAAGACAACTCTAAACAACCATTTCCAAAATGCTCTCCACAGCAAGAGTTTCTTTCAAAAAGCAATTTTCTACTTATTGTTAAAATGTCACCGTTACCTTGAGGGGGGCAGATTAAGTATTTATTTTCTCAAAAATACTAAATTTTCTATTTAGTTTTGTACTGACAGCCACTTATAGAAAAGGTCAGCAAACTTAGACCATTCGTCTTTACATAAAACAAAAACAATTCAGCTCAGAACAGGCAATGCTTTCAATTCTGCCACAAGCTAACCAGCAAACCTGTGTCGTGCCAAGTGTTTTCACAGTTACTCCCCTCTCACCAAAAGCACTGTAAAGATTTACTGCTTTGCAAAGGTCTCAGGCGGATGCCTTCTGTGCTTCTGGCTTCAAACTGCTGCTCTAAGAACCTCTCTGTGTGTCGCGTGGCGAATAACTCACATGTGCTGTTCCTGCTACAATCCCACTGCATCCAAGGTTTTTTTTTTAATTACATTGGCTGTTCCATCACTGGTATATCTAGTTTTCCCACAAAATTCTATTTACCAAAGAAACTGTTTCAGAATACACATGCTTTAGTTTACTCAACAGCTCATACACAGAAAAGTAGTCAATCTGAATCTACCAAAAAGCATTAGCTGAAACCTATTTAGAGACACCGGTGATTCTGCCATCCCGGGGCAAACCCTGCACACATCACCATTTCCTCCAACAGTTTACCTTCTGCAGTGTCTTCTATGCATATACCCAAACTGTTTGCTAACAAAGGAATGTGTTCATCTTGTTGCCATTTTGCCTCCTGGGGATTATTCAGCCCTTTCGCCTACCCCCAGGCACAATGCACGTGTGCCCCTTCTGTCTGTCCCTATTAAGGACGGCAGGTGCTGTGGGCTGGCCTGATCGGCTCCATGGCTGGGTGCAGTACTTCTGTTCTGGAAATCATTCTTGGAAGCCCAGCTTAGAGACCCTGTTCCACCAACCCCTTCCAAAACGTCATACATTTCTGATTCTCCATACTAAATGTCTGTCTGTACAAATTAGCTGAAGTTGTTTCTGCAACTGAACCTTAGAGAAATGTAAGTTTCCTCAAAAGAAGTTCATCCTTCCCGTTTGCAGGGCAGGGATAGAGACACAATGGCTCAGTTGGTAAAGAATCTGCCAGCCAAACAGGAAACCTGAGTTTGATCCCCAGGTCGGGAAGATCCCCTGGAGAAGGGAATGGCAACCCACTGCAGTATTCTTGCCTGGGAAACCCCACTGACAGAGAAGTCTGGCAGGCTACACAGTCCCAGGGCTCGCAAAGAATGGGAAGCGACTTGGGGACTGAACGACAAGGATGCAGATGTACAGAAGAGATGCGCAGACATGCGGAGGGGACGGGCGAGATCGGGGGACCATGCCCTACCACGTGCAAAGCCAACAGCTGCTGGGAGCAACTGCACAGCGTGGGGAGCTCAGCTCACCTGTGGTGCACAGACATGCGGCGGGGACGGGTGAGATCGGGGGACCACGCCCTGCCACGTGCAAAACCAACAGCTGTTGGGAGCAACTGCACAGCACAGGGAGTTCAGCTCACCTGTGGTGGCCCAAAGGTGGGGAGGGAGATTCAAGAGGGAGGGGTGTATGTGTGCCATAGTGGTGGTTCACTTAGCGGTGACCCAGACACTGTCACAGCACTGTAAAGCAGGCCTGCAGAACGAGACCCAGATTCCCACAGCCAGGCCCTCCCATCAGGGAGCTTCCACAAACTTCTCATCCTTCTCCATCAGAGGGCAGACAGAACGAAATCCGCAATCACAGAAAACTAACCAAACTGATCACACGATCACAGTCTTGTCTAAATGAAACTATGAGCCATGCCGTGTGGGGCCACCCAAGAAGGATGGGTCATGGTGGAGAGTTCTGACTAACGTGGTCCACTGGAGAAGGGAATGGCAAACCACTTCAGCATTCCTGCCATGAGAACCCCATGAACAGTATGAAAAGGCAAAATGATAGGACACACTCAAAGATGAACTAACTCCCCAGGTCGGTAGGTGCCCAATATGATACTGGAGATCAGTGGGAAAATAACTCCAAAAAGAATGAAGAGACGGAGCCAAAGCAAAAATAACACCCTGCAGTGGATGTGACTGGTGATGGAAGTAAAGTCCGATGCTGTAAAGAACAATACTGCATAGGAACCTGGAATGTTAGGTCCATGAATCAAGGCAAATTGGAAGTGGTCAACAGGAGATGGCAAGAGTGAACGTCGACATTCTAGGAATCAGTGAACTAAGATGGACTGGAATGGGTGAATTTACCTCAGATGACCATTATATCTACTACTGTGGGCAGGAATCCCTTAGAAGAAATGGAGTAGCCATCATGGTCAACCAAAGAGTCCGAAATGCAGTACTTGGGTGCAGCCTCAAAAATGACAGAATGATCTCGGTTCATTTCTGAGGCAAATTATTCAATATCATAGTAATCCACGTCTATGCCCCAACCACTAAAACTAAGAAGCTGAAGTTGAACGGTTCTATGAAGACCTACAAGACCTTCTAGAACTAACACCAAAAAAACAGACATCCTTTTCATCATAGGGGACTGGAATGCAAAAGTAGAAAGTCAAGAGATACCTGGAATAACAGGCAAGTTTGGCCTTGAAGTACAATACAAAGGCTAACAGAGTTTTGCCAAGAGAACGCACTGGTCATAGCAAACACCCTCTTCCAACAACCCAAGAGAAGATTCTGCACATGGACATCACCAAATGGTCAATACCAAAATCAGACTGATTATATTCTTTGCAGTTGAAGATGGAGAAGCTCTATAGTCAGCAAAAACAAGACCAGGAGCTGACTTTGGCTCAGATCATGAATTCCTTATTGCCAAATTCAGACTGAAATTGAAGAAGTCAGGGAAAACCACTAGCCCACTCAGGTATGACCTAAATCAAACCCCTTAGGGATTATACAGTGGAAGTGACAAATAGATTTCAAGGGATTAGATCTGATAGAGTGCCTGAAGAACTATGGACAGAGGTTTGTGACACTGTGCAGGAGGTGGTGATCAAAACCATCCCCCACCCACCCAAAAAAAAAAAGGCAAAATGGTTGTGTGAGGAGGCCTTATAAATAGCTGAGAAAAGAAGTGAAGCAAAAGTTAAAGGAGAAAAAGATATATCCATCTGAATGCAGATTTCCAAAGAACAGCAAGGAAAGATAAGAAAGCCTTCCTCAGTGATTAATGCAAAGAAATAGAGGAAAACAATAGAATGGGAAAGACTAGAGATCTCGTCAAGAAAATTAGATACACCAAGGGAACTTTTCATGCAAAGATGGGCTCGATAAAGGACTGAAATGGTATGGACCTAACAGAAGCAGAAGATATTAAGACGTGGCAAGAATACACAGAAGAACTATACAAAAAAGATCTTCACGACCCACATGACCACGATGGTGTGATCACTCACCTAGAGCCAGACATCCTAGAATGCAAAGTCAAGTGGGCCTTAGGAACCATCACTACAAACAAAGCTAGTGGAGATGATGGAATTCCACTTGAGCTATTTCAAACCCTAGATGATGATGCTGTGAAAGTGCTGCACTCAATGTGCCAGCCAATTTGGAAAACTCAACAGTGGCCACAGGACTGGAAAAGGTCAGTTTTCATTCTAATTCCAAAGAAAGGCAATGCCAAAGAATGTTCAACCTACCACACAACTGCACTCATTTCACATGCTAGCAAAGTAATGCTCAAAATTCTCCAAGCTAGACTTGTAATTCTCTAACATCTCCAGATGTTAAAGTTGGATTTACAAAGGGCACAGGAACCAGAAATTAAACTGTCAACATCCACTGGATCATAGAAAAAGCAAGAGAGTTCCAGAAACACATCTACTTCTGCTTTACTGACTACTCCAAAGCCTTTGACTGTGCAGATCACAACAAACTGTGGAAACTTCTTCAAGAGATGGGAACCACCTGACCTGCCTCCTGAGAAATGTGTAAGCAGGTCAAGAAGCAACAGTTAAGAAATGGACATGGAAAAACAGACTGGTTCCAAATCAGGAAAGGAGTACATTAAGGCTGCATATTGTCACCCTGCTTGTTTAATTTATATGCAGAGTACATCATGAGAAATGCCGGGCTGGATGAAGCACAAGCTGGAATCAAGATTGCGGGGAGAAAGGTCAATAACCTCAGATATGCAGATGACACCACCCTTATGACAGAAAGTGAAGAGGAACTAAAGAGCCTCTTGTTGAAAGTGAAAGAGGAGAGTGAAAAAGCTGGCTTAAAACTCAACATTCAGAAAACTAAGATCATGGCATCTGGTCCCATCACTTCATGGCAAACAGATGCGGAAACAATTGAAACAGTGACAGACTTTATTTTCTTGGGCTCCAAAATCACTGCAGATGGTGACTGCAGCCATGAAATTAAAAGACATTTGTTCCTTGGGAGAAAAGCTATGACAAACCTAGACAGCATATTAAAAAGCAGAGACATTACTTTGCTGACAAAGGTCCATCTAGTCAAAGCTATGGTTTTTTCAGTAGTCATGTATGGATTTGAGAGTTGGACCATAAAGAAAGCTGAGCACCAAAACATTCACGCTTTTGAACCATGGTGTTGGAGAAGACCGTTGAGAGTCCCTTGGACTGCAAGGAGATCCAACCAGTCCATCCTAAAGGAAATCAGTCCTAAATATTCGCTGGAAGGACTGATGCTGAAGCTGAAACTCCAATACTTTGACCACCTGATGCAAACAACTGACTCACTGGAAAAGACCGTGATACTGGGAATGATTGAAGGCAGGAGGAGAAGGGTGGTGAGATGGTTGGATGGCATCACCGACTCAATGGACATGAGTTTGAGCAAGCTCTGGGAGTTGGTGATGGACAGTGAGGCCTGGCATGCTGCAGTCCATGGGGTCACAAAGAGTCCGAAGCAAATGAGCTGACCTGTAAAGCAACTATATTCCAATAAAAATAAAAGTAGTCCATGCTTAAGCTTAATGAAATTTTGTAGAGTACTGGAAGGAGCACTGTTACAACTCTAATCACGGCTACAAAACACGCAGGTGCTGTTTCTCTTCTGTACGCTTAGCCTGCAAACACTTTAACTGTGAAGGCTATCTGCTTTCCTTGTCTAACATCTCAAGACACGATAACCACTCTGGACACATCCTTAGTAAAACTGGATAAAACTTCACACTTCAAATAGTCTCTGAGTCAGCTGTCTGTCCTCAACCTCACTTTATGGTAACAGAGCTGACGCAGGAGGCAGTGGTGGCAGCTCTGCCATCAGTTTCCCTGCTGTTCCCTGTGCTTTCGTTACTGGCGTTCTCTCCAATCCAGGGCTCCTTTTAAGACCACCTGTTTTGTGAGGCCCAGTATAATTAAAACTAGCAGTCGAAGTAATGAACTTACTTAATGAGTAGTCATTAGATGCCGTAGGCATCAACACTCCGCTAAGCGCACAAACATCTTCTCTGGCCTCAGGACACCGCAGGAATCACACGAGACTCCTGGTTCCGACACAGATCAAGTGCGGGTGTCAGCCTCGATCCACACTAAGCGTCTATGAAGCGTGATGTCTAATCTGAAAATACGGACCAACCTGCTCTTCATGCAGCCCCAGGGAGCAATTCACCTACTCCAAGTGGGCCTCTGCGTATTTCACACGCCTGAGACCCCTCCCGTGGGCGATGGGCAGTCTAAGTGTGTGATCACAGGAGCGGCAATCACACTCAAGCTTATGATACAACATTGGAAACACCTTCAAGATTAATATCCAGCACAACCTTCTCACCTGACAGATGTGTCCAACGGACAACCACAGAGAACCGGCCTGAGATCTTCAGACAAAAGCACCTCTTGCTAAGTTTTCTAGGAAACAAACCAGTAATACCTAAGCGCTACTTCGCAACATGGAAAGAAGAGTTAAGTCTAAACATGGACCAGCTGAGTTCCCTTGGCGCAGATGAGGGGAAAACAGGCCTCCACCACCATTCTAGTGTGTACAAGCACAACTTTAGACTTGAATCAACCCTCCGAGCTTCCAACTAGGATCAGAAACCTCTACCAAGACATGCTAAAAACACCAAGTGTAAATCTGAACTTGAGAGGAAGAACTGAACACAAACGCCCCTGTATCGCGGTGAGTGCTTAAGCGCCGGGGGAGCAGGCGCAGGACAGCGCCACCCAGAGGACAGCGAGAGAGTCCCAGAAAGGCACACGCGGTCAAGGTCAGACGCAACAGGCTCAAAAGATAGCAGGACTGAGAGGCAGCCCCAGGATCCGTGAGGTCAGCACAGTCTCTGGGAAGGCTGACTCAAGTGGCAGCTGAGAGAGGCGGGTAGTGGGGAGATGGGAGTTGGGGGTGAAGGAAGAGCAGCAGCAGTGCTGCCCAGTATTCCATGGGGCACGGCAGCAGCTGGGTGGGAAAGGTCTGACAGAAATGTGGTTAAACGGCTCGCGAGGGGCAAGAGACAGACTGGGAGGGAACAACGCTGACAAAAGCACCCCAACAGAGGAGGAAGGGCTCAGGTCGGGGCGGGGGGTGGCCAGGCGGCACAACGCAGGCCGCGGCTTCCAGGGCTTCTGACTTCCACAGCGAGGAGTCAGAACCTCTGGAGTATAGGATTAACTGTGAAAAAACAACAAAGAGACTGTTTCCTTCCAAATTAGAACGAGAACAACACACTTCAGGGAAAAGGGGAAGAGGGAGGCGCTTCAGGAGCTCAGGTGACCTGGCTGGGTCTCAGAGGAAAGCCTTCTCGGCGTGTACCATGTGCCGGACAAGCCTCAGAGCTCACTTGAGAGAACACAGCCCAATAAACTGGGGCCTGTGATCCGTTCTAACCCAGGGCTGTGGCCAAACTGAGGACAGGCGCCGAGGGAACCCAGGCTGGTGAAGGCAACCGACACCGGCCACACGGACGTGACCTCCTGGAGACACAGCAGCGAACAGGCAAAGCAGCAAGAACAGCGCCGAGCAGCAGCAGCACCAACAGGGGCGTCCCCGGCGGTCCTCGGGCTAAGAATCCACCTTCAGTGCAGGGGACACAGGTTCCACCCCTGGCCCTGCAACTAGATCCCACATGTTGCAAATAAAGATCCCACAGGCATCAAAGACACAAGATCCCGTATGCCACAGCTAAGAGCTGACACAGCCAAGTGAGTATTTTTTAAAAGAAGACGCAGCACCGAGAGGGCACAGCCCGCTGCGGCTCTGCAGGCCGCACCACGCGAGCAGAACACCGTGGCTGCTCCAGTGCCAGACACACGGGGTGGCAGCAAGGCGGAAGGAAGCTGGCTGAGAGCAAGGAGGATGAGAACCCGCCGATCAGCCAGCGTCTGGGAGGCAACACGCGGGAGGGATAACAAGGAAAGGTGTCACCAAGGGCGTGCGCAGGCTTCCAGCTGCTCGGGCCAGCGCGGGTTTCCTGCGGAAACGGAAACCGTGAAGAAAGGAGCGAAGACGGCCTTAGGGGAGAGCCGCTGTGCAGCCTGGGCTGAGGAGCAGGCCCACAGCAACAGGGGCTCTGCCTCTTGGGCAGTTAATGAAGGTGACAGACACCACCAGGAGCTGAAGGCTGCAAGCGGGAACCCTCACCAGGACCAGGACACGAATTTCCCAGCTCGACTCTCTGGGCCTCAGCTTCCTCAGGCAGCAAGCACTGTCGGGCAACAGATGCGTGTTCGGTCATCGTCCCGCTCGGCTCCAAGGCTCTGAAGTCTCTGACGTGCCCGTCCCAGCGCTCCAACTGGAGCAGTACGGGCACCAGTAAACACACAAACACACGAAGGCCAGTCTACACATGTGTGCAGACGTGCGACTGCAGAGACGAGCTCAGAGAGCCCACCGTCCTGGCTTCTGTTTTAAAGTGAGACACAAGCGGCTTGCTGTTCTCTGAAAGGCACAGAGGACACTGGGCGCCCTAGTGGTCAGGGTTCGGCACTTTCACTGAGGCGGCCCAGGTTTATTCCCTGACTGGGAAACCGAGATCCCGCAAGCCATGTGGCACACTCAAAAAATAAAAAGAATACTGACTGTAGCTACAGTTTAAGCCACTTAATGAGTGATGTTGCTCTTCATGCTTTTAAAACCAGACACCAACAACAATATCCCAAGGAGCGTCAAGAATCCACGTGCGGGATTTCTTTATCTGGGGCAGCCAAGCGGCTCTGGGAGAGGCCTGCTAACTCCCCGCTCTAAGCTGTCCTGCCCATCAACCAGGGACACACCTGCACCAGCAGGTCACGCCTCTCAGGAACCTCCACAGAGGGAGCTACTCTCAGCAGGAACTTGGAAAGAATGTTTCCCCTGTCAGGCTACTTCACCGCAGTGGAAAAACTGCCAAGCACTCCGAGAGAAAAAATCTGGGGTCACTAAATGCAGTGAGATGTCCTGGAATCAATCCAAGAACACAAACAGGGTACTTGCGGAAAGCTTAGTGAAGCCCACATAGTCTACAGTTAATACTACTGTGCCACTTGTACTGTCTCAGTTCTGACAAATACACCAAGGTTAAGGAAGAGGCCAACATTAGGAAAAGTTGGCTGAAGGGAGTATGAGAACTCTCTGTACTAACTTTGCAACTTTTCTGTTAAGTCTAAAATTATTCCAAAATGAAAAGTTTATTAAAAAAATAATCCTGGGTCATGAGAAGTTAAATCTACTAACTTCTTATTCAGTTTCAACATGTAACTAATACTGCAGTTAAATTGAGAGAAAAATGTTCTTTGCGTTCTATGAATGAGAAAAAGTTCATTTCCACAGGAGATGTGATAATAAAATGCCACAAATATTACTGGAATTACTCTAAGATAATCTAGAAGCTGGGGAGCTGGACTGTTGTGTGTTAAAGAAGGCAGAGCACCGAAGAATTGATGCCTTCAATCTGTGGTGCTGGAGAAGACTCTTGAGAGTCCCTTATATAGCAAGGAGATCCAACCAGTCAATCTTAAAGGAAATCAACCTGGAATACTCATTGAAAGGACTGATGCTGACGCTCAAACTCCAATATTTGGTCATTTGATGCGAACAACACACTCATTGGAAAAGTCCCTGATTCTGAGAAAGACTGAGGGGAGAAAAGGGCATCAGAAGATGAGATGGCTGGATGGCACTACTCATGCAATAGACATGAACTCGGGCAAACTGGGAGATGGTGAGGGACAGCGAGGCTTGGAATGCTACAGTCCACGGGGTCGCGAAGAGTCAGACACAGCTGGGTGGACAGCAACAATCTTGAACCTTCACTGTACAGTTAAAAAAAATGTAGGCCCATGAGATACAAATCATTCTATTTCAGCTCATTCTGGTTACACGGTCTCTAAAATAAAGTCACCTTGTGCCTCCATGCGTATTCAGAAGGCCGATGGAGTCAAAAAAGAGCGTCACAGAATGCAGAGAAGCACCCGACGGTACCACCAAATAGACACTCACGCGGTAATCTGCCCAGGAAAAAGGCCTCACGTTAATATTTCAAGTGAATGAAACACACATAAGGATGAACACAGGACTATGCATGACTGACGAAAATGAATCAAGCAGCCGTCTATCAGAAATCCACTAAGTAAAGGAGCACAGGTAGGCTAAAAGCAGAATAACAGAAGCAGCTGCATCACACAAACGCCAGTTGAAATATACTAAAGTGGCTCCGTTAGTATCCGACGAAGGAGACCTCAGAGCCAAGAAAACTGCCAGGGGGAAGAGGAACAGAACCTAAACGTAAACAAGTACCAAGTCACCAAAAGACAGAACAATCGTCAACACGCGCGTACCAGCAGAGCTCTGGAGCACACAGCACAAAAGCTCAACTGTAAGGAGGAGCCAGGAAACCCACCACTTCAGCCGGAGCCCCCAGCGCTCCTCCCTCGGTGACGGACAGAACCAGTAACCAAAAAGCCATCAAGAATACGAACCAACGTATCACCCACTCACTCTGCTATACACCTGAAACACAATGTTGTAAATCAACCACATCCCAATAAAAACTCTTTTAAAACTATAGAATTAAACAAAAAAATTTAACTTGACATTCAAGCGAACACTCCACTCAATAACAGCAGAATTTACATGTTTTAAAGTACATGAGCAATATTCACCAGCACAGACCATAAAACCTTAAATTTTTTCAAAGACTTAAAATCATAAAAGCTGTTCTCTGACCATACTGGAGTTAGACGACGAGTCAGTAGCATGGTAAATTGAGTGACCACCCTGTTGACTGACTCTCCAGCTGCGGCAGGTCTCGCGGAGGCGCGCAGGCTCCTCGCTGTCGCATGGGTCTGTCTGGCTGCAGGCGTGCATGACGGCAGCTCCCTCACCAGGACAGAACCCCCACGTCCCGCCCCGGAAGGCAGGCTCTCTACCACTGGACCACCAGGGGAGTCCCTAAACACAGACTTATTTAAATAATATCAAAGAAGAAGAGTCAAGGGAAATTAGAAAATGCTTTAAACTGAATGAAACTTCAAGTACAACACAGCAACATTTGTGGGCTGAAGCTAAACTATGGCTAAGACAGAGTATACAGCACGCACATGTGTATGTGTATTAGGAAATACGTTATCTTGAAAATACATATTTTTAAGAAAGAAGAATAGTCTCAAATCAATAATCCAAGCCTCTACTTTAAGGAATCAGAAAAAGAAAAATCAAAACAAACTCAAAGCAAGAAATAGAGAGTAAAAAATAAAATTTTCAAAATTTTTTTTAAAAATTAATGAAATAAAAACAAAGACAAGAGAAAAAAACAATAAAACTAAAAGCTGGTTCTTTAAAAAGATTAAAAACTTGAATAGCCTCTAGAAAGACTGGCAGAAAAGAGAGAAGACAAACAGTATCAGGAATCAGAGAGAGAACACAGAACCCTCACAGACATTAAAAGGATAAAAGGAACACTGCAGACAATTCCACACATAAACTCAACAGTTAAGATGAAATGGACCAGTTCTTTGAAAAGCACAAACTACTAAGAGAGAAGGTAACAGTTCTTAATCTGCTTTATGAGGCCGGCATTACACTGATACCAAAGCCAAGCAACGCAAATATAAGAAAACTACTTACAGATACCTTATACGAGCAGATGCAACAAGGGACTCACCTGGTGGTCCAGTGGCTAACACCCCGCACTCCCATGGCAGGGGGCCCACAACTAAAGATCCAATGTCCCACGTGCCACAATGAAGACCCAGTGCAGCAAATAAATATTTTTTTAAAGTGTAAATCCACAAAAAAATTCCCAGAACACATGATTTTAGCAAGATCAACAGATAAAAGTTGAACACACAAAAATTAATAACTTTTACATACTAGCAAAGAATAGAAAAAGAAATTCTTCAAAACACCAATTACAGAAGTTGAAAAAAATGGAATACTTTATGAATCTAACAAAACATGTAAAGGATATGTATGCCGGAAACTATAGTACAAAATACTGATAAAAATATCAAAGATGTGCTGCATGTCAATTCTATCTCAATTTAAAAAAATCAAAGATGACCAAATAAGCCTAAGAGAACCACATACCATGTTCACAGACTCAAGGATTCAATACAGTATTCACGTCAGTTCTCCACCAAACTAATGTATAGTTGTAAGGCCACTAATCATTTATGAATCTAACAAAACATGTACAGTATACATATGCTGAAAACTATAATACAAAACACTGACAAAAATGGTCAGAGATGTGCTGTGTGTCAATTCTATCTCAATTTAAAAAAAAAATCAAAGCTGACCAAATAAATATAATAAAACCACATACCATGTGCACAGACTGGAGGATTCAACACAGTATTCATGTCAATTCTCCACCAAGCTGACCTATAGATTTAAGGCTACTCTAATCAAAGCCCAATAGAATTATTTGTAGACACAGACAGCTGATTCTAAAATGTGTGGAAAAGTGAAATGACCAAATAGCAAAAACAATTTTTAAGTTGGAGGAATCATCTTACTAACAGTATAAGACCCACAGTAATTAAGACAGTGTGGTACAGGCAATGAGATAAGACTCATAGATCAATGGAACAGAATACAATCCAGAAATGACCCACACAAATGAGCCCAACTGATTTCTGACACAAGTGAAAAGTCAATTCAATGGAGAAAGGGTAGAACAAATGGGTTTGGAACAAACCTGACACCCATCCTACCCAAATCTGATACCTGATACAAAGTCAACTCAAAATGATTCACAGATCTAAATGTAAAACTATGGCATTTTTAGAAGAAAATACAGAAAAAAAATCTTTATGAGATTTTATAAAACAAATAGTTCTTAGACATGATACCAAAAAGTATGATTTATAAAAGAAAAATCTGGAAAGCTGAACTTCATCAAAATTTTTCTTTGCAAAAAAAGAAAAAACAAAGTTGATGGAATTTAAAGACTAGCTACAGACTGAAACTGTTTTTGCAAATCACACATCTGACCTAAGATTCCTAACAAGAATTATCAAGAATTCTCAAAAGTCTAAAGAAAATAAAACAAGTAAAAAACAAGAAAAAAGCAAAGTCTTAAACACTCCATCCAAAAGGACAGAAGAATGGCAAATAAATTAAGTGTTCATAACAGCAGTCACTAGGGAAATGTAAACTAAATCACAACACCGCTGCTGCTGCTGCTGAGTCGCTCAGTCGTGTCCGACTCTGCGACCCCATAGATGGCAGCTCACCAGGCTCCCCCGTCCCTGGGATTCTCCAGGCAAAAGTACTGGGGTGGGGTGCCATCACATTCTCTGACACCACTACACACCTATTTACTAATGATTAAAATAACATCTGAGGAGGGCATGGCAGCCCACTCCAGTGTTCTTGTCTGGAGAATCCCATGGACAGAGGAGCCCGGTGGGCTACAGTCCACAGGGTCACACAGTCGGACACAACTGAAGCAACTCAGCACAAAATAACACCTACCAACAGTATCAAGAGCTGGCATGGATGCAGAGCAACTGAATTCTCACCGCTGCTCGTGCGAAGTCAAAATGGCACAGCTACTCTGGAAACAGTCTGGCAGTTTCTTATGACACTGCCACGGACCCTGTTCCCGTTCCTGGGTATTTACCTCAGTCACTCAGTCCAGTCGTTCAGTCGATTCCGACTCTCCGCGACCCCATGAACCACAGCACGCCAGGCCTCCCTGTCCATCCACCAACTCCCGGAGTACACTCAAACTCATGTCCACTGAGTCGGTGATGCCATCCAGCCATCTCATTCTCGGTCGTCCCCGTCTCCTCCCGCCCCCAGCCTTTCCCAGCATCAGAGTCTTTTCCAGTGAGTCAACTCGTCGCATGAGGTGGCCGAAGTATTGCAGTTTCAGCTTTAGCATCAATCCTTCCAATGAACACCCAGGATTGATCTCCTTTAGAATGGACTGGTTGGATCTCCTTGCAGTACAAGAGACTCTCAAGAGTCTTCTCCAACACCACAGTTCAAAAGCATCAATTTTTTCGGCGATCAGCTTTCTTCACAGTCCAACTCTCACATCCATACATGACCACGGGAAAAACCATAGCCTTGACTAGACGGACCTTGGTTGGCAATGTCTCTGCTTTTTAATATGCTATCTAGGCTGGTCATAACTTTCCTTCCAAGGAATAAGCGTCTTTTAATTCCATGGCTGCAATCAGCATCTGCAGTGATTTTGGAGCCCCCAAAAATAAAGTCTGACACTGTTTCCCCATCTATTTCCCATGAAGTGATGGGACCAGATGCCATGATCTTCATTTTCTGAATGTTGAGCTTCAAGCCAACCTTTTCACTCTCCTCTTTCACTTTCATCAAGAGGCATTTTAGTTCCTCTTCACTTTCTGCCATAAGGGTGGTGTCATCTGCATATCTGAGGTTATTGATATTTCTCCCAGGAATCTTGATTCCAGCTTGTGCTTCTTCCAGCCCAGCGTTCCTCATGATGTGCTCTGCATATAAGTTAAATAAGCAGGGTGACAATATACAACCTTGACGTACTCCTTTTCCTATTTGGAATCAGTCTTTTGCTCCATGTCCAATTCTAACTGTTGCTTCCTGACCTGCACACAGGTTTCTCAAGAGGCAGGTCAGGTGGTCTGGTATTCCCATCTCTTTCAGAATTTCCCACAGTTTATTGTGATCCACACAGTCAAAGGCTTTGGCATAGTCAATGAAGCAGAAATAGATGTTTTTCTGGAACTCTCTTGCTTTCCCCATGATCCAGCGGATGTTGGCAATTTGATCTCTGGTGCCTCTGCCTTTTCTAAAACCTGCTTGAACATCTGGAAGTTCACGATTCACATATTGCTGAAGCCTAGCTTAGAGAATTTTGAGCATGACTTTACTATGAAAATTTACTTTCACATGAAAACTTGTACACAAATGTTTTACAGCAGCTCTATTCATTACCATCAGAAACTGAAAGAACCCCAATGTCCACCAATGGAAGAATGGATAACGGCAATCTAGTCATACAACAGAACACTACCCCGCAGTGAAAAGGAAAAAGCTGCTCACACCTGCAAAACTCTGGATGAAACTCAAAGTGACTATGAGTGAAAGGAACCAGCCTCAAACAGTTACAGACTGCATGATTCCACCTATCTGACTTCCCAAGAAGACAAAACCATAGCAACAAAGTCATGACTGTCCAGAGCTGGGGTGGGGAGGAGAGTGACTGCACAAGAGCAGCTGGAGGGGCCTGTCTGGGTACTGACAGAGATACAGGAAACTGTACATGGAGGGGCAGGGTGCCCTGGTGGCCTGTGGTCAGGATTCCAAGCTTTCACTGCCATGGCCCAGGTCCAATCTCTGCTTGGGGAACTGAGATCCCGCAGGCCACACTGCACACGTGTATACACACATACACGTGTATATATACGAACACACACACACATATATATAGAAGGCTTCCCTGGTGGCTCAGTCGCTAAAAAGAATCTGTCAACAATGCAAGAGACCAGCTGCAATGCAGGAGACCCTGGTTTGATCCTTGGGTGGGGAAGATCCCCTGGAGAAGGAAATGTCAACCCACTCCAGTACTACTGCCTGGAAAATTCCACGGACAGAGGAGCCTGGTGGCCTACAGTCCACAGGATCTCAAGAGTCAGACACAACTTAGTGACTAAACCATCACACACACACACACAGACCTATCTATCTATATAGACAGATACAGCAATAATGCATAGGAACCTGGAATGTCCACGGGATCTCAAGAGTTGGACACGACTTAGTGACTAAACCATCACACACACACACACACCCCTATCTATCTATATAGACAGATACAGCAATAACCTGGAATGTTACATCCACGAATCAAGGCAAATTGGAAGGAGTCAAACAGAAACTGGCAAGAAATAAAGAGCCTCCTGATGAAAGTGGAAGAGGAGAGTGAAAAAGTTGGCTCAAAAGTCAACATTCAGAAAACTAAGATCATGGCATCCGGTCCCATCACTTCATGGCAAATAGTTGGGGAAACAATGGGAACAGTGACAGACTTTATTTTCTTGGGCTCCAAGATCACTGTAGATGGTAAGTGCAGCCATGAAATTAAAAGACGTTTGCTCCTTGGAAGAAAGCTATGACCAACCTAGACAGCATATTAAAAAGCAAAGACATTACTTTGCTGACAAAAGTCCATCTAGTCAAAGCTATGGTTTTTCTAGTAGTCATGTATGGATGTGAGAGTTGGATGATAGAGAAAGCTGAGCGCCAAAGAATTAATGCTACTGAACTGTGGTGTTCGAGAAGACTCTTGAGAGTCCCTTGGACTGCAAGGAGATCCAAGCAGTCAATCCTAAAGGAAATCAGTCCTGAATATTCACTGTAAGGACTGATGCTGAAGCTGAAACTCCAATACTTTGGCCATCTCATGCAAAGAGCTGACTCACTAGAAAAGACCCTGATGCTGGGAAAGACTGAAGGCAGGAGGAGAAGGTGACAACAGAGGATGAGATGGTTGGATGGCATCAGCGACTCAATGGACATGAGTGTGAGCAAGCTCTGGGAGTTGGCGATGGACAGAGAAGCCTGGCGTGCTGCAGTCCATGGGGTCACAAAGAGTCGGACACGACTGAGCGACAGAGCTGAAATGATAATATAAATAAATAGGTAGATATAGCTATATGTTAATTTTTTAATTAGCAGATAATAAAACGACTTAGAAAAATTCTAACGGTATCTACTAAAGTCAAGGCCACATGTATCCTGAGCAATTCCACTCCCGGTTTACACTCAACCAAAAGGAGCACTCTATCCACCAAAAGACACGTACCGGAATGTGCACACCAGCCTGATTTGTATCAGTCATGAAATAAAACAGCCCCAGTGTCCATCGATATTAGAATGGTGAAGTTGTGGGGCAGACACACGGTGGAGACTGCGTGCCACGAAAAGGAGTGAGGGACCGCTGCAACAACCCCAGGGATGGGCCTCAAACACAACTGCTGAGCTGGAGAGCCACAGAGCACCCTGATGCGGAAATCACAACCCGGCAAGACACACAGGAACGAGGGAGACGAGGAGGGGAGCACGGGCGCACTCGAGGGTGCTGGCAGTATTTTTCATCCACGTTGCCTATGTCGGAATGCCGGTCCCACGCACGTGCACACACATAGAACACTGCACACAGAGACGCGCCCTGTGGCTTTACCCACTGCAAATCTCTGCTGAACCACACAAGGTTCTAGATCTTTACCGGACCTACTTCCTCAGGTCACTGAAGCAAATGCAAACCAGGGGCTCCCCTGGTGACTCACTGGTAAAGAATCCCTGATCCCAGATCCCAGAAGGCCCACGTGCCTCAGAACAACGAAGCCCGATGCCACGACAACCGAGCCTGTGTCTAGTGCCTGGGGGCCGCAGCTCCTGATGCCCCCGCACACCAGAGCCAGTGCTCAGCAAGAGAGGCCTCCGCAGTGAGAAGCCCACAGACTTCAGCTAGAAAGTACCCTGTTCATCGTGACTAAAGAACGCAACAGAGACCCAGCCCAGCGCACCTCCAGTGAGCCCGAGAGTCATGGCTGAGCACCTCATCGCGGCAGCTGTTCCTGCAGCACAGGGAAGGCTGCTCCGCACCCCAGTGGCCCCGAGGCCCACACTCACACCATCTGACCAGAGACGCCCTGGGTGTGCCGTGTGTTAGTTGCAGTCATGTCCAGCTCTCTGCGACACCATGGACCGGGGCTCACCAGGCTCTTCTGTCCACAGGGTTCTCCAGGCAAGAACAGTGGAGTGGGCTGCCATGTCCTTCTCTAGGAGGACACGCTGTATGATGGCCCTCAGACATTAATATTTTAATTATTATTTTCTTGGGTTCCCAAATCACTGCAGATGGTGACTGCAGCCATGAAATTAAAAGACACCTTCTCCTTGGAAGAAAAGCTATGACAAACCTAACAGCATATTAAAGAGCAGAGACATTACCTTACCGACAGAGGTCTGTCTGGTCAAGGCTATGGTTTTTCCCATGGTCATGAATGGATGTCAGAGTTGGACTATAAAGAAAGTTGAGCGCTAAAGAATTGATGCTTTTGAAATGCGGTGCTGGAGAAGACTGTTGAGAGTCCCTTGGACTGCAAGGAGATCCAGTCCATCCTAAAGGAGATCAGTCCTGGGTGTTCATTGGAAGGACTGACGCTGAAGCGCCAATCCTTTGGCCAACTGATGCGAAGAACTGACTCACTGGAAAAGACCCTGATGCTGGGAAAGATCAAAGACAGGAAGAGAAGGGGACGACAGAGGATGAGATGGTTGGATGGCATCACTGACTCGATGGACATGAGTTTGAGTAAACTCCGGGAGTTGGTGATGGACAGGGAAGCCTGGCGTGCTGTAGTCCATGGGATCACAAAGAGTCTGAGCGACTGAATATAACTGAAACATTGATAACATCTTCCTGCTACTTTTTCAGCAACAAAAAAGGATTTACGTTATTATCAATACAAATGCTCCCTACACACCATGTTCTGATTTTCAAACTGTAGTATCACTGTTTGAAAATGTACCTTGACCTGTACCCCAAACAGCTTCCTGTCATAAACCTCTTAACAGCATTACAAAATAGCACTGAAGGCCCACCTGAGTCCTCCATACGTGTATATTCTATGTAAATTGATACCCAGCAGCTAATTTCATGGCTCAATTTCCACAATACAAAAATTTTGGTAAATAACATATGTATGAGTTAATTTTGCACCCCAATTCAAATACAGAATTGGGATGGTAAAAATATTTTTATTTTGTGTAAGCACTTGAATGTTTAACTGTTTTAAAGGGAGGGAAAAGCCAAAATTAGTTTTATTTGCAAAAGAAAAAATGACGGTAATATCAGGTTGTAAAAATATCATTCACCTTTTTGGTCCATAAGTAGTGTTCACTGTAGAAAAATCTTAAAGCTTGAGGCATGTGCAAAAAGAAAAAAAAAACCCACCAGAATTTCCACCACAAAATATTTTGATGTATATACCCTATCAGAATCTTCTATGCAGATATATACACACACACACACACAGATACTTTACGAAACTGGATCCTTACTGCAAACACTGTTCTCTTCAATGTTTTGCTTTTTCAGCCACGCTGTGCAACTTGTGGGATTCAGTTCCCTGACCAGGGATTGAGTCCATGTCCTCAGCAGTGAAAGTGTGGAGTCCTCACCACTGGACCACCAGGACATTCCCACACACACTGATTTTTATTTTGTAAGCTTCTCTCTTCACTTAATGCATCATGAATGTTATGAAAATTATATTTTAAAATAGAGATGCAAAAAAGCAAGGTATTTTCATAACATCCTTCACCTATCAACTTTTCACGCAGGGCTAACTCTTCATCGTCACATTAGAGCAGACCAGCACACTTGGCTGTTAGAACAGGACTGGCCAAGACGCATGTCATCATTTTTACATCATCATGCCACAGTGAGAGAGCTACACGGATAGCATCCTGCAGCGGAGTCCCTGCAAAGCCAGCCAGGCCGGCTTCCTGACAACAAGGATCAGGTTCACACACAACCTCGTGTGCCCACTTTCCAGCCTCCAACTGTTCAATTCTCCCAACAACCCGAGAAGCCGGGAGCCTACAAAACGGGGCAGTGTGAGGCTGTGCCTCAGGCCACAGAGCCTAGCAAGTTTGTGTCCCTGGCTTTGTGTGTTCTGTGTACAGAGCTGTGCTATGGACCGAAGATTCTACATTGATCTTAGTGAAAAGGCCAAGAAGTGATGGGCCGAAGACTCTAGAAGCTAAGTTATGTTTCCTACTTATCCCACAGTCCTCATTTCCCTGTAGAAGCCAACTACCCATGGAAGTGCTCTGCCTCAAAGCGACCTCCGATGACGGCGGACCTGGGTCCCCCCTCAGTGCCATGCCCAGCACACTGAGCAGGGGAGTTAAGACCCCTGCGGAGAATCCAGACAGCCCTCCCACGCTCACTTCTCCCAGGCACCTTCTGCCCTGGTGAGCCCACTGAGATGGAAACGAGGCACCCCAAGAACCATAAGCCTTTCTGGGAAATGCAGGGCCAGCACCCATTTACCGTTACTCGTTGACCAACACTATTTGGGGTGCCTGTTCTGCCCCAGATAAGGTGTCCCCAAAAGCTCACCTGAGGGGAAACAATTCAGAGGTTTTCAGAGTCACACGAAGAATTTTTGTGATTGGTGGCACCTGTTACCATAAGCAGTATCTTTGATGCATTATTAATAAAACACTTGTGAAGTACTTTTAAAACTAAAGACACAGCGTGAAAACGCCCAAGTACAGCAGAAGAGAACGTTTGCAAAGGTGCAGGTCACAAGTCAGCAGCACACAATACTCTGCGTACCACAACCACCGTGATTGCTAATCAGACGGAGCGAGACAAAAGGTACCAGAAAGCATCAGGGTACCATTTTGTAAACCCTGCAGTGTGAGAGCGTGTGTACACGTGTGAGTGCAGGGTGTGTGCAGAGCACTACAAGTCTCAAGGTATTTAGTTCTTACAGTGGGTCATGATCAAAACTCTGAATTCATAAATTTAACAGAAAAAATAACCGTCCTGTCAAAATAATACTAGGCAGACAATTATCCAAGTTTGAAAAGCGTCATTCGAATAATAACTAAAAGGTTATTTTAGCTAAATAATGCAAAGTAATTGAGAATTATTAAAACCTAGAATAACGGTATGAAAGGCTACGGTAAGAATTTTTATTGTGCCACCAATTTGTTTTTATTAAATCAATGAAAATGGGTGTATTTTATATCCAGCTGCAGCCAATATTATCAACATTTTTGTAAAGGATTTGCTCAAGCAGACCTCCCTGCCTCCCCTCCCCAGAGGCAGCAAAACATGGCCCTTAAATGTGCACTCCATCCATGGAAATGCATAAGCTTCACCCTGTATTCTAAGAACGACACCAGTTTCGCTCTCCAGTGTACTGGAAAATGGCAAGCTCTGGAGACTGAAATGCAGGGCCGTGACCCAAAACAAAGCTGACAATATAAAGAAAGTTCCAACAATTGCAAAGAACACTCAAAACCCTATAGGCTAAAGCCCCCCCACATTACTATGTATTCAAATAATAATATCAGCACCAGAGGGCCATGCCACGTGCAATGATTTTCTTATCTGTTCTCACTAGCTATCGTTCCAACACAACATTTACAATCCCGCATAAAACAATTTCTGTCTCAGAAACGGGCACACAAACAAACACTCCTTAGGAGGCTTTCGGTTGTTTTCACTGCTGCAAATGTCTTCAAAGCAACTGAAAACAGTCCTAACAACACAAACTCCTGAAAAAAAAAACAAACCCATCATCTTTCAGCAGCCGACTGAACGAGTGGAAGTGACCGCCAACTGCATACCCGCGTCCCAGTACGGGGTCTTGCAAAGTGTTGCGACCAAGAGCGGAATAAAAGTGGCAGCCATCCACAGCTAGCAGCGGCGGTGTGTGCTACTGTCTTCAAAGACAGAAGAAAGAAAGAAAAAAAAAAAAATGACGATTCAAATCTATACCTGAGTAAGCAGACCACTCATTACCTCTATGAACACTTTCAAAGAGCAGGGGGCGAAGCGCCAGGGCCGCCACTTGCGAGGACTGCCAGGTCTCTTTTTTCCAAATGATCGTTTCGGAGGAGCACAAGAAAACTTGGAGGCGGCGCTCCGAGACGACCGAGCGCCGGGCGCGGAGGAAGGAGGTGGGCACGCGCGGCGGGCCCCGCTCGCGGCCACCTGACGCCCCGCGGCCCGGGAGTCGCACCCGCGCGGACCTCAAGGACGGGCCGGGCGCGGGCCGAGGCGGCGCCGCGCAGGTGGGCGCCGCGCGCTCCCGGGGGCCGCGGCACCTGGCGGCGCGGCCGGGCCCCCCGCGCGGGGCGGCTGTCAGGGCGCGAGCCGCCGCCCCGGCCCCGGCCCCGCGCCGCCGCCGCCCCCGCCCCCGCCCCCCGCCGCTTACCTCGAAGTAGCCTCCGGGGGCGGCGCCGCCCGCGCCCGCGCCCGCGCCGAGGGGCCCGTTGGCCGCCGCCGCCGCCGCCGCCGCGCCGCCCGGGGCCGCCAGGCCCGCGGCCTGGGAGCCGCGCAGCGCCGCCGCCGGGCCGGCCTTGCCGCCGCCCGCGCCGCCGTGGCCCCCGCCCGCGCCGCCGCCGCCCCGCTTGTTCTTCCGGCGCTTGGCCCCGCGCTTGGCGTCGGCCGGGCTCATGGCGGGCGGGCGGGGAGGGCGCGGAGTGGGCGCGGGGCCGCGGGCGGCGGCGGAGGGCGGGGAGGGCGGGGAGGCTGAGGAGGCGGCGGGACGCGCTCCGGCGGGGGGCGGGGGGCAGGGCGCTGCGCGGGGTCGCCTCCGGGCGGGCGGCGGCTGCGGGGCGGCGGCTGGGCGGGAGCGGCGGCGAGTGCACCGGGCCCGGCGCCGCCGCTGACCAGAGTTAGAGTCCAATATGGCGGACACAAGGGGAAAGGGATCCCAGTTTACGTCGGGGGAGGGGGAAGGAGCGGCGGGAGGGGGAGGGGTGTGGGCGCCCTCCTCCCCCCGCACCGCCCCCCCCCCGCCTCACTCCGCCCTCTCGAGCTCCGCTCCCCCTCCGGCCGCGCCCTCCCTGCCCGCCGTTAACCCGCCTCCGGCACGTGCGGCACGCCGGGAGCTGGAGTCCGCGCGCCCGTACCCGCCGCTCGGGCCGCCGGGTGTAGGGACTACGATTCCCATCAGGCCGCGCGCGCTCAAGCGCCCGGACGCCGCGAGGGGCTGCGGCAAGGTGGGGGGGGGGGAGACGCGGAGGTGACGTCACCCCGGGCCCGAGCCGCGCGGCCCCCTCCCCGCCCGCGCCGCGCGGCCTTCTGGGACTTGTAGTCGAGCGGAGGGGCCCGGCCCCGCGCGGGTCCGGGTGAGCGAACTACGAGCCGGCGGTGAGGAGAGTTCCGCCTCTTTGACAGGCTCCCAGACGCCCCTGCGCGCCCCACGCCCCCGCCGTGGGTCCGCAGCCCGGTTCGGCCCCCGGGATGGCGTCGGGCAGGCGAGCCCCCGTTCTGACCCGCCGGGAACGGCTCTGTGACCTTGGTCCGGCTCCGGGTTCGAATCCGCCCCCTCCACCGGCTGGCCCTGTGACCTTGGGCCGGGGCCCTCGCCTGAGTCCAGGTGACTCAGTGAGACTCGAAGGACCCGCCTCGGGGACTGGGCCGCGTTTCCGGACGGAGAGCGCTGGGTCCGGCTGCCGGATGGTCAGGGGCCTCCGGCCCCGGGCGACGGGCGACGGGGCCGCCAAGAGCCTTCAGACCTGGCCGCTCGCTTAGAACCGCTGGCCTGGAGGCGCCCTTGACATCTCGCCTTCTTCCTGCTGCCCCTTTCCAGCCACCGCCCGGGCTCCCGGTACCTTGCGACCCTGCGCCTGTCCCAGGGCGGTCCAGCGGTTCCTCACGACCTCGCATGCACCCGCCGCACAAGCCACGAACCCCGTCAGGCCCTCCCCGGCCCTGCACTGGGGCAGCTCCGCCGGGACCCTCCTTCCTGGGCCGCTTGCCCGTCATCGGCAAGCCCCAGGTACCCGGACCACAGGGATCCCTCGTCGGGCCCGGCGTTCAGGAGGGCTCCACCCTTCACAAACACCGAGACACAAGAGACGGGTTTTACCTTACTTGGTTCCATGGCTGGTTACAGGGCCGAGATGCAGAGGAGCTTGGCGCTAGGGTGTATGGTACGAGGGCCTTCATTTGCATTTCTTCCTGGGCCCCACAGCCTTCATCTCTGGGCTTGCCGGGACTCTCCGCCTCGCCTTCACCCTCGCCCCAGCTGCAGCCGCAGCCTTTTAATCGTCTGCCCTATTCTTAGTGCCACAACCAGAATGAGCCAATATGATCAATTATGTAGGCAGAATAAGACCCCCACTCCTCCTGGTGGGTCTTGAATGACCCTGCTGCTGAAGATAGTTTGACACGGTGGGTGGGAGTGTTTGTCTTAGCACGCCACTGGGTGGGCAGTGTTTTGGGCTGCTCCCCTCCCCACAGCTTCCCTGATAGCTCAGTTGGTAAAGAATCCGCCTGCAATGCAGGAGACCCCGGTTCGATTCCTGGGTCAGGAAGATCCCCTGGAGAAGGGCTAGGCTACCCACTCCAGTATTCAGAATTCGCCTGCAATGCAGGAGACCTGGGTTCCATCCCTGGGTTGGGAAGATCCGCTGGAGAAGGGAAAGGCTACCCAACTCCAGTACTCTGGCCCGGAGAATTCGTGGACTATTTATGGGGTCGCAAAGAGTTGGACACGAGCGAGCGACTTTCACTCTCCCCACAAGTCTGGGTCAGACTCCCCACTCCCACAGACCCTGTCCTTTTGCTTGTCAGAGCGCATTGCACTGGACTGGGGTTCTTGGTGTTCACCAGTATCCCCAGAGAAGTCTAGTCTTGGGCATAGGAATGTCTGCCTCCTGCACCACTGAACCTTAGCTCCTGCCAGGCAAGGACTGGACACACATCAATCCAGTATTTGCTGGATGAATGAGTGACATAATAATGACCATTTGTCAAGCAGTCTCGCACCAGCCACTCTGCTGCTGCATGCTCTCATGCAATCCGTACAACCATTCTCCGGATAGGCACCATTAGCGCTCTACTGTGGATGAGAAAGAGAAGTTCACAGATGGTGTGGGGTTTGCCCAAAGTCACTCAGATAGAGGCAAGGCCCAGGTTCCAGCTCAGATGTGGCTCAGGTACGACTTGGTTTCAGCAGAGCACAGGGTGATACAATCAAGAGTTCTCTGGTGCCTGGAGAGAGAAGCCCCTCAGGAGGAGAGCTGGACCGGAGCTGGTAACTTCAGAGCAAAGGCCATTCAGCCATCAAGACTAAAGCAGGGGAAAGCCCAGCAATCCCTGGGACGTAACAAAATCAAGGTCAGGTTTTATTCTAAATGGAACTGAGAATCATGGAAGGTTCTGAGCAAGGACTGTCATGTTGGATGCATGTTTTTGAGAAAACTCTGGCTTTTATATTGAGAATGGATGTCAGGGGAGCAAGATTAGAGGCTGGGACAGCCCCGAAGGGTGCCCAGCAGATGGAGAGGGTGCTCCTGGCAAACAGAATTTACAAACAAAAGGCATAAAGAAGTGGTTCTCAGCTTTCATTTTCCATTATCTACCCCTAAGGAAAAATTAAAATATTTGCCTGGTAGAATTGAACTTTGGGAGGGCCACAAATCATTGTAATATGTAAGATTTCTTTCTTCCCTTAAAAAACAGTTTTCACCCCTTGAGAGATGTGTTTGTGTTCTCCAGAGAAACAGAACCAGTAAGAAACAGAGAGCTTTATTGTAAGGAATTGGCTCATAAAATGATGTAGGCTGACAAGTCCTGAGACCTTCAGTCAGCAAACTGGAGAGCTAATGGTGCAGTCCAAGTCCAAAAGCCTGAGGACCAGGAGGGCCAATGGAGGTATTCTAGTCTGAAAGCCAGCCAGGTGCGAGACCCAGGAAGAGCTGATGTCTCAGTGCAAGTCCAAAAGGTAGGGAAAAAAAAGATCCAGCTCAGAGGCGCTCAGGCAACAGGAGCTGTCTTTTTCTTCTACGCAGGCCTTCAACTGATGGGATGAGGCCCGCCCACACTGAGGAGGGCAACCTGCTTTACTCAGTCGACCGAAGCAGATGTTAATCTCATCCCCAAACACTCTCAACAGACACCTCCAGAATTACGTTTAACCAAATACCTGGGCACCCTAGGACCCACTCATGCTGACCTAAAATAACCGACACAAGGGAGAACGCAGGACATAGGGTCAGGACGGTCTGTGTATACTCTTAAAAGTAGAAGCAGCTTGGCCTGGCAGGAGCACGAGTGGTCACAGGGAGACGTGGACAGTGACTTTGGAGAGGCTTCAGGCATGGAGATGGCCACCCAGAGCCCCTTCTGATCTGGAAGTCTTTTAGAACCACTTGCAGGAAAAGGTGGCGTACGTTGGATAAATTTGTAACAGTCAAGGTTTATTACTTTCATGTGTACTATTAATGAAGATACGACTATGTACTAATAGCACCAGATGACTGTAAGAAAAGTTAGGTGAGCTCATTGTCTCACAGTCATAATCAGGGAGCATTGCACAATAATGAATCATTACCTCGAAAGCCTTTTCTAATGTGTGGCTTTACTAAGTCTGCAGAAAGAGCAGCTGAGCACCCGTGCTCAAGCCATTTCCTTGCCCTAAGTAGAACTAGCGGCAGTGAGCTCCCACCCCCAGGCAGAGCACAGGAAACGCTCTGCAGAAACGACACGACGGAAGAGCAGCCATGAGCATGTGAACGTTTGGCGATCCCAAAGAATCAGGCAGTTCTTGAGGATCACCCAGAACTGAAGCCCACAGGTCATAAGCTCTGCCCACATGGAGCGTCTAATCAGCTTTTAATAACATTGCTTGTGAACATGAAGGAACAGTGAAGGATCACCAGTCATTTAAGAAACGGCTCAAATGCAAATATGAAAAAATGTGTCGGCAGAGTGGGCAGGCAAAAAAACTGCTAATGGATGGAATCAAAAAAATTTTTTAAAAACTGCTAATAACCTCAGAGATGTTTAAGAAAAGAGTCTTGAAAATTAAAATCATAGCCAAAATTGTAAAAGAAATTCACTAGAAGGGCTACAAGATAAAGGTAAGGAAATTATTCAGGAAATAGAACAGAAAGAAAATTAGAAGGAAATTATACAGGATCTAGAACAAAAAGACATAGAAAATTAGAAACGACTTAAAAATCTCACTTCAGGAGTCTTAACAACTTTCCCCTAAAAATTCTGGGGGAGGACTTCTCCTGTGGTCCAGTGGATAAGGACCCACTTTCCAATGCAGGGAACATGGTTCAATTCTTGGTCAGGGAACTAGATCCTACGCACCGCAGGGCAACTGAGCCCCATGCCCACCCCCCGACTGCAATTACTGAGCCTGCACGCTCAGTAGAGTTTGCACTGCAAATAGAGAAAGCCCTCACACCTTCAGAAAAGACCCAGTGCAGCCAAAATAAAAACAACTTGAGGGGGAACAATGGAGGGAAATACCTTTTAAAAGAAAGAATATGGGACTTGTCCAGTGGTCCAGTGACTCAGACTCTGCACTCCCAATGTAAGGGCCCAGTTTTGATCCCCCTAGTCCGGGAACTAGATCCTGCATGCCACAACTAAAGATCCCACGTGCTGCAACTAAGACAGGTGCACCCAAACAAGTATTTTTTAAAAAATAATATTTACCAGAAATGAAGACTTAAACATCCAGACTGGAAGGCAGCTATGCTGCTCAGTATACCACAAACGTGAAGGTCCAGATCCAAAGAGCCCACCAAGGAAGATGGTTAACTATAGTAAACCAGAGATTTAAAAAAAAAAAAAAAACATTCAGAAGGAAAACCAACTTCATCTAAAAAAAAAAAAAAAGGAAAAAGAACCTCACTAAACCTCTTAATTAGTAATTAGTAACATTCAATGCTAAACAGTGATGCAGGGCCTTCAAAATTCTGAAAAAAAATCACATTTAAGTAGAATTGTATAGTCAGCCAAACTGTCAATCATGTATGGAGACAAAAAACACTTGTGGACATATATATCGGGAGAAGATATTTCCAAATGATGTGACCAATAGGGATTAGTCTCCAAAATTTACAAACAGCTCATGACGATTAACAGCATCAAAACAAACAACCCACTCAAGAAACGAAGAGAAGACCTAAATAGACATTTCTCCAAAGCAGACTTACAGATGGCCAATAAGCACGTGGAAAAATGTTCAGTGTTGCTAATCATTAGGGAAACACAAATCAAAACTACCATGTGATATCACCTCACACCAGTCAGAATGGCCATCATCAAAAAATCCACTAACAATAAATGCTGGAGAAAAAAAATAAATGCTGGAGACGGTGTGGAGAAAAGGGAGCCCTCCTACACTGTTGGTGGGAATGTACATTGGTGCAGCCACTATGGAGAACAGTATGGAGGTTCCTTAAAAAACTAAACACAGAGCTACCGTATGACCCTGCAACCCCACTCCTGGGCATATACCCAGAAAAAAACACAGCCCGAATAGATGCATGAAACCAATGTTCACTGCAGCACTGTTTATAATAGACAAGACATGGAAGCAACCTAAATGTCCATACACAGAGGAAAGAGTAAAGATGTGGTGCATATATACAACGGAACATTATTCAGCCTTTAGAAAGAATGAAATCATGCCATTTGCAGCAACATGGATGTACCTGAAGAGTGTCATAGTGAAGTAAGTCAGACAGAGAAGGAGAAATATCATATGATATCCCTTATGAACTTACAAAACAGAAACAGACCTGACTTCAAGAGAACAAGCTTATAGTTACAGGGGTGGGGGAAGGATGGGGGTAAGGGATAGTTAGGGCATTTGGGATGGACATGTACACACTGTTCTAATTAAAATAGATAACCAACAAGGACCTACTGTACAGCACGTGAAAGTCTGCTCAACGTTATGTGCCAGCCTGAATGAGGGGGAGTTTGGGAGAAAGCGGATACACGAATGGCTGAGACCCTCTGCTGTTCACCTGAAACTATCCTTGTTTATTAACCGGCTAGGTTGTTGTTCAGTCGCTAAGTCACATCCAACTCTCTAAGATCCCATGGACTCTAGCACTCCAGGCTTCCCTGTGCTTTACTATCTCCCAGAGATTGCTCAAACTCATGTCCCTTGAACCGGTGATGCCATCCAATCATCTCATCTCTGTCACCCCCAGTCAGCTATACCCCCAACAGAAAAAAGTTTTTTAAAAAATTGTGGACATTCAAACAATATTTTTCAGGTAAGCAGACTGTAACATAGTAACAAATCCTAAAATACCAGTAGGTCTATTTCTCACTTATGGCCTGAGGTTGTGAAGAGTCTCTCCTCCATCGTGAACCATGAACTTCCAGATGTTCAAGCTGGATTTAAAAAGGCAGAAGAACCAGACATCAAATTGCCAATATCCGTGGGATCATCAAAAAAGCAAGAGAATTCCAGAAAAACCATCTGCTTTATTGACTATGCCAAAGCCTTTGATTTTGTGAATCACAGGAAACTCTAGAAAATGCTTCAAGAGAAGGGAATACCAGACCACCTTACCTGCCTTCTGAGAAATCTGTATGCAAGTCAAGATGCAACAGTTAGAACTGTACTTGGAACAACAGCTTTGTTCCACATTGGGAAAGGAGTATGTCAAGGCTGCATACTATCACCCTGCTTAATTTAAATTACATGCAGAGCACATCATGCGAAATGCAGGCTGGATGAAGCACAAGCTGGAAACCAGATTGCTGGGAGAAATATCAATAACCTTAGAAACAAAGATGCCACCACACTTATGGCAGAAAGCAAAGAACTAAAGAGCTTCTTGATGAAAGTTAAAGAGGAGAGTGAAAAAGTTGGCTTAAAACTCAACATTCAGAAAATTAAGATCATGGCATCTCGTCCCATCACTTCATGGCAAATAGATGGGGAAACTGTGAGACTTTATTTTTCTGGGTTCCAAAATCACTGCAGATGGTGACTGCAGCCATGAAATTACAAGACGTTTGCTCCTTGGAAGAAAAACTATGACCAACCTAGACAGCATATTAAAAAGAGACATTACTTTGCCAACAAAGGTCCGGTCTATTCAAAGATGTAGTTTTTCCAGTATTCATGTATGGATGTGGGAGTTGGACTATAAAGAAAGCTGAGTGCTGAAGAATTGATGCTTTTGAACTGTGGTGTTCAAAATGCTTGAGAGCCCCTTGGACTGCAAGGAGATCCAACCAGTCCATCCTAAAGGAAATCCGTTCTGAATATTCACTGGAAGGACTGATGCTGAAGCTGAAACTCCAGTCCTTTGGCCACCTGATGCAAAGAACTGAATCATTGAAAAAGACCCTGATGCTGGGAAAGACTGAAGGCAGTATGAGAAGAGGACAACAGAAGATGAGATGGTTGGTTTGCATCACCAACTCAATAGACATGACTTTGAGCAAGTTCTGGGAGTTGGTGATGGACAGGGACCTGGCGTGCTGCAGTCCATGGGTCGCAAAGAGTTGGACATGACTGAGCGACTGAACTGAACCCTTTTCAAGTGTGTGACTCTGTGGCATTACCTACATTTACAATGCTGTACACGATGGTGTGATCACTCACCTAGTGCCAGACATCGTGGAATGTGAAGTCAACAGGGCCTTAGGAAGCATCACTACAAACAAAGCTAGTGCAGGTGATGGAATTCCAGTTGAGCTATTTCAAATCCTGAAAGATGATGCTGTTAAAGTGCTGCACTCAGTATGCCAGCAAATTTGGAAAACTCAGCAGTGGCCACAGGACTGGAAAAAGTCATTTTTCATTCCAAAGAAAGGCAACGCCAAAGAATGCTCAAACTACTGCACAATTGCACTCATATCACACGCTAGTAAAGTCATGCTTAAAATTCTCCAAGCCAGGCTTCAGCAATACATGAACCGTGAGATTCAAGATGTTCAAGCTGATATTAGAAAAGGCAGAGGAACAAGAGATCAAATTGCTAACATCCACTGGATCATTGAAAAAGCAAGAGAGTTCCAGAAAACCATCTATTTCTGCTTCATTGACTATGCCAAAGCCTTTGACTGTGTGGATCACAATAAACTGGAAAATTCTGAAAGAGATGGGAATACCAGACCACCTGACCTGCCTCTTGAGAAACCTATATGCAGTCAGGAAGCAACAGTTAGAACTGGACATGGAACAACAGACTGGTTCCAAGTAGGAAAAGGAGTACATCAAGGTTGTATATTGTTACCCTGCTTATTTAACTTATATGCAGAGTACATCATGAGGAACGTTGGCCTGGAAGAAGCACAAGCTGGAATCAAGATTGCCGGGAGAAATATGAATAACCTCAGATATGCAGATGACACCACCCTTACGGCAGAAAGTGAAGAGGAACTCAAAAGCCTCTTGATGAAAGTGAAAGAGGAGAGTGAAAAGGTTGGCTTGAAGCTCAACATTCAGAAAACGAAGATCATGGCATCTGGTCCCATCACTTCATGGGAAATAGATGGGGAAACAGTGGAAACAGTGTCAGACTTTATTTTCCTGGGCTCCAAAATCACTGCGGATGTTGATTGCAGCGAAGAAATCAAAAGACGCTTACTCCTTGGAAGAAAAGTTATGTCCAACCTAGGTAGCATATTAAAAAGCAGAGACACTACTTTACCAGCAAAGGTCCATTTAGTCAAAGCTACGGTTTTTCCAGTGGTCATGTATGGATATGAGAGTTGGACTATAAAGAAAGCTGAGTGCTGAAGAATTGCTGCTTTTGAACTGTGGTGTTGGAGAAGACTCTCGAGAGTCCCTTGGACTGCAAGGAGATCCAACCAGTCCATCCTAAAGATCAGCCCTGGGTGTTCATTGGAAGGACTGATGTTGAAGCTGAAACTCCAATACTTAGGCCACCTCATGCGACGAGGTGACTCACTGGAAAAGACCCTGATGCTGGGAAAGACTGAGGGCAGGAGGAGAAGGGGACGAGAGGATGAGATGGCTGGATGGCATCACCGACTCAATAGACATGGGTTTGGGTGAACTCTGGGAGTTGGTGATGGACAGGGAGGCCTGGCATGCCGCGATTCATGGGGTCATAAAGAATTTGACACGACTGAGCGACTGAACAATGCTATACAGCCATCACCATTATCCTTTTCCAGAATGTTTCACCATCTCAAACATAAACTGTACCCAGTGAATATCCCAAGGCCATGTTAACCTCTACTCTACTTTCTGTATCTATGAATTTGTCTAAGTACATCATGTAAGTGGAATCATAGTAATTTTACTTTTGCGTGTAGCTTATTTCATTTAGCATGGTGTTATCATTAGTCCATGTTGAAAGTATGCATCCAAATTCCATTCTTTCTGCAGGCTGAATACGATTCCATTGCGTGGATATACCACACATATGTGGATGGACATTTGGGTTCTTTCTACCTTTTGGTTGTGAATGTTGCTATGAACACTGATATACAAATCTTAGTCCGTTTTCAATTCTTTTGGGTATTAATCTAGGAGTGAATATTTTATTATACAGTAATTCTATATGTAACTTTTTCAGGAACCAGCAGACTGTTTTCTAGATCAGCTTTTAACTTTGTATTTCTAGCAGCTATGCACAAGGGTTGCAATTTCTGCACATCCTCACCACACTTGCTTTCTGTATTTTTTAAAATAGCCGTCTAATGGGTGTGAAGTGGCATCTGTAGTTTTGATGAACATTTTACTCGTGACTAATGATGTTGAGTTCATGGGCTTATTGGTTATTTGCATGTCTTCTTTGGAGAAATACCTATTTTAGTCCTTTACCAATTTTTGAATTAGGCTGATTTTTTGTTCTTGAGTTGTAAGAACACTTTATATATTCTGATTATTTGACCCCAATTAGACAGATGAATTCCAAATATTTCCTCTTGTTCTGTGGGTTGTCTTGTCAACCTCCTAACAGTATCCTTTGATGCACAAAAGTTTTTAAATTTTAATGAAGGCAAATTTATTTTCCTTTTGTTGCCTCCTTTTGATGTTAAATATGAGAAAGCTTTGGAGAAGGAAATGGCAACCCACTCCAGTATTCTTGCCTGGAGAATCCCATGGATGGAGAAGCCTGGTGGGCTACAGTCTATGGGGTCTGCAAAGAGTTGGACACAACTGAGCGACTTCACTTTCACATGAGAAAGCTTTGCCAGATCCAAAATCATAAATATTTGCGTTTATGTTTTCTAAGTATTTTTACAGTTTTAGTTCTTCAATCTAGGTATCTGATCCATTCTTAAATTCATTTTTACTTTTGGTTTAAAGACCAAGCTTCACTGTTTGCACTTGTTCTGTGCTTCAGTCATGTCCAGCTCTTTGCGACCCCATGGACTGCAGCCCACCAGGCTCCTCTGTTCATGGAACTTTCCAGGCAAGAACACTGGAGTGGGTGGCCATTTCCTACTCCAATTCTTATGCATGAGAATATACCACTTTCCAAGCACCGTTCATCAGAGAGACCTTTCTCCTCCATTGCGTGACCTTGAAACCCTTATGAAAACGCTTGGCCGTTGAAACGAGCATTCTTTTCTGGGCTCAGTCTCACTCCATTGGTCTCTGTGTCTGTCCCAAAGCCAGCACCACATTGTTTGATTCCTGAACTTTTATGTTTTCAAATTGGGAAGTGAGTCTTCCAGATTCTTCTATTTCAAGATTATTTTATCTGTCCTCAGTCCTTTAAAATTCCATAGATTTCTATAAAGACTGCCATTGGGTTTGCACTGATTCTGTATTATATTGTTTTGGGTAGTATTGCCAACTTAACAATACTGTCTTCCAACCCACCAGCATGGGATGTCTATTTATTTAAATGTTTCTTTCAGCAATGTTCTGTGGTGTTGCTACAGTAAAGTCTCAGTGTACTTATACCTACTTGGTTAAATTTGTTTTTTAAATGTTTCATTCTTTTTTGATGCTATGGGAAACAATTACCCTTTCAGATTATTAACTGATAGGGTATAGAAATACAATTGATTTGTGAATTTGTATCCCACAACTTTGCTGAATTCATACTGTAATTGGATGTATTGTGTGTTATTTAGGAAACTCGACATGTAACTTTGTGTTTCTAGGAGTTTGCCCATCTCATCAACATTATCCAATTTGTTGGCATGAAGGTGTTCATAGTCTTGTAATCCTCTGTATTACTGTAAAGTTCAGTAGTATCCTCTCTTTTATTGTTTTAAGCAGTTTGAGTCTTCTCTTGCTCTCAAGTCAATCTATAGGTTGGTAAAAAGTTATGGTTTCAGACCGTGAATTTTAAATCATTATAAATAGGCACCATTACAATCAACATATTTTTGCCAACAAGAAATCAGTCTGTTTATTCCTGTAGCATAAAAACCCATGCTTTGGGATTCAAAGAACTCTCGGAAAGCATTTTCTGCCTCCTGCTGGTTGTGAAAGCATTTTCAGTGCAGAAAGTTGTTGAGGTGCTTGAAGTGGTGGTAGTAGGTTGGCAAAAGATCAGGTGAATATGGTGGATGAGACAAAACCTCATAGCCCACTTGGCTCCATCTTTGAAGCACTGGTTGTGTGATGTGCAGTCGGGCATCGTTGTGGAGGAGAACTGGGCCCATTCTGTTGATCACCGTTGGCCACACGTGTTCCAGTTTCAGTGCGTCTCATGATTAGCTGAGATTACATTACTTGCTGAGGTACATTGTATCTGTACCTCTCTCTCAGATGTAATGGTTTTGCCAGGATGCAGAAAGCTGTAGTGGATCAGATGGTCAGCAGACCACCAAATAGTGATCACCTTTTTTGGGTGCAAGTTTGGCTTCAGAAAGTGTGCTTTGGAGCTTCTTCTCGGTCCAACCACTGAGCTGATCATCGGCGGCTGTCATATACAATCCACTTCTTTTCATCGCCTGTCACAATCCAGTCAAGAAATAGTTCATTGTTACTGTGTAGAATAAGAGAAGACAACACTTCAAAACGATGCTTTTTTTGATTTTCGGTACCTCATGAAGCACCAACTTAACCAAGCTTTTTCACCTTCCAGTTTGCTTCAAATGCCTGATCACCATACAGTTGGTGTTGAGTTCTTTGGCAACTTCTCGTGTAGTTGTATGAGGATTAGCTTCCATAATACTGTCAATAGGCCATTGTCAACTTCTGATGGCCGACAACTGCTTGCCTTGTCTTTAAGGCTCTCCTCTTTGCAAAATTTGAAACACCACTGCACTGTAGGTTTGTTAGCAGTTCCAGGGCCAAATGCATTGTTGATGTCACAAATTGTCTCTGCTGCTTTAGACCCATTTTGAACTTGAATAAGAAAATCACTTGAAATTGCTTTTTGTCTAATATCATTTTCCTAGTCTAAATTAAATATAAAATAAAAAATAAGTCATTAGCAAAAAAACAAAGCGACAAATGTGCATTAAAATGATGTATAACCACATTTAAGAATGTATTCCAATATCAAACAGCAAAGTCCAACAGTGCAAAACTGAAATTACTTTTGCATCAACCTAGCTGAAGGTTTTTTTTTCACTTTGTTGTTTTCATTATTTTTTTTGCCTAATATATATTTTATTGATGTACAGTTGACTTAATGCTTCAGGTGCACAGGAAGGTGATTCACTTGTACATATACACACATTATTTTTCAGATAATAAAAATATATTTTAGGTTATTACAAGATAATTGACTATAGTTCCCTGTATAATATAGTAAAACCTTTGCTGCATATCTATTTTTCTTAACTAGAAATCTAACATTCTATTTATACTAAGTCAAACAAGTGGAATCAAAATGTCATAAATTTTTTAGTTAGGCAAAAGTTGGTAAGTTTTCTAAAACATATATATGTACTATTTTTATATATGTATACAAAAGCTTTTCTACTATACTTGATAAAGACTTAAGAAAAAACATCAAAAAGAAAAAAGAGATGGAGAAATTAGAAAACATAAACTAAATGAAATGGGAGCACAGAATATGAAAAAGTGAAACTAGATCAAAGATCATCATAGAGTCCAGTTGCTTTTAAACATGACTGCTCATCAGAAACATCTGGAGCTCTGGAAAATAAAAGCAATACTTGAGCATTTTTATTTTTCTAAAATTGCAAGATAATTCTGATACCCATTTGGATTTTAAAAAGTGGTTACAAGTTTTTCTATTAAATGGTAGTTTCGATGATACAGAATTCTATTATTTTCCTGTTGACCAATCATGATACAGTGGTATTGAGTAATAGTTACATAATCACAATAGTAAAAGCTGTAAAGATGTTTATCAGTTTTCACAATCAATAGCCAGACAAAAAATAGAAGATAATTACAACTGCAAGCCATTATGGAAGCAAGATTAACCTAACAAGATAAAATAGCTACATACAATCTGGGGGATCAAGCAGAGTGATGTGATAAGTGGAAGTGCATACATGCACATGTTTTCATCCACACGGCCAGTCTGTCTTTTGGTTGGTGCATTTAATCCATTTGCATTTAAGGTAATTATCAATATGTATGATCCTATTACCGTTTTCTTAATTGTTTTGGGGTTATTTTCTGTAGGTCTTTTCCTTGTCACATGCTTCCTGCCTAGAAAAGTTCCTTTAGCCATTTGTTGTAAAGTTGGTTTGGTGGTGCTGAATTCTCTTACCTTTTGCTTCTCTGGAGAGCTTTTGGTTTCTCCATTAAATTGGAAGGAGTCTTGCTGGTGAAGTATTCTTGGTTTTAGGTTCTTCCCTTTCATCACTTTTGATTTCTATGTGTTGGTGTGTTCCTCTTTGGGTTTATCTTGCCTGGGACTTTGTGCTTCCTGGACTTGGTTGATTATTTCCTTACCCACGTTTGGGAAGTTTTCAGCAATTATCGCTTCAAATAATTCCTGAGGCTCTCTCTCTCTCTCCTGCCCCCGGGACCCTCGTGATCCTAATGTTGGTGTGCTCAGCGTCGTCTCAGAGGGCTCCTGCCCCCGGGACCCTCGTGATCCTAATGTTGGTGTGCTCAGCGTCGTCTCAGAGGGCTCCTGCCCCCGGGACCCTCGTGATCCTAATGTTGGTGTGCTCAGCGTCGTCTCAGAGGGCTCTCCGGCTGTCTTCATGTCTTTTCGCTCTTCCCTCTGTATTCTGTTCTGTGGCGGTGACTTCCACCATTCTGTCCTCCAGGTCATTTATCAGTTCTTCTCCCTCAGTTATTCTGCTGATTCCTTCCAGTGTATTACTCATCTCTGGTTGTTTGTTTAGTTCTTCGGGAAACATTTCCTGCATCTTCTCCGCTGTTTTCCCAAGATCATGGATCATCTTCACCATCAGTATTCTTCTTTTTCCGGAATATTGCCTGTCTCCACCTCGTTTAGTTGTTTTCCTGGGATTTAATCTTGTGCCTTCATCTGGGAGATAACTTTCTTCTCCTCTTGATTAATGTTCTGTAACATGGTTTTGCTTTAGTCACTGTGGGATTGTGCTTCTTTCTTCTGTCTGCCCTCTGGCAGATGAGTCGAAGAGGCTTTTGTAGGCTTCCTGATGGGAGGGGCTGGCTGTGGCAAAAACTGGCTCTTACTCGTGGGCAGGGCCTTGCTCAACTCGTAGGGTCTGTTCTTTCCTGTTGTTTTCTAGTCTCAATTCCGTATCTCTGCTTCATTCTCTTCTATTGCTTTCCATCTGCCAGCTTTCGGTTTATCTTGTTCTTTTTCTAGTTCCTTAAGGCATCCAATTAGATTATTGATCTTGCAATGTAAAAATTTATAGCTATGAATATCCCTCTGAGCAGATCAAAAAGCAACAGTTCGAACCTAACATGGAACAAAGAACTGGCTCAAAATTGGGAAAGGAGTATTTCAAGACTGCATATTGTCACTGTTTACTTACAATATAGTATATCATGCAAAATGCCAGATTGGATGAACCACAATCTGAAATCAAGATTGCTGGGAAAAATATCAGCAACCTCAGATATGAATATGATAACTACTCTAATGGCAGAAAGCAAAGAGGAACTTAAGAGCCTCTTGATGAGGGTGAAAGAGTGAAAAGGCTAGCTTGAAACTCAACATTACAAAACCTGACTGGGAGAGAGGACAGTAAGGGGCTTCTAAGGTAATGATTATTAGTTTCTTGTTGCAGGTGGTTGTTTCATCAACATTTGCTTTATGGTAACTCACTAAACTGTACTTTTGAAGTAATTCCATGAAACATGCTTCTGAAACTTTCTAAGTTTAATTCTGGCTGCACTGCGTCTTTGTTGCTGTGTGTGGGCTTTCTCTAGTTGTGGCAAACAGCTGTCTCTGGTTGCAGTGCGGGAGCTTCTCATTGCAGTCGTTTCTCTTGTAGAGAGCAGGCTCAGCAGTTGTGGCCCACAGGCTTTGCTGCTCCCCAGCATGTGGAATCTCCCCCAACCAGCGATTCAACCTGGGTCCCCTCCATTGGCCAGCGGATTCTTAACCACTGGACTACCAGGAAAGTCTAAAGTATGCTTTTTGTATTCTCTGTTTCACAGTGCATGCTAAGTTGCTTCAGTCGTGTCCAACTCTGTGCAACCCCATGGACTATAGCCTGCCAGGCTCCACTGTCCACAGATTCCCCAGGCAAGAATACTGGAGTGGGTTGCCATGGCTTTCTCCAGGGGATCTTCGAGACCCAGTAATCAAACCCGCATCTCTTATGACTTCTGAATTGGCAGACTGCTGTTGTTTTTTTTTTTTTTTACCACTAGTGCCACCTGGGAAGTCCATATTTCACAGTATAAAAAGCAAATAAATACAGTAGCCTTGAGTTGCTAACAACCTTAAACATTTCATAAGAGCACGGGTTAAAAATAGGGAGGGAGGTTCAAAGGGAAGGGGATATATATACACACCTATGGCTGATTCATGTTGAGGTTTGACAGAAAACAAAATTCTGTAAAGCAATTATCCTTCAATACAAAAAAAGGGGTTAAAAACAAAAAAAAGCAAGGATTAATACTTTCTGGAGGAACCCACCTTCAATCCAGATCTCAAAGAATTTTCTGATAGTACACCAAGTTAAATGGGTTCAACGTAAGGGAGAAAAAAGTTCACAAAACATACCGAGAAGGATGTCACTACTAGAGCCAGCAGGAATAAAAGGCCTCAGAATTAGATCCACAAAAATTGTGGGTATTGGAATTAACATAAATGTGGAGCTGACAAATCTCTAAGAAAACTTAATAAAAATAAAGGGAAAGCATAAATTAGTATTAATGATAAAAAGGTGCAGCAGAAACTAATTAGCTTACAAGAGAATATTTTGAACTTCATACCAAAATCTTACAAAAAGATGAAATACACAATTTGTAGAAAACTTTAACTGATTTTAAATAATTCTGAAACATTAAAAAACAAAATCGGGTCTTCACTTGTGGTACAGTGGTTAAGACTCCACGCTCCCAATGCAGGTTTGATAGCTGTTTAGGGAACGAGAGCCCACATGCCGCAACTAACAAACAGCACAGGCAGAAAAAAGAAATCTGCATTTTAAAATGTTTCCTTGATAGGTCAGTGTAACTTGTGAACGTGAATTTTTAAAAACCCTAAACCAAACATGTGTATCATAGAAAAAGCAAGAGAACTTCAGAAAAACATCTGCTTCACTGAAGTGAAACTCGCTCAGTCATGTCCAACTCTGCGACCCCATGGACTACACAGTCCATGGAATTCTCTAGGCCAGAATACTGGAGGGGGTTGCCATGCCCTTCTCCAGGGGAACTTCCCAACCCAGGGATCAAACCCAGGTCTCTCGAATTGCAGGCGGATTCTTTATCAGCTGAGCCACCAGGGAACCCAGTAGTCTGCCCGCAATGCAGAAAACCTGAGTTTGATCCCTAGGTCCAGAAGATCCCTTGGAGAAGGAAATGGCAACCCACTCCAGTATTCTTGCCTGGAAAATCCCATGGACGGAGTCTAGTGGGCCATAGTACATAGGATTGCAAAGAGTTGGACACAACTGAGCTACTACACTTTCTCTCTGTGTCACTGACTACACTAAAGCCTTTTGACTGTGTGGATCACAAGTTGTGGAAAATTTTTAAACAGATGGGAATACCAGACCACCTTACCTGCCTCCTGCGGAATCTGTATGCAAGTCAAGAAGCAACAGTTAGAACTGGACATGGAACAGAAGACTGCTTCCAAATTGGGAAAGGAGTATGTCAAGCCTGTATACTGTCACCCTGCTTATTTAACTTACATGCAGAGTACATCATGCAAAATGCTGGGCTGGATGAAGCACAAGCTGGAATCAAGATTGCCAGGAGAAATAGGAATAAGAGATACGCAGATGACACCACCCTTTGTGCAGAAAGTGAAGAGGAACTAAAGAGCCTCTTGAGGAAAGTGAAAGAGAGTGAAAAAGCTGGTTTAAAAATCAACATTCAGAAAATGAAGATCACAGCATCTGGTCCCATCACTTCATGGCAAACAGATGAAGAAACAGTGGAAACAGTGTCAGACTTTATTTTTGGGGCTCCAAAATCAGTGTGGATGCTGATTGCAGCCATGAAATTAAAAGACGCTTGCTCCTTGGAAGAAAATCTATGACCAACCTAGATAGCATATTAAAAAGCAGAGACGTCACTTTGCAGAGGTCCAAATAGTCAAGGCTATGGTTTTTCCAGCAGTCATGTATGGATGTGAGAATTGGACCATAAAGAAGGCTGAGCTTCGAAGAACTGATGCTTTTGAACTGTGATGTTGCAGAAGACTCTTGAGAGTCCCTTGGACTGCAAGGAGATCCAACCAGTCCATCCTAAAGGAAATCAGTCCTGAATTGGAAGGACTGATGCTGAAGCTGAAGGTCCGATACTCTGGCCACCTGATGGAAAGAACTGACTCATTGGAAAAGACCCTGATGCTGGGAAAGGTTGAAGGCGGGAGGAAAGGGGGACGACAAAGGATGAGATGGTTGGATGGCATCACTGACTCATGAGTTTGAGCAAGCTCCCGGAGTTGGTGATGGACAGGGAAGCCTGGCGTGCTGCAGTCCATGGGGTCACAAAGAGTCAGACACGACTGAGCAACTGAATAAAACCAAATAGTGGCAAAACAAAGAAACGTGTAAGTCAATAAATCATGAACAAAGTGGATTTACCAAAGAAACGCAAAGCTGGTATACACTGAAAGAAAAAAATCAATGTGAAACATAGCATTAACTGATCTCAAGGGGGAAAAAATCCTATACCCCAGTAGAGGAAAAAAAGAATCAATAAGGACATACGTCCATTGTGGACAAAATAAAACAGAAATAAAAGACAAACTCTTAGCTCATGGTTGGAAAAGGAACCTTCCTTTCCTGCTAATTATCTTACAAGTCCAGCAAGGAAAAGAATGTTCCAAGAATTAGAACAAATCACCGAAGATGATATGGCTGTGAATGTAGAGGATTCAACAGAACCCAGAGTCTTACCAGAATAAAGCCTTGGCTAGGATGCTTTCACAATATACAAAAACCACTATGTGCAAACAACAAAAAATGTAGTTAAAACACAACTTTCAAAAGTAAGAAACCTAGAAACAAGCCCCTTTAGTAGCCAGCTTTGGGGGCCCCGCTGCCGTTAACCCTCTCACGGGATGCTCCTCTCCTCCCAGGGTCTGCTGAGGACGGAGCCCTCCTGGATCCTGGCTTCAGGACCATTGCTGGGTTGCGGTGGCCACCCAGAAAGTGTGGGGTCAGTCACAGCCCCAGGTCTCGGGAGGCCCATACCCCGGGCAGGGTGCTGGGCCTGAGCTCTGCACTCAGGAGCCGTTCCTCTTCGCCCTACCTACACGACCGAACAACGGTTTTTGTCTCCGGTGGTCTCCTGTGGCAGGCAGGCCTCTGAAGTTCAGCAGTCTTGTGCCCCTGAGCCACAGGCCTCCAGCACGTGAGCCTGCTTCATCTCGGGACCACCAGACAGGAATGGAGAAGGGCACACAGGAGGCCGGCTCTGCTGTCACTTCCTCTCTGGAGGCCTCAGGTCCATCCGCCTTTTCAGCTTTCCCAAGGCACTAACAGGCACACCATGCCCTCCTGGGTCCCCTTTCCCACTTGGAGGACAAACCGTGTATGGTGGTTGGCGCACTTGAGTCCACAGTACTCGGAGCTCCACTCCTGAGCTGGCACTGGCAAGACGGAACAGACAGCCCGCAGTCAACCTCACTTGTTAGGGGCTGAAGTTAAAATTCTGCTTCATTAGGGATTCCAAGGCCTGGACTCGCAGCTCCGCGCAAGAGTGACTTCTTTACCTGCTGGCTTCTAAGCTAGTACATGACCAAGCCACCTTCCCACACACGTGTGCCCCAAGGTACACAAACCTGGAGGCAGACAGGAACCATGTACCTTGGGCAAGGGTGTAGGGTGAGAGGTGAAATGGATCCTGATGAGTGAACACACGAAAGAGGTACCTGGTTCAAGTTAATGATTTATTTCCACCTGTAACACTAGCAGAGAGGTCAAAAACAGACTGACAGACATGGATAAAGTTTATAAACGGAACAAAGAAAGATCTGAACTATGTACACTGAGGGAGGGAAGGGGATTTTTCCATATCAACTTTTCCTATTTTGCAATTTCTGAATAGTAGAAACTAAACATTTTCCCCCAGTTTAGTATGAAGGAACACAACTATTATGATCAACCATTTGTCCTTAAGCATAAAGCGTAAGAGATTTTGGCTGTATGCTTGTCCTGGCTCCTGAAGTCTGGGGACTGTTAGAACATTAAAAAAAAAAAGTGTTCCATGAAGCCCAGAAGGAACTTCATGGGGACACTGTGTCTACTCAAAGGGCAAACAGTGCCCGTCACGGTGATGAGAACTGATGTCCTGCCTTCCTCAACTGTAAGGAGAAAATAGTACTTTTATCAAACCAACTCGAAGTGAGCCAAATAGTTATAAAGTCAGAATGAAGCATGAATTTTCCTTTCACAGAGGAGGGACACTCCTTCGGCCCTGTTTAAAGTGAATTCTGTGCTGAGTCCCTGCTCCTCCAGAAGGAAAAACTGAAGGTCAGTTATTGCTAGCAACGCCGGAGGAGGCCCCCTTCCAACTTGAAGCTGTTTCACACGGAAGGCTGTGGGTTTGGCTTGAAGCCCTCTGAGGAAGGAGGGTGTGGAGGTGGAGGCGGCAGGCTCTGCACGGCTTCTCCCCCGGGAGCCACCCCTGGGCCACATGCCACCTCCTTGAGGACCAGAGGCTCTCACACCTGGAGTTGAGCAGGAGGGTATTATCTGGGCCCCTGGGGAGGAGGGGCCACAGTACTTTGCCACCAAAATCTAAGGAGCAACTGAAGCCCAAAGGATCAAGGCCCAAAGGCCAGAGAGCAGCTTCTGAAATGGATGTCAGTTGTGGAGATGGTGGTGCCCAGCCTGAGTCTGGAGAGCTGAGCTTTAATTGCAGGTGGCTGTGACTTGGGCAACAGGATGGACGTGGGCAGCTGATAAGGCCACAATTGCTGCCACCGCTGCCCGGGTCTATGCTTGAGTAGACGTTAGGCAGTGGGAACTGAGGACCAGAGGGCCTATGGTAAACACAGGATGATTTTATCAGAAAAGAGGACACCCGACCACATGTCTGCCCCACTGTGACTCCTGCGCCAGGTGAGCTTGGGCGCGGGTCCAGTTCCTGAGAACAGGTGGTGAGCAGGCCTGGGCGACACAAGGCCTCCCACGGACACTGAGAGTGCTACATCTCCTGGGCTGCTGAAAAGGAGGCAAAGAATGGGCTTTATTGCACGTTTCGTTCTTAGAAAACTAGGGATTGCCCTGCCGAGGCCTTGGTGATCCGCAGGAACCTCTGACATCGACGTAGGTGGAATCATGGGTGGCCTCTCAATCACAGGGGATGGAAAACAAAGTCCAGTGGTTGGTCCTTCTGGGGTCACGCTTGCATCTGGGATCCTCAGACTGGATGGACCATGTGCGGCTTGTCACTGCAGTGGGCAGACACCTGGGACGAGGTAGCACGCCCAGGAGAGCTGGACGGACCTGCATGCTCTCTGACCAGGGCTGGTGTCCTATGACACCACCAGGAGGAAGGTGGGGCAGACTCCCCAAACGGGGAAAACTTCTTGGCAAACGTGCAACTTCTGAAAGAAACTGGAGCCATGATTCTTATTTCCAAGGCGCCTGACTCCCTCTCTCCTACCCTGGAACCAGACTACCCAGGAGATGTCAACCGGCTGGGAGGGGCCTGGCTCCAGCTCCATGGCATCCAACTAGAGGTAACAAAAGGATCTAAGATGGGGTTGGAAACAAGAGAGCAGTTTACATACTGGACGTTGACTCTGAAATAGTCTTTTTGAGCTCAAGAAAACTGGAGGCAGATGAGCCGCGTAAGGCTGCACAGAGAGCCCAGTCAGGCTCCGTGCGTCCCCTTGTCTCTCCTGAGCGACACTCGGCACTTCATATGTAAATGGGGTGGTACCGTTTGTGGCTCATCTTTTTCCTGCAAGTCGGGCAAGTGTTAGCATTCTTCAGGGAATCACGGAGGCACTGGCTACAGAAGACGTGGCCACACTCTGTAGAAACAATGAGACGTCCATTCTGCACAATCTGGAAAACACAAACAGCCTTCACGTCACGTCTTATATCGGAGCAGCCGGAGCCCCAGCGTCCACTCCTGCCTGTTCCTAAAATGACAGATGAGCGGGGAGGGGCCGGGGTCTGCAGCAGGAAAGCTGGGAGGGGTCTGGAAAACTGAGGATGCTCCTCTGAGGCTCAGGCAGGTACGGGCGGCGTCTCTGAAGCTGAGAAACAGGCAGGAGCCAATCTCGGGCAGCGAGAGCCCAAGTTGAAGCCCTGGGCTTGAGGAACCCCAGGCACGCAGTGGGGCAGAGCCAGAGGGCCCAGGGCCACAGAAAACACTAGCAGCTTCTGCTGAGGCCGGGCGGGGAACACACAGGACTGGCACACTTGCACAGGGCAGTGCAGGGGACGAAGGGGCCAGAGTTCAAGACTGCAGCCCAAAGAGATGGCATGTCCTCCCTTCACAGATGTGCGCCAAGCCATGTGCCAGCCCCAGCATGACTGCAAGACAGGTGTCAAAGCCCACCCGCGAGAAGTGCTCATCTCATTCCCTGACTTAAGCAGCCAGAGACCAGGACCAGGGGAGACGCAGCCGAGCCTGCTTACCTCCGAGTACCCGTCCATGCAGATGGGGCAGCTGACGGTGCCCGAGGGCCTAGAAGCACAGAGCTCACGTCAGGAAAGCAGGCCGGACGGTCAGCTCCTAACGCTACGTGATTCCATCTAAGCCGCCCATGCCCCCTCCTCACAAGAGCCTCCTGTGGCCTGCCACAGCCCAGGCACCTTGAGGCTGGCAGTCCCATGGCGCAGGGGTCCTCGGAGAAAGGGGAGCAGAGAGGGCAAGAGAAAGTGCAGACAATGGGAGTCCCCCTTGCAGCCTCCCTGTCTGGGGGAGGGGCTGGCTGAGCACCCTCTGCCTCCAAGCATTCCTACTGCAGGAGGCGGGAGTGCTGGGGCCTTGGTGATGCCTGATGTACCTGGGTCAGGTCACAGGGGGAACAGCGGAGCCCAGCCTGGGATCTGCCCGCCACCCAGATGCTTCAATAAGCCCTTCCTGAGCCCAAGGATTGAAGCATTTGCCGAGGGGCCAGTATTTCTAACACACTGCCTCCGTCCAACCTCTTCACTGGAAACTGGAGGAAGAAGAGATCCTTACTCCGGGGACAAAGACCCATGTGTCCAGAGGCTGCCTGGCAGACAGCCTGCCCCCAGCACGGACCCTGGTACCTGAGGCCCGCGGCCGCCTCCTCCCTGGTGCTCCTGGGGGAGTGGGTGGTCACGTACACATCCTTGTCCCGGGCCAGCTCCTCCTCATCACTGCTCACCACACAGCTATCCGCGTGGTCCTGGCGCAGCCGCCTGCCGTTCCTCCTCGGCCGCCTCCTCTCTAAGGTGCGAGTCCTCGTTCAGGGAAGGGCCTCCCAGCCCCACCCCCGGGACCAGCCTCCCGTCTTCCCAGGAGGAGCCCCCAGCCCTGCTGCAAGCAGGCCGGGGGTGAGTCCCCACAGCAGGCAGGGCTGCCCCATGGGGTGTTCCCACCCACAGAGCGGGCGGCCCTGCAGCGCTGCCCTCGCCCAAACCGAAGGAAGGAGGAAGACCACTCACCTTCAACAATCTTGGAAGCAGGAGAGAAACAGAAGAGAGAGACACAGTTAGGTTGACACAGGATATTCCCTACTCTTAAAACCCTTCAACAATCAGGCTGACGCATCTGGGTCCCATGCGGGTTCCTCAGGGGAGCAGCCAGGCCTCGAGCGGCTGAGCCTGGCACCCGGTGCTGAGGAGTCCCGGGCACTGGCACATCACTCACCCTCCCAGAGCTGCCCATGACCTCTTCTGAAACAGAGGCTCCAGTGCCCACAGTGCCATGACGCTGCGAGGACCAGGTGAGACCACACGATGCCAAGGGCACCAGGGGCCCACAGCCAACCTCCCGCCCCACCGCCCAGCCTGTCCTCACGCCCCACAGGCTACTGCCAGGGATGGGGCTTTACTGGCAGAAGGCTTTGCAGGGTTCATGCTTTACCAACTGGAGAAGGTCAGGCAGGGACCCTGAGAGTAGCACATGCCATGGACTGAGACCAACCCGGCCCCTGTGCTGGAGGCGGGCAGACCGGGGGAGGACCTAGCAGCCCAGGGCCGGGCTCCAGGCCCAGCGGCCTCGTCATGCTTCGCACACACTGCGGTTCTTCACACTGAAGTCCCCAGCAGCCCTGCCGCCGCCGCCGCTCCACCAGCATTTGTTCCCTTCGTGTCTGTGTCACCGTCTGGTCACTCTCAGTCTCTCACTTTTTCACTGTCATCATGTTCATTATGGCTCTATCTGATCAGTGATTTCTGATGCAACTACCCTAACTGTTTTGGGGCACCACGAACCTCACCAATATAAGATTATGAGCTTCAGTGATAAATATGTGTTCTGACTCTTCCACGGATCAACTGTTCCATGACTCCCTCCCTCTTCTTGAGCCTCCCTACACCCTAGACACAACAACACTGACATTAGGCCAGTTAGTCACCTTACAAGTGGCCTCACAGTGTTCCAGCAAAAGGAAGAGCTGCACATCTCACTTTAAATCCCAACCTAGAAATGACGAAGCTTAGTGAGGAAGGCACTTCAAAGGTTAAGACAGGCCAAAAGCTAGGCCTCCTGCACCAGTTAGCTAGCTTGTGAATGCAAAGGAGAAGTTCCTCAAGGAAATTAGACATGGTCCTCCAGTGAATGCACAATGATAAGAAAGTGAACAGGCTTACTGCTGCTGTGGAGAAAGTCGGAGTGGCCTGGACAGAATATCCAACCAGGCACAGAATTTCCATAAACCAAAGCCCAAGCCAGAGCAAGGCCCCAACTCTCTTCAATTCTGTGAGAACTAAGCAGGGCAGAGAAGCTGCAGAAAGTGTGAAGCTGGCGGGGGTTGGTTCCCAAGGTCAAAGGAAAGATGCCATCTCTGGCACATCAGAGTACAAAGGTGAAGCCACAAGTGCTGATGTAGAAGCTGCAACAAGTTACCTAAAAGAGGCAACCAAGATCAGGAATGTGGGTGGCTACATTAAACAATAGGTTTTCAGTGTAGACAAAGCCTCTATTGGAAGGAGATGACATCCAGGACTTTCTTAGCTACAGAGAAAGTCAATGCCTGGCTTCAAAGCTTGGAAGGACAGACTGACTCCCTCATTAGGGGCTTAAATAGCTGGCTGAAGTCAATGCGCGTTTAACATTCCAAAAACTCTACAGCCCCTAAGAACAGTGCTAAACCAACCCGCTCTGCCTGTGCTCCGTCAGTGGAGCAACAGAGCCGGAAAGATAGCACATCTGTTTACCACATCGTCACTGAGTATCTCAAACTGCTGACTCAGAAAAACATTCCGTTCAAAGCATTCCCTCTCACCGACAATGCACCTCATCACCCAGGAGCTCTGACGGAGACGGACAACGAGATGAATGCTGTCTTCTTGCCGAGTAACACAATATCCTGCAGCCCACGGATCAAGGAGGCATTTCAACTTCCAAGTCTTACCATTTCAGAAATATATTCCTAAGCCTACAGCTGCCATAAACAGTACTTTCTCTGATGGATCTGAGCAAAGTAAACCAAAAACCATCTGGAAAGCAGAGATATCACTTTGCCGACAAAGGTTGGTATAATCAAAGCCATGGTTTTTCCAGTAGTCATGTATGGATGTGAAAGTTGAACCATAAAGAAGGCTGAGCACCAAAGAATATGATGCTTTTGGACTCTTGAAAGTCTCTTGGACTGCAAGGAGATCAAACTAGTCAATCTTAAAAGAAATCAGTCCTGAATATTCATTGGAAGGACTGATGCTGAAGCCACTTAATGCAAAGAGCTGACTCCTTGGAAAAGAGCCCCATGCCGGGAAAGATTGAGGGCAAGAGGAGAAGAGGGCGAAAGAAGGGAGGCTGGATGGCATCACTGACTCAATGGACAGGAATCTGAGCAAACTCAGGGCGACAGTGGAGCACAGAGGAGCCTGGCGTGCTGCAGTCCATAGGGTCGCAAAGAGTCAGACAAGACTTAGTGACTGAAAAACAAATGAATACACGGTGGCCAGAGAGCTCCCTTCACTGGTGATGACTGTGTCCCCATGTTCAATGGAAGAAGAGCTCAGAGATAAAGACTTCTTGCCCAAAGGACAAAAAAAAATGGACCCACACAGCCTAGCCTCCCAGCTCCATGCCCTTCCTGTGACCTTGAGTCACCTCCTAGCTGATGGACAATAACATAATCTGTAGGATACAGCTAAATATAATCTTTAATTCATATATTAGAAAATAAATGATGAAAAGTAGCAAAATAACTCAAAGAAAGGAAAAACCAATGAATGAAAACAAATTTATAAGAAAAAGGATACACAAAGCTAAAAGTTGGTTCTTTGAAAGATCTAATAAAACTCTGGTGATACTAATCTAAAAAAAACCCAAAAAACAGAAAACACAAATAACCAGTATCAGAAATGAGACATCACTACAGATTCCACAGAACCAAAGACATTACAAATTTATGCCAATAGAAGTGAAAATTTTAGATGAAATCAACAAATTCCTACAAAGTATAATTAACAAAGTGAAAAGTGAAAGCTGCTCAGTTGTGTCCAACTCTTTGCGACCCCATGAACTAACCTAACAGGCTCCCTCTGTCAATGGGATTCTCCAGACAAGAATACTGGAGTGGGTTGCCATTTCTTTCTCCAGGGGAATCTTCCTGACCCAGGGATTGAACCCATCGCAAGCAGATTCTTTACCATCTGAGCCACCAGGGAAGCCCAATAATTACCAAAGCATGAACGCGCAGTTGCTCAGTCACATCCGACTCTTTTCAACCGCATGGACTGTAGCCTACCAGGTTCCTCTGTCCACGGGATTTTCCAGGCAAGGATACTGGAGTGGGGTGCCATGCCCTCCTCCAAGGGATCTTCCTGACTTAGGAATCAAAACTGGACCTCCTGCACTGCAGGCATCATCTTTACCGTCTCAGCCACAAGAAAAGCCCCAATAATTACCCAAACATACTAAAAATCTACTTCTGTTTTATTGATCACGCTAAAGCCTTTGACTGTGTAGATCACAATAAACTGCGGAAAATTCTGAAAGAGATGGGAATATCAGACCACCTTACCTGCCTCCTGAGAAATCTGTATGCAGGTCAAGAAGCAATAGGTAGAACTGGCATGCAACAACAGACTGGTTCCAAATTGGGAAAGGAGTATGTCAAGGCTGTATACTGTCACAGCGCTTATTCAACTTATATGCAGAGTACATCATGCGAAATGCTGGGATGGATGAAGCAGAAGCTGGAATCAAGATTGCTGGGAAAAATATCAATAACCTCAGAAATGCAGGTGACACGACCCTTATGGCAGAAAGTGAAAAGGAACTGAAGAGCCTCTTGATGAAAGTGAGAGAGTGAAAAAGCTAGCTTAAAACTCATCAGAAAACTAAAATCATGGCATCTGGTCCCATCACTTCATGGCAAACATTGACAGACTTTATTTTCTTGGGTTCCCAAAATCACTGCAAGATGGTGACTGCAGCCATGAAATTAAAAAGACGCTTACTCCTTAGAAGAAAAGTTATGACAAACCTAAACAGCATATTAAAAGGCAGAGACATTACTTTGCTGACAAAGGTCCATCTAATCAAAGCTATGGTTTTTCCAGTAGTCATGTATGGATGTAAGAGTTGGACTATAAAGAAAGCTGAGCGCCAAAGAATTGATGCTTTTGAACTGTGGTGCTGGAGAAGACTCTTGAGAGTCCCTTGGAGTGCAAGAAGATCCAACCAGTCCATCCTAAAGGAAATCAGTCCTGAATATTCACTGGAAGGACTGATGCTGAAGCTGCAACACCAGTCCTTTGGCCACCTCATGCAAAGAATTGACACACTGGAAAAGACCCTGATGCTGGGTCTTTCAGATTGAAGGCAGGAGGAGAAGGGGACGACAGAGGATTAGATGACTGGATGACATCACCGACTTGATGGACATGAGTTTAAGCAAGCTCCAGTAGTTGGTGATGGACAGGGAAGCCTGGCGTGCCGCATGCGGTCCATGGGGTAGTAAAGTGCTGGACACGACTGAGCGACGGAACTGAAGTACTTTCTCTGCAAAGTTCTACCAACTATCCAAGGAAGGAATAGTCCCAATCTTACAAAATCTTCTGGAGAACAGAAAAAGAGGTTCCCAAATCACTTTGTAAAGATACCAAAACTCTGATACCAGAACTTTATAAAGAAAAATTACCAACCACAAATCTTACTCACAAAAAGAGGCAAAAATTATATATAGAATATTAGCAAACTGAGTCTAGCAACATAGAAAAAAAAATTATGTTACAACCACAATGCTTAAGTGGTTTAACACTAGAAACCATACAAACGCTCTTCAACATACGAAAGGGGAAAAAAACCATCACTAGATTAGACTTAAATTTCATCACTGATTCAGGATGAAACTTACAGCCAAACATGAAAAAGAGAAACTTCTCCACTCTGGTAAGAGTATCAACAAACCACAAAACCTTACAGCAGAGGTCTTATTTAATGGTAGAATTTAAAGGACTCTTTCAGATTTTGAATGAAACAAGAATGCCCCTGACTGTCACTGTTCTTACTCAGCCAATAAATGAATTTTTTAGCCAGTGTGCTAAAGCCAAGAAAAAATAAACAACAACACGAGAAGAACCAAAACTTGTTCTATGTACATAAAAATTCAAAAGATTTACAGATTAAGAACTGTTAGACTAAAAAAAGAAAAATCAATTGCGTTTCTTTATATTAGCAAATCAACATTAAAAATAAATGAAAATTTTAAACACCATTTATAGCATCCTAAAATGCTACATACCTCGGAATAAATCTCCTAACAAGATTTGCAAAATCACTTCAGGGTATAAACTTTACTGTGAAGTATCTAATCTTGGTGTTCAGTTGCTCAGTTGTGTCCAACTCTTACAACCCCACGGAGAGCAGCACGCCAGGTTTCCCTGTCCTTCACTATCTCCCAGAGCTTGCTCAAACTCATGCCCACTGAGTCGGTGATTCCATCCAATCATCTCGTTACTAAGAGGTATCTAATCTTATCTCAAACCATACACAAAACTCAATTCAAATGGATTATAGACCTAACTGAAATGTGAAACAGTGATACTTTTGGAATATAGGAACAAATTTTTATGGTACAGGATTTTCATCAACAAAATTGGTAAATTCAACTATATTAAAATTAAAACCCTTTGTATATAAACCAAATAGAGAAAAAGATAAGCCTCTGAATAGAGGATTCAATACACAACTAATGGCAGGCTCATATTTAGAAGATATTTAAAAAAATGAGACAAGGTAGGCAGTCACAAGGAAAAATGAGCAAAGATTCAGTTAAAAAAAAAAAAAGATCCCAACAGGCAACATAGCAAAGAGGAAACTGAGCCGCCACTAAGCGTGGAAAGGTATCTGACCCCCACGGCAACGGGGAAAAACACCCTGAAAGCACATGGGAGACTCCAGGCAGCAGCAGACGGGCTAGAAGTGCAGCGGCGGGAGCCTGGGCGGGGATGGCCTCTCTGGAAGACAGGGTCACTGCCCGGCGACTGCTGAGGACACATACAGCTGGAGCAACGGTCTGTACAGTTTCTCCTTCAGTCTTAAAAGTGCTCACCAAAGTTCTACCGTGATCCTGGGGTGCAAAGATGCCGAGCCACTCCCAGATGGGTTCCAAGTGGTACACTTAGCCTACCCCCTGGATTCTGGGCGGCTGGTAAGATTACCCCATCTGGGAAACAACACAATCGTTTCACTCTCCTGAATGTGGCGTCTGATGTAACCCTAAACTTGTAACCCCTCTAATAGAGTTAGTAACCCCCTCATCTTGAGTTAGTAACATTACTAGGTATTCCAAGTGGATCTGCTTAGTGAGAATTTCAGTCTAGGTATACTTCTCACTGTAAATTCTAAAACTGGCATTTGGATTTGTTAAAATAATTATCAACAAAAAATGAAGAAGGATTAGACTAAAAGGGATGCTATCAAATCCCAATTATTCTATGTCTGGGAGCACTGAGGCCACAGGAAGGGGAATCCTCCACCAGAACCCGGGACCCCTGCTTCTCAAGCTGGTCTCCCCTCCACCCACCCACCTGCTCAGGCTCTCCACCTGCTCCCAGGGCAGCCTCAGTGCCAGCATTCCTGTCCCAGCGTCTCCCAGTGACTCTCCACAGCCAGGGACACAGGAGGAGGCTAGAGCGCTCAGAAAAGAAGCCCACGTAGGGAAGACAGACCAACTATCCAAACAAAACCAGGGCATAAAAGGGGATGTGACGATGCTGGCTTGTCACTCAGCAGCCGTCGGCGTCCCCATGAGGGCAGAATCCTGGCCATCTCCCCAGGGCCTGGCACACCGCAGGTGGACAATGAGTGCTGGGGGCAATAAGGACTGGCGGTACTTTGAAGTGTTAATCAGCAACTGAGCTGCAGGCTTCAGCCCAGGTGCCAGACTCAGCTGTCTTCTCAGAAACTCAGGGAGCTTGCCAGGAACAGCAGCAAAGCTGGATGTATGTGTCTTAGAAAACACTCATAGGCCCAGCGGGGACCACTGACAGCTAAGCCACTGAGACTTATCTCCAGGGAAATGACTGTCTCCGGCTCAGGAGTGGTGTCCCAGAGCACTCACACATAATCTGCTGGGACAGCTGACAGGCTCAGCAGAAGCAGCTGCCCAGCCTTTGTGGGGGGTGTGGCGGGGGGGATGCGACGGACGGACACACAGCCAGACAGCCCAGCGGTTTTAGACTCTGGGCTCAGAGTCTAAACCTCTTCACTTGTCAGGTCAGTTCCCTATCCTCACACACTTGCTTCTTCTGAAGGCTCAAAGTTTCTCGGTGTAACCCTGAGGTCCTAAGCACAGCCAGGATAGCCCCAAGGCCATGGGTCCCTAGGCCAAGGGGCGACTCAGCTCCCAGCAACCTCCATCGGCCCCAGCAAACCAGTCCTCAGAAGCACAGCCCCCCACTGCCCGCCTCCCACGGGTCCCCCTCCACTCCACACATCTGCACCCTCTATCAGCAGCATCCTGAGACACAAGCGTACCCTCAGGAAGCGAGAGGGCTGAGCAGACTCCCAGCCCAACCCCGGGGAGGCACCCTGCTTGGTGGAGCTGGTGTGTGGGACTAGCTTCCCCATCCCCGAGCAGGTCTCCTTCCTGGAAGCCACGCAGGGGCAGGCAGGTGCCAGCGGGGGTGGGGTGGGACAGCTCCCAGGCTCCACCCTCTGGGAGCCATGGCACCATCGGGCACCTGCAGGCAGTGCAGGGGGGCCTGTCTGCTCCATGGCAGCAGCTTCCAGGCCTCGAGACCCCCCCAAGGCAGTGCTCAGCGAATGTCCCCATTCCCACCAGCCAAGAGGGTGTAAACTCACGTTTACTGGGTTACACTGGGCACCACGTTGGGTGCCAGGCACTCAAATACAGGATTCTTCTAATCCTCACAGTACCCTACTGACACAGATGGCATTATCCTCATTTTATGGACAAGTGAAGGAGGCTAAGCAACTTGCCCCAGGTCACGCAGCAGTTGTTAAGGGTGGAATCAGGGACTAAAGAGAGGAGCCTCAGAGCTCTCCCCAGCTATGCAAAACAGGCTCTCTTGTAATTAATTAAAGCAATGAAGTTACAATAAATGATTTTCCTGAAACATTTTCCACCTTGAGTGCCATACCCATGACCAAGGCCTTCGGACGTGCCAGCCAGGGGCCCACCACTGAGAGCGCCAACGCGCAGGCTCCCCCACTTACCACAACAGAGTCATTGTGAGTCAGGTCGACGACCACAGGCTCTAAAGATTCACAGGTGAGGTCCACTATTTCGTCTCCAGCTTCAAAAAATAAAGCATTTTAACAAGCTTAAGAAGAAAAGTAAAGGGGTATTGCTCAGTTTCACTAATACGACCACTAACACGGCTGTGATTCATGGGGTCGCAAAGAATCGGACACGACTGAGCGACTGAACTGAACTGAACACGGCTCATACCAAACTAACATCCCCGAAGGACAGTAGTAAAGGGGCAAGCGCTGCACAGCCCTCGAGTTCTGCTCTAAACAACCCTGTGTGGTTTTAACCAATACACCACCCTCTCCCCAGAGCTTCACACCCACCCCTGCTCATTCATAGGGGAGAGGCAGCGCGGCACCTGCCAAGGGTGGGGATGCACAGCCGGGGGGGCGAGCAAACGCGCTGGGCTCGGGTCTTTCTGAAAGCTCCGCCCCCCAATCAGGTCAGGCTGTACTGGGCGCCACACAGGCTGTGCTCCTCATCAGTTAAGTCTTCATCTCCATTTAGCCTGCCAGCGCTTCCTAACTTGGCTGGGCCACAGCGGTTTACTCACTGGTCCCTCAAAACCCCAACTTGCCAAGAGAGGTTAAGCCTGTCCTGCAACTTGCCTTTGAGCCCAAGGGTAAAGTGCATGTCTACCCACGCATGGGACAAGTGGGAAGGACGTGTGCCAAACGGTTACCAGGACTGAGGTCTGGCAGTGTACAACCTCCATTTCTATAAACCGAAACAAGATTTACAACCATCTTTGTTTCTATTATTCGTAACACTAAAAAGTAGGAGGGAAGAACTTCTAGAAATAATAGTCAATATTTGGGGAATGTGACTTGTAATACATTTAACATATTCCAATTTTTGTTCTCCTGGATTAAAAAGTTCACAGGAATAAAAACCATAATATATCAAAGATACCAATGTAATTTACACAAAATGATTTTATTTCTCTTAAAGAACAGTCCATAGTGGATCTATCATAACTTGTACAACTGTTTCTCTTTCTGGTGAACACAATTCTGGGTTCTTACAATAAACAGTATGCCAGTGGGCAGCTTGTGCATGGAGTCCTGCACGTGGGTGTGAGGCTAACCAAGGACAAAACACACCACTGTGGAGAGCAATGGACCTCGGCCAGGCTGGAGAGTCCGAGCCCTTCGAGAGGCACGTGTGGGTTCAGCGTCCCACAGGAGAGGACTCCTGCACCTGCTGGGGGCGGGGCAGAAGGCTGGCCCAGGGCTGTACGCGTCTCAGGAGCGAGGTCAGAGACCAGGCAGAGGGCCTCGCCCCGTGAAGGGCCATGACAGGAGCTCAGGCAAGCCGCTTCTCTCTAAGTCTCAGTCCTATGCCCCTGGATGTAGGGCAGAGGTGCCTGACACAGGCCGTCCGCCATGCCCTGAGCAGGCAAGCACAGGGGAAAAGCCGATCTGCCTCTGCCCACAACAAATGCCCTCTAGCCCAGGAAGGCCTGTACACAGGTCTGCCTTCTGCGGCAACTGTTTGTCTTAATGAAGGAGACAAGAAACCCGAGTACTTCCTGAGGCCGAGTTTAAGTTGAGACACAACTTCAAAGAGAAAAGGTGGACCCAGACAGTGTCCACATCCACGCTGTGCAGCCCCAAGGATGGCTGGTCAGGCCCAAGGGGCAGCTCTGGCTCACTTCAGCTTTAAGCTGTTAACAGTGAGTCTGAAACCAGAGGCCTTATAAACACAGTGACTAAGCTGAACCTTGTATAGTGCCATCTGCCAAGCACAGTTCTAAGTGTTCCACGTCACACTCATTTCAAAGCCAGAACAGCTCTACAGAGAGCTACTGCATATACACACGCCACGATCCACGCACGCACACACGCGACGATCCACACACACACCGTGATCCTCGCACGCACACACGTCATTATACTCATACGCATACATGCCATGATCCACGCACGCACACGCCATTATCCTCACACACACACACACGCCATTATCCTCATACATAAGAAGAGGTGGCAAGAATACACAGAAGAACTGTAGAAAAAAGATCTTCATGACCCACATAATCACAATGGTGTGATCACTCACCTAGAGCCAGACATCCTGGAATATGAAGTCAAGTGGGCCTTAGGAAGCATCACTAAGAACAAAGCTGTGGAGATGATGGAATCCCAGTTGAGCTATTTCAAACCCTGAAAGATGATGATGTGAAAGTGCTGCAACCAATATGCCAGCAAATTTGGAAAACTCAGCAGTGGGCACAGAACTGGAAAAGGTCAGTTTTCATTCCAATCCCAAAGAAAGGCAATGCCAAAGAATGCTCAAACTACCGCACAATTGTACTCATCTCACACGCTGGCAAAGTGATGCTTAAAATTCTCCAAGCCAGGCTTCAGCAATACGTGCACCGTGAACTTCCAGATGTTCAAGCTGGATTTAGAAAAGGCAGAGGAACCAGAGATCAAATTGCCAACATCCGCTGGATCTTCAAAAAAGCAAGAGAGTTCCAGAAAAACATCTACTTCTGCTTTACTGACTCTGCCAAAGCCTTTGACTGTATGGATCACAATAAACTGTGGAAAATTCGGAGAGAGATGGGAATACCAAACCACCTGACCTGCCTCTTGAGAAACCTATATGCAGATCAGGAAGCAACAGTTAGAACTGGACATGGAACAACAGACATTTCAGAATCGGGAAAGGAGTACGTCAAGGCTGTATATGGTCACCCTGCTTATTTAACTTATGTGCAGAGTACATCATGAGAAACGCTGGGCTGGAGGAAGCACAAGCTGGAATCAAGATTGCCGGGAGAAATATCAACAATCTCAGATATGCAGATGACACCCCCCTTATGGCAGAAAGTGAAGAAAAGTTAAAGAGCCTCTTGATGAAAGTGAAAGAGGAGAGTGGAAAAAGTTGGCTTAAAGCTCAACATAAAGAAAACTAAGATCATGGCATCCAGTCCCATCACTTCATGGCAAACAGATTGGGAAACAGTGGCTGACTTTATTTTTTGGGGCTGCAAAATCACTGCAGATGGTGACCGCAGACATAAATTAAAAGATGCTTACTCCTTGGAAGGAAAGTTATGACCAACCTAGACAGCATATTAAAGAGCAGAGACGTTACTCTGTCAACAAAGGTCTGTCTAGTCAAGGCTATGGTTTTTCCAGTGGTGATGTATGTATGTGAGAGTTGGACTGTGAAGAAAGCTGGTCACCGAAGAATTGATGCTTTTGAACTGTGGTGTTGGAGAAGGCTCTTGAGAGTCCCTTGGACTGCAAGGAAATCCAACCAGTCCATCCTAAAGGAGGTCAGTCCTGGGTGTTCACTGGAAGGACTGATGTTGAAGCTGAAACTGCAATACTTTGGCCACCTCATGTGAAGAGCTAACTCATTTGAAAAGACCCTGATGCTGGGAAAGATTGAGGGCAGGAAGAGAAGGGGACAACAGAGGATGAGATGGTTGGATAGCATCACTGACTCAATGGATGGGATTGGGTGGACTCCAGGAGTTGGTGCTGGACAGGTCAGCCTGGCGTGCTGAGGTTCATGCGGTCGCAAAGAGTCGGACAGGACTGAGCAACTGAACTGAACTGATCCTCATACACACACACACATACACACACACACCATTATCCTCATACACATACATACGCCATTGTCCGTGTGCACACACATGTCATCATCCTCATATACACACACGCCATTACCCTCATGTAGACACACACACACAGCATTATCCTCAAACACACACAGACACCATTATCCGTGCATGCGCATACACCATTATCTGCATGCACACACACACCATAATCCTCATACACACACACACACCCCCCCTCATATGCCCCGTGTTTCAGATCAGGGAACTGAGCCCCACAGATTGTGTAGCCTGCACCAGGTTGGTGGCTGCCAACTGATGCTCAGGGTCGCTGGCAATCTTACCGCTTTCCACGAGCTCTATAGGTTCTGCCTCCAAGGCCATCTCAGGTGGGGAGGTGGTTTCCCGAGTTCGCTTCTGGGCTTGTCTAGAATTTACTGTCCCACCACGACGCTTTCTCTGAGGGTTTCCAGGAAAAAAGAAAGTTACATAGCTTCTGATCAGTAAGATTTCAGCTAGAAAAATAAAAAAGGTCAACTCATCGAGAAGAAGACCGCAATGAACAGCCCTGAGGCTGGGGTCCTTTCAAAACTTGAGATTCTAGAACAATGAATGCTTAGCTAGAAATCATCCAAAATATATAGTGAATACAAATTCTATAAAGTAAAACTTGTTATACAGACTGTTGGTCCATCAAAATTACGTGACATAGAACTCTGTGGAGGCCTCTGGTCCAGTCTGGAATCAGACTAGAAACCCCTTCTTTTAACCAAAAGTTGCAGGCCTATTTCCCTTGGATTTGCACTTGACCCCTGAGCAGTTTCTGTCTCTCAGTCCAAGAGCTTCAGTCTCCCAGGTTTTATCCCCTGTGAAAAGCAGGTCTTTTTTGGGAAAGGGTCCTGTCCTCTAAATTTTTAGCATACTATCAAGTTGTAGTTTACACCCTAATAACCACTCCCCACAGCTCCAAGAACCAAAGTTTTTATTTATTTTTTCTTGCGATGAGAACTTTAAATTTTTTATTGGAATATAGTTGACTTACAGTGTTGTGTTATTTCTGCTGTACAGCAAAGTGAATCACTTATATATGTATCCTTTAAGATTCTTTTCCCACATAGATCATCAGAGTTCTGAGTAGAGTCCTTTATGCTATACAGTAGGTTCTCCAAGACCCAGTTAGTTCCTAGAGGCTTCCAGAGAGAAACGCCTTCTGGAAGGTCAGAATTGTTAATCAGCATGTCTGCAGCTCAGATCCCGAGTCAGGCTTCCGTGTCCTCGAGCTGGGTGCCAACGCACTCCAGCACATCTGGCCTGTCCCCTGAGGTCTTCCTCAAGAGTCAGAGCCTGCACCTGCCATGTCGCTTTATTATCGCACCCTGTGCGGCCCCTCCCAACCCTGGCTCCATCTCAGCGCCTCTGCCTGCCTTGTCCCGCACCTCTGTGGCACTGGGCCCACCCTGTTCACAGTGGGCGATATGGGGCAGTCACTACCTACCAAGTCTGAACTTGCTCACCAGTACCAGCCTCACAGAGCTCTCCTAAGGATGAGGCATACACACAGTACTGAGCGCTGGCTGAAAATGCCACAGTGTAGTACTGTCGTGCCTCACCAGGCATCCTAACCTTGGACATGCTGGCAGGACAGGCAAGCGTCCTCGGGATCTACACAAGACTGAGGAGTACCCCTCACCCAGCCCAGTCCTCGCTGGCAGCAGAGAAGACGGCTTCTCTCCGCGTTCTAACTGCCCCTCCCATCCGATGGCTGCCCAAGGAGCCACCTCCCAGCCCAGGGGGGCCTGGAGCAGCAGCTGCGCTCAACTCCGCAGCAGGGAGCCACTCCGTCCCTCAGGCCAGAAGTGAGGCTACTGCCTGGGGTTTCTAAGTTTCCCCAGCAGCTACCAGATTACCTAGGGCTCTACCCCACTCTCTTTGAAGTTGTCCTGATCGCTCCCTTCCTTGGAAAAGGACCAAGTCTTTCTCAGCAGACATTGCTGAACAGAACCCTTCACGCCCCTACTGTGCAGCTTCTGAGGGAGGAAGCAGCAGTCATGGATCCTGGCCACAGTCTGGGTGCGGAACCCTAGAAACCCTGCCCTGGTTATTGCAGTGATGAGCCCTGCTAACCCTCACCTCAAGCCAACCACAGTCCTCTGCTCTCTCAGTCTCTCCCTGCCTGGGCCGCCCATCCCTTCCCGCTTCACTGGACCAGCTCGCACACAACTCTGAGGGGCCTCCTCGACTGGCAGCCCCACCACGAGGACCTCCTCAAGCCCTCCTGCTGACCACCTCGTGCCCCCTCCCCCTCCCCCAAGAAGCCCCTGGACTGCTACTCCTCTTCCTCTCCCACCCACATACCCCAGAGGCCAGGCTCAGACAGTCTAGAATCCGAGGAAGGCTTGGGCCCCGCCTGCCCAGTATTTTCATCCTGCTCTCCTGCCATTTACCAGCAGAGCCCTCAGAGGGCCACAGCCTGGTGTTAAAACTGACCACCTGATGACCACCACACTTGAGGAGAGTTTAACCAGCTTCTTCACAGCCTCTCACAAGAGACCACACTGCTCTGTGTGTTCAGAGTGTGGCTTCCGAGGGGAGGTGCCAGGCTTAGAAGGCTTCCCTGCAGATAAGGGACTGAGGTGAAAGGTCACCTGGCCTTTAAAGGGCAAGTCCAGGGGTCTGGAACACAGTGGGGACCGCAGTGGTCAGAAGGGATGGACCAAGGGGAGGGAGGTGGGCCAGAACAAAATCTACAGGATTTCTACCACTCTTCACCCTGGGAGCGGACTGGTCAGTCTTATCCTCTCCCCGCCACCCAACACTTCTAGAACCTGAAGAGAGGGTGAGTGTCACAGCTGGTCCACCGGTTGGGAATGCCGTTTCAGAAAACAGCTGTTCTGAGTTTAGATCACACGCGCAGCATCATTAGTAGGCAGTAAAGTGGGGAGGGGGACCATCAGGCCATCTCTGGACTCAAGGGGCTCCCGGCGACATCTGGTCACAACAAAGCAGAGCTACCTCTGCCATCTAAAACGGAAGTTACGATGACTTACCAACTTTGGCCACTGAGCGTGAGAAAACTCACCAAGGGTTATTACCACAACCAAAGCTGGCATCAGATCAAGGACTATACAGGGAAAAGAAACAGAAGGAAAAACGGAAAATCGGGCTGTAAATCATTAAATAAACCAGAGCCCTAATATTTCCAGGCCGCCAGCAGCTGCTCTGAAGGCGTAACATTTCAAACCCTCAGCCATCCTTCTCAGCCTTCTGTCTTTAGGGCACCAACCAAAACCCTGGAAACTCGGACCAAAGGCAAGCAGGTTGGTGTACCTACTGAAAGGTCCCACAGACACTCTCAAGCATGAGGGTCGCTCAGAAGCAGCTTTGTGGAGCTCTCACAGTTTAGGTGCACACGGAGTGAAGCAGGTGCTCAGCCTTAAAAACAGAATCCGTGAACGGGTAAAACTCACCGCACTCATGGTGCTCCTCGGTGCCACCCTACAGAGCAATGCACAATCCAGACCAGGCCTGGCCTCAGCCTCTCATGCCTGCTGGTTACTCATCTTCTGACCAGCACGTGGACCGGCGCCCCAGCAGATTTCCGGAATCTTCAAGCCCTGGAAAATAAAGGTATCAAGTTGACAAATGCTGCACCTGTTTCATCGACAAAAGAGCTCAGCTGAGTCGTCTACTGGTCCTGTCAGCTGCGCACTTTATACAATCATGTCCGCCCTAATCCACATCCTCCGTGGCAGATACACACCCTCACAGAATACAGGACAACGTGATCCCACAGCCTGCAAGCGGGACCATTATGCCACTTCTTGCCCTCCTGGCTGTTGAAACCCGCACAGATGCTCCTCGGCCCACGGCCCCCTCCTGCCCGTCTAGACTCGCCCCCGTGAGGCTAAGATGGGCTCTGACCTTGTCGAAGTTGTGTCCACCTCCCCCAGGCTGTGCCAGAAGACAAAATGTAAATGGCAGGGTGCCAGCCAGCTGTTGGCCACTGGGTGACCTACTGTAGTTAGGTCATTCAGGGCAGCAAAATGCTCCCACTAGGGGAGCAAGCAGAGGGGACAAAGCCCAGTTCTCTGTTACGAAAAGAGCAATCCTGAACCCTCCTGCACAATCTGTGAGGACGCGGCTTGCCTCACTCAAACTTAGGAAAGCAACTATTGCACCATGACTCTGACCGCGAGAGGCTGGGGACCCTGAGCTCACGGCTTCTGGTTCACAGCTTCCTTGGATGCAGTGACCCTGCCTCACTGCGCACACTCTGAGGCTCCTGCCAACTGGGAGGGTGGGTGACGCTGATGCCCCCTCCCATCTTGAATCCTCTCTGGAGTACTCAAGAGGAGATCAATAAACAAAGAGACCCCCCCTCCCCAGACACACACACGAAGACAAGAAACCCCTGCAGAGTCCTGTGCAGCTTCTAGGAAGACGAGAATCAGAACTGCTCCATGTTACCACACAACCCCAGGAAGGAAAGCGCCTCCGCCTCTCCGCACAACTGGGAACTGGGGCCTGCTGCAGGTGCCCGTAATTCAGGGAAGGCGACGAGGGCCACCAACCCTGACCCACCCTGCATGCCCAGCAGAGACTCTGCCACTAGGAATAGATGAGCGGAGAAGAACCAAGAAATTGTGGGTTGGGAAGCCAGGCAGGCTCCGGGAAGGGCAGAGCGCATGACAGATGCGGAGGCTCCTAGAGAACGGGAGGCCCTTGGTCTGCTCAGGGTCTGCCGAAGGTGGGGACGAGCTCTGCAGGTCTGAGTCCAGGGGCACAGTGGCGAAAGCAGTGAGGACGGCAAAATGCGCAGGCAGGGGTCAAGGTGCAGTCGGTGCAGACGGGCTTCTAGCGGGACAGGCCCGAGCACAGGGCAAGGCCGAGGGACCGGAGGGAAGGCAGAGGGAGGCGGCGGCGCTGGGTCAGCCCGTCCGGGGTGACAGGCTTGCACAAGGGCAGGCGTTCTCAAAGTGGAGCCCGCATCAGGCTCACTCACCTGGAGGGTTTGTAAAACTAGATGCGGATTCAGTAGGTCTAGGGTGGGGCTCACAAGTTCCAAGGTAAGGCTGACGGGGCCACTGCAGGCCACGCTACAGGAAGGCCTGTCTAGGACACGGCCTGGGAGCTGGAGAGGATGAGTCACACACGCGTGAGAGCCATGAACACGGGCCCTCTGTCAACCACTCTTCTTCTCGTCCCCAGTGCTGCCGCCTCCCCCACATGGTATCCCCAGCCTGGAACCCTACTGCCAGCACGTCTGAGACAGCAGCTGACCCCACAGCCTTTCCCTAGGTCCCCATCAAGTCCCGACCCCTAGGCACGGCCTGTGGAGGCCGCCTGGCCTTTCAGTTACAGCACATCTCCACAGCCAGACAGCAGGGACAGGGGTCACACCTCCAAACCCCTACTGGTGACCTTGGGTGAGACTCTGAACTTCTCTGCCTTATTTGTCGCTTAGTCGTATCTGATTCTTTGAGACCCCGTGGACTGCAGCCCGCCAGGCTCCTACGTCCATGGGATTCTTTAGGCAAGAATACTGGAGAGCGTTGCCATTTCCTTCTCCAGGGCATCTTCCCGACCCAAGGATTGAACCCACATCTCCTGCATCGGTAGGTGAGTTCTTTACCACTAAGCCATCAGGGAAGCCCAGGCCTTATTTGCTTGTCTATAAAACAAGACAGCACCGACCTCAATGCTGTGTGAGGATTACAGGAGCTAATACAAAGAGCACTTGGACCGGTACCACGCACTTTACAAGCTCACAGACCTGCTCTGCCAGCATGGCCTTGTGGTCTCTCTGTGTGCACCGCCCACTGTGCAGCCCCAGCCCTCTGCCCAGCCCAGGGAGGCTGTGGACCGCTGCACCCGACCCAGCTTCAACACGTACCCACGGGCCGCACATCTCCCCACATCATGTGCTATCAGCATGGCTCCTGCCCTGGGAATACAGCAGTGAATACGCCCAGCCACCAGCTCCTGTCTGGGGTGGGTGCCGGCAGACAGCTCAGGTGTTGCAATAATTGAGGCGTATGAGCCCCGTGCAAGGGAAACCAAGAGGACCGGGAGAGGCCAGAGGTTCTCCAGGAGCAGCCCCACTGAGGGAGCATCCAGCCAGCTCAGCCTTTCTCCAGCACCCGGCAGTCTGCATCCGGGCATGCCCCCTGACCGCATTATCCACTCAGACCCCGAGTAGTTCAGCCTACTTTTCATCAGCGGGTAACCGCTTTACAGTGCCGTGCTGGATTCTGTTGCGCGTCAGCATCAGCCGTAAGTATGCACATCGCCCTCCCGTGAGCCTCCCCCAGCTCCACGAGCGCCTCAGACAGGCTCTCCGCTGTCCCACTCTCTCCAAGGAGGCTCGCGGCTGGCCTACAGGATGACCTCGCCCGACACCCTCAGGCCAGCCCAGGGGTGCCCTCACTTGAGATTGGCACAAGCGCCTCCCAAAGCAGAGATGAAGACAGTCCACCTGGTGGGCATTGGAGGCGGCGGCACCTCCACAGCCCCTGGGGACTCACAAGACCAGATCACATGTGGTTCCAGAGCCACCGGGCTTCCTGGATCCTAACCCAGAACTCATCGATTCCAGCAGTCTCTCTCAGAATTGAGAAGAATCTGCTACAAATTCACTGACAGTGATCTTTCTGCTGAGCACAAGGAAATAATTTAATGCACAAACCTTGGTTGCTCCAAAGCCTCTTGCCTCCTATTTAAGTTTTAGGTTTTCAAACATTGTTGCTCCAGACGCGTCCGGCAGCTGCGCCAGAGGGCTCCCCGCTCCTCAGCGAGCACAGCCCCCCTGCTCTCTGCCAGCCGACCACAGCCCCAGGCTCTGCGCTACGCCCTCCCATGCCCCAAGCCAACCCAATAGCTTGTTCCATACCTTGTTCTCCTTTAGGGGATAATAAGGGTCAGCAGTCAGAGGACATAAAAGGTTGGAAGGTCAGCCTCAGGGAAAACTGCCAAGGGGCTGGATTTCACCAGAGAATGGAGGTGGGAAGACCGGGGTTGGGGGGCCTCCCCAGCAGACCAGTTTGCGGACATGGAAGTGCAGCGTGTGGACAGAGAGGCCAGGGGTTGTGGGCAAGATGGCCCTCACCAACTACAAAGCGTTCTGGGTCATGCAGATAATAGAAGCCACTAGAACAGTAAAACTAACAATAGCTCAAACTCAGAGGTCACTTCTGTGTGCAAGACACTAAAGCGCTTTCCGCACACCATCTTGTATAATCCTCCTCTCGCCCAACAAGGAGGCAGACGCTATTATGGCAACCATTTCACACACAAGGGAGCTGAGAATGACCAGGGGTTCAGTGAGTTGCCCACAGCCCACACCTAGTAACACCAAGTCTGGACTGAAAGCAGGGCAGTACCATGCCAGAATACCCAGTCTTAAAAACACACACACAAACCAGAATTAGATGCATTAATTCTAGAAACAATTTGCAGCATGGGTGTTTTCCAGGTTTCTCAAACTTAGTGTCCAGAACTCCTTCCAAAATGCCAGCACTCCATCTCAGCAACATCCCCCCAGTGTGGTTTCCAAGGCAAACCGTGCAGTTACTCAGCATGCCTCACCTGAAGAAGTGTCAGAGATCAGGGCTCTGTCCACTCTGCACCTAGCTAATCCTTTGTCCAAAGGAGACGTTCCTGTTTACTGAAGCGGCAAGTGGCTCAGAAGTGAGAAAGAGTGGTTAATGTCCCTGCCACCAAGAAAAGACCAGTGGCACTGGGAATGGTCAGGAAGGCCAGATGCCAGGACCCCTTACGCTCTGACAGGAAGGTGAGGGAAGACCAGCCCTCTCGAGATTATCTGTCTGGCTATTCCATGGGAGTGATGCCACGGAACTGGGCTAGGAAAGGGATCAACAAGGTAGACACCTTAATTTTAGAAATGCTGCCTGAGGGTATCCAAGAAGAACGGTCCAAAGGCAGCTGAAAACCTCAGGAGAGAGAACTAGGATGGAGGAGAGGTTTTAGAATCTGTGCTGCAATCTGGGAAGGCAGGTAGGGGGAACAACAACAAAAGCCTGAAAAGAGAATCAAAATGCAGAAAGCAAGCTGGGAGAACTTGGACATCAGCTAGACAAAAGCTGGCATTTCAAGGAAAAGGCAGACCTGGAATGAGGCCAGTGAGCTGGCCACAGGGAGCTGAGCACTGATGGCCAAGCAAGGGGGGCCCACGCTGTTCCGGAGGGCCAACCTGGGCTGCCCGGAGGTCGTGACACTGAGGATGAGGCCCCAAGTGACGGGGCTACTTCACCAACACAGCGGCGGGCAGGGCCACCCAAGGGGAGGAGAGCATCAGCCCGAGACGGGCAGCGTGCTGGGCGGGAGCCCCAAGGCCCACTCGCCTCCCAGGGCAGCGCAGGAAGGGCTTCATACACAGACCACACCATTTGCGCGAGGAGGCCCGTGAGAGCCTGGACACATCAGAACGCAGACCCGTATGCAGGCAGGGAGTAATCCAGGCAGACGAAAGCTGCGTGGCTTGGAGACAGCGACAAGTGAGATCGCCCGACTGGATGGCACGGGGAGTTGCGAAGGTTAGCGCCTTCAGTGCGCTCACACGTTTAACAGTCTATTCAATCATGGTCTTACTGCCAGAGGTTGATTCTTTCCCAGGAGTCTACTATGGACACAAAAGGTGACCCCCCAACACTAGGAGGGCGGACAATCATATATATGTGCTGCCTCTGTGCGTTTGATTACATGCAAATGTCTACATGCATCATGGCTAGAAACTGTTGGGCAGTGTTGACTGCAGCTGGATTCTGTGGCCTTATTGTCCCAAGAGCCAAGAAAGGAGGGATCAGCAGAAAAGGGGGAGGGAAGGGGTGTGCCAGAAAACAAGGAAGCAGCAGGAGTCCAGGGAGCTGTCTGGGCGAGAAGCTCTGTCCAGCCCGGGCCCACGGTGACCCACAGAGCCCTCAGCCGCCAGGGCAGGTGAGGCTGCTGCGATCTGGGCTCTCAGGTGGCTACTTGTGCATGTCCGACCCGGAGACCAGAGGGAGCCACGTTGGGTCATGCACTCCCTCTGTGTGGCAATCATAGAGCAGATCTCTGTCAACTCATGAAGCTATTCTGAGATAGGAGCAGAGTGAGTCTGACTCAAGGCCGGCACGGTAAAAGCAGAGAAAAGCCTCAACCTATAGTCTCATCAAGACGAGGCCGATTTATCAGCAACTGATTAGGCACCGAGGCCCTGGCTAGTACCAACGGTCTAGGTCACATTTTAAAAATTTCTTTTCGGTCCCGCCTTGCAGCTTGTGAGATGTTAGTTCCCTGTCAAGGATCAAAGCCGGGCACTCGGCAGTGAGAGCGTGGAGTCCTAACCACGGGAGGACAGGTGAGTCCCTGCCAAAGCTTCTTAAATGAACACTGATGTCACCGTCACACCAACGACCGGGCCTCAGAACTTAAGAAGTATTAAGAGCCTCCTGCTTATACAAACAAGGGTGCGCTGTACAGACAGTAATCATGAGACTGGCCACATGAGCCCCAGGGCCTTACACACACACTTGACCCCCATGCCTCAGTTTTACCATCTTCCATGTGGGAAAAACAGCCCCTAACCTGCAGCTGTGATGCTGAATCAAAATGCCCAGTAGGTTCCAGCACCCTGGACGGAACCCGACCAGGTGAGTAATTCAACAATTCAGTGCACGGGCTTACTCTGAGTCAGGCACTGCTTCAGGGATTGCAATACAATGGTGAACAAAACAGACACTCAGAGCATACATTCTAAGTGGAAAGACACTCGATAAATTAAGTAATAAAGAGGTATTACCTCAGAAAAGCCAAAATCACAGCTCTTCTTACAAGTGTGAGTGGTACTAGATGAGAACAAACTAAACTCAACCCCAGAAGGAACTGGAACAAACGTTTCTGCTCTCAGCAAGCTCAATTCACTTCCAGAAGAGACTTGGCAGGATGTGGCTGATCACCCCTGCCCAGGCGGATAGGAAGCTGGAGAGCCAGCACGAGGTGTGAGGCGGCCCCCTCCTAGTTCAGTCGCTCAGTCATGTCCGACGCTTTGCGACCCCACGAATCGCAGCACGCCAGGCCTCCCTGTCCATCACCAACTCCCAGAGTTGACCCAAACTCATGTCCATCAAGTCAGTGATGCCATCCAGCCATCTCATCCTCTGTCGTCCCCTTCTCCTCCTGCCCCCAACCCCTTCCAACATCAGGGTCTTTTCCAATGAGTCAACTCTTCGCATGAGGTGGCCAAAGTATTGGAGTTTCAGCTTCAACATCAGTCCTTCCAGGACCGATCTCCTTTAGGATGGACTGGTTGGATCTTGCAGTCCAAGGGACTCTCAAGAGTATTCTCCAACACCACAGTTCAAAAGCATCAATTCTTCGGCGATCAGCTTTCTTCATAGTCCAACTCTCACATCCATACATGACCACGGGAAAAACCATAGCCTTGACTAGACGGACCTTTGTTGGCAAAGTAATGTCTCTGCTTTTTAATGTGCTATCTAGGTTGGTCATATCTCTCCCTCAAAGGAGTAAGCATCTTTTAATTTCATGGCTGCAATCAACATCTGCAGTATAAAGTCTGACACTGTTTCCCCATCTATTTCCCATGAAGTGATGGGACCAGATGCCATGAATCTTTGTTTTCTGAATGTTGAGCTTCAAGCCAACTTTTTCGCTCTCCTCTTTCACTTTCATCAAGAGGCTTTTTAGTTCCTCTTCACTTTCTGCCATAAGGGTGGTGTCATCTGCATATCTGAGGTTGTTGCTATTTCTCCCGGCAATCTTGATTCCAGCTTGTGCTTCTTCCAGCCCAGCGTTCCTCATGATGTACTCTGCATATATGTTAAATAAGCAGGGTGACAATATACAACCTTGACGTACTCCTTTTCCTATTTGGAACCAGTCTGTTGGTCCATGTCCAGTTCTAACTGTTGCTTCCTGACCTGCATATAGGTTTCTCAAGAGGCAGGTCAGGTGGTCTGGTATTCCTATCTCTTTCAGAATGTTCCACAGTTTATTGTGATCCACACAGTCAAAGGCTTTGGCAGAGTCAGTAAAGCAGAAATAGATGGTTTTCTGGAACTCTCTTGCTTTTTCCATGATCCAGCAGATGTTGGGAATTTGATCTCTGGTTCCTCTGCCTTTTCTAAATCCAGCATGAACATCTGAAAGTTCATGGTTCATGTACTGTTGTAAGTCTCACCTGGAGAATTTTGAACATTACTTTACTAGCATGTGAGATGAGTGCAATTGTGCGGTAGTCTGAGCATTCTTTGGCATTGCCTTTCTTTGGGACTGGAATGAAAACTGACCTTTTCCAGTCCTGCGCCCACTGCTGAGTTTTCCAAATTTGCTGGCATATTGGTTGCAGCACTTTCACATCATCATCTTTCAGGATTTGAAATAGGTCAACTGGAATTCCATCACCTCCACTAGCTTTCTTTGTAGTGATGCTTTCTAAGGCCCACGTGACTTCACATTCCAGGATGTCTGGCTCTAGGTGAGTGATCACACCATCGTGATGATCTGGGTCGTTAAGATTTTCTTTGTACAGTTCTTCTGTGTATTCTTACCACTTCTTCTTAATATCTTCTACTTCTGTTAGGTTCCTACCATTTCTGTCCTTTATCGAGCCCATCTTTGCAAGAAATGTTCCCTTGGTATCTCTAATTTTCTTGAAAAGATCTCTTGTCTTTCCCATTCTGCTGTTTTCCTCTATTTCTTTGCATTGATCGCTGAGGAAGGCTTTCTTATCTCTCCTTGCTGTTCTTTGGAACTCTGCATTCAGATGCTTATATCTTTCCTTTTCGCTTCTCTTCTTTTCACAGCTATTTGTAAGGCTGCCTCAGACATCCATTTTGCTTTTTTGCATTTCTTTTCCATGGAAATGGTCTTGATCCCCCTCTCCTGTACAATGTCACAAACCTCCATCCATAGTTCATCAGGCACTCTGTACTGATCCCTAAAGGAGGCCCAGCAGCCCACCCACTCATCTCCCCTCAGACTTCACAGGGACTCGACCCGGCAAAGACAGAGAGCAGCTGACTGTGCCTGGAGACACACCACTGGGTCTGTTACACATTTACCATGTGATGCTGAGCAAGCCAGTCAGTCTCAGAGGTCTGCAAGGGGCACCAGGGGACTTCACTCCTGCTTAGTGACTTGTCACTCAAGGAAAGTTTCCCTTATCTCCAAACAAAGGACCCAATGAGGATTCCTTTTTGCTTTTACTAGAAAAAAAGAACAACTCTTTGGGTATAGAGATGTTCTACTTTTGTTTACAATTCAGCCTTGAGTTTTAAGGGCCCAGAATTAAGAATGAACTTCAGTTTTCTGAAAATCAGTTAAAAAAACAAAAAGTAAAAAAAGCATTATTCGGCCTTAAGAAAAAGAACCCTGAAGATATTATGCTCAGTGAATTAAGACATAAAAGGGCAAATACTGAGTAATTCCTCTTACATGAAGTCCCAAGACATCAAATCCAGAGACAGGAAGTGGAATGGTGATTGCCAGAGGCTGGGCAGTTGGGGGACAAGGAGCTTCACTTTCATGGACACAGTCCTGCCTGGAAGAGTGCAAACGGCTCCGTAGGGAGACGGTGAAGGCAGCACAAGGTGGACTCGCTTAATGCCGCTGAACACCTAAAGTGGTTCAGAGGGTCTATTTCACATTATGTGTATTTCACCACAAGAATTAAAAAATAAACTTCAGCTTCTTTCCTGGATAAACAGAATTTAATCAAGTATGCAGAAATGCTCTGCTGTGGGTACAGCTGAGAAACATCTGTAAGGAATGCACCTGTGGGGGGACATCCAAGACATACCTGTGACTCTAATATCACCAGAGTACTGGCTCACCCTCTTCTCAGGAATTTCTCCACAGCTTCACATACAAGGTTAAGACAAATCCCCCCAAACATTAGGCCTACCCTTTGTCAGTGAAAGCCCTGGAGCCTGGCGGGGAGGGGCACGTCAATTCTCCACAGCCATTATCTCCCAAGGTTGTACCGGTAATAGGTTTGGATGGTTTTCACAAGTGGGAGGGATATCAACAGACTACAAGTTCAACCAAATACTTTTGGAAGAAGTTGCCTACTTGGTCCTGCAACCACTCCTTTGCAGGTTTCTCTGGGATACACAGAAGCACAGCTCAGTGGCTGCTCCACCCCTGACCCCCTAACTAACTTCTCACTTTTTTTTCAGTCATTGTGGCCTGGGCTGGGGGGGGCAGAGGGTGCAGCGGGGGAGGGCTGGTGATATTCATACAAACAAGGGTAGAGAAGGTAGTCAAGAGCAAGAGAAATATGATGAAGGAAACCTCAGGATCCATTTCCACCAGAGGCCAAAAAGACAGACCCTAAAACTCCCAGGAAGCAGGCATGCTAGGCCTGTGCGGACGGCACCAAAGCACAAAGCTAGGAATCTTTGCTGCTTCTGCTGAATCATGAACCTGGGATGGGCTGAGGGGGTGTATGTGTGTAGACTAAACCAGGATGGCCAAGGTGCAGACTGTGGTGGTGGCGGGGGGGAGTCAGAAGCTTATAAGTGTGGTTCTTTGACCTTTACCTACAGCAGACAGCAGCCCAGTAGTGACCCCCAGAGAGAACTCCTTCATTTGCAAAGAGGGGAAAGAAACAAGAAAGAAAGTGAAGTTGCTCAGTTGTGTCTGACTCTTTGCAACCCCATGGACTGTAGCCTGCCAGGCTCCTCTGTCCACGGGATTTTCCAGGCAAGAGTACTGGAATGCGTAGCCAATTCCCTTCTCCAGGGGATCTTCCCAACCCAGGGATCAAACCCAGGTCTCCCATATCGCAGGCAGACGCTTTACCGTCTGAGCCACCAGGGAAGCCATAAGAGGGGAGGCAGTCTCAAACAGCTCTGCCCCCAGGGGCCCTCAGCCAACAAACGGCCTTCTATTCAGGCAGACACACGAGTGGGCTGGCGAACAGGTGCATACATGCCGTCGCCAGGCGGCAAGCCACACCCAACTCTCTAAAGACAGTTGTCTTAGAGGAGGAATCCAGATCCTCTCCAACTCTCTTCCTCGGAAGTAAAATAAGTCAGTGGTCCTTGGCTCCCAGGACAGCAAGCACCGATTAAAAGGGAACGTTCTAAGGACAAAGCAGCAAAGCAGGAGGAAGAACATTCAGCGGGCCAGAGGATGTCAAAACTTTAAATGGGAGCTCAAAAACATCTGCCAGACTCCAAGGGACCCAAGGACATCACAAATGTTCCCAGAAGACCGCACCCATTGCCTTCATGTGTATAGCCAACCACTAAGTGGTCTGGCCTCACTTGCAGTGAAAGACACAGGTCTTCCTAAAAATCGCCGTACAATACAAAAAGTGCATAGAGGTTTTGGGTAAGAGTGGAATTAGGGGTACAATACTCCAAAATCTGGACAATTTCACACACGTACATGGTAAGAACCTAACGAAAGCAGTAGTATAGTTGGACAAATTAAATGGTTAGGAAATGCCCATATACCATAATAATTGTGGCATCAGTCTGTGGCTTGTGAGTTGTTGGGAAACAGGGTGTTGTAACATCAGATGTCAGAGGGTATGGCTCAAGACACACAGTGAATTGATACAGCTGATAGGTGTCTGAGGTGTAGATGGTCTTTGTGGCTTGGTTCAGCTGAGTTCAATTTTCTATGTTTACCTACTGTTATCTGTAGATGAGATTATGCACACAAAACTCAACAGCCCCATGATATTCAACCTGTTTCGTAAAATATCAATTCTGCTGGAATTAATCCTTGCTTCCAAACAACTGGTGAGAGTAGAACTGAGTAAGATCGACTACACTTGGACACGTTTATTTAAAACAAACCCACAGAGAGCTGACTGTGCCTCACTTCAGGTACTGGGGATGCCAGTCCCAGCACTGCACCTCGATACATGCTGTTTCCTCGCCTGCAAGGGTCTCCTACCCCATCCCACTTTGGAGAACTGCTCATTCTTCTCGGTCAACCTCAGAGAAATGTTACCCACATTTCCATCCCTCCTCATCCTCAGTTTTTTCTGTTGCACTCCATCTGCTAAACATAACTCTATGTCAAAACCCATCAGGGTATGCCCTCTTCTTTGAACAGCACTTGGCACAAACATGGTAGCTAAACAATTATTTTTTTCCATTGAAATTAAATGACCAACCTCATGAGATACTTGAAAAAGATGGCAGATTCTTCAGGACGGCACAGAGTGTTCTGAGCTGGGAAAAAAGATGAGGAAAATGGAGCCTTATTACACTGCAAATAAAAATACAATCATCATCAGGAAACAAAGGAGCATTGAAAACCAGAAGATCATCATGGGAGAATAAGACAGAACATCTCTCTATGAAGCATTTTCAACTTGAAAAAAAGAGGCCACAACCTTAAGTTTTTAAATATTAGTTAAGAATTGAAAAATATCAAGACGGTGTTCAGAAAAGCAGCAAACTTTATATTGGTCTGCTATAGCAAGCAGCAGAACTCAGCAACGGTTTGGTTAAAATGACGGTTTGTTTAAAATGAGAGGTGAGGTGCAGCAGATAGGAAAATGCCCAGGTCCTGAAACCACTTTCTTGGGGGAGGGGGTCACTCAGGAACAGAAACTAGATGCAAGAGTACAATGCAATTACTGAAAATTAAGTTTCTCGAGAATATTTATAATTAGACCCTTTCTGGGTAAACCTTCCTTGAAAAAGAAATATAACAATAAACACTAACAAAGTCCAGCAAAAGGAACAAAGACATTGGGGTCTGAGGTTCAGATGCTAGGTCTGCTTACTAATTGTATGACCTTGGGTAAGTGACTCTGTCCCTCCTGTGCTTCAGGATGCGTAAGATGGAGCTAACCAAAACTAACCACTGGGCAGGGTGGATTTTTAAGTGGCAGACACTCCTAAATAGCAGACATGATTATTACATCACAAACCTAGAGTAACCCTTAGAGACATCTGCGTCACACTCCTACAACTAGAAATGACGATTCCAAGGACTTCACTGAGGTCCAGTGGCTAAGTGTCCAAGCTCCCAATGCAGGGGGCCCGGATTCCATCCTTGATCAGGGAATTAGATCCCACATGCCCTGACTAAAAGAGTTCACATGCAGCAAGGAAGACTGAAGATCCCTCGGGCCACAACTAATATCTGGTGTAGTCAAATAAATACCAAACAGAAAAAAATTATAATTCCCAAACAATGTGGCATTAACAGGTGGGAATAATGCCATTCAGGAGATTTTCTTTCATCTTAAATGTGTGTATGTCAAGAAAATCTACATAGCAAGCCAATCTCCTCAGCGACCCACAGGCGCGTTCTGTGTTAAGGCACCTACTGGGCATCTCAGGGAGCCACGTGGTTTCTGGAGTCCAAGGAAGCCTGATGGTCACAACTTCTCTTTTGCACAAGCAGGCTACTGATAATACTCATTCTGAAATGTTCCCAAGCCTTTCCTTCTCCTCTAAATGAGGTATTCAATAAACCTGCCAAGACTTACTTATGCCTGGGGGAAGAAAAAACAAAACCCTTCCAAAGAAACGTCCCCATCCCTGTGGAGCGGCACCCTCCATCTCAGGCCTGTGTTTACTCACTCGACCTGTAACCCTGGGGTGAGATGGAATCTGTGCTCTGGGCCTTCCTCCTTAGAGAGGAAGCCTCAAAACGCCTTGCTCCAAAATGCCCAAAGTTCTTCTAAGAAACAAGCCATTTAGGAAAGGTAAGTCAGAAGAGCACATATGATTCATATCTCACTCAATAACAGAGTCAACCTTGTAATATTGTACAGGAGCCACCTTATCCCTCAAAAATCCCTAATTTGGGGGTAGTGAAAAATGCACATAAATCATTTCAAAATAAGACACGGGTAACACATACACAGGAATACACAACACATACAAACCAACCAACTTGTGCACATATTTTTCATCAAGTAGCACCCCAAGTCTTTCCCAGAAATTGGCAAGAGTATAAACTCCCAGACAAGAACCTTGCTAAAAGCTTTTAAGTAAAAAGTCAGTAAAAAACTTCCATGACTGGCAATCACCAAGTTCAGTGACTAGTCCCTGTGTGTGTGCACGCTCAGCCGTGTCTGACTCTTCGCAACCCCACAGGCTATAGCCTGCCAGGTTCCTCCATCCATGGAATTTTCCAGGCAAGAATAGTGAAGTGGGATGCCATTTCCTTCTCCAGGGCATCTTCCCGACCTAAGAATCGAACCCATGCATCTTGCATCTGTTGCATTGGCGGACGGATTCTTGATCACTGGCACCACCCGGGAAGCCCCTAGTCTCACTACAGGCAGTCTCACTACTCTGGCCCAAGCTCCCCTTCTCTCTCTTCCTAACTGGTCCTGAAGCAACTAGTTTTGTCCACCTTTCTAACCATTGTTCTCATACAACAGTGATTTTTCTAAAACGCAAATCTAACCCTGTTAAGTTCCCTCCTCAGAACTCAATCTAGTGATTTCCCACTAGATAAATGGGCCTTAAGATAAATCCTGAATTCCTCACTGTGGAGGCGCATCACAGACCTTCTGTACTCTAGTTCCTGCTACCTCCCCAGCCCCATCTTATGTTTCAACCTTGGGGAATACCCCTCATTCTCTCCACTCTGGCTCCTCAGCTCCACCAGGGCCTGTACCACGCCTATTTTTGTCCAAGCAAAAGCTTGGCACACAGAAGACCTCAAAATATGACTTAAAATATTAATGTATGAATTCTTAAAGTGGGGGAGCCCCTTCTTTTTATGTACAAAGCATAAGCATGCATATAGCTCATAGAAACAGCAAACGCTAGGAAAGCAGCATTACCATTCTGAAGGGATCAATTGTTCGGTAAGAACAATTAGGAAAACAATGCGTAAAAAAAAGGCTGGGGATGGAAAGCAGTCATGATTGTGAAAGGTTCACCAACACTGTACTAAAGCAAGATTTGAGTCCAAGTTGGAAGCTCAAGTTCAGGCCATACAGATCGCAGCACTATTTGAATGCTCTCAAACGCATAGGGGAAACCAACCCAAACCCTCAAAAAACAAACCACCAGAAAAACAAAGCCAAACGATTCCCTTCAACTTTTCTTTCATAACCTGTGGGCCCTCAAGCTCCTGGTCACTGAGTTCAAAGGTCTAGTTCTGCAGTCAGGGAACCCAGGCTGTGACCCTGGGCAGACAGCTTCAGTCTTCCCGGCCACTAAGACAGCCTAAGCTGGAGCACAGATTGCAGGACCACAGAGCTGGAGACTCCAGGTCTGGTTCCAAGAAAAGTGGCGCAGAAGGAAGGTATGGCCGTGCCAGTCGACGGGCAGGGGCTGCAGTTACACAAAAGCCAACTCCCCACGGAAACGCCTGCCAAGGCTCTGAACTCACCCCTTTTCCCTCGACCGGTCAAGACGTGAAAAGCGGCCTGCGCCCAGTCCTGGGCTTCAGGCACCTGTCTCCAGGCGCCCGCCGCGAGCTCGGCTGCAGGCCTCGGCGGCCACGCGTCCGGCCAGCGCGCGGAGCCTCAGACCCGCTGGGCTCTGCCCACCCACCGCCTCGAGCGTGCCGGTCCCGGCCCAGCCTGGAGGCGGCTCCTCCCGGCCGCCCGGCCAGCTCGCGGCGGCGGCGCGAGCTCACAAAGGCGGCGGCCGCGGCGGGGACGACACCGTCGCCCGGCCTCCCCGCACGCCCGCGCCGGCCCGCGAGCGGCGCCCCTGTCGGCCTTCCCGGTGACCTTGGACGCGCCCCTCCCCGCCCCGCCGCCTCAGTTTCCCCGGCGACGACGAGACGGGGGCGCCCAGGCTGCGGCCCGCCCGGGGCGGCCGACGCGCGCGGCGAGGCCTCCCCACTTCCGCGCCCGGCTCGGGCGGCGCCCGCGCGGGGCCCGCGGAGAGGCTCTCGGCCGTGGGCCGGGGCCCGAGCGGGGTGGGCCGCGCCCCGGCGGCGCCTCGGGACGCGGAGCCGAGGCCTCCTCAGGCCGCGCGCGGCCACAAGAACCTCCCGAACCCGCCCGGCGCTGCCTTGCCGCCCGCGCCCCCGGCGAAGCCGGGCCCTGCCTGGGGCCGGGGAGGCTCCGCGGGCGCCGCGGTCTACGCACTCGAGCGAGGGCAGCACCTCCGCGAGCCGCTTCAGAGAAGACCTCCGCCAGACGACGCCGCCGCCGCCGCCTCAGCACCGACCCACTTCCTCTCCGGGCGCCTCGGCCCCGCCCCCGCGCCTCGCTACTGGCCGCCGCCGCCCCTGACTCCCGCGGTCCGCCCGTGGAGGGAGCTCGATTTTCAACCCTATTGGATAAGAAAACCATCTATCACCACTTTGAAACGAGCCTGCTTCCGGCCCCGCCCACGCCCGCGAACTCAAAAAAAGCTTCTGCCTTCCCGCGAGAGGAGCGGCCGGCGCCTCTCGGCGCGCAAGGCCTCCCGGGAGTCGTGGTCCCGGCTGGGACACGCCCCTCTCTCGGCCTAGGTTCCCTGGGATCTGCGCCGCCTCGGGTCTGGCCTCCTGACCGCGCCAGGCCCTGGACCCGCGCGCGACTGGTCCACGCGATCCCCGGCCTTTACCCGGCTGCTGGCGGAGATGGAAGGGATGGTGGGCAGCACAGACCGGCCCATCTGCGGGAAGCCGGAGGCGGCACTCCACCGGGCCGTCTGGGAGGGCTCCCCGGAGGGAGCTGGCTGAGCATCCAAAGGACTAGAATGGAGGAAAGCAGTCCCAGGAGAAGGGGGCCTGGGTGGGCAGAGACCTGAAGGCTGCCCAGCATGCCAGCGTGGAGGGGTTGGGAGCCACGGGGGTCGCGGGAGGTAAGAGGCAGACCTCGGAGCGCCCGGATGTCAGGCTGGGCGTCTTGATTATTCTGAAAACCGTAGTTGTCAGGAAAGGGCTGAAGACGGAGGAAAACTCCTGCCGGCTTCCGGCCCAGCCAGGTCCTGGGAAAGCGGGCTGCAGGTCTCCTGGGCAACTCCCCGGAGTCCGAGTGTGGACCCTGGATCGCTCTTGCCTGAGTTTGAATCCCAGCTCCAGGGTTCAGGCAGGTCCAGGGTTCCCTGGCCTGTTGTATGGAGAAGACAGCGGTGCCTATCTCATGGGGTCCTAAGACCCAACTCTGAGCACAGGTGCGTGCCAGCCGTGGCGGGACTGCATGTCAGAATGGGGATCAGAGAGACTGGTGGTGGCTTCCTCGAGTTTAGCTGCCAGAACTGGGCCTGGGCATGAATTTGGCAACCAGAAAAGAGCCCAGCTTGTCTCTTTTTCTGAGAATACCAGATCATCCCAATAGGACCATCCCACCCGTGACAGGCCCACACTGTGGCCAGATGGAGAGCTAGAGGGACCTCCAAGGCCACCTTAGGTCCAGGCTGTCACCTGGAACACGGCCACTCCTGCTGGACCCTGTCGGCAAAAGCAAGTCAGCTCAGGTTCAAGGACTGGGTAAGATTAGACTCTGCTTCCTGACGAGGGGTTACAAGGCAAGGAACATGGATGCCAGGAGACACTGTTGCCATCCGTTTACCGCACAAGACAGGCCGTCAGGCCATAAACTCAGGGGATGGCCCAAGAGCTGCCCTCCAGTTTCTATGGGGTCTATATGAACAGAAGGCCCAGGGTCTCTCAAGGCCGCTCTGAGCAGCCGCCCAGTCCAGGAGGGCAGGTGGGGACCCTGTGTACTACCAACCAGCATCGCTCTCAATAGCACCCTGAGTTTGCTGGGCCACCACCTCACCCCCTGCTCCAGAGGCCAGTCGGACAGGTGAAGGGAAATTCTCTGCCTTTGTCACAGGGCCTGCTTTGGGCCCCCAGGCAGACCTTCCCCCATTGCAGGGACTTGTTCAGCAGAGCACGTTCAATCCAGTGAGGCTAGAGCTCAAGGCTTGGAGGACAGAGAGGTTTCCCTCCTAAGAGAGCTGCAAGGGAGAGATGGCCTTTCTTCCAGATGCTGTGAGATGGGAACTGCTACCAGCTTGGAGACAGAGATCTTGGATCAGGCATGTCCTGAAGTCCACCCTACCTTTGAATTACCAGTTATAGAAGGTGACAATTCCCCTTTTGGAGCCATCTGAGCTCCTGAGGGACTCTCTTGGGACAGGTCACCATCAGTGTATTCCCTCAATATCAAGTGAAATGGGTTTGAATGACTCAACAAAAGATGTAAGAAATGCTATTTTTAAAAAAAAAAACGAAATATAATCTGCTCCCAGCTCTAATTTGACAGGGAGGTGGGAAATTCCTCTTTTTACCAGCCTCAGTCGCAGGGAAGCCCTGGGGTTCTGACACAGTTGAGAATGTTGGGGGAGAACTCTGGTCTTTAGTCTGTTCCTGTCACTTTCAGACGTCCACCCTTCTGTCTGGATGTGCCCTGGGGTCCTGCCCCCCCCTGAGGTGCCCTCTTCTCTGCAGGCCCAAGGAGGATGTGGGTATGGGGTCCCCACTGCCTTGCACCCCACCGGCTTGCCCGTCCTCTCCTGGGAGCTGCAGCATACTGCACGGTCTTCACTCAGCCACACACCGGCAGCCCAGGCTGGGGTCTGAGGACCAGGGGAATCAATCCGTTCCTGTCCAGGCCCCAGACCAACGTGCCTGCCCAGCGGCTCCAACCTCATTCCTCCGGTGAGGCTGAGGAAGGTTGGGCCGTACTCTAAAGGCCTCCAGGCCTAGCTTTGGGTCCCAGGGCTCCGGGCAGTTAACTTCACCTCTCTGAGCACCGGTGGTCTCACCAGCAGAAGGGGGGTGGGGGACAGTTCTCAATTCCCTGGCCAGTTCCCCCTATCCTCCTGAGGTTTAGGAGATCAGGCGCGAGAAGGGCCAGTTGGTAGTGACTCAGTATCCTCGCCACATCTAATTGCATCCACACCACCACATATTCAGTCTTGGGGGTTCCCGGATTAGGCCACCTAAATCCGGGCGGAGAACGGAGATTCCAGGGGCACTGCGGGCTCCGGCAACTCGGGCGCGGGCGGGGGGAATGCCTACCGCTCGGTAGGCAAGGGCAAGGATCTGGACCAGGGTGGCCATGTTTAGCATATTAGATACAAGACACCCCAATAAACCTGAATTCCAGCGGATACTTCTTAGCATGTTTGTTCCACGCAATAACTGGGCGTCCCACCTTTTATTTGGCAACCCTGCTCTGGACGGGCGGAGCGGGGCAGAGGGCACGGCCCCGCGGTCTTCATTCGGGCTGGAGTCTCGGGGTCCTGGGTTGGGGCGGGGGGAAGCCGCGCGGCTCAGGCGGCCCCCAGGCGGCGCGCGGGCCCGCATCCTGGCTGCTGCGCCCGCAGCCAGCGCTCGCGGCTCCGCTCCAGCTCCAGCCTGCGCTGCGCCTCCAGCTGCGCCTGCGGGAGGGCGGGCGGTGGAGGTCGGCGCGCGGCGCTCCCCCGCAGCCGGACGCGGCTTCCCTGCGCGCCCCCCGACCCCGCACCTCGCGTCCCGCGCCTGCGTCCCCGACCCCCGCGCGGCGCGCCCTCGCGGCCACCCCCGGGCTCACCCTCTGCTTGGGGCGCACGGCCCGCGGCGCCGGCACGTGCCCCGGGGCCGCCAGCGCGCGCCGCTCGGCCGCCTTCTGGATCCGGCGCTGCAGCTCGAGCACACGCTCGTCCTGGGAGGGCGCTCCGGCAGCCGCCCACCGCGCCTTCTTCTCCTCCCACCTGGTCAGGCGGAGGGGCCGGCTTAGGAGGGCCCCGCCGCGGTGGACCCGAGGGGTTTAGGTGCCAGGGGAGAGCGCCCCCACACCCCCGGGAAACCGCTCCGGGAGGCTTCTCCCCGGCGCCTCTTGTCTTTTTGCTCCTTGTACTTCACAGTTGAAAGAGTATTCCACAGGTTTGCCTACGCACGTTTTCGGGGATGCCAAAAGCCACCGCCCTTTCCTCTTACCCTGCCTTCCCCGCTCTTGCCTAGGCATTACCGCTGCTAATATTCCGCTGTCTGCGCAGATCTTTCCATACAAGGCCTCACGGGGCCCGAAAAGTCACCAGTGTTCCCAAAACAAAAAGGGTGTGTGTGTGTGTCCATGTGCTTTCCACTGAAAGAGATGTTTGACAACCAGATGCTACGTGTGACACCACCCCCCACCCCCCGCAAGTCCTAGTTTAAAAAGAAAAAAGTTATGGTACTCAATCTCTCCAAGCTATAGTGAACAGTTTTGGGATCCTTGGAGAGAGGTGACCAGGGACAGGGTATTTAGATGGCGCTGGGAGTCTCTGCTTGTTTCTAGCTGTGTCACTGTGCTGTGGTTATATAGGGCTGTGTTTTTTCTCAGAAGATGCACACCAGAGCGTTTATGAGTGAAATGTCCAAGACCTGCATGGGCTTCCCTGGTAGCTCAGCTGGTAAAGAATCCACCTGCAGTGCAGGAGACCCCGATTCAATTCTTGGGCTGGGAAGATTCCCCTGGAGAAGGGAAAGGCTACCCACTCCAATATTCTGGCCTAGACAGTCCCATGGACAGAGGAGCCTACAGTCCAGTCGCAAAGAGTCGGACACGGCTGAGTGATGAAGCACGAACTTCCCAACTTCTGCACAAACCCATTAAGTAACTGGCTTGCTATTAATGGAAGAAGTGCAGGGCTAAAGGGTGTGGCCCGGCTCATCTGAAGCCATGAGACTCGTCTAAGAAAACGGTTGGCTGGGGGAAAGAGATTGCAAGGGAACTGACTGGAGGGTGGTGGGTTGCTGTGAGGAAAACCCACAACGGGGGGTGGGCGGTGGCGGAAGGCAGGCTCCCTGCTCTTTGCCTGCCCAGGGTGCCCGCCCCGGGGTCGCCGGTACCCACCTCAGGGCTGCAGACCTCCCCATGGCGGCGCGGCAGAGCGCCACCTGCTCCACCGTGTCCCGCAGCTCCTGGCTCTTGGCGCGCTTGCCCTGGATGATCTGGTCTCGCCGCTCCTCCTCCTGGCGACGCCGGGTCTCCTTGAGCAGGGCCAGCCGCTCACGCAACTCCACAACCGACATCTCCCCCTCCAGGCCGTGGCCGGGGATCTGCAGGAGGACGGGGTAGGGAGAGGCCCCAGGCTGGGAGCCAGGCCCAACCCTTCGCGGCCAGCCTCAGCCCCTGGCTTTCCCCCTGCACCGGCTTCATTGTCCTTCCTGAAGGCCAAGGCCTGGTCCCGTGCCCAGGCGGCCTCCCGTCCTCTGGGCAGTGTTTGTGTGGCAATGTCCGCTGTCCGGCTTCTCCCGCCTGGGCCCCCTCCACAGCCCTAACTTGCGTGGGGACAGCTCAGCGGGGGGCCTGGCGGGGCCCCCATGGTACTCAGCCCTGTCTCCCCAGCCGGGACCTGGGGGCCCAGGCAGAGAGCCCGTCTGACTCTGCACAGCCTGGGACAAGGCCTACCCGCCCTGGCCCATCCCCACGTGCCAGCCTGGCCTCTTGCGGTGTTTCCCACGCTGGCCCCCAGAAGCTGCTGCCTGTCTCAGCCCCCTGCCCGTCCAGCACCCCTGCCGTCCCTCCAGCGCACCTGCCACGCGGGCCTAGTGGGTCCTGGGAGCTCCCTCAATGCGCAAGTCTGTAAAGCTGCCTGGCTGGCCCCCGGGGTGCCAGAGGCCTCCCCGGACTGGGTCCTCCGGCACAGCGGGCAGGGGGAGGCTGGGTGTAAGTGGCCGGGTGGACCCTGGCTGGGGTGGGAATCGTGGGTGCACCCTCCGCAGGACGCCAGGCCCAGGAAGAGGCGGGGAAGACCCCCGCTGGAGGTCCCTGGACGGGCATGGGCCCCGGGGCGGCAGCCTCACCTGGGTCAGGTCCACCAGCTTGCCCCTGCGCGTGGGCTGAGACTCCAGGGCTCGCAGCTGGGAGACGAGGTCGCAGCGCCGCCTCTGCTCCTCCTTGGCCGCCTCCGCGCCGCGCTGCAGCAGCTCCCGGTTCTCCTCCGTCACCTTCTGAGCTGAGGGCCGAGCGGGGCGCTGAGGGGCTCAGAGAGCAGCCAGCTGGCCCCAGGGGTGGGGGTAGCTCCTGGGAGGGCACGGCGCCCCAACCCCCACCCCACCCCGACCCCCTACCTATCCGCCGGCGGCCCTTCCGGAGCTCGGTCTGTGCCGCTTTGACGTTCTTCTGCGTCTCCATTACCTGCTCCACCAGCTCCTTCATAGACTTTTCCTCCTGGAGGCGCCTCTCCGCGCACTGCTGCATCAGCTCAGCTGTCTGGACACAACCGAGCCGCCTGCTCTGGCCCCTGAACTGCTGAGGTCGGCCCTGAATCACCTGGGAATCTGGGTTTAGGCTCGCCAGTGTCTCAGGGGTCAGGCCTGCAGGGAAGTCCCACCTCACGCCCTCCTGGCCTCCACAATAGGGGTGAGGCCAGAACCAGGCAGCCGCGACCCCGGATCTGACAGGGTCACCGAGGAGGGTGGCCAACAGAGCCCAGGGGAAACCGGGTCAGGGCCCCAGGTCTGCCCTGAAGCCCACCCACTGCTGACTCTGGTTGAGAGAGGAGGACCCTCCTTGCTTTGCAGCCACGTGGGGCCAGCTGTCCAGATTCTGCCCACATCTGTGCACAGGCCAGGCCCCAGGGGAGCCTCAGGCACATCCTGACAGTCCTCCCACACCCCTCTTTCTCCTGGAGCCCCCAAAATGCACAGCCCTGAGCCACAGGGCGAGCTGCCGCCACTGTGAACCATGTCACAGGCCCTGCACCCCGGCTCCCCTCTCCTGCTCTGCGCCAGGGGTCCCAGCCTCACCCACGTGCTCACTGGGATGGCAGCTGGCTTATGCTCGAGGCTGTTTCAGGGAGTAGCTCACAACGCTTTGATCCATTCTACCACTGACACATTCAGTTTGTTTCCCGTTTGGCGCTATTGTGAACAATTCAGAATATCATTTTCAGTCTTCAAGATACTACAAAGTGGACTTCTCTGGGGGTCCAGTGGTTAAGAAGCTGCCTGACAATGCAAAGCTGAGCGCCGAAGAACTGATGCTTTTGAACTGTGGTGTTGGATAAGACTCTTGAGAGTCCCTTGGACTGCATGGAGATCCAATCAGTCCATCCTAAAGGAAATCAGTCCCGAATATTCATTGGAAGGACTGATGCTGAAGCTGAAACTCCAATACTTTGGCCACCTGATGCGAAGAGCTGACTCATTTGAAAAGACCCTGATGCTGGGAAAGGTTGAAGGCGGGAGGAGAAGGGGACGATAGAGGATGAGATGGCTGGATGGCATCACCAACTCGACAGACATGAGTTTGAGTGAACTCCGGGAGTTGGTGATGGACAGGGAGGCCTGGCGTGCTGCAGTCCGTGGGGTCGCAAAGAGTCGGCATGACTGAGCGACTGAGCTGAACTGACCGTACAGGGGACACAGGTTCGATCTCTGGTCTGGGAAGATGCCACGTGCTGTGGGGCAGCCAAGCCCGTGAGTCACAACTACTGAAGCCCGCGTGCTCCAGGGCCCAGGCTTGGCGAGAAGAGGAGAGGCCGCCGCTCGCCACAGCTGGAGAAAGCCCACGCGCAGCAGCAAGCACCCAGTGCAGCCAAAGATAACAAGAAAATCCTTTAAAGACTCTCCATTTAAAGAAGAAAAAAAGACGCCACAAAGGACAGGGTGGGATGTCTGCCTCCCGTCACTGCCCAGAGCCGCCAGGGGCCCTGGGCTCCCAGCCCCAGAGGTCTTGGCAGCTGGCGCTTCATTTCAGACCACACGGCACGTGGAGGGTCCGCCTGTGGTGGTGGCGTGGACTCCAGGCACTGGGCAGGAAGGAAGCCTCGGTGAAGCACTCTGCCAGCACATGTAAACTGGCTCGTGGCCACCCCTCTCCGTGCAAGTTCATCCCAGGTCCTAAGCAAAGGAACCAGGGTTCCTCGGAGAGATAGCCACTTTACGGCTGAGGAGGAGAAGGTACAAGATGAGCCTGGAGCATTTTATGGCATTGTAAAGGAAGGAGGGGGCCTCCCAGGCGGCTCAGCAGCAACAAACCCGCCTGCAGTGCGGGAGACGCGGGTTCGATCCATGGGTGGGGAAGATCCCCTGGAGGAGGGCATGGCAACCCACTCCAATATTCTTGCCTGGGATATCCCACAGACAGAGGAGCCTGGCAGGCTACAGTCCTTAGCAACTAAGCAACTAACTCGTGCTAACTCGCTCAGTTGGTCTGACCCTGTGACTCTATGGACTGTTTATTTTAAAGAGTAAAAATGAACTTCCCTGGTGGCTCAGACGGTGAAGCATCTGCCTACAATGCGGGAGACCCGGGTTCAATCCCTGGGTAAGGAAGATCCCCTCGAGAAGGGAATGGCAACCCACTGGCTCTAGATGGGCAGAGAGGACAGGGGAGGCTGGGTCTCTGGGCGCCCAGCTTGTCGGCAGCACAGAGAGGGCTGGGGGCCTCATCCCCGGCTCCCAGATCCATGTAAGCCTCGTGGAGCCCAGGAGGCAGGTGGCTGGCCATGGAGAAGGCCCAGGGAAGGAGGGACGGAGGGAGGCCGGGATTGTAGATTGCCCCACCCCACCCCCGCGTCTCTGCTGGTGACTGGGGTGGCGGTGTCACCTCCCCGGCCGCTCCCCGGCCCCCATCAGCCGTGGCCTTAACGTCAGCCCAGCATCGCCATGGAGGAGGAGAGGGTGGAGTGATCGAAGAATGAGGGGAGGCCAGAAAGCCGAATGGGTGGGTGGGCAGAGGGGCTGTGGCCTGGCCCTCCGGGCCGGCCTACGGGAGGAGGACAAGGGTCGCCAGGGCACCCGGAGCCCCGGGCCGGCTCTCAGCTCTGTCTGCTTGGATGTAGCTCTTGGGCCCGTGGTCCGGCCAGGAGTCCACTCGGGGGCCAGCCTGGCCTCGCGCCTCCGTGGGCTCCACGCCAAGCGTCCCTCTGGGCCTCTGCATACCTCCTGCCTCCGCAGTCAGCACCACCCCACCCCAAGGAAGGGCCTTCAGCTGGAAATTCAAGGGAACACGGACTGCGCCCAACAGCACCAAATAGAAAAATGCCCCAAGGGCCTCCTAAGGGAACAATCCACCCAACACTTCAGTGAAGAGCACTCTTGGAATGGGCGCCCCTGACAACCAGAGTGGGAAGGGTCCTTCACCCTGTGGGTTTTGTGTGCTGGTCTTCTGGATTAAGTTCACTGTGACAACGGATTAAAAAAGGTCATTATGTGAATTTCATCCATTTTCCTCCCAATATAGTTACTTATTTCTATGGTTCATCAAATTACTTTTAAAAGGAGATAAAATTGGGAATTCCCTGGCTGTCCAGTGGTTAAGACTCTGCGCTTCCACTGCAGGGGGCACGGGTTCAATCCCTGGTCAAGGAACTAAGATCCCACAAGCTGAGCAGTGCGGCCAAAAAGAGAAGCGGGGAGGATAACATTTAGTGCAGACGGTATATTCAGATCGTTTAACATTGTGAGAGTGACAGCTGCACTCAGGACTTTGCAACTGTGTCCTTTTCAGCCCCACTGCTAGAGTACCTTAAGACTGGTGACCAGGGAAAAACCAGAAAAGCCCCCTGGCCCCCAGCTATGGAAATCGACCCTGGGCTCTGTGAGGAGGCCCCGGGGCTCAGGAGAATAACTGAATGTGTGTCTCAAGAAGAGGAAATTCAGATGGGCCCCAAACATCCTGCCCCTCAAAAGAAAGGACGTCCCCTGGCTCTAGATGGGCAGAGAGGACAGGGGAGGCTGGGTGGGGAGGGCAGGCTTGGCAGGCCAGGCCATGGCCACGGAGCCTCCGGCCGACACAAAGTCCCATTAAGGCCCAGTGGTTAAGACTTGGTATTTCTACTGCAGGGGCTTGGGTTCAACCCCTGGTTGAGGAACTAAGATCCCATATTGTGCATGGTGTAGGAAAAATAAATAAAATAAAGAACACTCAATTTAAAAACTCAAAAAAAAAAAACTAAAATAATAGTTAAAAACAAGACAGAGGCTGTAAAAGTCACCAGTCCAGCATAAACGGCACAGGAAAAAATGCAATTTTCTCTTCAAATATTCCTGTGCAAGTTGCTCAGTCATGTCTGACTCTTTGCAACGCCATGGATTATACAGTCCGTGGGACTCTCCAGGCCGGAATACTAGAGTAGGCAGCCTTTCCCTTCTCCAGGGGATCTTCCCAACCCAGGGATTGGACCCAGGTCTCCCGCAGTACAGGCGGATTCTTTACCAGCTGAGCCACATCTAATCTGTTTGTTTGCTCATAAAACACAGTCGTCATCTAAACGCCTGTTGCCTCTGGACCCGCTCGGGGTGGGGCAGTCAGGGTCAGCTTCACTCTGGGGGACACGGCTCGGGGCTCGGGGTGCTGCCCTAGTTATGCGGACAGTCGGTGGGCGAGGTGCAGGGTAGCGGGGAGCCAGAGTGCTCTGTGCCTGCTTCCCAAGAGCAGCCCGGCTCCCGGAACACGGAAGGAGCCCCAAGGAGGAGGAGGGAGGCGCCCCGAGGAGTTAGGACCGAGGCCCTCGGCGGTAAAGCCTGCGGGGGTGGGGGTGCTTTCCTCCCCGGAGGAGCTGCTCCCCCAGCACCTCGGATGGATCGCCTGGACACAGTCTCGACCCCAGCAAGGCCGCTCATCAGGCCGCAGCTTCTAGTCCAAGCCCTGGCCTCCAGCGCCCACCCCTCTGACAGGGTCTCTGCCCCTTCGGGTGACTCCAGGTGGCTCCCCCGGGCTCCTCGTGGGGTCTCCAGTCAAGGCAAGTGCGCGCTGCTCAACTGCAGCCCACTTTTGCCCTCCGCCCCTGCACCCCTGTCTCTGGACGTTTCTGCGAGAGTCCCAGGGACTCTCAAACTCCAAGGAGACTGCACGGAACTCATCCCAGGAGGGCATGGATGGGTGACCATTAAGAATTCCCTCATACAATTCACCACATGCATAGAGGTTGGGAGGAAAAGTGGATTCTCTCCACAGACGCTGCAAAACCCTTTGCGAGAATCGACACCTGGAACTTCCATGTCTGGGAAGACGTGGTCGGGGGGCACATTTCCCTACTCCTTCCACTCGGCACAGCTAAAACCCCTGGATATAAATTATCAAACATACAGGGACTTCCCTGGTGGTCCAGTGGCTAAGGCTCCAGGCTTCCAATGCGGAGGGGTGGGGGTGGGGCGGGGTTCGATCCCTGGTCAGGGAACTAGATCGCACATGCCGCAGCTAGGCCTTACCTGGTGGCTCAGAGGAAAAGAATTCACCTGCTAATGCAGGTGATGACATAAGTTGGATCCCTGGGTCGGGAAGATCCCCCGGGGAAGGGAATGGCAACCCACTCCAGTATTCTTGCCTGGGAAATCCCATGGACAGAGAAGCCTGGCGGGATATAGTTCCACGGAGCCACAAAAGAGTCAGCTGAGTAACAATCACAACGAATAGGGCAACTAAGGCCTGGCAAATGAATAAATATTAAAAAATATATAAACACACAGAAGAAGACTGTGAGCAGAGGGGGGAAGAGGGCCGGTTGGCTGGGACTGCGGGACCTGCAGGACGGCACGGTGGTGGGGTCCCTTGCGTGTTCCAGGCTGGGGGCTGAGGGCCCCCAAAATGCCCCAGGCACAGACAAAAGAGCCTGACCAAAGCCTGCTGTCTCCAACTAGTGTCAACCGCTCAGTTGTTTCCGACCCTTTGCGACCCCATGGACTGAAGTCCACCAGGCTCGTCTGTCCATGAGACTTCCCAGGCAAGAATACTGGAGTGGGTTGCTATTCCCTTCTCCAGAGGATCTTCTCCTCCCAGGGACTGAACCTGGGTCTCCCTCACTACGGGTAGATTCTTTACCATCTGAGCTACCGGGGAGGCCAGGAGCCACCCAGAGAGACAGAAGACGGTGCAACGTGACCTGTGCTCCAGCCAGACATCAAAGACAAACCCTGGGTGAAGGCTGAGCGGCCGTGAACTTCCCCAAGCTGTCGGCGATGGGGCACAGGAATCTGAGCAGGGGCCTGCCCTAGGGGTCTGGCGTGCCCGAGGAGAGCTGGCAGCAAGCTCAGCAATCTGGTGTCCACCAGCACCAGTGGGAACAAGGGTCCCTCCACCCCCCAACCAGGGTGGCGTCAGAGGAAGCCGAGGGCCAAGTGAGGGCCTTCCCTTCACGCTTGCCACGTGACAGTGAGGGCCACATGGGGGCAGTTGTAAGGTGCCCCTGCCACTCCTGGTCAGGCGGCTGTTGGTGGAGGACTAGCAGAGCCCTTGCCCTCATCAGTAGCCCGCCTTGGGGGTCAGCAGAGGCACGTGGGGAAAGTGGGCTGATAAGCCTGCCTGGCAGTGACGCAGCGGTGCCTCCCTTCCCCTGCCAGAGCAGCGTCAGAGAGGGGCAGCTCAGACAGAAGGCTTAAATGCGACCCAGAAGCTTGGAACTTAATACCCAGAATGTACGGGTTTCAACCGGTTATCACACCACAAGCCAGGATGGTCTCCAACAGAATAAAGACACAGTCAGTGGACGCCAGCACTGAGGTCACAGAGGTGTTAGATCTGACAGTGGTTTTTAAAGAAGCCATCGTTAAAATGCTTCAACAAGCGATTATGAAAGACATAATCTCAACAAATTTAAGATAAATAGCACAGAGTATGTTCAACAACCATGATGGAATCAACCAGAAATCAATAACAAAAAAGAACCAATGCTTGGAAACTAAACAACATACTCCTAAATCATCCATGGGGCAAAGAGGTGTTTTCAAGCGAAATGAAAAAGGACACTGAACCAAATGAAAATGAAATGCAACGTACCAAAATTTGTGGACACAGCCAAAGCAACGAATAAACGGCAAAGTACAACCCTGAGTGCTTACCGTGGAAAAGGGGCAAGGTCTCGCGCCAGTAGCCTCACTCCGATCTCAAGAACCTAGGAAAAGAATGAAATACACTCAAAGCAAACAGAAGGAAGGAAGTGATACAGAGCAGAAATCAGTAACACGGAAAACAGAAAGGCAGTAGAGAAAAATCAACGAAACGAGAAGCTAGTTCTTTGAAAGGATGGATGGAATTGACAAATCTCTAGCAATTCTCATAGAAAAAAATGAAAAAACATAAAATCATCAATATCAAGAGTGAAATGCTTCAGACCCTGCAGACAGACACTAAAAAGGATGGTAATAGAATCTTAAAAACAACTCTTACATTCATAAATTTGGCAGCTTAGTGAAACGGACAATTTCTCAAAAAAACAGAAACTTGCACAACTTACCCAAAACAAAACAGATCAATTGAATAGCCCTGTAACTTGTAAGAGAGCTGAATTTCTAATTCAGAAACGTCCAAAAGAGAAAACCCCAAAACGTCCGAAAGAGAAAACCCCAAACCTAGATGATTTCACTAGAGAATCCTACCATGTGCTGAAAGAATGAGAATCAATTTTACACAATCTTTCCAAGAAAACAAGAGGAGAAAATACTTCCAAATTCATTTTATGAAGTTAGAATTACCCTGATTACCAAAACCAGACAAATGACATTACGAAAAAGAAAACTACAGATTAACACTACTTATGAAACTACATGTGAGAACAACGCTAAGAAAATCAAAATAGTAGCAAACAGAATTCAACATACATAAAAAAGAATTATACAAACACCACAATCAAGTGGGGTGTATCCTTAGAATGCAAAGCTGGTTCAAATTTGAAAATCGGTCAATGGAATCCACCGTATTAAAAGGCTAAAGATGGTCACACGACTGTATCAATTGATCCAGAGAACCACCAGGCAAAATTTCCTGATAAAACTTTCAGAAAAACAGGAATAGAAGGGCATTTAATCGACTTGATAAAGTGCCCATCGACGAAAAACCCGACATCTAACATTACACGTAACAGTGAAAGGCTGATTTCCCCCACGACGGTGAACTAGCCAGGGCAACAGGCAAGAGGAGGAAATAGATGGAATGCAGATCGGAAAGGAAGGTGTAAAAGATGGCATCCGTGTCACCGAGAGAAGCCCAAGGAGTCCACGACAAGCTGTCTCGTTTCTCCTAGAAAACTACTAAGGGAGTTCCGCGAGGCCACAGGACACAGGAATGACACACCAAACCAACTGCATTTTACAGACTGGCATTCACCATGTGGACGCCAACATTGAAAATAATAATGCCATCCACAGTCACTCGGAAATCATGGAGGAAATACTTAGGTGCAAGTCTAGCGAACTTCTGTAGGGCTTACATACAGAAACCTAATAACCAGAGAAAGAAATAAAAGACGGAAACAAGTGGAGTCACACCCTGCATTCAGGGACTGGGAGACTGAACTGGGTGGCACCTGCTGGATGCGGATCACACACCACGGGTGAGAACAAGCTTCAGGTGTATAGAGATCCAGGTTTAAAAGTAAAACCACACAAACGCTTCAAGAGAATATGGCTTAATTCCTCCATACCATGCGCATGGGAAAAACCTTCCTCACGATTCAAAATCCAGATACAATGAAAGAGAAGACTGGTGAGTTTGATGACACGAAAATACACTTGACTCCAAAACACATCATTCAAGTGAAGCCAAATGAGTAACTTGAACAAAATATCTGTAATAATATATTATAATTAAAGGGTTACTTTCCCTAACAGGTAAGTAAAAGTCACTCAGTCGTGTCCAGCTCTTTGCGACCCCATGGATATACAGTCCATGGAATTCTCCAGGCCAGAATACTGGAGTGGGTAGCCGTTCCCTTCTCCAAGGGATCTTCCCAATCCAGGGATCAAACCCAGGTCTCCCGCATTGCAGGCAGATTCTTTACCAACTAAGCCACCAGGGAAGCCCAAGAATATTGGAGTGGGTAGCCTATCTCCAGGGGATCTTCCCAACCCAGGAATTGAACCAGGGTCTCTTGCATTGCAGGTGGATTCTTTACCAGCTGAGCTACATAAAGTCAACGAAATGAAGCTTAAAAGCTCATAGAAAATGAACATGGTCAACTAATGTTTGACCAAGGCACCAAGAAAATTCACTGGGGAAAGGACAATCTCTTTTATAAATGTTGTTGAAAAAGCCAGATTTATGCAAACAGTGAGACTGAACCTCTACCTTAATCACACACAAGAATCAACTCAGAATGGATCAAAGGCTTAAATGTAAGGCCTGAAGCCATAAATGGGCTTCCCCAGTGGCTCAGATGGTAAAGAATCTGCCTGCAATGCAGGAGACCGGGTTTGATCCCTGGGTCAGGAAGATCCCCTGGAGGAGGGCATGGCAACCCACTCCAGTATTCCTGCCTGGAGAATATCATGGACAGAGAAGCCTGGTGGGTGCATGTCCATGTGGTTGCAGAGTCAGACACAACTGAGCAACTTTCAACTTCACTTTTTGGGCTTCCAAGATGGCACCAGTGGTAAAAAAAATCCACCTGCCAATGCAGGAGGCTTTAAGAGACATGGATTTAATCCCTGGGTCAGGAAGATGCCCTGGAGAAGGAAATGGCAACTCCCTCCAGTGTTCTTGCCTGGAAAATTCCATGAACAGAGGATCCTGATGGACCACAGTCTATGGGATCACAAAAAGTCAGACATGACTGAGCACCCACATACATGGAATGGGAGATATTTGAAAATCATGTATTCAATACAACTAGACATCTCTTCAAGAAAATTAGAGGTACCAAGGTACATTTCCTGCAAAGACGGGCACAATAAAGGACAGAAATGGTATGGAACTAACAGAAGCAGAAGATGTTAAGAAGAGGTGGCCAGAATACACAGAAGAACTGTACAGAAAAGATCTTATGACCCAGATAACCATGGTGGTGTTATCATGTAGAGCCAGACATCCTGAAGTCCAAAGTCAAGTGGGCTTAGGAAGCATCACTACAAAAAAGCTAGTGGAGGTGATGGAATCCCAGCTGAGCTATTTCGAATCCTAAAAGATGATGCTGTGAAAGTGCTGCACTCAAAATGCCAGCAAATTTGGAAAACTCAGCAGTGGCCACGGGACTGGAAAAGGTCAGTCTTCATTCCTATCCAAAAGAAGGGTAATGCCAAAGAATGTTCAAACTACTGCACAACTGCACTCATCTCACACGCTAGCAAAGTGATGCTCAAAATTCTCCAGGCTAGGCTTCAACAGTACGTGAACTGAGAACTTCCAGATGTTCAAGCTGGATTTAGAAAAAGCAGAGGAACCAGAGATCAAATTGCCCACATCCGCTAAATCATAGAAAAAGCAAGAGAATTCCAGAAAAACAGCTACTTCTGCTTCACTGATTACGCCAAAGCCTTTGATTGTGTAAATCACAACAAACTGTGGAAAATTCTGAAAGAGATGGGAATACCAGACCACCTGACCTGCCTCCTGAGAAATCTGTATGCAGGTCAAGAAGCAACAGTTAGAACTGGACATGGAACAACAGACATTTCAAAATTGGGAAAAGAGTACGTCAAGGGTATATATGGTCACCTTGCTTATTTAACTTATATGCAGAGCATATTATGCAAAATGCTGGGTTGGATGAAGCACAAGCCGGAATCAAGATTGCTGGGAGAAATATCAATAACCTCAGATATGCAGATGACACCACCCTTATGGCAGAAAGTGAAGCTGAACTAAAGAGCCTCTTGATGAAAGTGAAAGAGGAGAGTGAAAAGGTTGGCTTAAAACTCAACATTCAAAAAACGAAGATCACGGCATCCAGTCCCATCACTTCATGGCAGATAGATGGAGAAACAATGGAAACAGTGACAGACTTCATTTTCTTGGGCTCCAAAACCACTGCAGATGGTGACTGCAGCCATGAAATTAAAAGACAAACCTAGACAGCATATTAAAAAGTAGAGACATTACTTCGTCAACAAAGGTCCGTCTAGTCAAAGCTATGGTTTTTTCACTAGTCATGTATGGGTGTGAAAGTTGAACCATAAAGAAAGCCGAATGCTGAAGAATTGATGCTTTTGAACTGTGGTGTTGGAGAAGACTCGAGTCCCTTGGATTGCAAGGAGATCAAACCAGTCTATCCTAAAGGAGATCAGTCCTGAATATTCATTGGAAGGACTGATGCTGAAGCTGAAACTCCAATACTTTGGCCACCTGATGCGAAGAACTGACTCATTGGAAAAGACCCTGATGCTGGGAAAGATCGAAGGCAGGTGGAGAAGGGGATGACAGAGGATGAGATGGTTGGGTGGTATCACCAATCCGATGGACATGTGTTTGAGCAAATTCTGGAAGACAGTGAAGCACAGGGAAGCCTGGCGTGCTGCAGTCCATGGGTCACAAAGAGTAGCACGCAACTGTGGAGCTGAACGTCAGCAACGTGAAGAACAGACCCAAACGCGTCTCGCGGGAGAGGCGATGCGCGTGGACCTGAGGCACCCCCGCCGGCTCAGGCCCTTAGTGGCGCATCTGACGAGAGTGGGCTCCTGTGGCGTCCCTGGGCCCTGCAGCTTCCCGCCTCGTCCAGGCTCCCGCCAGGCCCCCTGGATGGGACACCGGCAGGGCACCCCCAGCCAGGCCATGTCTCCTGCGATGTTCAGAGCATCCTAACTGGAAACGTGGGCGACCCATATACCCTGTGGCCTCTTATACAAACACGTGTCTCCTGGAAGCTTCCCTCAGGTCTCCGGTCTCCCCTCACGGGTAGGTGCGGGGACCAACCCACCCTGCCTGCTAGGCGGGGCGGGGGGCAGCCTGGACGGGAAGCGCTGGCCAGCCGGCCCACTGAGGCCCGCTGAGCCGACTGCAGACGCCCGTCCACCACCGCCCCCGCCCCGCCGGCCCGGGGGGTGCGGGTCAGCGTCGGCGGGGCGGCCCGGCCCGGCCATCACCTCCTCCTTCTTCAGCTCCGCCGCCCGCCTCTTCTCGCACGCCAACTGCTGCCGCGCCAGCGCCGCCGCCTCGTGGCTCAGCTTCCCCCGCAGCCGGCGGACCGCGCCCGCGGCCAGCTGCTCCTCCCGGTCCCGCGCCTGCATCCGCCTCTGCCACTCGAGGAACTCGGAGAAGTCCCCGGCGCCGTCCACCAGCCGGTCCACCCTGGGGAGACGCGGCGGCGGGCGCGCTGGAGGCTCCCCGGGCCGCCCGCAGGCCCCCCACCACCCTGCCCACCTGCCCCGGGCCCGCGGGCGCGCCCCCCCGCCTCCCTTCAGCCGCTCGTCTGTCCGCCCGTCCTCCACCCCACCAGCTGTCCATCCGCCTCCCCTCTGTCCCTCTGTCCCTCTTCTCATCCAGCCCGTCAGACACCCAAGCTCCCCGCACAGCCCGGCGCTCGGCGGAGAGCAGGGCCTGCAGCCGCGGCGGTCTGGGGAGGGGGCACCGCAGAGGGCTCCCGGGAGGAGGTGGCCCTTCGGGGAGGTGTGCAGTGGCCGGGTTTCCCTGAGCCTCCTCCTGGAGTGGAGACGAGCGTCCTCGGCTGCGGCCGTGACCCTGACGCTGGCCTTCTCGCCGCCCCCTCACCCCGGACCCCGCAAGGGGCGCCTGAGGCCCTCCCATCCCCACCTCTGCAGCTCCTTCTCCACCTGCCGCTGGTACAAGGCCCCTTCACGCAGGATGGCGGCCGTATTGAGCTTGACTGGGGCCTTGTCGTTAGGCTGCAGGAGAGGGTGGCGGCAGGCTGTGACGGGGGTGGGGGTCGGCCTCGGAGCAGCCAGCGCCCCCCTGCCCCTCTGCCCTCCACACCTGCCCCCTGCCCGGCGCTCCCCTAGGCCGAAAGGGCTGGGATGTCCTCAGTGGGACAGGCCTGGAGGCGGATGCGTGGGGAGAGGCCCCAGGAGCCCTGCTCACCGTATAGAAGGTCAGTTTCTGGGCTTTGAGGATACGAGGTGGGAGCCGGAGCCATGGCTTCTTCTTGGAGTCCTGCGGGGGTCCAGGCTTGGCACCTGTGCCCAGGGGTGCCCCCAAATGCACCCCGGGGAGGCCTGGCCCACTCCCCTCTGCCCAGCTCGGCCCGTGCGGGGTCCCTGGGCAGGGCCCTGCAGCCACCCCGGCAGGTAGGGAGGGTTTGGGGCCGGGGACCGTGGTTCCCAGTCAGGGCCCTGCAGCCTGCGGGCTCAGGGGCCCTCTCCCCACTGCCCCAGGGCCGCCCCAGGAGGGGTCCGGCTGCCCAGCCTTCCGCTCTGCTGACCCCGTCAGGGTTGGCATGGCAGTCCACGGGACAGCAGCTGGTGAGAGGCACTCCCTTACACAAGCACTCAGCCGTGACACCCGGGCACGCTGCTCCCGGGTGGGGTGCCCTGTCCCCTGGCCTGCCACCACTGCCCGGGGGAGGCTCACCGCTGGCCCATCCGCTGCCACCCAGGCGGGTCCACGGTGGCAGGGGGTGGGGGACAGGCCAGCCTCTCCCAAGGGAGCACCGCTCATCGTCCACCCAGCACGGGGCCTCCCAGCCCAGCTCCCTGACTTTCTTTATTGACAAACGTATCTTGGGGGTTTTCTTACAGAAATGTTAAATGTTCAGTGTGGGAAAACCTGGAAACAGCCGGAGAGGGTTGACGCTGCCCCTGCTGGCCTGGACCGCACCCGGCCCAGCGTCTCGGGGCCCTCCCCCGCTGCCCCCCAAACCCCGCACCCCCGTGGGCATGGACGAAGGGCCTCGCCTTGGCACAGGGAGGGGCCTGTCCGTGAAGCCCCGCCCAGGGCGTGGGGGGCGGGGCCGGCGTCACCTGCAGCTGGGACTCCCCGCGGCTCCTGGGCACCGCGCACCGCAGCTCCTCGATGTTGGCCCGCAGCAGCAGCTCCTGCGCAGGGACAGACGCCTGCAGCCCTGCCGGCCGCCAGGAGGGCCCCCGGCCACAGACGCACAGGTCGGCTCGCCGCCCCTCCCCGCCCCGCCCCCCGGCACCCCCATGGGGGTCTCCGCGTGCAGCCCGCCCACCTCGGCCTTCCAGCGGTTGTATCTCTTGGTCATCTCCAGGAGCCGCTGCTCTTTGGGCGGCTGGTAGGTGCTCCTGGGGACCTGGCGGTGGTGGCGGGGGACAGCGGAAGGGAGACCCGAGGTGACAAGCCGCACTATGAGAACTGATAAGACTAAAAAGACCGTAAAAACTAACTGATGTCCTGAAGAAAAGGATCTGGGTCAACGAAAGGGAAATTGAGAAAGCTGATAGAGGCGAGGGGTCCATAGAAGGCCTCTCAGGGGAGGGACTGTAAGGAGACCACACAGGTGGTGGGAGTGGACTGGGACCCCGAGACCGTCCAGCACCATCCCTTTACCCTTCATGGATTCCTTAGTTCTGCTGGGGGATCCGATTGGTTCTGGGAAGCCGAGTCCATCACAGGCACTCAGGGTAGAGCCCAAGACCGGTCAGAACACTGCACTCCCAGACATGGTCATCAGGTGAGGGCAGACATGCAACCCCAGTTGCTCTAATCATACTGTCACAGAATTCTGGGCCCGAGGTGTCTCCTCTCACGCCCTGGACAGTGAGCTGTGGGCATGAGGCCTGGATGTTTGGCTACTATGAGGGCAGTCAGCCCAAAGATCAAGCTGGCCCTCAGAGGGGACTAGGGGAAAGAGAGCCACAAAGAAGCAGCCCCAGCACCCTGATCAAACTATGCCTGAAGCCCGTCCTACTTCAGCCGGGAGAGTCAACTAGTCCTCTACCGTCTAAGCCAGACTGAGCTCTTTTTCCTTGTAATAAGAAGCAACTTCAGTGAGAGGTCAACGACGCAGGGGAGGGGAAGGCAGCAAAAAAGGGTCTAGGCAGATGGGATAGACAGGCAGAGACCTCGAAGTGGGGAAAGCCCGCGTGCACACACACACACACACGTGCGCGCATACACTGTGGGAGGGAGAAGTGCACAGCAACAGGGTTAAAGGGGGCTCTGAGTGCCAAGTGAGACAGGCCTGCACCCTGCGGCCACCAACTTCACCCCACGCCTACTGACTAGACTTCAGTCCCTGGGCGCCCACTCTCCTGGGCAGGCTCTGGGTCAGCCAGGCTTCCCTCTCTGAGTGAGATGGGGTGGCGGGGGCATCGAATGCTCCTGGTCTGGCCCATGAAGCCTCAGCCCTGGAAGAACCCAGCTCTGTCCCGGCCCACATGGCCCACGCTCCCTGCCTGCATGGGCCGGACCCACGGAGGCCGGCTCCACTTACCGGTCTGGTCTTGGCCACCTTGGGGACCGGCTCAGGCACGGGGATGGCGCGGGGCCTGGGGGTGGTCAGGCTGAACTCCTTGGGCTCTGTGACCTTGGTCCTGCTCTTTGGAGGAGAGAGCTGGCTGGTCAGCTCCCCCTGCAGCTTGTCGATCAGCTCCTGGATTTCCGGCTGCCACCTCAAAGGCAAAGGTGGGAGCAACAGCTTGGGAGGGCTGCCTGTGCGGGTCAGTAAGGGGACGGCCCCTTGGCACAGGGGGAGGAGGCCATGAGCGGGGAGCAAGCGGGCAATTCAAAAGTAAGGTCCCTGGAGCTGCACCGCCGTGACAGGCGAAGAGGAGACCGCTGATGGGGTGAGGAGCAGGGAGTCTCGAGGTGGGGGTGCCGTGGACCAGGGGTTCTGGAAGGGCCCTGCTGGACTGCCCCCGAGGCTTGGGCTCCCCCCAACATGCCTCCTCACGCCAGTGGGCACAGCCAGCCATTGCCCACGTAGCCAGTGGGTGATGCCTCCCGGGGAGACCACTCGGTTTGAATCTTTCCTGCCCCAGCCTGAGGTCCAAGATCACCGGAGGAGGAAGGGCGTGGGGTCTTGGGGAGGGGGGCCAGTGGGGAAGGGGGCTGCTCACAGAGCAGGCAGGGAAGGCTGCATACGGGGTGGTGGGCGAGGACACAGGGTCTGCAGGCCTGGGCGGCTGGGAGCAGCCCTCCGGACAAGCAGCGAGTCCAGCCGGGCGGGAGTGAGGACCTCTCCTGGGTGAAGGGCTGGCTCCAGGGGTGCCCCGCTGCTCAGGGCCGGGGCCTCCTCGCCCATACGGTGGGGGGCCTCCTGTACCCAGCTGGCACCCGAGGGGTCTGCCGCTGCTAGAACCACCTGTCGGCCTGTCCCCAGGAAGACAAGGTGGCTCCCCGGCCCTGGCAGAGGGGGTCAGCAGGGGGCAGCTGCATGCTGGCCCTGGCAGGCCCACTGGAGGTCCTTCCACCTGCGGGTCCTGGCCCGAGCCTGGCAGGGGAGGTCGCGGAAGGCGGTGGGGACAGCTTTGTGGTGACGGGCCCAGGAGTGGCGCCCTGGGGGCAGCTGGGGAAGAGATGCCCAGGCCCCCCCGCACCCCAGCCACGAGCTGGCTGCCCGCGTGGACACCCCCCCCGGGTGAGACCCTGGTGCTGCCCACCTCATCAGGGGGTCGATCCAGTTCTCCTTCACATGGGAGGTCTCGTAGACGAGGCTCCACTCGTCCTTAATCCATGAGCCGAGGTTCAAGGGGTTGAAGAGGAACCCGAGGAACTGAGGGACGAGGGAGCCGCAGGGGCCAGACCCACCCGGTGAGAGTGGAGGCCCCGGGGGGCCCCCAGTGGGAAGTCAGTGCTGGGGGGGCAGCTGTGGCTGGCGCACCCCCAGGAGACCCCAGCCGCCGCAGGCAGGGATCCAGCCCCCCTGGCCTACCCCTCCTGTGGGGCAGGGGGAGCTGCCCGTTGTTCACCTGGGCCCCTGCGTTCGCCAGCGGGGTCCCTGTTGGCTATGGGCCCCGGGCTTCAACCCCTGCACCCCCTGGGTCTATACGGACGCCCCCACCCCGTCCTCCCCACTGCCTCTGGTTGGGTGGGGGCTGGGCAGGCCCTCAGCCCTGATGCCCAAGGGGGTGGCGGTGGGCAGGGGGCAGGGCCAGGGCCTCCGGTTGCCCGCTGCTGCCTCCGCTGGGGGCCCACCGCCCCCACAGGCATGTCTACCCCTCCTCCTCCTGCTCAGGTCTCCATGCCCTTCTTCAGGGAGCAGCTGCCAGGGGCCCTTCTAGAGCCTCCCACACCTTCCCACTCAGCAGCCTGGCCCCTGCCCCCTGACCCCCGGGCCTCTGCCTGCCCCAGGCACCATGGAGGGTGTCTCAGCTCCTCGCCTGCCCCCTCCCCGTGTTAGTTCCACCTTCAGTTCCTGTTCGCACTTCCTGATGAAGGAGGCAGTCAAGTCCCTATGGTTGGGGCAGTCGGGTCTCTGCAATCCCTCCTCCCAGACCATGGCTCCTGGGGCCCACCCCTCCACCCCCGGGCCCCCTCCTCCTCTCACCCCCATCTGGGGACACACCGCTCCCCGTCCGCCCGTGGAGGGGGGCTCTCGGAAAGAAAGCCGCACCAGAGGGGGTGTGCTGGCTGTGGCCACGGGCTGGGAGGCCGAGGCTGGTTCAGGGTCGGCTCCACCGCTGCGGGACCCGGGGCAGGCTGATTGACACGTGGGCCTTTTGCTCAACAATCATTAAGAATTTCAAGACCCTGACAGCAGAGTGTGAACCAAGTGCAGGCGCTCTGGCTGGGAAGCGGGCCCTGGGCGTCTCTGAATAGCGCTCAGAAAATGCTGTCATGAAATGAAGCCCTCGCTTATGGTGACTGCAAACACCCATGCACCGTGAACTGCTTATGTTTATACACGGACAGGAACAGTCTCTAAACGTGCTGCCTCGGTCACCTGCCGGGGGGCGGGTGCAGATTTCTGGGGCGGTGGGCCAGGGAGTGTCCCGGCTCCCATATCCCCTCCCCACTGCCCCGCCCCTCCCCCTCCAGGACTGCCCCTGCAGCGCCTGCGGCTTCCCTCCAGAGGGGCCCCAAAGCACTCCTGGGGCCACAGCTGTCCCTCTCTTCTCTGGGGAGTCATTATCCTGGCCTGGGGGCTGCCCCCACTCCAAGCCAAGTAGGGAGGAACCAGCCAGTGGTTGAAAGCCTGGTCCAAGAACCGGCTCTGCCGCTCAGCTGCTGTGTGATGTCAGGTTAGTTACCAAACCTCTCTGGGCCTCTGTTTCCTCAACTGCGGGATGAGTGCCTATAGGAGTGACCTCACCCAGTCCCTGTGAGGGTGGACCAAGAGTTGCTCGCAGAGGAAGCCGGGCACACAGCTGCCCCGCGGGAGTGGCCGGCAGAGGGCAGCAGGCCTCAGGCCCATTCAGGGTCCTGCTGGCCCTGAGGCCCCGGGCATCCCAAGCTTTCCACCTGCGTGAACAGGCGGCCAGAGAGACAGCCTGGGTGGGGCAGGGGGTGGGCGCCTGCAGGTGCCCTCTCGGATGCTGCCACCCCTCAGGACCTGCCCCCCACAAGCCACACAGCCCCTCCTGCAGGGAGGAAAGGCTGCCTGGGGCTGGGAAGGTTCCAGAGGCTTAGACTACAAACAGTCAAGGACTCCTTGTCTTGACTAACAGCTCACATCCAGCAGCGACCACCCGCCAGACCGTGAGGAGCAGAAACCAGACTCCCCGGGCCTGAAAAGGGCGGATTTGCAGCAAGGAGAAGCAGGGGCTGGGGTCTGAGAACAGAACCCAGGGCTGGGGGCTGCAGGCGCTCACCTTGCACACCTTGTGGACGGGCTGGGACTGCACGATGTCACAGAAGAGTTGAAAGCCGAGCTCCTCCAGCTGGAATGCGGCCAAGTAGCAGATCACTGTGGGAAGAGGGCGTGGGCATGGGGACCAGGACGCTGGGGTCCCCGCCTGCCTGGTTTGATCCAGGGAGAGGCACCAGGGGCTAAGGGCCTGACAGGAGCAGCGAATAGAGCCAAGGGCGCCGCCTCCCTCAGGCAGTGTGACCAGAGGCGCCCACTCCCTCGGGCCCATGGGAAAATGACAGCCTGATATAACAGTGCCAGCGATGGGGGTGCGGGGGGTGGGGAGAGTTCCAGGGCCTCAAGCACTTGCAGGTTGGAGTAGCTCATTGGATACATTTCCAGAAATTCCAAAACTTTTGGGGTAAAAGTAAAGCCATCTTGCATTTCAGTTTGTGAATTCTGAGACTGGAAGCCGCTGGACTAGGGGGCGGGGGGTCAACAGCCCAGCTCTGGCCCGGGCATCAGGCCCCTCAACCCCTCACCTCTGTCTCTGAGCTCCCTGCAGTCCGACCCCTCCCTCCCAGGCAGGGCCATCGAGGCTGGACCGCCTTCCCCCACTCGGGCGCTGGCCACTCTGCCCACGTTGTCACCACACCCCATGAAGGCAGCACTGCACAGCACGTGCGGTCTTAGCTCCCTGCCGGGGATCGAACCCACGCCCCCTTCATTGGCAGCCCAGAGCCTTAACCACTGGACAACCAGGGAAGTCCCCAAATGCCTCCTTTTACTGAATCCCTTCTGGGACTGTCCAGAGGACAGCCAGGACGCCGGCTCTGTGTGTGGTCCTCAGGTCGTGGGGCCAGGAACTCAGCTGCTGATGGAGGCCCATCCTGTCACCCAGACTGGCCTCCAGGGCCACCTCTCCCAGCCAGGCCAGCCCTCCCTCTGAGGCCTTCAGAGGCCTGGCGGTCGGCACGCCTGGAGTCTGTCTCCATGTCAGTGAGCGGGGAAGCACAGCCCCCTGGCCGCCCATGCTCCGGCAGCTGGGAGGACCTCAGAGGGCTGCTGGGGGAGGAGCTCGGTCGCTATCGAAGGTCTGGCTCGCAGGGACCCGTGGGCTCCCCTGGCCGTGGCTGGGCACGGGCACCTACCCTCGAAGAGGCTGTAGTCGGCCCATGGGCAGAGCCGGCCGTCCCGCACGTAGAAGGCGTCCACCACAATGGTCAGCAGCTTGCGGTACTCCAGGCACCCGGACAGGATCTCCATGATGAACGCCTGCTTCTGGGGGCTCAGCGTCTGGAGGAGAAACAGCCCGGGGAGGGGGCAGCCGCCTCCAGACGTGGAGGCCCCAGTGCCCTACAGTGGGGTGCATCCTGGCCAACCCTCTGACCCCGCGGGTCCTCCCCCAGGAGTTGGTCCCAGGGCGGAGACTGTGAGGGGAGCAGAGACAGAAATAAACATGGAAAAGGGCCCCGAAGGAAAAGCCCTGTGTGACCCCGCACAAGCCCTGTGTGACCCCGCACGTGTGAGGAGCCAGATTCCCAGGACAGGAAGTAGAAAGGTGTGTGGGGGTGAGGGAGGGGAGAGAGAGGGTGGAAGCTGTTATTTGACGCAGAATTGCTGTTTGTGAAGGTGAGAAGGTTCTGGAGACAGACGGTGGTGATATTCACACACGAACGTACTTAATGCCACTGAACTGTATTACATCATACACCTAAGAACGGCTAAGACGGTAGATTTTATGTCATGTGTATTTCACCAGTAAAAAAAGAGCAAGCTCCTATGAAGTTTTCCAAATGAATGATTTAAAAAATTACACCCCCCCTGGCAAAAAAAACCCCACAAAAACCAAGCAATGAAAATCTCTGGCAGAGGGAATTCGTGTCAATGGAGACTGACTCTTCTCCATTTACTCTGAAACATGTTGGGTTTTGTAACCTGTGTGTGTCATGGCTTACGTATTCAAAAAACTAAGTTTCGACAATAAGAAAAAAAGAACATGTACTGTAGCCAGTAGGGCTTCCCAAGTGGAGTAGTGGTGAAGAACACATCCACAAATGCAGGAGGCATAAGAGACGCCAGTTTGTTCCCTGGGTGGGGAAGATCCCCTGGAGGAGGGCATGGCCACGCGCTCCCGTATTCTTGCCTGGAGAATCCCAGGGACAGAGGAGCCTGGCGGGCTGCAGCCCAAGGGGTTGCAAAAGAATCAGACACGACTGAAGCGACTTAGCACTCACTGTGCCAACACAGCAGTGAGCAGGGCTCGTGGGGCTGGGGCTGGGATGTCTTTCCTGAAAGCAATTTGGAAATATGTTTCAAGGGTCTTGTATTTCCCACACACTTCAACCCAGTAACCACACTTCTGGGACTCTAAGGAAACCAGACAAAAGGCAGAAAATATCCACATACGAGATGCTCAGGGCAATGGCACGTGCAGTGGCAAAAATGTTAACAGCCTGAATGTCAACGCAGGGAGTCAGATACAAGCTCTCCATGCTGTGGAGTGAGATACAAGCTCTCCATGCTGTGGGTGAGTGGGACGCAGCCATTACCATGATGCTCCTGGAAGACTTAGAGTGAGATGGCAAATACTTAATGCCGGATTCTTATTCACTGTGCCACCAGGGACGTCCTGAATTTTTACTGTCTATGAGATTTCCATACGTTTACTGGACATTTACTTGTATTTCTCTTCTGTGAATTATCAATTTATATTGTTGGCTAACTTTTTCTATTGGGATATTATTTTTCCCAACCATTTTTAGGAGCTCTCCGTAGACTGAGGGAATCAACATGGCCATTAGTGTGATAGCTATTTGTTATAAGCTTGTAATTTGCCTTTTAACTTTGTACAAACTTTTTTTTTGACATATGGATTGTAGAAGTTTTGCTTTGTTTTGAGGTCAAATCTGCCTTTTCCTCTGTGATTTCCTCCCTTGTGTTTATGCTAAGAGAACAGCACGGTAATGAGACCATCCCAGGGGTCCGAGATTAACCTGGACTTCCGGGAGCCCCGGCCCCCACCTGTGTCCGTGGGGCATCTGTTCTTACTCCCTCCCGGCCGCCCCGCCCGGGGGTCCAGGGGTCCTGGGTGGAGTCACGTTCGGCTGGGGAGGCACACTGGCGGGAGTGATGGGTGGCGAGGCAGGGACGCCCCCTCCTGCCTTGGCTCCGACACTCCTCTGCCGCCCCTCGGGCGCCTGGAGAGGCTTCTGGGCTCCTGACGGAACCGCAGCGGATGGGGCCACAACACCCTCCTTGGGCTCCTCCGCGACTTCTCCGTTATCTGCACTCGCCTCTGGGTGACCTTACACACCGTCCAGACCGACGCAAGCACATTTTGGCCGTGGGCGGGAGGGCCCACTCCCAGCTCCGTAAGCACCGCGCTGTTCCGCTGTTTCCCCGTGACGCTGTCCCCAGCGCCCCATCCCCGGGGCCCCAGCCGCTCTCCGTGGCCACCCAGCAAGTCTTTGTAAAGGAAAGTCAGATCGAGCCTGTGCTTGCTGGGATCCTTCTGAGGCGCCGCCCCCACGAGCCCCCGCCCACCGGGCTGCACTCCCGCGGCTCGGGCCACTCCCCGGAGGGACCTCTGCTCCAGCCCGGCTGTCCCCTCCGTCTGCAGGGTTCTACCCTGCACGCTTGCTCCCCATGCCCATCAGGCCTTGGCTCAGATGCCACCCGACCCGGGAGGCACCCTAGCCACGCCCCAGGGTCACCCGTGGCCCCTCACCTGGCAGGATCGCACACAGCTTACTGCCGCTCCTCCACTCCAGGGTCACCCGGGTGCTCAGGAGGGAGGGGGTGGGCCGCCCTGCCTCCGTGGGGGGCCGCGGGCACAGCCCGAGGGCAGGTGGGCGCACGGCTGGGCTCCTCCCCTCGCAGCACAACTGGGAGGGGCGGGGAGGGGCGGCCTCACTCAGGTCAGCTCCCATCTCAGGAGCCCGGACCCTGCCTCCCCCTCTCAGACTCCCCGACCCCCTGGCTGTGCCCACACAGAGGGCACCAGCCCCAGCTTGGCGCCAGGCACCCGCCTCTAACTCTCCGCCTTTGTCAGGGGAAGCCTGGAGCGGGAGCGGTGAGTCAGCAGGGCTGCTCGAGGGACGCCCTGAGTCAGCGCTACCCGCGCTGAGGCCTCCCGGCTCAGATCGCGGAACTCCACTCTGCATCCCCTCACACGCCTGGGTTTGGGGCGGTGAGCGTGTATAATACATCAGAGCCTGGAGCCTGCAGTCACAGGCCCGCGCCTGTCCACCCCAGGAGGAGGAGGCAGGGCTGCGCTGGGCCGGGGGGTCCGGGCAGGCGAGGCAGGACGTCTGGCCCTCATGCCAGGCCCTCACGCCAGGAAGGTCAAGCCGGGGGGTGGCGGAGAGGAGACGGAGGTCCACACGGGTGGCATGAAGGATGTTGAGCCCTAGACTGGTCCTCGTGGCCAGGCCAGCAAAGCAGGCAGGGCGAGGTCCGGGCCAGGCCAGCGGAGCAGGCAGGGCGAGGTCCGGGCCAGGCCAGCGGAGCAGGCAGGGCGAGGTCCGGACCCTCCTGAGGAGCCCTCAGTACTGGAGTCAGACGCCCCTAACTCTGGGCCAACCTCGGTCACTGAGGCCAGAGGGCGACCCCCACCCCAAGGGGTCTCTGAGCTCCAGGTACAGTCTTGGGCCTTGGTCACGTTCAGGGCTCCTGTGTCTGGGGACCCGGGCGGGCAGGGGCCCTGCGGGCAGGGGGACCAGAGACCCACAAGCCTGCCGCTGGGTCCACATGTCCAGCAGCGCCTCTGACAGCGGGTGCTCAGGTTCATGGGCCCTGCTTGTCTGTCGCAGCCCCAGAGCCGGCGCAGAGCTGGAGCGGGTTCCAGGGCCGGGAGGGCACCCGGACGCTGACTGTACCACAACCCAGGGTTTGTATCATGTCACCAAGACCCAGGGGCTCCCACTAATCGGTGACACAAAGACATAAGTCGGTTAGAAGAGAAGGAGAAGGAAACCGAGGCTGCCAGATGCACATACAAACCCTTCTCCCCTCCTTCCTGCCAGACAGGAGAAAGCTCTCTCGCTGGGGAAGGCAGTGCCCCCGGCTACAACTTCTCCCGGCCCCTTGCTGATGTGGCTCGTGGCTCCAATTGAGATCTGATGGCAAATTGCTAGGTGTGGTCTCCAAGAAACTTCCTGGAAAGTCAAGCAGATTCAGCTGGCACCTGCCTTATACTGTTTGCCTTCTCCTCTCCTCTCTGGGACCTGGGTGCAATGCTGGAGCAAGGCAGCCATTTTGTGACTACAAGGCAAGGGGTACATTCTAAGGATGGATAAGCAGAGAAGAAGGAGAATGAGTTCCTAACGATGCCACGGAGATGCTGGCACCCACCCTGGGTGGCCTGTTGGCCGACTGCTTCTTACATGAGCAAAGAAACCTCCGATTTCTTTAAGTCACCACTTTCCTGCTATTGCTGTGGTCAAACACCGTTTCCTAATAGACACGGGTCTGAGCAGGAAGGTAAGAACAAGAAATACTTGTGAAAATATAACAGGAGAAATGCTGATTGTAACTACACCAGTTGCCTTTTCCCACCTATTTCGTTGGCAAAGATAAAAACGTTTGTGAGCACATCAGATAAGCAGGGAGAGTGTCAATAGGAGATCTCTGTGTCAGGTCAGCTGGCAAGATCTCTTGAGGTCGTGAGGGCCAGGACTCTCTGTGTCTCTTGTGTGCTTTCCGGAACTTGACTCTGGGTGTGCCTGCCCAGGTGCAGAGGGACAGGGTGGTTAGGGACAGCAACAGACTGGAAACAATGATCCCACCCACAGGGCATGGTTATAGCGGTTCTTGCGCAGTCAGCGAAAAGGACGCTCATGGCTTTATGACAGGAAGAGGGAGTGATCCCCACGACCCCTTGTTAAGCGGGGAAAGAGAAGGGCCAGACTGTGTTTAATGTACTACCGTCTTGTAAAAGGCTTTAAAAACTATATATACTTATTGACAGCTTTCACATGTAAAGGTTATAGTTTAAACAAATATGTTTTCAGATCTATTATAGTACCTATGTGAGACAGGTCTGGACCGTCTCTCTGGATGGAGGTCACTGGTCTCCCGTAGGGACACCCACACTGCATACCGTATTGAGCCTTTGGGTTTGGGATCTTTGATCCAAAGTACATCGGGTATTTTTTAAGACACCCATTGAAACAGAAACCCCATCCCGAGCCCAGGCTTCCTCTCACACTGTGGACCAGATAGTGAAACGAGGCCCCGGGGCTGGCCACCGCACCGCACCTCTTTCCACCAGGGACCTGGGCTGTTTCCAGGCTCCGTCCACCCCGGCCGTCCCCCAGCCTCTTGCACAAGTCCCTTCCCATCCCCCTCGCTTTGCCCCTGGCTGGGGGCCTGGCCTTTCCCCACCCCGGGCTGTGGGCTGTCTGATTGGGCCCCTCTCCCGCCGGCCCTCTCATGCCCCAGCTCAGAACTCGCCTGCCCTCCTGCCCACGGTTTGCTGAGAGGTCTCCTAGACTGACACCGTGCTCTCCTCCACCTCAGCCTGTGATTCCCTCCTCCTCCTCCCTCCTTTGGGGCTACTCACGCCTCAGGGCTCTCTGCTGCGCCCACCTCTGTCCTGCAGGCCCGCGTCCATCTCTGGATGTTCCTATGCCCAGCCTGTCCAGCCTGGCACCTGTGGTGCTGCGTGGCCCGGAGGAGTGATGCCCACGGGCTCCAGGAAACTGTCCCGTCAGCCGCCCCCCCCCCAGGATGCCCTAATGAAAGGTCACTTGTTCCAATGAGAGTTTAACCAGCTGGTGGGGGCCAGAAGGGCCCAGGGCATGAGGGGGCAGGTGGGACGCGCCCCCCGGCTCCTGCTCCTCCCTGAGGGCAGGGCCTGCCTGCCTCGTCCTTTCTCCCGCTCTGAGCCCACAGCTGCATCCCCAGGGCCACTTCCCCCGACACCGTAGGCAGGCATCTGGAGAGGCTGCTCCCCACGCTTCAGCCCCGCCTCGGGCCCGGTGGTGCTGCTGGAGAACTTTCTCTCGATGGCAGATGGATCCCTTTCAGATCTGAGACCAAATCTTCTCCCACTGACATATGCTGTCTGTGCAGGAATGCCATCGGGACTGGGGGCTGGGGAGCAGTTCGATGTGTGTGTGTGTGTGAGGGGAAGGATCCCCAGGCTGCTGTCTGCAGAGGGAGAGTCCTCACACCCTGCCCCACTCCACTAACAACCTTTCCCTGTCTTGACATGATGAATATCTGCAAAGAACAGGGTCTCCAAATAAGGTCACATTCACAGGGATTCCCTGGTGGCTCAGATGGTAAAGAGTCTGCCCACAACGCGGGAGACGTGGATTCCATCCCGGGGTTGGGAAGATCCCCTGGAGAAGGACATGGCTACCCACTCCAGTATTCTTGCATCGAGAATCCCATGGACAGAGGAGAATTGTGGGCTACAGTCCATGGGGTCGCAAGGAGTCGGACATGACTGGGCGACTTCACTTTCACTTTTCACAGGGAACTGGCAGTCAGGACGTCAACACACCTTTGGGGGGACCCAGCTGAACCCACAGCCCTGCCCTTCCCAGACTCTGCCGGTGGGTTTTTCTGTGCTGCGTTCCTCTCTGCCAGGTGGTGGTCTTGATCCCTGGTCGAACCAGAGCGGTGTCCTGACCCAGCTGGAAATAGGCTTGCTCTCCAAACTGGGTCAGACTCCAGTGCCCCCTGCACTGGGCCCAGGATGGCTTTCTGAAAGGGTGTGAGAGGACCAGTCACCTGGAGAAGAAGCTGCCTCTCGGTCCAGCGTGAGTACCTGCACCTGTGGAAGACTTCGGGGGCTGCTGGGCTGGGGTGGAGCGGGCGTGGTGCCTCCCTGGAGGCGGACTTGCACATGTGCCGTCATCACGCCATAGCCCACCAGGTGACAGCTTGGACTCACTTCCTATTAGTAAGCCATTGTGAAAGTGTTAGACACTCGGTCGTGTCCGAGTCTTTGCAACCCATGGACTGTAGTGCGCCAGGCTCCTCTGTCCGTGGGATTCTCCAGGCAAGGATACTGGAGTGGTAGCCGTTCCCTTCTCCAGGGGATCTTCCTGATCCAGGGATTGAACCCGTGCCCACTGCAGTGGAAGCACGGATCCTAACCACTGGACTGCCAGGGAAGTCCCATCCCAGAGTTATTTATTGTAACAAACCCAACTTTCAATAATGATTCTGACATGATTCTGGAGGAAGAAAAGCATTAACTTTGTCAGTTCCGCTGAGCAGTGAGGGATGCCGACAGGGCTTGCAGTGGGTCAGGACACCCAGGGGTCTTGCTGGAAACGTGGGTGGTGCTGGGATCACAGTAAAGAGGCCTTTCTGTCTTCAGTAGCTGTGGGTGAGCGGAGGGAGGCAGGGCAGACCGAGGGAGCAGCCAGAGGGGCGGCTGGTTCCAGGGACGCCAGCAAGGAGAGGGACCGCGGACGGCCTGACCTTGGCTGTGTTCATCCTTTCCTCTAAACGCTTCGGGTTTCGGGGGAGAGTTTGAGGGAGAGGAGGAAAGCAGAGGTGCGAGGGAGGGGGGCGCACCCCACACCCCAGTCCTTGAGGACGGCCGGGCTCCGGCTGGCAGAGACACCCTTTTCTGAACCACCCTGGGAGCAGCGGTCCCGAGGTTTCCCTTGTGAGACAGGCTTCGGTGTCCAGGCCTCCTGCAGCCTCTGCGGGCACCGCCAGGGCCCTCCCCACCCCAGGTTTTCCAGCGGCGGTGCCACAAGGGGGCTGATGAAGGCAGAGGGGAAGGTGAGTCAGTGGGCAGCCCGGGGGCATGGCAGAGGCCACCCCACTGCAGGTGTGAGGGCAGAGCAGCTCACGGCCCTCGTTAAGCCGAGGAGGGCCGAAGCTGGCACTGAAAAGCCGGTGGGGATGGGGGGCGCAGCAGGCCGAGTGTCCCCCCCCCGGAGCCCTTCTTTGGGAGCACGTAGCCTCCTCTGACACCCCGTCCACAGGGCCCATGCCCCGAAGTCCTAAAGGTGGCACCTGCGTCATCGCCTGGCCCTGTTCCTGGGCACCTGCCCTTGATGGATAGACCGACGGACACGGGGTCAGGTCACAGGGCGGTCCCCGAGGTGCCAGAGGGTCCAGACCCCGGTCCAGAGAGACTTCAGCCCAGAGTCTCTCCGCACGTGCGTCAAGGGGGGCCGCTGGACAGGGACCTCCGGGACTCGGGAACGAGAGTCCAGGAGCTCCTTCTGGTGTGGCCCAGCTGCCCGGTGCACAGCCCTGCCCTGGGCAGGAAGGTACCCCCGGCGGGTGGGCTGGGGAGACGCCTGCAAGGCTGGAGTGCGTCCATCTTCAGGGAGGACGGCCGACCCTGCACTCTCCCGGGTTATGGGCCACGCTCCTGGGTCGCGGCAGCCACCTTTGGCCCACTGGGAATCTCTCCTCGGGCCTCTCCAAGCGAAGGATGGGATGAGGCTGAAAAGCTCCCTCCACGGCCCTGCCTCGAGCCTCGAGCCCCCACACAGACCCTACCTGCAGGGAGGTGGCCGCGGCCTCCAGGAACTGCTCGGGAATGTCCTTCTCAGGCTGAAATCGGTCCAGGTGCTTCGTCACCGTTTCAATGCACTTCCCGTAGTAGGCCATCTTCCCCGGCCGGACCCTAAGAGCAAACCCAACAGGTCACACCCGCCGTGTGCCCTGGGCCGCCGGCCTGGCAGGTGCTGAAGAGCCCTCACCGAGCCCATGGAGGGTCCACCAGGGAGCCTAGCATGGCGAGGAGTGCCGGAGGAAAGTGGGGACCCCGGTGGGCATAAGTCCAGGCCCACCTCCTGGACAGCGTCCCTGCAGGCCTCAGGGAGCCCGGGCCCTGGCTCCCGATCGCCCACAGCCCCTGCAGCCCTCTCTGCCCACGGAGGGAGGGTCCCAGAATGACCCCTGAGGGAGGCCAGGCCAGTGTGGAGGCCCCTGAGTCCGCCCGAGTGTCCCTCAGCCCGGCTGGGGCGTGGTGACAGGTGACTCAGCAGTCCTGCTCAGGGCGGGGGGCACCTTGTCACAGAAGTCTGGGCCAAGAAGAATCCTCAGGTCTCCACGTTCGATACCCCCGCTTTAAAGGTGAGGTAACCAGCACCCTGGTCAGTGCTGAGGCGGTGGGGGACAGGGAGGCCCGGCGTGCTGCCGTCCACGGGGTTGCAGAGTCAGACATGACTGGGCTACTGAACAATAATGACAGCCAGCACCCAGGTCAGACGCCAGGCCTGAACATTCCAGAAACACAGCAGCTCCAGGAGACTGGCTCGCTCAAAACCCTTCTCTGGCAGACCCTTCAGAAGCTGCATGGGGTGGGATGGGCCCCCAGGATCTGGCTCTAATGGGTGACCCCTGCATTGTCCTCAGAGCAGGGTGGCCAAACCCCAGGAGCTCCCATCTCACCCCCCTTGGTTCCACGCTGACAGAGCAGCTTCTGGGTCACCCCGCAGCTGGCTTCCCGGGCACCAGCTATCATCAAGGCCGCGCCTCCCTCCACTAAGCTGGACCGGCTCCCAAGAGCAGCCTGCAGCCCTAGGTCCCACAGGTTGGAGACCGAGTAGAGAAACACTGGGGTTCACCAGTGAGAGGCCAGCCCCAGCCAATCACGGCCTACTGGGTGAGATCCCCCACCATCACCTTCAATGGAGCGGAGGCCAAGTGCCGTCAGACGCCGCAGGGAGCCTCTGACACCAAACATGGAAACAGAAACCTGCCGAAAAGGATGTTCAAGAACAGTGGGAATAACCCAGAAACAAACAACTACGCCAGCTCAGACAGAGGGAGAGAAAAGCCATTCACGAAGCATCTGGGGCAGAAGAGAGTTCTTGGGAATTAAAGTGTGACAGCAGAGTGGGAGACGTAAATAGGAGAGGCGAAGACAGGGGGCAGAAGAGAGAGCAGAGAGCAGGACAGGACGGTGTCGGAAGTGGGAGAAAAGCACCAAGAAGTCGAGAACCGTCCGAGAGGCCCGCTGTGCATTCCCACTGATGGGGGAGACGTAATACAGGAGGGTGCCCAGCATTGATGGGCGGGGCCCTGGAGGCAGGGGGTGAAGGGAGGGACAGGGCCGGGTGAGGGCAGCCCCAGGCCCCCGACAGCAACTTGGGCCCCAGGCCCCAGGGAACCCCTCTCCAGCCCTGAAGGATGATGGCTCCGGAGGCAGTGACAGGTCCTGGTGGTGCCAGCAGCTGAGTCCCCGGTACCCGTGGGTGATGGACAGGGAGTCCATGTCCCCCTCCCGGGCAGTACGCCCAGAAAGGGGCAGGCGTGGGACTGGAAAGCTGGAGGTTTTTCCAGGAAGGTGACAGCAGCGGGCAGGCTGAGGGCCCCCTCCCCGAGCAGTTTTTCGGACGCTTTAACGCCTAACCTCCTGGCACAGGGAGGGCAGTGCTGAGCTGCTGGGGGTCTGTATACCTTGGCCGTGCCCCACCCCGCACGGCGGCTTGACTGGGCCCTTTGGCTCCTGGGGCCTGCTTTGGGGCTGGCCCCCGCCGTGCGTGGACACAGAAGCTGGCTGGGGCCCCTCCCAAGTGGGGCTGGAGGAAAGGCCTCATGGGCCTCGGAAACGCACTGGAACTGGCCTGCAGCCCTGGAGGCCGCGTCTCAGGAGGGTCGGTGGATCCGGAGACAGGTCTGCCACACCCAGGGCCAGCCGCGTGAGCAAAGGCCAAGACCCACGAAGGCTCCGGGTGCCCAGGAGCTCCTGTCTCCACACCGGTCCTTGTAGCCAAGTGCTCCTGAGCTGCCGGCACCACCATGACCCGTCACCACCTTGGGGCGGGGGTGGGGGGCACCGGGAGGTCTGGGAGGGGCGGCCTCCGGTCCGTGGAGTCTCCTCCACTTCAGCCATCACTAGCACCCCCAAGGTCTCAGCTGCTGCGGGACCCAGCAGAGCTTCCTCAGCGTGGCCCCTCCTTAGGCTGGGGTCACAGTCCCTGGACTCTTTTCCATCCTTGCCCTGGCCCTGCCCGCTTGGGCTTCTCACTGGCTCAGAAGCCCCATCACATGTCTCTCCAGAAACCCTAACTTTCTCCTCTCCCTGGTGAGCTCCTAGGCGCCCCTCAGCACCCCATTCAAATGTCACCGCCTGTGAAGCCTTTCCTCCTCCCCACTTCGCTTTCCCCTTCTCTGTGCCTCCTCCAAAGTCGCCCCGACTTCCCTTAAGCTCCTGTGAGACCCTGGTGCAGGGTCTGCCTTGCCACCCCTGAGTCCCGTGCCCTCCCTCAGAGCGGGCCCTCAGCACCACCCACACAGTTGTCTGTGGAATGAATAAGGGACTGTACGCAAGGGTCGACCACGCTGAACGGTTCTTGGGTTTCAATCTGCTGTTTCAGTCACAGCAAGAGCTATGATCCAGAGAGAGACCTACCCAAAGACCACAGTGCTTTTTAAGCCTTGGCTTCCACAGGTTCTATAATTCAACAGAGCTCCGCTCGACTGTCCCGTTTAATTGGACAGTAACAGATGCCTCAGTGGCATTCATGAGGCAGGTTGCTGTGGAGGAGAGCCACCTGAGGTTGGGGAGGGGGCCAGCCTCTTCATCCCCAAGGAGCGTTTCCTGTCTGTGAGACCCGCTGAGGCCCAGGCTGGGGTCTGAGTCCTCGACCACCCACTCCACCAGATCCCGGAACTGCATGGACCAGGCGCCATGTCAACACGATAAAGGAAATGACAGTCGACTCCAGGGCTCATGAGGAAGTCCTGAACCTGGGCAAAAAGTCTATTTTTATGAAAGCAATGGAAGGATCAGTTTTTCTCCTTCCCCCGCACTGCGGTCACGTTGGGGTGCTGCCCTGGGACACGCTCAGCCTGGAGGGGCCAGGTAAAGGGATCCCTGCTGTGCCTAATGTGGGCAGAGAGAGCACGTGTGCATGTGTGTGTTTATGTATATATGCACGTGTATGTGTGTCTATGTGTGTATGCGTGTATGGGTGTGACTGTGTATGTGCACGTGTGTGTGTATGTGTTTGTATACATATATGCCTGTGTGTGTATAATGGCACCTGGGCAGGAGGGCTTTCCTCCCCTCCCCTCCCCTACCGTCTTGGAGCTGGAACATTCTGAAAATAGGATGACCTCAGGGGCTCTTTGGTGATGATGCAAGTCAAGGAGGAGCAAGAGAGCCATCCAAGCCCTCCCAGTCCAGAGAGATCTGGATGGAAGCAGTGAAGGGAGGGGCAGGGTGGGGGATACAGAGAAGAGGCCCCCGTTCAATTCTGGCTCATTGTCGGGCCTGAGGGCTCCTGGGGTGGGGAATGGGCACCCCACACCTGCCACAGAGGGCTGCCTGAAAAGGTGGACACTGGAAGAGGCACTTGAATTCTGCATTCCAACTGAAATTAGCCTAGGATCTTAGTCAAAACAGTCACAACTTTGGGTAGGAAATAGGTATTGAAGTTCATTCAGTTCCAATGCGTGCTTTATTTTATTGGTGTAAAACCATACATGTGGGTAAGTGAGATTTAATTCCCAAGCTTATTGTTTTCTTTATATTGATTTTAACTTCAGTAATCAAGCCGTGACTGTCTCATTTTTAAGGAAACTTTAAAGGTGGGCTGGACCAAGTCTCTTCTTATCAAATCCTTTACAGACAGAAATGAGATCACACGAGGAGATTTAAATTCCATAATCCCATCAGACACACACTAGTTCAACACTCAGTCACTAGAGAGGCGTAATTTACATAGATCCCAAATGTGTGCTAATTGAAATATATTCTTTTCCTGCCTTTAAATTCTGATTAAAGCCAGTCTCCTAAGGATTTCTGCTAAGTCATGCTCAGATGGCTTTGTTTAAAGTACAGACCCATGTGGCAGGTTTTGTTGGTTGCTTTTCAATATCCTCTCTTTCTTCCTCCCTGAGGACAAAACCCTGATTCTTAGTTGGGTCCACTGCTGCCTAACTGAAAGAGGACATTTCTTAGCCTTCCTGGCATCTGGGTATGGCAAGAAGTGGAAGCGTCTTGGAGACTCCAGAAAGTCTCCTTGCAAGAGATGGGCATATGCTTCCTCTCTTTTCCATCTTGCTGCCTGGACTCAGGAGGTGATGGCAGGAACTTAGGAAGCAATTCTGGACAATGAGGAAACATGCAAAGATGGCAGAAGAGCAAGTTAGAGGAACCCAGATCTCCCTGATGACTTTTGAGGGTGTCATATCTCCCATGATTTCCTCCCCATGGGCCCATTTTTTGGAAACATTAATAACCTTGTCTGGGTCACTATGACGTTTTGCATAAAGCTGAACCTAATCCTAACTATTGGGCTTCCCTGGTGGCTCATGGTAAAGAATCTACCTGCCAATGCAGGAGACCCGGGTTCGATCCCCAGGGAAGATCACCTGGAGGAGGAAATGACAACCCACTCCAGTATTCTTGCCTGGATAATCCCAAGGACAGAGTAGCTTGGCAGGCTACAGTCCATGGGGTCACAAAGAGTCAGATACGACTGAGCGACTAAGCACAGCACTAGTACTTAACAGATTCTCAGATTTTTTTGATTGTTTTTATGGATCCGAATTAGGGCACATTTGGGGGAAGTAGTGAATACGGGAGAATATCTTCTTAAACAATATCTCTTGTTGAGATGATTAAAAAAAAAAAAAGCACTGTTAACTTCAATCAAGGAGTTGGGAAGAAGAGAAGGTTAGCGAAAGCGAGACGGGAAGCAAGAAAGAACTAGCCTGCAGATCTAGGGGAGTGCAGGTGGGAGGTGCTGGCGCTGAGCGGACGAGCTTTGCCCCAATTTCATGCTGCCCTACTCCGCGTACCTGTTAGGCCCGCCGGTGCTCCGGAACCTCCCTTTCTCGCCACCGACCGCCGCACAGCAGTTGCCAGGGTCGGCGGGCGCGAGGGGGCTCTGGAACAGCAGTGGGTCCCGCCCTCTGCACTTCTGCTCCGCCTAGACCTCTGCAACCTCCTGGGCAGGAGCGGTGCTGGGATGCAGTTGGACCGTCGTCACCAAGCAACCGCTGCACGCTCCAGGGCCGTGGGCGGGAAGACTACAACCCCCAGAATACACAGCGCCCGCGGCGCCGCAGAGGTCGCCCCATTTAAGAACCTCCCCCCCCCCCATCCACCTCCCCGCAATGCCCGTCGGGACTTGTAGTTCTCGGCGCCGCAGGGCGCGCCGGGTCGCCGGCGGGGGAGCGCGCCTCGGGCGGGGCGCGGCGCGGCGCGCGGATTGGGCAGCCTCGGCGGCTCGCGGCGGGGCCGGGGGCTCGCAGCGCGTCGGCGCATGTGTGGCGCGGGCGGCGGTGGCCGGTGGAGGCGCGGGGTGTCAGTGAGCGGGGAGGCGCCGGCGCCCCAGTGCCCGGTCCGTCCGCGCGTCTGTCCGCGGGTCCGCGCCGCTCTCCGAGCATCTTCCGGCCGCGCACCTGCCCTCGCACCTGCCGCCCGCCCGCCCGGCGCCCCCCGGGTCAGCGCGGGACCCCGGCCCGGCCCGGCCCCGCGTCCGCCCCGCGCCGCAGCCGGGGCCAGGCGCAGCGCTGCGGAGGTGAGGGCCGCCGGGGTCGGGCCGGGCCGGGCCGGGCCGGGCCGGCGCGGCGATGATGAACAGGTTCCGAAAGTGGCTGTACAAACCCAAGGTGAGCGCTGCCGGGCAGACCCTCTTCCCGGCCGGGACCGGCCTCTCCGCGGTGCCGCCGACACCCCTCCGGCTACTCGGCGACTTGCAAACGCGGTCGCCCTCCCCCCACCCCCGACTTGCGCGGGGCCCCCACCCCGCCTGCTGCAAACCCCTCCTGCTCTTACAACCCGGGTGCACTCGCTGCCGCGCCTGCCGGCTGCCAGAACCCGGCCCTCGCGCTTCCTAGTCGGGTCCTGCGTGTGCCCGGCTCGCATCTCGTGGTGGCCGGCCCGCAGCCCGAACAGACCCCCTCTCCTCCTTCTCCTGGGTTCCGGAAGGACCTCTCCAGCCCCCCTCGCTACAGCGGCGATGACTCCTGCGTTCCTCTTTTGCGCCCCCTCCCCGTCATCCTGGACCCGGAATGTGCCTCCCACCCGCCCCCCTGCAATCCGAAACGGAGCCTCTCTGCGTTTCCCCCAGGTTCTAGAGCGGGCCCTCATATCTGTCTCTTTCCCGGGTCCCAGAAGGACCCCTCCTTGCCTGTGTCCAGAGCGGGTCCCCATCCCACTTCCCGAACCAGGACCGATCCGCGCCTGGCCCATTTGGCGTGCGTATCCTTGTCCCGTGCCCACCCTCGTGCGCTGAACCCAGGGGATACTCCTACCCGCCGGCGGAGGGTGAGTGCGCCCGGGGCCGCAGGCTCAGAGGGGCCGGCGGCGAGCTCTTCCCGGCCCGGCGCCCCTCCCTGATCGTGGGTCGGGGTCTGGGCAGCGTGCCCCGCGCCGCCCTCGGCGGCTGCGCCAGTCGCACTGCGGGCGCTGCGTCCCTCGCCGCTCGCCCAGAGCTCGAGTCCGCTGCGGCCAGAGCTCGTCGGGGTGCGGCGGTGCGCCCGAGCCGGGTGCGGGGTTCCGGGCGCACCCTAGACTTCCCGGGGCCTAACGCTGGGGGACCGGTGCCGCGGTAGGGCTGGGGCGCTGGGGTCTTGGCTGGGGGCGGGGGTTCTTGGTCGGGGTGGTGCCAGTGGTCACCTCTAGGAGCCTTGGACATCCACAGTGGGGCTGAGCGACCCCAGGGACACCCTCACCCCAAGGCTGACCACTTCTCTGGATCTGGGTTTTCTGACCCCGGAGCGGGGGTCGTATCTCAGGGTCGGGGTGAGGGGACGGTCCTGAAATCGGTGGTCTCCTGGCGCCCTTTTGGGGTCAGCCGCCGTCTGTTGGGCACCCGAGGTCTGGCCGCGAGTTCAGAGACCACAGGGGCTCCTGCGTCATCGCCCGCAGGGTCGCCGTTGGGTTGAGGGTTGAGGGTGCCTGGGGCCGCCCCTTGCTCGGCCTTGCCCCACCCACCCCCGGGGGTGGGGAATTCAGGTTCTCTCCTACTCCAGCGGCTGCAGCCCTCCTCCCGCTCATCTTCCCACCTCCCCGTCGGGTCACAGCTGTGTTGGCCTCGTGCTGGGGGGACCCTGGTGCCTCCCGGTGCTGCCCGCGGTTTGGGGCCTCCCTGCCCTTGGCCGCCTCCGCCCAGCCCTCTTCTTACTGCAGTCCCCCCACCCCCACCCCCAGCAGCGGCTCTGATCCTCCCGGTTGGTGCTGTGTTGGTGGCCAGGGGAGGGGAGCCGCCTCTGAACACGATGTCTGTACAAGGAGTGGCTTTTTGTTTGTGTGACTTCTGTCCCCAGTTATGGAAAAACCAAATAGACTTTCAGACAGTCACTTTGGCGGTGGGCAGCAGAACCATTTTTCAGTGGGATGAAAAGAGACAACGTATCATGGTGACGTTCTGCTATCTCTGAAAACACTTTGTTAAGGATCCTTTCTTCAGGCAAGGCTGTGGAAGAGGCCTTGTTTCCAGGGTGGTGGTGGTTCTTCGACCCCATGGACTGCAGCACGCCAGGTTTCCCTGTCCTTCACTATCTCCTGGAGTTTCCAGGATTGCCTGACTGTATCATATTGTTGGAAGGGATGGAAAAGAAATGCGGTCACTCTGTTTCATCTGCAGCTGAATAATTCCAGTGGCCCTCCCTGTTTCAGTTTAGGGAAAAGTCTTTAGAAGTGGGAAATGATTCTGGCCTTGAGATTGTGCCCCAGAACTGAGAGTTGAGTCCCTAGTTTTCCCTCTCTGCAGGCAGCTCTGCGCTTCCAAAGTCAGCCCTGGGGCTGGGCAGGGCCAGGTGGGGAGTCCGTGAGTCAGCCTGCGCCCGAGGAGGAGCTGGCCCCGCTCCTTCCCTTAATGTGGTGTCTTGGTCTATTGTCTGACCCTTGGACTCAAGATATCTCTCTGTCTGAGACCTTTGTGTTTGCCCTGAGGCCGTCAGCCCGAGCCTGGCAGTCCCTTGTTGGACTTCTGTCTTTGGGGTTAAATATCTTGATTATTTGAAGAGTTGGAGGAGGTTAGGTCACCCCAGTAGCTTTTCATTTTTCAAACCGAAGCTCCTATTTTGGCCTTAGATTGTGAACTGAAGTTCATGCTTTCCCTCCCTTTGGCACAAGTGAGCAGGAGTCAGTCCTGGGAGGCTTCTGGGCCTGGAAGAGTTGAAGTATTAAATGCTAGGTGTGGGGAGTTGTGTCTGAGAGAGGTTGCTGCCTGTCGTGAGGGTTTCTGCCACCGTTGTGTTTGGATAGATATGCAATTCAAACTGAATTCTTGATTTAGTCCCTGCTTTGGTTTAAAACCGAACACTGAGCTTCTTGTTCATCACAATGCAATGGGAAACATTCTGAAAGCAAAAGTACTCGTTGTTCCTGTAGTTCTGGAAAGCATTTGGAAATGCTTCAAAATATTCTTATATGACGCTTACGGTTTCTGATGTCTGAATCATGAATAGCTACCTAAGTTGAATGACAAACCAGACCAACCTGACGTATACAACGGTTATTTGCAGGTTCTCATACTTCCCTTTATTTTCTTTAAGGCGGTCTTTTAAGAACTATTGTGATTTTTCTTCATGGAAGGTGTTAGGATTTCTAAGTGTCTTAACTTTTGCTTAGGGAGAAACTTTCCAAGAAAGAGTTAACTCTAAGAACGTGAAATATATTGGAATACTGGGTCTTCATTTTCATCAGAAGTCTCCCTACTTGTGTTTCATGCTGGGTTAGAACTTTCTTCCTGATCCCTGGTGACTGGCCTAAGGGGAGAGATCCCGGCACGGCACGGGGTGTGGGGGCCTAACCGGACCCCTCCCAGTCTCCTTGGCAGCCGTCAGGGAGCAGTGCTCCGGACGCACTGTGTTTTCCATCCTTGGGGAAGAATGGATTGGCGGGTGGGTGGTGTTACCAGATGGACGGGGGTTCCCACGCTCGGCCGTGTACCCCGCGAAGAGTTCTCTTGTCTGCATCCCCAAACAACGTCTAGGGGGTGGGGTCATTACTTTCCTTATCCCCCGCTTCTTTGTGGGGAAGCAGTCGTTGTAAATACAGAGCTTTCCTGAGTGAGTTTATCTGGAAACTTCATGTCAACATTTTGGGCTCGGTTCAGGGATGAACTGGCCTTTTCCAAGAGAAGCTGAGAAACCTGGGTGTGTGCGCTTTGTGAAAGAAGCCCTTTGCGGAGTTGCCCTCTGCCTGCTGCGGGGCTGGCGGGTGGGGGTGGGGGCGGTTGTGTGTAAGGCTTCCCACCGTGGCTGTTGACCCAGCTGGGTCTCGGTGGGCAGTGAATGTCCAGAGCCCCGCCAGGGGCCCCTCCCTGTTTCCAGAGCCCAGGCCCCCCTGGCTGTGGGCGGTGGGCATGGCGCTGCCTGGAGGGGCCATCACTCTGCCCCTTGACCCCCAGGTGGAGGGGGCCCTGCAGGTATCAGCCCAGCCGGGCCCAGGGCTAGAACAGGCCTGGGCTTGCATCTGCATGGCTCTGTTGTCCACGGACATGAGCAGCCACTTGTCCTTGGGGGGCTCACCCCCATGGTGGCCAGGGTGAGGGCACCCCCACTGACAGCAAAGCCTCAGGTTCAGAAGCATGGCGGGAAGGGTCACAGTGGAGGCAAGAGAGGTGGTGGTTTTCCCATGACCTGAGTCCTGTCGCCCCAGGCCCTGCACGGAAGCGTGGCTGTGACTGTGGCCGTGACCGCGGCCAGACACCCCAGCAGCACCGCCGCGTGCCCCACTCGGAGCACGGCGAGGACACAGATGGGCACGGACGCAGCTCCAGGGCTTGGGACGTCAGTGCTGACTTGCTAGCTGGTTCTTTTCAGCCGATAAATCCTGAGTGCCCAGCTGCGGCCGCTGCCGTCCTGGGAGCAGCAGGTCTGTCTCCCGGAAGGTGGGGGCGGGGGGAGATGCTGGAAAGCCAGGCGGTCTGCCCCGGCCAGCAGGGGCTGGCCGGGAATGGGGCTCCTGAGTCCCAGAAGGATGCTGGGCGGTGCTGAGTCAGAGCGCTGGCCGGGCGGGCGCACCTGTCTCTGAGTTCAGAAGGTGCGGGCCCCGCCCCCGGCTCTGGCCGCCCCCCAAGAACCATCCTTCTGATGCGGGCCAGCCCAGGCACACGGGAGGGCCCGGGAGTCCCCTTGCCAGGGAGGCTTGTGGCACCCGCGTCGGGTCTGGTGGGGGACTCAGTGGGCGGCTCTCGTCTCACTCCCCAGGCTCGGCTGCCCTTCATCCATGGCTGGGGGCAGCGGGGGGCATGTGGGGGCCGCACACGCCCAGCCTCATGCTCCCAGCGCTGGCAGGGAGGTGAGGGACTGAGCCGCAGATGGGCCGCGAGCATCAACTTCTGTGCCTGCTCTGAGGTCATCGCTCAGAGCTCTGCGCTTTACCGTCAGCACAGCAGCCTGTTTCCGGGAAGCTTATGATCCGGTTTCTGTTAAATGGGCGAGTCACAGGCAGGGAGCCTGGAGCTTCGGCTAATTGCTGTCTGGCCTTGGCGTCCAGCGGGCGGTGGTGGGGTGTGGGCCGGGGAGGGGGTGGTGGTGGGTGGGGCTGGGCCTTGGTGTACTGCCCCCCTCCCCCCACCCCGTGAATGGGAAGTGTGTTGGGTAATTCCGTTCGCCCCTCTGCTGGAAGGCAGGTGACGTCAGCAGGGCCTCTCACTCAGACTGCTCGGAATCCCCAGAGCACAGGCAGTCTATTCCTCCGCGCATGGAGGCACCCCTGCACGACTGGGTGGTCACCTGCAGATTTTGAAGGCAGAGTCTTGTTGGGTGTGATAACCTCAAGCAGCCTCAGCCCTGGAGGGTGTGCCGTGTGCCTGCAGAGGTGGGCACAGGTGAGCTGACTCCAGTGCAGAGACGAGCAAATGTCTGCAGTGTTGTGGGTGTTGGGGTCCCTCCTGTGTTTACTGCCCAAGGTCTTTGCTGCCCGCCTTGGCTCATGCATTTCCACAGTGTTGAAGCCACAGATGGGGTGGCAGGCGCCTCACCGCACCCCCCCCCGCAGCCCTTCCTGCGGTGGGGGTGATGAGACCAGATAGGTGGAGTTTGAGGGGGCCATCTCTGCCTGAGGTTCACAGTGATGGCCCAGGAAGCAACCTCTGCCATCGTCGGTGGAACTTGCAGGTGGGGTCGGAGGTGCAGGGTTGAGACAGAACTGTGTGTGGAGGGCTTTATAGGGTCCCAGAGGCCCATGTGGCTGCCAGTTACTGCTGCCGGGTCACTCTGAGAATGAAGCTTCTCAACAAGGGCCCCCTTTCCTTTGGGTGCTCAGCTTCGGGTAGGAGACCCTGACTTGCTGTCCAGCGTCCCGTGGTCTGGTTACCTTCACCCTCCCTGGTGGCAGAGATGCTGCCTGCCATTTGGGTACCCCTCCCAGGTGGGAGTCTGGGGGCTTAAATTCAGCCAGTGTGGGCCTCCGTGGGGTCCACCATATCAGGCCCAACCCCAGACCTCTTGAACTATGATCCCGTGGATGTGGCCTGAGTCCCTGTTTCCTTGGCTGGAGGCTCAGGACCCAGTAGAGGACCCCAGAGCCATGGGAAAGGGAAGGAGTCCGGCACTAGGGCTGGCGTGAATGACAGCTTGGGGTAGGTCTCTGTTGCTGAAGGCACCGAGGCTTTGAGGGCTCTGGTTAACAGTTCGATTATCCTAATGCGGCCTTTCTTACACGTGAGGTTAACTTGCTGGAGCCATCACGGGGGCTAGGATTGAACCTCGGTCTGTCTGACCCCAGGCCTGGAGCCCATATGCAAGCCATCCTGAGCGGTGTCTTTCCTGTGGGAATGAGCGGTAACTGTCATCGGTTTTTGCGTGAGTCCCACTTGGTGAAACAATTGCTTTTGTACTTTTTACAGTTGGATTGCAAAGAAACTTGGACATTGATGGGCAATTCAAGTGTTTGAAGGAGGAAAACAAAAATGAATGGATTTTTTTCCACCCATCTGAATAGATTAACCAGAAGTAGAATAGAGCGTTTCATGTTATGGTGATTTATGCAGAGTAGTTGGTTAAGATGAATGGAATGTTTTTCTCCTTCTTACAGTAAGGATTTTGAAGCTCTTCCATTTCTCATTATTCTGTGCTGGGTGGGGACAGGGGGATGTTGTGGACACTTCCCAGGGGGCTCCCTTCATGGCTGAGGGGTTTTTTTGAGCTATGCATTGTTGTTCAATCGCTAAGTTGTGTTGTGTCCAAGTCTTTGCGGCCCCATGGACTGCAGCACACCAGGCTTCCCTGACTGTCATCATCTCCCGGAGCCTGCTCAAACTCATGTCCATTGAGTCGGTGATGCCATCCAACCATCTCATCCTCTGTCGTTCCCTTCTCCTCCTGCCTTCAGTCTTTCCCATCATCAGAGCCTTTTCCATGAATTGGCTCTTTGAATCAGGTGACTGAAGTATTGGAACTTCAGCTTCAGCATCAGTCCTTCCAGTGAATATTCAGGGTTGAATTCCTGTAGGACGGACTGGTTTGATTGAGCTCTGCTTGGGGGCTCTGTAAGTCTCTGCTGTGGTGGGGTTTGTTCCAGCCAACGCTTTCCCCTTGACAAACCACCCCCAACCATGGGGGTATACTGGCTGGGTTCCTGGGGAAAATGGGTTAGCATGCCCACTGTGGGGGTGATGTATTTAGAACAGTCTTTTTTTTTTTTTTGCATTTTCGATTGTTGGGTATGTTTTCAGTTGCTTTTAGGGACATTGTAGTTAATAAAGTCTAAGAGCAGAATCAACTCCTAGATGTCGATACATTGAAGAATTGTACATTCGTGTTCACAGTGACGTGAACAGCCAGAAAGTGGAAAGAGCCCAAACGTCCACCAGCAGTGAACCGGTAAATATACTGGGGCTCATGCCCACACGGGAGCACTAGTCAGCCACGAAAAGGGATGAAGTACCTAGCGCAACACGGGTGAACCTTGAACCCTTACACTGAGTGTGAAGAAGCCAGGCCCAGGAGGACGGAGAGTGCGTGGCTCCGTTTATGTCCAGGAACGGCAAGTCCGCTGAGACGGGAGGTGGATTGGTGGCTGCTGGGTGGGGCGGAAGGAGCAGTGACGGCCTGAAGGTAGGGGTTTCTTTGGGAAAGTTTTAAAACTGGAGCGTGGATACACTGAATGCCCCTGGATCACACAGTTTGAAGTGATGCCTTGTAGTTGTATGAATTTCACTTCATTTGAAAAAAAGAAATTTTTGGAGAGTTGTTTTTTTTTATGAATTGTATTGAGATAATGAAGGGAAAAGGTGTTTTGCAGTTGAACAGAAAGATGCTCGGGTCCACGTTTCTCAGGGGCCTTGGTGTCCTGGGGCCCCACAGCTTCCGGGTCCCCATGGGCCAGCGCCCATCCAGCTGTCTGTCCTGGTGTTGTTGGGGTTAGCGACCTTGTGCCCCGGGGAGTGTTCTCCGAGGAAGGGTGAGTGGACCAGGGGTCAGCAGGGAGAGGCAGGGAGCCCGTGGGGCCAGGGCTGGGTCAGACGCCCAGGTCATTGGTGCTCAGTCACTTGGGTACCCGGTGGAATAAAGCAGGCTGTCCCAGAAGGGCCTCCTGCTGCCCCTCTGAGGCGGAATTCGCCATAAGAAGTCCTGAGAAAGTGGCTCCTCCTGAGCAAGGATCAGAAGCAGCAAAGGTGTGGAATATTACTCAGCCATGAAAAGGAACACATTCGAGTCAGTTCCAGTGAGAAATGACTAGATGAACCTAGAGTCGCTCATACAGAGTGAAGTAAGTCAGAGAGATAGTGTATGTCAGCGCGTGTACATGGAATCCCGAAAGATGGGACTGACGAGCCTGTTTGCGGGGCAGCTGAGAGTTGGACTGTGAAGAAGGCTGATTGCCGAAGAACTGATGCTTTTGAACTGTGGTGCTGGAGAAGACTCTCGAGAGTCCCTTGGACTGCAAAGAGATCCAACCAGTCCATTCTAAAGGAGATCAATCCTGGGTGTTCATTGGAGGGACTGATGCTAAAGCTGAAACTCCAATACTTTGGCCACCTCATGCGATGAGTTGGCTCACTAGAAAAGACTCTGATGCTGGGAGGGATTGCGGGCGGGAGGAGAAGGGGACGACAGAGGATGAGATGGCTGGATGGCATCACCAATTCAATGGACATGAGTTTGAGTGAACTCTGGGAGTTGGTGATGGACAGGGATGCCTGGCGTGCTGCGATTCATGGGGTTGCAAAGAGTTGGACACGACTGAGCGACTGAACTGAACTGAGTGGAGACGCAGACGTAGAGAACACACTGTGGACCAGCTGGGGAAGCAGAGGGCGGGACGAGTTAGACAGCAGCATTGGACGCACGTGTTACCATGTGTGAGATGGGGAGCTGGTGCAGGGAGCGCAGCCCGGTGCCGTCTGATGACCTAGAGGGGTTGAGGGAGGTTCCGGAGGGAGGGGACATGTGTGTACATATAGCCAATGTGCGTCATATGGCAGAAAGCAACACAGCGCTGGAGAGCTATTATCCTCCAATTAAAAGTAGATTAAAAAAAGAAAAAGAAACGCCAGGGCTCACAGAACCACCACGTGAACAGTCCAGCATGTGGGGGCGGGAAAGCAACAAGGCAACACCGAGCCTTTTTTATTTATTTAAAACATTTTAATTTTTTTTTTTTTTTTTTGCCTTGTGATCTTAGTTCCCCAACCAGGAATTGAACCGTTGACCCTGCAGTGGAAGCACAGAGTCTTAACCAGTGGAGCACCAGGGAGCTTCCCTGAGCCTCTTTAAACCAGAGCTGGTGGAAGCTCCCAGAATGAGAAAAGGCAGTCTTTGGGTTAAAAAGCAAAGCCGAGGCCCACCCCAAGGAGTGGGTTAACGGTTGGAGGGGGTTGGTGACCTGGCAGGTGGTCGAGGAGGTCACCCAGCAGATGGCCCAGGCAGTGGGCAGCACCCTGAGAGGCTTGGGGACGCAGAGGGCCGGATGAGGGGGTTCCAGGGGCACCTGATGGGGCTTCCGGGGCGAGAGGCAGGAGAAAGGGAGGCTCTTGCCTGCCCGTGTTGGCGGTGTTCAGGTTCTGTGCCGCCCGTGTCCCAAGCAGCATGGGCGGTCCTGAGGAGGCCTCCTGAGTGCGGTGCTGACTCACGGCGCTGAGTGCACGGCACGTGGGGTCGGCCGCGCAGCACTGCGTGCGGGCCTCCCCGGTAGACAGCGGGTGGGGCTGGGCCCCAGGCCCAGAGACTTCGGGGGCTTCACGGGCGGGGTCCTCGCCGGGCCGGGGAGCTGGGGGGTGCAGGCAGAGTCCCCGCGGAGCGGGGCTGCCATCCTCAGAGGAGAGTCGAAGGAACGCAGTTTTGCCCGAAGACAAAAAGGTGTCCGCCCTCTATCCTTGCTGGAGAGACGTGTTCTCCAAAAGCAAAATCAAAGTCAGCAGGAGGGAGTGGGAGGCGAGAAGCAGTCAGATGCGCCAGCGTGGGGGCAGGTGGGGAGCCCGGCTCCGGGGAGCGGTCCTGAGAATCCACGGGACGGATGAGCTGGATTGACGCCTGCCGGCCGGCCGGACACACAAACAGAACAAGGCCACTGTGCTGGCTGCCTCCGGGCCGTGAGCTGAGTGTGTGAGCGAGCTCAGATGAGCCCTCCGTGTTAGTCGTAGACTGGGGAGCTCCAGACCCAGAGAGGGAAGGAAGAACACAGACAAGGGAGCCCATCCAGCCGCAGCAGGAGACGGAGGGAGAAGGGAAATAAAAAGCAAGCAACGGAGCTGCAGAAATCGCGGCAAATTCCTCAGAGTCTGAGCTCTGCGGAAGGATCGGCTGCCTCAGGGCAGCCTGAAGGAGGGTCTGGGGGTGGGGGGCTTCTCCTCTGGCTGAGAGCAGGGCCAGGGCTAAGTGGCCCATGCACATGTGGGGAAGGGGTCCTGAGATGTCGGCTCCGGGGGGTTTGCCTGCAGGTGGGGTGTTGTGAGGCCTTAGGGAAGGAATGAGGCAGGGTGGGGCTGGGCACAGTCAACGCTGGGCCTTGGCAGGCTGGCCCTTCTGGGCGACTGGCCCACTGCCCTAGACAGGTGGCCGGTGTCTGGGAGGGACCTCCTCAGTGGAAGCCACCCTGGGTGCTGAGGGTGGGCCCCTCGCTCCTGGAGGTGCGTCCAGGCCTGTCCTCACCTCCATCCGTCACCTGTTCCTCTGGAAGAAGGGCCGCGCCTGCCAGGTGGAGCGCCCGGCCGCGTGTACCTGGGGGATAGCTCAGGGTCCTTCCCTCCCCGTGTCTGAGGTCATCACAGGCAGCTGTGAATGTTGAAGAAGCGGTCACACGTGGTCCCGGGGCTGCCGCCCCAGACGGGACCCGTGAACGTTGGGGATGGCTTAGCCTAGGACGTTCCACCCCATCGGGTGAGCCCGCCCCCCACCGTCAGGAGTCTGTCCCACAGGCCCCACCCTGGTGGGGGCTCTGCTTTGTGGATGGGGATTGGAGACGGGCCCCCTCTGGTCTCCTCGCCCGGGGGGTGACAGGCGCGCCTGCTATGGGCTGTTGTTGGCAGGCTCGGTGCTCTAGCTGAAGAGGAGGCCCTCGGAAGCCCTCAGGGCCACCCACCTGCCTCCCAGGCCCCTTGGGCTGGGCTCCCGGGGACCTGGCCAGGTGGGCCAGCAGAGAGGACCCTGCCAGGATGCCCGCTGCTTGCGTCTCTGATCAGGGGACACAAGGTGCCAGGCAGGTGCTCACGGTGGCCTGTTCCCCCGCATCAGCCAGGCCGGTGCCTGGGGCATCACCTCCCGCAACTGGGCACGTGTGCTTGGCCAACTGAGCAGGTTGGGGCTCCCTGGGACCGTGAGGATGCCAACCAGCTGTTCCCAGTTGGGGACACCTGGAAGGGACGGTAGGGGGCAGCCACGTGGCCGAGGCCTCCCTGGCACCCCCACCCACCTCTGCTGCCCTGTCATAGCTGAGCGCGGGGCCCCTGGCAGCCTGTCGCCGGGTGTTTGGAAACTGCTCTGAGAGAACCAGAGGTCCACCCCAAGGGACAGTGCTGCACCCTGTGGTCTCCTGGCGGCACTGCCTGGCTGCCCCTCCTTATTACCCTGCGGGCCCTGGGGCCACCCTCCTGCTCGCTGGCCTCTGCCCAAACCAGGCACGGGGCCTGGCCCATCCACCTCCTCTGCCCCCACACCCCGCCGTGGGCTGCTGGCCATGGTTGGCATCCAGCATCTCTAAGGGGCTCTGGGGGGGTCTGGTCGGTCCACGCCAGAGTGCTCCAGATCATTCTAGAGCCAAGGACTGTTGGGTGCACCCCTTGCCTCCCCCTGAGGACAGCCCCAAGAAAGGAAGGCAAGTGGCGGTGTCGCTCGAGACACGTCCCCCGTCCTCCCCGTGCAGGACGGCCTGGGAGGGGCCAGGACACATGGCTCCGGCCCCAGAGACCCTGACCCAGAGCTGGAGGCCTGCAGGCTCCCCTCAGGATTTTCCTGACTATGTGCTTAAATCCGGCGTGTCAATGAGGCCTGCCGTCGTTTTTTGGTTTTTGTTAATATGTCTTGTTTTTCTAAAAGAACACGGTGACATTCGCATGACATAGTGTCCAGGTCAGTGCAGTTGCCAGCTCCCCTGGTCTCCAGAACATTCCCCGGAATCCCTGACGTGGGCTCTCCCCTGCCCCAGCCCCTGGCAACCTCCAGGCTGCTCTCTGTCTCGTGGGTTTGCCTGCTCTGGACGCTTGCGTAAGAGGAGATCGCAGCCCAGGGCCTTTTGTGTCTGACTTGCTTCACGTGCATTTCACCCTCATTGTAGCCCTTGTGAGAATTCCCTGTGCAGGGACAGGCCATGCTCCGTCGCGCGGCTGGCCCACTGCTGTCGGTTGGTTCGTCCCTCCGTGGACTCTGGACTGTTTCCACCGCCTGTCCCTCGTAAGGCTGCCGTGAACCTCCGCCGGCGTGTTTCCGTGTGGATGCGTGTTTTCACTCTCCTGGACAGGTACCAGGAGCGGAGTCGCCGGCCAGGCAGCACCTCTGAGTCTGCCTCTGTGAGAAGTTCCTGGGCTTCCTTCCCCGTGTGGATCTTGACCAGTAGAGGGTGTGGGGTGGAGGCGGGGGCAGGGCCTGGGTAAGCCCCAAGGCATCCAGACTGGGGGCGCACTGTGCCAGGTCTGGAGAGCGTCCCCCATGGTGTCTCCCACCTCCCTGTGATGTCACCCGGGGCAGACTCCTTGAGATCGCGGGCCTGGCGGTCCTCCGAGGGGCTGTGGCCTGTCCCCCCCATGCCCTGAGGCCCTCCGGGAGCCGTGCCCACGTGGCGGGAATCCTCCTCAGATGCGCACAGCGTGTGCCATTGCTCTTTGCTGTCCCGAGGCCTTTGTCACACGCTGCCTGCACACCCCACGCCAGGCACAGTTACATGGGGTCCCCTGGGTGGGATGGTCATGTGCTTGGTGGGGGTCCCAGGAGCTTGTTGCAGCTGAGTTAAGAGCTGGGCTGCCCCTGAGCTGTTGTTGCCTCTGCTGGTTCTGGGACACAGGATAGTTTGGGCCTTGGTGAGGGGCAGAGACTTCAGGGAGCTCCAACCAGTCCATCCTAAAGGAGATCAGTCCTGAATATTCATTGGAAGGACTGATGCTGAAGCTGAAACTCCGATCCTTTGGCCACCTGATGCGAAGAGCTGACCCATTGGAAAAGACCCTGATGCTGAGAAGGATTGAAGGCAGGAGGAGAAGGGGACAGCAGAGGATGAGATGGTTGGATGGCACTACCAACTCGATGGACGTGAGTTTGAGTAGACTCCAGGAGTTGGTGATGGACAGGGAGGCCTGGTGTGCTGCGGTCCATGGGGTCGTAGAGTCGGACACGACTGAGTGACTGAACTGAACTGAACTGAGGGGCGGTGTCCTGGTTCCATGTCTGGGTTCGGCCAGAGTGGGCTCCCTCTCAGGAGAAGCTGGGACCTTCTGTGGGTGCCTGTAGGGGCAGAGGGCAGTGGGTGCTGGGGATTAGGGGCAGTGGGGGGCATTGGGGGTGTGGGGGCAGGCACTCAGCACCCTCAGAAGAGAATGTGAGCTCAAGTGCCCACACAGAGCAGGTGTGTGGGGCATGGTGAGAGCCAGATGTGGTTCCCTGTCCTCAGAGGGATGGGAATGGGCTGTGGGCATGCCGGGTGGGGCAGTGCGGTGTGGGCAGGGCAGGCAGGGGGTCCTGAAGGCCGCGGAGGATGCCTGGGCAGGAACGGGGCTGTGGCCGAAGGCCTCAGTGCAGAGAGCCAGGCCTGAGGCCCAGACCTTCCTGGGTCCTAAGAGCAGGCTTACAGTCCTCCGCATCTGGGTGGCTCTGGTGCCCCCAGGCATTGTGGGATCTGCACTGCCAGCCCCTGCAGGTTGGGCTGTGTCCCACTCGAGACAGTTCAGACCCTGACTCCTGCACCCGTGACCGGGATCTTATTTGGAGGCAGGGTCTTTGCAGATGATCTGGTTAAAATGTTGTCCTCAAGGCGGGCCCTGCGTCAACAGGACTGGAGTCGCTGTGAGAAGGGGACATTTGGGTGCACGGGGAACTCGGGGGTGGTGGGGCATGTGAGGACGGAGGCAGGGAGTGGGTGATGCTTCTACATGCCAGAGATCCCCAGGAGTGCCCCAGACTCGCAGGAAGAGAGGGAAGAGTCTCCTCAGAGCCTGAGAGCACCCACCTCCATCGGCATGCCTGGGTTTGGGCCCGAGTGGGTCACAGGACCCTGCTGGCGAGCTTGCGTGGAACTGGCCCGGAGAGGCGGCCGAGCTCTGGGCTGGTGCATCCCGCCATGCATCAGGAATTCCCACTCGTGCTAGCTTCCCCCAGGGCTCTGGGTTTGGCTTCTGTTTGTTCCCAGGCATCCACGTAGCCTCCAGCCTGGGGACTCCGGGGTCCCCAAGCTCCTGCCTCCAGCCCTGTCCGCCCCCACCCCCCTGTAACCAGGAGCACCCAGGCAGAATCTGAGGGCCAGTGGTTTGGGGCTGAACGGCGTCTTCAGGGACCATTCGCTAGGCATCAGCGGAGCCCTTGGCTCTGCCAGGGGCCGCCCACCCAGCCACATCGGCCAGCACGTCCATGGCCCCTGCAGCCCGGCCCACGCGGCGGCTCCCCGGGCAGGTTGGCTAACACCTTCACCTCCTGTCGTCTGCCCCCTTGAGGTTCCCCCCTAAACCCCATGTGAAAGGTCCCTCATAGTTCAGAGCTGGGATTCACTGGGGTGAGAGGGACATGTACCTGTACACCTGCTCCCCGACATGGGGCTCACCTGGCTGTGCCTGGCCTGTCTCCCCGAGGTGACAGTTCCACCCCTGTCTCTGCTCTGGCATGTCACAGCAGTGCCCCATGCTCTTTGTGGACAAAGCCGGGCATCGGTCCATCAAAACGAACAGCTCGGACGGGCTGCCCTGGATTTGCTCCCTCCAGCCAAGCCCGGGGTGACCGGTGACCTCCGGGACCCTCCTCCAGGGCAGTTTGGGACACCCGTTGCCGTGGGGTCACAGCTGCTCAAGCCCCTGAGTTTGATCAAGTGCGAAGAGATGAGTGTCGTGTGTGCATGTTATCACCTGGTGAACGGAGATCATTCTGTGCTTCTAAATGTTCTGCGATTGACCAGCAACGTCTACAAACAACCCCAAGGCCCTTCACATGGATGAAGCGCGTGCATTCAGGTCATCCCTCCAGTGGTTCTCTGAGGCCTTTGAAGGCTCTTGAGGTCCCTGCAGCTCTGGAACCGTGGCGGGGGCGGGCTCAGGGCTGTGTGCCCCCTGGAGAAGCCAGCAAGCTCGTGTGGCCAGGAACCCAAAGACTCCAGCCCCCTCTGCGGGGGGCCCGCCTCAGCAGATGCTGGTTGATGAGGCAGAGCCCCACGCACTGCAGGGCCTGCTGGGTGACCGCCCGGGAGCTCCTCCCCGGGGCTGTCTTCTGGGGCGGACGTTCCCGGTGCTGCGTCTTTGCGGGCACCAGCCTGGCCCGCTTCCTTCTGTCCTGTCCCGAGGACGCCTGCACGTGATTGGAAGGAGACAGGGAGCAGGGAGCCCCTCTGAGCCGTCTCAGAGCGGCAGTTGAGACGACCACTGATTCATTCAACAGACGTGCCTTGGGTCGGCACTGGTCCTGGCCTTGGCCTGGGACTTGGCGGTGACCAGGGCCACAGAGGCCCTCCTGTGGTGCTTTCCCACAGGGGAGAAAGCTGGCTGCCGGGAGGGAGCGGTCAGGGGTTTTGTCTGGCTCCAGGCGTGGGAGAGTGAGTGACCTGAGAGCTGCAGGGACCCCTCCCTGTGACCCTGCGGGATCCCCGACAGCTCGCCCCCCCCAACGGCTTCATCTCCCAGGAGGTCGGAAATCGCCAAGAGGCTCCCCGAAGCCGGTCCTCTGGCTCCCGGGCCTGCAGGACATGCAGGACAAGGCCGACAGCCCGGGCGATGGGCTTTCTGAAGCCGCCCTGCAGAGACTGGAGGCTGAGGGCCTTCGTGGAGCAGTGGCTCAGCGTGTGGGACTCTGCGGGTCTCTGCAGGTGACCCCACAGGTGTGACGTCCTGGGGTCTTCCTTCCAGACACCCTGACCCTGGGAGGTTGCCTCTCTGGACCACATGCTGACCAGCAGGGGGTCTTGGAGGTGACCTCAGCAAAGGGGCACTGGGGGCCCGAGACAGTGGATGTGAGCCCGCAGGGGTCCCCTCTGTCTCGTGGGGCTGGAAAGGGGCTGTGACTCAGGACCCTGCGAGGAAAGCCAGCGCCTGCTCCCTAAGTCCCGGCTTTAAAAACTTTCTTTAAAAAAACAAAAAACTTTTAAGGGGATTTATTGAGGCAGGCTTCCCCAGTGGCTCAGCAGTAAAGTATCCACCTGCAACGCAGGAGTCACAGGAGACATGGGTTCGATCCCTGGGGCGGGAAGATCCCCTGGAGGAGGTCACGGCAGCCCACTCCAGTATTCTTGCCTGGGAATCCGTGGACACAGGAGCCGGCGGGCTACGGTCCACGGGGTCGCAGAGTCGAACACGACTGAAGTGACGTGGCACACACAGTGTACTTCATGCTGATAACCTGTGCTCCTAAAGAGGGTTCAGTTCAGTCCAGTCGTGTCCAACTCTCCGCGACCCCATGAAGCACAGCACGCCAGGCCTCCCCGTCCATCACCAACTCCCGGAGTTCACCCAAACTCATGTCCATCGAGTTGGTGATGCCATCCAGCCATCTCATTCTCGGTCGTCCCCTTCTCCTCCCACCCCCAATTCTTCCCAGCATCAGACTCTTTTCAGTGAGTCAACTCGTCGCATGAGGTGGCCAAAGTATTGGAGTTTCAGCTTTAGCATCAGTCCTTCCAATGAACACCCAGGATTGATCTCCCTTAGAATGGACTGGTTGGATCTCCTTGCAGTCCAAGGGACTCTCAAGAGTCTTCTCCAGCACCACCGTTCAAAAGCATCGATTCTTCGGCGCTCAGCTTTCTTCACAGTCCAACTCTCACATCCATACATGACCACGGGAAAAGGATGGTAAATGTTTTGTTACTCGCAGTTTGCCACAGTTAGCATTTCTTGCAACACTGGCGGGATGATGGAGCGGTTGCGGGTCTTGGCTGTGGGGTGGGCCCGCATGCAGGATGCGTGTGCACAGCCCTGGCCACACTTGCAGTGCGCGGGCGGGCAGGAGGCGGCTGAGACGGGCAGCCGGTCCCTGCCAGCATCCGGTTACTGTGGGCTCTGCGGGTCAGCCGGGGTCCCTGCCAGGAACCGAGTGGGTGAAGGTGCATCCGACCCTCAGTGCGTGTGAGTCTGTAGGTTCCTGAGACCGGAACAGCGAATACAGACAGCGACTTTTAAGCGACTTCTTAAGAGGTGTGATTGGCGGACAGTAAACGCACGTGTGTCAAGTGGGCGTCTGACACCTGTGAAAGGGCCACCACGATTGAGACAGTGTGCCTATCCCCCCAGGGGTCCCCCTGCCATCCTGCGACCCCCACTCGGTCGCACCCCCGCCACCACCCCCTCCAGACTGATGCTGGTCTGCTTGCCATCATTACAGAGCAGTTCAAACTTTCTATAAAAAAGAAGGGCCATTTAAGTAAGCACAACTTCGAGGGCCCTGGGGCCTCTCATGGGGCGTGTGGGGTCTTGCAAAGAGGAGCAAAAGGAGCTTCTAGAAAATCTTTTCAGTGACAGGACCGTGGTCAGGGGTGCCACGGACTGAGGAGTGTCCCCCAAGCTCTCAAGTAGCCCTGGCCCCAGCGTGGCTGCGTTTGGAGGTGGGCCTCTCAGAATCCGTTAGGGACAGATGTGGTCCCGAGGTGGGTGCCGTCCAGCCTGCCTGTGGAGAGCTGTCCCTGTGGGGGACGCATGTGAAGAGCCAGGCCGCGGGAACTGGCCCTGCTGGTGCCTCGACCCTGGACACCTGGCTTCCAGACTGTGGGAAATAAACATCTGCACTCAAACTGCCGGCTCTGTGGTCTTCTCTTGTGGCTGCGGGGGGCTGATGGTACAGTGGCTGAGTGATCTCACCCCATTCCGGCGCCCCCAGAAGGGAGGCAGGCTCGTCTGAAGCACACTCCTCGGCCCTGTGCTGTGATGGCCTCTGTCTCCGTGGGTCTCCCTCGTTCAGCCCCTGCATGGGGCTGGGGTCCAAGAGAGGACCTGGTGTAGGAGGGTGCTGGGCACTCACGCATGAGCGCTGGCTGTGTTCCCTCGGCCCCAGCGGGTCAGGGCCAACCCGGGTCCAAGGAGGGAGAGACAATCCACCTTCAGATACAAGGGGAGGCCTGGACACAGGGAGGTGGGGGCCCGGATCATTGTAGGCAGTCCGCCTCCCCCACCGCCTAGATCCCACCCCCTTACACACTGGATCCGACCGCCCCAGCTTATACCCTGGATCCAACCCCCTGTTACACACTGGATCCCACCCCCTTCTACACTGGATCCCATCCCCCCTTGTATCCTGGATCTCACCCCACCCTTTGGACTGGATAGTCACCCCCTTTGCCTGTCCAGGGTTGTCCCCTGTCCTGTCCTGATCTCCCCCAGTCTTCTAGTTCATCATTAGAGGTAACAGACGGTGGTGTCTGTTCTGGTGAGCTCAGACAGTGAGCATCCAGGAGACGGTGGGCGTGCCCTGCAGCCTCTCACAGCAGCGCTATTCCAAGCGGCCATCGATGGACGGATGGACGCAGGTGTGGTAGGCACACACATGGCTCAGCCTTAACCAGGAAGCGAATTCCAACACCTGCCACAGCGCGGTCGACGTCCGCGTTACGCTGAGCGAAGCGAGCCTGACACAATGCCACATCCTGCATGATTCCTCTTACAAGAGGCAGTCAGAGCGGCCAGACTCCTTGAGGCGGAGGAGAGGGGTGGTCCTGGGGTGGGGAGGGCGGGGAACAGGGGTCACTGTGTGATGGGGACGGAGTCCAGTTTCACAAGATGAGCAGCCTGGAAGGGATGGTGGTGATGGCTGCCCAGCAAGGTGAACGCGCTTCACGCCCCTGACGTGCGCACTCAAAAGTGGTTAGGTGCATATCTTGTGTGTATGTTGCTGCAATTTAAATTAGTAAGGAATAAAACTGTTTCTGGGGGACGACCCCTTCTGACGCCTCCCCTGTTTCTCGCAGGAGCCCCTAAGGGGCTGCAGCCTCCTCCTGCCCATGGCCCCCACCCAGCCCAAGCTGGTCTTAACACAGCAGCCAGAATCTTTTTTTATTATTTGGCTGCACCAGGCCTTAGTTGTGACTTGAGAACTCGTGGCTGTGGCATGTGGGATCCAGGTCCCTGGCCAGAGATTGAACTGGGGCCCCTGCACTGGGAGCATGAGGTTTTAACCACTGGGCCACCAGAGAGGTCCCCGGAATCATCTTTTTAAAAAAATTATTCCTTATTTCGGCTGTGCAGGGTCTTCATTGCTGCGTGTGGCCTTCCCTAGTCTCTGTGAGCGGGCTTCTCTTGTTGCAGAGCTTGGGCTCGAGGGCTCCGGGGCTTCAGGAGCTGTCACTTAGGGCTCAGTTGCCCCGTGACATGTGCGATCTTCCTGGACCAGGGATCAAACCCGTGTCCCTTGCATTGCAAGGCAGGTTCTTAACCACTGGACCACCAGGGAAGCCCTGGAATCATCCTTTAAACACACAGTTCTGATTTTGCTCTGCCCAGAACCCCTGCCACCCATCTCAGAGTAAAGCCTGTGTTCCCGGGGGGTGGGGGTCAGGCACCCCTGGGACCTCTGGACCTGCACCACTTCTCAGCCCCTCTGGGCTCAGGCAACTTCTCCACCTCGGGGTCCCCTCTGCCAGGACGGCTCCTCCCTTCTCAATTCCCACTTCCAATTCCACCTCCCTGGAGGCCCTGTTTTCTGTCTGATCCCGTGGCTCTCAGTGGGTGATCTTGACTCTTAGGGGATGTTTGGTGGTGTCTGGAGATGTGTTCTTATGGTTACAATGTGGAGGGGGCATGTCCTGCTGGCCTCCAGTGGGCAGCAGATGGGGGCACGGCCCAGCATGGAGCCGTGCACAGCACACACCCCCACCCCGCTCACAGCAACCCTGGCTCCCCTCTAGGGCCCCTACCCTGCTGGTTCCCTGGCATGATGCAATGGGTGTGTTCCCTCCTGGGGCAGCACCTTTACCTGGTCTGGTCTGGCGCTCCTGGTGACCTTGGCTCCAGAACAAGATCGGGTGGGGGTGACCCACAGGAAGGCCTTTCTTCCCGCCCCCAAGTCCATGACAAGGCGTCCAGCCCAGCACCAGGGGCCACCGAGGCTGAGCCCTGGGCCTCAGCATGGATGCCCCCTGGCCAGTCCTGCTGCTCAGCCCAAGTGCCACAATCAAGCTATTGAAAAAGGCTTCCTTTTGGGTTTTTTGCCTTGTCACCTGTTCTTGGAAAATAAGTCATATAATTAAGCAGTTCTCATGAAGCACTAGGTGCACTGTCTGGATTCCTCCTTCATTAGGCTGTTAAAATCTGGACCAGAGGAAGCGGCGAGCGGGGGCCGCAGCTCTTTCTGGGGCGCGTGTGAAAGTGATGGTGACCAGTCCTTGTGGCCAGAGGCTGGTGGGACTGCTGGGCTCGGGGACACCGGAACTCGGGTGTTCCAGGCTGATCAGAGAATACGGATGATTCCCTTGGAAACGGGTCTTTCCAGCCCTTGGACAAAAGGGGCTTCACGCCAGGGGTCTCCGCTGTCCCCGCGTGGTTTTGTTCCACTTCTAGGAGAGAAGAGAGGCCCTTCTCCGTTGGATGAGGTTGGGTTTTGAATGAGAAGGTCAGAGAGGTCAGGAGGCTGGCCTTGACCTTGGCCTCGGAGAGATCTCTGGCTCTTCCACTGAAACCATGCTGACGTCAGAGCCTGATAGCTCTGACCAGGACCCTGTAATCAACGTGTGTACACCCAGCCCGTGACTGACTCCCCGGGACTGCGAGACCCCGTGTGCCAGTGTCCGGACCCCGGCCCTCCATGTGAGGGCTGTGAGCTGGACACACTCGCCCCTCGGGGGCACGAGCTGGAACCCCGTTGCAGCCGCACCGCCCGCTGAGGATGTGCTCAGCGCCCAAGGGTCCTGGGGCCAGAAGGCCCGTCCGCAGCGAGAGCCGCCACCTCCCATCCGGCTGCCACGAAGGCGTCCTCTGCGGAGGGGCCGGGCAGGGTGGTCCCCGGATCTGTGGCCTGGCTGCAGGGCGTGAATGGGGGCGACCCAGAAATGCCGCCCGCGGCAGGCAGAGTCGTGGCCCCCGCGGGCATCCACATCCTGGGCTCCGAGCCTGTATCTCAGGTCACGTGCCGGGGTGCAAGGAAGGCTGCAGGTGGAGCCGAGCTGCGAATGGTCGGCCTTAAAGTGGTGAGGAGACCCTGCGGCACCCACGGGCCCAGGGTGACTGCAGGCCCTCCTAGTGGAAGCCGGCCGAGGGCCGCAGGAGCTGTGCCTACAGAGGGAGGTCCAAGAGACGCGTGCCGCCGGCCTCTGAGATGGAGGAACGGGCCTCAGGTATCCAGAAGCCGGAAAAGGCAAGGAGACTCTGTCTCCAAGACCCTCCAGAGGGAACAGCCCTCCGGGCCCCTGGGTCTCAGCCCCCTGAGCCAGGATGGGGCCCTCCAGAATTCCCTGGAAGACAAGGCGCTTGCTGTTGTCGCTGCTGAGTTTGTGACTGGTCAGGGCAGCCGCAGGGAGCCGACCCCTGCCTCCTGGGGCCGTGGTGGACTCGTCCATGAAGGGCAGAACACGCAGGATGTGACAGATCAACAGCCAGTCCCAAAATACCACAGACGCGTGACGTCCTTTTTATAGAGTTAGGAACGACCAAAAATACATTTCAGGGCAACATATGGCAACGAGACGCTGTGTTAAAGGGGCCGTGTGAGCCGGCACCTGGGGCGCAGGTAGCTCTGTGGGAACTTGGACCTTGGGGGGGGGTGCCCCCTGCCTGTCGGGTGCTTCCTGCACGACTCACAGTGACTACTGGGCCACTTAACTTTTGTGCAGAGTGGAGAAGTAGCCCGTTTCTGGGCTCCATGTGGCTCGCGGTCCGCCTCCTGGAGAATTGCAGCCCAGGCGTGCCGCAGAGCAGGGTTTGGTTGGCCGTCTGTGGTGTTCTGCCCGTGAGATGCCGGAGGCCCTTTTCCGCAGCAGGGCTGGGAGGTCCGGGTGCTTGCCCTCAGCCTCGGGGCTCTGCCGCGAGAACCCGTCGACTCCCGGGGTCGGGAGGACGCCTGCGGTGGCGAGAGATCGTGGACTGCGGTTTCAGAGGGAGATGGGAGAAACGCCTGCACCTGCAAAGGGACAAAGCCTTTCTTCCCTGGGGGCTTGGGAGTGGCTGTTCACTGCGCTTCTGGAGATCCCTCTGGCTGAGATGTCCGCCAGGCGGTTCTCCGGACACTCAGGCCAGAGTGGTCTCTGCTTCGGTGGCTCAGCGCTGGGCGGGGAGGACAGGCTGGAAGGTTGATGGCGGAGTGAGGAGGTAGGGCCCCTTTGACGGTGTTCGCTTTGCGTCCCGTCGGGCTGAGAGACGGGAGGGAAGGCTGCGCTGGGTGCAGTGAAGCTCGGTTGCATTTCGGGGACTTTGTGAGATGGAGGGTCATCGGGGTGATCGGCGGCCCTCCTGGCAGCCCACGGGTTACTCTTCTCTGTGAAGGATTGCCTTGAGCAGCCTCTTTCCCAAATCACACACGTGGGCCGCCTGATCAGGAAGAAAAATGTAAAATTAATGTACTTTTTTGAGAGTTCTGCCTGTTTTATACCTCTCAATCATTGTTCCCTGATAGCTCAGTTGTCAAAGAATCCACCTGCGATGCAGGAGACCCTTGTTCGATTCCTGGGTCAGGAAGATCCCCTGGAGAAGGGATGGGATACCCACTCCAGTATTCTTGGGTTCCCTGGTGACTCAGAGGGTAAAGAATCTGCCTGCAATGTGGAAGACCTGGGTTCTGTCCCAGGGTTGGGAAGATCCAGCTACCCACTCCAGTATTCTGGCCTGGAGAATTCCATGGAAAGTATAGTCCAGCCCACTGGGTCGTAAAGAGTCGGATATGACTGAGTGACTTTCACTTTCAGTAAACTCTCATCTGCCAGGGTGAGGAGGGCCTGCCCTGGGAGACTGCTGGCCAGGAGGCTCTGGGCTGTCACCGCCGCGAGACAGCATGGGGTTTGGGAAGGAGGTTCCAGGCACACGCGGAGCTGCTCCGCTGGTTGGCCGTCCTGGGCTCCTTCTATGCCTCTAGGATTGACTTCCGTGGGGCAACTGTGCTTGGGGTCATCGTCATTAGGAGTTGACCTTGAGAAGCTAATTGGGAAATGAGCCTTCTGAAAACTTTTAATTTGCCTTTCCTGATAGGATCCGCATTTAGTGTGGTCGTAATTGCCAGTTTTTATGTGTCTGGATGTCTTAAATTTATGCTCAGGCTTTGGAGAGAGTTTCCGGGAGTGGCCCTGTCAGATAAATCAGGAGGCCAGCACAGGGCCCCGGGTGGGTCAGCAGGGCCCAGCGGGCCAGGCAGGCCAGGTGGGCACCACAGCTTTGTTGGGTCCCATCCTGGCTGTGCTCACAGAAGTCAGGGAGCTGTGTCCAGGCGGAGGGGATCCGAGGGGCCTCTCTCCAGAGGACTTCTGCTGATGCCAAGACCCCAATTCCGTTCCTGGGCAGGGGAGGCCACAGTGAGGGGGGAGCCAGTGACCCCGACATGATGGCATGTGTTGGACTCTCACAGAGCCATTCTCATTACAGCAGCCACTGAGAGCTGTCAGCTGGGGCCTGGGCACTCCCCCCCCCCCACAAAAGCAACGGTTCCCTCCCCCCAAGAGAGGGTCCCCCCTCCCCCCTACACACACAAGAGAGGGTCCGGAGGCAGGCAGGGGGGCCCAGTGGAGGGCTCATCCCAGGAGGGGTGGACCCAGAGGAGGAGAGGGAGGGGGACGGACTAGGGCAGAAGGGGGAGGGGACCACAGGGGACTGGAGAGGGCAGAAGCGGGGCTGAGGGGCAGATGGGGAGGAGGCGAGCCCAGGACGACCCTCAGGGAGGAAACGGGAGCAGCCCTGGGGGTGGGGGAGCAGAGAGTGTGCTGCAGTGGGGCCCAGGGCTGTGGGGAGGGTTCAGGGAGGTGAGGCCCCTCCGTCTGTCCCCACCCCCACCCCAGCCGCGAGGGCCGCGGACGCTGTGTCTTCCTCCGGGCTAGCTCCTTCCTCTGCCTGGGCGCCGGTAGCTGTCCAGCACCCCAGCTCTGGGCCTTGGGTCTCAGGGGACCCTGGTGACCACGGCTCCACCGTGTCTGGTCGGGGACCCGGAGGCCCCCTCCAGCCCCTGGTCCCCACAATTTCTGTTCAGATGAGCCTGGACTCTGGGGGTGCTGGGGAAGGTGGGAGGAGTCCCTGCCAGCTCCTTAAAGGAGGTTTCAGTTCAGTTCAGTCGTGTCTGACTCTTTGCGACCCCATGAATCACAGCACGCCAGGCCTCCCTGTCCATCACCAACTCCCGGAGTTCACTCAAACTCATGTCCATCGAGTCAGTGATGCCATCCAGCCATCTCATTCTCTGTCGTCCCCTTCTCCTCCCGCCCCCAATCCCTCCTAGCATCAGGGTCTTTTCCAGTGAGTCAACTTGTGACAGCATGAGGTGGCCGAAGTATTGGAGCTTTAGCCTCAGCATCAGTCATTCCAATGAACACCCAGGATTGATCTCCTTTAGAATGGACTGGTTGGATCTCCTTGCAGTCCAAGGGACTCTCAAGAGTCTTCTCCAACACCACAGTTCAAAAGCATCAATTCTTTGGTGATCAGCCTTCTTCACAGTCCAGCTCTCACATCCATACATGACCACTGGAAAAACCATAGCCTTGACTAGACGGACCTTGGTTGGCAAAGTAATGTCTCTGCTTTTTAATATGCTATCTAGGTTGGTCATAACTTTCCTTCCAAGGAGTAAGTGTCTTTTAATTTCATAGCTGCAATCAGCATCCACAGTGATTTTGTAGCCCCCAAAAATAAAGTCTGACACTGTTTCCACTGTTTCCCCATCTATTTCCCATGAAGTGATGGGACCAGATGCCATGAGCTTAATTTTCTGAATGTTGAGCTTCAAGTCAACCTTTTCACTCTCCTCTTTCACTTTCATCAAGAGGCTTTTTAGTTCCTCTTCACTTTCTGCCATAAGGGTGGTGTCATCTGCATATCTGAGGTTATTGATATTTCTCCCGGCAATCTTGATTCCAGCTTGTGCTTCTTCCAGCCCAGCGTTCCTCATGATGTACTCTGCATACAAGTTAAATAAGGAGGGTGACAATATACAACCTTGATGTACTCCTTTTCCTATTTGGAACCAGTCTGTTGGTCCATGTCCAGTTCTAACTGTTGCTTCCTGATCTGCATATAGGTTTCTCAAGAGGCAGGTCAGGTGGTCTGGTATTCCCATCTCTTTCAGAATTTTCCACAGTTTATTGTGATCCACACAGTCAAAGGCTTTGGCATAGTCAATGAAGCAGAAATAGATGTTTTTCTGGAACTCTTGCTTTTTCGAAGATCCAGCGGATGTTGGCAATTTGATCTCTGGTGCCTCTGCCTTTTCTAAAACCTGCCTGAACATCTGGAAGTTCACAGTTCACGTATTGCTGAAGCCTGGCTTCGAGAATTTTGAGCATGACTTTACTAGCGTGTGAGATGAGTGCAATTGTGTGGTAGTTTGAGCATTCTTTGGCATTGCCTTTCTTTGGGATTGGAATGAAGACTGACCTTTTCCAGTCCTGTGGCCACTGCTGAGTTTTCCAAATTTGCTGGCATATTGAGTGCAGCACTTTCACATCATCATCTTTCAGGATTTGAAATAGCTCCACTGGAATTCCATCACCTCCACTAGCTTTGTTCGTAGTGATGCTTTCTAAGGCCCACTTGACTTCACATTCCAAGATGTCTGGCTCTAGGTGAGTGATCACGCCATCGTGATTATCTTGGTTGTGAAGATCTTTTCTGTACAGTTCTTCTGTGTATTCTTGCCACCTCTTCTTAATATCTTCTGCTTCTGTTAAGTCCATACCATTTCTGTCCTTTACCGAGCCCATCTTTGCATGAAAAGTTCCCTTGGTATCTCTAATTTTCTTGAAGAGAAGGAGGTTAAGAATCTATGAAAAGAAACCATGAAGACGCAGGAGGGGTGGTGGTTTAGTCACCAGGTCGTGTCCGACTCTTGCAACTCCATGGACTGTAGCCCGCCAGGCTCCTCCATCCATGGGATTCTCCAGGCAACAGTACTGGGGTGGGTTGCCATTTCCTTCTCCAGGGCATCTTCCCGACCCCGGAATCGAACCTGGGTCTCCTGCACTGTAGGCAGATTCTTTACCTACTGAACCACAAGGGAAGCGTTATGAAAAGAAACCATAGAGACGCATGGGTGTAGACAGACATGTCTCCGTCCTGCAGTAAGGTGTGGGGTGACAGGCGGGAGGCGGGGAGGCTGCGGAAGTGAGATCCAGCACCGTAGGAGTTAGACAAGCGTCTCTTACGGAGTGACGACCACCAAGTGAAAAGACAGGCGACAGAGAGCACGTGTCGGTAACGACGGAGCGGCGAATCGCTGTTGCTAGTCCCCGCGGCGACGGCAGCCACCCGAACCCAGGCAACAGCAAGTGTTGGCGAGGACACAGAGAAGTAGGAACCTCTGCCCTGTGCGGGGAGTGTAAAATGGTGAAGCCACTATGGAAACAGTATGGAGTTTCCTAAAAAACTAAAACTAGAGCTACTGTGTGATCCAGCCATTTGAACTCTGACGTCTATTTTAAAGAAAGCAAGGTCTTAAATATTGGTAGATCCATGTTGATAGCAGCATTGTTCACAACAGCTAAGACATGGAAACAGCCCACGTAAGTGTCTATTGATGGGTGGAAGAATAAGCCAAATGTGACCCCCCCACATGATGGAACATTGTTCAGCCTTAAAAAGGAAGGAAGTTCTGACACCTGATACAATGGGGATGCCCCGTGAATGTGTTAGGCTGAGTCACAGAAAGGCAGGTTCTGTAGGACTCCACTTATGTGAGGTATTTAGTTAAATTCATAGAGACAGGAGGTCAAACAGTGGTTTCAGGGGGCTGAGTGGAAGGGGTAGTGGGGAATTACTGTTTAATAGGTGTAGAGTTTAAATGTCCGTCTAATCAAGGCCATGGCGTTTCCAGTAGTTGTGCATGGATGTGAAAGTTGGACCATAAAGAAGGCTGAGCGCTGAAGAATTGCTGCTTTTGAAGTGTGGTGTTGAAGAAGACTCTTGAGAGTCCCTTGGACTGCAAGGGGATCCAACCAGTCCATTCTACAGGAGATCAATCCTGGGTGTTCATTGGAAGGACCGATGCTGATGCTGAAGCTCCAATACTTTGGCTATCTGATGTGAAGAACTGACTCATTGGAAAAGATCCTGATGCTGGGAGGGATCGAAGGTGGGAGGAGAAGGGGATGACAGAGGATAAGATGCATGACATCACTGACTCGATGGACGTGAGTTTGAGCAAGCTCCGGGAGCTGGTGATGGACAGGGAAGCCCAGCATGCTGCAGTCCATGGGGTCGCAGAGAGTTGGACACGACTGAGTGACTGAGTTAAACCGAACTTCCGTTTTATGGGAAACTGTCCACTTGAAATGGTTAAGATGGTAAATTTTGTTGTATGTGTTTAACCATAATGACTGCTGAGAGCCAGCCATCACATCTGCATTCCAGTCCAAAGGGAGGAGGAGAGAGGAAGGCAGGCTTGCGCCCCCGGCTGTTGGCCAGAGCCAGTTGCTGTTGGGCCTTGGCACACACTGGGTAGAGACAGGCAGGGGTGTCCAGGTGAGTGGGGAGGCAGTGTCTCCACCTCCTCTGCCTCTGTTGAATTAAGACTGCTCTTCTGGAGCTGATTCACACATCTCTTTGTTCACACGTGCTGAACTGGTCTCTCCACCCGCCCTCTGTGGCCTCCCTGGCTTGGGCTCTTTCCTCGTGTAACTGCCGCCCTGCTCACCTCGAGTGGTGAGCTCCGGGCCCCCAGCCCCGTTCACGTGAACCCACCCCTGACCTCATGCTTAATTGGCCAAGGTGGTGGTGACCCCGGGCCCCACCTGTGGTCAGCCTGAGTGGCGCCCAACCTCTGTCCACACTCTTGGTGGGACACTTTCTGGATCACGCGCCATCCATAAGGTCCAGGAGCTCACAAACGTGCTTTTCTACAAAGCCTTCTTACTGTTCCCTGATTAAAGGGTTTCCTTCCAGAAAGTTCCCTCCATCAGCAGGGCAGCCTGGTCCCCTCAGGGTGTCTCTGAGGGCCTGCAGAAGGGCCCATCAATGAGCCACCCTGCCTGAGCGAAGCCTGCAGCCCGGGGTTCCTTCTCCATTGCAGCGAGGGGCGGACCCAGCTGGTCTCTGGTGCAAGGTTCTGGACTCTGATGTCAAGAGGGTCAGTGGGGGGGCGACCTGTCACCTGTGCGGGGGAGGTGCTGGTTTCTGGGGGGCGGTGCTGTGGAGGCTGAGCGGCCACAATGCACGTGGCCACAGCGTGACGACGCCCGTGTGTACTACACGTGCACAGGGAGGCCTGTCCGTGTCCCTTAGAGATAGAATGTTCGAGGTCCAGAGGCCCGGAGCTGGACTCTGTGTGGTCGGAAGGCACATGTGTGTGAAGGTTACTTGTCACTGGCAGGTCCCGGCCCTTCCTGGGTGTCAGGATGGACACCTACCTCCAGGGGAGGGTGACCAGGACCGTGTCCTCCCGGGGACCTCGGGTTCTGCTTCCCTGGCAGCCAGAGTTCGGGCCATTCCTACCACGGGCACCGTGTCCTTCAAGCCAGCTCCGCTCCAAGTCTTTGGCTTCAGCAAAACTAAAGTAAAGTTGCTCAGTTGTGTCTGACTCTTTGTGACCCCATGGACTATACAGTCCATGGAATTCTCCAGGCCAGAACACTGGAGCGGGGAGCCTTTCCCTTCTCCAGGGGATCTTCCCAACCCTGGAATTGACCAAGGTCTCTGGCATTGCAGGCAGATTCTTTGCCAGCTGAGCTATCAGGGAAGCCCTCAGTAAAGCTGAAGGAGGCTTAATCGAGCTGCCGCTGACATGCAGCAAAGCGGGTTTTTATCGTAAGGTGATTCTCAGCCCCCGTCAGTGTTTCACGGCACAGAGGTGACCCTCCCCTTCCCTGCCCTCCTCCGCTGACTCAGCTTTGAGGATGGGACCCACACCACCTGACCACTGAAGCCAGTCTACGTGGCAATGAGCGGCGTCCCCGCGTAACCGTGAATGGGCCAGAAACGCCCAGCTGTGTCCGTCCGGTTAGAAATGCGTTTCTCCGTATATACGGAGTCTAGAAAGATGGTGCTGATGAGTCTGTTTGCAGGGCAGCAGTGGAGTCGCACACAGGGAATGGACTTGCGGACACGGCAGGGGAAGCAGAGGTTGGACCAGCTTTGACACATACATTTCCGGGTGTGCGGTGGACAGCCAGTGGGAGTTTGCTTTATGACACACGGAGCTCAGCCTGGCGCTCTGTGCTGACCTAGGGGGGTGGGATGGGGTGGGGTGGGAGGGTCAGGAGGAGGGGACACGTGTGTGCCTGTGGCTGAGTCGTGTTGTGTATGGCAGACTGTTGTTCAGTCTCGAAGTCATGTCTGACTCCCTGCGATTCCATGGGGCGCAGCACCCCAGACTTCCCTGTCCTTCACCATCTCCTGGCACTTCCTCAAACTCATGTCCGTCAAGTCGGTGATGCCATCCAGCCATCTCATCCTCTGTCGTCCCCTTCTCCACCTGCCCTCAATCTTTCCCAACATCAGGGTCTTTTCCAATGAGTTAGTTCTTCGCATCAGGTGGCCAAAGGATTAAAGCTTCAGCTTCAGCATCAGTTGTTCTAACACAAATTTGTAATGCAATTATCCTCCAATTAAAAATTTAAAGAAAGAAATGTGTTTCTTGTAGAACTTTACTGTGAAACGCTCGCGCACCAGGCTTTGTTCCTCGTTGCTGTTGCTTTGCTCACTCGTGTGCTGAAACTTAGTGCAGCAGTGATTTAATCTGGAAGAAGCTTTTAACACTCAGCACCTTGCAGCCAGAGGGAATTCTGTAAGAAGTTTTCAATCCAGCTCATGTCACACAAGTGATATCAAATATGAACTATTGACGGGCGATCAATAAAGGACTGTGAAGCACAGAAATGCGTCCCCACAGGACACATCCCATGAGGCAGGCGTGGGGGGTGGAAACATGAGTTTTGGAGGCAGAGGGGCCGTGTCCTGTGCAGTGGCCTGTCCACCTTCTGACCGGAGCAGTGGGGTCAGGGGCTGCGTGGAGGCTCGTTTTATCGCTAAATGTTGACAGCTACACTGCCGGCCACTGCACCCCGTTCTCTCCTAAACCGTAGCTTCGGACTGTAGCCGTAGACTGTTTTCCTGAGTCTCTCAAGAGGAGAACTGTCCGAGTTTGAGGCACTGGGATGGGGGCACCTGCCCCCGGCAGCCCCTGGTCTGGCAGGACCGGGGCTCTGAGATCGTCTTGTTTCGGTAGTGAGGAAACTGGGGTCCCTTATGGCTGTTCTTTGACTTTCCAGGGTCCTCCCTCTCCCTGGAGGTACGCACCCCAACCCTGCACAGCTGCTTGCTCTCTGCACAAATGTGGACATTTTCATGGGTGATCGATATGTCTGCAGCAGGAATGTGCTTCTCCAGGTCCAGCCACCCTAAGATGCCCTCTGTCCATGTGACCAGCCCTCATCCAGCCCCTTGTCCTCCTTGTGGGACGGCCCAGTAGCGCCCCCGACATGATCCAGAGCTTGCCAAGCCAGCTGTGCAGGCAGGGCCCGTGGGCTCTGGGGTGGCTGTCCTCCCCATGGACCACTTCCCAGTGGCTCACCAGGACATCCTGGAGCCCACAGGTCACCAGCGCAGACCTGCCCCTGGAGGGCGAGCCCTCCGCTTGAAGCCCCTTGCCCGGCTCCTGGCTCCCTGCCTCCTGGGGTCCAGGGTGTGGTGGGCAGGGGTAGATGGACCCCGTTGTCCGACTTGGTTCCATGTGTCGAGTAATCCGGATCCATGGCGCTCCTGGGGAATTAGAGACCGCAGCTCTAAAGGCAGCTAGCTGTCCACCTGGTCCTGGGAGGCAGGATGGAGGAAGTGCTGGGGTAGGGGTGATGAGGGCCGCGGGAGCTCTTTGCCATGTGCCAGGCCCTGCGGACAGCCCAGCCTCCTCAGACCTCGTGGTCACCGGGCAGAGGCCCGTGTTGGAGTCAGTCCGGGGGGAGCGCAGAGGAGCGCAGGTGGAGGTCCTGAGGATGTGCAGAGGCCGGGGGTGGGCCCTCCTGGGCCCTTCGTAGGGTGGACGTGGAGAAATGGAGGCTCAGCTGAACGGAGAGGCTCCAGGAGGGTCTCAGAGGAGTCGGGGGAGGAGAGGCGAGGAGGAAGCAGAACTGGAAGAAGCCATAGCTGAGAGTTTCCCAGAACGGGAGCCAGACCACTGCGCTCAGACCTCGGTCCTGGACTGTGAGTTCCAGGTGGGATGAGTCACACAGACCCGCTGGGGGGTGTGGGGAAGGGCGGGACAGAGGTGGGGAGGATGCAGCTGACGGCGGGGGCTGGGTCGCAAAGAGTTGGACACGACTGAGCTTACCTGCAGAGGCAGGGAGGGCTGGGCAGACCCCCCAGTGGCCCCACGGCGGCCACAGCGCAGCTTTCGCGCAGGGTGGGTTTCATCTTCTGTGGACCCCTCCCCCCCTTGTGAAAGAATTATCATCATCAGATACGTGTCAGCGAGAAGAGAAGAGCTCAGAGGGAACCAGAGGGGAAGCAGCCACAAGGATGGGAACTGGCAAAGTGTCATCAGGCGTTGGTTGAGAACGTGTGTGTGTGTGTGTCTGTGTGTATCTAAAATGAGGAGAAAGCTCTAGAAATACAGTGTAGGCCCTGGGTGTGAACACATATGTCATTGGAGAATTTCTAGTAGCCACATTAAAAAAATAATAAGAAACAGATGGAGTTAGCTTTAATCATATACTATATTTAATGAAATAGATTTAAAATATGCTTTCAGCATCTATTCAGCATGCAGGATACAGAACCAATCTTTGCTGCTTTTCGGGTTCAGACATCTCAGTTCCAACATCCCCATTTCAGGCTCTCGCCCCCTGATCTTTGCAGCAGGTCTGGCTCCTTCTGTGTAGCTGCACTCGGGTCATCCTTGCGGCTTTTTTCAGAGTGAAGGGGCTGAACTGCGAACATGACGGGCCCCTGCTGCTGCTGCTGCTTCTGAGTCGCTTCAGTCGTGTCCGACTCTGTGTGACCCCATAGACGGCAGCCCAGCAGGCTCCCCCGTCCCTGGGGTTCTCCAGGCAAGAACACTGGAGTGGGTTGCCATTTCCTTCTCCACTGCATGAAAGTGAAAACTGAAAGGGAAGTCGCTCAGTCGTCTCCGATTCTTCGTGACCCCATGGACTGCAGCCCACCAGGCTCCTCCGTCCCTGGGATTTTCCAGGCAAGAGCACTGGAGTGGGGTGCCAATGCCTTCTTGTAGGTTGAAAACATTGCCTTTGTTGTTGCGTAAGGTGCTCAATCCTAAAGGAAATCAACGCTGACTGTGTATTGGAAGAACGGATGCTGAAGCTAAAGCTTGCATACTTTGGCCACCAGATGTAAAGAGTCAACTCCTTGGAAAAGATCTGATGCTGGGAAAGATTGAAGGCGGGAGGAGAAGGGGATGACAGAGGATGAGATGGTTGGATGGCATCACCGACTTAACGGATGTGAGTTTGATCAAGCTCCGTGAGATGGGAGAGGACAGGGAGGCCTGGTGCGCCGCAGTCCACGGGGTCGCAGAGTCAGACACGACTGAGCGGCTGAACAACAGCAGCAGAAGCTGCTCTGGATGAGCTGTGGGCAGGGCGGCCTGCCACAGCCTTGTTAGAGTTGCTGCCATTTTCTTGGGTGAATCGAATACATCAGTGTTTTTGAGGGGCTCTCTGAGGGACGTGAATTTCTGCATTTACCACTGTGTGGGCTTGAGAAGTTCTGCTTGGGGTCTGGGGTGATTAAGAGTTATGTTCAGTCTGGGAGATATTTGTTTCCCTCTTTATATTTTTCAGAACATCTGTACATTTTACAATCAAAAATAATATTTAAAATTGTTTTGTGTTTAATACACTCTGTCAAGGGCTTCCCTGGTGGCCAAGTGGTGAAGAATCCGCTTGCATTTGCAATGCAGGAGACCTAGGTTTGATCCCTGGGTCAGGAAGATCCCCTGGAGAAGGAAATGGCAACCCACTCCAGTGTTCTTGCCTGGAGAATCCCATGGGCAGAGGAGCCTGGTGGGCTGCAGTCCGTGGGGTCACGGAGTCAGACATGACTGAAGCGACTGAGCACACATGCACTCTGTCAAGGCGTGTCATTCCTTAGGAGGTTGGAGCCTGAGTCGCTGGAATTTTCTAGTTCACCTCTCGGTAATTGGAGATGCTGCCTGTCATGGATATCCAGGGCCTCCAGTCTCTGTTGGGGGCTTGTCTGGGGGAGGTACTGACCAGAGGAGCCCCGAGGGTTGGCCCCGAGTGAGGATCTTCCGTTGCCCTGGTGTGGCTCTGCCCCACCTCTGCTGCAGGGGCCCGGGCTGCCGGGGGTGCTCTGAAAGGCCTGGGGGCCTTGGGTGCTGGGTAGGTGCTGGGCCCAGGCAGCCAGGCTGGCCAGCCTCCGGGGGGAAGCTCCAGGAGGGTGGGTTTTGGGGTGTGCAACCTCCTTGACCCAGATGGACATGGGCTCCGCTGCCCAGCGCATACCCCTCCTGCAGTCACCAGAGCCAGTGCAGCCCCGAGTGTCTGCTCCTGCCTTTCTTGGGAGGAAGGAGGGGGTGGCGTGCTATGCCAGCCAGAGGCCATGTCGGCCTTCTTGGAATCTATTTCTCAGACTCAGTCACCAGGCCAGGCCAGCCTGCCCACGCCTGCCTCCCGGGGCACCCGTCCACTCCTCCTTCCCACATCTTGCCCTCAGGGACCCAGGGAGGCCTGGGGCCTTCAGGCACAGCCCTGTGGTCTGGGCCGTGAGGGCAGAGGCCTGGAGACTCAGCCTCGCAGGGCGTGCAAGGTGGCGTGTGCAAGGTGGCGTGTACTAGGCGGCGTGTGCCGGACAGCCAGGCGAGGGGAGCGGCTCAGGGCTGCACATGGGGCTGGGGGCAGTGGTGCCGGCTGAGTGATGGCAGGAGGGTGGCTGAGGGTGGCCAGGGGTGCTCGGGGGGCAGCACGCGGAAGACACAGCCCCTCGGGCTGTCTTGGGCAGCAGCGCCGGGAGGGTGGGAGAGGAGGTCCCAGGCCCCAGGCCTTCCTCTCTCCGCGCTTCCTCTTTTGAACTGAAGTCTGCTTGGTACCTGGTGTTATATAAGTTGCAGGTGTGCGGCGCAGGGATTCGCGAGCTTTAAAGGTTGCGCTCCATTTATAGTCATCGCAGACATTGCTGTGCTCTGTCTGCACAGTGTACCCGCGTGGCCTGTTTATGCGTGATCGTTTGCACCTCAACCCCTGCCCCTGTGACCCCCTCCCCTGTGGTCCCCTCCCCTGTGGTCCCCTCCCTGTGATCCCTCCTGTGGTCCCCGCCCCTGTGGTCCCCTCCCCTGTGATCCCTCCTGTGGTCCCCCCCGTGATCCCCGCCCCTGTGGTCCCCTCCCCTGTGATCCCTCCTGTGGTCCCCCCCGTGATCCCCGCCCCTGTGGTCCCCTCCCCTGTGGTTCCGCACCCCTTCGCCCTCCCCGCTGGTAACTGCTGGACTGTGCTCTGTCTGTGAGCCTGCTCCTTGTTTTGTCGTGTTACCTACTTTGTTTTGTTTTAGATTCCATGTGTCAGTGATACTTGTCATACGTAGTATTGCACACATCAGTGGTAAGTATTTTGTCTTTGTCTGACTTAGTCCACTGAGCATAATACCCTCCAGGCCCATCTGTGTTGTCGCAAATGGCAAGACTCCATCTTTTTTGTGGCTGAGTGATATTCCAGGGTGTATCCAGAACGCATCTTCTTTACCCGCTCATCTGTCGACAGACACTTAAGTTACCGCCATGTTGGCTGTTGTAAAGGCTGCTGCAGTGAGCGCTGGGGCACATGTATTTTTCTGACTGGTGTTTTCATGTCTGTGGACGCATGCCCAGGAGTGGAATTCTGGATCCTGTGGCAGTCCTGCTTTTGGGTCTTTGAGGACCTTCGAAGGGTGGAAGGAGCACGGGTGTGATGAGTGGCTTGGCCGTCAACCATAGGGTCCTGTCCCCTCCCTGAGGGTCTCGGGTTCCCGCTGACTCTGCCCCTGAGCATTCGCGCTGACCCCCAGCCCCCTACTGAGATGGTGCACTGTGCCCCCTGTCTGATCGGGCACCCACTGATCCGATTCTGTCATTAGGAATGTTGTTCAGTTGCTCAGTTGTGTCTGACTCTTCGTGACTCTGTGGACTGCAGCCTGCCAGGCTTGTATTTTCCAGAATTGTGTATAAATGGGATTGTATATACTCCAGTCTGTTTGGGGCTGGCTTCAAGTCAGCCTCGATACCGTAAGACTCATCCCTGCGGTGGAGTGTGTCAGTCACTCACGGGCGTGTTCGCCGTGTGGATGGACCGCCGCTTGTCTGTCTCACGCAGTGGACGTGTGGGCTGCTTCCACCTCTTGCTGTTACAGATGAAGCCGTAACGTAATGCACAAGTCTTTGTGTGGACAGGAGCTTTCACATCTCTTGGGACAGCTGGGCATAGAATTGCTGGTTCGTCTGGTCAGCGAATATCAGCTCTTTGAGCACCTGCCACTCTGTCTTCCAAAGGTTGGGCCTCTTTGTGCCCCCACCAGCCACATGAGACTCTAGTCGCTCTGCAGCACCGCCAGCACTTGGATGATGACTTTCTGAACTTCAGCCCTCCCGGCAGGCGTGAGGTGTAAGTCACTGTGGCCTGAATTTGTTACACGTCTTGAGTGTCTTTTCGGGTAGGTCTTTAGTTAAGTGTCCAAACCTTTTGCTCATTTTAAAATCCAGTTGTCTTCAGACTGAAGTGTGAGAGTTCTTTCTATGTTTCTTCCGAAATACATGTATTTGACAAATATTGTCTCCAAGTCTGTGGCTTGACTTCTCATTTCCTTAACAGGGTCTTTTGAAGAGTAAACTTTAGAATGTTGGGGAAAGCCAGGGTGTTTGTTCATTTGTCTGTTTTATCGTTCACGCTCTCTGTGAACCATTTAAGAAAGCATGGCCAAGGCCACGGTCGCGGATTTCCTCTTTGGGGCCGATGGTTCTGCGTGTGATGAGTCAGGTAAGGACCGTGGCTCTGCGCATGGCTGTCCAGTTGCTCCAGCACTACTTGTTGACAAGATGCTTCTTTCTCCATCGCGTTTCTTTGATCAAAAATCAATCGGCCATGTCTGTGTGGGTGTATTTCTGGACTCTCCATTCTGGGGCATCCCCAGGCATTGTAGCAGCCCAGACCATCCCTCTCTCTACTGACACACCCGCGTGGGTGGGCCCTGACTGAGCGCCGAACACAGGACCCCCAAGTGCAGCATTTACAGGGAGGATGTAACCAGGTCAGGGAAAGAAGAGAGGCTGCCTTGTGACACTGAGTCTGTGTCCCAGGGGAGGCGCACTGCAGGCATCCAAGGACGAAGGGCCACCTCCCCGTCCTGCTCTGGATGGCCCCGTACCCCCCTGACTTTGCCAGCTTCTCACCTGAGCCCTCAGGTGGATGTGGGCTCACGTCTTGTCCCAGAGGCTCTGCCCGGCCTGTCTTTCAGATGGCCTAGCACTTAGGATCTGCCCTGCCAGGGCTGGGAGAGTCTGGTCCCCTTGGGGGAGGCGGGGTGGGCACACAGGAGGGCCCAGAGCAGGAGCCCAGAGCTGCTCAGCTTTTGCCACTGTTGGGGGTTCATGTGAAGAGCTTTAATTGTCCACTGTTGCTGAAGGGAGTCTACTGTGTGTGTGTGTATGTGTGTGTGTGGAGGGCAGTGTTTATGTATATATGTGTGTATGTGTGCGGGTGTGTGTATGTGTGTGTCTTTGTGTGGGTGTGTATGTGTGTGTGGGGCAGTATGTGTATGTGTGTGTGTTTATATGTGTGGGGGCAGTGTCTGTGTCTGTGTGTGTCTCTGTGTGGTGGGGGAGTGTGTGTGTATGTGTGTGGGTGTGTATATGGAGGGCAGTGTGTATATGTGTGTGTGTGCGCACGTGTGGATGTATGCATATGTGTGTGTTTGTGGGGCAGTGTGTGTGTGTGTGTATGTGTGGGTGGCAGTGTGTGTCTGTGTATATATGGGGGGAAGTGTGTGTGTGTGTCTGTGTGGATGTGTATGTGTGTGTGGGGGCAGTGTGTGTCTGTGTGTGTGTGTGTATGTGGGGGCAGTGTGTGTTTATGTATGTGTGTGTCTGTATGTGGGTGTGTATGTGGGGGGAGCAGTGTGTGTAGATGTATATATGTGTGAGTCTGTGTGTGTCTGTGTGGGTGTGTGTGTGGTTTTACCCTGACTTGAGAAGCTGCATCTGAACTATTTCTCCACCAACCCCATCCTTGTTTTTTGGGTTTTTCTGAGCAGAGTCCCAGTTGCTTCTCTTCTGCCATATGTCAGAACATCCTGTAAAAATGCATAAAAGCCAAACAGAGGCCCTTGCTGGACTCCACTGCAGATAATTTTTACCCTCTGGTGAAACAGCGTGTTGGTGAGAACAGGTGTTCTGTCAGGATGGCTATTTTTAAAGCATGGGGAGGGCTTGTTGTCTGTGATCTGTGCCTCTAGTGATGAGCAACCTGTGACTCAAATGCTTCTAAGTTTTATTTGCATTATTTGCTAAACCGAGCAGCAACCACAATACAGAAGGAGACTGCCCGGGGAGCCGGGTGTGGGCACCGCGAGTCCTCAAGTGGCCCGGAGGCCCGAGCCGCCCTCCCTCTGCCCGTCCCCCCCAGCACCCTAGATCAAACCTCCCCTCCTCCAGCTCCAAGTCGCCCCCCTGCTTCCCTGTAAGAAGTGGGATCCAAAACCTCAGGTCTGACCAAGAAGAGCCAGACTCAGAATCTGTGTTGCAAAGGCTTTCCTGTGTCCTCAGCAAGACCCCTGTGCCCGCTTCGGTGGAAGCGCCTGGAGCTCTCTGTGCTGCCCAGAAAGGTCGGAGGGACAGACTCTGGTCCTGCAGGGGCACAGGCCATCAGAGGGAGGCCCTCAGAGCCGCAGGCCGGGAGGGAGCAGGGACAGCCGCCAAGGGACACCTCGCCACCCCCAGCAGACAGTGGGATCGCAGGCGAGCGCTCAGCAGACCCTCCTGCCTCCCTCTGGCTTAGCCGCAGCCCTGAGCCCAGGCTGCCCCTGTCCTGCGGGTGCGTCCCCTGCAGAGACGGAAGGCTTGTGGAAAGGGTCCAGGACTTGGGGCGGTCGATGTCTGTTCTCAGAGGCACAGTGTGTGCGGGGGACATGTGAGGAAACGCAGCGCCCCCAGGCGTGACCCAGGGCACGTGACCCTGGACACCCCGCCTGCAGCCCGGCCGGCTCTGCGGAGCCCAGGACGCCTCGGTGCATCCAGCAGGGCCTGGGCGAGCGGCGCTCGGGGAGCTCTGCGGGCAGAGAAGCGGGGCTCACGGCCCTCCCTGCCTGTGCCGCGGTGTGTCTGGTTGGTCAGGGAGGGCGTGGGGACGCTGCTTTCCCGTCCCATGGCTGCTGTGCCCAGGAAGCAGGTGGCTGGGAATAGCGGGAGTGTAGCCTCGCGTGGTTCGGGAGGCCCCTGCTCTGGAAGTGAGGTGTCGGGAGGGCTGGCCCCTCCTGCGGGCTGTGGGAGGGGGTCTGGTCCTTGTCCCCCCGGTTCTGGGGTGCCGGGCGCCCCAGGGCCTGCAGATGCCTCACTGCCGTCTCCGCCTCTCTCCCCGCGGCCTCTCTCTGTGTGTGGCCCCTCCCCTTGTGAGGACACTTGTCCCAACAGGTGGGGCCGTTCGGTCATCCCTGATGGCCTCACTTCAAGGCCCCGTCCTTCCTTCCATCTGCTAAGGCCCCTTTTCTCAAAGCGTTAGTCACTCAGCTGTGTCTGTCTCTTTGCGACCCCATGGACAATAGCCCAGGCTCCTCTGTCCGTGGAATTCTCCAGGCAAGAGTACCGGAGTGGGCAGCCACTCCCTTCTCCAGGACATCTTCCTGACCCAGGGATCTAACTTGAGTTTCCTGCATCGCAGGCCGATTCTTTATTGTTGGTCTCCTCAGTCGTCGTCAACTCTTTGTGACCCCGTGAACTGCAGCCATGCCCTCCCCTGGCTCCTCTGTCCATGGAATTCTCCAGGCCAGAGTACTGAAGTGGGTAGCCATTTCCTCCTCCAGGGCATCTTCCCAATCCAGGGATCGAACCCACGTCTCCTGCATTGCAGGCGGATTCTTTACCATCTAAACCACCAGGAAGCCCCTCTGTAGAAGCGAGTTGGGTCGTAATCCTGATGGAACTGCCACACTGCACATCCACACCCGCCCACAGCTTTGGTGGGGTCCGCAGAGCAGACCCTTGTTCTCCCCATGGAAGGCTCCGTGTAGACCGTGCGTTTGTTTATGTGACTGTGAGAGGGCAGATGTGGTCAGTCTCGAGGGCGCCTCGGCACCTCCATTCGTGTGCGGGCAGATGATGGGAGCAAAGAAGACTCACAGACAGACGGCGGCAGCCTGAGGGTGCTCCACGGCCTCGGTCACCAGGGAGACGCAGTCCAAGTGAGACAGCACTTCACACCCCCCGGGACAGCTGGAATCAGGAAGCCAGACAGCAGCACGGGCTGGGGAGGATGTGGAGAAGTCGGACCTCCCGCACTGCTGCTCCGTGATCAGTTTTATTGACATGATGGACATGCAGCTCTGTTTCACAAGGTGTGATTGACATGTGTCACTTTTAGGGATACAGCACGAGGATGTGACTCCCAAACGCCATGAAACGGTTATCAGTCACTTCAGTGAATATCCATTTAGCTCTCAGGAACTAAAGAGTCTCTTGATGAAAGTGAAAGAGGATAGTGAAAAAGCTGGCCAAAACCTAAGATCATGGCATCCGGTCCCATCACTTCACGGCAAATCGATGGGGAAAAGTGGAAACAGTGGCAGACTTTATTTTCTTGTGTGCCAAGATCACTGCAGATGGTGACTGCAGCCACAAAATGAAAAGATGCTTGCTCCTTGGAAGAAAAGCTGTGACCAACCTAGACAGCATATTAAAAAGCAGAGACATCACTTTGATGACAAAGGTCCCTAAGCTGTGGTGTTTCCAGTGGTCGCGTACGGATGTGAGAGTTCGACCATAAAGAAGATTGGTGCCGAATAACTGATGCTTTCCAGCTGTGGTGCCGGAGAAGACTTTCGAGAGCCCCTTGGACTGCAAGGAAATCAACCCAGTCCATCCTAAAGGAAATCAACCCTGACTATTCATTGGAAGGACTGATGCTGAAGCTGAAGCTCCAATACTTTGGCCACCTGATGCAAAGAGTCAAGTCACTGGAAAAGCCCCTGATGCTGGGAAAGATTGAGGGCAGGAGGAGATAGGAACGACAGAGGGTGAGATGGATGGATGGCATCACCGACTCGATGGACATGAGTTTGAGCGAGCTCCTGGAGATGGTGAAGGACAGGGAGGCCTGGCGTGCCACGGTCCACGGGGTTGCAGAGTTGGACACGACTGAGCTGAGCAAGTGTTTATTTATCATGTTGTGCGTCACACCCTTAGTGCTTCTTTTTCTTATGATGAGAAGCTTCATCCCGTCCCCCTCTGCCACCCCTATCGCTGATAACACGTCTTATCTCGTTTCCTACGGGTATCGTTTTAAAGCATATACACTGGAAGCCTTTTTTTTAAAAATACATTTATTTGGCTGTGCTGGGTTTTTCGTGGCGGCGTGTGAACTCTTTGCTGTGGCAGGTGAGTTCTAGTTCCCTGACCGGGGATCACACCTGAGCCCCCAGCATTGGCGGCACAGAGCTCCAGCCCCCGGATCACTAGGGAGGTCCCCCTCTGTCTGTCTCTGAAGTACAGTTGAGCTACGACAGCATTTCGCTTCCCGTTGCACAGCGTGGTGATCTGACATTTCAAAAGGGTCACCAGGATGAGTCTAGCTGCGTGGGGCGGGGCGAGGCAGGTAGACATGGGCGGGTGTGTCCCCGGATAAAGATATGACCCAGTTACTGTTCCCCACGCTGCGCAGTTCACACCTGTGGCTGGTTAGTCTGCGGAAGCTTGTCCCTCCGAGTTGCCCTGGCCTTTTCTCTCCTCACCCCTCTTCCCTCTGGAAACCACCTGCTTTCTCTTTCTAAAACTCGGTTTCTGTTTTGTTATGTTTGCTCACCTGTTTTGTTTTTTAGATTCCACATTTAAATGAGATCATGCAGTATTTGTCTCTTCTCCATCTGACTTAATCTCACGAGGCGTCATCCACTTTGTCACGACGGCAAGACTCCATTCTTCTGACAGCCGAGCGCGCTTCCGTTGTGCGTACCTGCAGCATCTCCGCCACTCATCTGTGGACGGGCACTTAGGTTGGCTCCGTATCTCGGCTGTTGTAAATGGTGCTGTGATGAACAAGGAGGTGCAGATATCTCTTTAGATTAGTGTTTCCATGTTCTTCAGATGAATTCCCAGAGGTGGGATCCCTGCATCAGGCGGCAGCTTCATTCTCAGTTGAGGAACCTCCATACCATTCTCTATTGTGTCTGCACCGATTTACATTTCCATGAAAACACACGAGGTTTCCCTTTTCTCCACACCCTCGCCAACGCTTGTCACATGTGTTCTTTCTGATGATGGCCACTCTGACAGGTGTGACCTTACGATTTGCATTCCCCTCGTAGTTCGTGATGCTGAGCATCTTTTCATGTGCTGTTGGCCGCCTGCATCTCCTTTTTGGAAAAGTGTCTGTTCAGATCCTCTGTCCATTTTCTGCTGCTTTGTGATGTTGAGTTGCACGAGTCCTGGGTATATTTTGGATTCTCTCTCCTTACCAGATTATCGCTTGGAAATATCTTCCCTCATTCAGTAACTGGCCTTTTCATTTTGTCGGTAGTTTTCTTCATTGTACAGGTGCATTTTAGTTTGATGCTGTCTCATCTGTTTATATTCAATTTTCTTTCCCTTGCCTGAGGAGACAAAGCAAAATATATACAGATACACATATAGATATATATCTAAGACCGATGTCAAAGAGCATCCTGCCAGTGTTTTCTTTTAGAAGCCTCACGGGTTCAGGTCTGACATTTAAGCCTTTAGTCCACTTGGATTCTGTCTCTGTAGGTGGTATGACAGCGCAGTGCGGTTCTTTTGCATGCAGCTATCAAGTTCTCCCAACACCATTTACTGAAGAGGCTGTCTTGCCTCCCTTATCATAGATTAATTGCCCGTGTAAGTATGGGTTCATTTCTGGGTTCTCTAGTGTGTTCCGTTGATCTGTGTGCCTGTTTTTGTGCCAGGACAGTGCTGTTTTGATTAGTATAACTTTGCAGTATAGTTTAAAATTAGGATGCATGACACCTCTAATTCTTTCTCTTCTTTCTGAAGATGGTTTTGCTATTCAGAGTCTTTGTGTTTCTATACAAATTTTAGAATCATTTGTTGTAGTTCTGTGAAAAATACGGTTGATACTTTGATAGGGATCGTATTGAATCTGCAGATTGCCTTGGGTAGCGTGGGCATTTCTACAACATTAATTCTTTCAGCCTATGAGCATGGCACACCTTTCCATCTGTTTGTGTCATCTTCAGTTCCTTTCATTACTGTCTTACAGATTTCCCCGTACAGGGCTTTTACCTCCTTGGCTAAATTTGTGCCTAGGTATTTTCTTTTTGATGCACTTGTAAATGGAATTGTTTTCTTAGTTTCTTTCTGGTAGTTTCTTGTTAGTGTGTGGCAATGCAATAGGCTTCTGTGTGTTAACTTTACATGGAAACTTTGCACTTACATCTTTGCTAAATGGTGCAGCCAGTTTGGAAAATAATCAGTTTTTCAAAAAGTTTAACATAGTCACTGTATGACTAGCACTGTATGGAATTCCACTTTGGTTTATTCCCAAAAGAGCTGAAAAGATATCCACATAAAAACCTGTCTGTAGCAGCATAATTCATAATGGCCAAGGTAGAAACAACCCAGACGTCCATCAACTGACGGATGGATTAACAAAATGTGGTCCCTCCACATGGTGGAGCACTATTCAGCCTTAAAAAGAAATGCAGTGCTGGCGCACGCTGCTGCATAGAGCTGCCTCGCACACACGCAAAGTGAGAGAAGCCAGACCTGGACGGTCACAGCTTGCATGGTCTGCTTTAGTTAAACGCCCAGAACAGGCACCTGCATAGACGTGCTGGGTTAAGAGGGATGCTAGGAATGGGAGTGAGGCTTCTTTGGGGGCGATGAAAAGACTCTGACTTTAGTTCCTGGGGATGGTGGATGCTCTGTGAATATACTCAGCCTGGCACTGCATGCTTTAATCAGGTGGATGTTATGGGAGGTGAGTCGTGTCTCAATAAAAGTGTTTCTAGAAGCCCAGACCATGCTCTCTGCAGAAGGGGTGGCAGGGCTCGTCCCCCGACCCTGCTGGAGCTACCTCTCCACAGACCCATCCGGAGCAGCTTCACCCAAGCGGCCCGGGTGAGACGCGGTCAGAGGGTCTGTGCCGGGACACAGCAGCCACCCTGGGGTTCCCAAGTCCTGTGTCCTTCAGGGGGTGGTCCAGAGCAGTGCGCTTCCCCTCCTGGTTCACCAGGGGCTCCCTCAGTGCTGGCTTCCGCTGAGGTCCTGTCTCTGAGGTGCTCCCATGGGGACCTCTCCGGGGATTCCATGTTCCTCCCCAACCAGCATGTTCCTGGGACCCAGGCAGGAAGGGCCTCTCCCAGTCCACTTCATCCCAACCCGGTGGGGGGACATGCCCAGGATGGGGGGACGTGCACGGGGAGGGCCCGGCCTGGGCTGGCAAAGCAGAGATCAGGGTAACCACCTGCAGTAATCCACATCACCCAGAACCCGGGATCCCTATTCCGGACTTCTGATTGCTGCTGCTGCTCTGATTAAACAAATAGGTTCAATTCACATGCATTGTAATTAAGTCATCTCAAGTCCTTTTTGAAGGAGAGAAATAATTCGTAATAAGCAGTTTAAATTCCCATCTCCCATAAGTGGATTTCCATCTGTCCTAGAAGCTGAGAAGACCGCAGCCTCTCCGTGGCTGTTTCCTGGGTTGCTGTCAACCAGGTAGGGCTTTTCTGGGTAACAGGGCACGGCCCTGTGTCACCCCGAAGGCCCAAGACTTCTGGGACAGTGTCCCCTGGCTGTCAGAAGAGAGGGAACAGAATTGATTGGCATGCTAATAAGTTCACTAGGTAATAAGTCTTAAAAATAAAATGCTTTTTAAAGAAACTGAAACCTATTGAAATTCAAAGCTCTCCTGCACTTTGAAAGCCCAGCTGTCAGACAGCATTTGTTCCCATTGGTGCCGCTGTAACACCCCCCCCTGCCCCCCAAGGGCGGTCGCCACCCTGGGCTCCTTTCCTCTGCGGTTGCGGAAGAGCTTCTTTATGGCCCACTGCAGTGGCTGTGGTTAAATTTCCTGCAATCAGTGCTCTCGGCATGCCGTCTGTATGTACACAACACTCGATTGGGAGTTTATCTGAGAACGCGTTCTCCTCCTGAAAACCCTTCTCGAGACGCTCAGCCATCTCCAGGCCTTGTGTCTGCACGTGCCGCGGTCAAGGCCCGGGTGGGTGCCCGGGGTGTCGCAGGGCCCCGAGCCCAGCTGTCCCCTGGAAGGAGGGTGTCCAGCCCGACGGGGCCACCTCACCCTCGCGGGACCAGACCAGCCTCCTCCAGGGCAGGGTCCTGCTTCTCTGGAGCCGGTCCTCCCGTGGTGGGGGTCAGCAACGTTATCCAGGGGCCCTCGCTGTGCCGCACAGGCAGGGACCCTCCGTGGGGGTTCTCCCTAGGCAGGCTGCCCTCCAGAGTGACCCACGGCGGGGCCACTGCCCCTGCGCGCTGGCTGTGGCTTTCGGCCTGGGGGAACACTGCCTGGAGAGACAGCAGGGGCAGGGAAGCAACCCTCTGGGTGCCTAAACTGGTTCCGGAATCGAAAGCTTTCAGGGCACGCATTCGGCAGACTGTCTAGGAGGCCGCAGGGCCGTCGGCGGTCAGCTCTGCAAAGGAGGTTCTCTTGTTGTTCAGTCGTGTGGTTGTGTCCCACGCTGGGACCCTGGGGACTGCAGCAGGCCGGGCTGTAGTGGCGGTGACTTTACCCCGGGTACCCAGCTCCCGAGAGCTGGGGCTGGAGGGGCAGCCTCGAGGCCCTGGTGGAGGAGCCTGGATGGGAAGGCAGGCAGCTGGGTGCGGGTGGGTGCGGGGTACCCAGCAAAGGCAAGGCTGCCACCTGGGAACTACAGCAGTGTGTGCCCATCTGGGACTCCCGATCTGCTGACGGGTGATGGGTGATGCGACCAGGTCAGCGCTGGGGCCCTGATGCGCTGGTGTGGGCCAGGCCAGGCTTGAGCAGAGGGGTCATGGCTGCCCAGCACCCCAGGCCCCGGGGACGGAAGGATGTGGCAGAGACCCACAGGAGGGCCTGGCTCGGTGTTTGTTTGGAGGCAGTGGAGGGTTTCCGATCCTGGTGGCCCGTGGTCAGTGGGTTTCCCTGACAGTCTCGTGTGGCCTGGGCAGCTTCCCCTGTGCCCAGGGCCCGAGGGCCAGCGGGCTGTGGGAGGCCCGGCTCGGGGAGCAGCCAGACTCAGTGTGCACGACCCGAGGCTCTTTACTGGTTTCTCGGCTATGCTCTTGTGTTTGGGCTTGGCAGAGCAGGGTCTGAGGCTTTGCTAGGGAGCTTGTCCAGGAGAGGCCCAGGCCTGGGCTGGCCCCACCAGCCCTCACCCTGAGCTTCCTGCCGCCTGTCCAGCTGCAGCCCACCTGGGGAGCCACTGAGGTCTGGCTCTCCTCTGCCCAGCGTGAGGGTGGTGGGGGTCCCATGGGGTGTGGTCTTGGGAACAAGGGTTCGGAGCCCAGCTCCTGTCCTGGGGCAGCTGCTGGGGGGCGGGGGGGGTGTGGGGGCTGGCTGCTCTCCATCGCCGGGCTTGTGCTGGGGACAGGAGGGGGCTGATCCTTTCCGACCTGGCCACGCTGCTGTCCTGCCATCTGTCCTGCCCACCTGTCCTGCCATCTGCCTCCTCCTCCTCTCCCTTCCTGGAGCTTGGCTGAGACCACGCTGCCGCGCTGCGGTGACCAGGCGTCTCTCTAAGGTTTTCCCGCTGCCGCGTTTGCTTCCTACTTGGGAAGCAAGAGTCATGGATCTGGTCCTGGTCCCTCTTTCCCACGCGGACCCCCGAGTGTCCCTAGAGTGAGACCTGGGCTGACCGCCGGCTCTGCCGGGTCCACCGATGTGACCTTGGCCATTAGTTCTCTTCATCTGGGTCAGTAGGCACGGAGGGGTCTGGTGGTGCCTACTGGGACACAACCGGTGCTCTGCCCGGGGCTGGGGGCACTCATGGATCCTGCCACGCTCTGCCCCAGCCCAGCTGGCCAGCCTCATGAAGCTTGGGTCCCGCCAGCACCGTCACACGCCTGGCTCAGACGGGCGCTTGAGGGCGGGGCCTCAGCTCACACACACCCAGGCATCCAGGTCCGCATCCCACATCCCCAGCCTGCATCACAGAGCAGCTGTTTGAATGATGGTTAGTTCCATCGGCTTCACAGAATCGGTTCTGAATTGTCAGCTGTGGCGCTTCGGACGTGCTCAGTCACCACTGTGTTTCTGTGTTCCCTCTTGCCTTCCTGGAGGCTGCTTGCTGCTGCTGCTGCTGCTAAGTCGCTTCAGTCGTGTCCGACTCTGTGCGACCCCATAGCCAGAAGCCCACCAGGCTCCCCCGTCCCTGGGATTCTCCAGGCAAGGACACTGGAGGCTGCTTATTCACTGCTCATCTAACTGTCTAAGTGCTATCTTCGTGAATTTTATTTTTGTCCTGTAACAGTGAAAGCTGTCACTGCTGTGAATTTATTTTGAGAAAATATTGACATCGTGTGCCAAAAAGATATCCTTACTGGGCTCTGTTTTATTCTCTCATGGTTTTTATTTCAGGGTAGGGTGAGTATTTCTTTCTGTTCGTATCAATTCTCTTTGCCGTGGACACTTTACTCAGGGACATTTGAAAGTCTCATTTAAAATGTAATGTTAAACGTTGTTGAATGAGGCTGGCTGATCCAAGTCGGGGACAGCAGAACGTCTGTCCTCTGCTGCTCTCTGTCTCCCTGAGGTCCGCAGTCCCGCATCCAAGCTGGCCTGAGGGTGACCCTGCTGGACCAATTTAGGTCTGAGTGATGAGCCAGGTTAGAGATTGCTGTGCTCACTTTGTCCTCTGCACACTTAGAAATGGAAATGTGGCACCAAAATTTTCTTTTGGATCCTGTTGATCAGCACAAATTGAATCGTTGAAGTTGTGTTCATTCATTTCCTAGACGCCTGCCTGGAAGTTTTGTCTTCACAGCATCTGGGTCTCCTGGTGTGGATCTGACACCATCGGCAAGATTCTCCTGCCGCACCTCGGCAACCCGAGCCACCCCGGGAACTCGTTCCATCTTTTCAGTTCTGGCTGTGTGTCGTGGCCTGCGGGATCTCAGTTCCCCGAGCAGGGATCAAACCCGTGCCCCTGCGCTGGAAGCACAGAGTCCTAACCACTGGGCTGCCAGGGACGTCCACAGAGGGGAATTTTGATTCTTTGCTTGAAATCATCCCTTCTGAGGGGGCCGGAAAGCTATCTCGGAATATAGCTAAAATTTTAAAATCACACAGGCCTTCTGTGTTTCAACACGATAAGGATAATTGCTGGCTTTAGAACCTCTCTTCTGAGGCTCTAAGTTCTTCAGCGTGGCGTGTTGTGCACGCCTCTCTGTTTTTGCTGACGGTCAGCACACTTGTAGCTCTGGTCTTAAGGTCTTCACTGTACTGGAAGCAACGCACAGTGAGCCCAGAGGGCTCGTCTCGGTGCTCCCACTCCCAGGCGACAGGTTCCGCTCCACCCAGGCCGTGTCCCCAGAGAGAGGGGAGGCTGGGTTTGGAGGATGTTTGTTGCTCATGGTCCTGGAGGTGTGTGGCCCACCCAAGTCTCGGGGCTGCTGGCTGGTGTCCCCGGTACCATGTTGCCATTTTCTTCCCTGCCTTTCCCTGGGCGGGCGGCCCTCTCCAGCTCCCTTCTGCCTTTTCCCTTATGTGGGTGTCTGCCACACCCTGAAGGTGCCAGGTTAAACCCTGGCTGGTGTCAGAGGGCAAGGGTGTCTCTCCCTGCCCCCAGCTTCTGAAACCAGGAGGAGGCCCCTGGGTAGGAAGCGGGTCCATTTGGGCCGTAATGGAGGGATGTGGGCCCGGGGGGCTTGAGACCAGGGTGGTGGGAAGCGTGTGTGAGGGCACCATCCGGGCAGCTGCCCGCCTTCCAGCCCCTCTCCTTTCCCCTCCCCTTCTGGTCAGCACAACAGGGAGGGGGCAGAAACGCACTGCCAGCCGCTGACCCCACCCCGGCTCCCCTCTTGTCACAGAGAGGCCACTGGTGGGCGTCCTGGGGGAGTCAGCTGAGCCCGTGGAGGGGACCAAGGAGTCACAGACTCCAGGGGCCCGCAGGGTGGGGTCTGGCCTGCCCTGGTCAGGGTGTGTTCCCCGTTCTGCATTCTCAGTAGTGGGGGCTCAGGTGCCTTTGCTGGGTAGGGGGTGTGGGGGGGAATCCCCGATCTCCTGTGAAAAGTCCCTGGGGGCGGGGGACTCTCCCTGGTCCTGATAACCAAGACCCCTGCTCGGAGGAAGATCCACCTGGGAACGGGCCACACTGGGGGAGGGGCGAAACTCAGGCTCTATCAGCCAAGCAGTGAACTGAGAAATCACAAAACCAAGTTACCTTATGTTCTATAGTCACGGGTGGGCTGAGTCCAGGCGGCAGGAGGAGGGAGCAGGGGCTGACCTGCTGTCCAGCCTGCGCTCCCGTCTCTCTGCGATCACGGAGGGCCCTCGTGTAAAGACACGCTCGAGGGCGCCGTCCCCCTTCCCGTGGGCGTGTCCTCACCCTGCACTCAGATCGAGGGGACATGCCCTTGGCCCCCGGGCTGAAGGGAGACCGCGTGGAAGCCTGCAGTGGCCGGGAAGGTGTGGACAGGACACACGGTGGCCGCCGGGCTGGAGCCGGGGGTGGGCAGGGGACCAGGTGGCCCGCAGGCCGGATGGAGGCACATCGAGGCCCAGGGTTGGAAGGGCCCCCTGGGGAGCTGAGCCTCTTGAGAGGAGGGTGTCCCACCCCAAAGCCCCGCTCCTCCTGGTGTTGTGGAAGCTGGGCTGCGGGCTGGGGGGCTGGCGGGGCTGGGCAGCCGAGCCGGCCCTCCCTTCAGCCGCTGCCTTTATGGTCTCAGCTTAGTCTCCGGAGTAAAGCTCCTTCCTAAGGGTGAGTCCACCGTCCTTGGCCCCCAGCACTCCCCAGCCCCTCGTCTGTGGTCACCCCCGCACACGCACACAGGGACGGGACGCAGGGGCCCGTTGGGGTGAGGGGCCGCACCCGGGGTGCCCGCTCACTCCGCTCTCCCCACAGCGGTCGGACCCGCAGCTGCTGGCCCAGTTCTACCATGCAGACGAGGAGCTGAGCCAGGTGGCCGCCGAGCTGGACAGCCTGGACGGGCGGAAGGACCCCCAGCGCTGCACGCTGCTCGTCAGCCAGTTCCGCTCCTGCCAGGTGAGGGCGGGGACGGCGGAGGGGGGCAGAGCTGGGGAGAAGGGGCGGGCTCACGGCCCCCTCCAGGGGAGTGTGGGGGACGGAGGGCCAGCGGAGAAGGGGGCGGGCCTGCGGGGGGTGCCCCAGAGCTGGCGGGTGGCCACCCCGCTGCAGGGTCCAGACTGACGGAAGGTCCAGGCCGCCCTGCTGGGAATTCCTGAGGCTCAGCAAGCACGGCTCCACCAGCCCGACAACTTCTGTTGAGCGACAGCCGGGTCATTCCAGAGCCTGCTCAGCTCGCCAGTCCGCACCTCTCTGCTCGGGGAGGTGGCGGCTTGGGTGTGCGTCCCAGGTCACAGGCGAGTAGGGTCCCGCCAAGGGTGTCAAGCATTACGGTTCTTACGGGAGGAGCACACCCTCCTCTGTCATCTCTCAGGAGGGGCCAGGGCCTGGGGGGCCACGAGGGTCTCCTACCTGGCTAGTCCCTGGACAGCCTGCTTCCCCAGCGGCGGATGGCCTCGGTCCCTGCAGCTCGCTGAGCCCTGCTGGGGAGGAGGCCGCTCTCTGCCCGTCCCCACCTGGCCCTGCCCTCCTGGGGTGGGGGGAACTTGCTCCCTGGGACTCTTTGATCCCAAGCCCCCCCGGGCCTGCTCACTGCATGTTACACAGACGGACCGGGTGGGTGAAACTCAGCTGGCGCCTCGCAGAGCCTCGGCAGGGAAAGCAGAGAGGGAGGTCCACCCTGGGACTGGATGCAGGTGAAGCAGCTTTAAAAATGTGGAAGAAAGTCATAAAAATCAGCTAAAGCACCTCACACTCACACGGCAACACCAGAACCTTCCACGTCTCGTGCTCCCTGAGGACCTCCGTGTCGGGGTCCCCAAGGCCACCCCGGGTTCCAGCAGGAGGACGCTCAGGACTCGGCACATCCGTCCTCTCGGCTCCGATCCATCACAGCGAGAAGCTGCGAAGCAGAACCAGCGATGGGAGAAGGTCCAGTGGGGGAGGAGTTGGGGTCCAGGGGAGACGGGCCCCAGCTTCCAGAAACCCGTCCCAAGGACACACACAGACCCACAGAGACACGTGTCCCCAGGGAAGCTTGTCACAGACTCAGAGCCGGGGTTCTTACTGGGGGCCAGCCCTGCGGGCCCCTCTGCTGGGCAGACACCAAACTCCAACCCCGGGCAGAATGTTGTGAGCACAGACAGAGCAGGGAGGCACAGGGAGCCCCCATCCGTGGGGGTGCTGGGGGCCCTCCCAACATGCCAGCTCCTGGATGCAAGCCCCAAACGTGGACCTCTCGGAGGACAGCAGTCAGGCCCGTTGGGAGGACCCCTCTCTGCATAACTGCACGGCTGCAAGTGTGGCTGAGACCCCTGGGGCCCTGGCTGGGTACTCAGCTGCCTGCTCAGGAAACAGACTTAGAAGAACCACCAAAGTGAGCCTCCCTGTGCAAGCCGCACCGTCACAGAGGCTCGGCACAGTCACATGTAACTGGCCTGTTACCGCAGCGCCTCCAGTTGTCAGAGGCTCCTGCGGCCGCGAATTCCTATGAAGCTCGGCTGGTCACAGTGGGAAGTGATTTCCATCTCTAACGTCTCTCCTGCAACACGCATTTTGCCCTTTCTGGTTTTCATTGAGGTCTCACGTTCTGTTTGTTACAGTTCCGCTGGTTCATTCCCTCCTTCGTTCTGCGGTGCCTACTCGCAGAGGTGCCTCTCTGCAGAAGGTGGATGATGGCACGGGGGGCAGGCAGGCTCGGGGGCAATGGGGTGGGAGTCTCGTGGGCCACTGCAGTCAGGGAGGGGTTTGGACAGAGGCTGCGTGCCAGGAGGGTGCCGTGAGCGACCACGACACACGAGTGATAAAATGTGCTGGCCTGGTGGAGGGGCTGGCTGCAGCACGCCCTGCCAGGCCCCTGCGTGGCCTTTGATTTTAGAGCCCTGTCACCCTGGAGGGATCACCCAGCTTCAGATTTAGCTGGTCCCCAGTCCAGGTGGCTTGGTGGTGAGGAATCCATCTGCCAAAGCAGGAGATGTGGTTCGATCCCTGGGTCGGGAAGATCCCCTGCAGGAGGGAATGGCAGCCCACTGCAGTCTTGCCAGGAGAATCCTATGGACAGAACAGCCTGGAGGGCTGCAGTCCAGGGGGTCGCAGAGTCGGACACGACTGAGCAGGCATGCGCTTGCTCTTCCCCACTGGCTTCTTCCCCTGCCCCAGCATCTGTGCATCAGTTCCCGGAGCATGTAGACCCCCCCCAACCAAGTGCCCGGAGGTCACGCCTTTCTCAGCCGTGGGCAGGGGTTTGGCCCCTTGCCTGGGGCACCTCAGGCTTCCCAGGTGCCATCACACCAGGTGCCGTCCACTCAGCGAGCGCGTCTATGTGGAGCCTGCAGGACAGCACCAGTCCAGCCTGGTTCTGCTTCGGGGGGGCCTGGGGGTCACATTTTCCTAATTCTTACAAGCCTGGTCATTTTTTTATTGGATGCCTGGCATTGGGAATTCTACCTTGCTGGTAGCTGAATGTTTTTGTTTTCCTGTTAAGCTTTTGGGGCTTTATTTTATAATACAGTTTGGTTGCTTGGCAATGGTTTGATCCTTTTGGGTCTTGTTTTTTTTTTTTTTTAAGATGTCACGCAGGTTCAGAGCTGTTTAGTCTGGGGCTAAGAAGAGTTGCTACCGAGTACACCTGGGTATTGCTCAATGCCCTGTGATCTGTGAGCATGTCCATGCTGTGGGCCCTGTGCCCAGCCGGACACTCAGGGGCCTCCCCGCGACTGTCTCCCCGGGCAGCTCGCTCATCTCCGCCTCTCTGTCCTCTGGATTCTGGTAGCCTTGGCTTCCCCAGACTCTCGGTTCTGTCTCTTCAACCAGGGCGTTTGCTGGGTTCCACCTGGTCCCCTCTGTCTGTGCCGGGACCCGAGAATTCCCTCCAGGCAGCGAGCTGGGCAGTCACAGCTCCCGCCTCATCTGTTGCTCTTCTCTCGGGGATCACGCGTTGCCTGATGTCCAGTGTCTAGAGAATCCTTGTCTTGTTTCCATCATTATCGTTTGAGGAGGTAGTTTTCATTCCTATTACTCTATCTTGGCTGGAATCGGATGTCCCAGTAAATATCCTGTGAGGGACACTCTTCTAGCTCTGGGGACCATCAGTGTCCCTGGGTCCCTCGGCGGATTTCCTGGGATGTCCTCAGGCAGCTCCGGTCCTGGGCTGGGCAGTGGGGAGCATCTGCACTAAAAGGCCACACGACTTTGGGCAAGGGCTCGGCTCCCTGGCCCTTAGTGCCCGCTGGTGTTTCCTGGGCACTTGCCGTTGGTTTTGACATTAGTTTTTTGTTAGTTTGTTGAATCGTGAGAAAGGGACCTGCCCGCCCAGAACATCTTTTAAAGAGAACGGACAGTGAGACTGCCCGGTGATGGTTGGATTTTATTTTCATGTTTTGCGCAATTCTTCTTATGGTGCAGAATTTCCTTCAGAGTTTAGTGCATCACCTGTTTGCATTAGAAAGTCGCGCTTCCTGCTCACATCTTCTGCCTGAGTAAAACGAAGCTCGAGCCTCAGAGGATGGGAGGGCTGTTGAGACAAAATTGCCCAGGGTGAGAGTGTCAATTAGTGCCGTCTCTCGGAAACCAGTTTGGCAGAACAGGATCGGAGCCTATAAATGCAGTTCACACGTGGCTTTGTCATGCTGCCTCTAGGCTGGCTTCTGAGGGACCAGCCCGAAGTGCAATGTCAGGCGCCATGTGGTGAGTGCATTGTTCACAGAAGATTAGAAGTGTCGTAAATACAGCAGAGGAGGAAGCAGGGAGCTGAAAGGATGGTGCGTGCGCTGGGATCTTACGAGGCTCCCTGTCACAAGCTGGGTTTGTGGGAAGTCATGATGACGTGTCCCAGCAGAAAGCGACAGCAGCAGCGTGCAGAATTCCATACCCGGACGATCCC